>NC_136369.1:5182500-6515000 GCF_037039965.1 Doryrhamphus excisus
ACCGGAGCAAGAAGAAGAACAGAAAAGAAGAAGAGAAAGGTGGGGTGGGGGGGGGGGGGGGCAGTAGAGGGAGAGACAAAAACAGCAGCAACAAGAATTCCCATAACAACAACAGTGACAAACAGAACAGTTAAATGTCAATGATGGCTAAGGGTCACAATGGAGATGATATCAGTGAAATGAAACAGTTCAACTTACCAGTAGCAATAGTAACAATAAAGACATGAACCGTGATAGTAAACACAATTACAGCCATACGGTTACAGTAATTAAAATCTCACTGCTTGACATCATTATTACTGTAATAATAGCATACCAATAGCATATAAACATCAGGGATAAGATGGTAGATTGTATAGAGAAGCACCCATGTGCTGTGAGTGTCCATATGGAGGTGTGTTTTGTATGTGAATGCGAGTGTGTGAATGTGTAATTGTCACTGAGAATGACAAAAGGAGAGAGACTGCCTTCTACCACCCAGCAAACCCTGCCCCGCGCAGCCAGGTCAAGCCCCCACCGCCAGAGATCCTCCGGCCCCGTGGGTGTGGGCAAAGCCAGGGCCGACTCCCCAAGACCCGCCCCCGAAGCAACTCCCCGAAGAGACCAGCAAGAGGCCATAGATGAGCAATCCCAACCGGCAACAGGGCGCCAGCAGGCCGGAGGGGAGCCGCACCCCCGAGACCAGCGGGAGACCATACCCCACTAGGGCAGAAGGGCATCGAAGGCCACACACCCGTGGGCACAGGGGCGCCCCCGCCAGCCGGAAGGGAGCCCGTCCACGGCCGGAGGCACCGCCCCCCGCCCCCCGCCCCCCGCCCCCCGCCCCCCACACACCCCCAGGAAGCAGAACCCGGCCCGCCCCAGGTAACCCCAGGCCTGACCACCGACATAGGACCGCCCCGGCCAGGACAGGAGAGGCCCGGGCACACTGGCCCATGGAGGACCGGGCGGTATAGATGGAATGCCCACGCACCCACAGCCAGCCCCCCCACCTGCCCGCCCCACATCCACCACAACCCAGCCACCCCCCTACCAAAGGGAGAGAAGCAGGTAATGCCCCACCCCAGCACCGCACCTCCCCACCCAGAGCCCAAGCTGCACAAACGAGACCCCCCCTCCCGTATGAGCTTACCAGGCGCCCCACCCGGGAAACAGCCACAGCCAGAGGGACGATAGCACATAGTCCCCATAACTCACACATGCCTACCATACACAAAAATAAAAATTGAGAATAAAAATAATAAATAAAAATAAAGTAAAGTAATTGATAATAATAATAATAGTAATCATAATAATAATAGTAATAATAATAATAACAATAATAGTAATAATAATAATAATAATAACAATAATAGTAATAATAATAATGGTAATAATGATAATAATAGTAATAATAATAATAATATTTATTGATAATAGTTATATATGTATAATAATGATACTACTATTGATACTTAATATATAATAATTTATATATAATATATTTTCTAATAATTTAGATCTTTTAGCTATTTTAGATATGATAATAATAAGTATATACATGCATACCTACACACACACATATATATCCATATACATACCTAAGGGGGAAGGCTCTGCAAGGGCAGCGGGGTATAACCACCCGTGCCCACACCAAGGGCAGGGCCAAAGCCTCCCATGCCCACACCCCACAGTCCCACACAGTGGCCAAGCCAGAGCACCCAGGGCAAACCCGGCCCACCCCCAGGGGCGAGGGAGGCCGCGGAGGAATCAGCGCCACCGGACGCACACAGGCCCCCCCCAGCAGCAGCAGGCGCCCACCACCCACAGGATGCGGCTCCCCGTCTACCCACCACCCCGAGGGACGGCCTGCACCACCCCCGGGACGACCACCACCACCCCACCCACGCCCCATCCCCAGATCCGGACAGCCCCCCACCAACCCCCACCAGAACCTCCAGGGGGTCAGCCCAGCAAGAAGGGACAGAGATACACGGCACCCACCCGCCCACACCCCAGACGCCAGGGCAACCCGGCGACCAAGACCATGCCCCAAGCCAGAGGAACGGGACCGCCAGGGGCAGAGACAGGCACACTCAGCCCTTCGAGAATTAGATTAAGAGATTAGTTTAAGAGATTAATTATTGGAGCCCATATAGATTGAAATTCTGACAGTTGTTCTTTGGATTCAGCAGACATTCTCTCAATTGCTATATGATCTAACAGAAGATTTTTGTAAAAGGCTTTTTTTTGGATTTCAAATTGATAAGAATGTTTTTTTTGGCAATGCTTAACGCTGTGATGAGGAGTTGTGTGTGATTTGTTTCTACGTTGACTGCAGAAAGATCACCCAACAAGCATAATACAGGTGAGGAAGGAATAGAGGTCCCAAGTGCCAAAGAAAGGTCTTCGCACACTGCTTGCCAGAAATTACTAATGGGGGCACATGCCCACATGGAGTGTAAATAATCATCTACTACATGATCTGGGCAGTGTACACAGATGTTAGAGTCGGTTAGACCCATTTTAAACATTCTCTGCCCTGTGTAGTGTACTCTATGAATGGTTTTGAACTGAACCAACTGTAGGTTGGGATTTTTTATTAAACGGGACGAATTAAGGCATATTTGCTTCCAGAACTCAGGGTCACAGCTTGTAGATAAATCTAGGTTCCATTTGGAGACTGGAACCCCAACGGTGTTGTCACACTTTGACAAAAGAATGTACAACTTGGATAATGTTTGGGGAGTGGATACGTTTAAGAATTGGTCAATGGTGGGATAGCTTTCCCAAGATATGTTACGAAACCTAGCTCTAATTATGGATTTCATTTGTGAGTATTCAAGAAATGTATTGTGGCTTAACCCATACTGTGTAACAAGGTAAGTGAATGACACAAACTTTCCCCCCCTTACGATATTTTCCAAGCAACTTATTCCTTTGTCATGCCATGTTGTAAAATCCAAGGTTTTTTTTAAGCAATATATCAGGGTTATTCCAGATCGGAGTGTACTGGCAAGGAGTGAGCAAGGACCTAGTTATTTTTAAAAATTCCCACCAAGCTGTCAGAGTGGTTTTAATATTTATGCTTTTAAAACAATCGTGTTTCCTAAGGATTTGACTTATGAAAGGTAAGTTAAAGATGGGGATTTCTTGGCTAAATGATTGTTCAATGTCTAGCCATAACTGATCCAAGGGGTTAGGTTTTATCCATTTTAAGATATACTGTAGCCTATTTGCCAGGAAGTAATTGGAGAAATTTGGCAGTTCTAAGCCCCCACATTCTTTAGATTTTTGTAGTGTTTTTAGGCTTATTAGTGCTGGCTTATTTTTCCAAAGAAATTTATTTATATATGAATCTAATGACTTAAACCAAGTTATAGATGGTTTGGTTGGGATCATAGAGAACAGATCCTTGGTAATATCATCATTTTCACAGTGGATACTCTGCCCATAAGACAAGTTTTAATTCCTTAATTTATTTACACTCCTGAGGACTTCCAGACAACTGCCGAACCCCACTGTCTAATTTTGTTGGTATAGGAGTTGATAATACAGTAAATGAATAAACCCTTTGGAGAACCAACTGAAACGTGTTTAGGTGCTACTGGTAGCTCATGATGTACCAGCTAGAGACCCCTGACTTGCCGTGTATTAACTCAGAGTGGTAACGTAGGTCTGCTTTTATGGAGTGCAGACAATCTTGACAAAACATTGGTCGTATAGATTTGGTCATTAAATATTTTTTGCAGGACGAGCCATGTTTAAAAATCCACCAATTGTGGTGGAAAAAGGCTATTAGCAACTCCAGACACATGTGGGCTTGTAGTTTGCATGCATGCAGATAAGATACTTCCTGTATTTACACTCTATAACGCTACACAGACAACCGCTTACTTACACAAAATAAACATAGTTAGGACACTGATAAATGAAGTTGTTACTTACAGTGTGCGCTTCTGACTCTTCAACATGACCAAGTAACGTTGAAAGGACATCAGCAACAGTTTGGCGGAAAGTCCAGGTGTGCCTGTGTTCACAAAACCCATATTCCATATTTTTCTCTTGCTGGTCAGAACTCCAACCACTTCATTCTGATGTTTGCCTCTTCACATGGTGACATCAGAGCAGTGAAATAGCATGGGATATTCTAATATTATGTTCCTTTTAGAAATGCAATGCATCTAGACAATGCGTCTAGGGCGGACCTCTCAGCATCAACCGCAGAACAATACATGCTTTTAATTTTAAGTCTCCAAATTCAGAAAAATCTCAGAAGATGCCAGGTAAAGTGGCTGCATTTGGTGCTATTCTCTTTTGAGAAAATAAGTCAGCATGAGGGTTTGGAAAGATGGCAGATTAGCAGATTTGGCGAGAAAGTCACCAAGTTGGCAACAATGGGCTACACATGATATCGTAAGAAGAGGGACTTTGGTCACAGATGGAGAATACAGGAAAGAATCTTATCTATTCTCAGAGTCAAAAAATAATGGGAAATGGTTCATGAAATGAAAAAATGCCTTTTATCGAACAATATATGGATCAATATATAGAATAAAACAATATACATCACAAATGATTGATGGCATTAATTCAGTGCAGGCTTAAACGGTATTGAGCAAACAACACTGATGCAGATATGAGAACTCTGATGGGATTTTTCATGTTAAAATTTGCTTTGTTTTGATTTGATTTCCCACAAATACAAGAACCACTGAAAGCAGCTTACACAGTTAAGTGTTATTATTGCACAGTAGGTCTACACACGTCATACTTCTTTACTTCTGTTAGTGGAATTTTGTTGTTGTTACAGGTAAAACTTAACAAAGATTGCAAATGTTAAAGGTTTATTACCACTTATTTTGCAAGTGGTTTGAATGGCAGGTGGTTGTTGGTTTGAAACTGAGTCAGTTGGGTTAGGTGCCAACTCACCTTTCACCCTCAACAGGATAAGCGGTAGAATAAATGAATAAATGAATGGCTTGAGTGCAAAGTTATGTGCAACTTTAAAGAACATGTTTTTGCTGAAAATCTCCCATTTCCATGCCATTGTACAATCAATCATCGCTTGACAAAGTTTTCAACAAAACATTTCACCAAAATTTTGCCTCAGTTCTTGTACACTGTCTCGGTTTTCTACAATATGCCGTTTAACAAAGTATTGCATTTTACCTTTTGGAATATTGAATCTTGTGATATTAAAGATGTGGATGGACTACTTCCCAGCATTGCTTGTTTATTCATCCATCTTGAGTCACAGACCCAACACCATATCTTGCAATATTTACGTATACACAATACTGCATCCTGCAGATACAGTAGTTATGTTTGGGCAAATATCATGCCCTTATAAAAATATGCAGCAATATAAGGTCACCCAAATTGTTACAGGATGGGGCGAGGGTGGGTTGGAGCCTATCCCAGATGACTTTGGATGAGAGGTGGACTAGGACTTGTTGAAAGTCAATTACAGGCCACACACCGTATATCACACTCACATTAACACCATCAACAGAGTGTGAACTAAACCCACACTGCCTGCACTCCAAAAAACCTCTATCAAAATTTTGGTATAGTGAGCCTCTCCCGGTTGGTGGCCCCATACTGTATGTACGTGTTAATAATAATAGAGGTTAATAAAATGAACACTCTATAAGCAGAAAAGACACACTTGTATATAGTATTGTGTAATATTTTAAAAGACATTTACTTAAGACCAGATTTTTTACTTCACACTCCTAGATTTTATTAGTTTGGGTTAAACCACTGATGACCCTTTTTCACAGTACATTAACACAACAACTGCTGTGGGAAACCAGGTTGAGACCATTTTCCCTTATAATTCCCTCCCTGTGCATAGACAGCCTCGTAGAACTGCAAATGTACTGATTGACTTTTCAATGAAGTTGCTTGCTCTATGATACTCTTAAGACATCACAGACATATCGTGAAGTGCTCAATTACAGCAAAGCAGTCTGTCCGAAACTGTTTTCACACAATAGTGTGTGAGAAACATATATGCAATAGGCAGGTGGAGATGCATGTGTAATTCTGGAGCAGCAATTTATAGTCAAACGTGCATGGCAGTGTCAAGATGGAACTACAAGGCGTCTGGTGAGTATATATAGAGTGGCTGTCAAGCACTGGAAAATGAGGCAGTAAGGATATATTGCTTTTTTACGGGCTAAAATAAGCTTGAGTGTATAGTATACAGGACTGTATATTTCTTCTTTAAATTGTTCTCATGGTAGGTTCTGTCTTGTGTGCTGCTTCAACATTCTACAACATATATACCGTGGTAGGAAAAGGTTTGGGCACCCCGGATCATTTTCAAGATTTTCCTTTATAAAGCACTGGTTGTTTGGATCAGCCATTTCAGGTAAATATATCATATAGCAGACAAACACAGTGATAGATACGAAGTGGAAGGACGTTTATAGGATTTACAGAAAGTGTGCAATAATAACTTTTGCAGAAATAAATCCCATAGCTTCCACTGACCACACAGCCCCACATCATGATGGAACCACCACCAAATGTTACTGTGGGTAGCAAGTGTTTGTCTTGGAATGTTGTGTTCTTCATCCACTTTGCATACCGCCACTTATGTCCAAATAACTCCATTTTAGTTTAATCGGTCCACAGCACCTTATTCCAAAATGGAGCTCGCTTGTCCAAATGTGCTTTAGCATACCTTAAGCGACTCCTTTTGTGGCATGTGCACAGAAAAGGCTTCTCCAGAATGACTTTCCCATATAGCATCTCCTTTTGCAAAGTGTACTGAATAGTTGAACAAAGCACAGTCACACCATCTGCACCAAGATCATGTTGTTGGTCTTTGGAGGTGGTCTGTGGGTTGACTATGACTGTTCTCACCATCTTTCGCCTCTGCTTATCTGATATTCACTAGAACTGTGCCTGCGGTCTTTCATTTCCTCACTATGCTCCTCAGAGTGGAACCTGACAGCTGAAATCTCTGAGCTCGCTTTTTGTATCCTTCCCCTAGACCATGATGTTGAACAATCATTGCTTTCAGGTCATTTGACCGTTGTTTTGACACATTTCACACATTTTGTGTTCTAATAATTAGTGCTAAAAGTATTCAAATCAATAAGACAGCAAGGGTGACCAAATGTTTGCACCTGCCAACTTTTGTTTAAATAATTACTTCTCATACATCACTGTGTTTGTCTGCCATATGAGATATTTAACTGTAATTGCTGATCCAAACAACCAGTGATTTAAATTACCAGGGGTGCCCAAACCTTTTCATATCACTGTATAATTTTGCACCCCTTTTTGCATTTGAATTTGTGCCCAATTCTTGATAGAACAGGCTCATTAATTACAGTTCCAGAATATAAACAGACCACCACAAGAACCACGATAATTAGACCTTTACTGTGTACCCACACCTTGACTGAATGCCAACTGTGTTGGCATGTGTGGGTATACAATAATGAATGTTACAAAAACGGTATGACCAAAGTTTAATTCCCTAACCACCAAGCGCTTCAATGCTCTAAAATATAGTCCGGTTTGAATGTTATACGTATAAGGTTGATCTGTCACAGAATTTCTGACACAATTAGCCTACCAATACACAACAAATACAAAAAAAACATAATTGTGTCATGAGATCAAGTGGACAGCACAAAAGAAAATACAAATACAAGGATTTTGGAATTGAGTCAAAACGATAAATACTGCAGTCCTTGGAGTTTGCAGTTGGAGTTTGTCTCCTCAGTGCATTATTACTAACACATCTAAAATCTCTCCTGTTTGAGTCAGAATATGCAACATTGAAATAAATCAATGTTTTTTTTTGCAATGGGAACACTTATGGAATTTGAAGTTAAAGCACAATTGAGTTGGGTATGTTAATATACTGTATACTATTTGATTTTAATATTACACACAATGACAATTATATATAAAATTGACCTCTGTCCACATTGACAATCAATGTGGAAAAATATCAACACTGAACCACAAAGATCCATTTCACATACTGTAACATGGGACTGAACAACTTTTTTTGGATACCATGCTGTGAATGAATGGACATGTCAAAATATCCATTTGCTCAGCCACTCTAAGAGCAACAATAGAATTAGATAAATTATGTTATGCTATTTTGACTCAGCAGGAGCTGAATGACTTTAAATTGACCATTTCAGTCCAAAACCACATGCTCAGAGTGTCTCAAACAGCAGATAGAAACAGGAATTGAGGGATATATTATGTAGCGAAAGCAAAAATAAATATAAAAGCTTGTATGTTTTTATATTTATATATGTTAGCGAAATGTCCAACTTTTCAGGCTAATGTATGTGTTGTACTCTTGATGTATCATGATGTCAGTGTGTTTTTAAGTTAACACTGGTTCTTGACCTGACCAATCGCAACAGAGTAGGCGTGGCCAAGGAGCCACGTGACAGTAATATAGAAATGAAATGTTAAAATATTTAGAGTAGTCAGTGTTCAGCTTGTATAGCTGTACAGATTTACAATCCACTTAAAATGACTCAACACACTGACATTATTGTCACGATACGGCATGTCTGTGTTGCGGTGCGACCCCAGGATGCAGAGAGCAAGACCAATAGCAGGTAAATATTTATTTTTGCTATAATAGCAGCGGCAGAAAAAGCAACTCAACTGCTGACGGACAAACTAACAATGATCCCACAAAGGGAGAAGCGCACACCTGAACTAAATAAGCAGACAAATTAGGGACAGGTGTGGGTAACCCTGGCAACAAAGGCAGGCGAGGCAAAAGAGGAAATCAGTGTTCAAAAAGGAAACCAAAGCCCAAACGGGGAACATAAACTGTCACGCACAAACCCGCACAGGGCGTGACAGTACACCCCCCTCAAGAACGGATCCCAGATGTCCAAAACTGTTCAGTCAAAGAGGGATGGGTGGTGGTGGGACCGGAGGTGGGTCGCCGACGGGACCCTTCAGGGGGCCGGCCGGGGCGGCAGGCCCGGCGGAGCCAGCAAGACCCCTCCACGTGACGGAGGGAATGGTTGGGTCGGTAAACAACCTCCGGGGGGCGGGAACCCCAGGGGCTGCGCAGCTTGGGCACAGGCGGAATCCGAGATGCCACACAGCTTGGCACGGGAGCCGGGTCTTGGAAACACCTGGGGCTGCGTGGCTTGGGCACTGGAAGAAACTGAGACGCCACGCAGCTTGGCACGGGAGCCGGGTCTTGGAAACCCCTGGGGCTGCGTGGCTTGGGCACTGGAGGAATCTGAGAGGCCACGCAGCTTGGCACGGGAGCCGGGTCTTGGAAACACCTGGGGCTGCGTGGCTTGGGCACTGGAGGAATCCGGGGCGCCTCGCCACTTGGCACGGGAGCCGTCAGGGAATGCACGACGGGCTGCGACTCGGCAACAGCGAGAGGGTTGAGCTGTGCCGTGGCGTGACATGGCGAGGCGGAAGAGGGCGGCCACACCTCTTGGCGACATGCCGTGCGTCGGCGACACCGGGTCGGAGGGTGTGCAGCGGGTACCGGGAACGCTGACGCCATGGGCACTAGGGTGCCGTCCGGCCCCCACACCATGGTCTTCAGTTCCTGCGGCGTGTACCTTGCACATTCCTGCTCCATCGCCTTGAAGAACTGCCGGGTCCATTCGTCGAGCTCCGCGAGATCGTCGTCAGGTTCGTCGAAGCCGGCAGGGCATGAGGGCGGGTGCACCTCGACTTGGCGTGGAGGGGAAGACAAGCTTATTATATACTAGTTATATACAATACAGTTATATACAATACAGTATGTAGATAATATGAAACGAGATGAGATATATAACCAGTCTACTGAGATCTTGCTAGTGAGTTAATATGAGGCATTATGGAAATACTTCACATAGAACTTAGTATATTGCATATAGAGCCCTTAATATTGCACATGGAGGTTGATCAGAGGTTGATCAGAATGGCGCATCAGAATGGCGCATCAGTATGGCGCCATTCTGATGCAGAGCATAGTATTCTCCCTTCGCATTGCAGTTTTCCAACATGATAATGGCACCAAATAGTCTTCCTGAGGAAGTTGTAGGTGAAGGTGGGGAAGTAGCCAAGTACGTCTCCACAAGACCTGAACCCCTGACCACTTCTGGGGCATCGCAAGTTGGAAGGTGGAGGGGCGAAGGTGTCAAACATCCAGTAAACGTTATGACATAGTTCTGTGTGTGTGTGTGTGTGTGTGTACATGTACTTTGTGCTGTAGCTTCATGGTGTGCTGATGCTGGTGATAGAATCATATGCATCACTAAACATGCAGAGCTGCATTTTTACTCCTGGATGACCACACCATGACTGTTTGCACACAAAAGCAGCACAACAACTTCCCGGAATTGAATAATGGATGATTCCTTTGTTTCATCAATCCGTGTTGGAAAGCATGATGACATTTACAATGCATGAATGTGCTGCAGGTGACTAATTCTACACTTGCAAAAGAGCAAGGACACGGTGTGTGTGTGTGCGTTTGTATGCTTGCACAATGTGTGTTATTGTGTATTTATTTGCATCCAATCTGTTTATCTGAGCCCCAGACACATTGCATTGCTGCTCCTGAAAGCACATCATCCAATGCAGTCATATAAGATGCACCATAGAATGCATGTGTCTGGCTTCATACTTCCACATTCACCCCCATTCTCCCAAAAATAGAAACACACACGTTGTGTCTAGACTCGTGTGTTTATGTAATACATTTAAGCAGAAATAAAGTAGAAATGAAGATAACGAACAAATCATGAATTTATGTGGTCTCCTGTTGTCTGTTGGAGAAAAGACAGAGAAAAAGAGAGAAAGAGAAAGAGAGCGAGCGAATGCGAAAGAGAGAGAGAGAGAGCTGAAAGTGAAGCGGGATGTCCGGATCTCTTTCCTTGTTGTGCCTCTTGCTTGTCTGTCCTTTCTTGGAATGAAGACATCGAAATCCAATCCATATTGACTTTATCCCGAAGCGTCCATCGCCAAAGTTCGCCGAGACTCCGCACGAGCCCGCCTTTTCTTTTATTTTGGAAGTTGCTCCAGCCGAAGTGTTTCTTCTTTGGTATACGCGCAATGGAAGCTCATCTCCATCGCCTCTCTGCTCACCTCCTGGAGCTACTGATGAAATCTTACCGATGAAAACAACTGATGTGGACCAGACAGTGACCTTGTCGGTGTGGATACTGCAGATTGTTTTCATGACAATCACGCAGCTTTTATTTTGGAGGGTCTATTGAGGGCTCTGTGATTTGGCGCCTCTTGAGCGCACCTGTCTGACTCAACCATGTTGTCCTCTGGGAAATACTACCTTCTCCTGGTCCTGCTCACCAAAAGTATCCTGTCTGACCCAGGAACCTCTAACCATGGTGAGGACATGTTTGATTGCTTTAAACAACAGTGGCTTTAAAGATGTTTACCATTAAATCATTAAATGAATATCAACAGTGAAAGCATACACACATGAACGCACCACGCATATTTTGTATATATATACGTATATATATATATATATATATATATATATATATATATGTGTGTGTGTGTGTGTGTGTGTGTTGCATCAAATCAATAATAAAAACTACATTTATAATGTATATATTGCAAATAAGCATATGGCATATGGCCCTTATGCCCTTAATAAGGGCATATTTACATTTTTTCAAAACATGAAATGTATTTAATTTTAAATCAATCAAATGTAAAAAAAATACATGCATGACCTAATTTTCCTCATTTCCAATATTCTGTTAATGAAAAAAAAACATGAAAACATATGCACATAAGTAATTCATGATCAATGTTATGTTGTATAATCCTACCAGAGATGCTCTATGTTTCTGCTGGTGTAGCAATAATTAAATTATATTAAAATAAGTGTCAATATTTCAGCAGTTATATGACAACATAGTAAAAAAATTAAAGGCACTCACTAAAATATTGGGAAATTTATACGATTTATGTAACATTTTCAAAGAAAAAGGTATAAAATGTGATCACAATGATAGCATGAGTCATTATTATATTGTTCTCATAAAAATACGGTTCCATAACCATTCTAAAAAACAAAAACAATCTGATTACAGTGGATAACTTTGAATCTATTCAATATTTGTAATAGTTGGTGTGCTAGAAGGTCCACACATGGAGGCTCAGAGCTAAATAATGCAAGATGACATTGTTCTCCACCTCTAAGTCTGAAGGCACAGAAATATTGTTCCATTGACTGGGAGCGCTGAGTTTTCGTGTAAACGGAAGCCTCTGGCAACTTGTCAGCTCTACCGTTGCGTTGGACCTACCTTTTTCCCACCTCTGTGCCTTTTTTTTTTTTGTTGTTGATATCAGACAAGTTGACTTCTGCAGTCCCAGAAGGATCTCCCACAAACTGACACTGCAGGACTAAAAAGAAACATCACAATCCCATCTCTGCTTGAGGAGGTGGACTTCAAATGTAACAGGATAATTGCACACTTTTTGAAATGTATTCCCAGTCAAATGAGCAGTATGAGTTGCATATACGTATATATATATATGAGGAAATATAGGATGTAATAATGATGGTATCTACTCTGGCTTGTGCTCATAAGTCTCATGGGTAAACGGTCTCCTTCATTTAAATCTCATCTTCAAATCTTCCACTTCACACATTGACAGAGGTCAGATTAATATTCCTTGCCCGATGTTTGATGTTTAGGATACACATTTTCAAAGAGGACAGACAGCTCCTGTCACTAGCCAAATGTCAGAGTCTCCTTCACTTTATCTTAGTGTGTGCATCACTTTATGTAAGTGCGCTGAGTTTTCCCCACAGGATGCGTGTCTGCCTGCCTGCCTGCCTGCTTGCCTGTGCTGGAGACAGGCTTGAAGGGGTGGGAAGACTTATGGGAAAAACTTGATAAAACTACAACGTGACGAGTTTGAAATGTACCCACCAAGAGGCAATACTGACTAGGTGCTAAGAGCGGGTCTTGAATATGAAGTAGGTGCAGTATATTTGGCTTAACAACTTTGAATAAAAGTTCAATGTAAAACTGAATATAAAACTAATGAGGTTGTGTAATGTACTTGACATGGCAAAATAACACAGCCTCACACATTATGACTTGACTCACAATGGATGGCAGTCTAGATCATCGTCCGGTTTTTCTTTTTCCACATAAAAATTCAGTTTTGGGGCATATTGGCTGAACTTTCAAGACCTACAGAATATTGAGTTTTAGGACTACATAAACATTGCAACAATGTAAATCAACTTTAGACTCTCTTCTTCAGATAAAAAGTTTATTTCTTTTTTGGGCTTTATAAATTGGTAGTAGAACATAAATGTTTCAGCGAAAACACCTGATTTTCACGCAAACAATCTGAGAAAATTAGCTTTTTCTGCTGAGAGGCAAATTCAAACAATATGCTGACTGACATCTAGTGACACCTCAAACATCTGAACAGTTGTTTACTTCTATGAAGCAACAAAAACACCACAAAAAATATTTTGATGACATAATAACTACATTTATGAACAGATTTAGAACATAACACAAAGTATAACACCAAAAAATTAACTATTTACAGATGTGTGCGCGTGTGTAAACTATACATGTTTTTGTGCATGTATTCATGTGTACTATTTGTAGACGAACAACAACAACAGCGTCACCAATGTCACCCCTATTCTTTGCGATCCACAGTCAGACAAACTCTGTGTCTGTATTTTTGTCTATTTAGTCACCAGTTCCGTCTGCGAGCACGCATTTCAGCAAATTCCATCTTCTTTATACCCGGGCTGTTGCTGCCGATCGGAGGAAAACAAAACTGTCCTCTACTGGGACAGAAAGACGTTGCCTACAAGTCTGAAATAGACATCTTTGGCAGTCAACATTACTTTTTGACCACCCTATTTTGACCTCTTTGCCAGGGGTAGTTCAGATTTTTTTGACATAAAATTGTATGACATCCCCATGAGCACTGTAGTCCCACCACTTGGTCTCCAAAGTCCAGTCCATTTTGGTCATACGTACATAGTAGTGCTAGGTAGTCGCTGGGGTTTCACAAGGAAGGAGTTTGGCTTCTCAAAACAATATGCGTTCAAAAGAGTAATACATTTGCATCACACAAATGCCTTCTTGAAAAAAATCAGGTCTCACAAATTGCTCGGCTTTATATTTTGTCCCCCGCCATATCCCTGCGCACTGCTGCCTCTCAATTTTTGTGTATGTGTTTGTTTTCCACACAAGAACTGGACTTAGGAGATCATGTCAAAAAATACAAACTATCCCTTTAACTCCACCAAGCGTATACCATTGGGTTTATTTTTTACACTGGTCATGGAACCGTAGTTTAATAAAATCTGATTAAACAATTTGTGTAGAACTTAATAAATGTACTACATGCAAATGTTTTTGAAAGTACTATTTTCAAATATAAAAGGTTAAATTGGTATTTGAACATGTCACTGCATATTGTAGCACAGTAATCATTTGTGTGGTCACCGACAATACTGATGCAACACAGTCTGTCAGCCGGAGCGCTGGCTTTTAATTTCCCTAAGTGGCTATTATTTTTTAAATGTTAATTGAAATAATTATGTTATAAAATTATCAACATAATATTTAAAATGTGTCTGTCATGCATATGTGCCAAACAGTTAAATCTATTGCTCCAGAAAATGAACAATATATATGTATTATTCTTATTTTGTTACAGTAAAAACAATATAACGCAGACTATCGCTTTAAGACGAGGTTGTCATACTGTCTGTCTCATAATCGGCTGAATTCAATAATGTTGTTGACCTTTAGCTGCCAAAAAAATAAATTCTCATTTGGCCGTGTTAAACTTAAAGAAACATAAGACGATTCTAGTGTTTCATATAAGACATTATCCAGGCAGGATACTACTTTATCCCCAAAAAGTATGAAAAACACTTTTTTTCTTTGAAAGAAAGACCTGGCCTCTTGATTCAGTTCGGCATATTTGCAAGTTGCAGCTGCAGTTGTTAAATTAAATCATATTATATTTGAGCCCAATCAGACTTTGGCCAGCAACAGCAAACATCTGGTCATGTAAACACCTGCTTAAAGCCACAGTAGGATGATGAATGCCTCTTTTGTATCCTACTGTAGGTTTTAGAAACACTACTTTACAGTATATAATATAATATAATATAATATAATATAATATAATATAATATAATATAATATAATATAATATAATATAATATAATATAATATAATATAATATAATATAATATAATATAATATAATATAATATAATGGAATGGAATGGAATGGAATGGAATGGAATGGAATGGAATGGAATGGAATGGAATGGAATGGAATAGAATAGAATAGAATAGAATAGAATAGAATAGAATTAGGGTTGATTAAAGTTTTTAAATCAGATTAATCATAGCGTTCAGATTAATTAATCATGATTAATCACCATGTCTAAACATGCCATTTTCACTGTATTTTTTTGAAAGAAAGATAAATGACATATATTTGTAAATATAACAGCATCGAATTTACTGAAAATGTACATCAAGTTAAGAGATGGCACACATGTCTGAAAATCTATTTACCTAACTCTGGTTTTTGTGGAATTGTTGAATATTTGTATCAGATTTTCACTGTGTTATTATGAGCTATTTGAGCTATTATTATGAGGAGTTGGAGCTCCTTAGTGCAGTGTGTGTGTATACAGTATGTATGTGTGTGTGTGTGTATGTGGGGTGCATCAATACATGTATTTATATCAACAGGGGTCACAGTTCAGTATTTCAGTATGCGTATGTGTACCGAAAAATATGTGGCACAGCGACAGCGGAGTAACCGGAGAAAACCCACACACACACTGGGAGAACGGGCAAACTCCACACAGAGATGCCCAAGCGGAGAATCGAGCCCCGGTGTTCCCGATCTCCTGACTGTGTGGCCAATGTGCTAACCACTCATCCACTGTGCAGCATAATACATATATAATATAGTATAATTACAGCCAAATAAGAAGAGACAACATGACTCTCCAGCGCAAATACACACACACAAAGCATACCTGAAAATGCTCACATTGTCTGTGGAAAAGTCACATATTTTCCCCTTCTTTACCATTGCCTTCCATTTGTATAGTTAAATTTTTTTCTATATTTGACATTTAGTTAAAAAAAAAATCCTCTACGGTACTGCAGGCTACAGTGGTGACGTTATCCACGCTTGAGCAACAGCAATTGGCAAGGACAATGTATTGCAGTGTATTGTGTGTTGGCAGTCTTTCTGAGGATTTCTCTTATTATCCTGTATTTTCTGGAAAATTTCCCTTGTTTTGAAATGCAAATGTTGAGGTATGATACAATGTGTGGACATATATTTTGGCTGACATACACAAACTAAATGAAAACTGCACGTTTGGGGGATTATTCCTCTTCATCCATTATATTTATGTGAGACATGAACACATGTCTTTCTCTTTTCCGTGCATTCTAAAGGTATAAAAACAGGTAAAAAAGAGGCAGCTCATCACTGCATGAAATGGGACCACCTTTGCCACCTGCAAAAACCATGATTAAAACACCTCCAAAAAACTCCAACAAGGTTTATATAGTATATGCTGTTCATTCATGATAACATGTTATACTGATTTTTATATGCATTTAAAGGCAATGAGAGGTGTTCATTTAATTTGTTAAGATTACACTCGGCTGTGTTAAACCCTCTCACGCCTTCTCTTCTCCCTTTTTGCCACTTGCCGGTGGGAGGGACGGAGGCGTGGGTGCGTGGCGCTGCACCGGACTGCGCTGCTCACAAATTGCAAAATGCGCTGGCCACACCCCATCAGCACGGTGCGCCGTGCCTGTGACTGGTCTAGGAAATTTGAGTCCCAAGTGTTCAATATTGGCTTGCCATAATTGCAAAATCAGTCTCTTCATTGCAAAACCAAAAAGGCTACTGTCGGCCAAACCGTGCCGAAACAACATAGCAAACTCACAGTTGAGCAAACTCAACTGTCCTCTCTGCATCCAGCCATGCACACAGTCAGGACTCATATGACAAAACATCACAAAACTCTTGAACTACACAATATATAAGTCCCATGTTGCTGAAAAACAATAATAACTACATAGTGCAGTGGTTTTATTATTGAGATAGAATGTGTTCTAGTATTTAGTGATTTATTATTTTATTTTATGTCCATCATGTCCTCTGTGTACTGTGTGAACGACTCATTCTAGGTATAATTTAGGTATAAGATCCGATTTACATCAAAACTCGACTTGCATCACAGTCTAAGAATCCCAGGTCACTTATGTTAGACAAGGCGTTCTTACATTTGCTGAGGTTTGGATATTCAAATTTGCTTTTTTGAACAAGATGGCGCATGTTCTCCCTGTGCGTTCGTGGGTTTTCCCCGGTATTCCGGTTTCCTCCCAGATTCCAAAAACATGCTAGGTTAATTGGCAACTCCAAATTGTCCATAGGTATGAATGTGAGTGTGAATGGTTGTTTGTCTATATGTGCCCTGTGATTGGCTGGCGACCAATCCAGGGTGGACCCCGCCTCTCGCTCGAAGACAGCTGGGATAGGCTCCAGCAATGCCCCCGACCCTCGCGAGGATAAGCGGTGAAGAAAATGAATGAATTAATTTTAGGAGGTTTATCCCAAGACCATGTAGACATCCCTACTTCCAAAGCTGAGGACAAATGCATAATAATAACATCCTGATTGTTCATATTTACAATTATTGGATGAAATATTTGTGACACTCTGTGTGTTTCAGACTGCTTATTGAACAAAGTAGTTAGGGATGTCCTTTAAACATGAGGCCTGTTCAGAAGAGATCAATTCCAGACTTCAATGATCATTTTCAGTGAGTGTTTCTCATAGTGTGTAATGGAAACAGACTGTTCCACACTATCTCTGTATTTAGGGAGCCCAAATCCTCCCACTGCTATTTTAATTGACTGATAGCTCTTAAAGAATGGGGTCATTGCAGTATAAAGGATGTAATTGATTGGAAGAGGTATATAAATTGGGAGAGCGTTACCATCTTAATTGCATTGATCTTCCATGCCTTGATCATGGGTGAGTAGAAGTTCGCCTAACTCTCTCCAAAAGTAAAAGAACAAACACATTTTGAATTTTTTTGCTGTTGTACTTCAGTGCTGGATTTCTTTTCCATGTGCATACAACATGTAAAATATTTTTGTTGTTTTCTGTTCCTGTTTTCTGCATCATTTTCTGAACTCAAACAGCCAAACAGCATCTCATAGCTTTTTTTTGGAAAGTCAATTGTAAGAATGTGGGTGTGGCTTACAAACTGTGTGTTGTGGTGATGGGTTCACATAATTCCGTCATTGTCAAATTTGCATGATTGGCCATGACAGATAAAAAACAAACAAACAAATAAACATGACAAAATCATAATCTTTATCATCATTGAGTATAATGTGCAATTGTCTTCAATGTGGCTGTACGAGTGAGGCCTCACAGCTCGGTGACCCGAGTTCGATTCCACCCTCTGCCATGCCTGTGTGGAGTTTGCATGTTCTCCGTGGGTTTTCTCCAGGTACTCCGGTTTCCTCCCACATTCCAAAAACATGCTAGGTTAATTGGCGACTCCAAATTGTCCATAGGTATGAATGTGAGTGTGAATGGTTGTTTGTCTATATGTGCCCTGTGATTGGCTGGAGACCAGTCAAGAGGGTGTACCCCGCCTCTCGCTCAAAGACAACTGGGATAGGCTCCAGCATGCCCGCGACCCTTGTGAGGATACGTGGTCCAGAAAATTGATGGATATTTGTAATATTTTTATTCTCTGACTAGTAGTTAAATAAGAAGCAATAATAAGTAATAAGGAAAGTGGCTATTAGAAACACCTCTCAGTATGATGAGGTGATCTACATCACTGCACACCACAAACTCTCACACTACTCAGTACCCAATGTAGTACGGTACTGTATAGCTTCAATGTATGAATTAGAATATAAAAGGAAAGTAGAGAAAGTGATAAAGTTACTGATACTTTTTCTCTCCAAAAATCCTCAACCAATATTTGTGACATAAAATATATATATGTATTGTTTTATTTTAAAAAAATAATTTTATTATTGGGGGGCACGGCGGTCTAGTGGTTAGCGTGCAGACCTCACAGCTAGGGGACCAGGGTTCAATTCCCACGCTCGGCCATTTCTGTGTGGAGTTTGCATGTTCTCCCCATGCACGCGTGGGTTTTCTCCGGGTACTCCGGTTTCCTCCCACATTCCAAAAACATGCTAGGTTAATTGGTGACTCCAAATTGTCCATAGGTATGAATGTGAGTGTGAATGGTTGTTTGTCTATATGTGCCCTATGATTGGCTGGCGACCAGTCCAGCGTGTATCCCGCCTCTTGCCCGAAGACAGCTGGGATAGGCTCCAGCACCCCCGCGACCCTTGTGAGGAAAAAGCGGTAGAAAATGAATGAATTTTATTATTATTATTATTAAGTTCAAGTGCAAGAAATGTGAGGCTGCCAAACATGGCACAAAATATTACATTTTTGGTCCTTTTGAGCCAAGACCACTCACTCTGTCATCATAAGTAAGCCCTTATTTACAAGCTAATGAACGGCGGATGGGATGGTATTTCGGTAAACACTGACTTACTGCTTACTTCATTTAGCCTCAAGCCAGGTTTATTAGCCGGACAACCATTGTGTTAGTCGACACTGGACAACAGTTGTAACGGCGGAGTGGCAGGTAATCTGAAGATGTGAGTCTCCGCTCTATGATGTCCGCAACTAAAGTGGGACTTGCTTTATTGATAGAGACTGGAATTAACTGTTTGTGTAGAGACAAAGGAAATTGCACATTCATCATATCAAATTGGCTCACAGGACTCAGTGAAAGAGTGGGTCTCTTCAAACCTGAGCCGTGACTGGAGTGCAGAAGGCTTGGGAGCACTCTTGTATGTACTCATGCATTAAGAAAAATAAGTTGTTAACACAACAGTACGGGGGAGCACAGAACAGAGGCCCCTAGCCCCTTTTTGGAATTTTTGTCATTGGCAAAAGTGATTTTTTTTTTTTAGGTCAAACCCCAAGTCCAGTGGATATAATCTTCTGACTAGACAGCTGATTACTTCAATGTGTTGCCAGCTCTCAAAAAGAACAACCATACTCTGTGACTCCTCAATAGTAGAAAGTATCAAATATTGAAAACAGCACTTTTGTATGTAGTATCAACTATTATAACCATTGTCAATGTCAAAGTGTGGAATAATCTCAAATGTTTGACTTCAGCACCTCGGGTCAAATATCTTGACTGTTACTGTGGCGACGAGGAATAATCTCTGAAAGTTTGGAGATGGTTCAGAGTTACAACTCTCAGAGGTTTGCCGCTTCTGCTCGGTATATAGCTGTATTATAAATATCTACGGTCTGAGTGCAGTCAGTGCGTTCAGACCGTTTCTGTTTGTCAGCATGTCGCCAATAATGAAGGGTTATTCAAGAATGAAACGATTTCATGAAGCATTGCTTCAGTTCACATGCATCATCATGGAATGAGTCAGTTTGAAAGATGAGTTTTCAAAGTTTTGAATGGCTGCCACAGGGGTGCTTGAACATTGAATAACGACACCAATCAACTCAGTGGACCATGATTTTCCGATACGTGTTTTGGACACTTGTAAGGCACTTTTAAGACATGAAATACAACTTGATTGTCAGTAGAACACAATTTACTATTCCACTTCCTCAATATTGCACCACGTAATGTGTTGATTCTTTTTAAATAACCTTGTACAATGTTGCAGAAACATTTATTATACGCCATGACTTTTCAGCTCATGTGGTGTCTTTAATTCAATTAATACAGTAAACCTCGGATATATCGGATTCAATTGTTCCCACTGGTTTTGTCCGATATAAGCGAAATCCGTTATATGCGTATACCGGAAAATGTCCGCCACATTCATTACACGCAATGCCATGGGGGAACTTTCTTTGATCCATGTTCACAGCCAAAGCTGAAGATTATAACATCATTGTATGAATTACAGACATGTACATGAGCATGTACAACGAAATAAAAAAAAAACAATTCTCAAATCTGTAGAAATGCCTTCTTGTTGATATTAGGGAGGTTTAGAAACCAAACGATAAACGTAAACGCAAACGATAATGACGTCACATGCTATTGACAAGTCGGCAAGTTTCCATACATTTCAATAGCATGTGACGTCATTATCGTTTGCACTTACGTTTATCGTTTGGTTTCTAAACCTCGCTAATAGCAACAAGAAGGCATTTCTACAGATTTGAGTTTTTTTTTTATTTCGTTGTACATGCTCATGTACATGTCTGTAATTCATACAAAGATGTTATAATCTTCAGCTTTGGCTGTGAACATGGATCAAAGATGGATCAAAGGCCACGATGTGGCCATCCGATATATGCGAGGGAGATTGGAACGGGACTGGAAATTTTGTCCGAAATAGGCGAAATCCGTTATAAAAAATCCAATATATGCAATGAATTTTTATTGGAAATGCATTACAGAAAAATTGTTTCTTTTTTATCTGTCCGTTGTGAGCGAATTTCCGATATATCCGAGTCCGATATATCCGAGGTTTACTGTAACAACATAAATATGAATACATGGGTCGAACATGCATTTCCAAATCCATCCATCCATTTTCTATACCTCTTATTCTCATGGGGCTTGCGGGCATGCTGGAGCCTATCCCAGCTGTCTTTGGGCGAGAGGTGGGGCACATATAGACAAACAACTATTCACACTCACATTCATACCTATGGACAATTTGGAGTCGCCAATTAACCTAGCATGTTTTTGGAATGCACCAGGAAAACATGCAAACTCTACTCAGACATGCCCGAGGGGGGGAATCAAACCTAGGTCTCCGAGCTGTGTGGCATGTGCGCTAACCACACACCGTGCAGCCGCATTTCAAAGTAAATTGGAAAATATTTTTTTAACCAAAATGAATTAATCTCTTCTTTTTTGGTATACCCTTAATGAGAAACATGAATTAATAAAATAAGAAATCCACATAGGAGCCATGAACATCACTACAGGTCACTGCACATGGATGCGTTCAGGTCAGAATAAATGAGCGTCTCTGTGCCTCCGCATGCCATCACATGTGGCTTGCCATGATAAAGATGCATGAATTACAATATAGATTTTAAGGTAATTAATTACGTTTATTACCACCATTAACAAGTTCTTTTTTTTTGACAGCCCTAATAATAATAGTCAACACCGTGACGTTGAACGTCATTTGGATTCCAAGTGGTGGACTTCCAGGTAATTGCAACACAAGCCTAATTTGCAAAGACCATTTGTAGCAATGACCTGAGAGGGACTGAAAGTTTCTAATTTGCAGTAAGTTGCTTTAAATGATGATTATCACTTAAAATGCTTAAATGCGCAACCCACAATCATCTCAAACTGCTTCGGAAGGTTAGATTGTAAAATGTTTTCCACGCTACAGTTTGGTTGAGTACCAACACAGAAATGGACTGAGATGGCTTGAAAACGATCACGCTGAATTTAATGTACGTTTGTAAAAGTTGCATACGCAGGCCAGAGTGGCTCTATACATTTCATACTGACATGAACAGATTTATTTTTAGCAGAGCTGATTCTGCTGGGTCTCGCTCAGACATAAAGTGATGCTTTCTGCAGCTTTCTATCTTCCACACAGACAGCAGGCAAAAAATCCATGATGCCTTTTTCAGGCGCATTACTTTGCTTTGATTGAATTATATGGGGAATGCCATGTTGAAAAAACTGTCATTTTTAAATTCATAGTTTATTCATATTTATTCATAGTCCATAGTTACAGTAAATAACCATGGTGGGGAGATTCAGACTAACATTTTTAGGTCTTTGACTTTTCTGTTCATGAAGCCAGTCCTCTATAATAAGACAGTGTGTTGTACCCCTTAATCCATCAATATTTTGGAAAAATCTCCCTGACCTCTTTATGGGCGCGTCAACTTCCTCTGTCGATGGAGGTCAGGTGTCTGTTAAAGCTGCATTGTCCTGGACCTTCTAAAGAGCTGTTATTTCACACTTGGTTGAATCTGTTAAGTGCGTTACCGTTCTCTATGCTCACTGGCAGCTTGATAAGTATTGTCTGTTCTTTCCCCCGCTTTGGCGTTTCCATTTCTTTTCTTTTTAACTTCCGAGTCCAACCTCTTCGCTTTTTGCCACTCTCCAGCTATTCTTGTGCTTGTATCGCTATGCTCTGACTCTTCTAACCTTCCCTTCCATTTTACATGACTTTGCTTTTTTCAGTGATTCTTTTGGACACCACAGCAGTGCTGGGAGAACTGGACTGGAAGACCTATCCTGTCAATGGGGTGAGTGACATTCGAATTTAAGGCTGTAAATCTATGTTAAAGGCCTCTAGAGACTGTAGAAGTTTAGCAGATCTATAAAATGCACATGACTAACAGTATTTGATGGCATGTTATAATTTGGACAACTTTGTGATAAGATAAGATAAGATATGCCTTTATTCGTCCCTCAGTGGGGAAATTTGCATTGCACAGCAGCAAGAGTACAGAATCAGTTAAGCAGTACAAAATACACAATATAGAAAAATAAACAATATAAACAACCCAAGTATTAACAAAATCAACCGTTTTCCCAGAGTTATATACAATACAGTGTGTAGATAATATGAAACGAGATGAGATATATGACCAGTCTATACACTGAGATCTTGCTAGTGAGTTAATATGAGGCATTATGGAAATACTTCACATAGAACTTAGTATATTGCATTTAGAGCAATGACACTCAAATTATTCAGATATGTTATCATTTTTGGCACGGCGGACTAGTGGTTAGTGGACAGACCTCACAGCTAGGAGACCAGGGTTCAATTCTACCCTCGGCCATCTCTGTGTGGAGTTTGCATGTTCTCCCCGTGCATGCGTGGGTTTTCTCCGGGTACTCCGGTTTCCTCCCACATTCCAAAAACATGCTACGTTAATTGGCGACTCCAAATTGTCCATAGGTACGTATGAAGTATGAGTGTGAATGGTTGTTTGTCTATATGTGCCCTGTGATTGGCTGGCGAACAGTCCAGGGTGTACCCCGCCTCACGCTCGAAGACCGCTGGGATAGGCTTCACGAGGCGACCCTCGTGAAGAAATGAATGTTATCATTTTCAAAAAAGCATTGCATTGCTCATCGATACTAAAATTATGAGCCGGTGTTTTCAGATTTTCCCAGTCTGGAAGCCATATTCAAAAAATACCCGAATATAATTGAAAAATGGCTTCTAGAATGAAATTATGTAAAAACACTGGCTCTTATTTTCCGCATAGACAGCCAAACGGACCTGTCAACCACCCTTCCCCCCTTCCCCCATCGCTGTCACGTGACCTGAAGTGAGCTTTGATAACAAACCAACAAACTATCTGAATATTTTGACTGCCAGTCCACATTTTCGTGACAGTTTATTGGTTTGTAATCCAAAATGACTCACAGAAGTAATTCTTGTAAGTCTCGAGGAGCCACGGAAAGGAGAAGACTACACAAAGGCTATATGAAGGTGTGCTTTGTGTAGGACATTGTTTTCACCCAGTGATCCATTCATTCATTCAATTTCTAGCGCTTATCCTCACGAGGGTCGCGGGGGTACTGGGGCCTATCCCAGCTGTCATCGGGCAAAAGTCCAGGTACACCCTGGCGTACACACGGGACTGGTCGCCAGCCAATCACAGGGCACATTTAGACAAACAACCATTCACACTCACATTCATACCTATTTGGAGTCACCAATTGACCTAGCATGTTTTTGGAATGTGGGAGGAAGCTGGAGCACCCGGAGAACAGCAAAGTCCACGCAGATGGCCGTGTGTGGAATCAAACTCGGGTCTCCTAGCTGTGTGGCTGTGCAACCCACCAAGGATCCATTCCCATCTGAAATATGAGGAGAAAGAAAAAGGGGAAAATACAGCCAAATACATCCCTCTGTGCACGGGAGAACGGTAAATGGTGCATTCACTGACCGTCAAACAAAGTAGGACAAATCACAGCTGGCATTAAACATTCAAAAACTCTGGGATTTTTAATTAATAGTTACAGTTAACAGTGCAACTATTGGCGGGAGAAAGCAGCAATTTTTACACATTGTGTCTAATTTAGGACACAAAATATAACAACATAACATTTTGCGTTCTTGGCTGCAACAAATACTGCCGCGACGCCAAATATTAAGCAACAAAATACAGAAGCATTTCTCAGGCCAA
Organism: Doryrhamphus excisus; assembly: GCF_037039965.1. NCBI lineage: Eukaryota > Metazoa > Chordata > Actinopteri > Syngnathiformes > Syngnathidae > Doryrhamphus > Doryrhamphus excisus. Next base: position 5,207,736 of record NC_136369.1, read on the forward strand.
ATAGTGTACCCACTGTGGAAAAAACAACCCAAGAACTCCCTTGAAAACAACTCAGGAGGTTTCGCTGTTGGGGAACGTTGGCTGTAATTGGCTGAACAATAACACAACACGTCACCACTCAAATTCACATCAAATCAATAATTCATCACAACTGTAGAGATTTAATGTTATTTTCATAATGTTTTTCTCTCTGTAGCCCATAGGGAGATGATGACAAATTGGGCTGTTGTAATCTAAATCTCACCGCTCTTTGCCAGGTTGTCTTCCTCTGCTGTTGTTATTGATATGTGTGTGTGTGTGTGTGTCAAATTCATATCTCATAGTTAGGTTTTTGATGAATAATCTGTCAAAGTTCACATTTTATGCCTTTCTTGTCATAATGCCGCTCACATTATTATAACACAAAGTGCAGTGCATTAGAGGCTGAACCACCATCACAGTAAGGATAATAAGGCATGTTTTATTAATAAATTAGCTGCCACCGCAATTTGTATAATTAGTTTGAACACTTTGATACTTGTTCGCTGTCAGTAATAAAATGGATTACAAATTACGGACAATGTCCTTTTAATGCTCATGGTGGTAAAGCTAGTTTCAGTGCTTTATCATTGACATTATCTACTTCATATCTGCAAAATGAGCTCACATGTCAATTATGTCTTGAATTCAGACCCACTGGGAGTTTTTGTAAAAAAAAAAAAAAAAGTTAACACAACTTGTAGAATATTTTCAGTATTTGAATGTTTGCACAATATTGCACAAACTGCTTCTTTTCAAGAATTTTTCAGTACAAAGTCAGAGGAGCTCATAAAAGAAGGCGTGAATGTCAAAACACATTTAAGATGAGTGTAGCACATTGGTCAAAGGTGTAATTCCTGCAAAAATCCTGCTTATGGAAAGAATATGAACAAATTTATATGAAGAGGTTAAAAATTACAATTGGTCCATTGCAGGCATAAAACCAATGAGCCTGATAGTCTGCTATTGATGCAAAACCACTGGCATACTATGGCAATAATTGGTCCACCGTACTTTTGACGGTACTTTTTCATCTCCATGATCCACACGCTTCTTCCATTAGTGCTGCAGTGCTTGGATTGCTGTGGTATATACTGCAAACTCTCATCCTTATTATGAAAAAGTGAGGCAAAGAAACGTTCAAGAAACCTAGGTGAATCTATTTCCTAAAGTGCCAGGTTTGCCTGCAACCATGACAAGCCTGCTATTGATCAGAACCTCGACACGCCAAGTTTGCTGTGCAAAATGTTCTATACTCATTCACAGGAGATGCCTGAAGTATTGGCTATCTGATGAACACCTAAACGTCTGTCATCCATCCACATGTGGTGAAGATGGTTAATGTTCTTTTGGATGGCAAGATGTTTAAACCTTGGGTCATTTTCAAGGTTCTCTCTAACCCTCTTGAATTCAGCTCCCTTTTGCACAGTTGATATAAAGCTGGAGCCTCAACCCCTGATGTACATAGCAACCATCACAGCATGAATGTCCTTGTGGGCTGACCCCTTTTTCTGCAGATATTTGATAACACCACAGTGCCTAATTTTAACCATTTTCACAAAATGTCTCTAATACTACTTTTCAAAGTCCTGAATTATTTATCCAATGTGGGTTTATCTAAGTAAACCATGCAGTTACAATAAGCAAAGGCTTGAATTCAATGCATACCAAGTGTCAAGGATGTGGCCTGTCTTCTTTTAGTCGGCTACAAAGTCTTCACCTCTAACCCTTGTAGTTACTATTCATTTTGTTATTGTTAATTTGTTTTATGGTAATGGTAATGGTTTTATTTCATTTGAACATGCATCAGATTACAATTGAATGCATCCCATAATCAGTTCACAGTTCCACATGTCCAAAAGGAATAGGAAGAAGCAAAGCTTATTAAATCCTACCACTCCATCTGGTACTTTTACAATCAGTAACTGTTACATTTGTTCACTTCCTGCTTTCAGTTAAAGGTTTTTTTTTTTTTTTTTTAAATTTTGTAATTTTTTGTCCCGTACCGAAGTACGAGGTGATATGAGCATCCAATGACATAATGGGTACCATAGTAAGTGTCAATATAGTGATATATATAGCACATCATGACTGGTTCAAGACCCTTCATCCTTGTATTTAGCAAACATCAACTGCTTGTATTGTTTCTTGAATTGGCTCATCGTTGTGCATTGTTTGAGGTCCTTACTCAATCCATTCCATAGTTTGATTCCACATAGTGAAATGCTATGGCTTTTTAACGTAGTCCTAGCATAGAAGTGTTTCAAATGTACTTCTTCCCTGAGATCATATTTCTCCTCTCTTGTAGAGAAGTATTGGATGACATTTTTAGGTAATTGGTTATTTTTAGCCTTATGCATTATTTTATCTGTTTGAAGATTAACTATATCAGCAAGTTTAAGTATGTTTGATTTTAGAAATAAGGAGTTTGTATGTTCTCTGTAGGCGGCATTATGAATTATCCTTACTGACCTTTTTTGCAGTACATTTAGCGAGTGAAGATTGCTTTTATAGTTATTAGCCCATATTTCCACACAATAAGTAAGATATGGTAGAACCAGAGAGCAGTAAAGAGTGTGGAGTGATTTCTGATTGAGAACAAATTTTGCTTTGTTCAAAACTGAAATATTTCTGGCCACTTTATGTTGTATATTTGTAATATGAGGTTTCCAGCTCATATTTTCATCTATTGTGATCCCCAGAAATTTATTTTTGTTCACCCTTTCAATGTCCACACCATCTATTTGTATTTGCTGGTGCGTGTCCTTTCTGCTGTTACCAAACAGCATGATTTTAGTTTTAACTTCTGCTTGAAGTTGACATAGTCATGTCTTGTAAGTAACTTTATTTTGCTGAAATAATACACCATTACTGGATTAAAACACCTAGTTTAAGATTAATATTTTTTCAACCAAAATATACAAGAACACTTGCACCGGCTAGCATATTCTTCCAATTCTAACAGCTCTTGGAAATTCAAATGCATCAAAAACAAAGCAAAGAAAATGAACCGGAAATTAGCTAAACCCCCATGTGATGTGGTATGACCTACTCGTGTGTGTGTTATTGTGGTTATGAATGTGACACCAATATTTTCAATAATGATAGGGTAACAAATAATGATATGCGGATCAATACTACTGCACTCGGTAACTGTATGTCAAGTTAATAACTCGTGGTTGTGTCAGTCAATACTGAGCATTATTATTTTTGTAGAAGTGTCATTATATTGTACATGGACACGTGTGCCTAATATTGTGTCTGTGGAGTGTACAGTCATGCATTACTTAGACAAAACAAGGTTTATAAAAGTGGATTCATAACCCTTTGCGTTTTATTGCTTATTGCACATATTTGTAATCACTTTTTACATTTACATTTAGTTTTAGAGTATGTGCTTTAATGTGGTGTGTGTTACAGTTAATAAGCTGCGTGATTAGTCTGTGCATATCTGATGCAGCTCATCTTTCAAACTAGCTGCCTGAATTGTTTTTTTTTTCTTTCTTTTTGAACTATGCCACATCCCAAGGGTGCATGTTAGAACACTGAAGAACATAGAGTAAGAAATCATCATTTTCAGCTATTTGTAGGCATAATGGAACTGAAATGACTTCATGCTGGTGTTATGGAAAGAATGTAGTCAGCTTGTATCAAAAGCACACGTCTTTTTCCTAAAAAAAGAAGTAGGCCACCAATATATCTACTTTAAAAACAAGCAAGTTTAGCCTTAATGTACATACAGTTTTCCAATGGCTTAACCATTTCCACTGTATATACATTAGGAAAATCTCATAAATGATGTTGGCATGGGTTAAGTACTGTATAATCAGAACTGGTATTTCTCTGGTCACTTTGTTTTGGTGTCACTTGGTGGGAAGACAACACAAATGTCACCAATGTATTACTGCCTAATGAATCATGTAAATGTAAAAAAATATATAAAGGTGGCTTTTTAAACTGACAATGCACTGAGCCATGCAGCGACAACTGCCACTCACAGTCTGAATGCTCTCATCAGACACGTCCTTCATGAACTGACAGATGAGACCCTCAAGCTGGAGAAAGCTTGCATGGTGAGAGAGGTAACTTAACTGTTGAGACAAGCAGCTGATGTTTGTCAACCCCTGCGGTGTTCTACATTCAGTGGCATTGTTGTGAGCTTGATGTGTCAATTACCGACATTAAAATGCCATTTAATTCACTACTCACAACTTCAAAGCGAGCCATATTGAATCATAGTGAGGCGGCAGGCTTTAATCTTAATCATATATGCATTAAAATGAAGAACTATAGCTGTTGTATTGTCAACACTCTTTTTTTTTGATATTCATTTTTACTGTATGTGTGTTTCTTCACTGGCTTTCCTCTATATTATCATTATTAAAAAAAAAAAAAAAAACTTAAACTGTATTATGGAAAGCAGGAAGTGAACAAATGTAACAGTTACTGATTGTAAAAGTACCAGATGGAGGGGTAGGATTTAATAATCTTTGCTTCTTCCTACCCCTTTTGGACATGTGGAACTGTGAACTGATTATGTGATGCACTCAATTGTAATCTGATGCATGTTCAAATGAAATTAAACCATTACCATTACCATAAAATCAAGAGAATGTATGGTTTGCATGTAAGTTAGGACCATTTTATACAGGGTGCAAGGTTTAGTTGATCGAGCCTCTTTGCAAGTCATTCTGGACTAACCTAATGCACATGATTAATCTGGATTATTTTTGCATCGTCTTTTAACATTGTAACCTTCACATTCAAGGTATCACTTTTACAAGAGGTAAATGTAGAATTATAACTTATATGAACATATTCATTGTATTCATATCCTGTACCTTTTGGACAGCAACCTCTTTGAACAATTCCAGTCTGCCTTGGTAGAATGGTAGAATATGACCTTCAGCTAACTCTGAAGCAGTAACCATTTCTATCCTTCTCGATTTGAGTGCAGCCTTCCACAATCTCCCATACTATTCTCACTGGCAAACTAACCTCCATTGGAATCTTGGATTAGAATGGTTCATGTTGGATTGCTCTATTTTCTTTAGTCATTTTATTAAACTTAAAGGTGACCTATTATGCTAATTTTTGGCTTTTTCTATTGAGTTGTGGACTCTTATCGAGCAACTACACATGATAACCACACAGAAAGTGTTCTAGATCTTCCAGAATCTGCACCTATTCCAATTGTGTTTCCTTGGATTTCCTGTTCCCCACTCCACCGTGATTGGTCCCACTAAGCTTGTACCCAGGCACATTGATATAAGGAAGTCACTACCTGGATGGTGCCGGTGACTTCTCACGAGGCTCACTGTGATGTCACAGTGAGCCGGCATTAGAATTTAACTCTCGAGCATTGAGAGCCATCCCAAGTGTCTTTCAGGGCTCACTTCTAAATGCGCAAACCTCATTTTCTGAAACTTTGGCATTGTTTAACACGATAATACAGCATTTTAACAACATTGTGTTGTTAAAATGCTCAGAATCAGGTATCCTAATGACTTGGCCTGGCCACAGGTGTATATAATCAAGCACATAGGCATGCAGACTGTTTCTACAAAAATTTGTGAAAGATTGGGCCGCTGTCAGGAGCTCAAGAAGTCAATTCCAGCATGGAACTGTTGAACGGATGGTCCCTGTGCAACAAATCCAGTCGTGAAATTTCCCCAGTCCTAAATATTCCACAGTCAACTGTGATCTTTAATATAAGAAAAAGGAAGTTTACAAGTACAAGACACAGGGAGCTTCATGGAATGGGTTTCCATGGCCGAGCAGCTGCATCCAAGCCATACATCACCAAGTGCAATGCAAATCGCCGGATGCAGTGGTGTAAAGCACGCCGCCACTGGACTATAGAGCAGTGCGGACGCGTTCCTTGGAGTGATGAATCACGCTTTTCTATGTGGCAATCTGATGGACGAGTCTGGGTTTGGAGGTAGCCAGGAGAATGGTACATTTGGGACGGCATTGTGCCGAGTGTAACATTTGGTGAAGGAGGAATTATGGTGTGGGGTTGTTTTTCAGGAGTCGGGCTTGGCCCCTTAGTTGCAATGAAAGGAACTTTGAATGCTTCAGGATACCAAAACATTTTTTTTTTTTTACAGAAAAGTGAATTTTATTTAAAAAAAATTTTGTTTAAATATCTTTTAAATATCTTTTTGGTGCAGGATCCATGGACACTTTGGCAGCTTTACCCTTTACTGCCTTGGCCTCTTTCACCTGCTTAGGCTTGGACTCTTTAGGCTCTTTCGTCTTAGCCTCCTGGGGCTCCTTGGTCTCCTTCGTCTTGGCCTCCTTGGTCTCCTTGGTCTCCTTTGTCTCCTTTGTCTTAGCCTCCTTGGGTAAAGTCAAGGACGTTGACAAAGTATTGCTTTGGACTCTTGGTGGCAGTGGTGGGATTTGAACCCACGCCTCAAATGAGACTAGAGCATAAATCCAGCGCCACACTACCCCTACATTTTGGACAATTCCATGCTCCCAACCTTGTGGGAACAGTTTGGAGCGGGCCCCTTCCTCTTCCAACATGACTATGCACCAGTGCACAAAGCACGGTCCATAAAGACATAGATAGAACTTGACTGGACTGCCCAGAGTCCTAACCTGAATCCGATAGAACACCTTTGGGGTGAATTGGAGCAAAGATTTAAGCCAGGCCTTCTCCACCAAGATCAGTGTGTGACCTTGCCAATGTGCTTTTAAAAGAATGGTCAAAAATTCTGATAAACACATTCCTCAACCTTGTGGACAGCTTTCCCAGAAGAGTGGAAGCCATAATAGTTGCAAAAGGTGGACCGACACCATATTGACCCCTTTGGGTTCTGAATGTGAGTCACGGCAGGTGAGCAAATACTTTTAGTCATATAGTGTATATAGGTCACAAAAGTGGAAAAAAGCACAATAGGTCCCTTTTAAACCATACAAATGTAGAGACATTATGTCAGTAAATATTCCACAAAGACTGAATTGAGAGAACTGGACTCATCTTGTTTGTTGAAGATATTTCACCCTTTGTCCAAAGTACTTCTTCAGTTCAATTTTTTTAGGTGTGGAGTTTTCCTATTTATGTCCCTGGTAAATGTCCTGAATGTGGTTACAAGCAGGTTGTTGTTGTTGTTATTGTGGCCAAGTGTGGCTGGTGAACAACCACCCTGCGATTAAATGGTCGTTCCAAGTTTAGGTAAAGGACCACCACATTTCGTCCCCTGGCTGAGGTGTAGTGGTCCTTCTTCTCCTGGCAGATTTGACAAAGGTCCAGTTAGTATACCCAGAGTTATAAAGAGCCTTCCTGATGTCTAGTTTTATGAATATTGAGGGTGTCATACAGTGAAGGCAGAGCAGACAAATGAGATGTGGCTGATGCAACATCCTGAAAATATTGGTGGAGTTAACTCAGAATCTCTTGTTTTTATATATCAGGTAACACTGCACAAGTAAGATGCATGGGTTGAACATTTTGTGTAACAGAGTATAATGTAGTTATTAGCAAAACTACTGACTCAATTTATTTTGCCTCTTGTTAACATTGGAAAGAACACACTGATGCCTCCCATGTTGCATCATGATGGAACCGGCCTTCGCTAAACTGTTCCCACAAAGTTGGAAGCAAAAAATTATCCAAAATGTGCTAGTAATAGGAAGAATTCAGATGTAGGCCAACCACTATCTGATAACTCAATCAAGAGGCCCTTTACTTTAGGTTGCTTTGGTTATAGCAAAAACTATTATTTCATTATACACCAAGCATACGGAGTATAATGTGTGATATTTATAGGTTATCACATGGTTTGTCTGGTATCAGGCCAGGTATCATGCCCTTCGGTCTCGGGCTGATACTGGCACGCGGGGGCATAATACTGGGCCTGATACCAGACAAACCATGTGATGATCTTATTATCACATACTATTTAATCATGAGCTTATTATCACGTACTATTTAATCAAAAGACCATTTTGTTTCCTGAAAATGTTCAGTTTATTACATGTATTATATCTGAACAGTGTAAACACAATAATTGCAAAAATATTTCAACAATAATATCTGTGTGTTCACGCTCGTGCGCTGTACTCTGATTGGTTGTTTCACGACCACGATACCAGAGCAGCGCGCTCTGGGGGCTGATACGGGACATGGTTAAACTCTATATTTTATCAGTATCACTGCCCTGGGCTTTGACACAGTATCATTTCGGCCTTTTCCCGTATCATTCATGGGCGGTTTCTAGGGTACAGGGCCAATTAATACTGTAGTATGTGATATTTGTATTTGGCTCATAGCTGATCAAAATGGTAGAGCCAATGGAAAAACCTAACGCCTTGCATATTTTTATGTTACAGTGGGATGCTATTACTGAGATGGATGAACAGAACAGACCAATCCACACCTTCCAAGTTTGCCACGTTATGGAGCTAAACCAAAACAACTGGCTTCAATCTGGATGGATCCAGCGACAGGCAGCACAAAGGGTCTGGACTGTTTTACTGCTCCAGTATCTCAGAAAGCATGATTCTGATTTCTTGTGTGTGAAAATAATCAAAGCGGCAAGGTGGGATGGGTGTGTCAGTGTATCATATTACCATTTCATACACTCATACATACATTCATACACACTGTAATTCAACCGCTTAGAAATTCATAAATGCCGGACTACGATGCAGAAAATGAACTCTTTGCAAGTGAGGCAGCTTTCCAAGTAATGTATTACAAAACAGATTATCCAAGCCTATGTCAACATGTACAGGTTCATCAATAAACATAATGTGAAATCATTCACACAGGTACAGGAAGTCCTCCCTAATGGAAACAGCCTACGTTGTATGAACTTTAAATGATGTGCTTTTGGTTGGTGCTATTTACTGTATGTGCTTACTTTTCCATGTAGGTATACGTAGAACTGCGTTTTACTTTGAGAGACTGCAACTCCATTCCTTGGGTGTCTGGCACATGTAAGGAAACCTTCAATCTATTCTACCTGCAGACGAATGAACCACTCCCTGTGGGGACACGCTTCCGACCCACTGACTATACCAAGGTTAGTGTCCGACAAAAAAATTGGACTAAAGATGTCATGTGAAAATGCTTCACTATACTAATAAAATCTTTTTCGATTATTTTTAGGTTGATACTATTGCAGCAGATGAGAGTTTTACTCAGACGGATCTTGGTGATCGTGTTCTTCGACTCAATACTGAGGTCAGGGAGGTGGGGCCAGTGACACAGAGAGGTTTCTACTTGGCCTTCCAGGATGTGGGTGCTTGTATTGCGCTTGTGTCTGTTAAGGTCAGTAGACAGGAGTGAGTGCCATTATATGATTACAGTTTTATCTAATTTGCATGAAATTCACATTTTACTGTTTTGCTTCAGGTGTTCTACAAACGCTGCCCATCGACGCAGCGGAATCTGGCGGAATTTCCCGACACTGTGCCACATACGGACTCTTCCTCTCTGGTGGAGGTTCGGGGCGCTTGCGTGGAGAATGCTGAGGAGAGAGATACGCCTAAATTGTACTGTGGCGCTGATGGAGACTGGTTGGTACCACTGGGTCACTGCATATGTAGCATTGGCCACGAGCAGATGGATGGCTCCTGCCAGGGTAAGAATGAGTTTTGAGTTTTTTTATGTTTACAAGTTCATCTTGCAGGTATCAACTGGATAAAGCAAGCAATTGTGTTCCTTGCAAGAACAATGTGGCATCCACTCATGTGTTTACACAGTTCCATCACCTAATTGGACACAATAGATACTTAAATATGAGCTGGAAACCTCATATTACAAATATACAACATAAGGTAGCCAGAAATATTTCAGTTTTGAACAAAGCAAAATTTGTTCTCAATCAGAAATCACTCCACACTCTTTACTGCTCTCTGGTTCTACCATATCTTACTTATTGTGTGGAAATATGGGCTAATAACTATAAAAGCAATCTTCACTCGCTAAATGTACTGCAAAAAAGGTCAGTAAGGATAATTCATAATGCCGCCTACAGAGAACATACTAACTCCTTATTTCTAAAATCACAAATACTTCAACTTGCTGATATAGTTCATCTTCAAACAGCTAAAATAATGCATAAGGCTAAAAACAACCAATTACCTAAAAATGTCATCCAATACTTCTCTACAAGAGAGGAGAAATATGATCTCAGGGAAGAAGTACATTTGAAACACTTCTATGCTAGAACTACGTTAAAAAGCCATAGCATTTCAGTATGTGGAATCAAACTATGGAATGGATTGAGTAAGGACCTCAAACAATGCACAACAATGAGCCAATTCAAGAAACAATACAAGCAGTTGATGTTTGCTAAATACAAGGATGAAGAGTCTTGAACCAGTCATGATGTGCTATATATATCACTATATTGACACTTACTATGGTACCCAGTATGTCATTGTATGGTCATCGCCTCGTACTTCGGTACGAGGTACATTATTAAAAAAACAAAAAAAAACAACCTTAAACTGTATTATGGAAAGCAGGAAGTGAACAAATGTAACAGTTACTGATTGTAAAAGTACCAGATGGAGGGGTAGGATTTAATAAGCTTTGCTTCTTCCTACTCCTTTTGGACATGTGGAACTGTGAACTGATTATGTGATGCACTCAATTGTAATCTGATGCATGTTCAAATGAAATAAAACCATTACCATTACCATAACCTAATTAGTAAAGGTAAAGGCCTCCAGTCTGTATTCCAGGACATGAGACTTAAGCAGACTTTCTGAGACGAGAAGACTCACAATACCTAGAAGAAAGGCCATGGTCTGGGATCTCGGTCACCCTCTGTCAGTTTGAAAATGAGGGTTTATGTCCAGGATTTTAAACCTAAAATTTAACTTACGACACTACTACTACATCCCTCGTTAATTGCCATTAATTGGTTTCAGACACATTTGGGGCGGCATGGCTCAAGTGGTAGAATGGTCGTCTCCCGACCTGAAGGTTTGCAGGTAGAGGTAGAAAAGCGCTATAGAAGTGAAAAACCATTTACCATTCAGACCCACGCTAAGTGAATTTCCAGGTAGGATTATATTACATTGAATATTTTATCGTTCGAGCACAGACAGCCTGTTTTTGACTTTCTGAATATGTTTTTTATTAGAGCCCTGCAGACACAAAAATAACACCCCTATAGTGACCGTTACACTTGTATTATCCAACATAGTAGACATAATAATAGAAAATAAGCCACCTTTGAATAATAAATAAGACTCACACGTTAGCATTGACAGTGTATTAATGTAACATTACTGAGACCAGTGTAGAATACAAATCCATTGACATCTTTTGCTTTTTTTCGCAGGAGTTACAGATCAAAGTTTTAAGCATTTTGTGTGTGAATTTCAGACTTGTAGACAATGCATTTATGTCCCAGTAGGGGGCAACAGTTCTATTTTCCTCTAATTGGCAGCAACAGCTTGGATATGAATAAGACAAGTTGGTGATTTGCACGCTGACAGAGGGAAATTGTGACGAATCCAGCGGAGACAAAAATACAAGCAGTTTACGTCGGCACATAGTTTGTCTGGCTGTGGATCTGTCGTTGATCTGTAAGGGAAGACATGTTGTTTGTCTATAAATAGTTTCCACGCACACACGACTATGGTTTACACACAATCACACATCTGTGAATAAATGTAGTTATTTTGTCATCCAAATCTGTTTTTTCTGTATTGCTTTTGTTGTTTCATAGAAGTAAACAACTGAACATATGGTAATGGTAATGGTTTTATTTCACGTGAACATGCATCAGATTACAATTGAGTGCATCCCATAATCAGTTCACAGTTCCACATGTCCAAAAGGAGTAGGAAGAAGCAAAGCTTATTAAATCCTACCCCTCCATCTGGTACTTTTACAATCAGTAACTGTTACATTTGTTCACTTCCTGCTTTCCTAATATATATATTTTTTAATTTAATTTAATTTTTTTTCATTTTATTTTTGTCATGTACCGAAGTAAGAGGTGATGCTTAAGGTGTCACTAAAACAAAAAATATGGACGTCACTCACTACTTTTACAGAAAAAGCTCTTTCTTTGGCTTTTGGTCAAAATCTGGTGTTTTCGCTGAAACCACCCTATGTTCTACTAACGATTTATAAAGACCCAAAAAGGCTAGAAACAAACTTTTTTTTCTTTTAAAAGAAGAGAGTCTAAAGTTTCTTGACAATGTTTATATAGCCCTGAAATTGAATATTCTGTGGGTCTTGAAAGTTCATAAAAAATGCCCAAAACCTATGCATTTCTCTCTGGAAATGGCTGGCAGTCAATGAGTTAAATGACCCGTTCAGGTTGTTTTCTTGAAATGTCTTCGTAATGAAAAATTTTTATCATTTCATATTCCAGGTAGTCCTCAAAAAACATGTTTTTGATATCATGCCATTCAAATTTTTAACTTACCTTTTATACATTTGAAGAATTTTTTGTTTTTTTGTTACTACCCCAACCTTCCATAAGTGGGTCAAAAATGACCCGCATGCATTTTCTATGGAATCCAATAGGAACCTTGATTCTTATCAACTTTGGCTGTCAGGAATAAATTAACTGTACCACACTGACTATATCAGAAGTGAGGAAGATTATTTTAAACATCAAGTGCTAATACATGTAAGTATTATCTTCATATGATATTGTGTGTGTGTATTATCAACAAATTAGCCTACTTTATAACTAGCTAGCACTAGCTGGCTAACATGACTATATGTATTGTTGGGCATGCTTTATAAATAGCTAACACTAGCACAGTTTTTGTAAAATATAATATGCAGTATAGGTATTACACCTGTTTGAGATACTGTCAATCTGGATACTATAGCATTGGCATAGTCAAGTATGCTATAGCATTATTCCTAACAAAAATGGCAAAAATGGCTTAAAAACACATTGATTCTAATATGGGTCATTTTTGACCCACTTATGGATGAGTGTAGGGTCCAGTCACTCGTGCATCTAAGGGTTAAAGGAACACATGACAATACTGATACTGTATTACACTACATACATTTGTATTTTTATGAATTTACCCTGTTTATGCTTGAAAATGCTTAATTTAGGCAATTAATATGTACATCTTGCTAAAATGTGGATTATGTTTTATTATTAATAGACCATATTCAACCCTGAAAAACAGCAATCACTTATGAATTAATTATTTTGGATTGAAGCCCAAATACAATAACAGGATACAAATACAACCAGGGCGGCACGGCGGTCGTGTGGTTAGCGCGCAAACCTCATAGCTACGAGACCAGGGTTCAATTCCACCCTCGGCCATCTCTGTGTGGAGTTTGCATGTTCTTCCCGTGCATGCGTGGGTTTTCTCCGGGTACTCCGGTTTCCTCCCACATTCCAAAAACATGCTAGGTTAATTGGCGACTCCAAATTGTCCATAGGTATGAATGTGAGTGTGAATGGTTGTTTGTCTATATGTGCCCTGTGATTGGTGTACCCCGCCTCTCGCCCGAAGTTATTATAAGTTATCTCCACCAATAGGGAGGCAAAACATTTCTCTCTCTGTTGATGGAGGAACTTAAAGAAAAGAAGATACAACTTTCAGATTCTACCGGTCTTCTGACTTTTGGAGGATACAGACAGACTTAAATCAGCTTCTGTTCCCACAACTGAACTTGAACTCGAACTTCTCCACTATTTTCAAGTTTAACCTTCAGTTTTTTTTCACTCACGACTTCCTCTGCCCTCACTCTCTCCCTTGTCCTTTTATTGAATTCCTCCATTTCCTTCATTGACATTGCTTCTCATCATCATCGTTTTATCCAAAACAACAGCAATATGTCAAGAACATCACATGTTCTGACATTTCAAAACCACAACTCCCTCACTTAAGGACATCTCTTGACTCAATTATGTTGTTCCAGTGGGAATTCAATACTCGTCAAATTAACGTGCTCTTGTTGTTTTGCCGTTTATTTGTCCATTTTCACCACAATAAATGTCAAGCTGTTGTAGAACCTGCATCCATAAAGTATTATTATGAGAGCAGAGAACGCTGATAAATATCACACGGTTTCTGTAAAAGGCTTTTTGGGATACGTCTACTCTAATTAGTTGTATCAGCGTTACTTAATGTGCCCCGAGAGTCAGATGAAAAGTTTACCACAGCTGTTGGGTTGTTCCGGATAGTCGCTGGCCTTGTTTCTCAATTAGAATGCGCAGACAGAGTGGGCGGCTAGCTGGCTAATTGCCTTCATTTGTTAGTTTCAATGCTAATTTAGCTTGCATCTTGTCCTTTGTAGAAGTCCCCCAACCCTCTTTTTCATTTATAAGGCTCAGGCATACCCTTGTAATGAAGGCAGGTAAATTAAGACTACATGGTTACAGTTGAAGTGCACTTGCTGCCATTTATTTTGCAGACTTAAAGAAGAGTCTCAGCAGGCTCAGTTGGAAATCAGGTGTAAATCCAGTGGCGAGGCATTAACTGCAGTTATTACAGAAAGAACCAGCGGTCATTAATACTGCTCATATGTAGGACATGCTCTAATGAGTCCTTTATTTTCTCTTTGTTTGTACCGTCTCCCTTTCATCTTTGTGTCTTTCGCATTTATTGTTTGTGTCTTTGTGACACTATCACTTTAAAATGTGGTTAAACACCACAGAGGCCTGTCACAAGTGATTACTGAGGAGAGGAGAGACGGTGCCCTACATTTATCTTCCCTTTTTTGTGTGCCCCCTGCTGACAGGAGTTTGACAGTCTCTTTTGTAGCGAAGTTGCACCAGTGTCAAGTGAATCTTGACAGCCACTTCAATGAGCAGGACAGCAAGTCAAGTAGCATCCAACCATGTGGTACTTGCAATGATATAATAAAATTATGAACATAAAATTAGGTTAACAGTTTTTATACAAGAGTATCATACAATAAGCATTACCAGAAGACGCAATCGTTTAACATTACTGGAATTGGCAACACGCACAGTAAAGTCATGAGCACATCTGCCTCGCAGTCAGGATATTACACGCTAACGATGGATCTTTGGATCGATCGATAGCGCTGCGCCCGAGATGGATCCATCGTTCGCACAAATCGATCGATTTCTGCGCTCACGATGGATATAAGGTTAGGTTAGCGTTAGGGGGGTTAGGGTTAGGGTAGGGTTAAGGTTAGGGTTAGGGTTAGGGTTAGGTTAGGGTTAGGGTTAGGGTTAGGGTTAGGGTTAGGGGGTTAGGGTTAGGCGTTAGGGGGTAGGGTTAGGGTTAGGGGGTTAGGGTTAGGGTTAGGGTTAGGGTTAGGGTAGGGGGTTAGGGCTAGGGGTTAGGGTTAGGGCATTAGGGTTGGGTTAGGGTTAGGGGTTAGGGAGTTAGGGGGTTAGGGTTTTAGGGTTAGGGGGTTAGGGTTAGGGTTAGGGTTAGGGTTAGGGTTAGGGGTTAGGGTTTGGGCGTTAGGGTTAGGGAGTTAGGGGGTTAGGGTTAGGGGGTTAGGGTTACAGTAGGGTTAGAGGTAAGGTTAGGGTTAGGGGGTTAGGGTTAGGGAGTTAGGGGGTTAGGGGATTAGGGGGTTAGGGTTAGGGTAGGGTTAGAGTTAGGGTTAGAGTTAGGGTTAGGGGTTAGGGGTTAGGGGTTAGGGGTTAGGGGTTAGGGTAGGGTTAGGAGGTTAGGGTTAAGGTAGGGTTAGGGTTAGGGTTAGGGGGTTAGGGTTTATTTTTGTAAAATTGTGACTTTTTGTTAGAATACAACTTTTACATCTTGATATTTTTTTCCATTTCTGTTGTTAATTTTCTAACTATTTTAGCTTTCTTTGTGAAGATTCTGTTCTTGTAATTATAACTTTATTTCCATAATATTTTGACTTGTTCTTGTACTAATTAAATAAAAAGCATACAGTTATTTTTCCTCATAACATCACAATATTATTTTTTTACTTGCATTTCTTTTACTAATATTTTGACTTCTTGTAAAATTACTTAAAATGTTGTTTTTGTTGTTTTATTAGATTTGTTGTTAAATTATATGTATAGAATGTGGTGTGGGCTGCACTTCTTCTGGTCTAAATCCACGGTGCTGTGTAAAATCACACACAATTGTGGCAATATGCTGTCATTGCTGGCCTATCCCTTACTGTTTGAATTCTATATAAAAGAAGCAATGCATAATTGCTCCAATACGGTTTCCTGGTCATGCACACAAAAATATATAGATAGAAGTTATTGCCCATCTGGCTGTTGAAACGAGTGCCCTTCCACAGCCAACCGCATCCAAAAATCTGGACAAAATAAGGTAATTACTAGAAAAACAGTACTACATGATTGTTGTGAGACATTTCTTTTCACACACTGTTGTTCATTCAAAGTGGAATTCTTACGTCGTATTCAGTAAGAAAAAAGAAAAAAAGCATTGAAAAAAGAAAAACAGTGCCAACTGCTGGGTTGGATGGGGCATTGCCGTATCATTAATGCCGAGTCCCCAAACAATCGCTATTGATATTTCAATTAGTTTCATTTACATTACAAGATGTGGTCAATTGTAATCAGACTTTGTCGCGTTGCAATCAGTGATTTAGTTCAATACTTGTCACTGGACTCTGTGAACTTGTGCAGGGGAAAAAGCAATGCAGTTTGCAGGAAGTTTAGGCGTGAACTTGCGATGACTTCTGCTTTCTCCTCGTTTTCATTTTGGAACACTGCTTCAAAGGGAGCAGTGATCAAAGCTGTCTGAGAGGCAGCGTGGGGAACGAGCGAGAGCCGGGAGCCGGAGAGGGGGAGCGAGAGTGAGTGAGAGAGAATAGGGAAAACCCCAGCGCTCCCAAATATGAGCACAGCTTCTCTCCAACACGTCCATCTCACACTCCCATATGCCTAAACAAAGGTATCAGCACTTATCAAACCCTGCTTTTCACCCTGATAGCATGCAGCTAGACTGTTTTGACATCTCTATCGAGTGCCTTATTATTCCATTCCTTTCATTCAGCATCAGCCACTAGAGGATTACTCAAAGATAGCCTGGTTATATCATGACCTAGATAAGGCAACATCATAGTACTCATAGTACTAATGCTATTTGTTCCACATCCTTTCATCACGCCATCATATTCCAAAGGAGACCCTGAACTGCGGGGGAAGCTTTTGGAACACGAGTTGAGTCCCAATAAAGATGCAAACAAGACCCAAAACCCACAAGTGTGCTAAGTAATTACACATTTTTGCATTCAAATATTTCATGTTCAGCAGCTGAATACTAAGATATCAGTCTGTACAAATAAGTAAATAAGTAACTATTTGCGACCAGTCCACGACCCTCGTGACGAAAAAGCGGTAGAAAATGAATGAATGAGTAACTATTTGCATTATTTCTCATGAGTCCTGTTTTTTCCTTTTGTATTCACCCTTTTTTTTCTCTACCGAATTTGTTTGTCCAGAAATATAAATAATAAAAAAAGATATCAGTCTGCATTATGCCTCCTCTTATCATCTCGCCAAGAGCCTCTGAGTTGTTTTTTGTGCAGTAATTATTTAAAATCTGACATATTTTTGGAGAAGCATCATCTCCAACGCTTATACTGCAAACGCAATACAGTGCTTAATTTTTTATACAACTTCCTTCTAAATGGCTGTGAGAAACACACCGAGTTGAATGTTGAAGCAAATGAACAAAGTTCAACAATTCAATGAGCCAACTTTGCTTTCTCTTTCCTGACGGGGACCAGAGAAGCCAGAGGTCAGTTTTTACTTAGCTTGCTCTCTGATGACCTTTGCTGTCTCGAGGCCCTCCATTGATCGGGTTAGAAAGTACAGCAGGACGAGCAGTCAGGAAATCAATACATTCTTTTTGTTGTATCTGAGTCATTGTCCATTAAGGACTGTGTTTACTCAGGACTCATCGCTGTCCTCCCAGACTGGAGCATCACTCATTCTGTGTGAACTCTCCATCTGCATATCAAAGCTCATAGACCAGGCTAAACGCGCTCTGGCTCCATCTGTTTCTGACAACCAAGAGCCAAGAGAAAACTTCCAACTCTTCACGTCCAAAGTAGTCTTAGCAACTGTGTCATTACATTCGCGGAAATGTTCTTGATTGGCCCCGTAGGTGATCTGATGTTTAATCAGTGTATTGTCACTGTATTATAAAACTCTGGTATGTATGTGTATCTGAACTATGTTTGATGGTAAATGTCAGAATGCATACATCAATAATTCTTCTAATCATGCACGGTCGCTGAGTGGTTAGCGCACAGCTAGAAAACCCTGGTTCGATTCCTCGCTCTAGGATGCAAAAACATGCTAGGTTAATTGGAGACTCCAAATTGTCCATAGGTATTAATGTGAGTGTGAATGGTTGTTTGTCTATATGTGCCCTGTGATTGGATTGCAACCAGTCCAGGGTATACCCCGCCTCTCACCTGAAGACAGCTGGGATAGGCTCCAGCAGTATGTAGTGTTCTATACTCATTACTGGTTGTCACTGCATCCGTCAGTCAACTCACTTTAGCATAATTATTATTTATTGATAATGACTGCCTTCATTACCAAAGGATTTTGAAGATGTATTCTTATAGCATATCACCTGGGGTTTGGCATCATTTACATATTTTCAAGCACCAGTCCCAAATCAGTACTTTTGACATGACAGTGCCCAAATCTTGTTCTACCATATCTTACTTTATTGTGTGGAAATATGGGGTAATAACTATAAAAGCAATCTTCACTCGCTAAATGTAAAGGTCAGTAAGGATAATTCATAATGTCGCCTACAGAGAACATACTAACTCTTTATTTCTAAAATCACAAATACTTCAACTTGCTGATATAGTTCATCTTCAAACAGCTAAAATAATGCATAAAGCTAAAAACAACCAATTAGCTAAAAATGTGCACTCAATTGTAATCCTATGCATGTTCAAATGAAATAAAACCATTACCATTACCATTACCATTACCATTACCATTACCATTACCATTACCATTACCATTACCATTGTTCTTTTAGTTTTATGATTCTGTGTTATTTAAGTCCTTGATCCTTGTGTCAGTATGTAAGACAGATCCACTCATCACTCATCTCCATTGCTGTGCTGGATACTTTTTCATTGCCCAGATCGCCCCTACTGTCAGAAACCATCCAATCACAAATGAGCCAACATGCACTGCCTCTGTGGAAACAGAGAAAGTGACCCATTAAGCGACTAAAGGATGTGGAGGAGATACCGAGAATATTCCATCAGAGGTTTTCCTATTACACCCCGTTGGGCTGCGCCTGCGCCTGGTCTACGAAATTAGAGCCCAATATGTTATTATATTTCAAAAACCAAGATGAAGAAGGGACCAATTGTTGAATTAGGGACGCTCACCATATAAGCACTCAGCACACAGTCGTCTTTCGTCTTTCTTTCATTGAAGAAACTTCTAAGGTAGTAAATAGTTGGCATTATTTATGTATTTTATATGATGGTACGATTGGTTTGCATTGTGAATACATATTTTGTGCAAAAATTGTGCCTTTCATGAATAAGAATGCATTGGCTTACAAAATGCCAAAGAACTGAACAAATTGGATTGAAATTGCTTTCTGAAGGTGATCGCTGCAGCTTCTAGGAGAGTGCAACAAGCACCTGCAAGCTAAAAGGACTCTCCCTTTGTTGCCTCTAGCAGAATCTCAACATAAGGTACACACAATGTAATATTCCGGTGAATATGCTGGAATGGTCAGTGAAATTATTAAATAACTTGTTCTATTATGCGTATAAGCATCGATTTGAATTTCTCTCTATTTTACTCTCTTTTCACCTTATGTGCACATCTTGATTTTGGAATTTGTATTCTTACTGCAGTGCATTGAGAAATCTCCAAATTCAAATGTACCCCCAAAAATACATACATTTGCTTGTTTGAATATCAATAACTGTCTCATGTAGATAGTGTTAATTTAAAGTTACACTCAGCAACCAATTTGTTACGCTGCTGTGTAGAAGTTGTTCAGTGAATATATTGCAATTACAGAGTCAAAATAACAACCCAGATCTATGTTTTTCTTGTTGAATCAAGGCCTTACAAATGTCCAGGTTCAACTAGTTTATGTTCTATATCATACCAATACATCCTGATCAAATACAGGGCAGAAACCTAAGGGCAGAAAACTACCATCATGGCGAGGGTTGGGTATCAAGTCTCAAACATCAATGGGAAACGAGACTAACATTCCGATTCTCCCCGGATCATTGAAATGGTTTTATTTTATAGTTTTGATTTCAACTTCACCGACCGGAAGAAATCAGCCACAAACGCCAACAAAGAAGAAGCCGGAAAACACCAGTGAAAGCACCTGTATTTGCAATACAGTGGAGGGGGATGGACAACCAATATGATTAGTTCATATGTGTATATTCATCATGTAGCCCGCTGTGGTGCCGTGGTTAGGGTTTTGGACTTTCGAGCGGATGCCTTGGGTTTGAATCTCCACTAGTAAGCATCATCGGTATTCATCAGGAAGGGCAACCAAGATTTAAAGGGCTCAAGCCAAAAATCAGTATTCGGCGACTCTGTAATCGGGAAAAAATTGAAAGAAATAAACAAAAACTTGTATATTCATGATGAAGAACCTGAACGTGTACCTCGTGTTAATGCGCTATATAAGTCGGACTTACTCTAAGCCCTCAGAATCAGCAAAGTCAAACAATAAATGACATCTGTCTCATGCCAATGTAATCGAAGGTCTCTGGATGCTAGCTGATGTTGAAGTTCGGTGTAAATGAAGGACGCAACAGTAAAGAAACCAAAGCTTTCTTCGGGCGAGAGGCGGGGTACACCCGGGACTGGTCGCCAGCCAATCACAGGGCACATATAGACAAACAACCATTCACACTCACATTCATACCTATGGACAATTTGAAGTCGCCAATTACCACAATGTGGGAGGAAACCGGAGTACCCGGAGAAAACCCACGCATGCATGGGGAGAACATGCAAACTCCACACAGAGATGGCCGAGGGGGGAATTGAACCCTGTGAGGTCTGTGCGCTAAACACTAGACCGCCATGATTGTGATCATTAGTGAGAAAAGAAGGAGTCATTTAGATTAATACAGTTTGGGTGTTTTGGGTGTCTTCAAAAGCTAAAAAAAACGTGTTCCGAAATGTGTCCTTGCTATGTAAATGCAACTTTTTTGATTGGCTCATTTTGTAGCCTATAATTTTGTCATCTTAGTGCAGTTCCATTACACACATTGTGACTAAATTAACCATGTAAAAAATGAAATCAATAATAACCACTGTCTACCAGAATATTAAATGATTGCATTATAAGTTCTCTAGTCTCAGCTGAGATAAGTCAGGGAAAAAGGAATCAATACGCATTGGTTTTTCCATCTTCTGATGGAAAAGGTGAGGGAAAGGAAAGCGGAAGGAAAATATCCACCCAAAAAGGAGAAAAATATACGCGATAGAAAAGGAAGGCTGGTTGAGGTGATAGAAAAAATAAGAAATATGTTGGTAGAATTGCAGAGAACCTGGTGTAGTAATGAGCTAGGAGAAATTGAACTAAGGTGTAGCTGGAAACCTGAAGAAACCATGACTCAGCGAAATGGACCATTATACATTCAGGGGTATTTTGAGTGAAAGAATCCTTTAGATCAGCTTATTATTATGCTAATAGCTTTTTACGTGCATGAAAAACAAATTGTTATGGAATGTATTTTCTTACTGCATTGCAACAAGGGTCCGAACTATTATTTATGGACTTTTTGTTGTTTTAAGTATGAAATAATCCTTCAAGCAAGCTGATAACTATGGTTTTAAAACATTTGTTGGTGTGTTCATGACTTTTCTCAGAGTGAATCATCACAACTATTGCAATTATTTATGACTGGCCTTGTTCCTATGTTTGCAGAAACTGTCAGCATCATGGGATATATATTTGTAGCTCAGAGTAAAATATCCTTGCAATATTCAGATGGACTGTTATGAATTTTACATCAGACATCCAAGCTCTAGTCTGACTGTGAATGGTATATCTTTTATAGACTCCATTATAACACAGTCTAAAATAAGTCAACACAAAACATTTGGGTTCCTACAGCAAAAACGCTGAACGTCCACTTTGCCAAACTGTAATAAAAATGGCTCCTGCAGAATGTTAGGACTTATATCACCTTTTTAACTGGATGTTTTGTTTTTGCCTGTGCAAGGCTCCAAACCCTCACAGCGGTGAACCCAAAAATAAGTCATGAATCTTGACATCATCGAACACTGCAGACTGCAGAAACTTGAAAAAACAAAAAAACTAAAAAGAACATTTACTTGAAGTATGAATTCCCAACTTTAATTTAATGGGTATTTAATTTAATTGCAGCCATTGTGTTCAGACTACCTCAATTTCCAGAGGCTCAGTTGAAAATATGACATACATAGAAAAAATAAAACCATATGTTTTAATCCTTGAAAGAGAAAATCCTCAAGACTTGAGCCCTGGGAATTGTTTTCCATGACTTTCTACTTCATGTGTCTTGCTGCCTTCATTTTCATCTGAAGTAACTGAAAATTATGCACATTTGGGTTGAGATCAGGTCACTGTCTTTGGCATTGTCTTTGGCATTTGGCAAAATTGCTGTATTCTTTGTTTTTTTTTGCCTTCAAAAATTGTGGAGTAGCTACTATAGTATGTTTATGGCCATTATTAATCTGATTGAATCTCATTTGAAGAGAGACATTTCACAATTTATCTTTTATGGAATTGTATGGGAGGCATTTTTCAATTTTTTTTTGTCAACATATATTTTTGTAATAACTAAAAGCTGAAAGTCTAAGCTTAATAACATGTTGTTTGTTTGTTTTTGTTTCAAATACATGACTGTAAAAACTCCATATCTGCTAATCATCATGCATGGTAGCCTTCCAATTTCCTGTTTGGAACTGGGTGAGGTAATGTTCAAGGTGTGTAAGGGAGACAGTGTAACACCATGACACTGCTTGGATATTGCACCCTGAAATGTAAGCCGCTGTTAGAAAGCTGATGGGGATGTGATAGTGGTCCAAGAACTGGAGTTATGTATTTCATGTAAATCACAAAGGAACATTCTCAAATTGACTTCCTTGTCTGCTTCTGACTGTTTTTCAGCATGTAAGCCTGGTTTCTTCAAACCGTATGCTGGGAACACGAAATGCTCTCAGTGTCCTCTACATAGTTCTAGCCATGACCAGGCTGCCACCATGTGTCATTGTGAGAAAGGATTCTACAGAGCTAACAAGGACCCCTCTACCATGGCTTGCACAAGTATGTGCAAATTATTTATTTTCCTTTCTTAGTGTCTATAATTTAACGGTTTTTTAACATATTGTATGTGCTGTATCGTAAGGGATAATGTATCAATGTATTGCTTCGTCAGAGACTCTCAGCTGTATTATATTCCAAACTTTACAAATATGTATATCTGTGAAACTGAGCCACAGCATGTTGGAATAAAACAGAGACTTCTGACCGCTACCCACTCACTCACCCACACGTTTCTTAAATATTCACTTGCACTTGCAGCTTTAGTTGTGTTCACTTTGCCAAGCACGATACTTCATCATCAAGTAAGATACTTCATCCAAATTCACACATGTATTTAAAATTTGATCACTTGTTACTCAAAGGCCATTGTATTATTTTGTGAGTGCGAGTAGTTAGTTACACGAACCTCCTCTGCACATCGCTATTAAGTTGTTAGTGTTAACACCTTCCTACCTGCAAAAAAACCTGCTCAGAGTAGCGTTGAGTTCCAACAAATGGTATGTATTGCAGTTTGTTTCATCATTTGGAGGGTAATGTCACTATGTTTTATAATTTTTTTCACCTCACCAAGTTGTAGGTCTTTCCAGAGCCGCCCCCATCCCTACACGCAGACTCCACGTGTAGGGATGGGTGCGCTTGTTGCCACAATGATTGACAGCACC
This sequence comes from Doryrhamphus excisus, assembly GCF_037039965.1. NCBI lineage: Eukaryota > Metazoa > Chordata > Actinopteri > Syngnathiformes > Syngnathidae > Doryrhamphus > Doryrhamphus excisus. Next base: position 5,231,636 of record NC_136369.1, read on the forward strand.
CAAGATAAGAGAATAAAATTGAAGAATTCATCTGCTCACATTGTAATGGGACAGCTGCTGCCTTTTAGGGTAGAGGGAGTGGGTTTAATCCCAGTTTTGGACCCTTTCTTTAATTTGTTATTTTGCATTAAAAATAATTTATTGAACAATTTGTTTCCCATGTACTAATTTTAGTCCAAAACGTGTTTCTAACTAAATTCAAGTTCAAATAAAATAATATAATAGTAGCTTTTCATGGGTCAGTTTGGTCTTAGTGATGTGATAACTCCTAATAAAAATATGATCATGGCCCCAATTTGACCCCCCCGGTATTATTACCATATTATAATATTGTAATATTGAATAATATGAGATATTTTCTCTCACTTTTCAGGACCTCCATCAGCACCCAGGAACCTGGTATCATTGATCAATGACACAGCCCTCTTCCTGCAGTGGATGCCTCCGAGTGACACAGGAGGCCGCAGTGACATCATCTACAATGTCCTGTGCCAGCGCTGTGATGGGGACAGCGGTGTGACACTGTGCGAGCCATGTGAGCCAGACCTGAGATTCATCCCGCGGCCGCTGGGTCTCACCGGGATCTCTGTGGCCATACTAGATTTTGCAACGCCCGCCAACTACACATTCCTTGTGGAGGCTGTGAATGGTGTATCTGGGCTGGGCGTGGCTGCACGTGCGCTGATAAATGTCACAGTTAATACGCATCAAGCCGGTGAGTAAAACAAGTTTAATTTGTTTGGCTGTTATTTAAAATCAACGGGGTTAGTTGCTGTATAATTGGAATATAATTGACATTGAGTTGGATTGTGTGTATGTGAAATAAATACAGTAGGTACGTTTGAGTGGCATTTTATATACGTACCAATATATTATTATGATATTAATTAGTGGTTAGCGCGCTGACCTCACAGCTAGGAGACAAGGGTTCAATTCCACCCTGGCTCATAAGGGAAAGCCACATTTGTTTACAATTCCTAAATACGCCACCATCAGGCACAAGTGGTTGGAGTTCCTGATTTCCTACCAGCAAAAGAAATGCATTTTAATCTGTAATGGGCATTTTAAACTGGACTGTTTTGTGAACATGAGCCACTATGCAGCTGGACTAGCCGACAAACGTGTTGATGTCAGTCAGAAGAGCAAGCAGTAAGTAACTCAATACAAAGGGCTGAAAAATTAGTATAATAGGTTCCCTTTAACAGGATAAAAAAAACAGATAAATGGGTGGATGTCTGTTCCATTAGAACAGGCAAGCATGTCCTTTTTTTCTTCTTTGAGCCATATTTGGGCTCCCGAGGATTGTATGCTATTGAACTATATCAGTTTCTTTATTGTGCTGATGATGTCAAAAGGTGAAGCCCATTTTGGCACATGGCTCGGCCATTGTGGCCTGAACTTTGTTTTAATTTGCAGATGCCTGCTGATCTGAGGTCAGCTACAGAATGCAATCCTCAATGGTGCTTTGTCTTGGCCTTGAATTAGGAACCAAAAGTTCAGTAGAAATCTTAACTCTCTCGTCTACGGAGACAAATATGGATTGAATAATTGATGGATCAGCATAAACCCTGGAAAAGCTGGAGAGTTGATGAACAGTATATGGGATACGCATGCTATCCTTTCATTAGGCAGAACATTAAAACTGTGATGCTATTACAATTGCTTCAGGTCAGTCATTGCCTTGTTTGCAGCCTTATTGTAATTATCAAGCATGCAATGCGGAATTTGTGTTTCTTTGGCTTTGTTAACATTTTGGAACCAAATTAAAGCAACAAGCTCAACAAGAGAAAACCTCCCAATGGCAACTCAGTTTCAGCATGATAACAACGGTTTCATTGTAATGTAGAAACAGTGGTGTGAAACGTTTGCCCAATTCCTGATCTGTCACACTTAAATGTTTCAGATCATTTAACAAATTTAAATATTAGTCAATTACAACACAACTCAACACAATATATATGTATATATATATGTATGGACCAAATTTGTCACGACGCGGCATGTCGATGTTGCGGTGCGACCCCAGGATGCAGAGAGCAGGACCAAGGCAACACAACTTGCTGACGGACAAACCAACAATGATCCCACAAAGGGAGAAGCGCACACCTGAACTAAATAAGCAGACAAATTAGGGACAGATGTGGGTAACCCTGGCAACAAAGGCAGACAAGGCAAAAGAGGAAATCAGTGTTCAAAAGGGAAACCAAAGCCCAAACAGGGAACATAAACAAACTGTCACGCACAAACCCGCACAGGGCGTGACAGTACACCCCCCTCAAGGACGGATCCCAGACGTCCAAAACGGTTCTCAGTCAAAGGGATATGGGTGGTGGGGGGACCGGAGGTGGGTCGCCGACGGGACCCTTCAGGGGGCCGGCCATGGCGGCAGGCCCGGCGGAGCCAGCAAGACCCCTCCACGTGACGGAGGGAATGGTTGGGTCGGTAAACAACCTCCGGGGGGCGCCCTGACGCGGAGACGGCGAGGAAGCAGGCGTCCGGCCCTGACGCGGAGACGGCGAGGAAGCAGGCGTCCGGCCCTGACGCGGAGACGGCGAGGAAGCAGGCGTCCGGCCCTGACGCGGAGACGGCGAGGAAGCAGGCGTCCGGCCCTGACGCGGAGACGGCGAAGAAGCAGGCGTCCGGCCCTGACGCGGAGACGGCGAAGAAGCAGGCGTCCAGCCCTGACGCGGAGACGGCGAAGAAGCAGGCGTCCGGCCCTGACGCGGAGACGGCGAAGAAGCAGGCGTCCGGCCCTGACGCGGAGACGGCGAGGAAGCAGGCGTCCGGCCCTGACGCGGAGACGGCGAGGAAGCAGGCGTCCGGCCCTGACGCGGAGACGGCGAGGAAGCAGGCGTCCGGCCCTGACGCGGAGACGGCGAGGAAGCAGGCGTCCGGCCCTGACGCGGAGACGGCGAGGAAGCAGGCGTCCGGCCCTGACGCGGAGACGGCGAGGAAGCAGGCGTCCGGCCCTGACGCGGAGACGGCGAAGAAGCAGGCGTCCGGCCCTGACGCGGAGACGGCGAAGAAGCAGGCGTCCGGCCCTGACGCGGAGACGGCGAAGAAGCAGGCGTCCGGCCCTGACGCGGAGACGGCGAAGAAGCAGGCGTCCGGCCCTGACGCGTAGACGGCGAGGAAGCAGGCGTCCGGCCCTGACGCGGAGACGGCGAGGAAGCAGGCGTACTAGCCCCCCCTCTCGAAGGCGAATCCCAGACGCCGTCATCAGAGGGAGCCGAAACCAGGGAAGGGAGGAGGGAGGCTTGGAGGAGGGTCACTGGCTCCTCCAGGTCAGCAGTCCCGGCCGCAGCCACTTGTTTGGGCTTGAAGCTGCGCGGCTTGGGCACGGGCGGGATCAGGGATGCCACACAGCTTGGCACGGGAGCCGGGTCTTGGGAACCCCTAGGGCTGCGCGGCTTGGGCACAGGCGGAATCCGGGATGCCACGCAGCTTGGCACGGGAGCCGAGTTTTGGGAACCCCAGGGGCTGCGCGGCTTGGGCACAGGCGGAATCCGGGATGCCACGCAGCTTGGCACGGGAGCCGGGTCTTGGAAACACCTGGGGCTGCGTGGCTTAGGGACTGGAGGAATCTGTGGAGTCACGCAGCTTGGCATGGGAGCCGGGTCTTGAGAACACCTGGGGCTGCGTGGCTTGGGCACTGAAGGAATCTGAGAGGCCACGCAGCTTGGCACGGGAGCCGGGTCTTGGAAACACTTGAAGCTGCGTGGCTTGGGGACTGGAGGAATCTGTGATGCCACGCAGCTTGGCATGGGAGCCGGGTCTTGGAAACCCCTGGGGCTGCGTGGCTTGGGAACTGGAGGAATCTGAGAGGCCACGCAGCTTGGCACGGGAGCCGGGTCTTGGAAACACCTAGGGCTGCGTGGCTTGGGCACTGGAGGAATCCGGGGCGCCTCGCCACTTGGCACGGGAGCCGTCGGGGAATGCACGACGGGCTGCGACTCGGCAACAGCGAGAGGGTTGAGCTGTGCCGTGGCGTGACATGGCAAGGCGGAAGAGGGCGGCCACACCTCTTGGCGACGTGCCGTGCGCTGGCGACGCCGCCGGGTCGGAGGGTGTGCAGCGGGTACTGGGAACACTGAAGTCATGGGCACTAACGTGCAGTCCGGCCCCCATACCATAGCCTCCAGCTCCTCCGGCGTGTACATCGCACACGCCTGCTCCAACGCCTTGAAAAACTGCCGGGTCCACTCGTCGAACTCGAGATCACCGTCGGGCTCGTCGAAGCCGGCAGGGCAGGAGGGCGGGTGCACCTTGGCTTTGCATGGAGGAGAGAACGAGCGTGGCTTCGCCTTCCGGAGCCGCGGCTTGCGTCGGCGTCGCAGCCGGTCTGGAGTGTCGTCGGTGAGTCCGGGATAAAACCACGCCATTGAAGCGAGCGTGTCGCCCAGCCTGCGCACCATTTCCTCCAGTTCCCATGGCGGTCTCGCCATCTCCTCCTCTTCCAAGGCTTTGAGAAGCTGCCAGGTCCGAAAATCACTCTCCGCGAGGTCGTCGTCATATGGTGGGATCATTCTGTCACGACGCGGCATGTCGATGTTGCGGTGCGACCCCAGGATGCAGAGAGCAGGACCAAATGCCGGTAAATAATATTTATTTTTAGCATTAATTGCAGCAGCAGGAAAATAAGGCAACACAACTTGCTGACGGACAAACCAACAATGATCCCACAAAGGGAGAAGCGCACACCTGAACTAAATAAGCAGACAAATTAGGGACAGGTGTGGGTAACCCTAGCAACAAAGGCAGACGAGGCAAAAGAGGAAATCAGTGTTCAAAAGGGAAACCAAAGCCCAAACGGGGAACATAAACAAACTGTCACGCACAAACCCGCACAGGGCGTGACAAAATTACCACTGGGTGGGGTGCGCCAACACCGTCACCCTGCGCACCACAAAATTAGAGCGCTATTTGTCACAGCAAGTCTTCCAGGTCCTGAAGCAGCAAAACAGGCCCAGACCATCATACTACCACCACCGTATTTTACTGTAATATGGTGTTCTTTTACTGAAATGCTTTTACGCCAGATGTATTGGGACACACATCTTCCAAAATTTTAACTTTTGTATAGTCAGACCACAGAGTATTTTCCCAAAGGTTTTGTAGATCATCAAGATGTTTTCTGGGCTAATTGAGACAATCCTAAATGTTCTTTTTGTTCAGCAGTGGTTTTCGTCTTGGAACTCTGCCATGCAGGCCATTTTCCTATAGTGGAGTCATGATCATTGACCTGAGGCAAGTGAGGCCTGTAGTTCTTTGGCTGTTGCTGTGGCTTTTTTTTGTGGCTTCTTGGATGAAGATGGATCACTGCGCTCTTAAGGGAATTTTGGTTGGCTGGCCAAGTGTGATAAACATGCAAAAAAAAGTGAAACATGCTTTTTGACAGTCATTTCAGTATTGGTTATTGTGCTAAAAGTCTGCAAAGAATTTGAGAATAATGCCTGAAATACATTAAAACTTTGGAAGATATAATTAACTGGAATTCAGAGGTTTTGAATATGATATTTCATATTCCATAAATATTTGTAGATTAGTTTTCATCATTCATTCATTCATTCATTCATTTTTTACCGCTTATCCTCACGAGGGTCACGGGGAGTGCTGGAGCCTATCCCAGCTGTCTTCGAGCGAGAGGCGGGGTACACCCCGGACTGGTCGCCAGCCAATCACAGGGCTAGTTTTTATCAGTTTTACTAATTTTTCAGCTAATTCAAGATTTTAACAAAAACACGCATGGCTCTGGTCCATTGGTTTTTAATTTGTTGTTTTAAAACTGTGCAACATATTTATGAGTTAGTAGTTTCCCAAACAGCAATGTTCTGCTCATGGGTTGTCATCATTTGAAAACCAAATGTCAGGTATGTGTGTCACAAGCCATCCTGAGGCCACCAGACTGACAGGAGGAAGTTTGGGATGCAAACTAATCTCTGGAGAGGAGGAGAAGCGGCCTGGGGGGATGTTCCTATTGGGATGCTGAGAAAGGATTAACTTGTCAAACTGCCTCTGCTCAATTGACATACTGTACACACACATACACACACACAGATTCAGGCATTCATATAAGCAAGCTAAGGAAGCGTTTCTTCCACCACCTACATCCTTGCATATCTGGTAAGACAGCAACCTAAATGCTGTCTTTATTAGCATACAGTACACTGTATAGTAGTGCTTACTACACGATTTTTGTAGTATGAGTGATCCTTTTATTCACTGGGTGTAATTAGGAAAATTGTTTATTAGATAGAGAAATGCTTCATTCCATTAATGAGGATTGAGGAAATGAAGAGAGGCTGATTAGATGAGCGATTCAATGTGTAATTTATATTTAAATGTAACAGTGAAGTGATGTGGATTGCTTTGTCTTATTAATTAAGTGCTTCCAACGTGAAGGAGTTTTGACACTGATGATGATGTCAAAGGAAACAAGAGGTAGGGGTATATTTATGAGAAAGGAACTTGTGATCGAAGGAGAAAGGCAGGAGTGAAGTGTCTGCAGGGGGTGGAGGCCAGCCACAGATTACACTGACAGGGAACACCTGATTTGCTGGCAGGCTTGTGTGCCAGGCTGTGATTGAAAAAAATTTGGTGATAGGAGGCGATGATAAAACTTACCTTTCGTTGAGGTAGTGTCCATTTTAGCACTGTTTTTTGTAATTTTAGAATGATTTTTTTTTCGTTGTCAAATAAAATAGAACTGTATAAGTAAGACATGAATAACAGCATTAAAAATTCAAACAAAACAAGGTTTTCCATGCAGAGTGATGCAATGTTAACCCTCCAAAGTCTCATAAATTCAAACATTTCACCGTATGGAGACATCACAAAATGTTCATTTTTGTTTATCAAGTTAAGGCTAAATACGTCACTGTAAACAAATTACTGTACGTCCAATGTGTCCATATCTAGTGTGAACACCATTGTTATCAAGCAGTGCCTTAATTCTCTCGGGCATAGAATTCACCAGATCTGCACATGCTGTATTTGGAATCCTTTTTCAGTCCTCTATGCTGGCGGATGTTTGGTAGCATGCGCCCATCTATTTCCACTCCAGGATGCTCCACAGGGCCAGACAGTGGACAAGTGGTTAGCATGTTTGCCACACAGTCAGATGGGAACACCTGGGTTTGAATGTTCTCCACGTGCGTGTGTGGGTTTTCACCTGGTACTCCTCCCACATTCCAAAAACATGCTAGGTTAATTGGCGACTCCAAATTATCCATAGGTATGAATGTGAGTGTGAATGGTTGTTTGTCTATATGTGTGCTGTGATTGGCTGGCGACCCCTGCAATCCTAATGAGGATAAATGGCATCGAAAATGTATGGATGGATGCCACAATTGCTCAATTGGGTTCAGGTCTAGAAGAGACAAACTTGGCCACTCCATCATCTTCACCTAAGCATGTACAACATGTACTCAACATGCAGTTTGACTCTTGAATATGATTATGCATTTTCCTGCTTTCAGATTCAGGTTCAGTCTGTACAGAACATTACTAAATAAATAGATATCAGATATTGCATATACATATATATGATATACACATGCCTCACAGCTAGGAGATTCAAGTTTAATTCCAGCTTTGGTCATCTCTGTGTGGAGTTTACATGTTCTCCCCGTGCATGCGACGGTTTTCTCCGGGTACTCCGGTTTCCTCCCACATTCCAAAAACATGCTAGGTTAATTGGCAACTCCAAATTGTCCATAGGTATGAATGTGAGTGTGAATGGTTGTTTGTCTATATGTGCCCTGTTATTGGCTGGCGACCAGTCCAGGGTGTACCCCCGGCTCTCGCCCGAAGACAGCTGGGATAGGCTCCAGCAAAGAGAAGAAAACACGGAATTAGAGAAAAACATATTTGACTTGACTGTATGGTCAAGAGAACATACAGTGGTGTGAAAAATTGCTTTTCCCCTTCCTGATTTCTTTTTATTTGGGCTTGCTTATCACATTTTAATGTTTCATATCACATTAGTCAATGACAACACAACTGAACACAACATGCAGTTTTTAAATGAAACTTCTTATCATTAAGGAAGAAATAAAATCCAAACCTACATGTCCTGTGTGAAAAAGGGATTCTGACCTGAATTCTATTGCGATGCTGTCACATGACCTTAACAAGGTGGCGCAAATCCTCCAATGTGACTGAATTACAACAATTCTGCAAAGATGAGTGTGCCAAAATTCCTCCACAGTGCTGTAAGCGACTCATTGCAAGTTATTGTCAACACTTGATTGCACTTGATTTTTGTTGAGTACAACTATTTGAAGGGCTAAAAAAATGTGACAGAAGAATAGACTGGGAAAAAGTCAATGGTGCTTTTTGAAGATAAGAATACCTCCATGACCCTAGTGAGGATAAGCGGCATTGAAAATGGATGGCCCCGCCAGTTATTAGGTTTAGGGAGCAATCACTTTTTCACACAGGTCTATGTAAGTTTAGATTTTTTTGTATATATAGCAATATATCTATATCACTTTTATGGATGACAGGTTGTTTTGACCTGCGCAGTATAAGAAAAAGTGAGACACTCGCTACAGGCTGCGTGTTGCAATAGTACAAGTCACAGGTGATCAGCTTTTGTGATTGGTGTTGAAAGGCACAGATTGATCACGTGTTTTTCACAGAAACACGACAATTCTGATCGGTGGCCGATTGATCGGAGCACACCTATTTTATACCTTTCATGACTTTTGGCCACGAAAACACACAGGTACCATTTCACAGGGCATAATAGTTTAATAATAAATTAAAAACAGTCCATGGTAAAAAGCAGAATAAAAAAAAAGGAGCCCAAGACAGTTTGACAAGTGTATTGATTCCAGAGCGGTGATCTGTCTGCTCTGACTTTCCTATGTGGTCAGCATACAAATAATGTAGATGTATGCTGTGCAGTTTCCACACGCAGGTTAAGTGCATGAGCTGGAAAGTCTGAGTGAAGGCAACAAAGAAAAAAAAATGCATACATAGACACATTGTTATGCTACAAGCCTATTTGAAATCTGCCGTTTTTTTTATTTCTCTTTGTTTATCAGAGTGGTGATTTGTGATACTCTATCACTTGCATTAGTGTTAAGAAGGGGGCACAGGACAATCACTTGAATGCACCAACAATGAACTGCACTCTGGTGTAAATATATTGGTGTTATTGCTCAGTGGCGCTTTATTCAACCCTCAAATTTCACTGCACTGTGAAAAGGCGCACAGGAGCAAAGTGATTCTTTGTCAGGATTTGCGCAATTGTGTACCTCAAATATTTTAACAACCAAACAGAATAGGATTACTGTACTTTAATAAATAAATAAAAAATCATATTATATTTATAATGACGGGTGCTTTGTGGCCCAATGGACTTTCTTCCATAAACTATAAAAGGATGTGTCAACATGAACCTCAAACTACTGAAAATGAGGTCTGATGTTTCTCTGTCCTCAATGTATCCTTCGTGTGTGTAACTGCACTGCAGGGAAACTAAGACAGATACTCATCCCAGGTGGGAACTACAACCCATACATGTGATGTAAAGTGGACCTTTGTCATTCATTCATTCAACATTCATTGATTCATTTTCTACCGCTTTTTCCTCACAAGGGTCGCGGGGGTGCTGGAGCCTATCCCAGCTGTCTTCGGGCGAGAGGCGGGGTACACCCTGGACTGGTCGCCAGCCAATCACAGGGCACATATAGACAAACAGCCATTCACACTCACATTCATACCTATGGACAATTTGGAGTCACCAATTAACCTAGCATGTTTTTGGAATGTGGGAGGAAACCGGAGTACCCGGAGAAAACCCACGCATGCACGGGGAGAACATGCAAACTCCACACAGAGATGCCCGAGGGTCTCCTAGCTGTGAGGTCTGCGCGCTAACCACTAGACCGCCGTGCCACCCTAATCAGGTCATGTTTTTATTATTATTTATACTCAGTTTAATGTGATGTCTTTACTCAGGGGATTCATTTTTTCTTCTGCTTTTTCTCAAGTGGGCTTCCTTCTGCTTTCTTCCACCTTCCTTTGGGAATAAGGACAGCATCTATTTATATGCTTAGATGCTGTAGAGATCCATTCTCATGGGACGTCTTCCCAGCTCTCCCAGCTCCCCCCCTCTGTTCTTCCTCTTTTGCCACCTCCTGTCCTTTCTATATTTCCCTTATATCTACTGTAACTATGTACTGTTCAGTTGGAGGTTCAAGTGTTTTCTTTTTTCATTTTGCCAGAAATCAAGCTATATAATTTACTCTGGGGCTTCTTTGCTAGAATATTTGTAGTTTATGAAGAACAGTTATAACAACAATAGCAGAACACTCGGTAGAGAGCTGCATATGATGCTGACCTCTTGCATATATCAGATAGTTTCATACCTTGCCACATAGTGCTTCACATTCGACGGTTTATAAAAGTTAGTCATTTTAAAAATATGGATATTGCATATTGCAAACATATATACAGAAAATGCATTCAAACACTCAATGAATGATATGTAGTATTCTATACTGATCAGTAGGTGTCAGTAATGTTACTGTAACGTTCAGTGAGACACACTAATAACAGACTTGATCGCCAGAACAACTGTCTTGGATTGCAGGTTTGAATGATCTCACAACAGGTCCAATAATCCCTAATAAAAACACTTTACTGTAACTGCTGTAACCCATGCAATACTAAAACTCAACCCTGAACCCCTAATGTCATTTCCTGTCCGCCCGCCTGAGAGCTTCCCTGGGGAACATATTTATAGCAACACACACAAGCGTGAGTTTTACTGTAGTAGCTTATTTAATAATTATGGCTATTATGTTTGGTAATATGGGTAAATGTGACAGTGTTAGTTAATGCCTAAATGGCTCTAGTAATGTTAAAAAATGTATTTACAAGGTTGTAAACAGGTTTTCCACACTGTAATTATGACAATATAATATTTTTATTATAATATATTATAATGCATTCAGTAAGAATTTAATGAGTATTATGAAAAAAAATTGAAAAATACTATTTTCTAACAAATGCACATGCCCTTCTCACGGAACTTTAATGCTCCACACATCAAATGCAAGTGCAGCTCTATCCATGCATGGTAATACATACATAGCAGTTCTCTGCAATGAAAGATCCCCTCCAGTAATGTGGATCTGGCAGAGATTCTCCTCCACTAAGTTATGCATTTTTATCAAGCTAGTCACACAGAAAATCATCCTAGTTCCATATAACCGGGATGGGTGCTTCACCGCCAAACGACATGCATACTGTAGTAAAATGCTATGTGTCGTATTCATAAGGATGAAGATTTTGTTCCAAAGATAATTGACTGAAATGTGCATGTGATGCAAGAGGTTACTGTACATGTTCTTTCTATGCCTGTGTGGGTTCTGTGTAGGCCAGTGGAGGTCCTTGCTCTTATCCTTTGTCAGCCCACCTTCCAGAGACTTATAGGTATGGTTATGGTTATCATTATTTTTTAATTTGTTTGGAACACATACAGTAAGTTACACCTGAGTACATCACATGTCCAAAAAGGAGTAGGAAGAAAAAAGGATTATAGTATTTAATCCTACCCCTCATCCGTTTCACATCAGTTAAAATTCATTTGTTCACCTCCTGTTTTCAAAATACAGACTTTGATGATTGTGAATACATACGGAAGGATAGACATCTAGATGAGCACAATACAGAGAAAATTACTTCCTGCCAGCGTTCGTCGTCTCTCCTCAGCATGCAACTATGATGATTTGGCTCCATCTTTGCACTTGCCTGCAGCAGGCTGCTGTTTTCGTAGATGAAATGATCACATCCAATCCTGCACGGCATCAAATTGAACACCAATCTAAAATCTGTTCTAATTAGCAACTGATAGAAATAGAGGAGTATTTAGTGTTGCAGCTATTTCCCTCAGGATGTGATTGGAATAAAAAAAAACATCTAACAAAGAGACAATTAGACTCAGCATATGGATCGAGAAACAATGAATGAGAAGCTCCATTAGGCTTGAAAGTGTAACTAAGTTTTCCACGTAAGTAAGTTGCTTGGTTTAATGTAGTTGTTGTAATGCATCTTCTTTTACATGTAAGGAGCCAAAGAGGGATTTATATGTCATCATTACATATACTCACTATATAATCATTATGCTGGTTTGGATGTTATTGCAATTGTGCTGTTTTACTTGTTTCAACTGCGTCTAAAATGGCCTGAAATGTCAGTTGCCGAAGAGACAAAAAAACGTCTCTACTGACACAAGATTTAAAAATCTTCTCTATTTCACAAGCCGCGCAGACATGACATTTGAGCCATTAATAACTGCATTAAAAGCGACTCGATTGATATTGGCACAACATGTCTAGTGCCACCTTCCGCTACAAAAGGAATAGTGTGTGTTAAAAATACAAAATACAAGACATCAGCAAATGTGTGTGATGTGGCCTTGCAAAATTGCTTAATAGACAACGCAGTTCAATTACTGGATGCTGTTATTTCTCAGTCCTGTATTGTTAATGACGTATTTGTCATGACTCATTTTGTCTCGCTATCAATTTAATTAACTACATTTGTCAAATACTGTATTCATTATAAAGGCTCATACTGTATGACCCATGGAAAGTGTTTATAGTTGCAGTTAAAGTATTTTAATGTATTATGCACTGGATAGATGTTGGACAAAGCAATGTATACAATGTATTTTCTCACTTTGGCTGTGAGTTTTGCATCAGTCAGCAATGAAACTCCTACATTCCGTGCACACCTTCCCCTCTGCTGGATTTTGCTTTAAAAATAGCTGCAATGGTGGAACTGCTGAACTGTGAAGCATCGTGTCGGGTTGAGTTTCCGCTAGAAAATCTTGGTTTCATGACAAGATGTGAAAGTAGCGTTTGCATCCCTATGCCCCCGACTTACTGTGACGCACCACCTCTCTGAAGTGCTGCATTCTGGCCTTTGATTTTGGTCTTTTAGCGCCTCTACCTAGCAGATGATGATGATGATGATGATGATGATGACTGTATAAAGATGTCACTCCAGGCGTGAATTTGTATTGAGAGCAGCTCGCTTAATAAGACAGAGTGTGGATCTTTTAGTTTGCCTCTGTTTAAATGAGGGGTTTATAAATAATTGATAGTAAATATTGAATATCAGTGAAGCGTGTTTGCCTCACTCCTGTAGTCTTAGTGTCATAAATTCATACAGAAGATAAACATCAACAATGGCAGTTGAAACAGGTATACTTTACAAAATGATCCATACCCAAATGACTGCTCTTTAAATGTAAATGTATCCTATAGAGTGAATCCTCCTAGCTGAGACTAAGCTATTGCATTTGTTATCTTCACCAAGGTGACTAAGGGTTAATGTTATGTACGCATGTGCCAGAGGCCCTTTCTTCAAGGTGTGTGTTTGTGTGTGTTTTATTTTCCATTTGGACTTCTGAAAACTTTTCTCATGTCGTCTGAAGATAGTTCAGACTGTTTTTTTTTTTTAAAGCACATCTCTCAACTGTTTGGAATCACTTTTGAGTTCATTTCAAGAGTAAATAATGTCTGATGCTGACTTCAGTCATTCTTTTTCTTTAGATTTATTCTTTATACTTTTCTGCCAATATTCACAATTTCCTTCAAAGGAGCATACATACATGCATGCATGCATTTGAGCTATCTTGACTCAAGTCAACCCGCATGCTTAATGATTTGGATTTAAAATTATTTTACACTAAACCTAACAATAACAGATTCATATTTCATAGATTTTTCTGTTGTCGTTGTGCTCCATGGGTCCTTTAGGTCCTGCTCTTGTGGGTGTCATCAGGAAGGATTGGGCCACTGATAACAGTATCTCCCTCTCCTGGACGGAAGAGGAACATCCGCCCTTAGACATTGTGGACTATGAAGTCAAATACTACGAGAAGGTATTAAATAATCGTTTTTTGTTGATCAAAATTAAATGTAATCTGTAATATTTATAAACTATTTATTTCAATATTGCAATTAAGTATACATACATCTGAATTAAATAAAAACAAGTGCAACTTTTAATTTCAGGAACTGAAAACTATTTAGGGCGGCAAGTGGATAGCGTGCAGATCTCACAGCTGTGAGACCAGGGTTCAATTCCACCCTCGGCCATCTCTGTGTAGAGTTTGCATGTTCTCCCCGTGCATGCGTGAGTTTTCTCCGGGTACTCCGGTTTCCTCCCACATTCCAAAAACATGCTAGGTTAATTGGCGACTCCAAATTGTCCATACGTATGGATGTGAGTGTGAATGGTTGTTTGTCTATATGTGCCCTGTGATTGGCTGGCGAAAAGTCCAGGATGTACCCCGTCTCTCGCCCGAAGACAGCTGGGATAGGCTCCAGCACCCCCGCGACCCTTGTGAGGAAAAAGCGGTAGAAAATGAATGAATGAATGAATGAAAACTATTTAAAAGTTCAGGAAGCCTTTTGCTGTCGATTACCTCACAGCCTTTCACAATACAGTCGTCCCTTGCTACTTAGCGCTTCGAATTTCACAGCTTCATTCTATCATGGTTTTTAAAAAATGTGCAAATTAAAAAAATGCTAGCTGGCTGGGATAGGATGGGTCCGTGTTGCTTGATAGATCTTGTTCGGACAGAAAGAAAGGACACAGATAGGGAGCTACACGCATAATAAGGATGATGAAAGGATCTGTCTATAGTGTCCCAGGAACCACTATACATTCTTCACATAGACTGAATCACCAACACGTGGTGCTTTGCTTGGGCATGCCATTTCTATTTAGGATGTATGGTAACCATGACGGTGTATGAAAACTGAGACATATTTTTGTCAATAATTTTTGTTCAAAATTGAGCCAAGTCAAGTTAATCACAAAAACAAGCAGGGCAACAGTGGACATCAAGAACCCTACAAAAATTGGGTCGTACAAAAAACTAAGTTACACTGTATACAAATATACATATATATGTTTCATGAGCAAACAAATGTACTATTATTAAAAATGCTGAATTAAATTACTGAAATTGGCTGCACAGTGAAGGAGTGTTAGCGTGCAGGCGACACAGCTTGGAGACCCGTGTTTGATTCCATCGTCTGGCATCTCTGTGTGGAGTTTGCATGTTCTCACCATGCATACATGGGTTTTCTCCGCCTACCCGCCTCCCACCCGAAGACAGCTGGGATAGGCTCCAGCACGCCCGTGACTCTCACGAGGATAAGCAGTAGAAAATGAATGAATGAATTAATTTTTGTTTAAAATTGAGTCAATGTCAAGTTAATCACAGTTACTATTACTAATACTTTTACAAATTTTACTTTTTTTTTACTATTACTAATACTTTACTATTAATAGTTACTATTAATAGTTACTATTAATAGTTACTATTAATAGTTACTATTAATAGTTATACTATTACTATTAATGTTACTATTATTATTAAATTAAGAATACAATTATTGAAATATTATCATTGAATATATATAATACAGGGGATCCCCACATATTTGCATCGATTATTAGTACAGCGTAAACAGTAATTTGTACAAATAATTTTAATAATTTAGAATAAATAACAATAATTTAAGTTTTGGTTTTGGCTTTCCATTATGTGCGTTAATTATTTCCACGCTGGCATCATTATTTTTTTTTTAGGAACAAGATCAGCTGAGCTACTCGTCGACAAGGACCAACAATCCCAGTGTTGTAGTATCGGGCCTCAGACCCTCAACTGTCTATGTGTTCCATGTACGTGCTCGAACAACAGCTGGCTACACTGCATACAGTTCCAACTTTGAGTTCTCTACAGCAGCTGAAGGTATGATCAGCAACCATGTAAAGTGACTGAGGATAATAAATCCTGATTATTTTCTATGGATCAGTGAAACGCATCAGTACTTCCTCAAGCATGATCTATTTCTTTAGAGGTTATATAAGCGCTTTGTTCAATTCAGGCTGGGCAGCTATGCATATTATTGTTTTTATGCTCATATAACACGCTGCTGATTGGAAATCTACTTGCTGCAGGATACACACAAAACTTTGCCATACATATTTAACACTCACAACACACATTTGGGCGGCACGGCGGTCGAGTGGTTAGCGCTCAGGCCTCACAGCTAGGAGACCAGGCTTCGATTCCACCCTCGGCCATCTCTGTGTGGAGTTTGCATGTTCTCCCCGTGCACTCCCGACATTCCAAAAACATGCTAGGTTAATTGGCGACTCCAAATTGTCCATAGGTATGAATGTGAGTGTGAATGGTTGTTTGTCTATATGTGCCCTGTGATTGCCTGGCCACCAGTCCAGGGTGTACCCGGCCTCTCGCCTGAAGACAGCTGGGGTAGGCTCCAGCACCCCCGCAACCCTTGTTAGGAAAAGCGGTTGAAAATGAATGAATGAACACACATTTGCCACAACATTACATACACTAACTACATAATACTTAATACTTACTACGTATTGTAATGATCCATTTTGATTTTGCTTTTTTCATTTATTATCTGTTTATTGGTGTGGTTGCAGTTTGCAGTGCACTGTACCATACTGACTTATTTTACTAATTGCTCCTATCATGAAAGATAACATCAATCTTATACATTTGAATAGTAAATAAATACTGCTTTAAATAACAACAAAGCAAAAATGTCTCTGACAGTATTAATGAAAACTATCTCCTTGTGTTCTGATGTACTGAACTTTTTTTTCAGCACCTGACGTCGCTGATCAGGGTCAAGTGCTGGTTGTTGTCACGGCATCTGTTGGTGGCTTCTCACTGTTGGTCATCCTTACGCTCTTCCTCCTGATAACTGGACGGTGAAGCCTTCTTGCACACACACACATACACACACACACACACACGGACGCACATCCAGAAGGCTGCTAATGGACTCTTTTTTTGGCCACCAAGCAGAGACTCTTATTTTCCAAATGGCTGACCAAATTTTCTGCTTAATTACACAGCATGTAATTCACAAACCAGCCATTTGATCCATTCCATTAGCTCCCTCTGGTTAACTCATATTTTTGACACCCATGAGCTTCTGGTTCAATTTTTTTTTCATGAACAGCATTTCATAGGAAAATAGAAAAATTACCAAGAGACCCTTTTGTTTACACTTGAAGGTGATTGTGGTGTTATCAGGGGTGGCATTTCCCTTAAAGGGGGCCTATTAAGGGGGCTTTGCCCACTTTTCTGACCTATAAATGTAGTTAGAATGTTGTATTCTCATGTTAAACGATGCCAAAGTTTCAGGTAATGAGGTTTGCGCATTTGGAAGTGAGCCCTAAAAGAAATTCCGGATGGTTCAAAAAGCTCGATTTCAAAAGGCGTGGTAAAACCATTCCTTTGTGATGTCACAGAGGGGCGGACTTCCTTATATAGAAACTCTCTGCCCTCCCCCAAGCGCTCCGCTGTTTACCTGCTAGCAATTCCTTGAAAGTGAACGCCACATTTGTATACAATTCCCAAGTTTTTTACACATTGGTAGTCCCGCAAAATACATTACGCTGTAGAAAACCTAACGCTAAAATGCTAAAGCTACTTACCATTGAGAGGTGTCTTGAAGTAACCACTTTTCTTGAGAAACTTTTATTGTGTGTATATAGCTGCTCTATAGGAGTCCACAGCTCAATACAAAGGGCTCAGAAATGAACATAATATGTCCCCTTTAAACTTAACTCATTGCAAACAGTAACAGTATCATGGAAGTTCTAATAGTAATAGTAGTTTAGAACGGTTGATTCAGGTCCAAAATAAAAAATATATTTCATCTATGTAGACTATAGGGCTGTGCAACTAATGATTATTTTAATAACCAATTTTACATTTTTTGTATTAATCAATAACAGATATTTTAAATTTCCACCTCTTTATCCAGAAACAGAAGATTTTCACTGACAAACCAAATAAGTGCAAATATCTTGTTTTGGATAGAACACAAAGATAATAGGGACTGTATGTTTTCATTGATGACTAAGGAAATGTAAAAATATTCACTATTGAGAGGCTGAAATCAGAGGATATTTACATATTTAAATAAAAAAATGATGAATCGATTACCAAAATAGTTGCCAATTAATTGAGTAATGTGTTAATCAATGATTAATCGTTGCAGCCCTAATATACAGAACGTCATGTGTTTGTTGAAAATGTGTGTTATTTCACCTTGCCTTGTGTTATTATTATGCTGAGATGTTCTTTTTCATGCCAACAGCTCATTTCAACAAGAAACCACTGAAACGAACACATTTTATATCGATTTTAGTGACTTCAGAGTTTGATTTGTAGGTTGAGAGTTAATTTTCTTTGGTAATAAATGTACAGTTTCTGCATTCTTGTTCTGACGGTCCCTCTGCATAGTGGCAAAAGCCTTTATTAATGCCTGGCAATAATACGAATTTGCAGTTCTTGCATGATTCGAAATATAATTTCTCGTGTCTTGTAGATTATTCAACTGTAATCGACTATCAGTTTAGTTTTGAATGTTGAAAGAATGATGTTACAATGTTGGATATGCCTGTATTGAGAAACAGTATGAATTTTTTTTGACAGTCAAAATCTAGAAAATAATGAAAATGCAATAGCAAAGACCGCTAAACTGTAGCAACTAGATCCATACCTAGTTTATACACTTCCAGGAAATCAACCGGCAGAAATTGGTCAGTATTTAGTAAATGAGTGTTCATCTTCACAGGTGTCAGGGATATATCAAAGCCAGGATGAAGTCAGAGGAGAAGAGGAGGACACGCTTCCGTAGTGGACATGGTAATATTATGTTTCGGCATGTAGGTCATACATTCAGGGGATCGGGAAGACCTGGGAGTTTGCATGTTCTCCCAGTGCGTGCATGGGTTTTCTCTGAGTATTCCGGTTTCCTCCCACATTCCCAAAACTTGCTAGGTTAATTGGTGACTCCGTAGTTATGAATGTGAATGGTTGTTTGTCTATATGTGCCCTGTGATTGGCTGGTGACCAGTCCAGTGTGTAACCCGCCTCTCGCTCGAAGCCCGCTGGGATAGGCTCCAGCACAGAGGTCAAAGGTTAAAATAAATGCCTCCAGTGAAGTACTAAATTTTTGTTTTTACCCATGCACTAGCCAAAGTATCTTCTTGAAACTATTATTGAGTAAAGCGACAACTGACAATATTACAGTGAGTTTCAATTTCTATCATTGGTTCTATTGAGCATGCATACTGTTAACTGCTGCAGGGATTCCAACTGCAGACTGAAGCCTGACAGGCTCCACTGTTAGATGTTGCCATTTTTTAATGCATTCATTCGACTGTCAGTGTTTCCACTCATCATTCACTGCACTTCTTAAATACAACAAAAACACTTTGCAATACAAAAGGGGTCGATTAACCACATCACCATCATTTAGTAGTCAAACTAGAAGCTTCACCTGTTTAACAGCGCACTAAATAATTCAGATGGGCAAGGTCAAACACACATATATATATATATATATATATATATATATATATATATATATATATATATATATATACATACCTATACATTTTAAGCTTTAAGCAAAGTTGTATGTTGTCTTTCTTCTCTAACCAGTTCCATTCTCTGGGATAAAGACTTATGTGGACCCAGACACTTATGAAGACCCCACTCAGGCTGTGGAGGAATTTGCAAAAGAGATAGACCCCTCATCTATATGCATCGACAGGGTTATTGGCACAGGTGAATATAAATATTGTTAACAAATGTTTGCTACACTACTCCACAATTGACCAAATAATACTGTATGACACTTCAGAAATCCAGTAATGCAAAGGTGCTTTATTTTTCGTATTTATATTTACACAAATAGATAATTTTGTTTTAAATCTGAAGTTTTAAATTTCACATTACGCTAAGTAGTAAACTATGTTTAAAAGATAATATACCGATTCTAATTATTATGTTATTATGTTTCTGTAAATCTAGCGCCATCTTCTGGACACAGTTTGTAAATGTCTTTTTAACTTGACACTTGAGTCCTTCACTGCTGTATTTAGTTGTGTGAATGAATCAACTGTCAGTAGTAGTAAGCCACAGTTCACACCTTCAAATCAACAATGAAATTAATTGATGTAATTGGCATGTTACATGTTGCTGCAGCCTTTTACTACCAGCAGGAAGTTTTAATAATATTGTAAGCATGGAATCGAATTACACTGCAAACAATGGCTGGTTATGTTCATATATGTGCTCCATTACAGGGGAATTTGGTGAGGTTTGTAGTGGTCGTTTGCGCATACCTGGAAGGCTGGACATTGCTGTAGCAATAAAAACTCTTAAAGGCGGCTACATGGACCAGCAGAGGAGAGACTTTTTGCGTGAAGCATCAATCATGGGGCAGTTTAACAGCCCCAACATCATCAGACTGGAGGGAGTGGTCACGAAGAGTAAGCTATATGTGTTGTGTGAGTGTTCTTCTGCTACCTTCACTCACTTCCTGTGTTTCCTCAGGCAGGCCTGTGATGATAGTGGTGGAGTACATGGCAAATGGAGCGCTTGATTCTTTCCTACGGGTTTGAACATATTACCAAATCATATACAGCATATGCACGTTTGTGCTATTTCCTTTTAAATAACTTTTTTTTATATCCATCTCCAGACACGTGATGGCCAGTTCACGGTGCTCCAGCTTGTTGGTATGATGCGTGGCGTGGCAGTGGGCATGGCCTATCTTTCAGAGATGGGTTACGTTCACAGAGACCTAGCGGCTCGTAACATCTTGGTAGATGAAAACCTGGTGTGTAAGGTGTCTGACTTTGGCATGTCCAGAGTGATGGAAGAAGACACGGAGGCAACATATACTGCTACAGTGAATGTGGGTTTTAATTGAGGTTGTTGTAGGATATCGAGCTGATCTCAAGTTCTGCATCCTTAAAGATGATTCAGTTTTACTTTGACCATCAGGGAGGAAAGATACCAATACGCTGGACAGCGCCAGAGGCGATAGCGTATGGAAAGTTCTCCTCAGCCAGTGATGTTTGGAGTTATGGTATTGTCATGTGGGAAGTGATGTCATACGGCGAGAGGCCTTACTGGGAGATGTCCAATCAAGATGTAAGATATGGAAACTAGATGGACAGTTGTTGTTAAGCCACAGCATTTAGACTCCTTCTATTTCCACTGTCAGGTCATTCTATCAATGGAGGAAGGATATCGATTACCTGCTCCAATGGGCTGCCCCGTCACTCTGCACCAGCTGATGTTGCACTGCTGGCAGAAGGAGCCCAATCAACGTCCGCGATTCAACAATGTGCTCTGTTTCCTGGACAAACTCATCATCAACCCCAGTGGTCTTCTTACTCTGGTGAATGATACACAGATGTAAGTATCAGACTTCTCTCGCGTTCTTTGTCACACACACACACACAAATGCAGGACCAAATTGCCCAACAGGTTATAGAGTCTTTGTCAACCCTTGAGTCAGTCAAACTCGAACCTGAAGAGTTTACTACTCACGAATCACACCTGTCATGATAATGTGAGCCATAGAATAAACACAGCATTATCTATTATTGTGCTCATTTTAAAAAAGCTCAATTGCCAATGCGTGATGGAGAAGTTTGAGAGTTGCTGGCTGAGATAAAATATTCTTTTTATTTTTGATGAAATGATGGACAAGGGCGGCACGGCGGTCTAGTGGTTAGCGTGCAGACCTCACAGCTAGGAGACCAGGGTTCAATTCCACCTTCGGCCATCTCTGTGTGGAGTTTGCATGTTCTCCCCGTACTCCGGTTTCCTCCCAAATTCCAAAAACATGCTAGGTTAATGTATCAAGCACTAATAAATGATAACGCAAGATTCCAGTTCCACATGTCCAAAAGTAGTAGGAAGAAGCAAAGCTTAATAAAGCCTACCCCTCCATCTGGTACTTTTACAATCAGTAACTGTTACATTTGTTCACTTCCTGCTTTCCATAATACAGTTTAAGTTTTTTTTTTTTTCATTTTTAATAATGTACCTCGTACCAAAGTACAAGGTGATACGACCATACAATGACATAATGGGTACCATAGTAAGTGTCAATATACGTAGTGATATATATAGCACATCATGACTGGTTCAAGACTCTTCATCCTTGTATTTAGCAAACATCAACTGCTTGTATTGTTTCTTGAATTGGCTCATCGTTGTGCATTTATATGTGCGTGTATATGTGTAATATGTGTGTTTCTTCCGCATGCTGTCCATGAGCTTAACTATGCCACACCGTCATGGGTGGTCCTTCAAAGCATATTAAGTATTCATAGTTGCTAATCCGTCTGCTTCTTATCTTCTTAATTGCTGTCTCAGTTTCCCTGATTCTCCAGACGACATGCCGGACTACCCTCTCTTCATCTCTATCGGAGACTGGCTGGATTCCATCAAAATGAGCCAATACAAAAACAACTTTATTGCAGCGGGTTATACAACACTGGATTCCATTGCAACAATGAGCATAGAGTGAGTGATCTATCAAGGCATCTTTGAACCTTTGACTCCCTGACCTTGATTTATTCTTATCTCAAGGACCATCCTGCATGGTGACCTTAATGGCGTCTTTCTCTACGAGTGGGTTATTTGACTTTTTTTTTAACAATTCCATCAAATCTATTTTCTCCTCAGTGACATCAGGAGAATTGGCATCTGTCTGATTGGCCACCAGAGGAGAATCATAAGCAGCATACAATCTCTGCGCCTGCAGTTTCACCATATCCAACAGAGTGGCTTTCAAGTGTGACGCCATGGTACACACGCAGACTGTGTGTGTACACATTCGACTACTGCACACCAGACTGTTGGATTTAGTAAGTGTCACACACTGCGGATGAGAGCAAATTGGAGCTTGACAATGTGGAGACTAGTCAGTCATCATCTTATTGGTCACTGTCAATGCAGCCACTCAACAACAACAACTAACCTCAGCCAGTTCTGGCTAAATGCGGTCTTGTTAGCTCAGCAAATATTAACATTAGTTTAAATTGAGTTTTGATTAAAGTGCCAGTCAATGCCGCTGCTCTTTCCAAGTGACAATCCAATGGTTCTGATTGACTTGTTGTCGAATCTGAGACCTCAAGACCAGAGATAATGTGGACAGAACAGGTGGCAGTATGTCACATGTTATTTTATTATAGAAATTTGATGCTGGTTTATTAAATATGAAGAATTGACATTATAGTAAATACAATCCTATTATTGAACTGAAGACCACTGAATGTCAAAAGATTTTATAGAAATGTGTTCCACATCCATGGTATTGCAGTGTGTGTTGTACTGGAAGTCATGTAAAAGGTGTATGTTTCTTCCTTAATAAACAACTCTATTTTAAATCTTGTTTTCACTGACTTCAGACACATTTCACCTACACACACACTGACAGATGTATCCATGGATGCACACACAATAACAATTTCCTCTTAACTACTTACTCAAGAGACTGACACGTTTTCTGGACATGAAGAATTGTCAGGTGAGTTTGTCAGTGCTTACTGTGTGTATTATTATTACACAACGGGCATGAATACATTGTTTTGATGTTACATATTTATGTGTTTATTGAACCGACTGTATCATTCAGTGTATCACATTAATGACCACAAAATAGTATGCAAAACATTTAAAGATCATTTAAATAATAACAGGAAATAATTGAGAATCACTGCATGAGAGCAATGAATAGCGTTGAAGTAGCTTTATTTGGCCTGCAGGTGGCAGGCTTGAATGGAAGCGCTGTGGTCACCTAGCAACACAACTGTGTGTTTTAAGGACCCAAGGAAAATTGAGTTCTTTGAGAATCCGCAACGAAGTCGAGGAAACACGTACATCGACGTCAATACATTAAAGAGTCAAATAATTCACATTTATTTATGAAGACAGAGCTGACCGCATTGAGCAATTTATTACAAACCTTTCACCCCTACGAGTCCGAGCTAACAAATTGAGGTAAGTCTGCTTATCTACACCAAAACAAAGTAGTTACAAAACATTTACATTTTATTGTTCATTTAAGGAGTTTTTTGTGTAAATTTGAAAACTGAGTACGCAAATCGGAAGTAGTTGAGGGGGGCAATCCCGCTTTCTGTAAACTGATTTGAAGCTGTAAAACCCACACTCACCAGTGCAATTGAATGCAGCATAAGTAAGAGTGTATCATGGTCACCATGAAAGACAACACAAGCCATGAATGAAACGCTGGATTCGCTGCTGATGGAATAAACTTGTCCAGACCACGGTTCTGTGCACATTAACATCAAGAACACGGATTCAATCACAGGTAAAATCTACGGCATCCGAACAGTACGGGCGTGTCGGTAAGAGTTACAGGTTGTATGCTAACGTTAGCGTAGCTAGCTGTTTATGTGCCGCTAATTGCATACTTCGACAACGATTTCACAACAACAGAAGTTTTTTTGCGTTTTGACTTGAAAACGCATTTAACCGCGCTGCGCATAAAAGCATTCTAAACTAAAAAGTGACGTCATAGCGTTCCTACTAAAGCGTTAGCTCAATGCTAACCTATGTAGTGGCATGTATAGAAGATTAACCAAATGGAACTGCGACTGTTAGCTACGCTACAATCGCTTTAGCCGGTTAGCGGATAACGAGCTAATGAAGCACGAGTTCGTGTTGATACTCACACTGCTGTCTGTATTTAACACCTGGCTAACATAAATAAACATTAAGTTTGCTACTATTACAGACTGTGAGGTGAAGCTGATAATAACACTTACAGAGCGGAAGTACAAATACAAGGAGGGATAAATGTCACTTTAAGAACTTTACTGTTATACCTTTCTAATAGCTGTCCCTTATGAACAGCAATCTGTATGTTTCTTCTTATACTGCATTGCTCCTTTTATCGTGTTGAAGTATGGTGGCAGAAAACACAGAAATGATCTAAAACCACATACCTATTGAGACCCTGCACTAACATTACAGAGTTCACACAGTGAGATTCTCCATTTTTCTGTAGAGCCGACAACAACGGATGGTTGCTGCCAATGGGGCTTTTTGACAAGTTGGCAGGATGGCTGGGCTTCAAGAAGGAGGTGAATGTGCTCTGCCTCGGCCTCGACAACAGCGGGAAAACTACCATCATCAACAAACTCAAGCCATCCAACGTAGGTTCACCTCTTGGGTTTGTATGAGTGAGAGATACGGATGCATGTCAATAAATTAGAATGCACTGCAAAAGTTATTTGATTTCACTTACAATTACGACTAATATTGAAATACTTACGACTGGGCTGGCATGTAGTTTTAACAAATATTAATGATTTAGCACCCTAGCACCTTCTGATTAAAGTAAAACTCTACTCTACACACTATGAAAGTCTTGTCAATAACAAAATTTGTAACCGTCTCCCAGTCCCAGGCACAAGACATTGTCCCGACCATTGGTTTCAGCATAGAGAAGTTCAAGACATCCAGGTAGCTTTTCAAAATAGCACAACTTGTTAATTCAATACTGCTTCAAATTGAATTTCCTTGTCTTTGTGTAGTCTTTCCTTTACAGTCTTTGACATGTCTGGCCAAGGGAGATACAGAAACCTTTGGGAGCACTACTACAAGTCTGTACAGAACACTCTCTTTACTTTATGCAGTGTATATTATTGATGTGTTAACTAATGTTGCTGACATTTTTGCGTTATTAGGGAGGGCCAGGCTGTCATATTTGTCATTGATAGTGCAGATAAGCTGAGGATGGTTGTGGCCAAAGAAGAACTGGACACATTATTAAATCATCCTGGTAAGTTTTTCATTATCCTGGTAAGTGGAGCAAAGACGTGAGGGTGCTGATTGATTTTTCTTATGTTTGGTGGCATTAACAGGCTGTCGGCACACACATTCCTTTAATATTTTCATGTTTGCCTGTGTCATTTTACCCTGAAAGTATCTCCATAATGGAAAGGTATTACATATGATCCTTACATATGAAACCAATCTTATCCACTATTTGGGTAAAGCTCAGAAAGTCAGCCGCTGTTCCCTTTTGCTCTGCCAGTCTGACAGCTAGCAATCAAGCTAAGACTAAAGCCATGCTAGCTGGAGCAAAGAGCCTATGTTGGCGCTTATGAGCAGTAGAGGAACAAAATTATGGAGTTTATGGTATTGGACAATCAGCCATTTTTAGTCGCTGTATACTTTATTTTTGGGAAGAGGTTCAAATCCGATCTGTAATGAAACCTGTTGTAAACGTTTCTTTTTAAAATGTGAAATTTTGGTTTTAAATAGGATTAAATTGTTTTTAAATAGGAAATTTAAATAGGATTGCACTGTTTTAGGGGTACTTGTTTTTCAACAGAATAAGACTAGAATATTGAAGGTGTATGCTGTCAGCTATTTTTTGAAAAAAAAATCTACAGCATATCAACCCAATTTGAAAACAGCACGTGAAGCTTTTTTGTGATTGGGCAGAAAATTGCAATCGGTGCTCCCCTAAATGGTACTGCTAAATTATATTTATGAATACCATCGGTCTTACAACATTCTTTTCTGTCACAACAGACATCAAGCACAGGCGAATTCCCATCCTGTTCTTAGCTAACAAGATGGATGTCCGAGACGCTTTGTCTTCAGTGAAAGTCTCCCAGCTGCTCTGCTTGGAAAATATCAAGGACAAACCTTGGCATATCTGGTATGAACATAGTATTTCCATTAAGTCTAACTTAAATTTAAAATTGTGACTTTATTTTTTTTAATTGACAGCCCTAAAAATATAATATCGATGTTGGTGTTTCTTTGTTTCAGTGCCACTGATGCCCTAAAAGGAGAAGGTTTACAGGAGGGCGTGGAATGGTTACAAGGTAAACTTCAGTGTTTATTTGCAATGTGTATTCAGTTGTACAATTGCAATACTAGTAAAATGTATTGTATTTCAAAGTCATTCCAATAATAATTCAAACCATATGTATATATTTTGATCAGATTTAATAACTTTGAATTTTCTTTCTAGATCAAATCAAATCAATGAGAACATGAGTGTGAAGACTGATGACTGACTGTGTAAGTCTTTGACAGAAGAAGGTACCAAAAACATTTTGTTTGGTTTACTTGAAATCGGAATGCAGTTTTGATTCTCAAATACTAGTGAGAACGGAACAATGCAGACACCAATTGTGCTAAGTCAGCAAGGTTCATAACCTGTTCAATATTTTGAGCAATTTTACTTCTTTCTTATTTGCTTCTATTTTAATTATTATTTTAATAATCATTACAAAGATTATCATAAATCAATTATTGGCTTCTGTGTGTAATTCTGTTTTGTAATGTAATAAAAAGACCCAAACGTCCAAAACAGATCATCGACCTAAAACAATGCCACACAGTGAAGTGTACATCCTGTATAAAGGAATCAACTGGAATAACAATGCACCAGCAATGTAACAAGTTGTGCCAATATAATTGTGTTCCTTCAATAGCTTCCATATGGACATTTATTTTTCAGAGAAACATAGAGCTGCTGTAATCTAGTAAAGACACCAATCATGCACAGCGTGTACATTCTACGTTCTATGATCCCTTAACCATTTGAGTGCATATGTTTGCATATTGTATTCACTTCCAATGTGAAAAAGATTAACACTATTTGGCGTCATTTAGTTTTGTACATTATTTAAATGTAACTCGGCTGATTGATATTTCACTGACAGTTAACCCAGTTGCAAGGCATCATAGCAATATTTATTACTGTTTTGTTCATTACAGCTATACTTGTGCAGCTCTGCTCTTTTAATATTTGTTTTACTTCATTTTTGAAAAGCTTGACCATGTTTGACTGAATGTATTTTTTTTCCACCCCAGTTCCACCACATTTAATTATATGTATTTTAACGTGACAGAATTTGTTAATAATTAGGTTGTTAAATGTGTGTTTTGTAAATAACTACAGCTTTATGTTTTTGCCTTATTTGATGGCTCAACTGAAAGCTTCTCTTAACAATCAGCAAGGCTTTACAAGGCTGATTAAATATGGACACATGGCAATAATGTATCTGGGTAGTTGTAAATGTGTTTCATGATGTTATTTTGTTTTTGGCTGTGGGTGTTTAAACCCTGAATGTTGTCAGTGAGTCAAATTTGATTTTCTGTGTTTAGTTAAATCCAGTCCCCTTTCACTTCAGACACACAATGTTTTTTTTTTTTGAGCAATTACTATGTTTAATGACAAAAAAATCTGATGTGGTAATGTTAATACACTATACATCATCAGTAATTGTTGCAAATTACGTATTGCTTTCAGGTTATTCTCAACATATCACTAGGCAGCACAAAGTCTTACACAGTACATGTGGTCCTCGGGTTACACATGAGTTCCGTTTCTAAGCTGTGATGGAAGTAAATCGGAACTTATAGCTAAATGACCTAAGTCACTCACACTGTATACAGAACACATGGAGGGCATTAAATATGGTCATAAAGGTCATAAATATGGTCATTTTGCTGACGTTGTTTTGGTGTGTACCTAGTTCAGTGTCATGTTTTCACACCAAAATTAAGTTTTTAATCAATTTTACATGAAAAACTCAGAACGCCCTAAACCGAGGACCACCTTGTAGCACCACATTAAGTAATAACGGTGCATTATATTATACATATATACTTACACATATACTCATTATAGTTATAGAATAATATTGCATTTGTTTAAATTTTGTTACTATTTTAAATAAACCTTGCCATATTCTGTAATAAAATAAGTGCAGCATTTACATTTTGTAACAACCTTTGCAAAATGTAACAAGTTACTACAGAATGCAGCAAAGATTATTACAAAATGCAGTGTTATTACATAAAAAAGATAAAAATGTATAACATTTTGCATAATGCACCATTATTAAAATACACACTTGTACATGATACACTTAGTGGCTTACAGGACAGCAAATTGTTTGTTAAATAGCTTTTATTTATTTGTAAATGACATTACAATAACCACGTAAGCACAATATTAGTTGAATATTAGAACATCAGATGAGCTGTGTGTGTTTTGTTCATGTCAGTGTACGGTGAGCATTTTCAAAGAATAAATGCGGTTTTATTTTGGACATGATTACCCTGTCATCTCTCACTATGTCATGTTAATTTGATAAATGTGTGCATGTCTTGTCTCTTGGTTCTCGCTCACTCTCCAATCCGACATCTTCAGCCCTGCCAGCGTCAGCTGCTCATTAAATGTCCGGCCACTGGGCCTTCAACAGCTCTTTTGCTCTAAGTTGTGCTCAAAAGTGAAAATATATGTACATTGTCTTTGTTAAACCAAAAACAGGTTGTGTGCTACCTTCCCAAATTGGGCTCATGTGGTATCCATCTGTCAACATGCATCAGCAAACCTTTGCAGCTGCCTGCACCAGATGTCAAAATATATCTTTATTAATGCATTTACTTGTTTCAAATAACATTTAAAGGCGATTTTGGTGTGTGAGCAGGCCCAATAATATTCATTTATGTAGATATTTTCAACTTGAATACATAAGACTTGACATTCTGCAAAGGGTGTAACTGTTCATGGTGCTGAATCGCAGTATTCCTGTGTTTTACCAGCAGGTGGCAGTGTGGGTGCTAAAGCTGTTCTACACTTATGTGCTCGTCTCCTCTTCTTTCAATTAGCCTTGAGAGCAGCAATATGGTCCTGTTTGTGTTCATCTGTACTTGGCAGGCAACCCTCATGTGTGTGCCAGGAAGACTTTAAAGTCAGATGTGTCATTAGATTTCTCTCCTTGCTGCTCTCCAGGATTCATCCTAATTGGGTATCTGTCAGCATTCACACCACTACCCCACATTGCATGCAAGACGACATTAAGGAGCTCCACTTGCTCATGTATTCTGTATGAAGGCAAAGTGACAGTGGTGCTACTTTTAAACATTTTACAATTGGCGACTCCAAATTGTCCATAGGTTTGAATGTTGAGTGTGAATGGTTGTTTGTCTATATGTGCCCTGTGATTGGCTGGCGACCAGTTCAGGGTGTACCCTGCCTCTCTCTCGAAGACAGCTGGGATAGGCTCCAGCATACTCGCAAACCTTGTGAGGATAAGCAGCATAGAAAATTGATGGATTGGCAATTGCTTAGGTGGGGGTATTCATTCTTACTTCTCTTACTGCATAATTGAGAGAGATCCAATACAAACGCTGTACAAAACATTGACAAAGAACATTGCTTTTATAGTAGTATGGGTTTTGTCATTTAAAGTCTGCTCATCCTGTGTTGACCATGTTGTTATTTAAAGAGAAATAATAACTGTATAGATAAATAATGCATTGATGAAGTTGAGGAAAAGCTGTTTGAAAGTTGTTTTCTTTAAACGACAGTAGGTCGCTTTTGTAATGTAATGTTCAAGGAAAAAGAAGAAATAATGGATTTCGAAAATGCAATATTGAGAGTAGATATAGAAAATAGAAAGATTATATATAAATGTATACTGGACCAAAGAAAATATTTTGACATACAATCTAAATGCATGCATATACTAGATTAAGTATATTTATGAAGGGGTGGCACGGTGATGGAGTGGTTAGCGCGCAGACCTCACAGCTAGGAGACTTGGGTTCGATTCCACCCTCTGCCATCTCTGTGTGGAGTTTGCATGTTCTCCCTGTGCACGCGTGGGTTTTCTCCGGGTACTCCGGTTTCCTCCCACATTCCAAAAACATGCTAGGTTAATAATAATAATATAAATAATAATAATTGGCGACTCCAAATTGTCCATAGGTATGAATGTGAGTGTGAATGGTTGTTTGTCTATATGTGCCCTGTGATTGGCTGGTGACCAGTCCAGGGTGTACCCCGCCTTTCGCCCAAAGACAGCTGGGATAGGCACCAGCACCCTGTGACCCTCATGAGGAAAAATATATTTAAATATATTAAAAATATATATTTAAAAAGGCTTGGGCCTTCTTCTCAGCCCCTTGGGCTGTTTTTTTAATAAAAAAAAAACTGCACTTTTGTGTTAGAGTTTACAACACAACATATGACAGTAGAAACACATCACATTGTTCTATGAATAAATTTCTGATAATGCCCAATATTAGTAATCCATAGAAAATGTACTGTATGATCTTAAGAAATTATAAAATGTCACATTTATGAACTACATGTGTCCTCCAGCAGACTCTCCGGGCTTCTTTTCATTTTTCAAAAAAAGGTTCCAGTGAGTCAGCTAATTGCTAGAAAAACATAATAGACTTTGAGCATAGACAAATGCATGACAGATTTGCTCAAATGGCTTAAAATTGTGTTTTGTCTTCAAATGACATGTAAAAAAAAAAAAAAGTTACATTTGTAAGCCCATTCATTCTCCTTTGAAGTAAGTGTGGATCTCAGCATTGCGTGACGTGTCTCGGTGCAAGGTGCCCATTGAGGGGAGGAGGGGGGGACTTACGGTTCTTCTGACGTGTGTTACCATTCCTCTGACGGCACCTACCCCTATCAAAAGCCCACAAAGTCACCCGGGAGAGCTCCGCTGTCTGTTGTCTCATTGGAGCGTTCCTCACAGGCTCTTGACGGAACCGTCTAAGGTGGCCAGCACATGCCTCTAGAAGCTTCTCAAGTAGGTTGAAAATGCTCTTCTAGTAGTTTAGAGACACGGTCAGTTAGTTTGCATATTTTTTTTCTGAAATTAACATGAGCCGTGGAAGTCGTTTTTCGTGCGTAATGCGCCAAATTACGCACAGACAGTTAACTAGAATAAAGCAAAAAATGTAATTGACGTGTATTGGAGCCAGTGTTGCCTTTTAGGCTTATTATTATGTTTTTTATTTGAATACGTATTCGCTCCGATACGCTTTTGACACTACTTTAATACAGTGTGCTTAAAAAAAAGGGGCATAAATATTCTTGGCACACGAGTCTCTGTTTCTGTGCGCGCACGACAGGTCTCCATGCGTCCTTGTTCTTAGCGCAAGACCCGGCGCGACCATGAC
Organism: Doryrhamphus excisus; assembly: GCF_037039965.1. Taxonomy (NCBI): domain Eukaryota; kingdom Metazoa; phylum Chordata; class Actinopteri; order Syngnathiformes; family Syngnathidae; genus Doryrhamphus; species Doryrhamphus excisus. The sequence continues at coordinate 5,263,521 of NC_136369.1, forward strand.
CATCCATGCAGAAGGACTTGTGGCTATCGCGGTCTTCTACCTCCTCATCCTATTCGTGGGCATCTGGGCGGCATGGAAGAACAAACACTCCGGTGAGGCCGAGGGAACCGACCGCAGCGAAACCATCATGGTTGGAGGCAGAGATATTGGATTATTCGTCGGGGGATTTACAATGACAGGTAACTGGTTATAGTTTTCAGTAGTACTGAAGTTACTGTTTTTTTTAAGTTATTCTGTTATACAGTACTCACTGGCCATTGCATTAGGTACACCAGCAAGTAGATCAATTCCAACTGTATCAAATCAGTCATCAGGAATGTTTATTTTTTATGTTTCATGTTTGTTTGATGCATGTACTTATACAGTACCGCAAACTATAGCTAAGTGACTACTGGAGTGGTTAGTAATACCATCAGGTCTTATTTAATCACAAACAAGACCAACAAAAAACCTGCAATTGACATTACAAGAAAATGACATGGAAAGCTATACTTGGAAAATGTGCTTAATTTGTTGTCTTTTTCAAACTATTTTCAGCAACCTGGGTTGGAGGAGGATATATTAATGGAACCGCTGAGTATGTGTATCTCCCAGATAAAGGTTTGGCTTGGGCACAAGCTCCCTTTGGATATGCCCTCAGTCTTGTTCTTGGTGAGTGATGCTTGTTGCTATCAGTTACACCATTTGTGCATGTTTTTACCAGTTTAGACTCACAGGAATGTATTGGCTTGTGTCTTTAATTCATTTGTCAATATTTTATTTCGTGACCCTCTCCTGAGCCCCAAATCAATAGCCGCTGAATTGTATAGATCATATTTATTAACTTACAGTTTGCAGTGGTGTACAAAATGCACTGCATCATACCATGATATTTTAAAATATCATAAATAAATTGTTTGGCTATGCATTGATACAGTCCCAATCAAAAAAGTGCATTTGTGACAGTGTCAAGACATTATTTGACACAGCATTACAGTGTACCTAAAGTGTCCAATTAGTGTACATATATTCATGTCTTGCAACTAAGACATCAATTCATGATAAATCTGGCAGCAAATAAATGCAAACACTGAGAAAAGTATGAGTGAGTATGATAATATTCTGTTCTAGATTTTCAATTTTGTTTCAGGGCTTAACAGTGAAAGCACAAGCAGCACATTTGAGAATTGCTTATGTTTTTGTGTACATATTTATTGACTTTCCCTATTCATTCAAATGTTAAGGTAATAATTGAACGTCATAAACTGTATTATGGAAAGCAGGAAGTGAACAAATGTAACAGTTACTGATTGTAAAAGTACCAGATGGAGGGGTAGGATTTAATAAGCTTTGCTTCTTCCTACTCCTTTTGGACATGTGGAACTGTGAACTGATTATGGGATGCATTCAATTGTAATCGGATGCATGTTCAAATGAAATAAAACCATTACCATTACCATGTCCATTCATTGTCTCATAGGTGGACTTTTTTTCGCTAAGCCCATGCGCTCAAGAGGTTATGTAACCATGTTAGACCCGTTCCAGCAGCTCTATGGGAAACGCATGGGCGGCCTTCTCTTTATACCTGCATTGATGGGAGAGATTTTCTGGTCTGCCGCCATCTTGTCCGCTCTCGGTAAGTTTACTACTGTCTAAGTGTAGTTCATGAAAGTCACTGTCTGTGTCTCTGAGTGACGTCATCTGTGTCCGTTGTGACCTTAGGTGCCACTCTCAGTGTCATCGTGGACATCAACATCAAAATGTCAGTGGTCATCTCGGCTCTCATTGCCATCTTTTACACACTGGTAGGAGGACTTTACTCAGTGGCCTACACTGACGTTGTGCAGCTCTTCTGCATCTTTGTGGGTCTGGTAGGTCAATGCTGACAATTTTTGAGTAATATGCAATTATTGCTTATTTGGCCAAACTTGAATTCATGTCGCTTTTTTGAGGGAGTTTGCTTTTTCCCTTTGTGCTTATGTTGGGTTTATCTATGTACTCTGGTTTCCTTCCTCCAACTGTCCAAAATGTGAATGTTTGGTTAATTGGAAACTCTAAATTGCCCAGCATTGTGTTTGACTGCCAACTATTCCAGGGTCATTCCATTGTCAGCTGGGATAGGCTCCAGCTCACCCATGACCATGAACAGGATAAGCACTATCATAATTAAAAGAATGCTCTTGGATGGATATTAGATATTAAACATCACCCAAATAATAAGTCTAACTAGAGAAGTGCTTATTCATGCAGTACTTCCTCCGCTCTTCATGGGGCAGCAGTGAGGCGTACGTGTCACAGTGAGGAAGCAGTAGAAGAAGATTGTTCACATTTATTCATTCATTTATTTTCTACCACTTATCCTCACAAGGGTAAACAAATATAATGCGATCAACTCAAAAGTAAATAAGTAAATGCTGTTTCGAAATAATACGTATAACCTGTGGAGGCACTATCAGACGAAACAGCAAAACTTTAATGCAGTCCTTCCACTCATTTTGAATGCAGGCACAGAGAAGTGTACAATTTTATACAAAAAATAATTTTTAATCATTTTTATTTGATACATTTTTGTTTTATGTGTACAAAATACTGTTGCTTTGCTGTGATACTAAGAGAGGTTTGTTTAAAGTGAAATATTTACTTTTTTTTTTTTTTTTTTAACAATTTCCGTCAACTTTTCTGTTGATGAGGGTCTCTCTAAGCCAGAGGTAGGGAACCTATGGCTCGGGAGCCAGCTGCAGAACCAAGCCTTCTGGCAAAGATGGCCAAAAGAATGAAATATACTGAGTACGGTGCAAAATTATGCAGCAGCAGAAGTTGTATTAATGGCAACAAGTATTTGATTTATTATTAGACACTGCGCTGCTCACGAAAGTGTGCTGGCCACACCCCATTGGCGTGCAGTAGTGTGCCTGGTCTACACAATAAGAGCCCATTATCTAAAACTGTTGGTCTTACATAAAAATGCACACATTTTATTGCATTCAAAAAAAAAATGTAAAAAATGTATATGGCTCTCACAGATACACATTTTAAAATATCTGGCCTTCATGGCTCTCTTAGCCAAAAAGGTTCCCGACCCCTGCTCTAAGCTGACACATCTCTTCAACATTTAATGAAAGTCAGCAAGAGTACCCTTGGATTGACAGGCCGGAGTGGTGGTCCGCCTTTTTAAGAAGGGTCACCGGATGGTGTGTTCCAAATATAGGGGGATCACACTCCTCAGCCTCCCTGGGAAATTCTATTCCATGGTGCTGGAGAGAATAAGGGTACAAACCTCAGAGGTTCAATGCGGTTTCTGGACCAGCTCTACACCCTCGCGAGGGTGCTGGATGTTTTTTTTTTTATTTTTATGGACAGAATTTCGAGGCACAACCAAATCATCAAGGAAGTCCAGTTCGACAATGTGGTCCTGGTGGCATCTTCGAATTGTGACCTTAACGTTTACTGCGACGGCTTGCATCTGAGTGTGAGGCTTCTAGGATGAGACTCCAAACCAGAGGCCCTGGTTCTCAGTCGGAAAAGGGTGCAGTGGACCCTCCATGTTGGAAATAAGGTCCTGCCCCAGGTGGAGGAGTTTAAGTTTCTCAGGGTCTTGTTCACGAGAGAGGGAATGTGAGCGTGTGAGGTCGATAGGCGGATCGGTGCAGCGTCTCTTGTAATTCAGACGCTGTACCGGAATGTTGAAAAGACAGCTGAGACGGAAGCAAAACTCTATTCTATGCTCCCGATCTATGTTCCCACCTTTGGGTGCTGTCCGAAAGAACAAGATTGTGAATACAAGCGCCTGAGTTTCCACCATAGGGTAGCTGCAGTCACCCTAGGGATCGGGTGAGGAGCTCAGTCCTCCGGGAGGGGCCCAGAGTAGAGCCGCTTCTTCTTCACATCGACAGGAGCCATTTGAGTCAGCTAGGGCATCTGGTCTGGATGCCTCCCAGACACTTCCCTGGTGAGGTTTTTCTGGGTCTGCCGAGCCAAGAGAAGGACATGCTGGAGGGATTATGTATCACAGCTGGCCTGGGAACCCCTTGGTGTCCTCCCAGTGGAGCTGGACGAGGTGTCCAGGACCAGGTAGTCTGGGCTTCCCTACTGAGACTGATGCCCCCGCAACCTAGACCTGTATAAGGGGAGGAGAATGGAATGGAACAGTTTCTGTCACTTCTTGTGTCTTGAGTCTGCAGAAGGAGCATCAAGTGACATTATTTACCCCAGAAGATACCACCCAGAAATTATATTCACGTCAATGCATTCTCACTTGTTGTGCTCCAGTTCTGGACAAAAGACGCTATTCACTGCATCAGATGCGTCAGCATTTCAGCAAACAACAATAGTTTTGATATTGCCTCCGCAGACTGAAATAAGTCAACGTTTGACCGTTGAAATATGACAATGTGACAGTATATTAATACACATTTTATATCCTCTGTAGTAGAATGCGTAGTGCTAACAAAGTGTTAATTCGTAACCAGCTTATGATACACAAGGCGTCTAACATGGTATCTGTTGTAGCGTGCAACAATAAATCGTGTTTGATTGCAGCTTCACGACAAACATTGGGATGAAAATATGCATTTTCATGTCAAATTGCTCACTGTCACTCGTCCTAAAGTTTCAGTAAGTAAATCCATATTTATTATTATTATTAATATTCTATAAATCTTAGAATAGTAGTAGGGGGTTTCAAGTAACGGTCATCTGCTGCTCACTATTTTGCAATGTGCTGTCACTTACCGACAGTGTTATATCATACTCATCATGCAATTATAGTGTTATTGGTGTTATTTGGCCATGTCAAAATCGTATCAAAATCACAGATTCATTTCACTCAGATTTCATTGTTGTTTATTTATCTATGACAGAAATATGATAAAAAAAATGTGTTATTAAGTGAGTGCTTTCATTTTGTTATTGTTTTCTTCAAATCTTATTTTGGTGTCACGAACATGTTAAAACACAATATATGTGGAATGCCATTTATGATAGTTTATATATAATCAAAGCATTCAAAGTGTGGTTACAACCAAAATCTTATATTATTATTATTTATTCTAAATTATTTAAATTATTTGTACAAATTACTGTTAACGCTGTACATTGTTCATATTTGATGTCATCTATTTATTCTCCACATATTATTTATTATTTATTATTATACGGGAGCCAGGCAATGACATTTTGTTGGCAATTTCACTGCTGTGTTATTGTGCAATGACAATAAAGAAAGTCCGTCCATCCATCCATCCATCCATCTACTCATGTCAAGTGAGCATAACAGGACAGCACATATCTTGGCCCATTTTGAAAGTGTGTTCCTCCCCTCTATCTAGTTGAGAATTATAGGTTATCACATGGTTTGTCTGTATCAGCAAACCTTCGGTCTCGGGCTGATACTGGCACGCGGGGGCATGATATGGATCTTATTATCACATACTATTTAATCATGAGCTTATTATCACGTACTATTTAATCAAAAGACCATTTTGTTTCCAGAAAAAATTCAGTTTATTACATGTATTATATCTAAACAGTGTAAACTGTGTGTTCACGCTCATGCGCTGTTCTCTGATTGGTTGTTTCACGGGCACGATACTAGAGCAGCGCGCTCTGAGTGGACAGCTACGGGGGCTGATACTGGACATGGTTAAACTCTATATTTTATCAGTATCACTGCCCTGGGCTTTGACACAGTATCATTTCGGCCTTTTCCCGTATCATTCATGGGCGGCTTCTAGGGTACAGGGCTAATTAATACTGTAGTATGTGATAAGCCGTGTTATCGAGCATGTATCATTGCATTGTGAGAGCAGGTAAATGCGTGTTAACTTGCATTCATTTTACTTGTTGGTGTCCGCCTGCAGTGGATCAGTGTACCGTTTGCGTTGACCAACATGGCTGTGTCAGACATCACAGTGACCGCTGTCAAGCAAGTGTACCAGTCGCCATGGAGAGGCAGTGTCAACAGCAGTGACACCTGGGTCTGGATTGACAATTTTTGTCTTCTGGTACCGTGATCTTTCTCATTTTTTTTTTTTTTTTAATGAAAATCATATTGTGGAATTGACTATTGTTGATGGTTTGCTAGTTTACTTCCATGTGAGTTAAAATTCTGTTCACAAATGTATCTAATTGGAGTGTCATTTTAATCCAGATGCTTGGAGGTATTCCTTGGCAAGTGTATTTCCAAAGAGTCCTGTCTGCTTCCTCTGCTACATACGCACAAGTCCTCTCCTTCCTGGCGGCTTTCGGATGTCTGGTCATGGCCGTCCCCTCTGTTCTTATTGGAGCCATCGGAGCCTCAACAGGTTTGGAAGTTCTTACACAAGCTGGCATGTGCATGAAATATGTTTGTGTATTTGTGTGGTTTGTGTCGCTCAGGATGGATCCATGTCGCCCACAGATCTGAGAGAGCCGGGTAAATAGCAGCTGCTTCACCTCATTCATTATGTAGCAGAAATCCATTTTAAATATTACATCAGAAGGAGGCTAGGGACCAAATTAGTGGATTGATCTACAGATTTCTCAGTGTCAGCTTTGTATGTGTACACCTGGACACTTGAATATATATACAGTATATATATATACTGTATCTTTGCGTATTATCTTATATTCTTCAACTAGTGGCTTTTTTTAAGTAGCTCCTAGACTTACAATCACATTTTAAATAGTAAAATTATTATATTACATGCACATATTACATTAACCTTTAATGTTTGTGAAGTGCTGGCTACTTTTAAACTGACCAAGGCCCAATTTACTGCATCCTATAAATATAGAAAATACATATTTTTACTATATTTATTCAAAATGGGCTGCACAGTCAGGAGATCGGGAAGACCTGGGTTTGATTCTCCACTTGGCATCTCTGTGTGGAATTTGCACGGATTTCAAGCAAATACTTTTGTATTTTTTTTGTTTTTTATTATCATTTAGTAAGCAGGTCGAGTGGTTAGCACGCAGACCTCATAGCTAGGAGACCAGGGTTCAATTCCACCCTCGGCTATCTCTGTGTGGAGTTTGCATGTTCTCCCCCGTGGGTTTACTCCGGGTACTTCGGTTTCTCCCACGTTCCAAAAACATGCTAGGTTAATTTGCGACTCCAAATTGTCCATAGTTATGAATGTGAGTGTGAATGGTTGTTTGTCTATATGTGCCCTGTGATTGGCTGGCGACCAGTCCAGGGTGTACCCCGTCTCTCGCCCGAAGAAAGCTGGGATAGGCTCCAGCATCCCCGCGACCCTCGTTAAGAAAAAGCGGTAGAAAATGAATGAATTAATAAGCATAGTAATTCAACCTTAATTGTGCTGATTCATCTCTCGCACTCAGACTGGAACCAAACAACATATGGCGCCATTCCTCCTAAAGACAAAGAAGAGGCGGATATGATTCTGCCCATTGTTCTCCAGCACCTCTGTCCGCCGTTTGTCTCTTTTTTCGGCCTCGGTGCCGTGTCTGCTGCCGTCATGTCATCTGCAGACTCGTCCATCCTGTCAGCCAGCTCCATGTTTGCAAGGAACATCTACCAACTGGCCTTCAGACAGTCGGTCAGTGTTTATGAGGAAAAACACACACATTCATACGTCATGATTTTGATTTAAATACGTGTCTCACTCCTTTTTCTCCACAGGCATCAGATCGTGAGATCGTGTGGGTGATGCGCGTCACCATCTTTGTGTTTGGCGGCCTCGCCACATTGATGGCACTAGTTACGGGGACAGTTTACGGACTATGGTACCTCAGCTCCGACTTGGTTTATGTCATCATCTTCCCCCAGCTCCTCAGTGTGCTCTTTGTGAAAGGCACCAACACGTACGGCTCAGTGGCTGCTTACTTGTTTGGCATGGTGCTGCGTATAGGCGGAGGCGAGCCCTACCTGCAGCTGCCCCCTTTTATTTATTACCCCGGTTGGACCATCGAGCAACGCGAGCACCACGTCACGGGAGAAATGGAGGATGTAGTCATCCAAAAGTTTCCGTTTAAGACAGCCTCTATGCTTGCCTCCTTTCTTGGTAACGTAGCATTCTCATATTTGGCCAAGTACCTGTTTGAAAGCGGCAAACTGTCGCACAAGTACGACTTTCTCGACGCAGTGGTGTCCAAGCACAGCGGTGAGATCATGGATAAGACGACGCTTGTGACTCGTGGCAACAATATCGGGCTGTCTGAGATGGCGCCTGTCAAACCGCGGCTGAGTGTGACCTTGGCGGCCGCCTTCACGCGCCGTGACACGCTGCCAAAAGAAACGGTGGAAGAGGAAGAGGAGGAGTCAAGCCCCGACTCCTCCCATCACGATGAAGAATAAAAGCCTCAGGATGTGATTTTTAGGAGACTGTAAGAAATCTGGTCAAGCTGTCAATCACAAAAAGAAGACAATGAGCCAACATCCTCTCACGGGACAGTGAAGTACCACACTGACTGGTGGTGACTGGGATACGGGTGGCTTTTCAGGAGTAATACCGTCTCACTAATCTTCCTCTTCTTTCTTTTTCGGCTTTTCCCTTCAGCAAATCAATCACTTCCATCCAACCCTGTCTTCTGCATCTATCGCTCTCACACCAACTACCCTCATGTCCTCCTTCACTACATCCATAAACCTCTTTGGTGTATATGGTAGGAAATTGGACATGAACTGGACATCTGCTTCATACACATGCACCATCTTCTGCAGTGGTAAAAATTGTCTAATGACAAAGCAATATCCCACATATGTAATATATTCTTGAAAATAATTAACAATAAAGCAGACGACAAAGGAAATTAAGGCATATGATTATATAAAATTGTTTTAATAACATTACTATTGCTTTTTGTCTTTGAATAATCAAAATTCATCATTCTTTGCAATACTTTTTGTACAAAATGGTACTAAATTCTAGTGAGAACAGGCTCATCAGGATACATAGTGTAACAGCTTATTGATGCATATGAGGTTCTCTCTCTGGAGAATACCATAAACACTCCTACAGACGCTCAAATAGATATTCAGTAATATAACCATCTTTTTCAAAGATGCGGTCAATTTTATTATCATAATTTTGTCTCAGACAACAATCAGATGATATCAACCTGCACAAGTATAAAGACGAGATGAAGCAGTTTAAGTTTGACAGAGCACAAACAATAGTTTGCAAGTTGGAAAAATACACCTTTGCAAAACTCCCAAAGGAAAATCAGATGTGCAACAGGGGAACCGATGTGGTGAGGAAACTAGTTAGATATTGGGTTGCTCTACTGTGGGGTGATGTGGGGTCACGTTCACAATGATAACCGTGAGTATTATTACTCAAGGATACTGAAGTTAGAACCAGGAGCAAATATGGTTTTAACATGAAATGGATTGTGATGCCATAAAAAGAAATGTAACTTTGCTGACTGCTTATGTTAGGCCATGTCCACACGAATACAGATATTTTAAAAACGCATATTTTCAGGTGTATTCTGGCCTCTCCTACACATGCAAACATAGGTTTTTGTCCTTAGAAACAGATTCTTTGGGGAACTGCTTCAGCATAAAAAATGTATTCCCTGATCTCACGTTTTTAAACCTATTGTTTAACAACAAAAAGTTCTTGAATTGTGGGTTTCATTTTGTTCAGCGGTGATACCAAAAAAAATTGGGATATTTTCTGGGCGCCTTGAACATGAGCAGTGATTTTAGAGAGACCATGTCAGCTGTTGTTGCTTCTTCCAGCTTTTTGTTAGGTCAAAATGTCCAAGCCAGCCACTGAATGTGTTTTTATTTTGAGAGATGCACTTGTGGACGGACATTTTTCTAACAGAGTAGCGGAGAAATGTACGCGTTTGAAAAATCAGTGCTTGTGAGGACATGGCTTTCGATACAGAGTGACAGGCACGGGCATGTACATTTCTGATATAAGTATAAGATAAGATAAAATAAACACACCATGACTGGATCAACTCATCAGTCAAGCTGAATAGAACCTACATTATACAAGCAATAGTAAAAATAGTCGACTAGTTCTCTTTAAGCATCAATGTAAAAATGTCCATGACATGTTTAAAAAAAAGAGTGTTTATTCAACTGCCTTAATGTAAATCATGTGAACAGATATGTTTATTTGGTCAAATTGCAGTGAAAGACCATTTAAATATGAATGTAACCGCCAATCATCTTATTGTCTCAAGAAATGTAATTGCTGTTTGTGTATTTTATTTTGCAAATAGCCAAATGGTGGCAGAATAATGCTGTTTTGGGTTATCATTGTGTAATGTGTGTGTTGTTCACAGACTTGTACAGATTATTTTCTCTGTGAGGTGTATGTTTGTATAAATATGGAGGGAAAGATGTAGCGATAACAAATTGCTCTTTAGCATTATTCAGATAAGATGGAGGGATGTTATCTAAATGTTTATTTATTTTTGATGTCATGTAACAATAAAAGTGTACCATTACAATGGCAAAAAATATATATTAATATACTTTGGTATAGTGTGATATTGTTATTCCATATTATCTAAAATATTATTGTCGTTATGCGCCTGATTTTTGTTTATTTCTTAATTGTTTTAGTGCAATCAGAAATGCAGTATGGTCTTTTTAGACAAATTATTGATATATAAAAATATATTCCCTTGTTTTATGCACTTGAGTAATACTGCATTTTTGGAGGCATGTCGGGAATCTTGAAATGGCTCATTGTCTAATTTTGAGGCTCTATCATTTTTAATTTGACTTTAAAAGTGGTTATGTTAGAGCTTTCTTTTGTGACGGCTCTTCGGCCAGTTGTATGGCAGACAGAGAACATGTCTGAAAACGTGAGTGAAATTACGATCGCTTGGGTTGCATCTTTGTCCCCCGTTCATGGCCATAGTGAAAGACGGTGTCTTAAAATAGCTCTCCTTGGTTATTTACATTATCTTAAGTGCTGTACTCTCGTCTTGGACCCGAGCAGGAGCCACTCGGGTTTGTGCGGGGCTGCTGGTGGTCAGCTATGAGGCACTCGGATGGGAGGGGTGTAGCATGCTGGCGCCTGTTGTCATAAAATCCACCAATGGTAATGTACAAGTATGACGCAGCTACCCAACCCATTCTCTGCACCTCCTCCTTCATCATAAGTGTCCTTTTTGGCGTCCTTGAGAAGTAGGACCAATCCCATAAAATAGACAGGGGAGAGGGTGGGGGAAGAAAGAGCATCTCATATCCATTCATGGCGAGTGCCTCACTGAGCACTCTCCATAATTAACAATTATGAAGGAAAACTGTCGCTTGCCCGAGTCAATCCATTTATTTAGTGCTTTACGGACAACGAGGAGATGGTTGGGGGAGGGTTTTTGCGTAGGACTCTCAGGAAGGGAACATTTGGACCTGAACCAAAACAAGTCATTCATTGACAACGACTGGGTATTTTTAGAATGCCCTACGTTGTCTTTACAAAAGTCATTGATAATTTGGCTGAAGCAGATTTTTGTCTTAAATTTGAAGTCATCAACAAATGGTTTGACATTTATATGAAGTTTCGCCTTTCTTCGCTTCGACTCACTCATATTCCAACCATGTCTAAAAAGGTTGATTTTACAGATTTTGACCATGATGCAAACTGAAGACTCTCACATCCACCCTTCAGTCTATTTTCAATTCAGACCAAGTACAAATGATTTGGTATGACTGCAAGACTCTGCCAGACCTCCTGTAACCACCTCAGAAACATCGCCAAACATCGTCCACTACTCACCCTGGCTGATGCAGAAAAGCTTGTCCATGACTTTGTCTTCTCCAGGCTGGACTACTGCAATGCACTCATCGGGATCCATGGCGAGAGACCACATACATCCAGAACAGCACTGCCAGGATCCTGATGAGGATAAATACGATCACATCATCCCAATTCTGATATCTCTTCACTGGCCTCCTGTCCCATTTAGAATCTAATACATGGGCTTCACATGCCCTCGAAAACCTCAAGGAACTATTCTCCAGACACCCTCCACTCCAAAACCAAAAAATTTCCCAGGACTAAGCTCCACACTATGAGCGACCGGGCCTTCTCTCCTCCCCGATCACCTGAAGTCCCCACAGACTGTTAAGGTTTTTAAAAGAGACCTCCATATTTCAGCTCATAATGGCAAGAGGCAAATACAAGGCAAAAATGGTAGTTTATCATAACGTCCAATGTGTCTACAAGCAAGTATTTCTATTTGAAAGCCTGTCTGCACATTCCAATACATTCATTTTCATATGTCTAGAGTTTTGACATGTGGGGCTCTAATTTTGAAGACCAAGTGTAGGCGTGACTGAAGGCCAACTTTGCAATGTTCGTGAGCAGGACTGCGCCGCGCACCCATGCCTCCCACCAGTGGCAACGACAGAGGAGAGAGGGCATGAGAGGGTTTAACACAGCCGAGTGTTATCTTAACCAATCAAATGAACGCCTCTCATTGCCTTTAAATGCACTGGACTGGACTGCGTATCAGAGGCCATCATTCACCTCATGAGACGCATCATCTGTTCATGACAGTTATATTAACCTTTGGTGAGCTATTTTGTCACAAAATTCTCACTGCGCCAAGCGGAAAATGTGGACACCTCCCATGGTGTGCCGCCACGCCCATTTCGGCGCAGTCTAGTCTACCAAATTGGCTGCATACAGTGGTGCACTGGACTGAATTACCCCTGGTGGGGTACCCCATGCTACACCACCCTGTGCCACCTTGCGCTGCATCACAAAATTAGTGCCCAAAATGTTTTGTTTTTATTTGCAGAAATCTCTCTCTTGGAAGTGTACAAAAAGCTTGTCAAGAAATTTCATGCACGGTAGCTGAAATTGACTTTTGCATCAGAGTTTCTTGGAAAGACAGATAATTATAATGCTTCCTATTTTGCCTCTCAACAAAGGAGGTTGCATCTTTCCCCTCTCCTCCCTTATCTTCCCTGCTTTGCTTCTACGTCTCGTTTTAGTCTTGTCTCATACTTTTAAGAGCCTCTCTCTGCAATGTTCTTTAAAACTAAATCATGGAATTGATTGACTGGTCGCTCAACGCATTTGACAAGATCTTTTCGATGGGTACATGATGGCCAGTTGTGGGAAGTAGTGTCATGTGACTGCCTTTCTGTGGAGGACATTGAATGCATCTACCTATTCGGAACCATGATAACAGGTCTGGTGCTATTTGGATTATCCACTGCATTGGTGTATTGCAGAATTCGTAAAACAGCAGCAGCGGTTCAATGCGGCCTAATAGCTGTCTGTAATGATGGATATGGTGGTTAAATCTGTTAGCTGTGACTGTGATATGAATCACAACAAAGCCTTACAAAGGCAGATGGATCGATTGAGAGACCAGAAAGGACTAAGAGTAGCCGGGTCTATTGAAATGTAGCTACTAACTAGCCACTACCCAAACAAGCGACTTCATCAAGAATACACGAATGAACAAGAATAAAGAATTTCATAATATAATGAGGGCTGCACGGCGGTCGAATGGTTAGCGCGCAGACCTCACAGCTAGGAGACCAGGGTTCAATTCCACCCTCGGCCATCTCTGTGTGGAGTTTGCGTGGGTTTTCTCCGGGTATTCCGGTTTCTTCCCACATTCCAAAAACATGCTAGGTTAATTAACGACTCCAAATTGTCCATTGGTATGAATGCGAGTGTGAATGGTTGTTTGTCTATATGTGCCCTGTGATTGGCTGGCGACCAGTCCAGGATGTACCCCGCTTCTTGCCCGAAGACAGCTGGGATAGGCTCCAGCACCCCCACGACCCTTGTGAGGAAAAGCAGTAGAAAATGAATGAATTAATATTATAATGAGCAAAAAATAATCATAATCTGATGTAATAGTTGTATTATGAGAAACACATTTTCTATACAGTTTGTCCTCACTAGGGTAGGTATGCTGGAGCCAATCCCAGCTCTCTTCCGGCAAGAGGCAGGGTTCACCCTGGACTTTCACCCCATCCTTTCATTTTTCACTATGTGGCCCTCGGTGTAAAACATTTGGACAACCCTGCTATAAGCAGTATGGACAGATTGATTCTCTTTCCTTTGAACAGAAATTATGTCGTTACATATGTCAGCCTATACTGTATGTGGAATGCCCTTTTGTAAACATTTCTCAGTATATCCTTGAGAATACACATGAACATTATTGAGTGTTTTCTTGATAAAAGAGATTCTGTCTATATCTCCTCTTCCACTCCACTACCATGATGACTGACCACTATTTATGTCCTTCCTAAGTAATGTCCCCCGTAATGTAATTGCAAGTCAGTACTTGGAAACACAGCAAGATGATGACATATGCAGATGTCATGAAATGATAGGAGGGATAAATGTTAAAAGTTTTAGCTAACAATACAGGGTTTTAGACCCATGAGCATAAAAATGTTAAATAGCATTGCCTGTATCACAACATAAGATACTGCCATGTCTTATTGCTTCCCATATATCTCTCCATCTTGTCCATTAGCCTCTCCAAGCAGCTGAGGAGAATCGTGAGCTAAATGAATGGAGCGGCTTCTCTAATTGAATCAACCAAGAGAACCTAATTATAGAACCGGTCTCAGAACCTCTCAGACCGGCTGCAGGTAGACCGATTGGAGCTCAGAGCAGGAAAAAGACAATCGCTATACAATCAGCGAGACAAGTCAGGGATCATTTTCTCTGATTTCAAATCAAAGTTGCCATTATTTATAAATATAGAAATCTCACAGAAAATGTTTACATGTGTGGGAGCGCAAGCTGATCGATGAGCTTATATGTCATTACAGCCACAGCAGTTCCTGTTGTTTTTCATTTCATTTCCTGTATGTTTTTCCGTCATTTCGAGGGTGTTCAAACTGAGGTTCATTTGCTGCCTATGCCATATTCTAAAAATATTATTTAACAAAAAAAAAGAACCAACAGCAAAAATAGACAACTGAGAAAGAAAGTTGTACTTTTACAAGAATAACATAATACCCAGATTTATTTGAAGGTTTATATTAACAGAATTTGTTGCTCAATTTTTAATTTGAAAAAGCTGTGTCCCAATTTCTCTCACTGGATACCCCTTAATTTAGTTGAGACTGATTCGATGATATGATGACGTCTGGTGAATACGCTGACACCGTCGACCATATTGCTATTTATTATAGTATTAAAATCAAATATTCAGACAGTATGATTGCACATCTTGTTGTAACATTTTCCTGGTGCAGGTATTTAAGCTGTTGTCCAACTAAGTATTTTGCTGACCTGAAGTAGTAAAACTGTGAGGCAATTTCAGTAGACCTGCTTCTCTGACTGTGTGTTTTATCCATCGGATGAAGGGTCTGCCATCTTGCTCACAGCGCAGTGCTTTTATAGAGACAAAAACGACACAGAGCCTTTTTTCCCAGCCCATAGAAATGCACTGGGGAGAATAATGTAGAGACCACACACACACACATACAATAGCACACATTAGCCCCTGGGGACCAGTTCACTCTCGAATGAAGTGGCTGAGAGAAGCACGATGGATGGGACCCATGTGAACTCTCCACATTCATGTGCACACAATAATATGATGATAAAGCACTTTTGTTGTATTTATATTTTTTAAAGTTGTATTGAATTATTTAGTGAATTGACATCATTTTACGCTGCTGACATGACTGCAGCAAACAGGATGAAAAATGGGAGGGATGTTGGGAGGGTCGTCATACCCATCACGACGCACATCGGCCACCCACCACACCCTGCTCTGCGTGTGTGTGTGTGTCTTTAGTATCATAATCAGTGCCCCAGCTGAATCTGAGCCAGAGGATCCATTAGAGCTGATTGAAGAGCACAAGGGTACAGGACATAACCCTGAGAGAAGGTGACGGTGACCACACACACACACATACACTGAGTCAAGCCTCATAGGTGACGAATAAAGCTTTTTATTAAGCTTTTTTTTAAAGCTTTTTTTAAGCTTTTTTTATTCAAGCAGCAATATATAATGTACATACGTACATTAAGGTGCATCAAATTTGAATGGGAAATTTTAAATTAATGATCATAAAAATGTTTTTTGCAAAGTTTTGAGGAAATCCATTGAGATTTAGGGATGCCACCTCACACATAAACTTTTGTAAAATTTCGGAAAATGTGCAATTTCTAGTCTAATTGCCAAAAAGTTGACCTGGAAATGTTGAGTACAATGAACTTCTACAGCATCATTTCCTATAGGGCTATCAATGGGGGCCCAGACCAAAGACCAAGCTGCGACTGCTAGTCTGAAAGGAACTAGTTGTTGAGGGCAGCATCTTAGGAGAGCTGGTGGGTTGTGCTGCACAGTGCCTAAAATAATAAACGGACAAGTGTATATCAGATTATGTAGGCAATATGAGGCATCAGTAATACTGTCTACTCTATATTACTGTTGTTGATGTTATGCTTGCTCAGCTATTAGCTAGCTGTCATTAGCAAACTGTAGCTAGCTAATGTTAGCTACAGTAGAAGCAATGAGCACTAAATACCTATAAATATGACTACAAATCTTTCAAATTACAAAGACAAAACCACAAATTTGCTAGTAATATGTAATAGGAGTATAAATACCAACATAAATATGAAGCATCAGCAATACTGTCTACTCTATATTACTGTTGTTGATGTTATGCTTGCTCAGCTATTAGCTAACTGTCATTAGCAAACTGTAGCTAGCTAATGTGAGCTACAGTAGAGGCAATGAGCACTAAATACCTATAAATATGACTACAAATCATTCAAATTACAAAGACAAAACCACAAATTTGCTAGTAATATGTAATAGGAGTATAAATACCAACAAAAACATAAAGATCACCTCAGAGTTCTTGAGCTGCAGTCTTTGGTAACCTCAAATCTCCATGGAGACCATTGAACTGTTCACCACTTTATTCCACAAAAACAGATGTATGGTGGCACCCCTAAATAATCATGTATTGGAAAAATATTTAGTATGTGTTGTTTCTACATATATTGGAACACTTTTAGTACCCAGCCATATCAAAATTCAATAATGGTGTTTTTTGATGCACCCTGATTGCTCATTGTCGGCAAGGGAAGCCTAAATTCCCCTTTAAATTTGATAAAATAATTGACTGTTACATGTGTTGACTTCAAATTGCATTAAAAGTACACTAGAATATGATGGCCAATCTCCATTGAAGCAGTGGCTTCAGCACATGGAAGCACACAGTGAAAGTAAGACACTGATTGGCTAGACATAAAAAATTTCACTTCCTGGGAAAGCTGGCTTCACTGGGAGTGGGAGTGTCACCTTTTCCCAGTTAAACACATTCCAAGGGGGGGTTGACATTGGTGCAGAAGTGGAGACTCATCTCCGGGGTGAATTATTTCACAGCGTTTTAATTCCACAGCTACTTTATCATTTTGTACAACATTATAAGTAAATACATAATCCATGCGTTATTGAGTTTTGCTCATATCGTTCGTATCACTACTTACCCCCAGGCAAAATGGCAGCAGACAGTGTTGCTAAAATCATATTAGATGTACGTCAGACCCCAATGAGCTTTGAAGACCAGCAAACACCACCGGCGCATACACATACAGTACCGTCATCCCTTATTTAATATTGTAAACTAGTTCCAGACCTGACTGTAATAAGCAATTTATAAATTGAATAGTTTTATATAGCAAGAGGATAGAATACCTGTTTACATCCTTCTAAATATGTTTTTTTTTAACATTTGAGCCCTCTAGACATAAAATGACAACCCTATATCACCTTTACACACATATTACTGAAAATAATAGACATAATGACAGAAAAAGTGTATAGGACACTACAGCTTATCTGTGAGAGGTAGAAAGAGAGAGGCGGCGTTTTTATTATTGCAGAGACTTGCTAAAAAGACAATTGAAATTGCATTTAGTGGTAAAAGTAATTTTGTAGCTTACTATAAACTGTATATAATGTACTTCTCATACAGTATTATATACTTAGTACCCCAGCAAATTACAATGTTAAAAGCTGCCTTTAGTTCAGCTATGCTATTTTTGTAACGTTCTTGTTGTCAATAAAGCTAGGTTCAGGACCGTTACATCACATCCTGTTTTAGCTAAAGAAAAACAAAAAACAAACAAAAAAAGCTACAGACATCTGTTTGCCTCTGGTGTTCAGACTAACATATCAATGTCGTAAGTAGCTGTAATTAATACATGAGTAGATAATGTTTAATTGTTATTTCACAAAAACTGTTCAAGTTATGTTATAAAAAATATGCTAAAATCGCTATTGCTAAAATGGGACATGCTAATACAAGCTGCATTGGGTTTATGCATTGTCAGGTTAAAAGGTGCACAGGCAATTGATTGTGTGTATTTTTTTTACTATTGACAGTTTTCACTTAACCATAATGATGGGTCCAGTAAAAGTACCAGACTCTACAACGACGACTCATGTCTTCATTGTGGATGAAGTTTAGCTTGATGTTTAGTCTTCATTTCCAACACTGAGATGAGAACATTATATGTCCCCTTTAAGGCCGAGAGAAGGGAAACATCACTCAGATGATGGAGCAAGAAGGGGAAAGATCACAGAGGCAGCGTGGAAAACTCACACTCCAGTACACTGCAGACTGACAGTGTTTGACTGGGTGTCACATCAGAAGGGAGGAGGGGTCACAGGAAGGCTCAAATCATGAATACACAAAAAAAGTACACAACAAAAGCTTTAACAAATAGAACTTCATTGCAGAACTATAAAAGAAGAGTTACCAACGAGTACTTGTACACTTTGGTCTGTTTACTGACCTGTGTTTTGTTTTCCTTGAGGTGACATACCTTGTTGTCATTCTCTCATAGTAGTAAATACTGCATGTCATCTTTATAGAATCCATCCATCCTAACCACGTATCCTGTTCAGGGTTGTGGAGGTCTGGAGCTAATTGCAGTTAACTTAGGAAGAAAGGGCGACCACCCTGGATTAATGGCCTGTCAATCACAGGGTAATTGTGAATGAGCCACTAAAAAGCTGCATGACAATTTGTTATGTTAAAGGTACGATAACTTTTGTTTCGTATAGAGGAGGGCTGTACCCAAATAGAGTCTAAACAGATCCACAGTAGGCACCACATGGGATGGTGTGAAGAAGAGGAGGAAAGTTGCTTACTAAATGGAAATAACATTAAAATAGAGTGTTATCTTAAGTAGTTTTTTTTTTTTATTGATGCTGAACTCATATCTGATTCTTTGTGTGCCATTGACTAGATTGTAATTTCATGGTCAGAAAGGCAGTTTGATCAATAATGTTTGACGTTTCGGTATGCAGCCCTCAGTTGAAGTGGTCTACAAGGAAAAGAGACACTGGCCAAAATATCTTTGTGTGACTTGTCATTTCTTTTAACCTCAGTATTGTAATTGGTGAGCTGTACAGTACCTCATTCGTCCAATTATCTTCTGCCAGAATGAGAAAAAAAAAAGCTGACCTTTAACTGAAATGAAATGGACACTTCGGCTTAATAGAACTTGTGTGTGTGTGTGTCTATTTGTGAGAGGTAGACAAAGAGAAGCAGCATTATATTATTGCAGAAACTTGCAGAACAGACAACTGAAATTGTATTTAGTGGCAAAGCAATTTTGTGGCTCACTTTCACTATAAACTGTATATACTGTTTTTCACATACAGTATTATATTCTTAGTACCCCAGCTGCACCTCCGTCTAGTGTCCACTAGATGCCACTGTAATACAAGAATTACAAGAGAACACACAGCATGAACTTCATTCGGTTCAACATGTGGTTTATTTAAGGTAAAAGTAGTATAAAACAGTTATTAAAGTTTTACCACCTACGTATGTATACTGAAAAATCAAAGGATGCCAGGGGTGACTTTTATATTTTAATATATTTTGTCATGTTGTATAAAGGCTAAAAAAATATACATTATACAACATTTAAGCCTTTTCTCTTAAATATGTGTGGTTTTGTTTAATTTATTTATTTTTGTGCTTGTTTTTAGGCTTATTTGCAATTCTACAATGTGCCCCGGGTCAACAAAAATATGCTGTGTGCTGGCTATGGCCCCGGGGCCGCACTTTTTACACTCCTAGTATAGAATGCTCTTTTTGCTAATTATTTTACATTCTATATCACAAATGCAAACTCCAGCCATTATAATAAATCTTTCTGAATGACAATGGTCAACATAAATAAATATAGGCGTAAAGCAACAGTTTGAATAGAAGGAGTTTCTTAAAGAGTCCAAGTCTCCCACTGAACAGTTAAAGCCGAGTTGGCCGTCATTACTTCTCCTCCCACTCACCCGAAGCCATATAAACATTTGTCCAGAGTAACAGGGCTTTTCTCTTGCCCAAAAAAACAGCAGAGATGGCGCACACAGACAACCAAAGCTCAACTTTCCCTGACATCGTGGAGCTGAACGTGGGCGGCCAGGTGTATGTGACCCGGCTAGAAACTCTCACAGCGGTACCCGACTCTCTACTGTGGGCCAAGTTCAGCCAAAATTCCCCCGAAGACCTACCAAAAGACGGTAAAGGTCGCTTTTTTTTCGACCGCGACGGCTTTCTGTTCCGTTACATTCTGGACTTCTTGCGGGACTCGGAGCTCTTCCTACCGGAGTTCTTCAAAGAAAGAAGGAGGCTGCAGAAGGAGGCTGACTTCTTCCAGCTGCCAGAACTGTCGAGGCGCCTCGGCAACGACGGCTCATACACGGAGGACAATGGGGATCCGGAGGAGACTGAGATCCCCAGTCCGGCCACTACGCCCTCTTCCTCGGATAGAACCCTACGCTCGCCCGGGTCCACTTCCGGGTACATCACGGTGGGCTACAGGGGCAGCTACACCATCGGAAGAGACATCCAAGCCGACGTTAAATTCCGCAGAGTGGCTAGGATCACAGTGTGCAGCAAGATCTCTCTTGCCAAAGAAGTCTTTGGGGACACTCTGAACGAGAGCCGAGACCCGGACCGACCTCCGGACAAGTACACGTCCAGGTACTACCTCAAGTACAACTTCCTGGAGCAGGCTTTCGACCGGCTGGCCGAAGCTGGCTTTCACATGGTGGCCTGCAACTCGACAGGGACGTGCTCGTATGGCAGCAGTGACCCAGGAGAGGACAAGATGTGGACCAGCTACACCGAGTATGTTTTCAGCCGGTGACTGCATGATTAGACCCAAAGTGGCAGTTTGCAATTTGGAGGATCTGGAGGAGAATCTATGGCTCCAATAACTCAAATTGGTCATGCTATGTAAATAAATATATACTGCAGTTTAAGGTTTACATGCAACATCTAATGTATGTAATAGGCTTTATAGTGCTATTAGTTAAGGCTGTATTTGTGATTGATGAGTGTGTTATGGTTTGTTAAGGGGGGTCCAAACTTTTTCCACTGAGGGATGCAAACTGAAAAAATCAGAAGATGCAGGGCCCATCGTGATATTCTATGTAATGTATCATTTTAAATTTTGTAATAATACTACACCGGGGATCTCAATTTACCATGCGATACATGGATCACAATAACAATATCTCGACACGGTGATCGGGTGAACCAAATAAAGAAATAATTTCATTTTTGTAGTATTCGGCAGCCATAGGGTCCATATTACCCGTGACCCAATAAGGATAAGTGGTACAGAAAATGGGTGGAATTTTTGCAGAATGCAAGCAGCAAAGCTGCTTTAGTACGTTTAAGTGTCTTGACTATAAAGCTATATTATTTTTTATATTAGTTGGATATGTAGATATTTTGTCACAAAAAGTTGCTGAAGTTACATTTTTAGAGTTGTTTATTATTACCCGCAGTATAAGTTTCCTATGTCTATTTACTTACCTGTTTCATTTTGTGCTGTCATTTGTGTGTGTATTAACACCGCCATTGTAGGTACTGTTCTAGTCTAGTGACCTCCTATTCATTTCTCTTAGTTCAGTGGTAGCTTATGCTTGCATCCTGTAAGTAACTTTGACTTAACTTGGACTTTGCGGGCCACATATACATTAATCTTGGTTTCTACAGGGTGGCCCAGGCCAATAATAAACAAACCTCAGGCCACAAATTGCACCAGACCACACTTTGGACGCCCCTAGTTTATTTGATTGGGACATGTTAAACTAGTTACATTAAGAAACATCACATGGTTATGTTTTATTATGAAAAGGAGTAAGGGGAAGCATAGCTTATTTAATCCTACCCCTTCTCCATGTCTATTATTGATAATTCACACAATATGTTTAACATGTCTTGTGTTATTATGTTTTGTCATTAAATGGTTTGTTCACTTCCTGTATTTAGGTGACACTGTGTTCTAAACCAAATATGGGAGTAGAAAAACATGTACAGAGCTTGTGCAATAATAAATGAAAAGTAAAGATAAAAACAAGTTTCATAATAACAAAATACATGTGATAAGTGTGAATTAATAATTAATTAAAAATGAAATAAGTTAGGCTGCACGGCGGTTGAGTGGTTAGTGCGCAGACCTCACAGCTAGGAGAGGGTTCAATTCCACCCTTGGTCATCTCTGTGTGGAGTTTGCATGTTCTCCCCGTGCATGCGTGGGTTTTCTCCGGGTACTCCGGTTTCCTCCCACATTCCAAAAACATGCTAGGCTAATTGACGACTCCAAATTGTCCATAAGTATTAATGTGAGTGTGAATGGTTGTTTGTCTATATGTGCCCTGTGATTGGCTGGCGACCAATCCAGGGTGTACCCCGCCTCTCGCCCAAAAACAGCTGGGATAGGCTCCAGCGCCCCCTGCGACCCTAGTGAGGATAAGCGGTAGAAAAAGAATGAATGAATGAATGAAATAAGTTAAAGTAAATAGAGTAATGAAAAATTAAACGGGACTGTAAATCTCACAGAAATGTGTTATATGTACATATACAATAGAAATGCTGAATGGAAATACCAAATAAATTACCAATAAGTATCTGTGAATCAAGTACATTGCTTAATATTGTTAGAATTGGCATACTCACTTCTGAAATGTATGAAAAAGTATTAAAAACTTTTGTCACACTATGAACCATATTGAAAGGTAGTACAATAATTGATATAATAAATGATATTTAAATACTTAACAATATTAAAGTGTGGATATTGGGGGGGGGGGGGGGGGGGATGCTACTGTGTGCCTATTATCTGTGCAAAAAAAAAAAGCAACTCACTCTGTGATGACTAAAGAGTCATGGCTCCCTGGGCAGACGGACGGACACGCAACAAATTCTCACACTTAGTTTTTCTTTCAAAACACTGCTTTATTTAAAAAAACATACAATAAATATACAACTCCCCAGAGCCTCCATCCCTCAATCTCAACACACACTGCCACAACTGTTATCTGTGTCTCTGTTATTTGTCAGACCAAAGTATATTACAATAAGTTCATCTCTGAGTACACCAACTTGGGATACTTTTCCCCATTATAGTGTTTTTCTGAAGTATCAGTGGTGTTGCTTCCATTAACTGTATTCCTAAATACAGCCAAAAGTAATAAAGTAAAGCCAAGTTAGTTGCCACATTACCTGATCCTCTGCCAAGCAGACACATTCTAATTCAGTCCATCGGAATTGAAGCCCAGCAAGGGAGGTGAGTGGACACGTGTTAGTTGCAGTATCACACATACACATACTGTAAATAATCACATTATTTTGAATAACTTGGGTATGTAGGCTATAATATATTGTAGTATGTTCAAGGATTCAAGAGCTTTATTGAATTGAATGTACTTATGTTTAACTAAAACACTTAACAAGCAAATGAATGTCAGACTGGAAGTCCTTCTAAGCACTTGGGAGTGTGATCAACCACAGCTGGAGGTGGGTCGTGGGTGGAATAAAATAAAGCAGGCTGTTTCCACGGGAAGCACGGAACCCAAAGAAATACGTCAGGAATAGGTGCAGATTCTGGAAGAACTAAAAAGGTTCCTGTGCTGGTTATTGTGTGTAGCTGCTCTATAGCAGTCCACAACTCAATACAAAGGGTTGAAAAATGAGCACAAGAGATTATATTAGACTTTTTCTATTTATTTCAAAAAGCCCACTTTATTGTAGCTGCTAATTTTAGATATATTAAAAAAATCAAATGTTAAGTATTTATTTTAATTTGAACTTGACATTTGGCTTTGATTTTGTCTAAACTCACTTTGCGGAAAAAATATCGGAATATATATCATATATCATATCAACCTAAATACTATATTGGGATATGAATTTTTGGTCCATATTGCCCAACCCTAGCTTGAACCACCACTGGCTATCGCTCAACTATGATTCAGTGGACCCTGGTTTGAGCCCCAGGCTGGGTGAACCAACCCAAAGAAATACGTCAGGAATAGGTGCAGATTCTGGAAGAACTAAAAAGGTTCCTTAATTTGAACTTGACATTTGGCTTTGATTTTGTCTAAACTCACTTTGCAGAAAAAATATCGGGATATATATCATATCAACCTAAATATATTGGGATATGAGTTTTTGGTCCATATTGCCCAACCCTAGTTTGAACCACCACTGGCTGTTGCTCAACTATGATTCAGTGGACGCTGGTTCGAGCCCCAGGCTTGGGCTGGGTGGACCAGATGTGTTACACTGTTGTACAGTCACAAGGATCTATCTATGCAGAGCAGATTTTAAACCATTGTAACAAAACAAACGACTTCCTAGGTCTCTTCCTGGACTGTTTCTGCAGCACAGAGATGTTCCGTTATCTCCCCTTGGCACCAGAGCTTGACGGAGGAGAGAGGAGAATATTTCTTTTTGCAAAACTTCTGTGTATATGTATGTACCATAAACTGTTTATATTCTGTTTACATTCTATATGAAAAAGTATTTTCACAGGACACATTTTTTAAACAATCCCCAATGTTCACTAAACACTCCCTTGCAATTTGCACAAAATCCAATCTATAATGTCCGTCCAATACCCACAGCTTCCTCCTACACAAACACACACAGTATCTACACAAGAGACCTCAAATCTGCTATTGACTGATCGTACCATCTGGACTGGAAATAGGCAGGACGACTGTGACTTTTGAAAGAAGGAGGTGGTGCTTGATGTAGAACCACTACACTCCACAACTGGAAGGGTACAACATTAAAAAGTACAGGCTGTAATAAACAAAACTAATCTTCTTAATTAAAAAGTTATAACATTGAAGCAAATTAAATGCATGTCTGTTGTTTTTGTGATCACTGTAATATTTGGAATATTGTTTGTGCAAAATTATTTCAAGACAGAAACAAGAAAACTGTCAGCTACAAGCTGGAAACACACACACACACACACAAAGCAAAGCACTCAATGAGGGAGGAGGGAAAAAAAAAGCCAGCCATCTGAGTCCATTTACAGATTTTGAGTCAACGCCACCATGCTGGCATCCTTCATATGAGCTTGCAAGGACTAAATCTTTCACACTTCTCTCACAGGCTCTGCTGCAAGCTAACTGTGACCTGCATGTCTCTGATTCTGTTTCATAGCTTCTGAATTGCCTCTGATATACTGCACGTACTGTCGCTCCTTCATTAGAGTTCTTTGCTAAAACTATACACAAAAGCTAGCTATGTAGACACTTAACTGAAATGTCTCATTCACTCTCACTGTTTTTAAGGATGTTCATACAAGACTAAATACTGTTTGCAGGCCAAGCAGCCAGGCTCTCTAGCTGAAGTTATTCAGCAGACAAGTGAAAACTACAAAATGGGTATGCTGGAGCCTATCCCAGCTGTCTTCGGGCGAGAGGCAGGGTACACCCTGGATTGGTCGCCAGCCA
Source organism: Doryrhamphus excisus (assembly GCF_037039965.1). Lineage (NCBI taxonomy): Eukaryota > Metazoa > Chordata > Actinopteri > Syngnathiformes > Syngnathidae > Doryrhamphus > Doryrhamphus excisus. The sequence goes on from NC_136369.1 coordinate 5,289,201, forward strand.
ATCACAGGGCACATATAGACAAACAACCATTCACACTCACATTCATACCTATGGACAATTTGGAGTCGCCAATTAACGTAGCATGTTTTTGGAATGTGGGAGGAAACCGGAGTACCCGGAGAAAACCCACACATGCACGGGGAGAACATGCAAACTCCACGCAGAGATTCCTGTGGGTGGAATCGAACTCGGGTCTCCTAGCTGTGAGACCTGCATGCTAGTCACTCGTCCTGCGTGCAGCATCCATTGACATATCCTGCTTTACAATAGAGCCTTAGGTGTGCCCGTTACAGCTACTTGACCACAAAGGTAGTGTGGGTCAATTGCATAATCAGCTCTGTAGATGTCATGTGACGGTCAGCTGACATTAAGCTCCCCTCCTGAGTGGCTGTTGGCGAAGACTTAGTGGTGAACATACTGTACATCGCAAGCTACACAAAGAAGGAGGTCTTTCTCTTGGCAATTTTCATCTTTACGATTATGGATAAAATAACCCAGCAGTAAGATGTCTATTTCTGTAACAAAAGTTATCCGTTCACTAGTTATTTTGAGGAAAAGTGAATTGTTTGAAGGCTATGCTTCGGGTCTTCAACTCCACTATAGAGAAGTGTGTTTTCTACACTTCGGTTTGTGAAAATATTATTTCATGATTAAGTGGAAAACGTCCCCATTGCTGGAACCTTATTTAATATCATGCTTTGACTTTGGCTTAAGTGTCTTTTGTATGAGCAATATCATTGAAACATACTACTTAGTAGGTTATGTATAACTATTGAGGAATTACCGTATGTGTAATTATCTTATATTTAATTCCATTGTCAATAAATAAATAAATGATCAACTACTTTTATTCTTCTTTTCGTTCTTTGTTATTACAAAAAACTTTTAATATTTTGACTTTATTCTCATAAAATTGCATCTGCTTTTTTAAAATTTATTTTCCAGCTCTTTCAACTTTCTTGTAATTTTTTTCATGTAATTATGACTTATTTATTTTTACTACTTATTCTCGCAACATAACTTTTTCTACAATTTTGTTTTTTCAAAAACTACAACTTTGTTGTTTTGTTTGTTCCTCAGAATATATTGATTCTAAAAGTCTTTTTAAATATCTCAAAGCCACTAAAATCATGTTATTTTTATTTTTGAAACAACCTTTTTTCTTTATATTTTTACTTTTTTGTTTGTAATTTTTTTTTCATGTAATTATGACTTATTTATTTTATTTATTCTCGCAACATAACTTTTTCTACAATTTAGTTTTTCAAAAACTACAACTTTGTTGGTTTGTTTGTTCCTCACAACATTGCGAGTCTTTTTAAATATCTCAAAGCCACTAAAATCATGTTATGTTTATTTTTGGAACAACTTTTTTCTTTATATTTTTACTTTTTTGTTTGTAAAATTACTGCAATTTTTTTTGCATTTTTACTGATTTTTTTTTGTTTAATTTTTTAAATGTGCTGCTGCCCAATAAAAAAATAAACAAATCCCCTTGGTCTAGACTTTGGACTCCCTTGTTGTAAAATAAAGCGGAAGATGGTAAATGTTACTGACTGATCTGACAGTTGTAATGCTGTCGTAATGGACAACCACTTCATTTTGCTTAGTTTCCTCTTCACTGACAGAAGTGATAAATTAGTAGCGAGTCCACAGAGTAAAATCCACTTAGACATTTATATGAACATTTTGTGCAAGCTTTCAAAAGATGTCTTCTATACCAGGTACTGTAAAATTTAGTGGTGTAATTTTCATAAACAAGACTGTAAAACAATGCCTTGCCCACAGCTAGTCTCTCAAATTCTCAAATCTGCATTGTGTGGCATTTACTTTACGACAGGAGGGGTGTAAATGTCGCCAGCCTCCACTGAGCTGCTCTCAGCACACAGCAGCAAACCGGAGATTGGTACAGCTCCCAGTGACAAAGCGGAGGATTGCATTGTGCTGGTAAACTAAGAGCTAAAAGGCTGCCAGCATCAGTCAGCGGCATGCAACAGAGAGGAAGAGAGGAGACATCCTCCTTCCCTGCTGTGGCTGCATGGGTTCCTTTTTACACCAAGTGTACACCCACTTACTGTCAGCTCTCTATGAAAGAACCATCTTATCTGGCCTCTTTCTCAGACTTGATGGCTTGTTAATTGATGTTATAATGATTTATTTGTTGTATATGTTGTTTTGCAGAGATTCATTCATTTCATCCTTTTATCATTCAGGCAGTGTTATGGGTGTATTGTATAACTGATCACAGCTTCACTGGTGTTTACTGATGATGTGACTGCGGATAGAACACGCACACAATTAATTGTGAGGTGTATAGGCTTATACTATCATGATTGGACACCACTGCCTTGTGCAGATGGGTAATAACCTTAAAACATACTGCACAAAAATATCTAACTTCATTTTTATAGAGCATGATTTTCCAGAAAGGTTGAAGGCAACAAGCAAGACCCCCAAACGATGTCCCAAGTGAAACTGCAGCAAGGCTTGGTAAAGCATTTCCAGGTAGGAAACTCAATAATATCAATAATAATATCAATCTTAGTTACTTGGTTTGGTAGAAGAACATTTGTTGCTCAGGAGTTCATTATCCAAGGTAGTCAAAATGATATCATGAATTTCTACCTCTGGCAGTTGCTACATACAGATTACACACTGCAGGGTTGACATAAATGGTAATAATCATAATCAATAATAATCGCCTTCAACAATGTCAGCCACCAGTTGTGTTCCATCTGCGTTTAAATGGCTCATGACACCAAAAGACGTGCATTTTTACTTTCCATGTTTAATATTTGCTTGAATGTTGACTTGTTTCATCCCTCTTTCCAGAGTCTGAAGCAGAATGCAGAATTAACGTCACATCCGGTTGAATTTCTGTGATTGTTATACATATTTGATATTATGCTGAGCGTTGAGTAGCAGGCTTTAGCTCAAACACTGGAGCAGCAAGAGTAAGCGCCTTCACCTTTCCAAAAGACCCAATTTGCCAAGATCAACGGACCTAGGCGAGTACAACAAACGTGAGGAAAACAGACACTGTCAGATTTGTCTGTATTTTGCTCTGCACACTTTCAGGACAATTTTTTGGATACTATTTCCCAGTTAAAAGAAAGTTTTGGACTGAGACCTAGACCAGGTGTGAGTGCAAACACAATACTGACGCAGACGGCAATACAAAAAGTAAAAAACCCAGAAGACGTTCAACTGTAGAACAACACGGCAAGGTGACAGTGACCGGGATATATTCTACCGATCTTAGAATGTTTTCATGTCAAATTTTAATACTAGCACACAAAGCCATGTTGTTTGGTCTAGAGACACAGGAAGCAGAACAGGAGGCAGCAGAGATGAGGATGCTAAAGTTCTCATTGGGAGTGACCGGGATGGATAGGATCAGGAAGGAGTACATCAAAAGGTCATTAAATGTTAGAGGCCTTGGAGATAAAGTCAGAGAGGCCAGACTGAGATGGTTGGGACATGATAGAGATAGTAAATATGTTGGTAGAAGGATGCTGCGTTTAGAGCTGCCAGGTAGGAAGCGTAGAGGAAGACCAAAGAGGAGGTTTATGGATGTAGTGAAGGAGCACGAGGGTAGTTGGTGTGATGCAGAAGATCGATTTGCTGTGGCGACCCCCGAAGGGAAAAGCCGAAAGAGAAGTCATTAGTTTTTCTCATCACTGCTCACTGGTCTTGCAACTTATAGTCTGCATTTATCTCTATAGCAATCACTGCTAGCAAAATAACATTCCTGTTTATTGTGTGTTGTTTTTTAGTTTATGTTTTAGCATGTTAGCCCAGATAACAGATTCCCGCTATCACTGCTGTAAGGGTGCAACGTCACAGTTTATCTATAAACAGCAGTATAACAAAAATGTTTTAATGAGTACTTTTATTTTATTTTTTTGGTGGCAGAAGCACTTTGAGTTGTGCCCTGTGAACTACTACCTTTGTTTTGATACAGATGATTCATCTCATATCATACAAAAGCACTACTTAAGTTACTCTCTGGTTCTACCATATCTTACTTATTGTGTGGAAATATGGGGTAATAACTATAAAAGAAATCTTCACTCGCTAAATGTACTGCAAAAAAGGTCAGTAAGGATAATTCATAATGCCGCCTACAGAGAACATACTAACTCCTTATTTCTAAAATCACAAATACTTTAACTTGCTGATACAGTTAATCTTCAAACAGCTAAAATAATGCATAAGGCTAAAAACAACCAATTACCTAAAAATGTCATCCAATACTTCTCTACAAGAGAGGAGAAATATGATCTCAGGGAAGAACTACATTTGAAACACTTATATGCTAGGACTACGTTAAAAAGCCATAGCATTTCAGTATGTGGAATCAAACTATGGAATGGATTGAGTAAGGACCTCAAACAATGCACAACGATGAGCCAATTCAAGAAACAATACAAGCAGTTGATGTTTGCTAAATACAAGGATGAAGAGTCTTGAACCAGTCATGATGTGCTATATATATCACTATATTGACACTTACTATGGTACCCATTATGTCATTGGATGCTCATATCACCTTGTACTTCGGTATGAGGTGCATTATTAAAACAAACAAAAAAAAAACTATTATGGAAAGCAGGAAGTGAACAAATATAACAGTTACTGATTGTAAAAGTACCAGATGGAGGTGTAGGATTTAATAAGCTTTGCTTCTTCCTACTCCTTTTGGACATGTGGAACTGTGAACTGATTATGGGATGCACTCAATTGTAATCTGATGCATGTTCAAATGAAATAAAACCATTACCATTACCATTAGTGATAATGGAGCTATTATGCGGTTTGTGATGTCAATATTATAATTTGCACGCAACAATGAAGTCTTAATGCCACACAAGTACAACTCTGCCATCCCGTCACATCTAAACGTGTACTCTGAAGAGTTTCTGGAAAATGTTTAGGAGAGATGTTCCCCTGCGTGGGCACTGTGCAGAGAGATATCTGCTTCCTGTGTCCTCCACATTCAAAAAGAAGATGTGAGTTTGACACACTGTGCTGACAAGACTGACACTTAACCACAGGAGACTTTTAAAAGCTTATTTTAACATAACCGTTTCGTCATTTTGTAGTATTTCCTGTTACTCAAATTTCAATGTGTGTCACTTTGCCAGCATCTGAATGTCTGATGTGCTGTGTGCTGGAAACTGAATTTCTACTGCGTAAAATGCGACTCCAGAACACGAGATAAATAGTATCCTGATGAAAATTCAAACATTTGTAAAGATATGTCAGTTTTAAAAAGTGAGGCTGGGGCAGGAAGGGGTGAGTAAACTGATTATGGTAAACTTCATAGTGGAAAACCCTTTAAGGAAACTCAGAATTAGTGGTTTTCTAAAGAAAAAAAGAGACTTTGAACTGAAGAGTCCTAACTATATTACAGTAAACAGCTTTATGGCCTCTCCCATGAATAAAAAAAAACAAAACATCAAACGTATTGACAATATACGCAAGGGAGCTAGCAGAAGCCTTAAAAATTCTCAGCATATTTTGCCAAAAACAAAAAGGTCAGGATTTTCCGCTCTACAGTTATAAATCAAAACAACCAAAGTAGCCCCGGGAAGTAAAGGGATGGGAAGCGATGGCTGCGTTGTATTTCAAAAGACCTACCCTCCCCATTTTTTCCCCCATTGGGTTAGGGTTACGTGTCACAAGACAGTTCACAAAACTAATATACATATATATATATATATATAATGAGATTGGGTCTGCGAGAAAAAGATGAGTTTTGAACATTACTTTTAAGAAAAGCACAAATTAAAATATATTCAAATTCACTAATTACTGTGTTACTCTGCACTCTCTATTAGGGATCGACCAGTATGTTTTTTTTGGGGCCGATGCCGATACCTATTTTCTTCCATCACCCTTAGCCGATGGACGATTTTGCTTGGGCCGATATTTGTGGCCGATACTGCTTTTGATCCCTCAATTTACAAGTCTCATGTTTAAAGAAGAGTGGCACGGTGAAGAAGTGGTTAGCGCGCAGACCTCACAGCTAGGAGACCAGGGTTCAATTCCACACTCTGCCATCTCTGTGTGGATTTTGCATGTTCTCCACATTCCAAAAACATGCTGGGTTAATTGGAGACTCCAAATTGTCCATAGGTATGAATGTGAGTGTGAATGGTTGTTTGTCTACATGTGCCCTGTGATTGGCTGGCGACCAGTCCAGGGTGTACCCCGCCTCTCGCCCGAAGACAGCTGGGATAGGCTCCAGCACCCCCGCAACCCTTGTGAGGAAAAGCGGTAGAAAATGAATGAATGAATGTTTAAACAAATATTTATTTAAATGTAAACACTGAACTCAGTAGGATTCAGCTTTCTTAAACACTCCTTTAAACGGCATTATCAACTTTAAAAGGAGTAAATACTCAACCATGTGAAAAACATTTCTGTCGTAGTTTAAGCATATCTAGCATCGATGTGACGCAACGTGACGCGTGACTGTAAATCATGCGGTGGAAAAATATATCAGTGAACCCACGTGCGTATCGGCCGATACCAATTCAAGGGAAAAACGCAAATATCAGCCCGATATATCGGCCAGCTGATGTATCGGTCGATCCTCCAGCCCCGCCTCCACTCACCGACACAGCAAAAATGTATCTGACAAAAGGGCTCACTCTGTTCATGCCAATGTTCTATGCAACAATGAAACCAGAGTCCATCCTCTGTCTATCTGGATGTCAATATATTGACGTTAACAAAATTTAGAAGAGACACCCCTGATTGAAGTCTATTCCAATCGCTAACCTCTACCTTACTGTCATCTGAATGGAAATTGGAAGTAGAGCTCTGTGCCAGTTCATCCATCTGGTCCTCACATGTCACTCTTATACTATAATCAGTCCATAAAACATTTATAAACTCGGTCTTCTGATAGTCAACTTTTGTCTGGTTCAGTGTTGGTGGTCTCTGAGCCTTCAAGAAGTCAACATCTTGTACTTGTGACCACTGCTGGGAGTTTGCAGTCCTAGAACGACAGCACCGGAGAATACTTCCTTCTGTTGATTTAAAAACATTCCATGGTTCTGTGAGTCTGTATTGTATTTTACAATATTGATGTTTCTGTCTATTTGGCTGAGAAAAAAATATATATACAAAAAACCTTATAAAACCTAAAAATTATGCACACCGATGACAGGATGTTGATCTACTTTGGCCACACCCTTCCACACGTCACCTTATGTATTATCCTAATAAGTCTAATAAGCATACAAGTTATTTTGCTTGGGAGTCTGAAAGTACTCACTTGCCAAATAATAATATTCAGTGTAGATGCCAACACATGATGAACAAGATGAACATGTAGCACTAACAAAATTAGATCACATGACATAGTCAATGATGACCATTTGTACAGTTGGGGAAGAATTGAAGGTTAGTCGAAGTTTTCCTTAGTGAAGGTTATCAAAAGGACTTCGGGGAGGTTTAGCAGTCTCTTTGACCACAATAGGTAGTAAACAAGAAGTACACCAACTTCTAAATGGGGGTGCATTGCACAATGCCAATGGAAAATATGGACTCTCTAAACTATTCAATAACCTCAAACCAACATCTAGATTGGTTCCAGTTGTTCAAGTTTGACAGTGAGCCCAAATAAAAATCCCAGTGGTTACTGAATGGATGAGGCGGGCTCCCATGACGACTAATACAATAGACTTCATGGTTCCAGCACAACCCCATCAGGAATCTGCAAAGTTGTCATTTCGTTAGAACGACTGCTTCTCTCCCTGCATCATGCTTAGGTCCAGAGGCCATTTTTAAATATGCAAAAAATTTAAATAGCACCCCAATTGGACTGGAGCCCCAAGAAGTTGTCCATCTTGTCTGGTGGTAAGTAGCACCCTTGCATCGGGTCCTAGTTATCCGATCATATGGAGCATATAAGAAACCAAACACATCTACCTTTAGGGAATCAGATGCTCTATTTGGTAGAACTAAAAATATTTCCTTGTAACCGGTCATCCATCTCTTAACTGTTTCTCCATAAGCGATGGCTAAAAATAATGTCACTGGTCTGGTTAATAAAAAGTTACACCTGGATATCATCAATCAAGAGTCGCAAATAAGACTATTAGAATGACATGTACCATTGTCATAGTACAAAATATTAACATGAGCATTGAACTCTAAGCAAACAAACAGTTGTGTGTATCGAGGTCTTGCGGCATAAGCCTTCTGAATATTTGAGGTTTCCATTACAGCTCACAAAGACTGATAATTACCGCTGTTTCACAGTGAGCATGAAATTCTACAACACATTGTGAACTGAAACTGCTCAAGAGCAGCACTTCCCCATTTGTACGCGACAGGCCTTGCTTCATATCCTGTAGTTCATCTAAAACTTCACCAAAGCATCTGACTTGTTCCAACAATAGAATCAAATGACATGTACAGTTTGCTCTTGTAATATAATGAATGCATTCTAGCGTGTGGGATTGTTTCTTGGAAATGAAAAGTTTATCAAAACCTAGATGCGATTTTACACAAATGACTTTAATTATTCTTGTTAGGCCCAGCAGGATTGCCTACCCTGTTGTTAACAGCTTCGGCAGCTTGCAAACACTGATAACACCCACCCACAAAAGATATGAACATTATTAGAGTTAATACACAGTCAAGTGGAAATAACTTGAGCATTACAACTACCTTCAGTACTCACAATATTTCTATACAGACAAAGTGTACACAGTCTTGAAAATACAGTACCACTCGGTGAAGGATTTGCAGCTTCACCATCAAATGTTTTCCAAAATATATTAAATGACGCCGTTTCATGGCTGAATATGGCCAATGATATATATATATATATATATATAGAAGCAATTTGTACATATTTTTTACCTAAATTTGAGCATTTCAGGTATAAAAATGGCGACATGAATTATAATGCATAAAAACATTAGGAAGACATTTAAAGACACTCTGATAATGTGGCAAAAAGGGAAATAATCCGTCAGCCTTGTCGACTGTATTTTTCTCAAAAAGTACAAAGTTCAGTACTACAAGCAGTTTTCCAACTGTCTTTGTATCACCAGCAAGCAATCAGATGAAAGAAAAAAATAAACGGTCAGTGACTGATGCACGATCGTGCTCACTGTATTTTATGAAACAAGTTAAAGATTGCAAGGTACATATTGGAATGTATTGACATCTTTGGTCTCAAGCTGATACTGGCACTTGGGGGCATGATACCAGACAAACCATGTGATATAGGTTATAGGCTATAAAAGCAATCTATAGCATGGACTTTATTCCGACAAAATGTCCAGCTTTGGGTCTGTATGTGTATGTCAATAATGGTGCTGTAAAACTCAAGACAAATTAAGAACACACCATTAGTGTGACAAAAGACAAAATAAAGTGCAAAAGATATTCCAAGAATTTAGTAGCATTTAATCATGGACTTATTTCATTCAATAAGAAAGCTAGTAAAATCAGTTTAATTCACTTTTGAATCTCACATAAGCAAAATAAATTCACATTACACACAAAAAAACAAAACAGCTGAATTCCCTCAATTGCTTCATTATGGTCAAAGAAGCAAGACAGCCAAAATGAGAACACAGTGGGTCGCTTTACTTTGGTTATTGATGTTTTTTTCCAAGTTAAATGCAAACAAGTATAGTCTACAAGTACAACTTTTGACTCTTTCAGCCAGTACTTGCATTGCAATTTGGTTATTACCGGATTCAATGTGTTGAAACCCATGCCACAGACCAATATGTGATATTTACACTAAGTAACTCTTTAAATTTAGGAGAAATTCTGCCCCCCTGTGGCAAAAAATATGAATAGCAAAAACCCTTAAAACAGTGCACAGGAGGCCATTGCAGTAAAGATGCCCATCTAATGATAAAAGCGTGTCATAACATTGATTAATACCAATGTGCACATAGTGAGATTATATTAGGAGGGGGCAAAAGTGCTCTAGTACATGCGTTTCCAAACAAGGACTATATCAAGACAATGACAGTATATCTGCAATCTTCCATAACACATTTAAACATCCAAGTGACAAATAAAATAACATCGTATTAAACATATTTATTTATTCTATATACTTAATCCAAGTTGATCAAATGAATGCCAGGATCCATTTTCCAAGTGAACAACTGGTGACCACAATTCAGAATGACAGGTGTAATTCCGGCAGTGCTGACGGTCTCATTCATTAGTTTAGTCCGCTATCATGAGTACCTTCTCTTGGTCACATGGATGGGGAACCGGACGCTAAAATGTTGTTAAAGATAAAGATAATTGTTGTTTTTGCTTAAAAAAACACACCAAAATTATATTATTTCATCTAGTCTGCAATGGAAGACATTCAAAGAGTCCACACACACACACACACACACACAAATGTGGAAGCAGGAAGTAGTTTTAAATTGGACTCTCACATTTTGACAGAAGTTATATGCACTTTGTTCTCACTAGTAATTTTGGTCAAGTGTAAAATTACTGCAGCTGCAGGACATTTAACAGTGGCAGCATTGAACGGCAACAAAAAAAAAGTCATGTTGTAAAAGCATCATGCTGGGAACACTGAGTGCAGGTACGATTGCAAGGATTATCTAGGATAGTACACATCAAGTGCTTTATGAATATTTCCAATCACTTTCATATTATGTGTATTATTATTCAATGTAGCAATGTCATAGCGCACAGTCTGGTAGACTTCTGATATTTTTTATCTAAAGATATTTTTTCTCTAAATGAGAAATATCGTCACATTTTAATCTCACAAGATCTGGTGTTACATTACACCCCTGGTGTCAACTTTTCAGCTTTTTCTTGTTACATTGTTATTTTTACTTTTATTTTTCCCATTCCATTCCACCTTTTAATGTGTATATTATGATGCAAACCATTAAAAAGAAAAACAAGCCATGGGCCAAACACGACCCCTGCGCTGCACTTTGGACACCCATGGTTTAGTGTGAAGTGAAAAATACAGTCAACCAAACAGCAACTACAAAAATGCGACTGTGAAAATCCGCCAATGTAATACTCACACTTAAGCTGGAAATAGCAGGGCTCACAGTATGGCTTCTTGTGTCGGACGCGAACCTGGACACCATTCTCTGTTTTTCCCAGACACTGTTGGCAGCCCACACACTGAGATGGAAAGAAAAGTGAGAAAAGTACAATGCAACAAATAATGTGCCTTTACTTTTAATATTTCTAGTAATAGTTTTAAATCAGAGATGCTTTACAATAGCACTCATAGCACGGGTGCCCCAGTGGTTGCTGGAGGAAATCACCTGCAGGCCATATAAGGGTGGATGCATATTTGCGTCTACATACTAATTAACTCCGGCCAGCTAAAATTGGAAGCAATTGCCTAGTGACACTTTCACAATAGGCATTGAAAAAGAAACTTGACAGGAGACACAGCCCCTTTGCTCCTCACCAATCAAAAGGGGTAAAAGGCTTCAGCTGTTGAATGCCACCCTCCGAAAAAACAGATTACAGGTCATACAAGCCTTATTTTACGTTCAATAACATCAAAGTGTCAGTATTTATTTAACAATACTGTATGTTTATTATCTGTGATTGGCTGGCGGAGCAGTCCAGAGTGAACCCCGCCGCTCGCACGAAGACAGCTGGGATAGGCTCCAGCATACCTGTGACCCAAGTGAGGCTAAACGGCATAGAGAATGGATGGATGGATGTTTATTATTGTGGTTGTAGTCTTCAGTGCAAAATAATACAGGTCCAAAATGCTAATCTAGAAATACACGACCATGTGGACGAACACCGCTACAGTGGTAAAGAGGTGAGACTGAACCAAGTGGCACTTGAGCCCAAGTGAATATTATGTGAGCACACCATGACCCGCTGTCATCGACATCTCACCTGGAAACAGGCAAAATGGAAGTAGAGGCTAAGGGCCTCAATAACCATGGCTGCCCCGTTATTCAGGTTGCCTTCACACAAACAGCAAGTTCTCCTGCCACTGACCATCCTGAGGCAGCACATGTTAATAGTGTAAGGCCCGAGTGGCAAAATAATACATGACGCAGTTGGAAAAAAAACTGAACTGTTTGTGTTGATTACCTGCCAGGGTGCAAGACTGTGGATGTATTTCTCTGGGATGCCATGGATCCAGTAGTGTAGCGGGAGGAGGAGGAGGAGTTCCTAATTGGACCACAATAACTGGCAGCAGCAGAGTGTGGTCGGGGATAACCAGCCATGGAGGTCGATTGTGACGTTTCAAGGATGTCCAAAGACTCATACCTGTGAGCGATGGAGTTATAGAGGCAATAGACAGAGCACAACAGTCACCACACGGCCAAGCAACAGACTGACCCAACCTCTTCAGAGGCATCCCGATGTAGATGGGTTCCTTGTAAAAACTGCTGCTGCGCTGACGTATCCAGCTGTTGTCGGTCAGAAGCTGAGTCCTCTTCTTCATCTCCTCCAAGATCTGCTGCCTCTCCTGCTCGGCCTTCGAAACTGCCTCCCCTTTCCTTGTTTTTGCATCACCTGAACAAAACAAAACATATTCAGCATAAGCATAACATAATAGGATAGAAACAAGGCTATCTAACCTTTTTGTTGTTTTTGTGGACCACCTAATGCTGGTGTAGATAAGGACTTTGTCCTATGGGAGAGGCAGAAGGTGAATATTTTTGTGCATTTGCCTAAAATATTTGAGCACAACAACATATCAAGAGCAATAATACGTGGGCTGATAAGTCACTCTGTCAGGGCTTGTTCTGACCTGTGTGCAGGAGAAAGCGGTGCAAAGTCAGAGAAGCCTTCAGCCCTGAGGTGTCACATTAGCAGCAGCAAGTTGCAGAAAAAAAGAAAAGCAAAAAAAAAAAAAGAGTTAGTAGCAGGCAAGTGGGCAGCCATTGTAAACGTCCTTGAACACACTACATGTAGTGCAGTCATTTGACATGAAGTTTATGTGCAATATATTTGAGCAACACAAAAATAAAGGTTTTACCAGTCTTCCTTGAGCTTTCCATTCTGATCTTTCTTTGAGCCATCATGAGTGCTTAGTTCTTGAGGCCTCTGCTCTTCAGCGTTTGTCAAACCATTCACATGGACCCCTGTGATAATCTCCATGTTATTCTGAAACCAATGAAATGCTATTTTACAGAACCATATGAGCCAGGTGTTAAAATGAACTCCAATGTATAGGAACCATAATTAATGAACTTGCTTAAATTGGCAGGAACTCATTCATTCATTTTCTACCGCTTATCCTCACGACACAGGGGTGCTGGAGCCTATCCCACCTGTCTTCGGGTGAGAGGCGGGGTACACCCTGGACTGGTCGGCAGCCAATCACAAGGCACATATAGACAAACAACCATTCACACTCACATTATACCTATGGACAATTTGGAGTCGCCAATTAACCTAGCATGTTTTTGGAATGTGGGAGGAAACCGGAGTACCTGGAGAAAACCCACGCATACACAGGGAGAACTCCACACAAAGATGGCTGAGGGTGGGATTGAACTCGGGTCTTCTAACTGTGTGGCCTGCGCACTAACCACTTTCTATGCCGCATGTCCTCCAATGAACTGCTTTGCTCAGACACAATGCAGAATGGGAAACTTCAAAACTCATATTGGTACTTCTTTGTATATTTTTAGTATATTTTAAGTTACTGTGTGATGAGTTTAGTGTTTTTTGGTTTTATAGGTACAATAATGAACTTGCTTATATTGGCAGGAACCCAATTTATTTAATCATTCATTCATTTTCTACCGCTTATCCTCACGACGGTCACGGGGGTGCTGGAGCCTATCCCAGCTGGGATTCACACTCACATTCATACCTCTGGACAATTTGGAGTCACAGATTAACCTAGCATGTTTTGGAGGAAACCGGAGTGCCCGGAAAACCCACGCATGCACGGGAGAACATGCAAACTCCACACAGAGATGGCAGAGGGTGGAATGGAACTCTGGTCTCCTAGCTGTGAGGCCTGCGTGTTAACCACTTCTTCACCGTGCAGCCGAACTCAATTTATATTCATATTAAACCAGTCCCGATGATAATAAAATAAGCCTTACAAGCTGTACAATACACAAGCATGTTAGAGGTACAGAAGTAAATGCCATACATATTAAGTGCAGCTTCAATATCAATCTCAGCCGGCTACACACCTCCCCCTCCACTGCAGCATGTTGCGCCTTCTGCCATTCTGTATCCAGCCTCTGCTGATCCTGCTCATATTGCTCCTAATCAATGCAAATACATGGAAGTAAATGCAGTACATGTCAAATACGATGATGTTTTTCCTTCCGCCACTCTCCAAAGTGCTGGTCTTCACCTGTAGGAGGCGCTCCTGCTCTTTCTGCCACTTCTCTTGACGCCTGCGGTGGTCTTCACGGTCCCACGACCAGCTGGATGAGGAGGGGCTGATGGATGGCACCTGGAGCTGGAGATGCACAGGCAGATTGAACATGATCATCAAGCAACACTCATACACACTTGATGAAATGGTGGAAACTCACATCAGATATTGCCGATTCTGAACCACCTGTGTGAGAAAGCAAAGTGTCAGTGTAAAAAAAAAAAAAAAAAAAAGCCTTACAATCACTGTCGGCTCTCAACACCACACGCAGTCAATACACTATATAGGCAACATTCCTTGCAGCTATAACAGCCTCCAGTCTTCTGGGCATCTTTCAATTTGAAACAGAACATCTTTGAACAGAAACTTGTCCTTCCTTAATTTTGGATATCCTACCCTGTCCTGTAGCATGCAGCAATGAGTGCAACATTTAAAAAAAAACAAATAAGAAAAAGGTCTCCCATATCCGGTTGGTCTACAAACAGGTCAAATTGGAAGCAGGCGAGTTCAAGGTATCAACACCCCAATCACCATGGCTAAAACACCGTAGACAGCCCGATGACTGAATCTGCCACTGACGGGATTAAGATGTCAGGATTTGGAAAATCAGTGTATAAACTGGCACACTAATCTGCTAATACTGTATACCTCCCAGTTTGAATGGTACGGCAAGGAATGACATTTCAAATAAACTGTTGTGCTGTCGTGAATGAACAGAAATTGGATTTACTCAAGCATTCGCTGCACTCCACAGCAAAATGATAAAGTTTTAACATCAAAAGTGTAGAATTCTTAAAAGCTTTTTCACACACTGCAAGCAATTACCACATAAGTAAACCCATGAGCTGAAACCTGCAGAGCCTTAATGGGGAGAATCCATCGTAGCAGTCGACAAACACACGCACAAAAAAACAATTGTATGATGTTAGAAAAAAGGTTAACATGAATGCATTTTTTTTGCATTTGGCCTGATGGAACTACATATAGTAAAAAAATCTGACCCATGCCAAGAGTTTTTTTTTACCATATTCTTTTTACTTGATCAAACCCCCCTGTGGCTACGTTTACATGCAGTCAAATAATCATATCATAACCGGAATATTAGCAATAACCAGGTTGCGCACGGCCATGTAAACACCAATAACCCTTTTGAAAAACCCGAAATTACTCATATTGCAGTTTTTAAAAACCTGGATATTCCACCAGGGTTACTCCTTTTCTAACCTGAATAATATGTCACGTATACACACATTGGGATATTCCCAGCAAAAGGAATATTGATTTGTGTTCCATTCAAGAGGAATCTTGGGTCTTTGACAGGAAGTATTGAATTTGAAAACATGTCAGCATGCAAAACTGCCAATTTTTGGAGCGAGGAGAAAACTAACCATCTCATTAATGTGGTGAAAGACAAAAAACTTTTAGTCCTTTATAGACGTTTTATAGACGCCTTGTCAATGTTATTGTTTTTATATACAAGAAGAAGTGGAAATGATGCAGATTGCATCATGATGCTCTCCGTGCGTCGCTGTTTTGATCGTGATATCCCAGTTGTTTAAAATTACCATGTATACAGGAATAACCCTGTTTGCCAAAGCATGTAAACAGATTATTCCGAATGTTTCAGAAAGCGGAACATTGACTGCATGTAAACGTGTTTCCCAGTTTCCCACAAGACTGCAGTCTGTTAGGGCTGTGTGGCAAGAGGAGGGCTGGATGAAATACAGCGTTTATATTGCGTTTCGATGATCACTCCCTCACTATATTGTGGCTTTTCAGAAATAAATTCTCTCCATTTTGTGGTAGACTATGGCATTTTATTAGTCAAAACATATTAAAATAAATGATAAGTACTCTGGTCACTAAGTGGCAGTAAAAACAAAACACTAATGAGACAGTACATTACATTACATTAATGCTGCATGGAGTCAGCAATGGCATATCCAACATGATGAAGTAAAAACAAGTTCTCCCCACAGTCTGTGTGGAAGTGGTACGTTTTTGGCTTAGTAAATTTAGAATTAATAAATTCGAAGCTAACTAGTTAGCTCACTGGCTTGCGGCTGTCTCCAGTCCCTGCAGTTGAGAGAGTTGTGTAATGTGGTGTAAACAAAGAATTGTAAAGAAGTAGGAGTGTAATGGTGACTCTGGGGTGTTGCTTCATGTCTACTGGGCTCTAATAAATGTTAGAATCCATATTTAGACAGTCAAACAGTTTTCTAAGCTCCAACTATGAAATATTCAATTTAATGAAAATTAATTTAGCGCAGTCTGGAACAAATTAACCGCTATAAATGAGGGATGACTATAATAGTCGAATTTGCATAACTGGTTGTGACGCAAAACGCCAGAGTGCACCATCATCATCTAATATCTTTATTGATGAACAGATGTGTTTTGGGTCAACCGAGACATTTTTTATGTGCATACGTATATGAGGTGTATTAAAGGGGATCTATTATACTCATTTTACAGTATTGAGTTGTGGACTCCTATAGAGCAGCTACACACGATAACCAGCACACAAAGCTTTATACAGGTCTTCCAGAATCTGCACCTATTCATCTGTATTTCTTTGGATTTTGTGGTTCCCGTGAAAACGGTCTGTTTTAATGTTGGGTTGTGGTGTTAGGAATTGTAAACAAACGTGGCTTTGCTAGCACGTTAACAGAGGGGAGGGCAGGGTGCTTATCTGCTTACAGACGCGCCCATATAAGGAAGTCTGCCCCTCTGTGACATCACAAAGGGGCAGTGTTACCAAGCTTTTTAATAATTAGCTTTTTGAGCCATCCCAAACTTCTTTTAGGGCTCACTTCCAAATGCACAAACCTCATTATCTGAAATGTTGGCATCGTTTAAAAAGAAAATACAACATCCTAACTATGTTTATAAGTCAGAAAAGTGGAAAAAGCAAAATAGGTCCCCTTTAACAAGGACTACATATCCCCTGAATCACAGGTTCTCGATGAAGATTAGAGTTTCACTGATTCACAGGTGCTCAACGAAAACTCAAATTTCTTCAAACAGTAGCTTACCCTTGTTTACATAGCGACAAATATCCATGGTAAGAGTGCCAGATTGCAAGGCAGATGCCATTTTTTCCTCCCACACACCGGAGCTCATGTGTGCTGCAGCAACTCCATCAACAGTCACGATCTCATCGTCTACACACAGCTGGCAGAGCTCTGCTGGGCCGCCTGCCGAGGGAGGGACAGCCGTCAAGAAAATAAGACAGATAAGGGCGCAGACAGCACAACACAAACAAGGTTCCCGCTTCAGAACTGATTTGCTCAAACCAAAAAGGAGAAACAAGCTGGAGACAAGGTTGCTGCTCCAAATTTTAATGTTCCAAATTCCCAGCAGTTGCCTCTACGCCTGAAAGTGTGTCACCCATAAACTTTTCCACAAAGTGTTTGTGGGTGGATTGTTTGTACCGCTGATGTGCCCATGTTGTTCCTAAATTCCTCCACAATAAAGCAGTCTTCAACTACCACAACACAGACCACTCAAACATTTGTTAAAATATACGTACATATGTGCATGTTGAGAACCATAGTCTTAATCAACTGAAATAAATTAATTTTAATAATTTGCCTCAGATTAGTCTACGAAATTACGAAATAAACAAAAGTTACTTTGCGTCCACCTGGCGTTACCCTTCTTAAAATGTTATCTTATTCAGATCAAAACAGTACAAAAGCAGCAACCATTTTTATGCCGTCATAAATGCTTTACCTGGCTGAATATATTTTATTCTTGCTCCAGTAGCATCCCAATGAGGCTGGAAACCAAAGTCATGTGGACTGTTCGGTTTAAGAGCAAGACTCACACTCATGTAGCTACAGTCCACCTGAAAAACAACACACACACACACACACACACACACACACACACACACACACACACACACACACACACATAAAGCTGACACCCACTGATCTGATGTCAAGCTCTTCCTGGTGGAAACTAAATACTTTCAGCAGGACACCTCATGTTCTAGAGGGTGGGAGAATAT
Source organism: Doryrhamphus excisus (assembly GCF_037039965.1). NCBI lineage: Eukaryota > Metazoa > Chordata > Actinopteri > Syngnathiformes > Syngnathidae > Doryrhamphus > Doryrhamphus excisus. The sequence continues at coordinate 5,307,575 of NC_136369.1, forward strand.
CTCTCACAGTACGAAGCTGCAATGGTGGGGGTGAGATGCAGTCAACAAAACTCACTTGCAATTACAATACAATCATTTAAGCTCCTTAGCCATTTGCTCTACTGCTCCCTCTCAGTGGGGATTTATTCAAGGTCAACTAATTTGCTCAATGGGCCTAATATTTCCAGGGCACCCAAAACAGCTCATAAAAAAAAAAAAATACTCTTAGTTTTATTTTAGTCGTCATATTTGTGGTTAAAACTACATTAAAAATATTTGAAATAATATACCGGTACATCTTCTATATTTGACACAGTGGAACACATTTATTTTACCTTTTAGGGTAAGGTGGCCAGAAATATTTCAGTATTGAACAAAGCAAAATTTGTTCTCAATCAGAAATCACTCCACACTCTTTATTGCTCTCTGGTTCTACCATATCTTACTTATTGTGTGGAAATATGGGCTAATAACTATAAAAGCAATCTTCACTCGCTAAATGTACTGCAAAAAAGGCCAGTAAGGATAATTCATAATGCCGCCTACAGAGAACATACTAACTCCTTATTTCTAAAATCACAAATACTTAAACTTGCTGATATAGTTCATCTTCAAACAGCTAAAATAATGCATAAGGCTAAAAACAACCAATTAGCTAAAAATGTCATCCCATACTTCTCTACAAGAGAGGAACAATATGATCTCAGGGAAGAACTAAATCTGAAACACATATGCTAGGACTACGTTAAAAAGCCATAGCATTTCAGTATGTGGAATCAAACTATCAAAAAAAAAACCTTAAACTGTATTATGAAAGCAGGAAGTGAACAAATGTAACAGTTACTGATTGTAAAAGTACCAGATGGAGGGGTAGGATTTAATAAGCTTTGCTTCTTCCTACTCCTTTTGGACATGTGGAACTGAACTGATTATGTGATGCACTCAATTGGAATCTGATGCATGTTCAAATGAAATAAAACCATTACACCATTATTACCTTCATTACTTATAGGTAATGTAATCCCAAAATTCAGCATCTCAGAACATTACAATATAACATAAGATCAATAAAAAAAACAAACAAACGTATGCTCATTTCTTTGCACTCAATACCTGGTTGAGTCTCCTTTGCATGAATAACTGCATCAATACAGAGTGGTATGAAGGCGGTCAGCCTGTGGCACTGCTCAGGAATAATGGAAGCCCGGGTTGCTTTAATAGTAGCCCTCAGGTCAGTCTGCATTGTTGGGTCTAGTGTCTTCATTTTCTTCTTGACAATACCACATAGATTCTCTTTAGGGTTCAGATCGGGTGAGTTTGCTGGCCAATCAAGCACAGTAACACCATGGTCAAAGAACCAGTTTTTCGCACCTCTGGCATTAATGACTGTGACTACGTGTGGAAACTGGACTTCAAGCAACATGGATTTGGTGTTGCGCCAAGACTCTGGAACCTTGGGGTACACCCAAGGACTTGTTCTGAGCCAACTGTAGTTGATTTCCAAATTACATGCAAAATGTACTTTTAGCTGAAAAAGGGACAGAGAGATACAGTGCATCCGGAAAGTATTCACAGCGCCTCACTTTTTCTACATTTTGTCATGTTACAGCCTCATTCCAGGACAACCATCTCTGCAGCAATCCACCAATCAGGCCTGTATGGTAGAGTGGCCAGACGAAAGCCATCAGACCAGAGAATTTTGTTTCTCATGGTCTGAGAGTCATTCAGGTGCTTTTTGGCAAATTCCAGACGGGCTGCCATGTTCCTTTTACTAAGGAGTGGCTTTCGTCTGGCCACTCTACCATACAGGCCTGATTGGTGGATTGCTGCAGAGATGGTTGTCCTTCTGGAAGGCTCTCCTCTCTCCACAGAGGAACGCTGGAGCTCTGACAGAGTGACCATCGGGGCCTTGGTCACCTCCCTGACTAAGGCCCTTCTTCCCCGATCGCTCAGTTTAGAAGGCCGGCCAGCTCTAGGAAGAGTTCTGGTGGTTCCAAACGTCTTCCATTTACGAATAATGGAGGCCACTGTGCTCATTGGGACCTTCAAAGCAGCAGAAATTTTTCTGTATCCTTCCCCAGATTTGTGCCTCAAGACAATCCTGTCTCGCAGGTCTACAGACAGTTCTTTTGACTTCATGCTTGGTGTTTGTGCTCTGACATGCACAGTCAACTGTGGGACCTTATATAGACAGTTATTATATTTCCAAATCATGTCCAATCAACTGAATTTACTGCAGGTGGACTCCAATTAAGCTGTAGAAAGATCTCAAGGATGATCAGTGGAAAAAAGATGCACCTGAGCTCAATTTTGAGCTTCATGGCAAAGGCTGTGAATACTTGTGTAAATGTGATTTTTTTGTTTTCTATTTTTAATAAATTCAAAACATGTCAAAAAAACCTTTTTTCACATTGTCATAATGGAGTATTTTGTGTAGAATTTTGAGGTAAGAGATTAATTTAATACAATTTGGAATGAGGCTGTAACATGACAAAATGTAGAAAAAGTGAAGCACTGTGAATACTTTCCGGATGCACTGTACCTAGTCCAGTTCTTTATCTACACAGTGCAGGTAAGACGCTTCTGACTCTGGTTCAGGAGTGGCTTAACATTAGTGACATTTGTGGAATTTGTCCGTGAGTGCTGCCTCTTGATGTGCCTCAGCCTCAGTCCACTCCTTTTGAAGCTCCCCCAAATAATTGTGTGGCCTACTGACCCAGACAGAGACCATTTAATGGCTCAGGAAACGTGTGCAGGTGTTTCAAGTTAAATGGCTGATAGGATGTGATCATGTGTAAGTTGAACTTCGGCCGGGAGGCGGGGTAAACCCGAGGGTGGTCACTGGCCAATCACAGGGGAAATAAAAACCACTTACACTCACATTCACACCTATATTTTATAGTCTCCAACACATTTTTTGGGAATGTGGGAGGAAGCTGGAGTACCTGCAGAAAACCTGAGAATGTGCAAACTCCACACTGAGACTTGCATCTCTTGACTGTATGGTCAACATGCTAATTACTAGGCCACCGTGCGGCCAATATTGAGCTTTTTCACAATGTCCTAATTTTCTGAAATATTGGTTTTATCTATAAACCACAATCATCAAAATTGCAAGAAATAAGGCTAGAATTATTTCATTCTGTGTAGTGAAACAATATTGGATAAGGGTTTCAATTTCTGAATTCAGTGACAAAAAATAATATATAAATTTTTTTTAGATACACCTGTAATTGCATTCAAAAGTGATATTTTTTTTACTTAAAGAAGTAAAATTTTGCATTGATGAAAAACATACCTTTGGAATGTCGACATTACGTGGAAGAGATTCGAGTTGGCTATGTCGGGGCTGCATGTTCAAATATGTTTGTGACTGATGCTGAAAGCCATTGGTCTGGAAGGTCTGGTCAGGTAGACTATTCCATGCTCCCTTTGCTAAAACGGTCTGGTTGGTGGTCTGCATTGGATCCTGGTGCCAACTTCTTAGATAGGCCGTGGCTGTCTGTCTTTTGAGCAAAGAACTAGTGGGTACGGGAACACATCCCCCTCTTTCACTGATCGATGTTGGACCCTGATTCTCTGTTAGACTTTTCACCTGAGTGACAAAAACAAGTACAAGTTTAGAAAGCTACATTTAAAAAAACGCAGGACAATTGCATTAACCAGTCACCATTGAGAGAGAACACTACACAAGAGACAAAAGAGTTTCACAAGGATGCAGCTGCATATATTATTAACGAGGGAAAACAATAGGTAAGCCACACGAGCATCACAAAAGCAGGCCATCTGCACGCACAGGAAATGCCCTCATTATGTTAACTTGCCTTAGCAACCACATGGGCACTTAACCTCAATGAGTGAAACATGAAACATCCACCCAAACATTTAAAAGTGAAATAAATTGCCAGGTTAGTGCTTTTTTTACTTACCATTTCAGTTTGAAATATGCGTTTCTAACACATACTGAAACAGGTTTCATGGTAACCCCAAATATGTGCACAATTGCACACATTATGCATTGTAAAATGCATTCTCATTAAACATAAAAGGGAAAACAAACCATTGTCCATAACTCACATCAGATAGTCTTGGTAACGTGGATGTCCTGGACTGGCTGGTCCCAAAGGGCCTGGCTGTGATGACGGACGAGAGGAGACATGATCCTTCAGATCGCCTGAAACCACGTGGAAGACTGGCTGAGCATGACCAAGAAGCAGCTCTTGCCAAATACTTCCTGGTGCCTGAAGCTGGCTGGGATTTACTTGTGTCTTCTGCGTTTTCCCGAGGGAAACTGTGGCTCTCTCTTTCGAACTTATGCCTGTTGTCAGAGAGCTCTCCCAACGTGTCAGACAAATCCATTGTGCGAGATGATTCTTTTTCATTTGGAAGCATTGTTGTGATTGAAGAAGACATTTGGGATGTTGAATTCTCCGCCTGAGTCATATGTGTTGTAGGATGGAAGGGCACTGGAATTCCTTGGGATTTGAACTGGGTTTGGGAGCTGAAAGGGTCGTTTTGAGTGGGAGTGGTTACTGTTGTTCCATTTAGTGCCAAAGATGAAAAATGGGTCTCTTCCCCCACGATGTTTCCATTAGAGTCAGGCATGGTGCCAACTGAGGATGCCTAATGATGAACAACAAGAAAACAGACATTACGCGACAAAAATGGATTTAAATTGTGGTGACGCTCTTAATTCATCAGTCACTCCATTTAATACATGTTGTACAGAGTGTACAGGTTTGAACCCTTTATCTGTGAAAATATGCCCCAAAGGTTTTTTTTTTGCAAACACAAACTCCAATTTAGATCTGTGATCTGTGGTGTCCATTGTGCCCCACCTGATTTTGCTCTTGGACAAGGAGGGCTAAGACGTGTTTTTTGACATGAAGTTGTTGACATCCCCATAAGCAGTGAAGTCAACAGCGACTCAGTGTCCTGAGCAGAGTTCTGCTCGAATTTCAGTGCTGAGGAAAGTAGTTAAGTAAAGAATTTAGCTTCTAAAAACATTATGCGTTCAAAAGTATAATACATTTGAATCAGAAAAAATCTCGGAAAAAGATCAGACATCACAAAATAGCTTGGAGTTCCTTTCTCTGCCACCGTATCACTTCGAGCTCCCGCCTGTCCATTGTTGTGTGCATGTTTTTCAGTGTGGAGACGCACTCATTGCGATCAATTAAAAAAAAAAAAAAAAAAAATAGTACATACTTGTAATTATCTGGGCTATGACAACAACAAAGTGTTTCCTTATAAATTCCATCGTTTTCCTGGCTCAGGACACTGTGTGGGGCGTGAGTCACTGCTTATGGGGGTATCATACAACATGTCAAAAAATCTGACCCATCATGTGCTGAAAATTATTTCAAAATGCAAAAGCCTTCATAAGTTTTTCGACCGTTGCCCCTCCCTTATGCAAACGACTATTTCATGTTAGTGCTTGTGTCTAGAAGAAAGGGAGTGACGCAAAATTGTTGCAAAGGGCAAATGGAAAAAAAAAATTCTTAAAAATAAAAAACTATCAAAGGTGTCAACTAGGGTTGGGCGATATAAAATTTAATTCAGCAGAATTAACATAAAATGTTACAAACCTTAACCCATATAATGAAATACACTCAATTTGTAAAGCACATTTACTTATAGTTAAAGTGGCTGTTTAAACTTCTCGAACAGGATGTCAGCCTATGCACACATAATCTACAAAATCTTCAACAAACTAATACCTGTGCTTGTGATTAAAGGGCACCCATTATGCTCATGTTTCAACCCTTTGTATTGAGTTCTATTGAGTATTGAATTTCTATAGAGCAGCTAGACACAATAACCAGCACAGAAAACTTTAGATTTAACCATTGAGGCGGTGGCGCTCTGAAGCCAGACGTGAGGTGAAATTAATGTACCTTTCCCGGTGAGAGCGTGTTGCTTCTGGCACCAGCAACAGTTTGGCGGATATTTCACATTCATGCTCCCCAAAAAAAAAAAATAAAGTCTCATATGAAATGCCTTTGACAGATGAAAATATATTTCTCTTGCTTGGAATCATAAATATAATATCTGCCTGAGCTTGTCCGTAAACAGCAGAGTAAGTAAGTAGCAGAGTTTGGGGGAGAGCAGAGAGTTTATCGGGCTTACAGCCACGCCCATATAAGGAAGTCCACCCCTCTGTGACATCACAAAGGGGCAGTTATTCCACGATTTTTGAAACTGAGCACTTTGAGCCATCCCAAACTTCTTTCAAGGCTCACTCCAAATGCCCAATGCTTAGCTCGGTAGGAGGTGGTTTAGTGTTAAGAGTGAGAACAGTCCGCCGTGTATATACTTCCCCACACGAACGTTCCTTCTCACAATGACAGCATCGTCTGTCACCTTATGTATCAAAGTCCCCCCGTGGGGGGGACTTGACTTGTTTGCATTTATATCATTTATACCGGTATAATTCATTTTCTTATCAACTTGGAAGACTCTATACCGGTATAGAAAAAAATATCACTCCACCGTCGTGTCAACCTTTTTCACAGTGACAAGAAACATAGATAAGAATACAGCAGCACCGCTACTGTCAGTGTCAAACAAGGAGAATGCAGAGTCTTGAGATGAAGTGAGAGTGGCACTTTTCAAAGATGTGGGTTTATTACAGCGGCAAACCATTTCAAAGGTTGCTTAATGTTCTTATAGAAAAAACCTTGAAGTGATTCACTTGTTAGGTAATAATAATAGTCCCCTAGGATGATTTCAACCACTTTATCCAACTCAGTAAATAGGAGCATTTTCTCTTATTCATTTATCAATTGGGTGATGGGGGGGGTGGAATTAACATGGTTATTTTGCCTGGACGATATATATTTTTAAAATACCAATATTTACTTTAAGCACGATATCAAAACCAACCATATCGTTAATATCAGTATAGAGTGGATCAGCGCTGTATCTCCAGAAAACAGTTGGCAGCTGTAACTTGGTTCCCATCGTTCATGTTAACAAGCCATTCCTGATTGTTATTAACGATGGTAATTCCTAAATAACCCATACCATTAGAAAATAAATGTGAACGCAGAATCAGTGAGGTGTGTTTGTACAATATACTCATTGTAAATTATTGAAGTGAAGAGTAAACAAAACAGAAACATAAACATACCTGTGTGGAGGAAAAGTTCTGGTGGCTATGAGAAGAGGCACTGCCAAGAGGCACCTCAGTGGCATAACTTCGAGCCAAAGGAGCTCGAGCATGTGGCCGGAAAAAAGAACCTGAGCACTTTGATGGAGGAGAAGTGGAGTGAGTGCGTGGGGCAAGGCTGTGCCTCTGTGGTGACAGCTGGTCTCTGGAGAATTGGTATGTAATGGAAGAAGAGTCAGAGTAATGAAGGCAGCAGAAAAGATGGAGGATGTGTCACATTAGTCTAGTTCACTGTGGCATAACAGACAAGTGAGGTCAGCAGCCTTTTCATATTAGTTATAAAACATATAGCAGACATTGCAGAATAAGTTTGCACTTTTTTTTTTTAGTGCATCTGTAACAGCAGACTACCTTTTCAGCTGCATGCGGTTTCCCTTCTCTTCATGGTCATTCGCAGATCCGTTGGTCATTTTGTTAATGACGTGTTCTCGGTCAAGCGACTTCCTACGCACATCAGAATTTGTGCTCCTGCGACGGTTCTTCCACTTTGTCAAGTCCTAAATAAGGACAAATTCAGTTAAAAATAAATGTTCAATGCACATGAAATAGTGTAGCGGTTACATTTATAAGCCGTGTTCCGTCCTGTTAAAAGTACCACTACTAAACCATTAAAGATCAGATTAGCTGCACATTTTCAAGCACAAATTTAATTAGAAATATTAACTTAATAAGATGAGCCCAATGTAGACTGTGATCCTTACCAACTTTCTCACGCTCACATTTCACGCTACCTCCCTCTGCAACTGCCAACCTTCCTCAGGTAGCCTTCTCATTTTTCTTTATGAAAAAACTTAAAGCTTCTCCGGAATAAAGGCCCGCAAGTCCCTTATAAAATTGCGGTTAAGAAAACAAACGAAACCGAATGGACACAAGCAATACCTCAGTTTCTGCCTTTTATAGGCATTTTTCATATATTTAAGACACTTAAGGATCTGCAGGGATACTAAAGATCATCTCAGACTCTAGTATCATAGGTCCACTTTCAGTAAAAAACATTAGTTTTTTTTTTTTCCTGGAAACATGTTAATGCACTAATTGTTTGCAGCGAACTTACATCTTGCCAGTGAGCCTCACTGTCTCTGGCAGGAACATGGCTCTTCAATGTCTTGTCTCTGTTATTGTGCTCGCGCTCTTCCACAAGGTTATCGTCTTCAGAAACTTTACGTGCAGGATACACCATTGGAATATCACTCAATGATTTGCTCCTATTCGGAATGAAAATAAAAAAAACATGAAATTTGACGTAGGATATAAAGCCAGCAAGTAAACACAATAAGATGACCCTTTTGCGCAACGCAGAATTGGCAAGCTAACTCGAGCAGATACGCCACTGTACACTGACAACTAGTGTATGGGTTTTGATGCAAGCATTCCATACATACACAAGCAATAGCAAATCCAAATGACAACATTCTTTACCAAGCACAAGCAGTACAGCTGCATAAGAGTCATAGAAGCCACAGTTCAACAGATGCAGTCTGTTTTCTCCCAGTAGCATTGAACAGGTGGCTCGGCAAACCTCTTGAAGGGAGGAATACAATTCTGACTCAAACAATCCTGTCATTTGTCACAGAATCATCTGACAAGTCTTCAAAATAAAGAAAAAAGTAATTACTGTATGGTAATTGCAGCATTATTCCTTTTGTTGTCAAGCAAACACAACGAAGCAAGCAAAATCAAATAAGACAAACAATTGATGCACAACAGCAATAACACCTTTGCACTTTAAAACTTACCAAATCCAGCCAGGGTTGATTTGAAAGTCTCTACAAAAATTGTGAAAGATGTGTAAAAGTGTTGAAATATTAGAGGTGGCGCATAGTGCTTGAAGCTAGGTGACATCAAGGTGGTTTACAAAAAAGCACATATACAGTGCATCCGGAAAGTATTCACAGCGCTTCACTTTTTCTACATTTTGTCATGTTACAGCCTCATTCCAAACTGTATTAAATTAATCTCTTACCTCAAAATTCTACACAAAATACTCCATTATGACAATGTGAAAAAGGTTTTTTTTTTTACTTTTTTTGAATTTATTAAAAATAGAAAACAAAAAAATCACATTTACATAAGCACAGTGGCCTCCATTATTCGTAAATGGAAGACGTTTGGAACCACCAGGACTCTTGCTAGAGCTGGCCGGCCTTCAAAACTGAGCGATCGGGGAAGAAGGGCCTTAATCAGGGAGGTGACCAAGGCCCCAATGGAACATGGCAGCCCGTCTGGAATTTGCCAAAAAGCACCTGAATGACTCTCAGACCATGAGAAACAAAATTCTCTGGTCTGATGGCTTTCGTCTGGCCACTCTACCATACAGGCCTGATTGGTGGATTGCTGCAGAGATGGTTGTCCTTCTGGAAGGCTCTCCTCTCTCCACAGAGGAACGCTGGAGCTCTGACAGAGTGACCATCGGGGCCTTGGTCACCTCCCTGACTAAGGCCCTTCTTCCCCGATCGCTCAATAAAATGTAGAAAAAGTGAAGCGCTGTGAATACTTTCCGGATGCACTGTATATGTTGGTTGCATGCCTGAATTCTTCTTTCTCTCTCGGCTTTTCCCTTCAGGGGTCACCACAGCAAATCAATCTCCTCCATCCAACCCTGTCTTCTGCATCAGTCATCACCAACTACCCTCATGTCCTCCTTCACTACATCCATAAACCTCCTCTTTGGTCTTCCTTTATGCCTCCTACCTGGCAGCATCCTTCTGTCAATATATTCACTAGCTCTCCTTTGGACATGTCCAAACTATCTCAGTCTGACCTCTGTGACTTCATCTCCAAGGCCTCTAACATGTAATGTGCCTCTGATGTACTCCTTCCCGATCCTATCCATCCTGGTTACTCCCAATGAGAACTTCAGCATCCTCATCTCTGCTACCTCCAGTTCTGCTTCCTGCCTTTTCCTCAGTGGCAGCGTCTCTAGACCAAACAACATGGCTGGTCTCACCACAGTTTTGTATAACATTTAGTTTAAATGAATGACCAGCTGCAATTCAAACTTCAGTAAAGGGCACAGTCAGGTACCTAAATGTCGCCAATATTTGTGTAGTCATGTTCATCTTTTCACAGACTGTGAAATTCTGAGATATCGTTATGACGCATATTAACTTAGACATGATTCTGCCAAGTCAAATTGTGATGAAACATCAATTAATCATACTGCCGCTTCAGATTTTACACCCGACTCCAGGTACATTTAATTCATTAAACCTTGACAAGATTTGTCGTTCAAAACAACAAAATACTTGTGGGCACTCGGCCCGGGATGATAAATTAGATCCCGGCTGATATGGGATTTGGGGTCTGATGCAGATACTGATATCAGGGGCTAAAAAAGCAGATATCCAATATATGAAAAAAAACAGCCTTGATACACACAGGATATATATACTGTACATGAACATATGAAAATACAATTCTAGACAAAGAAACAGAATGCATACTAAATGCATTATTCCCAGCAAAGCAGTTCATTGGCCAATTGCTACCAGGCCACAAGAGAATCAGCAGCATCCCCTGCTACTCGGTGAGAACAGAAACTGTAGAATAGTGCATGCTTTCACTTTTAAGTCCAGAAAACTCTCAGATGCCAGAAAAAGTCCTCCATTTGTCGCTATTTTCTTTGAGAAATTATGTCGCCAAGAAGGTTCGAAATGTTGCCAAATTTAGCAACAAAGTCAGCAAGTTTGCAACAACATATCTGGTCATGCTACTGAAAGGCTGCTCAAAAACTAAATTTCTTCCCAATTTACAACATTCTATCACAGAGCTCTGGGTTTATAAAGCCTACCAGGAATGTTACCATTCTGTCAACAACAACCCTGTATTTTAACATGAATCTTCCATAATATACAGTATCTGAATGAATAAGGTTTACATTTGCATTTCAACGCTGATATTAGACGCAAATATTGAACAAAAACTTGAAAAGAAGACAGTTTCACACATTTTGTAGGGAGGACTGATTTTGCACCTGATAAATGAAGTAGAGCAGCCTTTTCCACTTTCCTCTCCTCGTTTCCTCTGTAAGAGTGGAGTTGGGATATGGCCTTTGGCCAACTGTTGTGTGGTCTCCATCCTAAATACCTGTTCAGCCTCTGCATCACTTCCACAACCTGGAGAAGACAATATATTTTCAGTTCAGGGGTTATCTTCTGCTAGTTAGCTGAAGTAATGAAACAAACAAAAAAAAAAAAAAACACCAGACTCAGACACAAAATTCAACAAAATCTGACAAAAGCTTGAATCCCGCTGATGGAAGCTCTGTGTGCATACAATGTTAAGTGGTAATTTTCTCCAGTGGGTTCTATCTTTGCCAAATAAGGATACACCCTGACAGACCAATTAGGGAAAAGTGACTTCAGATTAAACACGTTTGTTGTTGAGTTTAAGGATCATAATATACAGTATATGAAGCAAGGAGATAATTCCAATAAAACTCATATCAGTGCACTTGTCATCAAGGCATCCTAACAAAGACCTTTGGGAATGCCACAGTTTCCAGAATGCACTTTGAAAACCGACATCTTAGTCAGAGCCAAAGGACATATTGTAGTGGAGATCAGAAAGGAAGCTTCACAAGATGACTGTGTGCTCAACGGATAAACCAGAAATTCTCATTTCAGGCAGGTTGTGTAAGGACAACTTGGCTAGCACGAGGACCACAGACTATTCCATTACATAAAGAAAAGCACCTTCACTGTTTGTATGGATGGCTCGGGATTCTGCAGAGTCGATGCTGTCCACTGAATTCTCCCTCTTATAGCTTGGCCATTTCCCTGGATGACAACTGTAGATGCCATCTTTCACAAAAACATTGGTGCCTTCATCTAGCGCCTGAAGTAAGAGAGGAGGGTTAATGTCATTCTGGACCAGAGAAACGTTGATGTAAATAAAGAAAAGAATCAGACCTTGGACAGAGCCAATCCTAATAGTCCTTCAAAGGCTTTGAAGTTGAGCTGAGGACCACTGTAGAACTCATCTAGGTGGGACTTACGACCTAACCAGTAGACTGTGATCAGAACCTGTAATACAGAAGGAGCAAATACATATGGAATCAAATGACAAATTACATAGAATTACAAATATTTAGTATTTTAATAAGATTGCAAAGATGTAAGAAAAAAAAATAAAAAAGTAGTAACCGCTACTATATAACTTATCTTCATGCAGTAAACAAAACTAAAAGCAGCAGTTAAAGGTGACATTTTGTATGTCACTTAAGGTTGTAGGTTTGACGAAAACAAAGAATGCTTGAAAAAGACCTTAGAAAGTGCTGTGCTGTTTTATTTCCAAGAAAGACCAATATATAAGATTATTGTTGACATGTGTGAATAAAGGAAAATGTGTGAATATTGATCAGCAATCCAGGAGTACTGAACACTGCTGACACTCTGATATACACCAGACACCTATTACAAAGGAAAAGTAAATCCCTGTAATATATGTGCATGTTTTGGGCATATTTTTGCAAAGAAAAAAGCTGACTTTTTGAATTATCTTAATTAAAAAATGGACCATCCCTTTGTTTTGTAGTTGCCAGAGTTTAAAATCTCGGTAGTATTAAAGAAATAGAGTGTAAATTGCAAACAAAGCCCCACGAAAGAGCTTCATAAAACTGGAATTCAATGGATACAAATTGACCCTAATTGTTTAATAAAGAAAAAAAGAACAGCCATTTCAAAGAACGACAGAGCACTAACAAACAGCCTCATTACTGTGTGCATGTGGCCAAGTATTGTGTGAATTTAAATGAGGCTTCTGATGCAACCTCTGAAACATGTAAAATAATAACAGTGCATGCATACCAGCACGTCCACCCATATGCGCCCCACAATCAAAAGCTCACGTGTTACAACTGTGAAAGAAAGCTACTTCAAAAAGGCAAATGATGGCTGGCACACATTGTGGGCCCTGTTGGTGATTTATCAGTTGCAGATTGGAGACAAAATGTGTGGCTTTAAAACCATGACTAAATTAAGCTTTGACAGATGTTTAGTAGGGATGCTCCAATCAAATGTCTTTGAACACCAATCACCTGTGTCTCGCACTATTGAATCATTGCAGCATTCTCTTTGTGTACTGTCATAGCATCGCCCTCTGCCTTTCCATCACACTGCATAGGCATGTGACTCCAAACAAACGTGTGCCTTGTAGTACTTACATGCCATTTGTGAGAGTGATGTGCACCGAGCAACATATACCATGCAAAATATGTCCTGCGGATAGCATGTTAAAAAGCTTTAATTTAATATGGCATTTGAAGAAGAAACACTTGAGGATGGCAAGTTTTCCAAATGACAGCTAGAGAAAACACTTGATCGTTCATTTGGAGCCCAGCAACCTAGATGTCCTGTCAGAGCTCCTTAACTCCCTCCCAGACATTTTTCAAAACACCCCCTCCAGTACCGGCCAGACAATTTTGACTGATCTTTCAAGGCACATAGAATATAGTCTGTAAGAAACATCAGACTCCCGTCTTTCGTCAAAAAAGGGTCGTGTCTACCTTTTCCCGCTTGTTCAGTAATCAGCATTAGAACATAGGCAAATTTCAGTAAAATATCAGTTCCTAACTAAAAAAAAGGACAAAACAGCTTTTTGTGAAAAGATACATTTCAAGCTTAAGTTTCACTTTGACGTAAATATTCTTTTACTTTTGTGACAGCTGAAATATCTAAACAAACTCAACATAAAACACCACATCAAAATAACAATTTAAGAATTACACCATTAACTATTTAGAATTTGAAAGACATACAGTAAATATGTTGTTGGGATCCGCATTTGAGATTATAAAAACTTATAAATAGGTCTTTGGAATTGAGTGAGTTAAAGGAGAAAAAAATAAAGATGAAAAAAATACAACGTGTAACTTTTGGGGCTCCTCTTTTTATTTAAATAATCCATGTGATGGGTATTGGCAGATTTCACTCATGGATGATCGGTATCAAAATCGTCAGCACGAGACTAATCGGAGCATAACCAAGTCTAACCATTACTTACATTTTTAAGTCTTCGATTGCCTTCATTTCTCCTGCAATAAAAAGGGGGAAAAAGAAAAAAATGACTTTCTGTAATTAGTATCTGAAATACTAATCATCAAATCAATGATCTTAAATACACTTCACATAAACATCATTGTAATACAGTTCTATTACTGAAGTATGACAAAACTTCAGCGTGTCAAAGCTTTTGTGTATTTTTGCACCCCTGCTGCAAAGGCATTTTTTACAACATATTTTATATCACAAGTAAAAAAACAAGGCTGTATAACAATGTACCAAGGTGCTGGAAATACAAATGTTGTGCATTGCATGAGGCAGCATACATACACACTAGGATTTTATTTTATTTTTTTATAAAAAGGCATCGTTTACAGACAACTGCACCTGAGTGTTGCTCGAGTTGACAGGTCCTGCAGGTCTCCTGGGTGGAAAAGCTGAGACTCGTTCAGTCCCAATTTCTCGCAAGCTTTAAGAAACACGTTGACGTTATCCTGTGGATTGAAACCCAAAAGACACTAGTTTTCCCCCCAATACATCAGGCCGTCAAGTCCATTTAATGGTTGACATGAGCAGGTGGTCATGTTCTATAGGTGAAGAGAACATTTTAACAATTGAAGTCCTGTGCATACACTCGGGTGCAATGGTACAGTTTGGTTGTCACCCAGAAATTTTTTTTATATCAAAATGAATGTTTTAGAGGGGAAATGCCTGACCTTCCTGGTGAGCAGGTACTACAGTACAGTTGTGCTTTGACAAAAGTCTTGTATGCCAAAATAACGTACCGTAGATTCCCAAGAGCTTGTAGGACTCTGCCCATATCCCAGCAATGACACTAATGATCAATTTATAAAATCATCTGGAATGGCAAAGAAAGAGGTCTTGCACCACTCCTAGACTTCATGGAGATTTCTTCCATCATCTAACCCCAAACATGCTCAGTTATGTTCATGTCTGGAGACTGGCCAAAAAATCCTGAAGCATCTTGACCTTCTTCACCATTAGGAACTTTGATGTGGAAGCTGGGGTCTGAGAAGGAGTGACATCCTGCTGAAGAATTTGCCCTGTCTTGTAATTTGGAAGGTAATGGCCAATAAGAATTTGGACAGAACTAAACAATGGTGTTGCACAGCTTGTAGAGAGGATGGACATTAAACTGCATCCCAATCACCACAAATACTGCAAAAAACTTGTTGGAACCTGCGTGAACCCAAGATTCACCCAGAAAACAGTCAAGTTTGGTGGAGAAATATCATGGCTCGCGGTTACAACCAGTATGGGGGTGAGCAAGAGATCTGCAGAATGGATGGCAACATTGCCATTACCTTCCAAATCACAAGAAATTGGCAAATTCTTCAGTAGGAGCCTCTACATCAAAGTTTGATAGTGAAGGTCAAGATGGTCTAAGATTGGCCAGCCAGACATAACTGGACCCATTTCTACTCGACATTAATTTGATTTTTGTCCAAGCACAATTTGACCTTACTGTCCTAATTACATTATAAAACCCAGCAACTGTACATCACGGCAAATAAGCGTGCTAAATACATTCTTCCATGTAAAACTCCAATATTTACCAGGCCAGCAATAGGAGTAGAATGTCGATTCAGTTTCTTAATGATGCCAGGTTTTAACTGGTTGATCAAGCTGTGGAAAAAATGAAATAGCTGAAGATATAAATTCAATAATATACAACTATATGGCATGATGGAAAGACTTGCTGAGGAAAGATGACATGACTGATCAATGTATACAAATATGAGCAGGATCAAATCAATGCAAAGAACCAGTTTCAGTCTCAGTGTTAGGGCTGTCACAATAATCGATAAATCAAACGATAAAAACGAAACAAAGTTGATCATTTGTCGCCTCATCTTTCTTTCAGGCTGAATGACAAGAGGGTTCACTCTGCAGCTGCTGGTGTGCATTGGTGATACTGTGGAATGAACAGAGAGTGAACCCTCTTTTCATCTGTCCGCCACCAAAAATGTGGACAATTATTATTCATAAAGATCTGTTATTGTGACAGGCCTTGGTAGTTTTATGCCAACCCTGCAGTTGACCCTAGTGGTCCTAGTTTTCTCAAAATTGACATAGAAACTCTCAGAGTTTGACAAATTGTCTTCGATTACACATATCTTCATGACTTACTCGCAAAGCAGGACTCCATTCTCAAGAGCAGCTCGAAAATCGCTGCAGCCAAAAGGTTTTCCAGTCACCTCCTAAAACACAAAAAGAGATGTGTAGCAGAAATACAGTAATTCAACTTGTGGCAAAGAGAATATCATGTGAGATTTAGAGATCAGTGTGCATTTAACATTCAACACATGTCTAACCAGCTTTAGTGAAAATGTCACATATTTTACAGTGCATTCTTTTATGTAGACTCAAAGAGCTGTGCACTGATTGCAATCAAAAAAATGGGCAGAAAAAGGTTTTGTCATAGTGGATGCAGAGGACGTGGAAGAGGGCCAGGAACCAAGTAGTCCCCGAGAATTAATAATGATGTCGGAAAAAAAGGTTGAATGGAATGATATGAAAAGCACAATGACATTAAGTAGTTCAAACACATTAACGGAGTGAAGAATGATCAATTTGCCGACAGAAAGACAAATGAAAAGGCTCACATCATATGGAAAATAAAGTGTAAATAATAAAGAATGAAGATTTGGAACAGCACATAAACAATGTGATTATGACTGGGTTCCATATTACACACAGGCATTATGGCAGGACAGCTGATAACAGGTGGAGAAGAGGATGTTGCTTCAATAAAGCAACAGGCAACTTTCTACAGTCAAAAGGCAGATGTCAACACAGATACGTACATGCATGGTTTTAAATGTCTATCAATGCACAGAGAAATGACGCTTAGGTAGTGTTTTAAATCATAAAATACGACAAGATACTGCAACTATTACATGTTATCGTCAGTGTACTGTTAATGCATGATCACAGCATGTATATCAAACCATGCAACGTTGGTAGTTTTTTTTTGTTTGTTTTTTTACAGGGCTTCAGAGTCAAAATAGGTGTATCCCAATGACAGCATTTTTTTCCTTTATTTGGGCAAATATATGAATCATAACAGTGCATTTCTTACATCAATCAAAATATAACTTTCCATTATTTACATTTGTATTCAACTATCTGATCCCAAGCCCAAAAGGAGTAGGCTGAAGCAAAAGCTTATAAATGCCTACCCCTTTTTGCAAGATATAATCATGTTCATGCCACTGTCTTGTTTCCCCTGTTATTATTATCATTGTAATATTATTATTATCATTATCATTGTTATAATCTTTATCATTATTACCATCATTATAATCATCATTAATATTACCATTTTCATCATTATAGTTAAAAATTTTGTGATTTTTTATTTTTTATTTTTAATTATTTAATTTTACAGACTTCATTGCTTCTTGTAGAGTTTAGAAATTTCATCTGTTATCATTATAACAATACGATAAGCTAGCTGAAATTAATTTTCTTGTGTTATAATGCACAGTAAAGGGAAAGAAATATATGTTTCACAAAGATTGTGAATGATGGGTAAAATAAAAAAAAAAAGGGGCAGTTGCACTTTAAGATTAAAACTTCTCAAATTGATTAAAATTACTGCATCTAAATTATCACAAAGAGAGAAGCAAAAGCTAAATATTGTAGAATATTAATTAGACAAAAGGCACTGTACCACACCAGTACCAAATCATGAACTTTGTGTGCAAAAATTTGATGTAACACAAGAGCATTTACCAAGTGCTAAAATATTACTAAATACTAAATAAAATGAGTAAACTACTGCAAGTTATAGAATTCCTGCTGACATATCCTTATATACTGTCTCTGTCCGAGTCTTTCATAAAAGGATGCATGTGGACAAGAAGTGTAAGTCCAAATTAAACTGAAATAATTCAACATGAGCCATATAATATATACACAAGGCGAGGGGGTCTTAGTAATGAGGACACAAAAATGAGGTTATTAAGGTTCAGCCCCGCAACTAACAGAGGGCCTCAAAAGCCTATTCTTCTCCCTAATTAGTTCCTCCAGGAATCCACGATCACAATTAGTTTTGTGCAGTTTGGCTTCAAGAATGTTGTCAGTGTCATCAGCCATGATGTACATTATACAGTGAAACTGAAAATGTATTATTAAAAAAATGATAAACCTTCAAGAGATGGCCCAGTTTTAAAACATTATACAAACTGACTGTAATATTAGTCGTGTCCTGCTATTTAAAATGTTTTAGTTTCGTTTATTTCGTGTAAACTGCTGCAAGTTAAGCAGGAAATAATACGATAAGCTTCCTTGCTTCTCTGCTCTCCATTTTGTCTGGTTTCAGTTTTAAGTTCAAACTGTACAGTACAGATCAACATATAGGTTGTATCAGTTTCAATAGTATTTCTAAATGGGGGGGGCATGGTAGAAAATAACTGAGAACCACTGTACTACACAATGCTGAGATGCAGTTTTTTTTCTTGAAATATATAACTTTTTGTTACATCCCGTATCTACATGTGTTCATTTACATTATATCAAATTTCTATCCCTTCATTTTTCAGTATGTGGGGCAGGGCTCGACAATAACGATGTATCTTGAAATGGACCAATCAGAATAGTTTATTTAGACCGCGTTCCGCTGTCCACAGTCCCCGTTTTACCCACACCCGTTCTTGTTTACGATCAACCAATCAGCGATGGTTTGACTAGGAAAACATCTATCATGGCGTCCCTGCCAACATGGTCTAATTCTTCAACAACTTGTGAAGGAAAACAGCAAGTGATGAACCAGTGCCTCCTAAACAAGTATTTTATTAGCGGCAGCAAATCAAATGATGGCACAGGTGAGTGAATCACATTGCTGTGACAATTTGAAGTGGTCACAATGAAACACCACCGATTAGATCCAATACCAAGTGCTGATTTTGCACAAGCTACAAAATCTAGCGCTTCCATTTCTCTGTGTATTTTTCTCACCTTTGCTTCAAAAATTATTGTTTGACCATTGAGCATTTTTTTCTGGATTTAAAAACACTTTACTAGTACACAAATGTGTCTATTCAATAATGTTTCATTGTGTATGTATGTATGTTAACATACGTTTCAGACATTCCTCCAAATACAATGCATCAGTACTATTATCTGATTAATTAACAACATATTCAACATATTCATTCATTCATTTTCTACCGCTTTTTCCTCACGAGGGTCGCGGGGGGTGTCGCCCCAGCTGTCTTCGGGCGAGAGGCGGGGTACACCCTGGACTGGTCGCCAGCCAATCACAGGGCACATATAGACAAACAACCATTCACACTCACATTCATACCTATGGACAATTAACCTAGCATGTTTTTTGGAATGTGGGAGGAAACCGGAGTACCCACGCGTGCACGGGGAGAACATGCAAACTCCACACAGGGTGGGAATTGAACCCAGGTCTCCTAGCTGTGAGGTCTGCGCGCTAACCACTAGACTGCCGTGCCGCCCATTATCAACATATGTATATTAATGCTAAATATATTAAACACTGATAAATGATAATTTAAATATTTAAAATAGATTTCCATGCAACGTCATGATCTATGTAGGAAAACAACCACAAGAAATGATAATCATTTATCTTTATTTGATATTCTCATGTGATGCCACAAAAATTAGATGATATCATTATGGCAGTCTTTTCATTTTACATGAGGCAAGTTCAGGCAAGTAGTTCTCACCTTAAGGATTCCCCACGGGCAAGTAATTTTTGTTTTTAATGTAGAGCCCTGTGGTGCCTGTGTAGAAAAGGTTTGGACATCCCTGCTTAACAGTAACATTTACCAAATCATTTGAAACAATATGCTTCCTGCCTCTACCACAAGCACAGACCATCCATGCTTGTTTGTGACAGGAGGTGGAAACATGCAAGATTGGCATAGGCTTACTGCCAACACTGGACACAGTCTCATTATGAGCCACTCGGACAAAACTCACATCCCATATAGACTTAGTCGACATTCAGGGTTAATTTGAATTGATTTGTCATAGTCTAATGTTTGCAAAATGCGCAATGCTTGGACAGCAGCCAACTCATGAGAACATATGCTTTCAACCACATCCTTCACAAACACACTGGCTGCATGACTCTGTTGTGATAAAACTGTTTCAAGTTGTTCTTTTAAGGAAATGAATGATTGTTCCACACACCTGTCTTACTGTACATGTTCGTCTCTAAAAACCTGACATTAATTCAAGCAATTTCAAACACAACCATAAGCACGTTTTCAAGTATTTGAACCACAAATCACAAACATGAAAACCTTACCTCTATCCAACGCTGAGCTTCATTGAAGGCATTTGCACAGCTGAAAGTGCTTTGCTGGCGCCACTCCATTTGCTGTGGATCAGAACGATGAAAGCAATACAACACACTGGAGCACACAAGACAAACACGCCACAAATACGTTTACGCATGAAATCACCTACTTCAATAGATGCCGATCAATGTGATGTGAAATTATGCAAGCTGCATCCAAATGTTTTTTTTAGCTAACAAGGGCTGTTCCCCTACTAATTGGCGTCCCAATGGCCACCACGGAAGCGTTCGAACATCAAACTTTTCGTCACTGTCAAGTCCCGTTTAAATGTGATGTTTGGAAGTTAAGGTCTCCGCCCACTTTAAAAAAAATCGCTGAAAAAAAGTTTAGAAAGTGAACACATGACGTCACCCCCTAGAGGTTTTAAGGGGAATAACACAGTGGTGCGTTCAAAACATCAAAAGAGAAATGTAAACGCTACCTCTGCTTCAAGATTTGCTTGAAATCTGTAACATGTCCTCCTACTCTAAAAATACATTATACATTATTGGTGTTATAATCAAATGAGAATTAAAATTCTAAAGTATTTCTGTTTGATATATGTTTGATATAATTTCAATGTAGTTATCATACTAGCCAAGAGTTTGGACATAGCAGTAAGCACAGTGCGTCTAAACATTTGACTGGTATTGTAAATCCAACAACACGTTTTAACACATAAAATAAGTCAATAAGTACATTATAGCATCTAGTGTGTCCAAACACACACTGAAGATATAATCACAATTTTTAATACTTTTTTGGAGTCAATGACGCTTGTGTGACAACTCCAAACTGTCCATTGGTATGAATGTGAGTGTGATTGGCTGGCGACCAGTCCAGGGTTAACCCCGCCTCTTGCCCAAAGACAGCTGGGATAGGCTCCAGCACCCCTGCGACACTCGTGGTATAGAAAATGAATGAATGAAGCTTGTGGATAATTCTGAGTATTAAAGATGATGTATATACTTATGTCAACTGAGCCAATGTACATAATACTGTATAACTTTACTAGCTGTAATCAGAGCCTGCCCTCCCTACACAAGAGATACATTCCTGGCAAATGCATAGAGGCTGCGGATCAAAAAAAGAACAGATGAGCAGTAGAATAAGAGAATAAAATGGCAGTTAATTGTCATTCCATGGTAATGTAATGGTGCAGCTGCTGCCTTGATAGTTAGGGCACAGGTTCACCTCATCCTTGCACGCCCTTTGTTTAAAAAAAATTCTAAATTTGTTAGTTTGCACTAAAAATAATATTCCTTTGTGGGACATTCAAATAAACACTAAGTGTCCTTTGTAATTATGAATAAATAAATAAAAACTGCCTGTCCAAATACTTGTGGGCCTTAGTGCAGCTCGATTTACAAGCAACAACATTGACAGCAAAGAATTTTCAGAATTAAATTTAAGCTGCAGTCAAATGCTTTACTGTACATCTAAAAAAAATCCAGGGTTGTCTGTCTTTTCATAAACTGCTTGAATAAAATGAGTCCATTTATGTTACCTATTAGAAAAGTTCATATTCAAAATCAGAGTGCAAAAAGTGAGCTGACATTCCCTGAACTCATGGTAAGTTATGAACTATTGTATGTAGACAGGTTTTATATAACTTATCTTCACAGGTTTATAAAACACTCAGCATACCTCGGCTGTTCATTCACCCTCCCCCCGAAAATCACAGTAACATTATGAAAAACAAACACGCACACCACTATCCTGATTTGTTTTGAACTGGTGGCATGTTTAGGAATTGTAAATGTTAAATGTTCACAAATTACCCACTAGATTTCTAAAGTTTGTGCTGGACCATTTGCTACTACAACTCACTCATCTACTTAACGTCTCGCTTCAGACTGGAATATTTCCAAAGTCCCTAAAACCGGCTGTTATTAAGCCTCTTCTGAAGAAGAGCAGTCTTGATGCCACAGTTAAGCTCTAAAGCTTTAAAATGGTTCAAGTCCTACGTGGAGGACAGAAAATATTGGTAACTGTGTGTCAGACCAAATGACCTGTGGTGTTCCCCAGGGATCAACCCTGGGGCCGCTATGTTCAATCTGTACATGCTCCCTTTTGGTCAGCTAATTTGCAGCTGCAATGTGTCCTACCACAACTACGCAGACGACATTCAGATTTATGTGTCGTTGATTGCAGGTGAACATGGTACTGCAGATTTACTTGCATCAAACACATCAGTGTCGAGAAATTTTTCTAGCCAAGACAAAACTGAAATCATTGTCTTTAGCCCATAGAAACAAAGAGAAAGTGTTATCAGTCGCCTTTAGACTCTTCTCTAAAACCTCATCATCATCATGAAGATAATGGATCAGATCATATCTGAACGTTAACAGCCAAATTAAATGAATAACATAATCAGCTTTGTAGCACTTGAAAAAAAAACATAGCCAAAATCAAGGGAATAGTGAGACGAATCCATTCCTTTGTCCAGCAGGCTAAACTAATGTAACAGCCTTCTCACTGGGCTCACTAAACGAGCTGTAAACCGCTGCAGTACATCAAAAATGATGCTGCTTGAGACCCGACTAGAACCAGAAAATATGAGCATATTAGACCAGTACTCAGGTCTCTGCAATGGTTTCCTTTTGCTCAGAGAATAGACTTTAAAACAGCACTGCTTGTACACACTGAGGTTTCGGTTTCAGTTTTATGCTGCCAAAATCTGGATTTTTCAGCATTTTTTTGTTGTACATAAAAAGCCTTTTATTTTTGCATTGTACCTGCGTGGCTTTGCGTCTGTGATCCTTACCTGCAAAACCGTAATGGGTGCTCTAAAACAAAACTTACCTTGCCTATTTTTTTCCTTTAAACCCATCAGAATGAGGTTGCCTGTCCATTAGTGTAGTGAGGAGACTAATACCTTGTCATTGCCATGGCGACCGAGCATTAACTATAATTTTGCCATCTACAATCTAACCAGCCAAGGAAGCTCCTATAGCGTGAATGTTAACGTGTAGAGTTGTGTATAGTGCTTTTATGAAGATGTCATCCCAAGACACAGATGATGTCATTATACTAACATGTTTTAGCACAGGGGTGGGCAAACTACGGCCTGGGGGTCACATCCGGCCCGACAAGTGTTTGAATACGGCCCGCACGTTCTTTCTAAAGTATTTCATTTAAACTTAACATGCAAACTGGCATCATGGCTTCAGCCAACCTTTTGATGGTTTAAGTAGCTTGGTTATTTGATGTGGTCTCCTGAAAAAAGAGACTCAAGCACATATAGCAGATTGCATGACACTTTTACAGATACAATAAGTCCAAGTGGACTGTTCAATGCGGTTCACGAGTCAAAAAGTTTGCCCATCCCTGTTTTAGCAGCATACAGTAGTAAGTGCCCATGAGCGGCTAGAAAAATCCTCATAGCCCTATACGGTCCGTGAAGTATGAATCATTCATTTAATTATATTTCTTTTGAATATTTATATATTCCATCCAGTTCATTTTCTATGCCAAACTCCACACAGATGTTATATATGCAAATTGTTTCTAAATTGAATCATATGTTTACCTCTCTATAAATACAGCCTTTACTGTAGATTTAGTCTCGTCTGGTGTGTGCATGCATGAGAGGTACAGTATATACTGTACCAGATATGATGATGCTAATGCGACAAAGAGGCACTTTGATTGTGAGAGACTGTGACAGATAACACACTGCAATTGTAAGGGTCACAATTTCAGCCAATTGGAGATACAGGAGTAATCATACTGTATATTGACTGCGACAGATGATGGTGATTTTGCTGAGCTCTAATGACGACGAGAGGGAAAAATGGAGGGAAATGATACTCCACTATCCCCACTTATGTGATGATAATTGATTTTGAAAGTGAGTGAAGAGTGCTTGTGAGCAATCAGAAAAAATGTTTAAAAAATTATTGATTCTCCTGTAAGGCAGGTTTGTTGCACATGCAAGTTGTAAACAACAGTATTTATGTGATAATGTATAATTCCCGGTCTAATAATATGTGTTAATTATTCAGTGCATTTACAGCATTGTTTATCCACATAAAAAAAAACTTCTTTTGAAGAGGAAAGAATGGAAACCATACTTTTCAAGTACGGTATGTACAGTAATTCTATGACTACATAACCATAATCTGTGTACATTGTCTGTTGCATTTATTTCTTATTACCAGTAGATGCTGCTGTAACGTTGCATGAATTACCAGAAAGGAGGCCAGGGGGTGTCATCATAGCTCTCTGTAAAGGGTAAGGAGATTGGAGTTGGCAGACAGGCTAAAATGGACAATAATGACAGCCTGGTTTGCAGCAGTGAAGCGATGAGATGTGAGTAAGTTGTTTCCCATATTTTCCATTTGTCCGCTCCCATGGGCCTTGTATTACAATCCCGCTCACAATATTCACTTTTCAATTACTGTGCATCCTGTCATCACTATTATCAACACCAGCAACATTGACCGCTACTCTCATTTCCATTAGCTAATAAGAGTAGAGAAATGTGTTTCGTCATATTTAAGCAAGGTCGGGTCCAAAGTATTGTGAATGCCTTTGGGCCTGCATTTTCTCTGTAGCATAGGAAGCACTGCAGGCTTGTCCAATTTCCTTTTTTTGTGTTGCTTCTACTTTCAATGCTTTGCATTGAAAATGAGCCATCAAATCAGAGTAAATTTTAAATTTTATTTTCAATTTATGTATTTTTTTGATGTTTTATTATCTAAAGTGTTAATACTCACCATCTACAACATGAAATAGACGTATTACCAGAGTTGCATGAGACTGTCATACATATATATTCATTTAACATTAACATTAACATTAATTAATCATTTGCAGAGGTGCAGAACTGCATCATATATCATATATATCATATATATATATATATATATATTGTGGCAAAACAGAATATTATGTGTCACTGTGGGTCATTGATACATGTATACTGACTTCACCCCCATTCACTTTAACAGCCTGATATGTTTGCATATGAGCTATTTTACACCCTAAGTGAAAGCTAGTGAAGTAATATTATACTTACTGCAGAGACTGCATTAGCAAATCATTAGGGTCAAGGTACTCATATTAAAGCTCATTAGCTGCAGAGTTGACCTAGACTACCCCATTTAGAAACAGTATAACATTGAGAACATAAGTCAAACCTGTCTCTGAGAACTACGATATAATAAATATGAGCCCTCTAAGCATGTTTTCATTCACTCTACAAACATGTCCATCTCTCGTTTATTGCGATTAATCGGGTCCAGACCTGACCGTGATAAGTGAATTTCCGCAAGGTAGCACTCTTGATTTAAAATATCTTGAGATGAAAGCAAAGAAAACCTGTTCATGATTTTCAAAATGCAGTTTTTTAAATCATTAGAGCCTTTTTGACATGAAATAAAATAACACACTTATAGTCCTTGTTACAATCGTATCTCCCAACTTGGTAGACGAAATAACAGAATTAAGACATAATACAAGAATGGGTGCACCGATACTATGCGGTCTGTTCTTTTGGTGTGAAGAAATATGTAATTGTTTGTATTTAGCTCATGATTAATAAAGGAAAAAAACTTGGCTATACTAGGTCAAACCCTGATAATTGAATGCTGTAAATGTACTGTAAGAATGTGATCAATGTTCCCTCATCTACTTTTTCATCAGGGGAATCTAATGCTTTCATTGACATTACTTTGTTGGGATTATGCAAGAGGTTTGCGGCACAAGCCGTGTTTTTGCTCTCCTGTGCTATATTGCCTTAGAATGTATTTTTTATATTGCTTATAGTTTCAGATATACGGTTACCTTATTTTGCTTTGTAAAAAGGAAAGCAAACACTTGACAATATGAGGCAGTGCAGTTCTGCACCAATGCAATTTGTTCTTGCTCCACGTTCAGTGGTTCAACAAATTGGAATTTGGCCCATAATCTCAAGGAAAATATGGTCCAAATGTCTAACAAGAATGCAGTGAGACGGGTAAAAATGAGACAAAGCAGCCTGGCATCAGCATGCCTCCTTCGCCTTGCTGCCTGTGTTTTCCACTTTTTTTGATAGTGTGCATCTGCATCAGGGGTGTATGTTTTCTTTATGTTCAGTTATGCAGTTCTCATTTACATTGCAAAGTCACGACTGTGGCATAAATTGATATAAAGAACAACCATTTTATAATTAATTTGCTAATGTTAATTTATAGTCACAAGGTGTTTTTGTACGGTGTTTTGTGAAGCGTCAAAAGCAACAAATGAACAGGGAGCACACTGTGGCGGCAAGGGGCCATTATAAAGCCATTTACCAGATAGCTCCCTGCACTGAAAATATATCAGTTTGGCAAGAGAGAGCCTTTTTGCTACAAAGTTGCTACAAAGATTCCAACCTAAAAATGAAGTCAATAATCATTTGTTTACATTATTTATCAGTACACATCTGTTCACAAGATCCCCCCTGGAGAAACACATACATTCCAAGTATTGGCAAGTTTATTTGCATTATAAATTTTGGCCTCTTTGTCAGCTTTTTAGTTTGGAGAATATGTCCCATAGTGTCTGTGTTAGCCCTTGGAGCCATAACACACTCCACAAGCATATTCATGTCCAGTAATCCCTGGTTCATCAAGGTTAAATGGTTGCAGACGCGACGGAAAAGTGAATATCCGCAAACTAGAATTCCGCATCTATAAATAGAAGATTTCAGTACTCAGCAAGGGTAAATGAACCATTTAAGACTTAAGACTCATGCTTGCGTGTTGCTATAAATGTGTTCTCTGTGGGAGTTGAGTGACAGATGGACAGGAAGTGACATCAGGTTGTTCAAAGCTGAGGTTTAGCTTGCCATGGTCAACAGCAGCAACTCTAGCCTGTATTTTTATTAGGTGTTATTATGTGTGTTTGGGGATCATTCAGAACTGCAATAAAACCCTGTTGTACTTGTACTTGTAAGTAATTCTGGCCTTTTTGTGTCTCGTCGAACATTGCAGTAACATTACTGACACCTAGTGACCAATATAGAATACTACATCCAATTGAATGTGTCTTCTAAATGCCTTAAATGTGTATTTTAGTTCATTTAGTCATTTTTATGCTTGACAATAATTAATTTAGACAAAACACGTGTAATCAGAGTGGATTGGGCATGCCAGGAGGCGGGCCATAGGGGGAATAAATTACAACAGACCATTTTGGCTAATCTGTTTGGCTAATCCATTTTGGCACTGTTAGCACAAATCAAATGAAATACAGCTAGATTAGGTGCCAATTCTCTAAAAAGTTTTCTGTGCGGGATATTGTGTGTAGCTGCTCTGGTCGAAAAATAATAACAAAATAGGTCCCCTTTAAGATAACGTGCTGTCGTTCTCTTTGCAAGAATACAGATGCTGGAAAGTGGACTCCATCAAGCAATCCAACCCAAATGTGTAAACGGCTCTAAATAATGATTTCATGAGGGGGATAAGAGAACAAGCTAGTCAGGCAGACAAATTATTTTTTTCTGATTAAAATTAACAAAGCATTATTAGAGCCCTGGAGACATGACAAAACACGACTATAGTCACATTTATACTCTTTTTATTTACAACATATTGCGCAACTGCAGGGTCTTGAGACACATGCTAACTTGCAAACTAGAGAGCTAGCGATCTAAATGGTAGCCTTCAAGTTATTTCCTTTAAACTTAAATAGCCAAAAACTTACCACTTCCACACGGATAGGGAGGATAACTATTAACAGTTATTTAACCTTTAACATTAACATTAATCAAACGTAAAATAATTTTCTGGGTACATGATACCATACAGCATCCATATCAAACTTTCGCGGGCCGCACTAACATTAAACTTTCATATCAAGGCCGGGGCCTCAAACTAGTGTCCTGCGGGCCACATTTGGCCCATGGGCCGCGTGTTTGAGAACGCTGCTCTACTGTGTACATATTTTGCAAACATCAATTTCAGCAATAACTTCTCATACAATTTCAGGATGTCAATCATTTTTTGTAATCATTTTTGAGGATGTAATTACAGTTTATATCGGAGCCACTCAATAAGACCATGATATTCTTGGAGCAATTACAACCATAGAATTTGTGGTTATGAATTTATATGTGTCCTTGACCCGAATGAGTATAAGCGGCATAGAAAATGGATGGATAGATGGAATTTCCATTTCACCTACCACTAAATAATCATAGAATAGAAGATCTTTGTCAAGATCCATGTAGGTCACATCATATGTTCCTACAGCTCAGTTGTTGAGGAAACATCCTAATTCTTTCTCATGCCCTAATGTTATAAAGCCAGTGGGAGGTACCTTAGTAATCAGCCCAGTTTACACTTGCATGCATTTCGACACATGTTTTGAGTGTTTTGCGATGAGTAAATTGGTCAAAAACAGGTGTGAAGTATGTGTAAACTATGCAGGGTTGTGTGCGACAATTTTTAAATGTTAAAAATCATTGGGACGCATAATTTCTGTGAACTAGTGAATGAACACACAGCAACGTAAACAATGCTCATGGTCTGCTTCAAAGCGTGTTTCATTCGCATAAATAGGGTTAGTTTTCCAGTAAGTTGGGGGGAATTCTCATGTAACTTCTGTAGTGTCTTGGATTATAATTCCTCTTTTCTAGTTTATGCCTCCTTCCTGCTCTTTGCGCATTTTCTTTCTGCAGCTGCGAGATAATGAAGACCTACTTTTCTTTTGTACAATGAAAGCTTCTTGTCAGGAGTTCCACATCTTGTGGGTCCCTTGCAAATAGGCATTAATGAAGCTGGGGTGATGCCTGCTGTTGCGAGGCAACACCCGGGACACAGCAAGACCAAATAATGCCACAACTGCTTCACCGATGCAGGAAGCGGTGGTGACAATACACTGTTGTGCACTAAGAAATAAACAGTATTGAAAAGGTATGAATAAGTCATGCAGGAGCGTGGTCATTTCGTGCCAAAGCGCAACATTTTAGTTCACAAATTCCATGCCAAGTGCATATTGTATGCGTAAACAGAAGGCAAAAAGTGTTCAAACTCTTTCTCACGCTTTTCAGGCGTGCCATAAATAAATAAATGACAAGCATTTCCAAGGCAAATTGGGGCACAATGTGGAGGCAAAATACAGTACATGCAAACGCTTAAGACTGCCCTGAAAGAAAACACACTTGCAAAAGGAACTTCAGTGGCT
Organism: Doryrhamphus excisus; assembly: GCF_037039965.1. Taxonomy (NCBI): domain Eukaryota; kingdom Metazoa; phylum Chordata; class Actinopteri; order Syngnathiformes; family Syngnathidae; genus Doryrhamphus; species Doryrhamphus excisus. The sequence continues at coordinate 5,337,223 of NC_136369.1, forward strand.
GTATCTAAGCTGGGACAGAAATGATGGTGGGGATGCATGAGGGAATGGGACGGACGCTGTTTGAGTCGCTGTGAGATAAGAGCATTTCAGTAGCCAGCTGGAGATGATGCGGCATTAAGCCAGGAACTGACCATCAGTCGCCACAGACATGAGTGGGGAAAAGGCAGCAGCAGGTGAAGACAAACTAAAGTATTTAAAAAGTGTTTTATTGTTTTAACATCCTCATATTGTTGATATTTTGGGGTGTTGAGTGATGTTCGGTGCCACAACAGTGTAGACAGGAGTTTTTTCACAACACTGACCCAGTTCATGTTTGTAAAGTCCACACCAGACACACGATTCAACACAATTGACCAATACTTTTTCTTCAGCAGATACAGATAAGATTTTTCTGAATGGATGACTGATGACACGCTGATCAGCACTGATGGACTACAACAATTTAACCAGATCAGAGCTGATCTGGTTATCCACCTGATAGGCTACTGCTGTTTATCCAATTTGGGATTTGTAACATGATATACTGATTGGGCAGCATTTGGGACAAATGACACCCAGCCAATGTCCCTGCTAAAACAATCCCGTCTGTATGAATACAGTTAGAATGCTTGACGCTGAAACCGTAAATAATAAAATACACTAAAATAGGAAAATAAGACATTAATATGACACTTTGGTGACTCCAAATTGTCCATAGGTATGAATGTGAGTGTGAATGGTTGTTTGTCTATATGTGCCCTGTGATTGGCTGGCGACCAGTCCAGGGTGTGCCCCGCCTCTCGCCCAAAGACAGCTGGGATAGGCTCCCTCGTGAGGAAAAGCGGTAGAAAATGAATGAATGAATGAATATGACACTTTCAAATAGTGATGAGCAGTACTCTACACTGGTCACAACGTGCCATACATACAGTTTTGAATCATCTCATCACAACCACAATAATAATAACATAATAATAGTTATAATCGTCACACATGTTATTGTTGCATCTGTAGTCCAGCTAAAACTCAACTCTGAACCACCGACATCACTTCCGGAACACATTTATTGCAAAACACACAAGCATGAGTTTTATTTTTGACTTAAGTCTTTTCTCTGATTGTATCTACAGAGCTATATTCAGCAACAGGTTGTAAACTGTTTTTATATACTCCAACTTTGAAAATTTAAAAATTATTTGATCATGGTCCAGTCTGGATCTAATTAGGATTTACTGTAAAGCTTGAGTATATTGTGCAACTGTGGATTGACATTAGCATGAAAATACAAATGCTCTGGTTTAAATTCACCGTTTACGTATATTATGTCGAAAGACAAAGCTCTAAATTTACCAGTCAAGCTACCTTACTACCCCCACTTATGGTCATGATGCTTTGGCAATTTTCTATTTTATCACCAAATGTTTGGGAGGGCACAGATCAAGCAACCATTCAATGTCTACAGGAGAGTGCCCCACAGAAAAGAGAGGTGTATAGGTTTATATCATGAAGACGTGAAATAAACTGAGACTTGTCATACCAAAACACAAATCTCCCAACACAAATCAGTCAAATTGCTATCATATATCATAATCGCTATATATATATATATATGTATATATATGTAATATAAGATATTAAAATATTAGTTTTGCAATCATATTGATCTTGCCGAAAGGACAAGATTTCCATAGAAGTGTAGGGTGGCTGGGCTCCCCCTTAAATATAACATGAGAAGCACTGTAATTCGAGAGAAACTCGGAGTAGAACTTCTGCTCCTCCACATTGAGTGGAGTAGATGAGGTGGCGCAGGCATCTGCGCCCTTGGAAGGTTTTCGGGGCCTCAAGAAAACCAAGGACAAGTTGGAGAGACAGCGTCGCTCAGCTGGCATGGGCACACCCCGGGATCCGCCATGAGGAGCTGGACGAAGTAGTTGGCGAGAGGAAAGTCTGCATATGCTGCGGCTCGTGCAACCCAACCTTGAATAAGTGGAAGACGATGGATGGATTGATGAATGGATGCGTGGTTGGCTGGATGATCTGAAGCAATGAGTTCAGCCTGCCTAAAGTTATTGCTAAAAAAAAGGTCAAGGGTTATTTCCAAAGTTACTTTTTTCATATACCCGAGTGCTAGACTTGTAATTTAAAAAAATCCAGCTGTCTGAGCCTGTTGGGCAACTGTGATCCATCAAAGCATGAGTGAATTTTCTCGTTGGTGCTTGAAACTGTCATGGAAGTTTAGTCTGGAGGTGTTTTGTCTTGTCTTGCTTGCAGACAGACTACCAGGATAGTGTGAGGAGTCAATCACTCAAATGTGATGTCATCCCCCTTCAAATAAAGTAATACAATTCAAGAATAAGCGTGAATAAGTGTGAAAATGACATTTACGTTTATAATTTTGATATTTAGGCCTGATAAATACTTGATAAATACTCCTGTCATCAATTGCAATTCCATCCATCCATTTTCTATGCTGCTTATCCTCACTCGAGTCATGGGTGTATGCTGGAGCCTATCCCAGTTGTCAGTCACTTGCAACATTTTCCACACCACTTACCCCAACCAGTAGCGGCTCTCCCAGAAAGGTAGACACCCTGGACTGGTACCCAGTCAAACACAAATTGATTATGAACCGTGTACTCAGAGGCAATTGAGTACACGCTAGCTGCATGAAAATGTTATCTACTACCAATGGCATGCCCTTTCTTTATATTAAACTGAACTGAAACATTGCACATTTGATTTGTTAGACTTTATGAACTCGGAACCACAATTGTGTTTGTTGTTTTTTCATCAGTCCGTCAGTGAAAAAAAAAAACTTTCCCACTGACTCATGAAAAATAACAAACAGTGGTCTACAAATAGTAAATCAATGCAAGGAAAACACTTATTGTAGAGAAACTAATTCAGCTTCTGAAGTTCAATGTCCTGGAATGATAGGATTCTATCATTAGATTCCCCCCCATGTATTTTTCTTTTCAATATAATGTGTTGAAATCACAGTGCAGCACACATATTATGTTTACCACAGTGCATTGAATCATTGACATGTAAGGACATAAAATAATGCAAGGACATAAAATAATAACCAAGAGTGAGTTTTTCCCTCTCTATGCCCAAGGCGTATTCAGCTCAGCCTTTGACTGTGTTGGACCTGAAAAGTTCACTTTGTTTAGAAAAAATAAGTTGCGCAGCACCAAGACTTTACCACGAGACCAGCGGTGAGAAACTTGCGGCTTCAGATTTGCATGCAGCTCTTCAAAAAGAGTATGAAATATCCGACTTATTGAAAGAAATACAAAAGAAATGCGCCTACCTGTAAAGACAGTGAAGGACAAGGTGAATAGAATGGCTACAAATATCACTAGTTGGCAAATTGATGACATAATTTTGTGCGAGCATATTGAACTGCCTGTGATGAGTCACGAAATGTAAAGGGAGACAGTACTGACATTCAGATATGCGAACTCTGATGGGGTTTTTTTGGGTAAAGTTGGCTACATTTTGGTTTAATTTGACACAAATACAGGAACGACTCAAAATAGCCGATATATTTGTGTTTAAATTGTTCCAAATTGGGCCTACACATGAACTCTGCACTTCTGTTCATGGAATTATTTTGTTTGTAACGGTTACAATTTTTTAAAGATTACAGGTTTAAAAAGTTCATGAGCTGTGTCAGGTTTTACAGATCCAGACCTTTTTTCTTACTGAAGTACTCGGACGACACAACAGTTGTGGGCCTCATTCAGGACAACAACGAACTGGCTTACAGGGAGGAAGTGAAACACCTTGTGGATTAGTGCAAGGCGAACAACCTGGTCCTGAATGTTGACCAAACAAAAGAGATCATCGTCGACTTCAGGAGATCTAGACCCAGCCACACTCCACTCTGCATCAACGACACAGCCGTAGAAGTTGTGAGGGCAACCAAGTACTTGGGGGTGCATCACAGACAACCTCGGCTGGTCACTCCATGCCTCCTCTCTGGCAAAGAAGGCACAGCAGTGACTGCACTTCCTGTGACCTACTCTGACCCCACACACCCCCAGTATGGACTGTTTTCTCGCCTGGCGTCTGGGAGAAGGCTCTGCAGCATCTGCTGTAGAACAACCAGGTTTAGAGACAGCTACTTCCCCCTGGCCATCAGACTGCTCAATGCCAAATAAGCCCCTCTACTTGCCCACATGCACACGCAAAACTTTAAATTATTGTTATTTATTGTAAATTATTTAAATTATTTGTACTAATTACTGTTTACGCTGTACATTGTTCATATTTGATGTCATCTATTTATTCTCCACATTATTATTATTATTATTTATTATTATACGGGAGCCAGGCAACGACATTTCGTTGGCAATTTCACTGCTGTGTTATTGTGCAATGACAAGAAAGAAAGTCTATCTATCTAAATAGTAGGCAAAATGGCTTTTTTGATTCTAAAGATTGTCACTACCTGCGCTCAACACACACAAAAAGAGAGATTTAGGGTGCTGTACCCAGCTAGTCAGTCTGGGTAGCAGCCAGACCATTTAGCCACAGAGCGGCCCGTCTGGCTGGCATCCTGCCTGATTCCTTGGCTGGCTAAATTGTAATACGCCAAAATGCACAGCTGGTCCCATCACAGCTTGTGGAATATAATGTCAAATAATTTCCAATCGGAACAATTATTGTTATTATGAAAAATTAAAATAAAAACAACCTGATCAATTAAATGTTGTCCCCAAACAACTGCATGTTTAATTTGTGTCTACACATACACAACATGCATGGCACCATTATACAGTAGTATGACAAAGGTGCCATATAAGTACTGATTACTGAATTACTTAAATTTGTATTCCTGGTCATGTAACACATTTTCTCATTTGTCTTTACCCTCTCAAACCGTGTGCAGTCAAGTGGTATTACAAAAATATTTTAACACAATTGCAACAGAAGCTAAAGTCACAATTTGTACCAGAAATCAGTCCTGGCACAATAAGGCAAACAGACCACCTGTACTGTAAGCCAGCTGACTCTGAATGACAACTCTGTTTTAAACAATCTGTTCAATTGGCTAGGTACTTCACCCCTGCAACGTTGGCATAATTTTATTTTCTAACTTGTTTAAACTTTTATATGATTGCAGGACTACACTTTACTAACGACATATGTGGTTACAGTCCATTTGGTAATTATGTAAATGATGATGTAGTGATTATTTAGACACATATACTAATGTGTTTTTAAAAATGATTTTTATAGATAAAGTCCTTGTTTGCTTAAAGCTCGGAGACCCGGATTTGATTCCCTGCTCGGGCATCTCTGTGTAGAGTTTCCATGAGTTTGCATGTTCTCCCCGTGCATGTGTGGGTTTTCTCTGGGTATTCCGGGCTTCTTCCCACACTCGAAAAACATGCTAGGTTAATTGGAGACTCTAAATTGTCCATAGGTATGAATGTCAGTGTGAATGGTTGTTTGTCTATATGTGCCCTGTGATTGGCTGGTGACCAGTCCATTCATAGGATATGAATGAATAAATGTTTTTCTAGAGCATAGAACACCTGTTCACAACAATTATTGGGCCCTCTAAACATGAAATAACACCCCTATAGTCACCTTTACACTAACCTTTACACTAAATGTTGTATACATACGTATATAATCAGAGGAAAAAAGTAGAATAAGCAACTTCTCTCCTCAAACATAGCCACTACAGTATATTGTTATTTTCTGTGTCCCATCATGCCTATACATTGCACCATATTTTAAACTATTCATGTAATCTCGAGGCAGAATGTCAGCAGTTTTATTAAAGCCAATTAAAAACAATGATGATGTGGTAGAATAAAAACAAAAAACAAGAAAAAAGCACTAAACTAATACTTAAACTTATAAATCAATAAAATAACTTCTTCTACACACGTGGGTGCGTTGTGTATAATGTCGAGAAGTGTGAAAGGTGAAAGATTGATTGTTTTGTGTATTATTACATGATTGCCAGTGGTCTGAGAGCACAAACAGAGCTGCTGCTGCAATTAAAGGTTCAGCTGGTTATGCGGAATTTGTTGATATAACATTTAATATATTACTGAGAAAAAGTACATATTTTCTACTACATATGCATCTATTTCTAGTTCTGAATTGTTGTATACGAACATTCCAATGTTCCATCCATCCCTCCATTTTCTGTACTACTTATCCTCACAAGGGTCACAGGCATGCTGGAGCCTATCCCAGCTGTTTTTAGGTTAGAAGCGGGGTACACCCTGGACTGGTCGCCAGCCACTCACAGGGCACATATAGACAAACAACCATTCACACTCACATTCATACCTATGGACAATTTAGAGTCGCCAATTAACCTAGCATGCTTTTGGAATGTGGGAGGAAACCGGAGTACCCGAAGAAAACCCACGCATGCACGGGGAGAACATGCAAACACCACACAGAAATGGTCGAGGGTGGAATCGAATTCGGGTCTCCTAGCTGCGTGGCCTGCACGCTAACCACTCAGCCTTATTATCATTATATTTCTTTATAAAGGTATATCCAGACCATATTCTTACATGCTCTTACATGAATCACCAACTTCACAAAGATCATTAAACAACTAATTAAATAATAAAGCCACACCCATTGTGGTTAAACCACACCCACTTGGTTATGGACCGCCCACTCCGAGTGGGATACAGATAGTGGTGTACTTGCTCATACCTACTGATCACAGCATGTATATATCAAACAATGCAATGCTGTTAGAAGGCTTCATAGAGTAACATAAAGTAGGTGCACAGGTGTGTCCAATGATGTGCATTGTGAGCTAGCTTTTAATAACTCGTTTTCTTGTGTTATAATGCAGATGAACAGGAAAGAAATATGTGTTCAAGTTTCACGTTAAGGATTGTGAATGATGGTCAAAATAAAAAAAAAGTGCAGTTCCTCTTTTACTGCACAGAGTTTTAAGATGCTGCATGGCCTTTGTCTTTTAATGCTTTAATGACCCAAGTTGAGGATGTTAATTGTATTGGAAAACATATAAAACTGTGCAGATGACTGCTTCAAGACCATTGCAGCAAAGATAATTGGATTGAAAGCTGCTATTATCCGAATGCTCTAAAAGAACAATACATAGCATAATGCCAGTAAAATTATTTTGAGTCAGTGTGATTCTTGTTTAACTTTACCTGTGCTTGTAGACGACATAAGAAAAAAACTATGCTATTCAGTAAACTATAACTAAAAACTATTAAGAGAATTGATTAATACTGGGACCAGCTAGAAGTTCATTCATTTCATTCATTCATTTTCTACCGGTTATCCTCACGAGGGTGGCGGAGGTGCTGGAGCCTATTCCAGCTGTCTTCAGGCGAGAGGCGGGATACATCCTGGACTGGTCGCCAGCCAATCACAGGGCACATATAGACAAACAACCATTCACACTCACATTCATACCTATGGACAATTTGGAGTCACAATTAAACGAGCATGTTTTTGGAATGTGAGAGGAAACCGGAGTACCTGGAGAAAACCCACACATGCACGGGGAATAACATGCAAACTCATATAGCTGTGTGGCCTGCACGCTAACCACTCGACCGCCGTGCAGCCGCTGCTAGATGTTATTATTTCCAATATTTACTTTTAGATTCAGTTTGATAGCTCAGTGCTCTGTCATTCTAGTAACTTCTCATAGGGGCCTTTAGGACCTACCAACTAGAGTACAAACGACTGATGAAAAAATTCTGGAAGACAAACAAAAGACACATTGTACCACAGTGCCACACCAATACGTGAACCCTTTCATTTATCATTTTTCATCCATCCATCTTTTTCTATGTCGCTAGTCCTCACTACTGGTATGCTGGAGCCTATCACAGAAGTGGGGCACACACTGGACTGACCAATTTGTTTTTTGGATGTAAAACAATAATTATAAAACTAATACATTTTTTTTTATTTGACATGTTTTAAATTTTTAGCATTCTGGAAGGAATAAATGAGATTTATAGTATTTCTTTTTGGAAAAATTGATTTTGTTAGTGTATGTTTTGATTAGAGTCAGACTTTCTGGAACAGAGTAATGATGCAAACCAAGGTTCCACTGTACTTTCATTTTGGGCTCTTGCTCAATCTTCCCCATTGATGATATGAGTCCAGTGCTGTAAACAAATTTGTCACTGTTAATGCTTTTTGTAATTATTTTTCTTTATTTTTTTTTTTCTTCCTACTGTCACGGTACGGCTTGAGAGCTTTAAAGTTCGACCCCAGGATGCAGAGAGCAGGACCAATTGCAGGTAAATTATATTTATTTGTTGCAGAAATTGCAGCAGCAGGAAAAAGCAACTCGGGTAGCTGACGGACAAACGATAATGATCCCACAAGGGGGAGATGCACACACCTGAACTAAATACAAACACAAATTAGGGACAGGTGTGAATGATTAAGGCAACCAAGGACGACAGGGCAAAACAGGAAGTTAAATACAAAATAAGAGTTCAAAATGGAAAACAAAACCTAGACCGGGAACTCAAACATAAACTGTCACGTGCAAACCCACACAGGGCGTGACAGTACACCCCCCTCAAAGACGGATCCCAGACGTCTGAAACAGTTCAGAGGGAAGGGTGGTGGGGGGACCGGAGGTGGGTCGCCGACGGGACCCTTCAGGGGGCCGGCCGGGGCGGCAGGCCCGGCGGAGCCAGCAAGACCCCTCCACGTGACGGAGGGAATGGTTGGGTCGGTAAACACCCTCCGGGGAGCGCCCTCGACCAACAGCGAGGTAGGCATCCTCAGGGGGGCGCCCTGGGTGTAGAACCTGGGCTCCGGCAGGAAGTCTAGAAGCAACAGGCGTCCGGCCCTGACACCGAGACGGCGAAGAAGCAGGCGTCCGGCCCTGACGCGGAGACGGCGAAGAAGCAGGCGTCCGGCCCTGATGCAGAGACGGCGAAGAAGCAGGCGTCCGGCCCTGATGCGGCGACGGCAAAGCAGCAGGCGTCCGGCCCTGATGCGGCGACGGCAAAGCAGCAGGCGTCCGGCCCTGACGCGGCGACGGCAAAGCAGCAGGCGTCCGGCCCTGACGCGGCGACGGAAAAGCAGCAGGCGTCGTCCATGCCAGAGCCTCTCCATCTGCTCCAGCAAGCCCTGCTCCTCGTCCTGCAGGTGGAGTGGGCTGTGCCTCCTCACTCCCCCAGCAGGTGGCGCCATCCTCCCCTTCCATCGGCGGGCTGGGCTGTGCTTCCAGCATAGCCCAGCAGGTGGTACTAGCCCCCCCTCTCAAAGGCGGATCCCAGACGCCATCATCAGAGGGAGCCAAAACCAGGGAAGGGAGGCTTGGAGGAGGGTCACTGGCTCCTCCAGGTCAGCAATCCCGGCCGCAGCCACTTCCTTGGGCTTGAAGCTGCGCGGCTTGGGCACGGGTGGGATCCGGGACGCCACACAGCTTGGCACGAGAGCCGGGTCTTGGGAACCCCAGGGGCTGTGCGGCTTGGGCACAGGCGGAATCCGGGATGCCACATAGCTTGGCACGGGAGCCGGGTCTTGGGAACCCCAGGGGCTGCGCGGCTTGGGCACTGGAGGAAACTGAGACGCCACGCAGCTTGGCATGGGAGCCAGGTCTTGAGAACACCTGGGGCTGCGTGGCTTAGGGACTGGACGAATCTGTGGAGTCACGCAGCTTGGCACGAGAGCCAGGGTTTGAGGAACCTTAAAGGTGCGTGGCTTGGGGACTGGAGGAATCTGTGAGGCCACGCAGCTTGGCACGGGAGCCGGGTCTTGGAAACCCCTGGGGCTACGCGGCTGGGGAACTGGAGGAATCTGTGACGCCATGCAGCTTGGCACGGGAGCCAGGTCTTGGAAACCCCTGGGGCTGCGCGGCTGGGGAACTGGAGGAATCTGTGACGCCACGCAGCTTGGCACGGGAGCCGGGTCTTGGAAACCCCTGGGGCACTGGAGGAATCCGGGGGCACGAGAGCCGTCGGGGAATGCATGACGGGCTGCGACTCGGCAACAGCGAGAGGGTTGAGCTGTGCCGTAGCGTGACATGGCGAGGCGGAAGAGGGCGGCCACACCTCTTAGCGACGTGCCGTGCGGCGGTGTGTGCAGCGGGTACCGGGAACATCGACGCCATGGGCACTAGGGTGCCGTCCGGCCCCCACACCATGGTATCCATTTCCTGCGGCGTGTACCTTGCACATTCCTGCTCCATTGCCTTGAAGAACTGCCTTGTCCATTCGTCGAGCTGCGCAAGATCGTCGTCGGGTCCGTCGAAGCCGGCAGGGCAGGAGGGCGGGTGCACCTCGACTTGGCGTGGAGGGGAAGACGAGCTAGGCGTTGCTCTGTGGCGCCGCGGCTTGCATCGGCGTCGCGAAGGGTTTGGAGCGTCATCGGTGGGTCCGGGATACAGCCACGCTGTAGCAACGAACGTGTTGTCCGGACCGCGCACCAAGTCCTCCATCTCCCCTGGCGGCATCGCCATCTCCTCGTCCTCCATGGCCTTGAAGAGCTGCCAGGTCCAAAAATCGCTCTCCGCGAGGTCGTCGTCAAATGGTGGGATCATTCTGTCACGGTACGGCTTGAGAGCTTTAAAGTTCGACCCCAGGATGCAGAGAGTAGGAACAAATTGCAGGTAAATTATATTCATTTGTTGCAGAAATTGCAGCAGCAGGAAAAAGCAACTCGGGTAGCTGACGGACAAACGATAATGATCCCACAAGGGGGAGATGCACACACCTGAACTAAATACAAACACAAATTAGGGACAGGTGTGAATGATTAAGGCAACCAAGGACGACAGGGCAAAACAGGAAGTTAAATACAAAATAAGAGTTCAAAATGGAAAACAAAACCTAGACCGGGAACTCAAACATAAACTGTCACGTGCAAACCCACACAGGGCGTGACACCTACATCTTTTTGGACATGTTGTATTGTGACTTGTAAACATGTGCTGTTTATTTAATATAATTTTGTTATGCATCAAAATACGCTATGACCATAGCCAATATGTGTAAACCAATATGACCTCCCTGACTTCTTCTCTGTTGGCTCCCCTGAGATGAGTGTTTGAAGATGTGTCATTCCATGTTGTCGTTTAACAAAGTCAACAGCACCATGGAGAATAAACGGCTAAAATCATTGTATTGTGGGCCTGCATGGTGTTTTGTTGTTTTTTTTTTTACTCTAAAGATAAGTTGCGGTGTCAGGAGCTATACTGCACAGGAAGGAGAAGGTTAGTTCAGAATCAATAGTCTGCCATCGCCCTGATTGATTATTACACTGTGTGTATTATTTAGTGTTGCAAACAAAATCAATACATTTATACACAGGAAATATGAGGAGTGTACGTACCTTATCTTTAGGCAAAATAAAAGATAAGATTAAAGTATGTATCAAGTTAAATCTTCTGCAAAAAAAAAAAAAAATCAATATTGTGCCTGAAATTTCTGTCCTTGCTGAACTGTTGAAATGAGACATTGCAAGTGGAAAAAACTTTCTGCTGGTGTTTGTGTTTTATATACTTGTTGGCTTGTCTCAAGAGTCTTCATGCACCTTTTTGTACTGCAAAGTGTTATCTGACTCATAAGGAATAAGTACAGTTTAATACACGTGTTAACAGAGAACATTAGGTTATGCTGGGTAGATGTTGCATTGACACTGACCCCGAAGGAAAGGGAGGTAGGAGTCTGAAAAAAATTATGAAGCTGGGCTCTGAAAACAAGTTAAAAAACAGAAAAAAAACTTTAGGAAATATTTTCCCGTGTCTATATACTGCTTATTACTGTCATTAGAGTGAAACCTCTTCAATATATATACATATATATATATATATATATATATATATTAGGGTGCATCAAATTTGAATGGGAAATTTTAAATTCATAATATCAATTTGGCTGGCATTCCATGTTTTTCTAATGAACATAAAAATGTTTTTAGCAAAGTTTTGATGAAATCCATTGAGATTTAGGGGTGCCACCTCACTTTTGTAAAATTTCATAAAATGTGCAATTTCTAGTCTAATTGCCAAAAAGTTGACCTGGAAATGTTGAGTACAATGAACTTCTATACAGCATCATTTTCTATAGGGTTATCAAAGGGGGCCCAGACCAAAGACCAAGCTGCGACTGCTAGTCTGAAAGGAACTAGTTGTTGAGGGCAGCATCTTAGGAGAGCTGCTGGGTTAAAATAATAAATGGACAAGTGTATATCAGATTATGTAGGACTACAATACTACTCTCAATAAATATGAGGCATCAGTAATACTGTCTACTCTATATTACTGTTGTTGATGTTATGCTTGCTCAGCTATTAGCTAACTGTCATTAGCAAACTGTAGCTAGCTAATATTAGCTACAGTAGAGGCAATGAGCACTAAATATCTATAAATATGACCACAAATCATTAAAATTACAAAGACAAAACCACAAATTTGCTAGTAATATGTAATAGGAGTATAAATAACAACAACCTCAGAGTTCTTGAGCTGCAGTCTTTGCTGACCTCAAATCTCCATGGCGACCATTGAACTGTTCACCACTTTATTCCACAAAAACAGATGTATGGTGGCACCCCTAAATAATGTATTGGAAAAATATTTTGTATGTGTTTCTACATATATTGGAACACTTTTAGTACCCAGCCATATCAAAATTCAATAATTGTGTCCCATCCAGCCTTTCCTTCTGCACAAAAAGTTCTGAAACTTTGTTGTAAAACTCTGTTCACCTCCTGGTGAGTTTGGGTAAATAATTGTTCATCTTGGCAGTCAAGTTCTTTCATTCAGTATGAAAATATCTTACAGTTGACTTTCAGCTGCCCCAAAAAAAAAACCCTTTGGGTCTTCCACTATATTCCTCTATAATAAGGATGGCGGTGTAAAGTACCGCCCACCTCTTCAGAATGAAGGTGGTATTGCAAACACCTCCCATATGACATTTCTATGTATTTTATTGTCCAATTACCAAAAATAATTATGTTACACTTATATTAAATACATTGCATGGGCCAGGGTGACATGCTGACAAACAAACTGGCATAGCTATGACGTAACTAAACCAAGATGAGATGGTCGTGGCAGCCTAATTTTTTTCCTCATATGTGAACAGGAAATGTGCAAATTCAGCTATTTTTACAACAACAACAAAAAAATTGGAATCATGAAGATCATACATTTATGATACAGTTCAATTAACAAATGTTAATATTTGTCTCCCCTGCCTGCACTGGGATGTTAAGAATGAGATGTGATGCCACTCAACTTACTTTGGTAAAACTAAGACTTTTTTGTCCTTGATGGATTATATTTATTCCCATTTTTACTATGGAAAAACATTTTAAAGCCAAACAAATTTAGTGACCAACAAGACCAGATTATACTTTTTCTCTGTAATTATTTTTGTAAAATTTTCCATTATGCAAAACAATTAAGAGTGTCTTTCATCCATTGTACATTCCTGTAAATAGACACACCAATGATTCACAAGTTGAACAACAAATAAGAAAACCCACATACAGTACAGAGCTTATTTATCCCCAATATATTTGTAAAATAGTCAACGGAATGAAATTCAGTGCCCCACATTTTGTACAATAATCGTACTTGTGTAATGTTGACGGATTATGGTGAACAATGCTGTGGCCTCATATTGTCTGAACCAATCTTTGTCTTTGTGGTTTGTTTCTTCTACCAAGTCCAGCTATGCACCTCATTAAAACATCCATGATTAATAGATCAGAGATTGCTGTGGAATATATGTGGAATCCCATGCAAGACCACCAGTCTCTCATGTGTAACGGGAAGGTTTATACATATATGTCATTCTCATTAAGAAAAATAAATACAGTTAATCACTTTGCGACATTTCTGGAAAGCCTATATTGGTTTTTGCGGTTTACATGGTGACCATAAATAGTTTACTCCTCTTGAGAACATGAGTGAGACTGATGAAACCTTACCACATGCCCTACTGATTAATGTTCATATTTTCCTTTTAAGCACTCACATAGAAATCATACAATTTCACAGACATTGAACGAACAAAGACACATTTACAAGTTAGCACTAAAAGAGAAGGCTATTGCTAAAATAGAGTATTGAGATCAACCAATCACTTTGAGTTTGTTCATGACTGAGGGTAAGATGGTGAATAGGGTATGCCGGATAAATATGGGTTTCTACAGGATAACTGTTTTGTAGTTATCTACAGGATAACTACAATGCTGGATAAACTATACAATGCTGCTCTCAGTTTCCCACATGGTTTTGGTTATGGTTAATTCCACAGTTCCAACTTCAGGTATGATAAGAGTGAAATAACAAGAACTCTGTTTTTCTCAGAGGTACTTTACCGCATTGCATTTCCTCTTCTTCAACCTTCTTATTTCTCATTCAAACACAATGATGAAGGAGAAAGCAGTGGAAGCGGACAATAAAATCATCACAAGAAATACATGAGTGAACATTAATGCGTATTTATGAAGCCCTAAAAAACACCTCCCTTGCGCTACATTGACTCTCCATTGCCCTCAAGTCGTGAAGTGGTTATACAACTTGAGAGGATTACTGTATCAAGCTCCACTCACCAAAAGACAGAGCAAAGAATAAAGATGAATTAATGAAACAAAGATTAATTATATTTGTATCCATTATCCGTGCATGAGTTTTGACATTATGGCACAATGTAATGTTTTTTATTACGATACTAATTATAATCACTGAAGGGAAATATAATTTTCACTCTGCTTTGCATTTTCTGTCAAACAGAAAGCTTTCAGAGCACGGTGTCAACAAAATGTCCACCATATTCAGACTCGTTGGACAGTGTGTTGCTGCAGGGGTTTACAAATGCACACAAAGCTGGTACAAGCAAAGTGCATGTGTCACATTCCTAGTAAATATTGTAAATGCTATTATGCTACTATAAATGTCTAGAGCCATTGTCAATGATGCTCTAGTGCAGTGGTCTTAAATAGACGGCCTGCTCGTTACAGCTTTTAATTTGGCCTGCTAAGCATAGCCCAAATAAGGCATTGGGTTCTCATTTTGTGGAGCAGCGCAAGGTGGCGCAGCCAATGCAGTGGTAATTTGGTCCAATGCACCACTGTGTGCGAATTTGGTAAACTGAACTGCACAGAGGTGGGAGTAGCAGCGCACCAAGTAAGGTATCAACATTTTCAGCTCGATGCAATGACAATTTTGTGAAAAAATAGCACGCCAAAGGTGCGCTGAAAGCTCTCCAGCTATGACCTGGTCTATTCTTGGCGCAGGCGAAGCGCACCCCGAGCAGTGATAAATTGCTTAAACAGTGCACTAAGTGAGGTGTCCACATTTTCAGCTTGACACAGTGACAATTTTGTGACAAAACAGCACGCCAAAGGTGCGCTGAAAGCTCTCCAGCTCCTACCTGGTCTATTCTTTGTGCAGGTGAAGCGGACCCCGAGCAGTGATGAATTGCTTAAAGAGCGCACTAAGTGAGGTGTCCACATTTTCAGCTTGACACAGTGACAATTTTGTGACAAAACAGCACGCCAAAGGTGCGCTGAAAGCTTGCCAGCTCCGATCTGGTCTATTCTTGGCACAGGCGAAGCGCTCCCTGAGCATTGGTAAATTGGCTTACATGAACATGAAAACGCCACACAGAGATGGCTGAGGGGGGAATTGAACTCTGGTCTCCTAGCTGTGAGGCCTGCATACTAACCGCTGCAGCTGGGCTTATTTATCTAAACCGCAAATAGGACAAAGTGTTAATTGGATGCAAAACAATTTGAAAGAGGCTTATTTCCAAAATTTTAAAACCTAACAACTAATTTTTTTAACAAGTTATAATTTTTTTGCAATTTTTTAGCTCCTCAAAATATGGGGGCTATGACCTAAATGATGTCAACTGAAAATCAAATTAACGCCACTTCCTGACCTCTTTGGCAGAAGATTTTTTTGCCAGGCATAATTACATTTTTACATTCTCACAGAGTGATGTTTTGCATTTCTATGAACACTTGATGAAAGATAATTGGACACCACAGCGTGTTAAGTGCCCGAACCCAGTGGAGGCACTTCATCACTTCCATCTGTGGTACTTCTGATGGCTACTGACCAAAGGGCAGGCATTGATATATTCATCCTTGTCACATCCTCACCCGCCAAAATAGCCACAATGAGTGATTATTCCTCCGAGTTCTTTCTGTCTCTCACACACAAACTCAAACACATGCATATAGTGTATATATACACACACACAAACTCACACACACACACACACACACATCTTTGCTAAATGTGGCTCTCCATCATCCCTGTCACAATTCAGGTCCTGAAGTTCTGCTGCTGGCTCTCTGTCCACCCCAGGAGCCCAACAAGGCCTCTCCAAATGCCACAGTGAACCTGTGCACACTTTCAGAAACAATGACTAACAATGGCTAAAAAGTTTAGTTGTTATTTTAATATACCCTGTAGGCAACTGTCAATTACAATGATACATTGGGATTTGATTAATTTAAAATGACGCATTAAGTAATGAAAAAGATGGAGCTCAACAAATGTGCAGACACTTGAAAAAAACAAGCACAACTATGTGTCATAAAATGTGGTACATTACAGAAAATAAATATAAAATAATTGCCAATGTTTTTTGCAGATTGTATTTTGCAGAGTAGCCTGTATGTGCACATGGTTCATTAGAGGGCACACTACAGTCCAAGGCTGCACTTCATGCTCATATCCAGGTAAAGAACCATGAAGTCATTTACCATGTAGTGTAGGCTATATAGGGGTGCACGGTGACCGAGTGGTTAGCGCACAGACCTTACAGCTAGGAGACTCCATCTCATTCCATCTCTGTGTAGAGTTTGCATGTTCTCCCCGTGCATGCGTGGGTTTTCTTCGGGTACTCCGTTTTCGTCCCACATTCCAAAAACATGCTAGGTTAATTGGCGACTCTAAATTGTCCATAGGTATGAATGTGAGTGTGAATGGTTGTTTGTCTATATGTACCCTGTGATTGCCTGGCGACCAGTCCAGGGTGTACCCCGCCTCTTGCCCGATGACATCTGGGATAGGCTCCAGCACCCCCCGCGACCCTCGATAGAAAATAAATGAATGATGCTTATTTGGAAAAAAAGACTGCAGGAGGCAAGCTTCAGAAATGGCTTAATATCTCTTACGTGTGTATGGCCATTATGCTCATCATTACTAATTGGATTTGAGTTATAATGATGACATTAAACTAATAATCTAAGCAGGAATGAGCTGCCTCTTTGATGTAATTTAGTCAACCTTCCCATATGTCACTCTCCAAACTGACCTCCTAGAATAAATCAACCAATCTCAAGCAAATTAAAGTTGATGTTTTTGCATCATTAACAATTAAATGAGTACACTCTGCTAATTAGCTATGTTGGATTCTTGCGTCTAAAGTAAACTTGTGACAAAAATCCTAATTTACATTCACAAAAACATTTGACATCATAAGTAAATGTGTATTCAGTAGCAACTATATAGCTATATATAATTGTTTTAAATGAAAACCAACAATATAGCACGACTCATGTGCAGAATTGATATGTTTAGAGTTGAAAAAAATACAGTAATTCCTCGTTTACTTTTCCTAAAATTAGAATTTTGTACTTGTGTTAAATTAAGGAAGTGAGCCCTAATGATCGATTCTGACCCTCGTGTGTAGTACAGTGGTAGAATAGTGAAAGTTTCATGCTCTATTAAAAGTTTATTTGGATGAAAGTCCTCACTTAGGTGACGTGTATTCACTGACACCTCAAATATGTCAACATCATGCCATGCATGTGTATATGTGGTCGAAATAGAAGGATGAGGAAAATTAGTGGATATTCAACACTCAACACTCAAAGAAACTCACAATCATTAACATTCCAATTGACTCAATTAGTGCACACATAGGACACTGTGGCTTCTAAAATTGTCTCCTTCGTTGGAACGGGTCATACTGTGCACTCCGTGCTGGCCAGGTGCAGTTTAGTTTTGCATGATGATGTCTTCAAATTTTTAATTTTTTAAAATGACCTGGGGTGCCCAAACTTTTTCATAACACTGTGGTTGCAAATGGAAATTAACTATGATTAATTAATTAGCAAACTGATTATTCTGATTCAAATGTTGTACCATTTGACCGTCCTATGAAATACTTTAGCTAATAAACCTTGTGACTGACTCTCAAGCGGTACCCCTCATCCTACTCAAAGTCAGCTGGGATAGGCTCCAGCTCACCTGTAACCCTACTGAAGGCAAATTGTATGTAAAATGGATGTCTGGATGGATGAATCGAACACACATCTAATTAAATTAATTCCAGTACAGTGTGCATTGAACCATTCACTCACAGTCAACATCAAATCAACACGACATGACAACCAACACACACCCAACTAAGATCCAAAAGTCCTGTTTATTTTAACTGTAAGCCTGTGATTGCATACATTTCACTAAAAGCCATAACTAATTCCAAGAAGACAGCTGAAAAAATTATCACAGTGCAGCAAGCAAAAATTACAATGAAGTCTTGTTAGTCTCTCATCTTTTTTTTTTCTTTCTTTTTTTAACGACAACCTTACCCAGTTGGCTTTGATCATATCACAAAAGCTTTGGAGATCAAAGTTTCTCACCAATGTGATGAAAGCTGACTCTTAAGTGTTGAATATTTAATCAGTAATTGATAATGGCAAAGAAAAAAAAATATCTATATTTATATGCTGTATATGTGTGCTTGTTAAAGTTATAGACAGTCCAAATCTAAAGAAATGGCGAGCGAGAGAAATTGTGATTTTAGCGAGTACAGATCTCTTCCCATATGTCTTGTTTCTGAGGATCAGATCAGATCTTTTACAAGCGCTACAGGCTCTCTGGGGTTCTTTCTTTCTTGTTATCCTCAGACTCATGTTAAGTTGTTTCTCCTGGTCTATCTTCTTAATTCTAAACCACAGTAAGCCTCTGTATTTCTTTCTCTTTGAATAGCAGAGTGACAGATACATTTATAATAGGATACGTATCTCAATGCGCATGCAATTGAGTACAGAAAATGTAATTGGATTGTCATGGGCAGTTAATAACACAAGATGTCATTAAATTGCTCATTCTTAGCCGATGGTTGCATCAAACTACATTTCATGTTGCTCGATACTGAAATATTGATAATTCCGATGCCAGATCTTTATGTACTAAAATTGATTCTCAATTGAAAATATAGATACTTTGATACTTCAGTCATTTGAGCTGATGTATATTAAAAGGAAAAAAGTGTAAAGTAACAATATTATTGACATCTTGGCTTACATCAGTGGTTCCCCACCTTATGTTTTTAGTCCACAAAGCAGCACATTTTTGGAGTTTAACCGTGTTCTGGGTTGCAGGAAGTGACATCCCAGAGGATTGACGACATACGTTGCTCATAGCACTCATGGTCAAAACACTGCAATGGTGAGGGGGGGTTGCGGGAATGTAAACAAAAAGCAAAAGCGCAGAAGTAGCCACAGCCATGGGAGAATGCGCTGAGGAAATCTATCCATCCATTTTTTATACCGCTTATCCTCACGAGGGTTGCAGGGGTGCTGGAGCTTATCCCAGCTGTCTTTGAATGAGAGGCTGGGTACACCCAGGACTGGTCGCCAGCCAATCACAGGGCACATATAGACAAACGACCATTCACACTCACATCTATAGACAATTTGGAGTCGCCAATTAACCTAACGTGCATGAATGCACAGGCAGAACATGCAAACTCCACATATGGATGCCCAAGCAGGGAACCAAACCCAGGTCTCCTGACTGTGTGCCTTACGTGTTAACAACATGGTCACCGTAACACACTTCTAATTTCAGAGAAAGCAGCAGTGTTCAATATCAGATTTATATCAGCTAAATTACGCTTAAATTACAATTAGTATCGCTTAACACAAACATTTGCTAACACAGAGTTGCAGAGTTACAGGTAAAGAATAACTTGCTTGACTAGTAGAATTTTCACACTGGAAATTAGTTGTTTACAAGCAAAGACAAATAGACAAAGAACTGCAGCATTTCAGTATGTAGAATCAAATTATGGAATGGATTAAGTAAGGAACTTAAACAATGTACCAAGTTGAGCGGATTCTATGAATAATATTAGCAGTTGGTAATTGCAAAATACAAGAAAGAAGAGTCTTAAACTTGTTCTGTCATGTTTATCTCTATTTAATATTTTTTTATTATTACACTGATTATTATATGTCCTTACTATTTTTTATGACCGTGAAAAATGTTAATAATTATATGGTAATGGTTTTATTTCATTTGAACATGCATCAGATTACAATTGAGTGCATCACATAATCAGTTCACAGTTCCACATGTCCAAAAGGAGTAGGAAGAAGCAAAGCTAATTAAATCCTACCCCTCCATCTGGTACTTTTACAATCAGTAACCGTTACATTTGTTCACTTCCTGCTTTCCCCAATACAGTTTGTTTTTTTTTATTTGTTTATTTTTTAATTTTGTATTTTTTTTTTATCACTATACTGTTATGTCAACTTGTCACTTTTCTGCCGCACAGTGACCTCGTGGTTAGCATGTTGGCCACATAGTCAGGAGATTTGTCTCCAATCTCCAATGTGGCCATCTCTGTGTAGAGTTTGCATGTTTTCCCAATGCATCGTGTGGGTTTTCTCTGGGTCTTCAAGTTTCCTCCCACATTATAAAAATATGCATGTTAGATTAATTGTAAACCCATAGGTAGGAATGTGAGTGTGAATGGTTGTTTGTCTATATGTACCCTGTGATTGGCTGGCGATCAGTCCAGGGTGTACCCTGCCTTTCACCCAAAGTCTGCTGGTGTGAGCTCCATCATGGCCCTGCAACCCTAGTGAGGATAAGTAGCATAGACAATGGTATGGTAGTCATTATGTCATGAGCTATGCTATGATATGAAACACACTTCTTAAGCACTGACACCACCTTGGATGTTGCTCAGTATCAGATCGGAAAGGAATCAGCCACTGTTTCCAAATTTAAGATACAGGAATCTGAACATTTATTTTTTTCCATAAAGTATGCAAAATGCAAACACAAAAGGGGTCATTAGTTGATACAGGCGAGCTGCCATGTCCATAAATATTTACCAAGAATGTGGTGATTGATCAACAACTCCAAGCTAGGATATCCATGAATAACCTCTACATACTCCTCCACCAATGCACCTTGAGTCTTTTCTCCCACACATTTGTCCGAGTGCACATAAAAACAAGGATGTGCATGTAGTATACTTTGCAGAACTTCGGCATCTTTCAGCAGCAACATTTAATATGGTGCATGAAAGAACATTTTACATGCTCTATGCTTTTAAATAGTCTAGCAGGGAAATGTGATGCATTATATTGTTTCAGTGCCATAAAATGGTGAAGTTCAAAGAAGGGGGGAATAAAATGATGCGTTTGTAGAATTACTTACAAGTTACTTCAATCTTTCTTTCATTTCCTACCGCTTATCCTCACGAGGGTCGCAGGGGGTGCTGGAGCCTATGAATGGTTGTTTGTCTATATGTGCCCTGTGATTGGCTGACGACCAGTCCAGGGTGTACCCCATCTCTCACCCGAAGACAGCTGGGATAGGCTCCAGCACCCCCGCGACCCTTGTGAGGAAAAAGCGGGAGAAAATGAATGAATGAATGAATTAATTAATTAATTAATTAATGTTATGTAAGCACTGGTTGAGAAGGATTTTTGAAAAAAGTAAAAACTGTTAAACTGATTCAACAGAGAGCTAAAATAACAGATTGACAGATGTGGGCCTCCTGAGCAGAGTGAGAGGTCAAGTATGAATGATAAATGATGAGTCAGCTGGATACAGACAGTATGGAAAATGTTCCATACTGAGTTAGTTGAAGTGGGAATGTGCCATGAAATGAGTTTCAGAGCTTGGGCATCCTTAATTTATTACCAAGCCAGAAGGATGTCTCTTTTTTATTAAAAGCAAGTAGCAGGGATGTTCAAGGAAAATTAAAGAATTACTGCAAGTTGGTAATTTCACTACGTATGTGTACCATCAACCATCCCTCCACCATTAGACAAGCAGTTATGAGCTAATGATTTCCCATAAATATAATCTAAGTGGCTGCATTATATCAGTGTGTTGCAAATTTTGCACTGAGCCGACTTGTTTTTTTTTTTTTAAATGCATTTAAGCCAAACTTTGCGGCTGCTTCTTATTGGTCGATGCTCAACACTCGATGAACAATCATTTGTTATGCTCCCGGATGGTCTGGGTCCCGGACACGGAGACTGGAGACAGGTGAGTGAGTTCTTATGGCTTTATTAGGCCCAAAAGGTAACAACGGAAAGCGATGGTGTCGGAAGGGATCACCATGGAAAAACACAAAGGGAGTTGGCTGGAGGCGAGCACTGCTGAACGCAAAAACAAAAGGTACAAGGAGGCAGAGCAGCGGCATGTGTAGCGTAGCGTTGGCAGTGCAATAATCCGGCGTTCACCAGCTGTCTGCAGTCAGCTTAAGTGCAAGTGGAGTAATTGGCCTCAGGTGCGTTCAGCAGCTCCACCTCCAGCCAGGGACAGAGGATCTGGAGAGACACAAAACAGGGAGGAGACTGGGGAACAGAGCAAGGGCCCCAGGATATGACAGTACCCCCCCCCCCCCTTAACCTGGTGGCCTACCTGGCTTCTCGGGGAAGCGACGGTAAAAGTCCGAAAGTAAGTCAGGGTCAAGGATGAGCGCACGAGAGACCCACGAGCGGTCCTCGGGGCTGTACCCTCCCAGTCGACCAGGTACTCGAAACCCCTGCCCCTTCTTCTCACGTCCAAAATGGCCTTGACCGAGAATGCGGGGTGGCCGTCGATAAGCCTGGGAGGAGGACTAAGCAACACCGAGGAGGGGCTGATGACCCGTTCCACGGGATAAGGGCCGATGAACCTCGGCTGGAGCTTCTTAGAACTGGTGTGGAGGGGCAGGTCTCGTGTGGACAACCAAACCCGCTGTCCCGGCTTGTACTCTGGTGCTGCCACACGGTGGCGGTTGGCCAGGCGCTGGTTGCGCTCTGCAGTGCGTGCCAGGGCCATCCGGGTGTTGCGCCAAGCCAGGCGAGCGCGGCGCAGGTGGGCGGACACCGAGGGGACAGCTGACTCTGCCTCCAGAGACGGGAAGGCTGGGGGTTGGTAACCATATGCCCCATGGAAGGGAGAGAGACCCGTGGCAGAGCTGACCAGGGAGTTGCGGGCATACTCAATCCAGGGCAAATTGACGGCCCAGGAGGCAGGCTGCTGATGGCACACGCAGCGGATGGCGGCTTCCAGGTCTTGGTTCGCTCGCTCGGACTGGCCGTTGGTTTGTGGGTGGTAGCCCGAGGACAGGCTGGCAGTAGCCCCCAAAGCCTTGCAAAAGGCCTTCCATACGGCAGAGGAGAATTGTGGTCCCCTGTCGGATACTGCGTCAGTGGGGATGCCGTGGAGCCGGAATACGCGGGTGACCATTAGCTGGGTGGTCTCGAGGGCTGAGGGGAGCTTGGGGAGGGCGATGAAGTGGGCCACCTTGGAAAAACGGTCCACAATGGTGAGAATGACCGTGTTCCCGTTGGATGGGGGAAGGCCGGTGACAAAATCCAAAGCCACGTGGGACCACGGTCGGGAAGGGATGGGCAGGGGGCATAGGAGGCCTGCTGGGGCCTGGTGGGATGATTTATTATGGGCACATGTAGTGCAAGCGACCACAAACTCTGTAACGTCCGCGCGCAGAGCAGGCCACCAGAACCTCTGCGAAAGGAGAAAGGTGGTGCGCGAAACTCCGGGATGGCACGCGAGCTTGGACTCGTGCGCCCAGCGAAGAACCTCAGGGCGAAGGCCAGGGACGACAAACAGGCGCCCGGCCAGGCAGCCCCCCGGGGGAGAAGAGTCCTTCAGGGCGTCCATCACTCTCTTCTCCACGTCCCACTGAAGGCCCCCCAGGATGCGGGATGGTGGGAGGATGGTCTCCTGAAGAGGTGTGTGCGAGGGAGGGGAGAACATCCTTGACAGGGCATCAGACTTGCCATTCTGGGAACCGGGGCGGAAGGTCAGGGTAAAGTCAAAACGGGTGAGGAAGAGGGCCCAGCGTGCCTGCCGCAGAGCGGAGGTAAGCCAAGTTCTTGTGGTCCGTAAGAACGACAAAGGGGACCGCCGAACCCTCCAGCCAGTGCCTCCACTCCTGTAGGGCCAAGACGACGGCCAGTAATTCCCTGTTGCCAATGTCGTAATTGCGTTCCGCCGGGGTCAGGCGGCGAGAGAAGAAGGCACAGGGGTGCAGCTTCTGATCGGTGGTGGAGCGCTGGGAGAGGACAGCCCCCACGCCGGTGTCGGACGCGTCCACCTCGACAAAGAATTGAGAGAGAGGGTCAGGGTGGACAAGAACAGGTGCAGAGGTGAAGCACAACTTGAGACTCTCGAAGGCGGAATTAGCGTCTGGGGTCCACACAAAAGGAATCTTAGTGGATGTGAGCCCATTCAAAGGTTCTGCGACCCGACTGAAATTCTGAATGAGGCGGCGGTAGAAATTAGCGAAGCCCAGAAACCTTTGAAGGTCCTTCCTTGATGTAGGAGGGGGTCAATCGACCACAGCCTGGATCTTGGCAGGGTCGGCTCGGCGTTGCCCCTTCTCCACCACAAACCCCAGAAAAGAAACCGATGAAGGATGGAAAGAGCATTTCTCTGCCTTAACGAAAAGCTTATTGTCGAGGAGCCTCCGTAAGACCAGCCGCACCTGCTGGATATGCTCCTCGAGCGTGGCGGAAAAAATCAAAATGTCATCGAGATAGACAAACACGAATCGACCCAGCATATCACAAAGGACATCGTTTATGAGGCACTGAAAAACAGCGGGAGCATTGGTGAGGCTGAAAGGCATAACAAGGTATAAAGTGGCCAATAGGAGTGTTAAAGGCGGTCTTCCACTCGTCCCCCTCACGGATGCGGACAAGGTGGTAAGCATTACGGAGGTCGAGCTTGGTGAAAAACTTTGCTGAGTGAAGGGAGTTGAACGCAGAGTCAAGCAAGAGAAGTGGGTATTTATTTTTGACTGTGATCTTATTGAGGGCACGGAAATCCACACATGGGCGGAGTGACTTATCCTTCTTCTCGACGAAGAAAAAGCCAGCAGCTAGAGAGGAGGAGGGGCGAATGAAGCCCGACGCGAGAGAGGAAGAGATATATTCCTCAAGTGCCTCTCTCTCAGGCTTAGACACGTTATACAGGCGTGAAGTGGGGAGTGTGGCACCAGGGTGAAGATTAATACTACAGTCGTACGGATGGTGAGGGGGGAGTGACATGGCCCTGCTCTTACTGAACACGTCACGGAGCTCGTGGTAGGCGGAGGAAACCGAGGAGAGATCAATGCGTTCGGGAGTAGCGGCGCGAGTGGCTGGCAGACAGGGACACGCCCCCCTCAAGCAATGCGTGTGGCAGAAAATACTCCAGTTTGCAATGGCTGGCTTAGCCCAGTCAATGTTAGGGTTGTGTCTGCTCAACCAATTAAGCCCTAATACCACGGGAGCGGAGCGCGAGGGGATGACGAAAAAAGTCAAGTTCTCGACGTGGTTGCCAGATAGGCGGAGCACAAGAGAGTGTGTCTGGACAACTTTGGCCGTCGACAGCGGCACCACAGGGATAGATGATCTAACCACAACTGCTTCGTCGAGAAAGCAGTCGTCCAAGCCAGAGTCAATAAAGGCCTTGATATCAATACTGATATCAGACCAGGAGAGTGTACCTGGCAACTGCAATCGGCTGGCAGCAGGCGTGGTCGAGGCAGGAGGCGCGGTCAGAGAGCCCACAGACGAACCAGGAGAGGGCGCGACCATAGCTTGGGAGCGTTGGCTGTCTGGGTGGAGTGGACAGCGGGCGATGGTGTGGTCGGGTTGTCCACAGTATATGCAGAGGCGTAGCCGAATGCGATGCCTCCTCTCGGCCGGCGTGAGGCGATGTCCGCCGAGCTGCATGGGTTCCTCCGGTGCCAGCATAGGTGGTGTCCCCAGGGAGGTGGACGGCCTGTTGAAGAGGGCGAACTCGTCGGGGTTTCTCCAAACCAAGGTCGGCGCGGCGCGTCGGAGGAGCTGGTCCTGCTCGCGGAAGTTCAGGCGCTTTTCGATGCGGACGGCCAAGGCGATCAACTCGTCGAGATTGCCCGGCGTCTCCAGGGGGATCATGTGGTCTTTGATTCGTTCCGCGAGCCCGTCGGAGAAAACATCCAGGAGAGCTGAGGGGTTCCAGTCGCTCATGACTGCGAGCGCGCGGAACTCGATCGCGTAGTCCGAAACGCTGAGTTTGTCTTGGCGAAGCCTCAGGAGGGTCCGGGCAACCTCGCGGCCGGGAAGATTCCGTTGGAACACCTGCTCCAAGGCTTTTGCAAACGAGGAGAAGGAGGAGCAGATGGCCGAGCGTCGGCTCCATTCCGCCGTGGCCCAGGCGCCCGTCACATTAGCATGGTCAGTCAACTTTCTGAGGCTCCATTTAGGGTTATTGAGGTGAGAAACACTATTGAATTCAAGTAATAATTCATGGCAAAACAGGTAGGTGTTGATGTCACTGCAACATCTTGTCTCGGGGAGGAGTAACGTCAAAAATCACATCACCAATGAAGGTAAGACTGACAAAATGATCATTTATCCATTTTATTTGTAATTTTTATTAATTTCAATTTTTTCCGCATGTACAACTAAAACTATATAGAAACAATTCAACAATGCAAAAGAGGATGCTATTATCTGCACCTGTGAAAGCAAATGTTCCCAAAGGTTGAACAGTGATGAATGAGGAGGTCCTGATAAAGGCTGACATAGACCACACATTACGATGCAGTCAATTGGTTGGTTGCAAGCGTGAAATTGCTCCCACAGATCCGTGGCTAACTAATACGGAACAGCACATGTTTTAAAAAAAAAAATCACAGTGCTGAAGTTGATGATGATTAATTTTTTAGCAACATGCACATTTCCTGATTGAGACATGTAATTGTGTGCAATTGCATCATTATCAGTGTCTGCTTGACATGATAAGCAGCATGAAAGGCCCCTCAGCTGATTAGCAAAATGGGGTAGAAGTTGAATACATCGACAAGATGAATCACATCACACTCTCATTGTTCTGCATGAACACTTTTGACACTCCATTGCAACAAATACAAGAAGCACATCAGTGACACATGATGAATCCATCGATTATCGCTTCAGGATGACTGACATGGTTGGCTTGTTCTTTCTCTAACTATGTTAACAAAAGTTCTATATCCATCCATTTTCTATAATACGTATCCTCACTCCGGTCATGGGGAAATGCTGGAACCTGTCCAAGCTAAATTTGGGCAAGAGGCAGGGTACGCTATGGACTGCTCGCCAGCCAATCACAGAACACAGAACAACCATTCACGGTCACATCCGTACCTATTGACCAAGTCTCTACTAATCCAGTGGTTCTCAATTATGTGTGTCAAATGAATGTGTCTCATATGCTCTGCAGCTGTAGCACTGATCCCATCCATCCATTTTCTCTATCGCTTATCCTCATTAAGGTGGCGGTGGTATGCTGGAGCCTATCCCAGCTGACTTCAGTCAAGAGGCAGTGTACACTCCGGTCGCCAGCCAATCGCAGGGCGCTGTAGCACTGGTCAAAAGTGCAAATATGCACTGTTGCCAACTTTTCAGAAAGAAAAGTATTTATTAGCTCTCCTCTAAGTCACTAGATGATATCATTATTTAATTTGCATATCATTTGCATGTTTCGGAGGAAAGAGAAAACAAGTAAGTAAAAACACCTGCATTGCATTTTTAAATACTGAACTATTCGTTTGTTCATGAGTGGCACGGCGGTCTAGTGGTTAGCGCGCAGACTCACAGCGAGGAGACCAGGGTTCAATTCCACCCTCGTCCATCTCTGTGTGGAGTTTGCATGTTCTCCTCGTGTAAGCGTGGGTTTTCTCCGGGTACTCCGGTTTCCTCCCACATTCCATTAATTGACGACTCCAAATTGTCCATAGGTATGAATGTGAGTGTGAATGGTTGTTTGTCTATATGTGCCCTGTGATTGACTGGCAACCAGTCCAGGGTGTACCCCGCCTCTTGCCCAAAGACAGCTGGGATAGGCTCCAGCACCCCCGCGACCCCCGTGAGGAAAAAGCAGTAGAAAATGAATGAATGAATGAATGAATGGTTTGTTCATTTAAAATCGGCCATCATTTGATCTGAATAAAATAACTTCATATTTTATATTTTATCCTGGCCAGCGCCTCTTAAAATCTGCCTTCAAACCTTGACAATTGTGGCAGTCAGTCAATAACTTAAAATCCTCAAAAATGGCCAGTATTGAGATGGACAGCTTTTGAAAAATGGCTGAGATTGAATGGTTTGCCATGTAAAGCAGGGTGAGCTCCAACATCACGGCTCGCGCATGACTGAAGGTACACTGCTGGCTTGTTGACTTTGCTGGCTTTGGGTGGGGCAGACCTGTCAATAACACCCACTGTTGCTCCGTGACAACACATAATGCAGGATAATATGTGCTTTCATTTTTGAGTCCCCAAATACCAAAAACAGCAAGTCTTTCACAGGAGAGAGAGTTGTGAAGGTGTGATTTTGCTGCAAATACTTTATTCAAAGGTCAACAAAAAGAGGAATTGTACCTTAGTTGGTAGAATGGTTATCTTCCAACCTGAAGGTTGTGGGTTCGATCCTTTGTCCTTTGCCGTGATCATGTCAAAGTATCCTTGGGCAAGATACTGAACCCCCACTAAGAGTGTCAAAGTGCTTTGAGCGCCTTGGAGGTGGAAAGGCCAAGTGAAAGACCATTTACCCAAATTAAAGCAAATCCCAATGTCATCTACAACAATAACAAGCAATCTGAAACTTGGAGCATGTATACTGTTGTAGTTTTTTTTTTATAGAAACACTTACTAAATTGTTGAATTACTGATGTGAAATTGGGTCTATAAATGACATTTATATCATGCATATTACAAAACGTTTATACCATACAGTGTAATTGTATTATTCAACCCATTAGGATTGTCTTGACAGTAGACACCTACATGTATTGTCATATGTAATGTTAATCGGCAGTGTGATATTTAATATTTCAGCTCACTATACAATACAATATTTATCAAACAGTGGGTACAGTGTGCTGTAATTTTAATGTCTATCCCAGCTGGATATGTGCAATGCAATGAGCTTCCTCGGTTATCACTGGCTGCTGTGCGGTATTGAGGTAAGAATCATATCATGCAATCCCCTCTTGAGACTCTATTAATTAATAAGAGCTTTGCTAGAGAGGCCCTTGTCCACTTAGGCTCTGTGGTGTCCTGAAATAAATCGATTTGTGTCTCTCCTGCTGCCGATGTGTCTGGCGGGCATCTTTTAGCATCCCACAGGCAGCACATCATGTGCGGTGTGTCTGCTACAAAAACATACAGTATTGTATACTGCTGGATGACACCTTCAGAGTGAGGATCGCATTTCTTGCTTCCTGCTAAAGTTGCAGAGCTTAGAATAGCTTAGAATAGATTGTGCTCATATTAAGAGTTTTCATTTTTGGCCCTAATATCAGCGATCCTAAATTCCTTACGGAACAGTCCAGAGACACTTCCAATCATGACCTTTGCTGTGTTGTTTAATAGCTATTGACTTTTGCTGATGCAGATGAAGCCACATTAAATGCTATTGATGCTCCAAATAAATGACAAAATCATTAAACCACAAAGTCAGTAAATAATCCTGGGGTAGGAAAAAAGTTGATCTGATCTCGGTTCAACAGTTTAAGTAGAAATGCAGCAAATGCATTTTTGCAGATGAGGTGGACATACAAGCAATGCTGACTAAACAAATCATCCAAGTGTATTTTTAGGTTGCAATGCATGCGCTGAGAAAAAAACAAAAAAACTCTCTGAAACGGAGCGTTCAGAGCCATCCAAAAGTCCTTTCAGGGCTCACTTCCAAATGTGCAAACCGACATATCTGAAACTCTGGTATCGTTGAACGGAAACACAACAATCTAACAACATTTATGGGTCAGAAAAGTGGAAAAAGCATTATAG
The DNA here is from genome assembly GCF_037039965.1 of Doryrhamphus excisus. NCBI lineage: Eukaryota > Metazoa > Chordata > Actinopteri > Syngnathiformes > Syngnathidae > Doryrhamphus > Doryrhamphus excisus. The sequence continues at coordinate 5,367,243 of NC_136369.1, forward strand.
GTCTGCTTTAATTAATACATTTTTTAAATACTATGACAGAGTGAGCGACACAATGACAGTGACACAGCAGTTTTTTTTGTATTCCGGGTGTGCTTCCTGATGAATACCAAAGGTGCTTACTAGTGGAGATTCAAACCCGGGGCGGTTGCTCCGAAGTCCAGAACGCTAACAGCTACACCACGGCAGCTCCCTGGTTGTTCGTTAACCAATTTTGAATTTATGCTGGTACGACACAGTAGGTGGAACCAGTTCAAGGAGCAGCTTACTACGACAATGATGTGCTTGTAAATACTTTGGTTTTGAAAAGGAGATTATTGTTTTAAACAATGCATATAAATTGAATTACCGTAATTATTCATGCAAACATTTATACTCATGTAAGATTATACGATATACCATATGTTTTATGGTCATTGTTGCTACAATTTAACCGGTAAGTTCCTGCTCTGCTGCCCTGCATTATGGCACTCTTGAGAATGCTTTTTACTGTAAAAAGGAAAAATCTTTGCCTAATTAACCTAAACTATGACAAGTGGGTACAATTTAAGTGTAGGGTGACAATTGTTTTGAAATATGGGTGACCATGAAACAACAACAAAAAATAGAGTGAGATAAATACCATTGCAGGAAACCACATGTAAATATATGTGATGATGCATTTGTACATGAAACCATTAGAATCTGCATGCAAATGGTTGTATAAATGTAATGTTGGCATGAGTTACAGTATGTGTTGCATGTCTGACAAGAGGAAAGGTCTTGTTTTTTTTTCTTTTTTTAAACACCCCCACCACACTGACAAGTGATTGGAGTCAATGATTCCGACCAAGCAAGGGAAAAGTTGGGAGTGTTTTGTGAACATGGGCAAAGGTGTACGTACTATCCAACCAAAATGTTGCTGTTGCCGTCAAATGGCTTTCCAATGATACTTGTTCATGTTGAAGAATCAGAAGCGCAACCTGTAATAACAATTCCTAACTAGTATGTTTATTTTGTGCAACTAAGCGGGTGTCTGTGTAGCAGTATAGGGTGTGCATACAGAGAACATTATAAGCTCACAGATTTCTGGAGTTGCTAACAGCCTTTTTCCACCACCAGTCGGTGGTCTAACGAGGTTTTAATGCAACAAGTACATTTTGTCATTATCCGTATTAGTTTTGAAAGAATATGCTCATTCATATTCACTTTTCATGCTCTGTGATTGGCCAGTCACACACAACGACCACCTCACCCGACACGCACTGTAGCCACATAGTAGCTCAGCGGTGCTTCACAAGGTGCAATTGGGAAATTTAAAACGGCACGGCGTTTGTGACAATGCCTCCACTTTGTTAGGTTTTCTTCAGCCCGTACAAGGTCAGCATTTATGGCTCGCATAAAATATGACTCCCCTGTCAATACATTGCAGTATGCACATTGCAATGTTAAACTTGTTTCATAAAATACACTGTGTTTTTAACAGGACAGCGGGCACGATCGTGCATCAGTCACTGACAGTGTTTTTTTTTTTTTATAATCCCTTTAATTGCCATAAGCCATTATTCACTGCACTAGCGAGGAAAACAGACTCAGTCAAGACAGTCCAACCCAGGTGACCCGCCCAAATATTTGAAAAGCACTGTTGTAAAGTAACAATACACTTACAGTAAATGAGTACAGTTGTTTTGTTGGCTACTACACCTACACAGAGTAGATAATTCATGTATTGTATATTTTATATAAGAATACATTTTTAGGAAATGTGTTAAATACACTATTCCACCATATGTCCATGGAGGTTTGCCAAAAGAACTCGCTCACTGTGGCCGGGAAAAGGGCATTAATGTCGGATAAGCTATTCCGCCGTGCGTCCACCGAAATGGGGAGAACCACAGTGCAGGAGCCACTGTCATGGCCGGCTAATGTACACAGTATACTTTTAAACTCATAGTTGTACACTACATAGTTGAATCATAGTCAAACATAGTTGTTGGTTATTCTGCATTATTTATTGGTAGTGTCTTGTCTGTTGCTATCTACATATTACATTGATCTGCTGTGGCGACTCCGAAATCAGGAAACCTTAACCTGCTTGCAATTTCAATGGAGGCGCCAAGATTGACAGGGAAGGAGGCAACAGACTGGCCAAGTCAAACAGCGCTTTCGGCAGACTATATAAATGAGTGTGGAAAACAAGCATCTGAAAAAGGGCACCAAGATCAGCGTGTACAGAGCCATCGTACTCACCAACCTACTGCAAGGTTCTGAGTACCATCACCACCTGGGACTCCTGGAGTGTTTCCATCAGCACCGTCTCCTCATTATCCTCTACATTCACTGGAGCGACTACGTCACAAATGTTGACGTCCTTGAACAGGCGGAGATCACCAGCATTGAGGCCATGCTGCTGAAGTCACAGCTAAGCTGGGCAGGACATGTCTCCAGAACGGACGATCATCGCCTGCCCAAGATAGTCCTGTATGGCGAGCTTTCCACTGCCCACTGTGACAGAGGGGCACCAAAGTGGTCTACTCTGGCCGCTGACCGCAACACCTGGCGCCACATCATCCACTGCCTCCTCCTTCGAGGATTCCTGCAGGAACAACCCGAGGGATTAAACGCCGCAGGAGGAAAACTCGCAAAGCCTCAGCAGTTGTACCTGACGTGACCTTTGACTGCAGCCGCTGCGGTCGCACCCACCTATCTCGCATTGGCTTTGCCAGCCATGAGCGTACCTGCAGGGGATGTGGGAAGCCCCCTTCATGAAATCTTCATTTGTGAAGCCAAGTCAAGAGAGTGAGATCATTATGAGCGCTGATGTTGCGCTGCTTCTTTAAGTAGGGTTTTTTTTTTACCCTTGAGGGAAAATCCCAATTCCAATATCAGCCGATATCAGATTTTTAGTCTGATATTGGGACAATAAGTTTCGCTGGCCGATATTATCGAACATCCCAAATAATAATGTCTATTTTTGACACATGGCTCGCTCTTTCTCCTCTTCCAAACCCTTCTGGAAGTTTCATTTCTGCTTCTAATAGCAACTATGTTGCATTCAAGGACCGACATACAAAGTGCCGACTCAAAACACATGATAAAAAAACATCATCAGTGAAGCATCAAGAAATAAACATGTGTTTCTTATGTGTGTGTGTGTGTGTTTGTGGGGGGGGGTACAGTGGTACATGTATACTGAAGATTTTATCACATATTTATGCATTTTCACTGACTCAGTATGAATAAGATTAGTTTTTTGCAGAAATATCAGTTTGTTTTCTGGAAAAATAATTCCAAAAATGTGATAATTTGTGGGGCCATTAATGCTAAATGGTGAATGAGATGAGATCCACTGTATACAGTGAAAAAAATAAGTATTTGAACACCCTGCTATTTTGCTATTTCTCCCACTTAGAAATCATGGAGGGGTCTGAAATTTTCATCGTAGGTGCATGTCCACTGTGAGAGAGATAAACTAAAAAGAAAAATCCAGAAATCACAATGCATGATTTTTTAACAATTTATTTGTGTGATACAGCTGCTAATAAGTATTTGAACACCTGAGAAAATGAATGTTAATATTTGGTACAGTAGCCTTTGTTTGCTATTACAGAGGTCAAACGTTTCCTGTAGTTTTTCACCAGGTTTGCACACACTGCAGGAGGGATCTTGGCCCACTCCTCCACACAGATCTTCTCTAGATCAGTCAGGTTTCTGGGCTGTCGCTGAGAAACACGGAGTTTGAGCTCCCTCCAAAGATTTTCAATTGGGTTCAGGTCTGGAGACTGGCTGGGCCATGCTAGAACCTTGATATGCTTCTTACGGAGCCACTCCTTGGTTTTCCTGGCTGTGTGCTTCGGGTCGTTGTCGTGTTGGAAGACCCAGCCACGACCCATCTTCAATGCTCTGACAGAGGGAAGGAGGTTGTTCCCCAAAATCTCACAATACACGGCCCCAGTCATCCTCTCTTTAATGCAGTGCACTCGTCCTGTCCCATGTGCAGAAAAACACCCCCAAAGCATGATGCTACCACCCCCATGCTTCACAGTAGGGATGGTGTTCTTCGGATTGTACTCTTCATTCTTCTTCCTCCAAACACGCTTATTGGAATTATGACCAAAAAGTTCTATTTTGGTCTCATCTGACCATAAAACTTTCTCCCATGACTCCTCTGTATCATCCAAATGGTCATATGCAAACTTAAGACGGGCCTTGACATGTGCTGGTTTAAGCAGGGGAACCTTTCGTGCCATGCATGATTTCACATCATGACGTCTTAGTGTATTACCTACAGTAACCTTGGAAACGGTGGTCCCAGCTCTTTTCAGGTCATTGACCAAGTCCTGTCGTGTAGTTCTGGGCTGATTCCTCACCTTTCTTAGAATCATTGAGACCCCACAAGGTGATATCTTGCATGGGGCTCCACTCCGATTGAGATTGACCGTCATGTTTAGCTTCTTCCATTTTCTAATGATAGCTCCAACAGTGGACCTTTTTTCACCAAGCTGCTTGGTAATTGCTCCGTAGCCCTTTCCAGCCTTGTGGAGGTGTAAAATTTTGTCTCTGGTGTCTTTGGACAGCTCTTTGGTCTTCGCCATGTTACAAGTTAAAGTCTTACTGATTGTATGGGGTGGACAGGTGTCTTTATGCAGCTAACGACCTCAAACAGGTGCATCTGATTCAGGATGATACATGGAGTGCAGGTGGACTTCTAATGGGCAGACTAACAGGTCTTTCAGGGTCAGAATTCTAGATGATACACAGGTGTTCAAATACTTATTTGCAGCTGTATCACACAAATAAATTGTTAAAAAATCATGCATTGTGATTTCTGGATTTTTCTTTTTAGTTTATCTCTCTCACAGTGGACATGCACCTACGATGAAAATTTCAGACCCCTCCATGATTTCTAAGTGGGAGAAATAGCAAAATAGCAGGGTGTTCAAATACTTATTTTCTTCACTGTAGATGATTCTGTATTAACATGCAGTCAGGTACACTGCAACTCCTCAGTGAGTTGAAGTGTTAAGTGTCCCAGTGAAATGTTTTTATTTTCATTGGTACTGTGATATACAGTAGTGCACTACAAGGGTCCACCTTGAAAGAAAAATCGTCACTATTCAAATCGTAGAAGATATCTCTATGCAACATTTCATCATGGCCTTTTGAATACATTGCAGTCCATAAGGGACAAAGTGAATGGAGCAGATAGTGATCTCTGAGGGTATTCTGTGGAATGAAGTAATCTAAATGCATTTCTTGTCTGACACAGCACACTTTCAACTGAGTCTTCATTTGGTTTATAGAAATGTTGCCAGTGCCAAAATGATCAATAACCCCATTAACAGAACCAAAGGAATACACTTTCTCCTTTTCCCTCTGGGTTGCTCTTCTACAAGCCAAGTTTAGGAATTTGAATGGATAAGTATGTCCACTTTAAAATACGTAGGCTTCTCATTGTAAGCCATAATGGTTTTGGGTGCCAAAGCATTAACAGCCTAATGAAACAAATCACGACATATTGCAGTCTAAGCGATGATAGCATCCATTACTTCCTGCTGGTTCAGGTAAAGCCACTTTTATAGATTAGCTCTATACCTATCTCAAATGTATAGTCTTTCTAAAGCAGTATTATAAATTAGTGATATATTTCTTCAACCTGCACTTTTTTGGAATTCTTGTAAAACATGAACACATATTTGTGCACACTGTGCATAATAGCTAGCTAACAATGCTTGTCGTTGGGAGACCCATTGATCGGAACTAATGCTACTCCCGTCAACAAGGTAAAACACCTCTTTCCCCCAGGCAGAGAATAATGTTGCTGTGTGCGAGGCAGATCAGGCTATAATGAAACATACACACACACACAAAACTGTTACTCACTCACTTACAATACACTCTCATTGGGATGCCGACTGAAGGAATAGCTGTATCTTCCAGCAAAGATGTGTGCTCCCTGTTGAGCTGCTGAGTTCAAAAGAATCATGTAAAAAAAAAAAAAAAGAAACGCTTAGAACAAACAAGCATCTTGCTGAGTCTTCGTAGCGATGTTGTCTGGTCTAAGATGCGAGTCGGCGTATCCACTGCGTTAAATTTTCAAAACTAACAACACAGTACCAGCACCAGTAGGTAGCGTTACTAGGGAGTAGTGAAACGTTACTTGCAACGCCTATAGTTGTGAGTAAAATAGCTGTGTGCCAATGACGTTCATGGTTAGCTTGCTCATATTAACTCCTTTTCTCACGTTGTAATGCACAGAAACGGTAAAGAAATATGTACGTGTTAATGTTTCACATAAGGATTGTGAATGATGGGTAGTTACCCTTTTAGGCTGACAAACATTGAGATATATCCTCGTTTACAAATAACAAATAGTTTGTTTCTTTTTGACATTTCTCTATATTAGCACACGTGCAAGTGCAAATAGTCTAATAATTGTGAAGGTACATTGGCCTTAGCAAAAACAGTAATATGCCTGCCATTGCTATGTTGACATCCTGACATACATTAGTCTAAAAATAATGGTGGACTGTTTTCATTATTTTTCAGAATTGTTTGCAGTGCTTTTACTGTAGAAACTTTACCACATTAACCATTGTTTATTTGTATTTACCACAGTCGTTAACCACATCGTCACATTTGGGGAAGTTTTTTAAACATTTCCTATTGTCTAATCGCCCACCTGACCATCATAAATACATTGAAAACTGTACTGCTAATCCATGTGATCCGATCTCACTCATGGATTGTCGGTATCGGAATTGGCAGCATAAAACCCTTATCGGAGCTACAACGGTAGAGACAAATGTGGAGGGAACAAATCCTTCTCATTATCTCTCAGTATCTTTCTGAAAGATCATTTTGTCAGTTTGGCTGCATTTAGTTAAATCTTAGCGGATGCACTTCAAAATCAGCAGTCATCGTTAAAAACCAGCGACCCAGTTCCATTGGCAGCCATATGTACATTTTTATGCTACAACACCGCCTCGACTTTGTTAGATGAGTGAATGAGATTCATGGGATTATATGCTCTCCCATTCCTTCTTGTCAGTCCTCTTTCTCTTTCAGTCTGGTACAAATACATATTGGCTTTCTTTTTCCAAAACAGATTCACACTTACTTCTTAGATGCGTTCTGATGACACCACTTTTGTGGACCTTCTGGGACTGTATTTACGAGCATCTGTGCATTTTGTACTTTGGACACAAGCCATCTCTAAGGGGACCTGTTATGCTCATTCTTTGGCCATTTGTATTGAGTTGTGGATTCCTATAGAACAGCTACACACAATAACCAGCCAAAAAAAGAGTGATGGGAAAATTTTGAATTTACAGATATAACTTCAGTGATGGGCTGTACGGCGGTCTAGTGGTTAGCACACAGGCCTCACAGCTAGGTTCAATTCCACCCTCGGCCATCTCTGTGTGGAGTTTGCATGTTCTCCCCGTGCATGCATGGGTTTTCTCCGGAGACTACGGTTTCCTCCCAACATTCCAAAAACATTAAGTAATTAATTAATTGGTGACTCCAAATTGTCCATTGGTATGAATGTGAGTGTGAATGGTTGTTTGTCTATATGTGCCCTGTGATTGGCTGGCGACCAGTCCAGTGTGTAACCCGCCTCTCGCCCGAAGACAGATGGGATAGGCTCCAGCATCCTCTGCGACCCTCGTGAGGATAAGTAGTAGAAATTGAATGTAATGTAAACATCACTCAGGAAGCCATTATTTAATCAGGCCATCTCCAGAGGCTGACTCCCCAGTAAGTACCAGTAGGGGGTCCTTCAAAAATCTTTTGACACCAAAGTATTAGCTTTTGAAGGGCGTTGGGGAAGGGATTTTTTTTGTTAATTCATTTACAGAGTGCAGTCAGGAAATTATAGAATTTTATCCAAGAGGCCACTCTTGGCCAGACACCTAAGGACTGCCATGCATACTGTGTGTTGTCTGACCCCTTTGTTTTGCAAAGGCAAAAAAAACTGTCTATATTTCAGGAATTTTCTCCTAGTTGGGATGATAACATTTTTCCCACAACAAAAGCTAGTTCTCATTCTTTTCATTCCGGAAACTGCAGTGGAATACATTAAGAGATCATTTTTGCAGGAACCACAAAATACAGCTGAATAGATTCAGCTGTATAGATTCAGCTGTATTTTGTGGTTCCTGCAAAAACGATCTCTTTTTGCAGGAACCACAAAATACAGCTGAATAGATTCAGCTGTATAGATTCAGCTGTATTTTGTGGTTCCTGCAAAAACGATCTCTTAATGTATTCCACCCACGGCCGTCTCCAGGCACGCCCACTCTGCTGTGGGTGGTCACACTGCCGAGTGCATCGAAAGAGTTCTGGTTTGGGCCGCTAACTTTATAGGAGCCGATAAATGGTATAAGAGTTGATAATAAATGGCAATTTATCTTTTTAAAATGTCTGCTTTTAACTTGCAGCCAGGATGTAGAGATTGGACAGTCTGAAGATTCTCAAGAAAAGAGGTTACTTCAAGATGTCTCTCAATGGTAGGCAGCTTTAGCATTTTTGCGTTAGCATTGGTAACATGTAATGTGTTTTGCGGGACTACCAGTGTGTAAGAAACTCAGTTAGAGCCAGTAATTGTGGTGGGAAAAGAATATTAGCAACCCTGCTTCCTGTATGCTATACACAGACAAGCGCATTTGCTCGACGACTTTCACAAAATAAACACAGTTAGGACACTGATAAACTGTTACTTACTGCTTGCTCTTCTGACTCTTCCACACGACCAAGTAATGTTGGAAAGGCGTAGGGCTTCAGCAAGTTTGTTGGCTAGTCCAGCTGCATAGTGGCCCATGTTCACAAAACAGTCCAGTGTGAAATTAGAACTACTTGTGCATGATGGTGGTGTTTTTAGGACTTGTAAACAAACGTGGTGTGTAATAAGTGGCACTACCACTTATCCTCACAAGGGTCGTGGGGGTGTTGGAGCCAGCTGTCTTTGGGCGAAAGGCGGGGTACACCCTGGACTGGTCGCCAGCCAATCACAGGGCACATATAGACAAACAACCATTCACACTTGCATTCATACCTATGGACAATTTGGAGTCACCAATTAACATAGCATGTTTTGGGAATGTGGGAGGAAACCGGAGTCCCTGGAGATAACCCACGCAATTGAACTCGGGTCTCCTAGCTGTGAGGCCTGCGCGCTAACCACTTGAATACTGCACAGCTTATTTTGGTATCTATTTTTATTTAAATATGTAAATATCCTCGGATTTCAGCCTCTCAAATGTGAATATTTTTACATTTCCATAGTCATCTATGACTACGGCAGTTGTAGCTGATACTATTAATCATTTATGTTGATGTGTCGTTATGGAAAACAACAATGAAACAGACATACTATATCATCATTCATTCATCAATCATTTTCTGTGCTGCGTACTCCTCATTAGGGTCATGAGGCGGGGGTACACCCTGGACTGGTCGCCAGCCAATCACAGGGCACATATAGAAAAACAACCATTCACACTCACATTCATACATATGGACAATTGGGAGTCGCCAATTCACCAGAGAGATATGTCACATTTTAATCTCATGAGAGCTTATGACATCTTGTGACACTTCAACGACACTAACCAATCCAGTTAAACGTTTGTTTTCAAATACATCATCTCTAAACAACTTGAACTCTCAATTCAACATCATTTGAAGCTTCTCAGAATTAATATTTATGGAATAAAAATCAATCCAATACACTGATACTCAATACGAGATGCACAGAAGGCTTTGCTGGCCCTGATGGCACACCATTTTTTATTTACATTCATGAACACATCTCTTTGTTGTTTCAACTTGAGCAGCATGATGTGCTCCTCCTTAGAAAGGTCTCAACCTGTTGTGTTGTGAAAAGATTTTGTTTCAAGGAAATAATTCTGTGATCATCCACTTTCCTTGTTTTGCTTTACTTTTGCTCGATACTGAGCACACCAGTGGATTACTTTTGTGCTTTTCTAGTTAGAATGTTGTTTTTCACTTGGGAAACAGCAGCTGAGTGATGGATACTCAAGTGCCTGACAAGCCTATCTCATTAGGAAAATAGTGTGAAAAACGAATGCAATTGCAAGGTTCGCTGAACTCACTTGCATAGACGATATATTTTTGAGGTGAAGTGAATAAACTCCAAAGTTTTAAAAGTGATGCAACTTTGAAACAAGCTTTCAGTCACTCCCAAAGACACCTTCTAACTCCTCCCACGGGAGTGCAAGTGTAGGTATCTAATGGCCCACGGTGATGTGTTGAGAGGTTCATAGTGCTCCCAGGGTGAGCCTGGCTGACATTGGACAGCTTTATAAGAATTCTCCACATTTCTTCTGACGTCCAGTGATGATCTAGTGGTTTATGGTCAGTTCTCTTCAGAATCTCAAGTGTACTGGAGTGGAAATGTGCTTTATTTCTTCTTTTTTATCTGCCTGAAGACAGAAAGTTTTACTCGAAACACAACACTGGTATTGAAAAATATTTTTTGACCAATTTGAATCTTCCAACAGTTTGAGAAAGGCCCTTTTTCTCTTTCTGTTACGCCTTGGCTTTTGTATTGTGTGGCGGAAACCCGGTATGCAGAGAACAAGACCCAAATGCAAGTAAAAGGAGTACTTTAAATAATAGATCCAGAAAATAAGAGCATCAAAACAGAAACTCAAGCCCATGAGTGAAATGGGCTGTCACCAATACCGATCACATACTGTATATGAAGTGTAAATGTATAAATGTACTACTGGCTACATTAGGGCTCACCAAGGATTTTTCTTGTGAAAGCTGCTTTTACATCATGAAAAAAACGCTCACCAGTCACGGCCCAATTGAGCTATGCATGCTCATTGGACAGCTGGTCTGAGTAAATGCTGAGACTGATGTGCAACCACCATGTTCATTCTCAAAAGTAGTTGCAGAGGGTACGATCATCACACGACATCTGGAGTCTGACGCAGCCCTGCACACAACGGAAGTTCCTCCTGCACTAAAAGTGTTACATACTGTAGTGTCTGCATGCTCCCAAATCAGTACTGAGGCGGTACTCGTCGCCAAATTTTGCCCACACTTGCAAGTACAGCAGGTTGGGACTGGGGCTTTAGCCACTGTAGGATGAAGGATTGCATCACAAGCCTCAAAAACTAAAAACAACCTGTCAACCCCCTAAAAGCCACACCAATCTAAAGCTTTTTAAAGTGCCACCCCGGTGAGATTTTTTGCAGCAGCCGGCAGCATTCCGCAAGATTGAAATCCTTGTTGTAGGCTCACACTAACTCTGTGTGGTGCAGCTCCGTCTTTAGTGGCCATACGGCACAACGGAAATAATGTGTTTGGGGTCTAACTATGTTTTTCAGATGCCGAAGACGCCAGAGCAGTCGCTGGTCAATCTGTGGGTTTCTGCAGCCGGCGCAGGAGCTCGCCTCTGCATCAACCGGAAGCAACCTGGACTGGATCAGGACTTGGCCACAACGGATTCAGTTTGTATTATTTTTTAATCCATTTTGTAAGTTTTGGCATGTAACCAAATGGTGATGTGCAAACGGATGTAAATTAACATTCACAAAGAAAGTAGTATTTGTTCCCGGTTTATTCATGTGCATGCAATGTACAGTGCGTCCGGAAAGTATTCACAGCGCTTCACTTTTTCTACATTTTGTCATGTTACAGCCTCATTCCAAACTGAATTAAATTAATCTCTTACCTCAAAATTCTACACAAAATACTCCATTATGACAATGTGGAAAAAGGTTTTTTTGACATGTTTTGAATTTATTAAAAATAGAAAACAAAAAAATCAAATTTACATAAGTATTCACAGCCTTTGCCATGAAGCTCAAAATTGAGCTCAGGTGCATCTTTTTTCCACTGATCATCCTTGAGATCTTTCTACAGCTTAATTGGAGTCCACCTGCAGTAAATTCAGTTGATTGGACATGATTTGGAAATATAATAACTGTCTATATAAGGTCCCACAGTTGACATGTGCATGTCAGAGCACAAACACCAAGCATGAAGTCAAAAGAACTGTCTGTAGACCTGCGAGACAGGATTGTCTTGCGGCACAAATCTGGGGAAGGATACAGAAAAATTTCTGCTGCTTTGAAGGTCCCAATGAGCACAGTGGCCTCCATTATTCGTAAATGGAAGACGTTTGGAACCACCAGGACTTCCTAGAGCTGGCCGGCCTTCTAAACTGAGCGATCGGGGAAGAAGGGCCTTAGTCAGGGAGGTGACCAAGGCCCCGATGGTCACTCTGTCAGAGCTCCAGCGTTCCTCTGTGGAGAGAGGAGAGCCTTCCAGAAGGACAAGCATCTCTGCAGCAATCCACCAATCAGGCCTGTATGGTAGAGTGGCCAGACGAAAGCCACTCCTTAGTAAAAGGAACATGGCAGCCCGTCTGGAATTTGCCAAAAAGCACCTGAATGACTCTCAGACCATGAGAAACAAAATTCTCTGGTCTGATGAGACAAGATTGAACTCTTTGGTGTGAATGCCAGGCGCCATGTTTAGAGGAAACCAGGCACTGCTCATCACCAGGCCAATACCATCCCTACAGTGAAGCATGGTGGTGGCACCATCATGCTGTGGGGATGTTTTTCAGCAGCAGGAACTGGCAGACTAGTCAGGATAGAAGGAAAAATGAATGCAGCAATATTTAGAGATATCCTGGATGAAAACCTGCTCCAGAGCACTCTTGACCTCAGTAGACTGGTCATGTACCTTGACCATATAGACAGTAGACATTAGCACACAGCCATGATCTCAAAAGATTGGCTTCAGAACCACTCCGTGAATGTCCTGGAGTGGCCCAGACAGAGTCCAGACTTGAATCCGATCGAACATCTCTGGAGACATCTGAAAATGGCTGTGCACAGACGTCTCCCATCCAACCTGATGGAGCTTGAGACTTATTGCAAAGAAGAATGAGCAAAACTGCCTAAAAATAGGTGTGCTAAACTTGTGGGATCATATTCAAAAAGACTTGAGGCTGTAATTGCTGCCAAAGGTGGATCAACAAAGTATTAAGCAAAGGCTGTGAATACTTATGTAAGTGTGATTTTTTGTTTTCTATTTTTAATAAATTCAAAACATGTCAAAAAAATCTTTTCACATTGTCATAATGGAGTATTTTGTGTAGAGTTTTGAGGTAAGAGATTAATTTAATACAGTTTGGAATGACATGACAAAATGTAGAAAAAGTGAAGCGCTGTGAATACTTTCCGGATGCACTGTATTCCTATATGGCACATTGGCTGGTACACCATCTGGAAGAATCACCCTTACCACTACTACACTTAACAATGCAGTTCATGAAGGTAGTGTGTGAAGGTGTGTGTACTGTGTGTGTCAAAATTTTCCATGAAATGACATTTGGTAGCAGTTCCTCTGATCATGACATTTAGCTCCTGATGTCAATATTACAGATCTAGATAAATTATATTCACCTTTAAAACAACCCAACAAATGTATGTACTGGAGACTACAAAGCATTTTGAAATGATATTTGCAGAGGTCCAAGGGGGAAATGGCAGGTTTGAAACGAAGTACAAATGTACGGTATGTAACTGTTTTTGTTTTATGCCATAATTTCACTTGGGTTTGCTTGTATTTTCCAGTTGCTGTATTGCATCTTGTCATGTTATTAACACACTGTGGGATTCCAATTGTTTTTTTTGTTTTTTTTTCGAAAAGATCTGCATGAAATATAATTTTTGTGATTATAAATTCTAAAACTACATGAGTTAAAAGTACTTCAGTAGCATTGGGTACCATCATTAATGTCTTGTTATCTTTACCTTGACGTGTTCTTAAAAAAAAAAAGAAATAGCCTGACACTAATGGAAACATGGAAGCATGGAAACATCAACTACACATTTAACATTCAGCTAATGCAAAGGACTTAACTGCTGATAAAATGGGACTGATTAACAAATGAACCTAATATGAGGTGAAGCCTTATTATAAGATACTTATGAGGGCATTGAGAATGTAAAAGGTACAGTATCTGTCTCTTGATCCGCATCTAGACCCCTATACTTACATTCTTTAATCACTAAATATATCATCAAAGCCTATGTGACACGTGTGGTCCAGCCAGCCCTGCATCCTGCAGTTACTGTATGTTAAAAAATGGCATAACTTATAGGATTTGTCACACAAGAAATTCAGAATTAAATAAAGAACCATGATGAAAAAGTGAGTTTTCTAAATAGTGCTTACATCTCCGTAATCTAAACAACAAGAATCTAAAATAAATCAGTCTTGTTGAAGAAGCTGTGATACATCTGTTTCTGTATGTCTACACCTTTTTGAGTATTATTAATAACATTTTGCAAACTTCTTACCAAGAAAAGTGATTTTTCAATTATTTGCAACATCAGGACTTCTCAGTGCATCTATGCAATGCAATTCCCATCTTTAGTATTTGGGGAAAGGATCTTCAATGGTGGTATTTTGCATGTGTTATGACACACATCAGTCAGGCTCTCCTTCTCTCCTTAACAGTAGAAAATGACATTGACATAACCTAGACGGGTGATTCACATTGGTCGACTTTGTTTGAGGTTTTGCAGACAGAGAACGATGAGCACCAATATTGTGTCTGGATGCTAAATTGAATCCACAGTTTAGCATGTCACTGTTTCTGAGAAAGCCTGCGGAAAGGCAAGCTTTTTTGCAGCACCAGCATGACATACTGAGTGAAGCGGAGGATAAAGAGGCTAATCATGTCAACGTAGAGCTTTCTTCTCTCTCTCTGAAGAAGACAGGACTTTAGTATTCTCTGCCATGGCATTTAAATGGAAAGATGAGACTTGGACTTGTTGAGGTACATTTCACAGCACTCGTTACCCTGAGAGAAGGAAAGAAAGAAAGATAATTTAGCATAAGGTGTGCTGCAAATGGGCTGTGTGTTTATCTGTTCTAATGACCTTAAGAGTATGGATATTGCCAGCATACTAATCACAAGTGTGCTGATCTGCTGTTTTGCATTCAAATCGCTAGTGAGGCGCTACATATAAGAAGGCGGTGGGTAGATTAGCATGTGATTAAAATGTCATATGAGTTCCATTCAGTAGACGTAAATCAGTCTAAAAAAGTACAGATTAAGACTCGGGTCTAAGATTAAGGTCAATTAACATTTTTCAAAAGCCATCCCTCTCAGTATTGGACATCAATCTATTTATATATAACGAGGTCATTAGAACAGATAGATCTGTCTGTCTGTCCGTCCGTCCATTTACACACACACACACACACACACACACAAAACCTATATGGTCCTGTGTGAAAAAGTGATTGACCCCTAAATCTAATAACTGGTTGGGCCACCCTTAGTATTAGCAACTGCAATCAGTCAAGTTCCACCTCCGTAAAACTGTGCAATGCACATCACACAGTCCCTCACCATCAGAGTCAAAAAGTTAGAGCTTGGACATACTCGCCCTCTTGGCAAAACACGTATGAGTGTCCAAATTGTGGAACCTGGCTCATTGCAAAAATAAACAAAACAAAAAAAACCCCAGCAAAAGTCATAATGGAACTAGAAAAAGTTAAAATGTTGATACTAACAACTACTAAAAAGCACAAAGATTTGTCTTCTCATATATGTATATTTTTGTACATTAGATTAAAAATCTAAAAAATGAAAAATGGACAGCGCTGACATAAGTAGACAAAGACAAGTGGACAAGGGAAAAACAATGAGTGATGTACAGTACATTATCATAACAGTCGTTATTTTGGTCTCATAAACTGTTGCCAAAAATATTTCTGACTGTCCGGGAGTATCGGTGTCTTTGTGGGACAATAAACATGTCAACACACAGCTGCACTGTTTTCTGACTACTTTGTTTGCTACTAAGTCATATTTTTCCATTGTGCTGAATGAATGTTAAAATCTCATCTCGATTTGCTGTGATGGACCCAATCACGTGCATTGTCTCCTCTCATGAGTTGGGTGTCTCGTGACACCTCTATTTACTTATCCCGGTCGGGTCTGGAACCAATTAACCACGGCAAACAAGGGATTACTGGATGTAAATGTATTTGTTCAATCTGTTCGTTGAAACCACCATGTGTAACAGCCACTATCCGGGGGTGTTTTTTATAGTTTTTGCTTTGAAAAGGGCTGCACGGTGGATTACTGGTTAGCGTGCAGGCCTCACAGCTAGGAGACCCAAGTTCAATTCCATCCGTGTTCTCCCCGGGCATGTGTGGGTTTTCTCCGGGTACTCCGGTTTCCTCCCACATTCCAAAAACATGCTAGGTTAATTGGCGACTCCAAATTGTCCATAGGTATGAATGTGAGTGTGAATGGTTGTTTGTCTATATGTGCCCTGTGATTGGCTGGCCACCATTCTAGGGTGTACCCCGCCTCTCTCCCGAACATGGTAATGGTAATGGTTTTATTTCATTTGAACATGCATCAGATTACAATTGAGTGCATCACATGATCAGTTCACAGTTCCACATGTCCAAAAGGAGTAGGAAGAAGCAAAGCTTATTAAATCCTACCCCTCCATCTGGTACTTTTACAATCAGTAACTGTTACATTTGTTCACTTCCTGCTTTCCATACAGTTTAAGGACATATAGATAGGGTGGGATAGGCTCCAGCACCCTTGCGACCCTTGTGAGGATAAGCGGTAGAAAATTAATGAATGAATGAATGCTTTGAAACGTTGTAATCTTAAATTTGAGCTGTTACAAACAAAAATGGCTCACTACAAGAACACAACCAAGACAATAAACTGCTCATGAACCCGACTTGAAGATTTCCAAATATTTACTGTATCCTAGTTGACAGTGTATAGAGGAAACATTGATACGTGTGTTGATTTTAAGATATTATTCCCGGTTGTTCATATATTATTCATGGGTTTCAGCAACACAATAAGCAGTTTGTAGATTTTGGGTGGGCCATCATTGGCATTCTTTCAGTGGTCTGCTGGCTTCTCTTAAGACAGAGTGGGAGCTACATGAGGGTGGGACAGTCTATCATGCTTCCCCTCTTCTGCTAAAAAGCTCTGACATGTCTCCCTGGTGGCCGACAAACAGCCTTGTGCCCGCTGTATACAACTTAATGGCTGATGTCACCTCACAACTCATCCATAGCACGCTCAGCAGCAACCCAATTACCAGTTTTTGGTGACATTTTTGATATACATGTTACAATTTACACAATGAAAATCACTCCCCGCTCTCAAAAGCAATGGTAGTTAGAATACAACGGTGTACTCACTTAATGTTAGTGAGAAAGAAATACGTAAGAAATACCGTATGTTTTGAATTCACACAATGAATCACTAGGGCTGGGATGACCGACCCAAATACCAATAGAATTGTATTGAAGCAATACTAGCAATACTGCTGTTGATATTTTTTGGTTATTTTCTCATTTATTTTCCATTAATATCTCTTTTTATTGTCATATGGTTACCCTTTATCCATCCATTGTCTATGCCACTTGCGACCACAGCAGTATGTGGAATAGGGGAATTATTTGTATTGTTTGTTAATATTGTTATACTGTCCTATATTGTTGGATATTACCCCGTATTCATTCATTCATTCATTCATTTTCTATACCGTTTATCCTCACCAGGGTCTCACCTGGAGCTTATCCCATCTGTCTTTGGGCGAGAGGCGGGGTACACCCTGCACTGGTCGCCAGCCAATCACAGGGCACACATAGACAAACAACCATTCACACTGACATTCATACCTATGGACAATTTGGAGTCACCAATTAACCTTTAATATTCATGTTTTTGGAATGTGGGAGGAGTACCATGACAAAACCCACGCAAAAGGAAACTCAACACAGAGATGCCCAAGCGGGGAATCAAACCTGGGTCTCCTAGCTGTGTGGCTCGTGCACTAACCACCCGGTCACCATGCGACTTTATTACCCAATATAGGATATATAATCAGAGAAAATAAGCCATTGAAGACAAATGCTGACAATAATGAGACATTTAAAGATGGTACCTAATACTCGTGTGCTTCAATAAATGTCTTCCAGACGTGGACAGGAAGTGATGTCAGAGATTCAGAATTGAAGTGTAGCTGGAGTAAGTGCTGCCACAAAAGTAGCTGGTGCACATATAGACAAACAACCATTCACACTCACATTCATACCTATAGACAATTTGGAGTCGCCAATTAACCTAACATGTTTTTGGAATGTGGGAGGAAACCGGAGTACCCGGAGAAAACTCGCATGCAAGGGGAGAACATGCAAACTCCACACAGAGATGGCCGAGGGTGGAATTGAACTCTGGTTTCCTCGCTGTGAGGCCTGCGTGCAATCGTGCAATCATTTAATTCATAAATCACGTTTCAACATATTCACAATTCAACATATTCAGAAAGGAAAAGGAAGACGCAAAGCTTAATTTTACATTGCAAAATGATGTCCTTGTTTGCTTCTGAAAGCACATCATATTAGTAAGTGTTCTAACAGAAATAATTGATCTGAAAAATAGACTCCCTCCAGTGACCCCATGAGAGGTGGAAGCCTAGTAGATTTCTTCTCTGCTTTGTTTCAAGTCCTTAATGGTAGTACCGTCGTAGGTCAGTCGTTTTATTGTTTTGGTTGCTTTTGCTTGCTGAAAAATCCTATTTGTTAGAAATGCCTTCACTCCCAATAGCACTGAGCTGAGCCTGGTTTGCTCACCCACAAAATAGCATGTTACAGCCAAGTAGGCATCCATGTTGATGGATATATATATACGTGTGAAAAGTAATGCCAACACCAGACACCTTTTTCCACTTTAGCCTTAGTCTTCTTTTCAGATGACTCATACTTGACCTCCTCCAGGGTTTCCAGAGCCTAAAGGAAACAAAATACAAATATGACTGGGATCCAATTTGGATACAAAGGTCCAGAATCCTACATCATCAACATTCCAGTGAATCCTTTACTGTGTGGCTAGTTAAAAGACAATAAATACAGTTTCCTGTCTTTATTTGCACAATAACTACACTAAACATAGAGAAATTGTGATAGTACATTTGTAATATTGTAATGACTTAGCAGGGTGAGGCTCCAGTTTCTTTCTCCTACAACAAAGGGTAAATATTCGGAGTGTCACAAGATCTCACAGGATTAAAACATGACTAGAAAAGCTGTTTCCCGAGAACAGCGCAGCCAGAAGCCAATCAGACTGTGAACCATGGCATTGCTTCTAAGAATAATAATAAACAGAATATGGAAGTGGCAATGTACAAGGCATTATTGGAAGTGCACATTAATTGCTTTGCAATTGCTTGCTTTAAAGCCTGCAATGTTACCTACCATGGTGTTTCCACCGTCAGCATAAGCGAGTGACATATGGATGTTTTTTCCACACACTTTCCATACACTTTATACACTTCTGGCTCTCATCATCTGGTGTAGGTTAACCAAATGCTTAGTGAGGGTACAGTATATCCTTCATACTGTAATGTGGTCCAATCTTTTTTTCTGTGTTTTAGGTAGTTTAATCCCAAACTCTGTGACAGAATGCCCGGTAATCTTAAAATCAAACTAAAAAGCAGACGACAGTTGTGAAATCCTGCCTTTGATAGTTTGGGAGGGTAAGCAATTCTTAAGAAGAAAGTACATAAGCCTTTCTATAAAGCTTTTGGAGTGAACTTCTCATGTTTAATGGCCCGTTGGGTACAGTACATAAGGCATGACGCCCACTCAAGAGCTGCCCCCCATTGTTCGAAAACATTTTGAATCCCCACTAAGTCTCTATAGTATGAATGTGGAGGAGTGGGCTTTACCTTCAAATAGCTGCCATGGGGACTGCTGTGCACAGAATCAATATCCAGTTAATTTCAAGCCACACTCTGATCCTTCAGCAATGGCTTACTGATATAGAGCAGCTCTTGGGAGACCAACTGTCGATGGGTTGATCACCTCCTGAGGCCTTGGGAGCAGGCCAGGACCCCAGATATGTTTTCACAATGCTTTGCTTTTTATTATCAGCTGTTATTAGCTTTTGTGACTCATAATCTGACATGAACTGGATTTACTGGTGCTATTCATCCAATGTTTGTTCTACGGTTCATTTATATGAATATATTTACGAATTTTTACATTATGTCTTCTGAAATCAGTTATTTTAAATGAAACTAATCAAGTATAGAACAGATTATATATTCAGATGTCTATAAGTATAGAACTTAGTATATATTTACTTATGTTCAGGTATCATTTTATTAAATTTTGAGGTTTGATAGCGAAACACAACGCTGATTTCTGTTCTTTGTGCAATTTACGACATTGCCAAGTTGCCAAACCCCCTTCCCTTCCATGGAAAATTGTGATGAAATGTGAATGGTTCTTGTCTTCACTCCTTCAGCAACATGAAGGATTTAACCTGTGTTAGTAAACTTTGCAAAGTACTTTTAACTTTACGGCTCAAACATGATGTGCTGTGAAAGTGAAGTTCAAGAGAAAATGTTTTTAAATGAGTTTTTCATTATCTATTTATTTATACTCAAGAACTATCTGTTAACTGGCCCATTAGGCAGTAGTGGTGGTCCTTATCACTTCCATATTTTTCACTCGGATACAGTGTTGATTCTGAGTACAAGCAACCCTTCCATCTCAAACATAAGACTACTACACTACTTAGTCATCACTGTCGCTTTCATTGGAGCAGATGTGTTTACTTGGTCAAGGATGTTTATCCTTTAATGACAGACATCACAGTTGAACGAGTAAGCCCAAAAGTGCAGCCGACAATGGAGAGCGTTTCTCCTCTCCTTAATTTTCCTTCCATGGTGATAGATTTTCATTTTCTCAGAAGAGCCTGCCTCATTCACTCCGCTGCATGTGTTGAAACAAGTTAGTTCATAATTATGGCTTATGGACCAAAAGTAAGTATTCTACAGTATTATACACAAGCATTCTGCATGTATGGCTAAAATATTACTAAAATATTACATCCATTTCAACACGTTACAGTATGCACCTTGCAATTTTAAATTTGTTTCATAACAAGACAGTGGGCACGATCGTGCATCAGTCACTGACAGAATTTGTTTTGAATTTGTTGAATTTACAGTCAGCAAGGCTGACACATTATTGTTTTGTTTGCATGACTCACCAATTCATACATATGAAATAATTCTAATATATATACATAATGAAAGAATAAAGCCTGAAGGATCACTTACACACATATAGCTGAATAATACACATATATGTATATGTATGTAATGCACATATATTATATACATAATAACAATACATATAGCAACTTCGCCCATTTCCTGTTAAACCATACCCACTTCCGATTTATGTCCCGTCCACTCCGAGTACGGATACAAATACAGATAGTTTAGATGGGTGAACAGATACAGATATTAGTGGAATGACTGTAAAAACAGACAGAGAAAACATTTTATTGTTCATGATTGTCATTCATTTAATGCATGAGACTCTACTTAATTCCCGAATCATATAATTCCTGTAACATTAAAAACAAAAACATTTTCCTGACACCATATGAAACTTTTGTCTAACTTCTGTAAAAAAAATCCTGGGAGATGAGTGCTGACATCAAAACAAGACTGCACCAGGCTTTCTGGAGGTCGTGCAGACATGCCCGTGTCCAGACATAGTAACATGGTCCACTGAAAGGCTGAAAATAATTCTTTATGGAAGTGACAGTGTTGTGGGAGGAAGGATCATGAAAACATCTTGACTATGGTTCAATGGGGCAACTACAAGAAATGGAAGTCATGGCTGTCCCCCTTAGAGATTGGCTGTAGGGGCGTCCAGGCTAAATCAGCAAGCAATAGTGATCAACTCTTGGTGTGAATTAAAGGGCAAACGAGCAACATGAATGGTTGGGCCGAAATGAACAGAAATCCTGCTGGAGTAAGCAAGACGAGCGAAGCTAGTAGATGGCTAATAACTGCCACTACAGTATGGCTTCAAGGTGAAGTAATCAAACAATTAGATGCAGCACCCTTCCAGTGACCTTTCAAATCTTTCAAAGGATATATTTGCAGTAATATAACAAATTACGTATATGAATTACTATTATTCATTCATTAATTTTCTACCGCTTTTCCCTCACAAGGGTCGCGGGGGTTGTTGGAGCCTATCCCAGCTGTCTTTGGGCGAGAGGCGGGGTACCCCCTGGACTGGTGGCCAGCCAATCACAGGGCACATATAGACAAACAACCATTCACACTCTATGGACAATTTGGAGTCACCAATTAACCTAGCATGTTTTTGGAATGTGGGAGGAAACCGGAGTACCCGGAGAAAAGCCACGCATGCACGGGGAGAACATGCAAACTCCACAGAGAGATGGCCGAGGGTGGAATTGAACCCTGTGAGGCGGCACAGTGTTCTAGTGGTTAGCGCGCAGACCTCACAGGTAGGAGACCAGGGTTCAATTCCACCCTCGGCCATCTCTGTGTGGAGTTTGCATGTTGTCTCCGTGCATGTGTGGGTTTTCTCCGGGTACTCCGGTTTCCTCCCACATTCCAAAAACATGCTAGGTTAATTGGCGACTCCAAATTGTCCATGAATGTGAGTGTGAATGGTTGTTTGTCTATATGTGTCCTGTGATTGGCTTGCGACCAGTCCAGGGTGTACCCCACCTCTCGCCCGCAGACAGCTGGGATAGGCTCCAGCACCCCCCGCGACCCTCGTGAGAAAAAAGTGGTAGAAAATGAATGAATGAATGAATGCCTTAATTTTATCAAGTTATACAATCAATGAGTGTGATGGATAACTTGGTAGTTAACATTGAAATGCAACGCCTTCTGTTTTGTATCTTTCTCTGCCATACCCCCCTATTACAGTAAATGCCCTAGATTAGCAGGTCACCCAGAATGACAACCCACTTGAGTTTGAATAATATTGCCTGTCTGTCCCTACTGAAGTGTGAAAAATGGGAGTGTTTTTTTCTCACCTTGCAGTTTCCTCATGACTTCTCATATGGAATTTCAGAATGGATGTTTGTAAAAAGACATTGGGTTTTCCACTTTGTTGTTTGCGAGGTAAGACTATATATGATGGTGAGACAGAAAGTTTTAGCGGTTGTGGGATTGGTTATTTTATTTATTTTTTACTTTATTATTTCTTGGAACAGCATTCATTGTTATTCCTTGCACTGCCTGGAACAGAACATAAGTCAAGACAACATTACAATAGATTTAAGACATTTTTTACAGTCATTATTTAAAGGAAATCAGCTCACAAGTGGCAATTTGATATAAAGTTGTCTTCATGTATAGAACTTTGCACAGCAGACGGAAACGTATACAGCTCTCTTGTGAAATCAATCGCTTACAAAACAAGTTCAAGATTGCAATGTGCATACCGCAACATATTGAAAGGGGTGTGATATTTGACCATAGCCACACAGGGAAAATTTGATGTAGCTACTGTGAAGGTGTACCTAATGTTGTGTCCAGTCAATGCTGCAGTCAAACGGTTACTGTATGTGTACTGCCAACTGAAAATGAACAAAATTCTTATATTGTATGTATCATGCCTGTTTTATGATGCCTTCATGGAATAAGACAAAAATAAATTTCAAAGAATAGAGCGCTCATGTCTAAGTGACTGACGTCACACAAACCTGCATATAAACCCACGTATGTTACGAGACAAGTTTATCAAGCAACTTTTTATACAAACCGGAATAGAGGCGGACTGAAGAAAACATAATAAACATCTTTAAACATGAATACAGAAAATGACAGAATGTACTCGTTTCATACTCATATCTGGCAAAAATTTTTCTAACGAGCATCCGGCTCATCCCGACCAGATAGCAAATGCCCCGATACCATCCAATGAGCAACCTGATGCTTACCAATCAGATAAAATTAATATAGCATGTCAATTTCAGGCGTAGTAATTATTTGTTTGTGTCTGCCAAGATATGGTGAAGTAGAGCTCTATCGATAATTGTACTGACCCACCAAACATGAATTATGGAAGAAATTGGATTAGCTGACTATTATTGCTTCTCAGTGATGGTCGTGTAGATTAATGAGTTTGATATCCTTTATTAAGGCTTTATAACATAATCCTTTGTGTTGTGATTACAAGTGGGACTTTTCCCAGCAAGCTTTGTCTTATTTTACAACATTAGTTTTGTGGAAAGCAACCGTTTCTTTCTGATATATTTACTGGTGGGGGAGATAATTGCCTTGCCATAGACCAGGACTATTAACCCACCTCTTCAGTTTTCCATTATGTTTCACTGGACCTGAGGGATGCTTGCAGCTGACTCATTTTTATTTTTTGCAGCACTGTAAAGGAATGCTTAAATATTCTATTTTTTTAAACTCGGGAATCCATGGTCACTTTTTTCTAAATGTCCTCATAACTATAACCGTCCCTATGGTTTGCAAGTGAGTTCTGGCAAATCATATTATATATCATAACCACAGAACCCATACTAAATAGAATGTTAAAAAGTAATAATG
Source organism: Doryrhamphus excisus (assembly GCF_037039965.1). Taxonomy (NCBI): domain Eukaryota; kingdom Metazoa; phylum Chordata; class Actinopteri; order Syngnathiformes; family Syngnathidae; genus Doryrhamphus; species Doryrhamphus excisus. The sequence continues at coordinate 5,391,683 of NC_136369.1, forward strand.
TTATGTTTATGTATAAGTTTATGTATCAGAATCTGTCCACTTTTTAAACGGTCAGGTAGTGTCCCAATATCAAAACTTGATGAGATTTCTTGTCTCATGATAATAAATTAATTAATTAATCACAAATGAAAATTAACTGGATCATTGCTCTCGCCTGCAAACAGACACGCTGAAAATTTTAAATAAAAAAAATTGCGATTAGGGAGAATTTTTCATTCTACTTTTCTTAAAATTAATGCTAAAATATTCTCTCATTCTCACAGACCCAATCTTGTGTATTATTTTGTCTCATAAGTCGGGTGTCTTGTGACACTGCTACTGTTAAGTATTTTTACTTTACATACCCCTGGAGTTGCAAAATTTCAGCAAAACTATTATCATTCCATTTCAAAGTTTGTTTCTTGCTAATAATTGTCAAAATGTTTCAGATACTTTGCAACTATGCAACTTGTGCATTGCCTTGTTATGTTGTCAAGTGCAGCATTCCAGTCCTGTCTAGTTTCTTCGTTGTCCTATCCTCTAACATCATAATTTTTTTCCATTTTCCAAGTTTTTTCTACAAAAAAAACAACAAAACTTTGAGATTGAGATGGGACTATGATGCTCACTCTTCATAACCCCGACTCCCTGGTTCATTTCACACAATGACACCAGTCAGGACAGTAATTGTCAACCTTTCCTACTCCTGTCACACACATATACAACTATACCACTCTACTGAGTCTCTCACACACACTCCAGGCTGCACTCTCTGCTGTGCACCTGGTCATTATCTCAGCAGTAAGTAGAACACTTCCTCTTTATCACCATGTTGGCGATTGTGTATTGAGCTTCATTGTGTCCTGCCTATCTGTGTTTATTGTAAACTTCTATGCCTGCTGGCCTCAGCAAAGCCATTGATTTCACATTTTCTGGAACCAAACCTCACAAGTTTGTGTTTGGAATCCCCAGATGCGCTTCTGGAGGGCATGTTCAACTGGTTTGGCACTGCAGACGCCAGTAGAGTTGGCGTTTTAGAGGCCACCAGACAGCCCAGAGTACCGTCCAGGACCTGAGAATGCCGGGAAGCTGCAGGACCGGCTGGAGAAGAGGCAGAGGAACCATGACATGTGCAGCAAGGGGCGTGACTTCCTGTCGGGTGAGTTAGTTTGGGTTTACAAGCCCAATCAGAAAAGTTGCCCAAATCTGGACAGTCATTGGGATAGACTATGCAGGGTGCTTGAGCGGGTGGGGGAAGTAGTTTAATTACCGGTATAGAAAATGGATGGATGGATGGACTTCGGGCTGGATTCGACCTATCTTGTTTTGAATTGAGACCTGACTTAATGCACATTTGCTTTAGACTCGACTTGAGATTAAATACTTCAGACTTACTTAAGACTTGAAAAACACCGACTTGCTCCCACCTCTGGTACATAGAAATTTTTACGCGTTGCCGTGTGCACCTATCTTATTAACAAGTGTAATTAGCGGCATGTTGATAAGGTGCTGCCAATTGTGTCACAGAATGAAAATTGTGTTTCTGGCATGTTTCATGAATATAAATGAATAGCACATCTTATGTGGCAAATCTTTGAGGTTGTTATATATATATTTATATAGCACTTTTGAACAAATTTTGAATTAAAGCTATTTGTTGTTTCAGTTGAAACATACACTATATTTTACAATCATTTGACTATTACTTCTTTGACTGTTCTATAACAACCAATGCTTGAGTGAGGTTTTAGGCGCTCACAATCATGCATTTGAAGATCAAGACAAGGTTCTTGTCCTGTTGCTTTTCTAAAGGTCAGCTAAATCTCCTGAGTTGGAAAGGTGATCTGAGACTTGGTTTTTTTTTTTTTTTTAGTCACTGAGAGGGAAATGTCAACCTTGTAAACCGGGGGCGGTGGTAGGAGGCAGGGAGGACTACTTTCAATATTAGTGCAGACCTGCCAACATGTATGAATTTGTCGTACTCAGCATGCAATTTGACTTGAATACACTTATATGCTTTACTGCTTTCTATTTTGGCGCATTTTGGTGGTTTCAGTTTCGAGTCTGTATATTACAGATAAATAAAATAAATAAATCGACATTATAATCCTAAAAGGTGAGCTCAAACCTATCCTAGCTTACTTTGGGTGAGAGGTATAACTTGGGTTGTTCACCAGTCAATCACAGGGTACATATGATCAAACAATCCTTCACACTCATTTTTCGGCCCTGTATTGAGTTGTGGACTGCTATAGAGCAGCTACACACAATAACCATCACAGAAAGTGTTCTAGTTTTTCCAGAATCTGGAAAAACCTACTACACAAACAAGTAACATAGGAAAGGTGTAGGACTTCAGCAAGTTTGTCGGCTAGTCCAGCTGCATAGTGTTCCATGTTAACAAAACAGGCCAGTGTGAAATGCTGTATACAGATTAAAATAGTAGGTAAGGTTGGGAATCAGGAACTCCAACCACTTGTGTCTGATGGTTGTGTCTTTAGTAAACAAATGTGGTATTCTTTTTTGAGGCTTTGCTAGCAAGTAAACAGAGGCGCAGCGCTTGGGAGAGGGAAGGGAGTTTATATATAAGGAAGTCCGTCTTTCTGTGACATCACAAAGGGACGGTTTTACCACACCTTTTGAAACCCGAGTGTTTCAAGCCATCCCAAACATCTTTCAGGGCTCACTTCCAAATGCGCAAACCTCATTATCTTAAACATCGTTTAACACAAGAATACAACATTCTAACTACATTCATAGGTCAGAAAAGTGGAAAAAGCATAACAGGTCCCCTTTAAATTCCCCAATTAAACTAACATGCATGTTTTTGGAATGTGGGACAAGGACAAAGTACCCAGAGAAAGTCCACATATTCACAGGGAAAATGTGCAAACTCCAAGCAGAGATGCTCCAATTGACATTGAAACCATCAACCTCCCCAAAGAGAGGCCAACCACTAGGTCACCGTGCATCCAGTGGTTGTATGAATTACTTACAAAACTGTAAAAGGTAGAAAAAACAAAAAGCAAAAATTGAATTAGCATGATGCCAAAATATTCCTTAAGTTCAAGGACGTCAGTCATGAATAAAATAAATGTTAAGGATCGACCGATACATCGGCTGGCCGATATATGGGGCCGATATTTGTGTTTTTTCCTTGAATCGGTATCGGCCGATACGCGCGTGGATTCGCCAATATATTTTCCGCCGCATGATTTACATACAAATGTTTTGCACATGATTGAATATTTATTCCTTTTAAAGTTGATAATGCCGTTTAAATGTGTGTTTAAGAAAGCTGAATCGAACTGTGTTCAGTGTTTACATTTCAATGAATATTTGTTTAAACATGAGACCTGGAATATTTATCATGGTCATTTTTTCATGTAAATTGAGGGAGCAAAAGCAGTATCAGCCACAAATATCGGCCCAAGCAAAATCGGCCATCGGCTAAGGGTGATGGAAAAAAATCGGTATCGGCATCGGCCCCAAAAAAAACATATCGGTCGATCCCTACTCTTGACTTATAGTAACACCTTTAATGGAAACACAATGGCAGTCATGAAATAGTGGTCAAGTGTCCATAAACCTTAAATGGTTATACACACCTCCACAAGTGATTAGTTCATCCTGCAGAAGGTTGTTTTTCTTTTGCTGCTATACCAGACAGGGCAACATGTGCACAAAAATATGCAATTTTATGAGTCATACCTGGCTTAACTCAAGAACTGAATCAAGCAGAGAGAGTATAAATTGCAGCTTAAAGAGTTAGCACCTAGCTCCATACCTCAAAGTGACACATTTTCCTTTATCCATTATTAAAACACATCAATACAAGTAGAGGCAGAAAATCATTTTTTGATGAATAACAACAGTTAAGCTGTCGAGCCTTCATGAACGTTCACACGGCGTATGAATACATAGCCGGGCTGTGTGTGTGCTCTATGTGTGCAAGGGCTGCCTTTTTAATTGTTGTTTCATTTATCTCATCAAATGAGAGAAGATACAGGTATTATCCCAAATAATTATAACCGTTGACTGCATTAAATTACTTTCCCTATTTAATACAAAACAGTCTCATGCAAAACAATATAATATTTATGAAAGCATTAGCATTCCCAAATGCTGGATTTTATGACTGGTAATCAGTAATAAAAGCAGCTAAAATATGGTTGTAGAAGGATTACCAGAGGAGACTTTTAATTTTAATGCTGGTAAATGTTACAGGCTTGATTTATTTCTAGTCTTTTCACATTCTTAACTGAAAACCTGAATGAAAAGCAGGTTTGCCCGCCTCTGCTGGGCCCTTCCAGCACACAACAAAAGTTCCTCCTGCACTAAAAGTTCTACATACTGTCTGTATGCTACCAAATACGTACTGGGGCGGTACTCATCCCCAAATTTTGTCCACATTTGTAACTACAGTGGGTTGGGACCAGGGCTTTATAGTCATTCCCTGACAGGAGATCACATCGTGAGCCTCAAACTCACCGCACCCTGCCAAGTGCGAGCCTCCAAATATCGCACCAATCTAGCATTTTTCAAGCAGTGAGACATTTTTTGACACACGTTGGTGCACACACATGGTGCGAAAACTCTCACAAAGACACAAGTCCCACACACGGCAGATGTTCTGAATGCTGAAGTGGGGGCGGAGCTGATCGGCAAAGAGGATCAGCGTTTCAAAGTCTCAGCTGATATCGATACCATGCTTTTTCATTGATATTAGCAAAATACTGGTGGCTGATTGATTGGAGCACCCCTAGTATATATACAGTACGTACATACACGTACGTACGTATATACAGTAGTACAGTATATATACTATATATATACACACACACACAGAAAAAAGGCTTAGTCAAATGTCACCATATAAGGATGAACAATTGTTTTTGTTTTTTCATCAAAGAATGTAGAATAATGCTGAAATTCTGGATCATAACCAAAAAGTTTCAAATATGTACGTATAGGTGGCATATACCTTTAAGTCATATTCTAAATGCTATAATATTATATGGTTGTGTGTGTGTGCAATAGGGCTGTCAAGTGATTAGAAAGTTTAATCAGATTAATCACATTTTTAATAATTAATCATGATGAATCACAATTAGAAACTATGTCTGAAATATGCCACTTTTTCACATACAGCAGTACAGATATAAGCATTTCGTCTTATAGATTTTCAGTAATGTTGTTAAATTGGCTTATGTTTCACTCAAAATTTAATCAACCTTTCCATAATGATACTCTGGGCATAGGAATCAATATGTTGTCTTAGTAATTTAGCTTTGTTTTGAGGAGCAAATACATTAAAACTGGCCTAAGAAAATAAGCTCAGTATTGTACATTACTGGAGCCTCTATGAGTCAGATGCGTAACACACAGCCATGAAATCTTATAGAACAAACCTTGGCATCCACAATAACAGCACTGCCCTGTGTTTTGTTTTTATTGTCTGAGTGCTTTCCTTTTGAATTGTTAAGAGCCTATTTTTGGAACTATCTTTGTTCTGCAGACCTTCATTTTGACTAGTGGTTTATTTGTGGTGTACCTCTTATCAAAAATACTTAGCAAAAGATTAAGCCTCCATTTTTGTAACCTCCATGATTCTTGGAACTGTACAAGTTTCAAACAAAATGTCACGGGCGGTCTTGTGAGCTTTAAAGTTCTAACCCAGGATTCAGAGAGCACGACCAAATGCACATAAATAATATTTATTTTTAGCAATAATTGCAGCAGAAGGAAAAGCAACTCAGGGAGCAGGCAGATAAACGACAATGACCCCACACAGGGAGAAGCACACACCTGAACTAAATACACACAGAAATTAGGGACAGGTGTGGGCGACTATGGCAACGAAGGCAGACAAGGCAAAACAGGAAGTCCAATACAAAGTAAGTGTCAAAAACGGAAACCAAAGCCCAGACAGGGAAAACAAACAAACTGTCACGAGGGACCCCACACAGGGCATGACATTGTATATCTAATAGTATATAACTTGTTAAAAAGTTTTTCTTCATGATACATGACCATACTATTTATATTATATATTTATATTATTTATGAAAGCTGCAATACTCATTCTGGGTGAACGCCATTCTGAACTAAAATGATTAATAATACATGCAAAGGATGATACATTACAAAGTAAATGAAATGCCTCATGTTTTGGTATGTATGTTAAACATTTGACTTGAATGCAATGTGAACAGAAATCATTAGATGTAAGCATTAATTAGTTGCATGTGTTCTTACTGCTTAGTATATGTGAAATGCTTATGCTACATTTTCTGGTGCCCTCAATCTCTGAGGTGAATTACAATGGTCCTGTTCTCCAAACAAAGGATTGCACCACAGTCAGAAAGGTAAAGGTGAATCATTCGTGGTTGTGTTTCATCTAAATAATTCCAAACAATCATGGATGGACACACATCTGACATGACCTTTTCCGTGTTGTGTGAACATCATTAGGGAATAGGCAAACGGTGATTTAACATTTGGGCCAGCATGCAGGTTATCGATTATGTCTTCACCTGGAATCATTAGGAAGCACAGACATCATGGACTTAAAATGTATTAGTGGATTTGCAATTCAGCATTCATATTTTCATATTTTTTTAGTAGGCTGTTCATTTTGGAAAAAACACACATCATCATGCAGGAAAAACATACATTTTGGAAAGCCCAAAATGTTTGCTTTTTTTGTTTTCGTGTTTCATTGTTAACGTTTTTTCATAAGTGCTTCAATTTCACAGTGTGTTCAGGGGGTCCTTGAATACACCACAGCCGTATGCTATGACTTGAGATGCAAGGTTTGTGTGGCTAGGGAAGCATTCATTATTTTTCAGTCCAGCCATTGGGGCACATAGTATTATAGTATATAGTATTATTGATCCAAATACCCTTACATGCTAAACAGATTTGCTTTGTCAGGGAAAAGTGTAAGCTACACCTTCCAAGAGTATTATTTTGCTTTATTTCATGTTTTGTTGTTATGCAAATTTGGAGCGGTGCAAGGTGCACCACGCTCTGCCACGCTGCCCTTTCTTGAACTGCACTACAAAATTACAACCCATTGTGTTTTGATCTGACAAATCGTAAGTTTGATCAGATGCAGAATTACTACAGCTTCTGTTTATACTGTTTGGTCTGGGGAAGATGTGCAATAACTCAACAAAAATAGTCTTGCATCTCATCATCACGGCTAAAAAGGGATGCTTAGATAGATGCTTTGATAGTGTGCCTTTCTTTATAGTGTGTCAAAAAATCCACAATGACCAACAGGTTTTGAAAAGTTAGGCGACTGCATCAAGATGACAGCTCAAGCTACAGGGCTAATTTCCATGAGAAACCTGGATTTATTTTAATCCTAAACCAAGTCATTAGAAAAACGTTCTTTCCTGTAATAGAACATATTTGTCTTAAACATCCATGAATTATTTAATTAAATAAATGTAATGAATTATTTATTTTAATTATTCCACTGCTTACTGTGCTAATGTTAAGGGATCTTATTTTTTATATTTTTTTAATCTTCTGACAGTGACCTTCACACACAAGGTATGGCATTAGACGCTGTTTTTTTTTTTTTTTATTTGTAGTTGCTCATCTAATCATTATTATCTGAGAGTTTAAATGAACTTTTTATTTAATTTTTGGACTTAGCCATTATTGTGTTTACTTCCCAAATCTGCCTCCTTTTAATGTATGCTCTTCAGTTTCATTGTGTCTCGGTACATTCCAGTGCACCTGTAAATTCAATATCCGTTCCGTTTTTTCTTCAGTTTCAGTTTTTCCAGTCCATCTAATGTGTGCCTTAATTAAGACATTTTGGACAATTCTATGTTTCCAACTTTGTGGGAATCTTTTTCAGGAGGGCCTTTGTCTGTTGAAGCATGAATGTCCAAAGTTCATGAAGGCACGGTTGGGTGAGTTTGATGTGAAAGAACTTGTGAGGCCTGACCTTTGAGATATTTTGGATGAATGGCTCTCATGGACACATTGCAACATATGATAGAACGTCTTCCCAGAAGCATGGAAGTTGTTATAATTTTCTTTGCCGATGTCCCGATACTTTGCCTATATACTGTAGCTAACCAGCTAAAGTATTTTGATCAGTTTGCTTCTTCATTTATTTTTAGCCCATTTGTCTTGTAGCAGATTGAATGTAATGCTAAAACAAAATTTAGAGATAAGAGATAAACTAGATCAGGGTTTTATGCTGCCCATTCTAATACCGATCATCCAGGACTGAAAGTGGCCAATACCAATACTGATCACATGAATTATATAAAGTATAAAGTATAAAGTATAAAGTGCAAAAGTCAGGACAATTCCATCAGGGCAAATTCAAGGTCCCTTGACTGCCAGGGGGTCCAAAAATATCTAATTAATAATGAATAGCTGTAATTAATTAATAATAATCCTTTTTTTTGTTCATGGGATGAACCCCAGCTACTAGCTATGGCATGAAAAAAATGAACCATAAAATCACCCTAATTTAGGCAACGATGAAATCAATTATTTTCTGGGGTATTTGCTTAGCCTTCTGACTGTCATGGACATACGGATGAATGTCCGCATGGCTGCTAGACGCTGTTTGACTGATGATCACACCATGAGCTTACTCTGTGTGTTCTTCAAATGCCGTATTTAATTAAAGCTTTTTAACGTCCTAACTGCCTACACAAGTGGTTGATGAGCAGGCCTCGCGGCTGGGGGACTCGAGTTAGGTTCCACCCTTGGCCATCTCTGTGTGGAGTTTGCATGTTCTCCCCGTATTCAGGTTTCCTCGCACATTCCAAAAACATGTTAGGTTAATTGGCGACTCCAAATTGTCCATAGGTATGAATGTGAGTGTGAATGATTGTTTGTCTATACGTGCCCTGTGATTGGCTGGCCACCGGTCCAGGGCCCGAAGACAGCTGGGATAGGCTCTAGCACCCCTGTGACCCGTGTGAGGATAAGCGTTAGAAAATTTCGACCGCTTTTTCCTCATGAGGGTTGCGGGGGTGCTGGAGCCTATGTCTTTGGGCGAGAGGCGGGGTCCACCCTGGACTGGTCGCCAGTCAATCACAGGGCACATATAGACAAACAACCATTCACACTCACATTCATACCTATGGACAATTTGGAGTCTCCAATTAACCTAGCATGTTTTTGGAATGTGGGAGGAAACCGGAGTACCCGGAGAAAACCCACGCATGCATGGGGAGAACATGCAAACTCCACACAGAGATGGCCGAGGGTGGAATTGAACCCTGGTCTCCTAGCTGTGAGGTCTGTGCGCTAACCACTAGACCGCCGTGCCGTGGGCCGTGCCGTGGGCCGTGCCGCCCATCAATGAACATCCTATCCCAAAAGATACTTTGCTGTTGCTTATTACTAGCTGGGAGGAGGTTGCTGCCCAAGATGTTAGGGCAAGGCACTACATGCATGAAGTTATCGCTGGGGGCTGCAATAGTACGAGCCACAGATGATCGACTTTTGTGGAATTTATATGTCGATCACATGATTTTTCACAGAAATCGTCCGATACTGATTGGTGGCCAATTGATCAGAGCATCCCTAAACTGAACACTAAGGAGGACGGGCAACTATCACCAGTTGAGGAAAGAGCTGGTTTTGTTCTTGAAAGCTGAGTTGTCCCCGTGGACCAGCTTGTGTGAGTCATGATGAACCTTCTGCTGACTCCTCATGGTAAAGTATTGATCCACGACCGGGATCACCTTCTGGCCATCAACGTGAGGCCTCATTAGCAAGGGCTTGTTAACTCAGTCGATGCTGTGCAAATGAAACCATGGTAAAAGGGGAAAATATGTTTGATTTGGGCCATACACTATGTGCCATCTGGGCGATATTTTTTATGGACCAGTATACCTCTTTAAGAAAATGACGCATACCAGTATAAATGATAAACGTAAACAAGCCGAGTTGATGTGCGCTGCATATAAGATGAATGAAATACTGTTATCTTGACGAGAAGGAACGTTTGTGTCTGTAAGCATTTACTCGGCAGACCTTTCAGTCCGCACGAAATCATGATCAACACTGACCTTTTAGCCTTGTTTTTAACTCTGAATGAATGTATGGATGTTGTATTTTAATGCAGCTTTTACTCTGTTTTTTTTTACTCAACTCTATTTTTCTTCACTGTAAAGTGCCTTTGAGTACACTGAAAAGCGCTATACAAATAAAATGTATTATTATTATTAACTCTGGCCTAAAGGTTGAATTGGTGATAAACGCTGGCAAAAGTTGTCTGAATCTCTTCTTACAGAGCGTGAATGGAAGCCAGCAGGTGTATTTTCACCATGTTGTATTTTATGGCTTTAATGTGAGGGACATTTTACAGCGCCTGGTGATGACGTGGACGTTTTGAGGGAAAAAATACAAGAAGCACGTTCAAGCCATAAATTCACAATCCTCACATACACTGAACACATTTGTGTGTGTGTGTGTGTGTTCTCCCTGTCTGTGTTTTCGCCAGGTACTCCTGTTTCCTCCCACATTCCGAAAACATGCATGTTAGGTTCATTGGCGACTTTAAATTCTATGAAGCGATTAGCAGCCGACCAGTCCAGGGTGTACCACGCCTCTCGCCCGAAGACAGCTGGGGTAGACTCCAGCATGTCAGAGACCCTCCTGAGGATAAGCGGAATAGAAAATGAATGAATGAATGAATCCCATATAGCCCGAATCAAACATATACCATGGTTTTATTTGCACAGCAACGACTGAGTTAACCAGCCCCTGCTAATGAGGCTTCACGTTGATGGCCAGATGGTTTACCTTGATGAGTCAGTTATATATACATGCCCCACAGTGGACGAGTGGTTAGCATGTTGGCCACACAGTCAGGAGATAGGGAAGACCCAGCCTTGGGCATCTCTGTGTGGAATTTTGATGTTCTCCGGTTTCCTCACACATTCCAAAAACATGCTAGGTTAATTGATGACTCCAAATTGTCCATAGGTATGAATGTGAGTGTGAATGGTTGTTTGTCTATATGTGCCCTGTGATTGACTGGTGACCAGTCCAGATACATTCCTAATACAGAAAAGTGAAACAACATTGTACTTTATTGGACCAAAATAAATGTTTTCTTCAGACAAATCTAATCAATTGTGAAGTGTTTCATTTTCACTGTGGTGCTTCACAATCTATCAAGGCCAAAATGTATGACTTCTTACTCTTATCAAACAAATGCATTCTATTGCATGAATATTCCGAGGCTACATTAATTTGATTTTCCATTTCATTTAAATCACACAAGAGACTGAGCCTATGTTCCTCAGCAGTAGCAACATCATTTCAAGATTTGACACTGGGAATGAATATTCTCAGTCTGATGTTCCTTAATCCACCTTCACTTCTTTTTTAATAATTTCAGCTATATAGACAATGGGGCTTTCTTCCACTCAGCATCTTCTCAGTCCAATCTGATTTGTTATTGCCATAGTCAACAGATTCTGCTTTTTATTTTTTTAGAGCACAATAATGGGGAACAACTCAAAAAAAAAAACAAAAAACAAATAAACTAAGCTTTGGAAGGGGAGTCCCTGTGGACGTCCTTAAAAATGCATTTTTGCTCATATTATATCGGGTGTATTTTCATTCTTATGCATGTTTGTTTTGGTAGATTTGTTAGGATTTATATTGAGTTTACTTGTGTTGGACCGCATCAAGTCAAATTATCCATCCATCCATTTTCTGTACAGCTTATGTATCTTCACAAGACATGCTGGAGCCTATCCCAGCTGTCTTCGGGCGAGAGGTGGAGTACACCTGGAGAAAACCCACGCATGCACGGGGAGAACATGTAAACTCTACACAGAGATGCCCGAGCAGGGAATCAAACCCTTGTATGGGCCTGCGCGCTAACACCTCGTCCACCGTGCAGCCTATGTCAAATTAGCATGTACGTATGTAAAAGTATATAACCTTGTTGGAAGCATTCTAACACAATTTAACTCAAATTTTGGTCACTAACTCGAAACATTACTCACACATGATAAGTAATTGTAAATGTACATTCCTACAATAAGTACTATATACGTATATCACATGAAACCCCATATGACATTCCTGCATGTTCGCAAAATATGCTCAAACCAGATTTCCGTATTATATATCCATATTATTATTACTAATAGGCTCATATTCACATTAACTTGTTTTCCACCAATATTACATTTGTGTGGAAATTTGGGGTAATAACTATAAAAGCAATCTTCACTCGCTAAATGTACTGCAAAAAAGGTCAGTAAGGATAATTCATAATGCCGCTTACAGATAACATACTAACTCCTTATTTCTAAAATCACAAATACTTCAACTTGCTGATATAGTTAATCTTCAAACAGCTAAAATAATGCATTAGGCTAAAAACAACCAATTACCTAAAAATGTCATCCATTACTTCTCTACAAGAGAGGAGAAATATGATCTCAGGGAAGAAGTACATTTGAAACACTTATATGCTAGGACTACGTTAAAAAGCCATAGCATTTCACTATGTGGAATCAAACTATGGAATGGATTGAGTAAGGACCTCAAACAATGCACAACGATGAGCCAATTCAAGAAACAATACAAGCAGTTGATGTTTGCTAAATACAAGGATGAAGAGTCTTGAACCAGTCATGATGTGCTATATATATCACATGCAGCCACCCAGACAGCTACCTCACCTATAGCGAACAAATATGTTATTTGGCCCCCCTGGCCAATTTTGTTAACTCAGGGTGGCATGTTAGTCAAAACGTTTGCAACTGCAGCATATGGTTTTATTCATGCATAGCATGTATATCTTTTCCGTTTAATGTTAAACACACATGTCAAATTTAATTCTGTATTTAAAAAAGTTAGACTGATTTTGTATCAAAATAGGGTATGTATAACAAAAACAAAAATACCTTTATCAAATTAATACCAGTTTGCTATCTGACTTCTTGTCCACTTAGTTGACTTAAGCATTTGTATTCCTCACCGTGTTTTCATTATCTTTATCCTGTCACATTCAAGATACTGTAGTTTGTCTTTGTTGTAGAGCATCATTCATTCTGTCTTGTTTTCTCAAATCACGTTCCTACTTCCATTGTCCACAAACATCAACTCATTAAAGCAGAATATATTTTCTTGCATCCTAGAAGAATGGTACTCTTTTAAAGGTTGACAAAAACAGGGACAATCTGGATGGATAATTACATTTTCTACTTATTATTCATGCATTTGTTTTCATCATGGTGCCATTGGGCCTGGTAAAACCTTACTGTTCTCTCTCCTTACATGTATCTGTTCCTGAAAATATATTGCATTTTCTTGGGGGGGGTGTGGGGTTAAGATTAGGGAGACAAAAGCAATGACATAGCTAGGATGTCATGACATTGCCTCAAAACACTATAAAATTAGCATTTCAATCAAATTGTTTTGATGTCATTCCTGCTCAATGTTTCTCGGGCTCATGATTGCTTTATGCTGACCAGTCCAGGGTGTACTGGCATAGGATCCACCTCTACCTACCCTGATTATGATAACGGGTATAGAAATTGGATTGATGTTATGATATGTTGATATTCATAGACCCAAACCCCCACTTATTTTCTATTTGTGGCATTTCAGCCCTCTCATGCAATTTCTTAAAGTTATGTTAATTATTATGGTTGTACTAAACCTAAATATCTCATGAGAATGCTATAGTGAATACAGCTCTACAGTTATTTTGAAACGTCACTGAGCCTATTGGTTCATGAGTCATTTAAAACAATTATACTATTGCATCAGGCATGCCCATGTGTGAATGTTTGTGTGAGAGAGACCAATTAACTACAGATAATAAAACATGAGTGAAGGCAGGGGGCTGATTAGGTAGTGAAATAAAGGGGAAACAATTCTCTAAGAGGAAATTTAAAGTTGATGACACAGGTGAGCACTTTGTGTTGCGCAACAAGGGTTACCATCGGGTTACCCTGTTCAAACTATCTTGTCCAAGTGTCTGTGTAGAGCAGGGGTCTCAAACTCAATTTACCTGGGGTGAGGCTGCGCCGCATCAGGTTTTAAATATACATATATGTTTTGTTTAGGTACATATACATATACATATATATACATAAATATTACATATTTAGTAAAAACAGAAACATAAATAAAAAATTTTTACATAAATGCTTGTGCTTCTGCTATACCCTACACTTTTTCAGTGCTTTGGTTCCGGGTTTCTACAAGAAAAGTTCTGATAAAATATTCCACTGTTTTCAAATATAATTAATTGAATTTTTTTTTTTTTCATTTTTCTAAACAAAATAAGATGAAAAAATAAATAAACAATTTAAGCTCTCATTTCTGGGTGCATGATACCATACAGCATCCATATCAAACTTGCACATTAAACTTTCATATCAAGGCGGGCCCCATTTGGCGAGTTTGACACCCCTGGTGTATAGGGTTGATATGCCTAAAACATTGCATAGGTTGGTTAAAGAGCTGTTTGTCATACTGTTTTTATTGAGTGTTTTGAATGTCTGATCCACGATGCTTGAGGTAGCTACAACTGTACTCTCAATCTTGAATCTTGGCACTCAATTCAAGATGCTGGAGAAAGTTGGGGGTCAGTGGTCATATCAGTACCTTAAATGTTTGTTTTTATAAGCTCTAGTTGCAGCTGTTGTTAAAACTTGTTAAACTTTTGTCAAGGAGGACTACACACTTTTTCCTACAGCAGTTTTCCATGTGAGTTTATTATCGTCTCTGGGTACTGCGGCTTCCTCCCACTTCCTCAAAACACACGATAGCCTGATTGAAGACTTTAAATTGGCCATTGGTGTGAATGTGAGAGAATATTTTTTTGTCTATATGTGTTCTGTGATTGACTGGTGACCGGTCCAGGATGTATACCACCTCTTGCCTGAAGTCAGCTAGGTTAGGCTCCAACTCAGCCACAACATAATGACAATGGATGGATGGACAAAATTTGACAGGACCTGTAAATGTTGGGCTAACACCATTGGGAAGATTAGAAGAGCCCAGCCACCCTAGGGAGAAAACGCATTTCAGCCACTTGTACCCCTTTCGGTCTCTACCCACAGTTCATGACCGTAGGTGAGGGTAGAAAAGTAGATAGACGGGTTAATTGAGAGCTTGGCTTCCCGCTCAGCTCCCTCTTCAGCACAATGAACCGCATCACTGCAGACGCCGCAACAATCCGTCTGTCGATCTCTCGTTCCATCCTTCCCTCATCCTTAAACATGACCACAAGGTATTTAAGCTCCTCCACTTGGGGAAGGATCTCATCCCTGAACAGAAGATGACACTCCACCCTTTTACAGGTGAGCACCATGAACTAAGCGAGGTGCTCCCAGCCACCGTGTCCTGATGCTGCGTCATCAGTAGGAAGATGTGCTAACAGAGTTCCTTGCAGGTGAAAAAAGTGCTATCCAAGTGAAAGACCATTTGATACTTTTTGTTCATTAAAGATGTTAAAACCAATCCAGTGTAGGTCAATACATGCTATGCTACCTAAACAAAACATCCATATCTGAGTTGTATGTTATAGGTGTCAAAGCAAAATATTTTATTATTTAATCATTTATCTTATTAATCAAATTCAATGTATTACATTTGTACAATATGCAGAGGGACAATAAACTTGCAGGCTGAAAATTGCCATTGGGTTGCACTTTAGACACCCCTTGCTCATGATACATCGAAGTCCAAAATGTTTCCACCGAGGGTCACATCCTGCCAATAAAAATAATATAAAATTAAGAATGGCTCTTTGATACATTTACATCATGTGAATTTACATCATGTCTTTACTTTACATTACTTTACATTACATCATGTCTTTTTATTCTATTTTTCCCCATTTATGAAGATTTTGTTGTTGTTAATTGTTGAACTGTACTACTACGTATGTGCCGCAGGCTAAAACAATAAATTGCAGTGGGCTGGAAATAGCTCAAGAACCACACTTTGGACACGCCTGATCTAAACAATATTACCTTGTTCTTGTTTTTATTTGCACTATTTTTATTTATATTTTAATTGCTCCCCTTATTTGTTTTGTTTTGAAAGCTAACCAATATATACGTATATATATAACAGAGATCTGATTTAAAAAAATGTCTAATAAAAGAAATATGAAATATATATATATGTATATATATATATATATATATATATATATATTTAATAAGACCATTTTTAATGGTTTTAAACGATGGTCTTATTAAAAATATATATATTTTTAATAAGACCATCCATATATATGTATATATATGTATATATATATTAATAAGACCGTCGTTTAAAACCATTAAAAATGGTCTTAATATATATATATATATATGAAATATACGTATATATATATATATATATATATATATATATATATATATAATTTTTTTAATAAGACCATCGTTTTCCTAGATGTAAAATTAAAAATAATATTTAATCCTGCTTAAATATAATGACATGTGCCAATATGTCAATATTACACAGGTCTTGATTGTACAGGTATAGTAATGTTGTGGCCAGTGACAGCACGGTAGGACTGAAGGTGTTCTGATATGTTTAGGGTCCCCTAGATGTCCACCACCACACCCCGACGCGTGTGCGGACACCAAAGCGCGAATGCGCAGCTGTGCGCATTGAGGATGCACAAGCTTGGAGGACAGTGTGCGCCCGTGGACTTGGGCTGCTGCTGCTGCTGCTGAAGTCGCGGCCACTCCACTCCATGTTTTGCCCTGCCCTGGTTTGCGCTCTGCCCACTGTGCGTGTCTCATTTCCACGTCGCTCCACTCACACCAACACATCAGCGACGGCACAAGTTGGCATCACTGGGCTGCCACTATCTTTTCCCAATCGGAACCAACGGGTGCATCTTTTCGAGGATGACAAGGAGGGTACATGTCAAGTGACGAGTGATTCCTTTGCTTTTGAATGCAGCTCATTATCGGAAACCCTTCAGTAATCATTCTTTTCAGGATTTCTTTTTTATCCCGGTGGATTCTTTTCCTCTCTGAAAGACAGCATCAAGGATTCCACACCAGTGTTTGCGATGTGGAGACTGCAAGGGATTGTGTGCACTCTGTGGCTGCTGCTGTCCACGGCTGTCGGTGGTGAGAGCAAAGCGCGGAGCTGCAGCGAAGTTAGACAAGCGTATCACGCCAAAGGATTCAGCCTCGTCAATGTACCTCATCAAGAAATATCAGGTAAGGATATCGGACCAACATCATCACCGTCATCCTTCATCTGCACGCATGTCCTGTTTATATACGCGTATACACGCCATTTGACCTGTGTCATCTCCAACATCCTACTTCTAAGACAGAGTCCAATCATCCTCACAGGAAATGGCATAAAATTAAATAGCTTCAACACTAAAAGCATTTTTTTAGATGCTGATAATTAGACATGATAGAGAAAAAGCTATTTGTATGTGTGATACTTTATGAGAAATTGTAAGAAAATCCATGTCAATATAACTTTACCAAGTGGCATTCAATAAGGTGCTTTGCTGGGTTCTAGTCATTCATGATCAGATAATGCCAATTGTCATATTTTATAATTGGTTATACTTCACCACAAATAACCATGTTTCTCTTACATAAGTGACATGTTCCAACTCATTTGGAAGATTTCTGAAAACACAAAACTTCAGAAGACACTAAAAAGTGTTTATTGCACCCTTAGCCTGGGGTCTATTCTAGAAGTTACACTGTATTTTTACTTGTATTATTTATTTGTTTACAATGTCATCAAACTTATTGTAACGTTATATAAAGTATATAATTACTATATAATGGTGTCCAGATGGTCTCCCAGCCTGAGTTAGTTGTCATCCACCCCCAAGTCAAACATTGTCAAGACAATCTGCTGAAAGAACTGCTACCTCAAGAAGAGGGGCTATAGTTTGCCAATAATAATAATAATTCCCAATACTATCTTCAGTCTACTAGTTGCTTCAGCAGAAGTGAAAGACAGATACTGAATGGTTTGGTGCTGGCTGAGAACCTGTTGCTCACACTCAACAGAGGCTCCTCCAGCCTGCTGTGTTATAGTTGATGAAATGCAGTACAGAATATTGTTTACCAGTAGGGGGCTGTATGGACTCAGCACCAAATATTCTCTCAGCTGTGGATTCTTAGCTTTTTTTTTTTTTTTTTTGATAGTCCTCAAGGCTACAGCTTAGTTTTTAATTCATGCGCAGCACAGATATGAGGTTTTATTATCTCTTATGTGGCAGTAATCACATTTATGGTCTAAGCAGGGAAGCAGATTAGTCCATAAAGAGTGTATACTTCACATGTGGAAAGGGGGTGTACAGAAAGAGGCCAGAAGTTAATTATTGTATTGCCTCTTACAAAAAAAATATCACATTGATAATTGGCAATGTTAGGCAGTGAGATCACACACTGGGATGGGGTTTCGTTGTATTTCATTGAATCAAAATCATAATACACTGAATCCAATTCATTTATTTTCTAATGCTTATCCTGTTTCCTATTTACGGATGAGCTGAAGCCCATCCCAGGTGACTTATAGGTACACAACCATTTATAATCACATTCACACCTATGGAGAATTTGCAGTCCAGTCATGTTTTTCGATTGGAGGAACCCACACAAACACAGACAGAACATGTTGGCTCCACTCAGAGATGTGAGAATCACTGCCCGTGAGGCAAACATGATAACAATATGCAACACTGTGCAGCCTACTGAACTTAAGTTGTTTAACGTATCATCATTTAGCATAACTGAAATATATGACATACATAACTGAAACTCTCCGCTTGCACAAACAGCCTCCCAAAATAAGATGAAATATATCATGTTGATGCGCTTCATCTTAAATATCCAACACTTTCAGACAAGAGCTGCAGCCATCAACTCTTTGCGTTCAAGTGGTCGGTACATGTTAATAACGGGGAACACGTTCGTTTCAAGGAAGCGTTTAAAGAGTGTAAATCCAAGCAGGGAGACTGTCAAACTTAGCTGTTTAAACTCAGCCGACTGAAAACGATTCTTGTGATGTGTTTCATCTGATAATGTGTGTTTTGCTGATATACAGTAAGCCTGTGTTGTACCTGTCACTGAAGGAAGCTGGATTACAAGCAGACGATACAATCTTAATAATATTGGTGTGATCCAGAATTTTGTTTTCATTTACCTGAACATTTCCCTCACTCTCAATGACCAAACCGAAGTACTGTATATGCAAATGGTCAATGTCACTACTGCATGGGATAGCAGTGTTCATCTGGGTGACTTTCTAGTCAGTCGATATTTTTGATGTGTTTGAAAATATACATTTTTACCACACTGTGTTTTGATGCAGTGGTGAAATCAAAAAGCAGTTAATTTTACACCCTGTCGACAGTTTGTTATTGGATTTTGTTGTTTCTCAATAACCTTTGCATAAATACAAAACAGGTTATATACAGGCCTCAGGAGATTGCGGAGTAGAAAGCATTCAATTATGCCTAATTAGCTGTGCTCATACAAACGTGCGGCAAGCAGCATGAGGAGCATTAGCGTTCATCCCTCTATCAGTTGCTGTGTCATGTCACTGCTATGAAAAAAAAACAAAGATTTGATACATTTGCATGGGTGGCTACTTCAGTTTGTAAGCTCACATTTGCATAAAATTATTATTTTGGTTGCTATGGATCATTATGGAAGAAGCAACTAATGAAAGTTGCATCATGTATCTGTATTTAAATTAAATATTGATCAGTATAATACACAAATATGGTTGTGTTTTGATTATAAAGTAACAGAATACCAAAAATACTACATTTGTGTTTCTAGGGGTTGAGTTTTAGCTTGGTTCATTTTCCATGTATTTTTTTCTTTGGATCCTTTTGACCTAAGCACATTCTCAGTGCATCTATTGAAATTCTGAAGTTCATCTATTATGGAAATATTACAGCAGTGTTGGATGAGCCTCTTGGGCTCCAAAGATATAAAACCCATCTAGAACATAAAGAACCTCATAAATGGCAAGAGCAGAAACCTCAAATTGATTTTTTCAATGGCCTTTTACCACAGCCTATAGGTTTGGCTGTCCTTTATTTCCGTCTTTAAAGGTTGTATGCACACGCACTGTACATCAGCAGCATAATGGCTGCATAATACGGTATCACATCATATCATGTAATTCCACATATATTTCATAGTATGGGAATCATAATAAAGATGAAAAGTATTCATTGAAATCAAATTAATTGAATTCATATATTTATATTTTTTATACAATTTTGTGGGTGGAAATTAATTGCATCACCCAGGTAGATACTATGAATAGTTTGGCCCTTTATAACCAAAACAAGGTGTGGCTTGGGCACAGAGAGCTGCTGTTATTACATAGATAGATTTAAAGTATTTATCTATTATGCATATCATTTGGCGGCATGGTGTATGAGCTGTTAGCATGTAGGCCACGCAGTCAGAAGATTAGGAAGATCTGGGTTTGAATCGCCACTTGGTCATCTTTGTGTGGAGTTTGAATGTTCTCCTATTATGTTCTGCATGCGCAAGTTTTCTCAGGGTGCTCCTGTTTCCTCCCACAATCCAAAAACATGCTAGGTTAATTAGCGACTCTAAATTGTCCACAGGTATGAATGTGAGTGTGAATGGTTGTTTGTCTACATGCGATTGGCTGGCGGTCAGTCCAGGGTGCCAAAATACAGCTGGGATAGGCTCCAGCATACCCACGATAATAATGACGATAAGCGGCATAAAAAATGGATGGATATAGTTATTCATCCAGGTTGTCGTATTCTCTGCTCATGTTTATCTAGCAGTCTATTTTTTGCTGAGGAGTCTCACTCGGAATACCGCATATGTTGCTATTTCTTTTTTTTCATTCTTGCTAGCCCCTGACCCTAAGCAATGTTTTGACACCCACCACGTCCTTTCCCGCCATTTCAAAGCTGCATATGGACTGTCTTGGCGAGTTGATGCATGCACAAAAGGATTCTGTCTATAAATGTATAAAGTTTAAATTAACATGCCCACAAATTTGCTCAAATTGAAGTTACAGATGTACACCATCTCCTGGTACAATGTATTAACTACACCAGGCACCATGTTTGCAGAAATGGCTTGTTCAATTCAGCAATGTTGTTTGTTGCAGTCCAGCCCGAGTACAGGCTGGACTGGTCACCAGTCAATCGCAGAGCACAACTAAAATACAAATAGAAGCCAATAAGACGACGATTGAAATTGCGGATGTGGTATTGTACATTATTGGGTGAAACACCCACCGCAATCGAAAGTGGAACAACAGGCTTTTATTGCAGGTTAAAATTATCTCACAATAATAATAAAATAATAACCATAATAATAATATGGGCTACTTCTGCGGTTGTAACTCATGACAAGGTAAAACTCAACTCTCATTTGGAGAACATTTACTGCGACACACTAGTAAGCACTAGTATTATTTATGTCTTCAATTACTCATTTTCTCTGATTGTAACTATTATATTGGGTAATACAAACATAAAGGGTGTTATATCATGTCTAAAGGGCTGTAACAAATGTAAAAAATGTATTTAGAAGATGGTAAACATGTTTTTTAGGCCATAACTACAAAAATATTTATAAAGAAGGAATCCTACTTTGTGGAAATTCACCGTAACCAATTAACTGTGATAAATAAGGGATTACGATATAATCAGAAGTGGTTTTAACAGAATAAATGGTATGATAGTGATGAGATGGAATTGTTTTGATACATTGATTAATTTATAATGAGTTAATATGTATAATATGTAGTGTGTACAGTGCAAATCAAAATTGTGGGTGATTTGAGCTAATAAATATTTAATATTTAAAAGATGGAAACAGTTAAAAAAGATCTAAAAACAGCAAATATTTATCTAAAAATTATGTAGGGCATTTTTTTCCACAGCCCATTAATATACTCTTGGCTCCACCAATTTGAAAATCAGTCTCTTGCCAGCCGGTATACATCTTAAGAGAGAGCAGTTAATGAGGTGTGAGGGAGATTAGTGTGTGTGTGTGTGTGTGTGTGTGTGTGTGTGTGTGTGTGTGCCTGTGTGTATGGCAGTCTCACTTCCTGGGTTCTTTCATTATGTTTTTGCTTGTCATTGCTGATGTGTTGGCTTATTTTGTTGTTGTGTTCTTTTGTCTTTTCCCCACACTGCAGACAGGATGACCATGCGGTACATTTAAATGACTTTGTTTATTTTTCTGCCAGAGGTTGCTTTGTTGAATTGGCAAATCTGACAATTATTTTGACCAGTAGAAAATGTCAGTCTACGTCAGGCATCCATGCCTGTAATACATAGGGTCTGAAGGATTTCTGGAAGCTTACCTCAGCGCTAAGAATTTTTTTTTTCTCCTGAGTAGTGAGAAAAGCCTTCAGATAGCGTATGGACCACTACAGCACTTCCCTGTTTTCATTCAGCTGCTGGTCTAAACCAGTAATGGATAAGGGATTACGGCTCTCTAGCCTCTCAAGCCTCAAGAGTAACTAGAAAATATGCTATATGTTGGGGGAAACACGATTGGATGCTTAGGGATTAGCATGGTGTGAGTAAAGAAAAACATACACATGCATTTGCTATGCATCCTTCATTGTATCCTTCAGTAAAGAAAAAGTGCATTGCCAAATAAATCATAAGAAGTCATGTCAAATAAAATGATGGAACATGTTTGGTTGGAAGTGAAAATGGTTTGATTTTGCATATGTCCTGCAGATCTACTGTTAGAAGAATTATCTTTTATGCAATTCACTCCGCACTGTCCATTTTAGACGATTTTGGCTGATTTTTGAAGGCACTCAGAATATTCTGTTCTATGGCTATACAACCAAAAACCTATAAAACCAAGAACCTACCAAAATTAATATTATACTCTCATCTTCTATCAGACAAAAATATGTGTTTCTACCTTGATCCGTTCTTTGGTAATCAGTGGTATAACATAGGTAAGTTTGAGACATGCGTACATTTTGTTTTGTTTTTGTAGCAACTTAAATATCTAAATAATTGTATCACAACTTAAACAATACAAAAAAGGGCTGTTTTATCATCATTAAAAATGTACAATTTTGACATTTGGAACTCTGTGCTTGTATGTGTGTGTGTGCAAAAGTTAAAGTTAACATATAACCTTCTGCACGCTACGCTACTCCATACTCTTCCACTCCCTTCCTGCTGTCGAGTGTATAAATACATGTAAAATATGCACGCCGAGCTCTTCTCCAATGTACTTCTGCCACCCTGTGGTCATTTTTATCGCTTAAAACTGCAGTGACATTGACTTTAGAAGTCAATTGGAAGTGAGAGTTGGGTTTACAAAAAAAGTTTAAATGCCTCTTTGGCAGCGAATGAGTTAAAATGGAAGACACAATCAGCTATGTGTTGTTGTGTGTTGTGTTGTTGAAAGTTGTTTTCCTTGGTATTTTTTTCCGGGAATTGAGGAAGAGGTGTAGTAGACGAAGAGGATTCATGGTGATGACGTCTCTTTTTGTCATATATGTTTTTCTTCAATGTTCTTGATTGTTACATTTACGCACCTGCAAGTGAAGGTAAGACACTGACCTCAAAACAAATTTAACATTGGACGCCATTAATTTCAATGGTTTCTTTTTGTTAAATTTTAGTTTAGAGTGCGTACAGTATAGTATGCTCTCCGTGTCACTGGACAGGCTTGTGTTTGTTTAAGGTCTTTCTTTGGGTCCTTGGAGGATCTCTGAATAGAAGTCCCATGCTTGACACCAGTCCCCAGATGCAGTGTGCTGTTGGCAGACCTCGTGGGTTCAACACATCGAGGTGTCAAACATGCAAATGCCTTTCACACTAGGGACTTTTTATTTTTGTTTTTCAGTGCCCATGGCTGCCTTCACATGCCAAATATGAGTCTCCTCAGCGACTTTGAAGTAAACAAGCATTAAGTACAAATAAACATGGTGTGTCAAGTGCCAAGGAAACAGTACAGTGGTGATTTACTGTAGTTAGTGTAGCATACTTGATGCATTGTTTTGAAGTGAATTTTTCCTTTTGAGGTTAAGTGTAATGAAATCACATGAGACTGGTGATGTTTCAAACAGCCACCACTACATGGAGCCGCTATCTACTTGTGTTGTAATAAAGTTGGCTGAATGCTCCGAGTGGGTGCTCTGATGGCCGTGCACTTTAAATGCAAATGACAATAAAAAAAATATATGTAGTAGATTACACCTGTGCTAAAATCAGCACTTCATTAGTATCAATCTCAGCGTCAGTTACAGTATAATATTTATTGATGAGTGACCTGACTGGACACAAAAATGATCAAGCAAGTTGTGGCCAATATTATTCTTTATTTTTGATTGTATTGAAGATATATACAGTAGGCAGTGACGTACGGTACAGTGTCTCAAACACGCAGCCCGCAGGCCAAATGTGGCCCGCAGACACAAGTTTGAGGCCCCTGCCTTGATATGAAAGTTTAATGTTAGTGCGGCCCGCGAAAGTTTGATATGGATGCTGTATGGTATCATGTACCCAGAAAAAATTATTACGTTTGATTAATGTTCATGTTAAAGGTTAAATAACTGTTAATAGTTATCCTCCCTATCCATGTGGAAGTGGTAAGTTTTTGGCTATTTAAGTTTAAAGGAAATAACTTGAAGGCTACCGTTTAGGTCGCTAGCTCTCTAGTTTGCGAGTTAGCATGTGTCTCAAGACCCTGCAGTTGCGCAATATGTTGTAAATAAAAAGAGTATAAATGTGACTATAGTCGTGTTTTGTCATGTCTACAGGGCTCTAATAATGCTTTGTTAATTTTAATCTGAAAAAAATAATTTGTCTACCCACCAACTATATGTGGTTTTTTAAGTTTTTATTATTTGCCGTTTTATTATTATTTCTATTATATCTATTTATTACTGATTGATTGGTTTTCTTTATTCTTGATTTGTTTATTTATTTTTCATCTTATTTTGTGCAGAAAAATAAAAATTAAGATATTTGAGAACAGTGGAATGTTTTATCAGCGCTTTTATTGTAGAAAATCGGAACCAAAGCACTGAAAAAGTTTGTATATTTTTCTGTTTTTAATAAATGTGGTTTTTTTTTGAAAACCTGATACGGCCCAGCCTTGCCCAGACCCTAGCTCCAGTGGCCCCCAGGTAAATTGAGTTTGAGACCCCTGCTTTAGGAGGTTTTTATGTTAACACAGGTGGCTAATTAAAATTACGACAGCGTCTTTGAATGTTCTTCTGAATGCCATATAGGCCATATCTAACCACAAAACAGAATGGTTTAGTAATATATTCCTGAATAAATGTGATAGAGTGAGGCCACGACATCCAAGCCGTGAAGTGACGAGGGATGACTACAGTTGAATGGACAAATAACATTTATTTTATGTTATCCCCGAACTGCATGTTACTGACAGTAGAGTGGCATGGTGGCTCCCCGTGCGTGGGTGGGTTTTCTCTAGGTACTGTACTACGGCTTCCTACCACATCCTACAAACATGTTAGGCTAATCAGAGACTTTAAATTACTCACTGGCGTGAATGTCAGTGTGAATGGTTGTCTATATGGACATAGTGATTATTTGGCAACCAAATGTACAACACCTCTGAAAATGATCTGGGACGCAGAATCCTACTCAGGACAAGCATTATATGAATTAATGGTATATGAAACAGTACTATACATAATACAAAGTGACATTTACATGCCATACAATGAACTGTATTTTTTGGAGATATCTGTGTGAGTGCAAATGGTTAAAAACTGAACAGGAAAGAGATCAAAGTCTGAGCAAATTACTACAAGAGTTTTGAGATTGACCAGAATAGACATTCATTCATTTTCTACCGCTTATCCTCACGAGGGTCGTGGGCGTGCAAACAACCATTCACACTCACATTCATACCTATGGACAATTTGGACTTTGTGCCCTGTGATTGGCTGGCGACCAGAAGACCGAAGATACCTGGGATAGGCGCCAAGACCCTTGTGAGAATAAGCGGTACAAAATGAATGAATGAATGAATGAATGAACAGATAAACACGGGCAAAACATAATCTCTGTTATGTGTTTTCACTGTGCTTGGTAGAGGTGAAAAGGTGTTCCGTTCTGATAAATAGATTGAATTGGATCTTGCATCAGTCTCTCAGACTAGAGCTGTCCTATCTTCTATGACTGGTGTGTGTCGCACCTAGTCTTTAAGCATGAACTGACGAAGCCGTCGCGGAAACATCTTCTAAGACAACCTGTTTACCAGTTGCGGTCAATTGAATGCCCTGAGAATACAATGGCTGATGAATGTATTCTGAGGTATGCTTTATGACATTAAAATTTAAGTCAAATTCCTTGGTGGTTGACGATATAATGAGAATCAAGTGGTGTCCCATTTCTTAGTGGCATCTTCTCTTTGGCCCTCGGTTTAAAGGGGGAAGGGTTTAAGGGCTAAGAAAAGAGGTAAGACAAAGGGGAAAGGGGAATTCAGATTCCATCTAACTTGAGGCTATACTCCATTATTTGTTTTTTTCCACATATTTTCCGGAAGACTGCACTCTGGATACGTCACAGCATGTTCACATCAGTGTCAAGTGCACAATTATTTACTTAAAAACATTCATGAATAGAACACTTGCAGCACAATCCTTGCAAAAAAAAAAGACTTCATGCATCTCCAACAATAACTGTTTGCTAGATTTAAACTAATTACATGAGTTCACGACCCATGCTGGTGTGATTGCCGTTATGACCCTAAGGTGAGAAGACTAATTGAGATCATCATAAGCGTAATTGGAGATCATGGTTATTTTTATGTCGATGCTAAAGAGTTGTGAATTTATCTGAACCTTAGGTCAGATTACTCTTGCTTTAATTAAAACATTTAATAACAGACTTTGCTAAGGAAATTCCTTAGGGCTTGTGATGCTCCGAAATATATCACAGGTCTGATGTGTGTTTTGTCACTCCATGGTGCCAAATGGTGATTTTCTCTGTTCTACTCAATGACAGCCGAGATGCACAACTTTAGTGCTGGATTTTATGGTGATGTATTTGAATCTCTTTTCAGTATTGAAAGTGAAGAAGATTCAGTACAGTCATTGGCTCCTTTAACCGGGCTTATTGTATACAGTCATCGCTCCTGACTTCATGGTTCAAATTTTATGGCTTCACACTTCACACTTTAAAAATATATATTAATTAATAAATGATGCTGTTTCATGGTTGAAAATGAACTATTATGCAATACACATTATGCATACACGGGTCCATCCATTCATCCATTTTCTAGGCCGCTCATCCTCACTAGGGTCATGAGTATTGTTACATCTTGGCTTCGGCATTGTGACACGACCCCAGTATGCAGAGAGCAGGAGACCCAAGTGCAGATAAAAAGTCTATTTAATTAGAAATGGCTGACATACACCAGCAGGACACAAGCTACAACAAACAATGCAGCAACAAACTAGGGAGCACGCACCTGAACTAAATAGGAGGGGAACACAAATGGCAACAGGTGCGAGTGAAAAGGGAAAAGCAAAGCAGGCAGACAAAACTCTGGGCAAAACAGGAAATGCTACCAAAACAAGAGCATAAAACAGGAACCAAGGCATAGAAGCAGTAACCAACTAAACTGTCACACAGGCTAGCTTGAGGATCGTGACAAGTATGCTGGAGCCTGTCCGAGCTGACTTTGACTGAGAGGAGGCGGGGTACACCTGGACTGGTCAGCAGCCAATCACAGGGCACATGTAGACAAACAACCATTCACACTCACATTCATACCTATGGACAATTTGGTGTTGCCAATTAACCTAACATGCATGTTTTTGGCATATGGGAGGAAATCGGAGTACATGCAAACTCCACACAGAGATGCCCAAGCGGAGAATCAAACCCAGGTCTTCCCGATCTCCTGAATGTGTGGCCTGCATACAGAGGGTATTTAAGCAAATGTTACATATTTTCTCGCCAAATCTAAGCATTTTGAAGCATAAAAAGGTTAAATGAACTAAAATACAAATTTAAGACAATCAAAACCAAACCCCCGGAAGAAGGGCGGCAAGCAAGGCCCCCGTCCCCAATGTAAACAGTGTGGATCGGGCACTGCTTCTCCTTTCTGAGGCTTCGGACGGTTTGCCAGAACCCCTTCGAGGCTGACCAAAATTTGTTTGGCTTTCTCAGGCTTTTCTCACAGCAGGCACAATAATTCCGAAATAAAAATAATGGCTAAACGGGCAAACTGACAATTAACTCTGAACCCTGATGTCACTTCCTGTCTGCGGCTCACTCTGCTCCCCCAGGGAACACATCTATAACACATGAGCATAGCGTATTTACTCTTTTGTCTACTGAAGTGGGCAATAGGAGTGTAAAGGTGACCATACGGGTGTTATTTCACGTGCGGCGGTTAATGTTAATAATGTATTTAAGGGAGTCTTAAACAGGTTTTCTATGCTCCAACTATGCTCTAACTTATAAATTAGGAATCCCTTGATGAGCAAAGGATTACTGTATTATTATACTGTATATATGTAGGGTAATAGTAATCTATTCTTGGGTCTCTGAAGTTGCACATTGCAAACAGCAATGACTATACAATACTGTATTGATAAAGTAGTACTTCCCTGACAGTGTATTTGACATCCTTTAGTGTGAAAATGTGCATAATGTGAAAGCTGAGTAGTAGTTATAGTAATTGTGACATTATAAATTGAGTCTTTATTTACGCTACATATGTTTACTATCAACTTAAAATTACTCAACATAGACAATATTGTCTAAATACCTGGCAACACGTGTACTAAAATAACTGTCATGGTATGGGACTCTATGAGTGCTGCTGAAGCTGGAAACTGGAGCCTGGAGTATTTTGTCACCAGTCAAATGAAACATTTCAATTTGTGATGGCTCTTGGCACATCCGTGTTCTTTGGGGTTAACTGGAATTTGTAAAGAAGCCAGTCTTTAACCGCTCTCAGGCTCCTGCTGTTTCCTACCTACTGTGTAGTGGGCTGGTTTTCTTGCACCCTGGGGCTCTACCCCAGGCTCTTCAGACTACCGGCTGTTGTGTTCAGACCTATGTTATTCTTTAACTTCCCATATGTGTTGTATTGTTACCAATATAATGTTAAATGATTATGGTGAATTGCTGAAATTGAAACACATATACGTACATATTGAATGGCTGACTAAACATAAACAAGTAATAAGCACCGCTTTGGAATATGAATTTAAATGCAGAATTTAAATGCCCCCCCAATATTTTATGCAGAAATTAACCGAGTGATCAGTAGTTCTATGTTGTGTACCAACAACTGACAGGACATTATTTTGGACATTGTTTTGTATGTGTGAAAAACTGTTTGCTGATTGCCTGATTTCCTATTGTTTTGCATTTTGTTCACACTTTTATGTTTCAGATCATCAAACAAATTTAAATATTAGTCTGACAACACAAATAAAAAAATAAAACAAATTAAATATTTTATTGTCGAGGGAGGGGCAGCATGGCAGTTAGCACGCAGGCCACAAGGCTAGGAGACCGTTCTGTTCGATTCCCCCCCCCCTCGAGCATCTCTGTGTGGAGTTTGCATGTTCTCCCGTGTGTGCGTGGGTTTTCTCCGGGTACTCCGGTTTCCTCCCACATTCCAAAAACATGCTAGGTTAATTGGCGACTCCAAATTGTCCATAGGTATGAATGTGAGTGTGAATGGTTGTTTGTCTATATGTGCCCTGTGATTGGCTGGTCACCAGTCCAGGGTCGCCAGCACGTCAGTATTGTAAAACATTAATTCGCCAGTTTGATTAAAAGTGACTGGATCTGCTATGATCAACATTAAAATGATATATGCTGAAGGACAAGTTTTATTTGGTATGAAAATTAAATCACTGACTGACCGACTAACATTGGTCAGCACATAAACCACATTAAGTGGATAAAGTCTAAACTGTCATATGGCCAAACCAACAATAACACAGCCATCATGTATTGCTAAATTGCACTATATTTCATCATATTAAGGGTTTGCTTCTGTTTGTACCTTTGCAACATTTAATATTTCCATGTTTCTAGTGGGTTGTCGTTGTGTTGGACAATCATATTTGCATACACTTTAGACAAAAACGGCAGATATGCTGACAAGTTTATTATAAACAATTTCATGGAAGCGTTTTGAAACGTGGCCGAGGTACATGAACATTGCTTAGAGTTGCAAGTGAAATTATTCAGCACAGCATATTTGCCTTTTCATTATTCCTACTCGGTAATAATATCTCATTTAGGGCAATGCCTTTCATAACAAAGCTTGGGTGATGTAATTCTGTCACAGCACAAAATGAAATGCTTTTAGCATACGTATAGCATCTTTAGGGAAATTCCAAATGTATTGTAAAAATTAGTTTAGTTAAATGGGGAAACTTATGGTAACTATGAAAATGCCTTTTTCATGACATAAAGTCAACATTTTACCTTGCAATCACACTGACATTCCATAAGATTGAAATGTCTGTTGTAGGCTCACACAAGCTCCGTGCAACGCTGCTCCATCTGCATCGGCCATACGGCAAGACGGAAATCATTTCTTCAGGTTCTAACTATTTTTTCGGGTGCCGCTGACGTCACAGATGGTCAATTTAATAACAATAAACATGAAAAAAAGATACATTTTTGGACTTCAAAAGTGTGTCAGTTTAGTCTGACTATACAAACTGAACTCTTTATTCATCACTGACACAAATATCTCTGAACTCTGAACTCTGGTCAGTCACTTTTTAGACGTCCGTGTTCAACCCAAACAACAATAACAATTCCTAGTGTCCTACAAAATGGCACGTGTAATGTACATTTGTGTGCAAAAAGTCGTGGTGTTTTTAGGTGTCATGTGATGAATCAATAAGGAAGATGGCTACCACCCGAAACTTACACAAGTCGTGCAGTCTGTAATACACATTATTTCACAGCACCAAAATAACTCACAGAAATCTAAAACACCGCGGCTATACAAGGCTAGTTATTGCATGAACATGTACTCTTGTGAGCGCAGTTTCCGCAAGCAGATCGGATGCTCCCTTGGACGGATAGGACCAGTTCCACTACCGTGACGGATCCAGTGTGATTGTGGGGTTAGTGTAGTGCAGTGCTTAGTGGGCTGCAAGAGACTGTCAGGCGTGCTGTGGGAAATGTGCCCATTTGACAGGTGGAGCAATTAAATATTTCTTCGCTGGATGGCAGCAGGTAGGCAATTACCTTGTTAATCAGCCAATCAATTAGTCAATGAGAATCAGTGTTGCATGGAAAGACATCAGTGACAAAGATGCCTACATTTCTGAAAAGGAACAATAATCAGGCTGCATGATAATTTAAAGAATTATGACATCATACCGATTCCATACCACAGCATAGCGTCAATTGGGTGGGACTTGTCAGTTTTTCAGAGGAAGACATTTCACCAAATTTTGCAAGCATTCAACAATGAGCTAAAAAAAACATTGAGTTACAACACATAAAACCTTACCAGCCACCTGAAATACCAGCATTGCTACAAAGCATGGTACCCGGGACTTGTTACTATCGCTGCAGCGTTTGCAAAGTTAAAAAAGTTGGTCAGAGACAACACGAGGGCTAACCTGATTTGTGATTTCATCAAGGAAATGATGGCGCTGGGTGACCAGCCCTTTACTGTTCTTCCCCAACCACTGTCCGAGAAATTTTATGCACAGTGATAAAAAAAAGTGTAAAAAATCCAGTTTTATGCTAACGCATATCAATTTTGGAAATATGGGCCAATATTTTATTTTTAAAAAGTACCATTAGAATTTTTTTTGTATGACAATGTTGTTTGCAACTGACTTGTTTGCAACAGTCCTTGAATGCACCGTAGTCATGTGCATGTGCTAACTTTCTTGGTCGGATGGCACTATAGTGGTCGAATTTTGCAAGGCATTCCCAGAAAAAACAAGAGTAGAGGAAGTATTTTGTGTCATATGTCATGTCATAACAGTGGAAACCCAATGGAGCAGTTTTTCAGATGTGTTAAACAGAGGCACCCAGATGTTATCATTATATACTGTTCTTTGCACGGGGAGGCACTCAATCCAAAACACTGCGAGCCGACCTGACCCCTGAGCTGGAGGCTGTTGTGAGTATGATAAACTTTGCCAAAAGATTGCTAAAAAGACAATTATTTGCATGTCTTCATTGAGACGTGGCAAAGTCTTGTTTTGTGTACATGAGCGGCACAAGGAATTAAAGGTGTTTTTGACTAATGAGAGATGCGATGATGCAAAGCTGTTTTCAAGTGACGAGTGGTATGCCAGGTTGGCATCCATTACAGCTATATTTCAACATCTGAATGAACTGAATACAATATAGTACAAAGGTGAAATGAAAACCTGCCCACCAACAAACATCAAATAAATTGATTGGACAATTGATTGTCCACACTGCTGCACTCTGTGAGACAACAGTTAATGATCTGAAAAATCTTAAGCAGAAGTTGCCTGAAGTTTGGCTTGACTGGTTTAGGAACCCAAGTCACAGGACATGAGTTTGCAGGAGCAGAAGGAAATAACTACTGAGACAAGAGCTTTGCATAGGAATGAGTTGGATATTCGTTATAAACAAGTGCATTTTTGCCTGTTATGAGTATGACATGAGTACATTTCGTCATTGTCCGTATTCGAGTTTAAAGAAAATACTCATTAGATGGTCTGCTTGTTCAGGTGGTTTGGCTGGTGATTTGGCTTGTAGTACAGAACTCGGTGCTTTTGAGGAAAATACAGTCAGCAAGGCTGACACATTATTGTTATGTTTATTGCCAATTTTACATTAATCACCAACTTCTGTTCAGGGTCTTTTCGTAATTAATTAATTAACCTGCCATCATGTGGGTTTACATTGAAGTCAAGAGTTGTTAATTGTCAAGAAAACAACTCATGTATTATCTTATATTAATTGACACACATAGTGTTGTCATTCTTGTTTATATAATAAAGCAATGTTGACTTGCCTGGTCGAGTATGGCTAAGTTTTTTCAATTGTTTACTGAACGGGGACATGGAAATGAACTTGTAGGTGTCGTTCCAGTAGGCCAGCAGGTCGGTGGCTTCCTCGTCGTACACTCTGATGTTGTATTCATATCTGTTAACTCGTTCACTCATTCACACCTGCTGCAGATAGCTAGATTTAAAATGGAACCAGGTAACGTGGCATTAATTGTGCTACTGTTACTCGGACACGTGCACATGTTCATCATTAAAATATTCATGCACAGGGAGGGGGCGGGGACTGAAAATAATTTCATCTCCAAACTGGGTACACTGCTAAAAAAGTTCAGGAAATCACTGCTCTAACTGTATTTGTATAAATGCATTAACCGTGTGGAAAAAGCGACAGATCGGTTCCTTGAATCGGGAACCTGACTTGGGCTTGTGTGTTCAGTGAGTCATGCTGGGCTCACAGGTCTGGTGTATCAGGTAGGTTGACTCATATGACTCATGAGTCATATGTTGACGTCACCGCTATATTAGATATAGCATATATCGTGTCCTACATGTAATTGCACCAACTAGTTTACAGTCCAAACAAGATGTCACTGGATTATCTTTCATAGATAAGGCTGAAATAATACTTAATATGTATTTGGCTATTAAATTTTTTTTATGAACAGAATGTGTTGACTTTGTAAAAATAACTTTGTATAAAGGTACTTGTATAAAGTTTGGTCCATTTTCTTGCATTTGTTTAAAGTGGACCTGCTATGCTTTTTTCCTATTTTCTGACCTATAAATGTAGTTAGAATGTCATATTCTCGTGTTAAACGATACCAAAGTTTCAGATTGGGATGGCTCAAAACGCTCGGTTTCAAAAGTTGTAGTAAAACTGTCCCTTCGTGATGTAACAGAGGGGCGGACTTCCTTATATGGGTCATGGTTAGGAAGCACTTTGGGCGTGTGGCCAATCACGGCGGAGTGCAGGAAGCACAAATCAATAGGTGCAGATTCTGCAAAATCTAAACAGTTTTCTGTGCGGGCTATTGTGTGTAGCTGCTCTATAGGACACCACAACTCAATACAAAGGGTTGAAAAATGAGCATAATATGTCCCCTTTAAGGGGCAGGTCTTACTCTTCCGAGCGTATTTACTTATATCACGTATATACTTCATGGGAGTCTTTGTGTGAGTTGGGTTTTTTATGTGCATGTTTGCTGTCTTAAGTGACTCATATACGTAAACCCGAGTTAGTAAAAGGAATCGACCATCACTAATGTTAACAACAGATGAACGCATGCATAAATGGGGGATTCTGCCCTGGAAGTTATTTGAAAGTTAAAAAACCTTTTAGCACCTTCCAAGAGTGGTAACATATGGCCAGAGCAATCGTGGGAGTTATCTGTGTCATCTTATTTGGACATATTTAATTAGGGTCTCAAGCCCCGGTGGAGTTAGTTGAAAGAGGGTGATATGGGTGATGGAGAGGAGATCCAGATGGCAAAGCAGCACCGAGATCAATCAAGCTTGATGCATTTTTCCCACTTCAACATGGACACAGATGTGATTTAGTGCAGTAATTGGGTCTCTTTCCAGTTGTTGCATTTCAGTTGACAAGTCATAATGCCTCATGAAGCATATGTGCACACTTGTGAAAAGTCAATCTTCGTGTATCTAACAGAGCATCTGTCAACAGCCAGAGTAAGTGATATGATCCTCTGACAATACCACGACAACGCCTCATTATTGTTTTTGTAAAATCTTGTCTTTGTTCTAAAAAAAGAATACTAGTGTAATTGCTTGTCTCTCATAATTCACGCATCTGCTACCATCAATTTGTGGTTTGTAATTTTCTTTTAATCTGTCTTCTAAATCGTTCCCAGAATACTGTACACTGAAAGCCACCATTATAATTAAGAAAAAAACCTTCACCAGAAAAATTGTCTTCCATATTTCTGATGTTTTTTTTTTTTTATGCACATTTTGTCTCATGTAGCTACAGTATATACATAATAGAAACCAATTGATGCAATTGTTCATGCAACTTCTTTGAAATATCTGAACTTTGTCTTCTACCCGAGATCCCTACAGATAAATTACAGAGCCCATTTGGCCAAAAGCCAAAAGTCAGACCTCAAACGTGAGACGAGCCAATGCTGCTCCTGAGTCAACAGATCTCAAAGACAACCTTTCAGTGGGTGCTGAGGCTCAGCACTAAATAACATTTAGTCCAATCATTGCACAAAAATGGATGAGAGCAATACGAAGATACATGAGCAAGATGACTAATAACCGTATGTAGCCCATATATCAAAATTATTCTGAATGTCGATGTTGGTGATAACATATCTTTGTCTATACGTATCCTCCTCAGTCAGACATTTAAGTAGTCTTACCTCCATGCCTTCACTACATAATGAATACTTAGACTTACTTAATAAATTGATGGTCCTGTGTTTTTGGTGTGCATACTGATACACTGCTGCTTTACTGATGAAAAATCCATGCTTCATATACAATATTTGAATGGCTCCCCATGACTAGGGTTGTGCATCACGCATCGATGGGAACCAGTTTTGACATTCCAATTCTCCCGGAATTGTTCATTTTTTAAACTTAACCTGCTTATGTTCGGAGGCGGCATGGCGAACGAGTGGTTAACGCGCAGACCTCACAGCTAGGAGACCAGGGTTCAATTCCACCCTCGGCATGTGTGGGTTTTCTGCGGGTACTCTGGTTTACTCCCACATTCCAAAAACATGCTAGGTTAATTGGCGACTCCAAATTGTCCATAGGTATGAATGTGAGTGTGAATGGTTGTTTGTCTATATGTGCCCTGTGATTGGCTGGCGACCAGTCCAGGGTGTAGCCCGCCTCTCGCTGAACTGCTGAAAGCTGGGATAGGCTCCAGCACCCCCAGTGAGGAAAAAGCGGTAGAAAATGAATGAATGAATGCTTATGTTCGGTGATTAGCAAGGGGGATAACACCAAAGATGTAGGTGTAGCGTGTCAGATAGTAATGGCCAAAATGGCATAGGTTTCAGGTCACTGGTAAAATGGAATGAATGAATTAAAGTGTGGATCATCGATTCTGGTTTTTCTCTGGACCTCATGATCTGTTGGAATTTTTCTCATTAGGAAAATCCTCCATTTATTAATGCAGGCAGCATTGGTCAAGGGATGCACCAGATGGCATGCAACATATGCTCGTTGCCCTTTGCCCAGGTAGACTAAGTAATCCTTGTGGGAGATAATCACACTGTTGATTTCCACACTGGAGAATAGAAGCTACTGATTTCCCCCAGCAGCATGATTTTTAAAAAAGTTGTTTATACCGTTATACTGTTGCACCAGTACCTCAGTTTGTAAAGACTTTTCAAGGGGACAGGAAGGTTTAAGAGGGAGAATATGGAGTAGTTGCTTCCTGAGCACTGTTAATGTACCCTTGAACTAGGCACTGTGTAGCTCATTTTTGACTGCGTTGTCCTCCGGTATTCTTGTTTAAAGAAAATGCTCATTATGTATTCACTCTTCACACTCTGTGATTGACAAGACAAGACTCTGCAAGCGCTCATCATTTGGATTTTTTGACATGAAGTTGAAGTCCGTCAACAGCGACTCACTTGTGTTCTGAGGTGAGTTCTGGTCGGATCTCCGTCCTGAGGAAAGTAGTTCCAGCCAGTTGCTGGGGACAGTTAAATAAAGAGTTTGGCTTCTCAAAATAATATGCATTCAAAAGCATAATACATTTGCATCATAAAATCCAAAGAAATCAGACCTCACAAATCGCTCTGCGTTATTTTCTCTGCCGTCGTATCAGTTCGTGCTCCAGCCTGGTCATTGTTACGCATTTGCTTCACGGGTTTCCCTGGGTTTACTGCTAGGATAGTGAAAGTAAACATATTTTCACCGTACTGTGTTTAACCGCATTAATTTAAGCACCATTTTATAATGTAAAGACCATTTTACAGTGCCAACTGACGATGTACAGGTGCTGAGTCATAAAAGACGAAGGATTGGATTAGCAAGATTCTAAAAAAAAATTATTTTTAACTTGCTTCTAGATATAAGTTATATATAAGTTCCAAATCAACAATGTAAAAAGAGAGCCCGGCTTTTGCCTTTCACATATACTGTACCATAAACCACAGAAAATACCAAGCTCCATATTTCACACCCATTCTTATAAAGTGACAGTTAACACAACAAACGAGCATGCACTTAAGAGTAACTGCTGCATTTTGAGTTCAATAAAAAAAAATAAAGGGCAGATAGGTGTTATCCATTATTGCAGGCCTACGCATACTCACTTCTCTCAAAATATAAAGCATGGAAGTATGATAGTTTCAACACAAAAAAATTTGAAAAAGCAGTAGCGGTCAATTTGTATTCACTGACATCCAAGTCGAAACAATAGCTGGTCATAATTAGTCATGGGATTTCTGCTTATTTAAGGAAACTGGTTCTTTTGGTTTGGCTGCCTAGATCTTGCCAGATCTTTTGGCTTCTAAATGGCTCCTGAGATTTTTTTGTTGCTTAAATCAGTTCATTACCAAAATACATGTAAAATGAATTTCAAATTCACTAATAATACTAAAATAGTTAAAAGAATAATAAAAGTGTTATTAGGTATGAGCCGAATACTCATAAACAACAATGGCTTGTTTATTTCAAAAATACTTAAAGAGCCAGATCTAAGGCTACATTCGCACTGCAGGGTATGATGCAAGTCCGATTTTTTATCACTTGTCATTCACAATGCCAAAAAAGGTCACGCCCATTACGATGTGTTTACAGAAAAAATGAAAAAATTGCGTCCACACAACCTTGTCTTTGAAAAACAAATGCATCCACACGTAACCGCATAAATGCATTGTGAACCCCAGTCAAATGCATACCAAACCTATAGGCAGCAGTAGTTCCTAAAGTTCCTAAAATCTAATGATCCACTCTCATCTCATCACTTTCGCAAACATAAAACATGGTGCCAGGTTCGTTTGTGCGGACTGACAAGGAGGCAGAATTACTTTGAAGCGTTGCTTTAGAATACAAAGTCAACAAGAAAATGTTGATTGGGGATGTTGCCAAAGCACGAGGACAACGCTTGGACTTGGAATTGTTATTTCAGCGATGATGGCCAAGCCCAAAGGGCTTCTTCGCCTCTGCTCATTAAAGTGAAGCAATATTTGGGCTTGCAAATACAAGCGTGCAATAAGCGCTATAAAAACAGTCACAACACAGTTACGAGGGCATCCATGTTGTTTCTGATATAAACACAGGTCGTGTGACATCACAGCACATGTTGTCACAGGTAGTGACGGTGGGAAACATAAAACTCCGGTTATTGGCATCCATACCTAAACACATAATCAGATTTTTCTCTAAATCCAAGCTTTGGACGGAGGTTTTAAAAAACTTTTTTTTGTGCCAAAAATGACCGTGACAGAATGAACCGACCAGATGACGACCTCGCACAGATGGATTTCTGGACCCTGCAGATTTTTAAGGCGATGGAGGAGGAGTGCGCAAAGTTCACTCCGGAGGAGCTGGAGGACATGGTGTGGGGGCCGGACGGCACGCTTATCCCCATGCCGTGGGTGTACCCCGGACACGGCATTGACACACCAGCCCGCCGCCGATGACGCCGACGCACGTCTCGGCCAGCTCCAGCAAGGCTTCAGCGGGCGAAGCCGTCTCCTCCCTCACCTCCGCGCCAAGCCGGGGTGCACCCCCCGCTCACGCGGCTTCAGAGTGCCGGCCTACGATCAAGCGCAAGAAGGCTCCCACTCCGTGTAAGCACGCCGATCTCTCGCCACCCTCTTCCGGATTCCCGCTGCCGCCTGCGCAACACGAAGAGGAGCACGGCACATGTTCCCCTCCTGTCCCAAAGCCGCGCAGCCCCTGGGGTTCCCAAGACCCGGCTCCCGTGCCAAGCTGTGTGGCATCACAGATTCCTCCAGTTCCCAAGCCACGCAGCCCCAGGGGTTTCCAAGACCCGGCTCCCGTGCCAAGCTGCGTGGCGTCACAGATTCCTCCAGTTCCCAAGCCACGCAGCCCCAGGGGTTTCCAAGACCCGGCTCCCGTGCCAAGCTGCGTGGCGTCACAGATTCCTACAGTTCCCAAGCCACGCAGCCCCAGGGGTTTCCAAGACCCGGCTCCCGTGCCAAGCTGCGTGGCGGCTCAGTTTCCTCCAGTGCCCAAGCCACGCAGCCCCTGGGGTTCCCAAGACCCGGCTCCCGTGCCGAGCTGCGTGGCATCCCGGATTCCGCCTGTGCCCAAGCCGCGCAGCCCCTGGGGTTCCCAAGACCCGGCTCCCGTGCCAAGCTGCGTGGCATCCCGGATCCCGCCCATGCCCAAGCCGCGCAGTCTCAAGGGTTCCCAAACCCCGGCTCCCGTGCCAAGCTGTGTGACTCCCCGGATTCCTCCTGTGCCCAAGCCGCGCAGCCCCAAGCCCCAGCATCCCCTGGCTCTCGTGTCCAGCGGCTTGATGCTCCAGACCCCTCCAGAGCCCAAACCCCGCCTGAGGTCCCTTGTAGACCTGGTCCGGGCAGCAGAGCAGGCTGAAAGTAAGACCCTTCTCCAGGTCCCTCTCCTCCCATCCCTGGTTCCACACCCAGCAGCATATGGCTACTACGACCAGCTGTGCGTCGGAGGACGCACATGACACCCCGTCCGTCGAGTGTGGTGCCCTCTGCTGGTCGCCTGAAGAGGAACAGCCCGCTGGACCTCCAGCACAACCGGTTCCTCCGGCTAACCGGGATGTGCTGCCCGGTACGTTTTTCTCCGGAGCAAGACCCTCTTCCTCAGCGGCGGGAGGCCGCCCCTCTTCCTCAGCGGCGGGAGGCCGCCCCTCTTCCTCAGCGGCGGGAGGCCGCCCCGCTTCCTCAGCGACGGGAGGCCGCCCCTCTTCCTCAGCGGCGGGAGGCCGCCCCTCTTCCTCAGCGGCGGGAGGCCGCCCCTCTTCCTCAGCGGCGGGCGGCCGCCCCTCTTCCTCAGCGGCGGGAGGCCGTTCCTCTTCCTCAGCGGCGGGAGGCCGCTCCTCTTCCTCAGCGGCGGGAGGCCGCTCCTCTTCCTCAGCGGCGGGAGGCTGCTCCTCCTCCTCCAGCGTCACCTCACCCATGTTGGGGCCAGCCTCCCCGGCCAGGCCCACCGCCCTGGCCGCCCCCCAGAGGGGTCCATCCAGGGCTTTCACTTTTTCACTTCCTTAGTTTTTGTCTTTCCTCTCTGTTCCTCGTTCGTGCTCTTATTTTGTATTCACTTCCTCTGTTGCTCTGTCCTGCTTTCCGTTTCTTTCCATTTTCTCCCGCACCTGGTTTCAATCGGTGATTGCTATTTAGTTCAGGTGCACGCTCCCTTAGTTGTCGGTTCATTGTCTTGTGTTTGAGTTTTCCTGGCTACTGCGCCATCCTGCTGCATAGCTCGAATAAATATATCTTTACCTGCATTTGGGTCCTATTCTCTGCATCCTGGGGTCGAACCTTACAACTCACAAGCCGGACCGTGACAATACCCGCGTATATGTGGACAAGGCCTGAGTCACATTTGAAATAAAAATACTATTCAGATGGACATGAGAAAAAATCAGATACAGGACACATACAGTATGAGCAAAAAAAATTAGCAAATACAGTATGGAACCGACCTGCAGGGTGAACGTAACGTAGATCCATTTTCCTTCGTGACTAGTGATAATTTTGTGAACCATGAAAACTGTGCCGTGTGTCATGGGGCAAAAGCTTCATTATTTGATGTCATTAAACAGATGCCTAACAAACTGTTTGGTCAATTGTCGGATTTACTGCGACTATGACCATGGAAGGATTAAAATGTGCTTTAATCAATGCATTCGCTTGCATGTAGAGGCGCAGAGTACATTCCTTTTACCATAAAGGGAAAAGAAGCCTTATAATTTGGAACATTGGAAACTATTTTTTCCTTTAATCTCTGCATGATCATACCTTGAGGTCATTCCACTTGCCTCCAGTTAGCTAGTTATCCTAGGTTTTATTTAGGTCATGCACATTGCACAAAATGCACATTTCACAGTCCACATGCATATGCTGAAGCCAGAGTTTTCAAAAATTTTCACCCTTTTCTAAAAAACAAAAACCTATGCTTGTGTCTGGATGACATAGAAAAATATGTTTCTTAGAAATCCATATTTGTGTGGACATACTGTAACCTTAGTTTCTTAAAACGTTAAGGGTACTGTGGCTAGGTGGTTTGGACTTTGACTTGAAGTGTCGCCGGTTTTACTTATCACAGAAATATGGATTCAGGAAGTGATACTGGTAATACTTCCATACTCATTAAACGCAAATGCACATACCTGCACATTCTGGTATGATCAAACCCAAAAGCCATAGAAATAATAAATCACTATATCTAAGACATGCACCAACACCAAAATAATTCAGTTTGTGCATGTAATAGATAGCCAACTCATACCTTTCCTACCATCACTTAGTAATGAGGGTGTTAACATGAGTGGGAAGAAATATGTGTCAAACTAAATCAAGTGTGGATGTATTTACCAAGCCAGACTGTTTCACACTGCTCAGGTGTACACAATAATGTAGCACAAAAATTTGCAATTTTCTTTCATCATCCTCGTGAGTTTTGCCGATGGGCACATCTGGACATTAAAGGCTTGTGTAATTGCACACTAGAATGAATTTGATTAGGACATATTTGAGCTTATGCTAACAGAACATTTAACTGTATAATCACTATAGAAGAATACAATTTGCTCATAATTACCAGACTTTGTTCATTCATTCATTCATTCATTCATTTTCTACCGCTTTTCCTCAGTTTTCCATCCCAGCTGTCTTCGGGCGAGAGGCGGGGTACACCCTGGACTGGTCGCCAGCCAATCACAGGGCACATATAGACAAACAACCATTCACACTCATATTCATACCTTTGGACAATTTGGAGTCGCCAATTAACCTAGCATGTTTTTGGAATGTGGAAGGAAACCGAAGTACCCGGAGAAAACCCACGCATGCACGGGGAGAACATGCAAACTCCACACAGAGATGGCCGAGGGTGGAATTGAACCCTTGTCTCCTAGCTGTGAGGCCTGCGTCCTAACCACTTCATGCAGCCCAGACTTTGTTTAATCACTCAATTTTAAGTTTGAGCTCAGTGTCAAAGAGAAAGTTGCTTTCTGATATCAGTTTCAAAGGCAGTGTGCACAATGGAGTGGAAGCGACACCTTTTTTGGATTACCATTTACTAGTGTGCTAAAGATACATGAAGATAAATAATGTATGCGTGTGTGCGTCTCCGTCATTGTTCATGTTGATCCATGAATTCATGATGAAGTAAAGAGTGTAATGCATCTTGGATGTGGGTGGAAATGGAAAAACCTATTGCATAAGATAAATCTGTGTTGTCTGGCAGCTCAACAAAGGCGGCCTTCCTGAGCTGACACATGTATCTTCTTTTAGTACATCACCACTTCCGTCTGTGTTGTCACTCCAGTCAGAGCTTACATACAGTTTGTCTTTTATGCTCACTCATTTAAATCTAACTTTACACCGTCCCACTTAGCCTTCGTCTGTTGTTTTGTCAAAAATATGGAAGCTGACAGTCAAAACACATTTCATGCATCAAATCAGCACAAGTTTAAAATTGTAGTGCCACTTTGGACAGGATAAACGGAAGAACACAGCAGAAATGAAGCGAGTATGCTGTTCGACAGATGATCTGTTCTGGGATGTTCCAATGTCCCCTCTGTTGTCTCTGATGTTCATGTCAAAAACGGCTCAATGCTCCACCTACTATCACTTCTAATTCTTCAAAACCACATTTGTTGATAATAATATTGTTTATTTTAAGCATGCAATCAGAGTACGGTTTTATGATAGCTAAAAAAAGAAACCCTGACACCCCCAAATACAAACAAAATGTAATGAGTACCTGCACCGTTCATGTCAATCACCTTAAAAATTGGTTTGCAATGCTTGATGTCAGTGTTTCTAGGACACTCGAGTGGGAATGTCGCTCCATGTGGTGAAGATGGCTTCAAATTACGTCCATTTTTGTTAACTCCCCCTTGTCGTCCCTCCTCCAATGTTCTGAGATAGATTCAGATCAAGGGAACACACAAGATGGTCCAAAAGAGTGAGGCCATTCCTCTGGAAGAAGTCCTTTGTCAGGCGGGCATTGTGAACTGCAGCGTTGTCCTGTTGAAAAAGCCAGCCATTAGCACACAGACGAGGAGCTTCAGTCAGGAGGGATGCAACATCTTCACATAGCAAGCTGTTGTTCAGGGAGGCATTTGCAGTACCGCTGCATCCTGAAGAGGTGGGGGTGTGCATGAGATGGAAGGTCAGGCACCCTTCCACAGAGGAAAAGCCAGACTTTTGTTGTTTTTTTTTTTTATTGTTTTATTTTTTTTATACACCGGTCAGAGCGAGATTTATAAACAAGTCAAATGCAAATTCTTTATAAAATGAATATTTTCGTAGTTAGAGGTATCGACACATCAAATAACACCTATAGCGGATATACTCAATTACAGAAAATAAGCCATTTGTTTAGGTTGTGGGGAAGCAGAATTGATGCCGGAGAGGGAAGTCACCTTGGGGGTTCAGAGTTGAGTTTTAGCTTGTTTGAGGGCTACGGCCGTTAGAAGGATGACGATAATAATGATTATCATGACGTGCAATAAAAGCCAGTTTGTCAAGTCTGGTACTTCACCGAACCTAATGACCAATGTACTGCAGATGCAGGTTGTGGTCTTAAAGGGGAAGTGCACTTTTTTTGTCATTTTTCCCATCATTCACAATTCTTATGTGAAATATGAACACATATTTCTTTCGCTTTTCTGTGCATGATAATGAGTTAATACAAGCTAGCTAAAATGTACGTCATTGGGACACAGCTACTAAGTCCTAACAAGCAAAATTTCAAAAAAACAGTGTTCCATTTCCATAAGTGACCTATATAATTTTGTTATTGTAGGAGCTAAAATTGAGTACTATATTATACAGTATCTCAGCATCACTCACAAACGTTTTACCTTGTTGACGGAAGTAGCGTTATTGCCAACTTTTTCCACCAATGTTTCAGGGGAGGGGTCAGGTTAGTGTTTCAAGTGTTTCTTCTCCTCAGGATGACAGCATTTCATTCACAGGATTCAGTTGTTCTTGGCGTATTCCGTGGACAATTCTGTTTACCCAGTCATTGTGCTGCCGTATATTTTTATGCTCTGCTGAATGAATGCATGAATTTGACTTCCAAGGTGGAGGATTATATACCCAACATCACCAGGAGGTGATCAAATTTCAAGCAAGCGAGAGGTGATCAAAGATCATAGCGAGTATCGGAATTTTTGACTCGAGATTGAGGGTACATACAATATACAAATAAAAGGTAGCATTTTTTATTTTCAAAAATAAATGGGAATTGAAGACATT
Organism: Doryrhamphus excisus; assembly: GCF_037039965.1. Lineage (NCBI taxonomy): Eukaryota > Metazoa > Chordata > Actinopteri > Syngnathiformes > Syngnathidae > Doryrhamphus > Doryrhamphus excisus. The sequence goes on from NC_136369.1 coordinate 5,436,076, forward strand.
TTTTTAATTTATAAAATTTTCTTTCTCATGCACATTGCTTATATAGGACGGTAATGTAGAGACAGAATAATAACTTTTTTTTAAACTTAGTTTTGCAAGTGACACACAGGTTTGCACTGAGTGTGGTTGATTGTTATTTCATTCATGAAAGCCCAACATTCACCAATAAAATGGTCTCCTTGTGAGTCAACCTTCTATTTTATATGCTGCAGTGCGTGGTTGAAAATGGTAGATGAGATCAAGGTGATTAAAAAAATGGACTTGCATGCAGTCACGTCACGTCTGATAGCTTTGAAATAGTAACGGAATTCGAAGCCAAGCATGACAATAGCTTATCAAATGTAAATATGCTTCCTCTGGAAATCAATTTGATGTCTGCAAGTGCACTGGTGTGCAACATGAGCACGCAGCACCACATTTGTGTTTCAGATTCATCAGAAACTTTCAAATTAACTAAAATAGTTGTCAAAAATAGAAATAAAATGTATGTATGTAAATGTAGTAGTAAGATTTAAAAAAATTACCTTTTGTGATGCTGTAACGTTGAATATATTGCTAAACTTGCAATATAGATTTACTGTCAGCATTTGTGTTGGTCTTACAAGGAACGTCACTTCATTAGCAATGTGGAAAGTCTGTTAATGCAGCCACTGTGCAGGCGTACCTAATGTTGTGGCCAGTCAATGCTAATGTCATCACTGTCTGTGTACTACCAAGCGAAAATTAACAAAATTCTTATGTTATACGTAGCATGCCTGTTTTATGATGACTTCAAGGAAAGTAGCATTCATACGTAAGTGACTGATGTAACACAAGCCTGCACAGTGCTGTCTTGTCAAATGCACCGTACATTACAAGATAAGTTTAGATACAAACCGAGATACAAAGTGAAAGACAAAATGTACTTGTTTCATACTTGTATTGGGCAAAAATGCATTATCCACAATGGATACTTGTTTGTAACAAGTATGCAGCTCATCCCTAATCAATGAAAAGTCTGTTATGATAAATGAAAACAAAAAAGAAATGTAAGCACCCGGCTTATCCCTACTGTGTATATTTATGGTAGGAAATAAAATGTCCATTAAATAAATGCATAAATCCTTTCAGGTTTTACATGTAACAGCTGTAGTGGCGGGCTGCAAAAATAAAAGCTGCCACACCTTAACAATTAACATGAAAACAATGGTGAGTAATAAATTGTAAAAATGATTATCCTGCATATGTTATATAGCTTACTATTTACGCACATATTGACCGCAGTTTTTTTTTAAAAAACAATGTATACCTTATTTTGAAAAACATGCACCGGAATCAGTGTGAATGGTTGTTTGGCTACATGTGTGACCAGTCCAAGGTGTACCCCACCCGAAGTTAGCTGGGATAGGCTCCAGCATACCCAGCAAACCTAGTGCGGCTAAGCGGTCGAGAAATTGGATGGATAAAAAAAGTAAAGTTAATAATAATAAATAACTCATATCAATAACCTGATAGCAAACACTGCATTTATTGATGCAATACACCATTTTCCAATTTTGCCCAGTGCAGTATTCCCTCATTTATTGTGGTTATTTACTTCTAGACTCTTACTTCTAATTGAATTTCTGCAAAGTAGGATTCCTTCTTTATAAAATGAATATTTTCGTAGTTAGAGGTATCGACACATCAAATAACACCTATAGCGGATATACTCAATTACAGAAAATAAGCCATTTGTTTAGGTTGTGGGGAAGCAGAATTGATGCCGGAGAGGGAAGTCACCTTGGGGGTTCAGAGTTGAGTTTTAGCTTGTTTGAGGGCTACGGCCGTTAGAAGGATGACGATAATAATGATTATCATGACGTGCAATAAAAGCCAGTTTGTCAAGTCTGGTACTTCACCGAACCTAATGACCAATGTACTGCAGATGCAGGTTGTGGTCTTAAAGGGGAAGTGCACTTTTTTTGTCATTTTTCCCATCATTCACAATTCTTATGTGAAATATGAACACATATTTCTTTCGCTTTTCTGTGCATGATAATGAGTTAATACAAGCTAGCTAAAATGTACGTCATTGGGACACAGCTACTAAGTCCTAACAAGCAAAATTTCAAAAAAACAGTGTTCCATTTCCATAAGTGACCTATATAATTTTGTTATTGTAGGAGCTAAAATTGAGTACTATATTATACAGTATCTCAGCATCACTCACAAACGTTTTACCTTGTTGACGGAAGTAGCGTTATTGCCAACTTTTTCCACCAATGTTTCAGGGGAGGGGTCAGGTTAGTGTTTCAAGTGTTTCTTCTCCTCAGGATGACAGCATTTCATTCACAGGATTCAGTTGTTCTTGGCGTATTCCGTGGACAATTCTGTTTACCCAGTCATTGTGCTGCCGTGAAAAAAAAAAATCATCTTCAAGTTTCATCTTTTACCTTCAACAAGAGTCTAAAGTCAGATACACAGCTGTGATCTTGCCATATTGACAGGTTGGTTTCAAATTCCATTTTCGGAGCAAAGCAGCCAAGTAGAACAGAGCAGACAGGGTCGAGTGAGCCAAAAAACATGTCTACAGTTTGACATTTATATATTCACATCTTTTTTTTACATGCCAAGCGTTGATTTTTTTTCTGTAATGTAATTTGACAAAATTTGTATTTATCTGGAAATTTAAAGTGATGGCAGTGTGAACGAAAATAAGATTCTCACATCTCCCTCAACGGAAGTAGGCTCAAGGTTGGATTTTCAACTAATACCTGTCTTTGTGGAGTTTGCATTTTATTCTCTCACTTGGGTGGCTTTTCTCTCTCTGGTGTCCTCTTGCACAGTGGTGAAGTGGACCAAATTACCACTGCGTGGCCTGCGTCACTCTGCACCACATTGCGCTGCGCCACTTTGCGCTGCGCCACCTTGCGCTGCACCACTTTGCACTGTGCCACTTTGCGCTGTGCCACCTTGCGCTGCGCCACAAAGTTTGAGCCCATTGACTCACCTCAGCTTTGGTTCATATTGATTTGGTCCTACGAGGACCTAACCAATTCCTCGATTAATCAAAGCAAGAAGGCTTCAGATTAACTGAATAAACGTTTGTCCTAAATTTAACATTGTAAAGACTAGTTTAACAGTTTGTCTATCCATGAACACCATTGATAATCTTCCCAGGCATATTTGTCATACACTTTTCAGAATTTTAATAAGTGCTACTGAAAAAAAATACTGTATATATTTTTAAAAGACATTATAACAACATTTTCAGCTGCCATCAACAAAGTATATGTAATTCATACTGTCTCACCAAAGTATTCAATTTACCCAATATTTCTGACATATCAGATAAAAAGAAATAAAAAGTGGTGTTGATGTACTACAGCCTGTGAAAGATAAAAGGCTTTCTTTCAAATGTCATCATTCTACTTTCAAATGTCATCATTCTATGTCATCACTGCTTTGTCTTTTTCTTTCGTGTCCTGCAGTGTTCTACCTTTACTGGTGAATCTCAATGTATTGCACTGATGGACGTGTCAAACTAAAATAGAATGATTTAAGAGTTACCCAGTGTGGCTGTAGTAATCCATCATAATGTCGATATAAATATTGAGTTACAACCTTTCACTTGACTTTTTAAAATTTGTCATTGTATCTTGTGAAAAATTGGTGAAAAAGTGAAAGAGCATCTAATTATCCATCCAACCAGTTTTTTATAGTGCTTGTCCTCATTCACAGCCCAATTCTACTCCTTAGCCCTTCCCCTTCGTCTTACCCCTTCCTTCACCCAAACAAACCAACTGCTGCATTTTTACTTTATCTGTTGTTTTGTACAGCTTTGTTTCTATAGCTATAAGGGGTTTGCTTTGCTCTGGAGTAAAAATGGATTTGTGTTGTGGTGATGCTGTTCCTCATTACAGTAGCTTGGCGTCTCTCTTAGGACTTATTAAAGGTTGAGTACATATGAGTTTGCCAGCATGTACATACAGCCACATCAGTGGTTCATTATCTATGCACAGACTCTTCACATATAGGTCCCTTTGTATGCATGTACAAAGTTCCCTACCCGGCCCTACCCAAAGTGACTAAGTGTTGACTAAAACAAATGTCTCAGCCCAAGCCTAACAGCAAGTATTTTTCTGTTGTTTTGCAGACACGTTGGCAAAATAATTGCTGATGCTCTATCCATTAGCTTCACAACACATACATGTATGTGTCATTCCACCTTCATTCATTCATTTTCTACCGCTTATCCTCATGAGGGTCGCGTGGGTGCTGGAGCCTCTATCCCAGCTGTCTTCAGGTGAGAAGCGGGGTCGCCATCCAATCACAGGGCACATATAGACCAACAACCATTCACACTCTATGGACAATTTGGAGTCGCCAATTAACCTAGCATGTTTTTGGAATGTGGGAGGAAACCGTAGTCCCCGGAGAAAACCCACGCATGCACAGGGAGAGCATGCAAACTCCACACAGAGATGGCCGAGGGTGGGATTGGACTCGGGTCTCCTAGCGTCTGCGCGCTAACCACTCGTCCACTCGACCGCTGTGCAGCCTACCAAAGCCTATGTGTTACACATATTGGTACCCGTAACGGCTGATATCAGTATCGGAAATTGAATGAATGTGTGCTTTTCCATTTTAAAAGTTCATGATAATAACCAGGGCTGCACGGCAGTCGAGTGGTTAGCGCGTAGACCTCACAGCTGGGAGACTAGAGTTCAATCCCACTCTCGGCCATCTCTGTGTGGAGTTTGCATGTTCTCCCCGTGCATGCGTGGGTTTTCTCCGGGTACTCCGGTTTCCTCCCACATTCCAAAAACATGCTAGGTTAATTGGTGACTCCAAATTGTCCGTAGGTATGAATGTGAGTGTGAATGGTTGTTTGTCTATATGTGCCCTGTGATTGGCTGGCGACCAGTCCAGGGTGTATCCAGCCTCTCGCCCGAAGACAGCTGGGATAGGCTCCAGCACCCCCGCGACCCTTGTGAGGATAAGTGGTAGAAAATAAATGAATGAATGAATGATAATAACTACTTTTGATGTAATTATATTAAAGCACATTTTTTTCACGATTATTTTGGCTTCCCCTGGAGGCCATGGCACGCTTAGCATCCACATACATTGCCTAATGGGCCAGTTGGCTCTGCATGTAGAGCATTAGTGGGTTTGGGTTGTTGTTGGACGTGTACGATTGGAGAATTGGGCTTGCATTCAGTACTCTTCCTTTGATTCTTCGTTGTATTTATTGATTTGTTTTTGTCCATAAAAATACAACAGCAATAATTCTTGATTATTTTCTGGCTCACTCTGCTTGAATTGAAATACTATTATAATTATGTATTTATCAGTTTCTATGCAAACTCCTGTATTTGCTTGTCATTCTACACAGATATTCAGGTCAGTAACCCTTTCTAGTTTGTTACAGTGTACCCCATCTGCTACATCAGTGAAAAACACAGAAGCGTTATGATCAAACACTCTGTTCCGCCTTTTGAAAAAGTGACTCCCGTGGTAGTGACAAGTGTGAAAACAGTGCTTCCTGTGTTTGTCCCTTAGGTGAGCACCTGCACGTCTGTCCTCAGGGATACACCTGCTGCACGTCTGACATGGAAGACAAACTCAGCCAGCAGAGCAAACTGGAGTTTGAGAAGCTGGTTGAGGAAAGCAGCCACAACATGAGGGTGACATTTGTTTCCAGGCATAAAAAGTTTGACGGTAAGCAGGAGGAGTTTTGTTTCATCTGTTGGATGCAATGTTAGCCCAGATGCATCGGCATTAGTTTACCAGACACTCTTAACAAATGCATTCAGGCAAAGACTGTCAAATCTCATGTCAGACTTGTATATGCAGACTCCTGATGGAATGATTAATAATTACGATGACTGGTATTAATAAGATATGGGCAGACTGCTTAGTTTTAAGGGTTCTCCTTCTTTTATTAATGTTTTCTCTCCTCTTTGGTACATTTGTAGACATGTGTTCCTTTTTAGACATTGTGCGATGTGCTGGGTTGGGTGAATTATATAATTATGTTCTCTTAATTGCATTTTCTTTCTTTACCTCCACCCATTACTGAAATATGACAGACATAATCTTCATTCATTTTACATCATTTTAAAAGATTACAGCTGTCCATTCATAACATAGAATAATTTTCAATAAAATGCTCTCTAAAGGGTAATCGCACCTTAAGTATAAAATGGCTTTTAAAATACCTTTCAACCAAGGTATGTCTTAGCTGTGTCGTCCTGCACAAAATGTGAAGAATTGGTGCAGGACTGAGAAAGGCTGGTCATCCAATGAATTCAATTCTTTTTTGTGCTATTTGCTTAGCCTTCTGAATGTCATCCACATATACAAACATTGCCCAGAGTTGGCTGCAACACGGCATCACCGTTGAAAACTCAACATTCTTTGTCAAGTGTTTGTTCTTAAAATGCTATATTAAATTAAAGCTTTTAAAGTAAATGCTTGCAATTCTTGCTTGAAATCCCTACTTTCCAATAGTCTCATTGATAATAAATATGGTCCGACTGTTGGAAAAGGAAAAGGAAGCATTATCAGGCAAGCATTCTGAACTGCAGTATTGTCCTGTTGAAAAAGCCAGTCATTACCACACAAACCAGGGCCTTCAGTCATGAGGAATGGCCCCTGCAACATTTCCACATAGTCATCCGCCTTTTGACACCCCTGAACAATCTGAAGCTCCATTGTTCCATTGAAAGCAAAACCACCGCAGATTATGATGGCGCCCCCTCCATTGTGCCGGGTGGAAAACATCTCAGGTGGGATCTTCTTGTCATGCCAGTAGGACCATCAAGGTTACATTTTTTTCCCATCGGAGAATAAATCTTTCTTCCACATTTTAAAGACCCTTGCAAACTACAAATGTGTGGCATGAAATGACGCAAGGCCTTTGAAGATGTTAACTAAGGAACATAGTGAACAGATACAGATTGCGGCGTATTCGCTCATCCCTAGTTTGGATCAGGAGTGTAATCTGTCATCATCATTTTACTTGTCAACAAACAAAAATACTTTTTATTTGTGTTCATTAAGTGTTTCTCCTTCAGGCTTGTGAATTAAAAAAAAATAATAATGCAATGCCACAAATGACTGCTCGCGTAGCTAAATTAAAAATGAGTTTTTCAGAGCTTAGTGTTATTATATTCTACCTGATTTACTTTTCACAGTACAACTTCATAGCTTTGCATTTGTTTAGTCCCAGTAAAAGTTTGGTGTGTGGTGTTATCGTGGACTGAAAATTAATTTCAATAAACTGAGACTAATAATTTAAGGGTTAGTCATCGGAAGATTGAGAGCTCGATTAGAGAATCAAAAGGGTAGCAGTAGCAGTTCATTTCTATTTCTCAGGTTACAATCTATGGAAGCCCATGGGGCTCTTTATTTAAGTCTAAGATGTCAAGGGTGGGAGACACATAGAGGAATCATTAGGAATTGTAAGCGAATGTGACTTTCCTGTACGAGCCTTTGCTAGGCACGTGACCAGAGGAGCAGAGTTTGGGGCAGGCCGTTGTAAGCAGAGCTCGGGGGAGGATAGCCACACCCATATAAGGAAGTCAGCTCCTCACAAAGGGGCAGTTTTATCACGCCTTCTGAAACCAAGCGTTTTGAGCCATCCCAAACTTCTTTCAGGACTCACTTCCAAATGCGCAGACCTCGTCATCTGAAACTTTGCCATCCTTTAACACAAGAATCCAACATTTGAACTACATTTATAGGTATAGGTATAGGTAAAGTATAATACAGCTGAATAGGTGCAGATTCTGGAAGAACTAGAACACTTTCTGGGAGACCACAACTCTATACAAAGAGCCAAAAAATTTGCATAATAGGTCATAGGTCATACTAGATCATAATGCCCAAAGTGATGTCTCTTAGACCACAATCCCTCTCCCACACTGTCTATGCTTTCCTTTGCTGTGTTTTCTTTCTGCAGTTGTGAAGTAATATAAACATACATTTTCTTTTCTGCAAAGAGAGCTTCTTCTCTGGAGCTCTTATAGGCAAGTCTCTTGTATAGACACAGTTTAATTAGTTAAAAAAAAAGTAAAACGTTTTTCTCCAGTGTATTCTGGTGTGTAATTTCAAATCTGGATTTCGTAAAAAACCTATGCCACAGATTGAACAGGAAAAAGGGTTTTCTCCAGTGTGTGTTCTCGTCTTCAACTCATCTTTTCATACAAAACTAAAAAGTTAGGGATTATACCTGCTATAGCATAGCATCAAAATGGGACCAAATAATGTCATGACTGCTTCACGGCTGCAGGAAGTGGTGGTGACATGTGGGAACAATGCGCATCACGCGTGCTGTGTTGTATACGAGACATGAGCGCAAGCGTTTTTCTGTCAAAAATTGCGTGCAGTGTGTGTAACGTATGCGTAAACAGAATGCAAACAGTGCACAAACTAGTCTTCATGCTTTTTAGACGTACCATCTACATGACACACCAACGGCGGACTGCGGGACAATACTAAGAAAAAATGCGTGTCAACAGCTGTTGCATTAATGTTGTTGTATATCTTGACTAAAATGACAATAAAGCTTTCATACATGTGCAAATCATTGGATAGTGGCTAGTAAGCTAAAAATATATATAAATAAATAAATGGGTGTACAATCCAGGTTACTTCAACTGTATTATGGAAAGCAGGAAGTGAACAAATGTAACAGTTACTGATTGTAAAAGTACCAGATGGAGGGGTAGGATTTAATAAGCGTTGCTTCTTCCTACTCCTTTTGGACATGTAGAACTGTGAAGTGATGTGATGCACTCAATTGTAATCTGATGCATGTTCAAATGAAATAAAACCATTACCATTACCATCACTTCCGACAGTAGGTGTGCTGCGACATTTTATGTTGAGAAAAGTGGTCAACTGTATATATCAACATCGACATGAGCAGGCACTTTTTAACAATACTAGTAACATTGTTGTTATGTTCTGCTCTGTTGTCATTTAGCATTACTCCGAGATACAAAGACAACCGGCAATGGGTTGGATCAATAAAGTCTTAATAACAAGTCTGCTAACACAGAGCAGCAAGGTTCCAAGGGGTATCAGAGGGACCGGTGCAGAGCGCTAATAAATAAGGCACAGTGTAAAAATAGTAGGACGCTAACAAAACGATAAGAACACTAACAAGGGGCTAGGGAATATTGCTAAATAGCGCAAATACACCAGGGAGTGAGAGGATGAACAAACACAACTAAATAGCCTTCTAACTTGTGTATAGGAATACATGGAAGTAATACACCACGTTGTCTAACAAAACAAGAAGGAAACTGGCATATAAGGTAGATCCTCGGGTTTCAATTCGGGACTACCAGCCAATGGCAGACTGCATGTAAGTCTATATGATCCACAAGGTGGCCTGCTGTAATTCCACAATTTAGCACAATTTACAGCCGCTTTGTGGTTCCTGGAAGGCATGTGCATCACTATCTGTCATTAGTTGGTACTATTATCATTTTATCATTAGTAAGGGTGTCATGAGACACTCTGTTCAAGAGACAAAACCATATATGAGACTTAGCTATGAGAACGAAATTAGATATTAACTTGATATGTGATATGATATATGATATATACTGATGTGAAAAAGTGTCAAGAAAACATATATTGCAATTTATGAATATAATTTCTATTACGTTACACTCTATTCTGTTTGTATGATACTGGCCCTGCCTCCACCCACCAAGACAAAGCGACTGTATGACTGACAAAAGGGCTCACTCCGTAAATGCCATTGTTCTATGTTGTTCTACCAAACGCGCCAAGGTGCTGAAACTATTGGACACAGATTGAACTTTTGTCCTGGCGCTCCGAACAGGCAGGACAAGAATTCAATCTGTGCATTGGTTTCAGAAAAACGTAGCAGTAACAGAACAGAAAATGTAACAGTCGTTACAATTTGCATATTTACAATTCAAAAACAAAACTTGGAAATAAGAATAGTGCAGTTTTATTAGACTGAAAAACCTGCACCGATATGATGAAATATCTACAGTATATTTGTATGCCAATATGGACATCCGTAGACATAAAAATTGTGGGTCATAATTCAATTTTATCTGTATTAGCACATACAGTGCATCCGGAAAGTATTCACAGCGCTTCACTTTTCCACATTTTGTCATGTTACAGCCTCATTCCAAATTGTATTAATTTAATCTCTTACCTCAAAATTCTACACAAAATACTCCATTATGACAATGTGAAAAAGTTTTTTTTTTGACTTTTTTTGAATTTATTAAAAATAGAAAACTAAGAAATCACATTTACATAAGTATTCACAGCCTTTGCCATGAAGCTCAAAATTGAGCTCAGGTGCATATTTTTTCCACTGATCATCCTTGAGATCTTTCTACAGCTTAATTGGAGTCCACCTGCAGTAAATTCAGTTGATTGGACATGATTTGGAAATATAATAACTGTCTATATAAGGTCCCACAGTTGACTGTGCATGTCAGAGCACAAACACCAAGCATGAAGTCAAAAGAACTGTCTGTAGACCTGCTAGACAGGAATGTCTTGAGGCACAAATCTGGGGAAGGATACAGAAAAATTTCTGCTGCTTTGAAGGTCCCAATGAGCACAGTGGCCTCCATTATTCGTAAATGGAAGACGTTTGGAACCACCAGGACTCTTCCTAGAGCTGGCCGGCCTTCTAAACTGAGCGATCGGGGAAGAAGGGCCTTAGTCAGGGAGGTGACCAAGGCCCCGATGGTCACTCTGTCAGAGCTCCAGCGTTCCTCTGTGGAGAGAGGAGAGCCTTCCAGAAGGACAACCATCTCTGCAGCAATCCACCAATCAGGCCTGTATGGTAGAGTGGCCAGACGAAAGCCACTCCTTAGGAAAAGGAACATGGCAGCCCGCCTGGAATTTGCCAAAAAGCACCTGAATGACTCTCAGACCATGAGAAACAAAGTTCTCTGGTCTGATGAGACAAAGATTGAACTCTTTGGTGTGAATGCCAGGCGCCATGTTTGGAGGAAACCAGGCACTGCTCATCACCAGGCCAATACCATCCCTACAGTGAAGCATGGTGGTGGCAGCATCATGCTGTGGGGATGTTTTTCAGCAGCAGGAACTGGCAGACTAGTCAGGATAGAAGGAAAATGAATGCAGCAATATATAGAGATATCCTGGATGAAAACCTGCTCCAGAGCGCTCTTGACCTCAGTAGACTGGTCATGTACCATGACCATATAGACAGTAGACATTAGCACACAGCCAAGATCTCAAAAGATTGGCTTCAGAACCACTCCGTGAATGTCCTGGAGTGGCCCAGCCAGAGTCCAGACTTGAATCCGATCGAACATCTCTGGAGAGATCTGAAAATGGCTGTGCACAGACGTCTCCCATCCAACCTGATGGAGCTTGAGACTTATTGCAAAGAAGAATGGGCAAAACTGCCTAAAGATAGGTGTGTTAAACTTGTGGGATCATATTCAAAAAGACTTGAGGCTGTAATTGCTGCCAAAGGTGGATCAACAAAGTATTAAGCAAAGGCTGTGAATACTTATGTAAATGTGATTTTTTGTTTTCTATTTTTAATAAATTCAAAACATGTCAAAAAAACCTTTTTTCACATTGTCATAATGGAGTATTTTGTGTAGAATTTTGAGGTAAGAGATTAATTTAATACAGTTTGGAATGAGGCTGTAACATGACAAAATGTAGAAAAAGTGAAGCGCTGTGAATACTTTCCGGGTGCACTGTATATATCTAACATTACTGACCTATGGTGAATGTGATGTGGTTTCTGCAGAAAGCTATTTTTCAAGAGAAAAAAAATGCCACAAATATTTTCGAATTTGGAAGGCTGTGAATGCTAAATCATAAATGTTGGGGGGATCCACTGTAGTTATGTTTAGAGCAAACCCTGGGTTTGAAAACCAAGCATAAGGCCTAAATCATGAGAAATAATGAACTAGCACCCTCCTGGTGCGGCCACTGAACTTGAAAACATCACTAATTACTTAAACACAGGAGTGAGGAAAAACGAGTGGAAAAGTGGAATACTAAAAAAACGGGACACAGCAGAACAGAATGAAAGCACAAAACATGAACTAATAAACACAGCAATAAACACACAAAAAGGTTCATCTGAGTTGCACACTAACGATTTTGCTGAGTGTGTTTTATGAAGACTGGCACTGGTCTAATGGGTTCTTGTAGTCTAGACAGCTAATAGGCTTGGTATTAGCTGTATCATAATAAGATCGCTGCACTTGTTTTGGTTGCTTGAACTTTCAGTTCTCTGAAAGGTTAAAACTGTCAAGATTGTTGACAGCAGGGGCAGTTGTATCCAATAATCACCTGAGTTGATGGTTTAAAGTAGGGGTGAGTTGTCGAATACATGTATGACACTAGTACATTTCGTCATTATCCATGTTCGTGTTTAAAGAAAATGCTCATTATGTAGTCACTCTTCATGGTTTGTGATTGGCCAGTCACACACAACAACCGCCTCTGCCTAAACGGCTGCAGTCACGGAGGAGCTCAGCGATGCTTCATTCACATACACCGTGCAATTGGGAAGTTTGCTTCACTTGTTTTTTCACAGTAGCAGATAGATGGGCACATTGTTGTTTTGCAGCCTCAAATTAGCTGGACCAAATTACCAATGCGTGGGGTGCGCCATGCTGCGCCACCTTGCAGTTAGAGCCCTATATCTTTATCTTTTCACCCATCTAAATTATCTGTATTCATGTCTCTACTTGGAATGGGTGGGGCGTAAACCTGAAGTGGGCATGGTTTAGCCCAATTTGTACATTATTTTAAGTCAGAAATTAACATCTACCTTCGTGTTTGTTGTGTTTGAAGAGAAGTAAGTTGTTGGATATTTAGATTAAAATGAAAACCACCCAGAGCTTTCCACAAAGGCATTGAAGATGTTGTTGGCATTCCCATCCAACACGGTGAAAACACCCACACACATCAAACCACACTATTATTGTTCCAATGGTGAGACACAGTACATGAGTGTAGCCTGCTCGGTAGGAAAAGTGGTACATTTTTAACAATCCACACTGACCTGTTTTTCCAATGCAGTTTTGATGTGGCCCGTGTTTTGCTGTTCTGTCTTCTCAAAGGAGACAGAGGCAAGAGATTAGTATAGGAGCCTGATCGGCTAAAGTCTGGACTGAGCAGCAGCTTTGGTTGACTGAATTCTTTGATCGTGCCCCAGTAGTGCTTCGCTGCTCAGCATTGAGAGCTGCTGTACCCCGTCAACAATCCTTTATTCACTCCCGACTTAAACTAAAGCCGAGTTAAACAAAAAAAACCTTAGTGGCTAATCTGTGGTTTCCACAAACCTGCAACCTGTAAAGAAATGCAGCAAAAACACAACATTTTACTGCATGCTACATTTGTCACAGTCATGTGTCTCAGTTAGTGCTAAAACTTTCTTTACAGATGTCCCTCGTTTATCATGATTAATTGGTTCAAGAAGCCAAAAAATTACCACTTTCTTGTGGAACAGGAGGAGAACGTTTTTCACCATTTTTTTTCATCATGCTGGACATGCATGCCATGGCTAACTGCAATAGGGATGAACAAGTACACCACAACCTGTATTTGTTTCTGTTCACCCATCTAAATTATCTGTATCTATACTTGGAATTGGGCGTGGTTTATTTTTCTGTACAATAAAACACAAGAAAAATAGTTAATATGATCTAGCTAACAATGCACGTATTTGGGACAAATCTATTTAGACTATGAATACCTTTAAAAAAAAACTCTAACATTGCATGGTTTGATATATATGCTGTGACCATACATTAACACATACATGGATGATAGCAAAAAAATAAAAAAATAAAATAAAAATGATAATCACAATAATAATATTACAATGATAATAACATTTTTTATTTGGGCTACATTAACTCAAAATAAATAAATAAATAAATAAATAAATAAATAAATAAATAAATAAATAAATAAATAAATAAATAAATAAATAAATAAATAAATTGTTGCAGTAACTCGCCATACTCGCCACTGAAACTTCTTTTAGGGTGCATTGATTTCACACACTTATGCTCGTTCTGTCAACAACAGTGGCATAGATACAGTGACAACACTTACAATGTCCGCTCGCACTGGGATGGCCGTGTGTTCCAGCACAAGATGTGTGCTCAGTCCTCAGTTAAAAAACGCTGACGCCAAACAAACATCTTGTTGAGACTTTGGAGCAAAATTTTTTTATTGTTTAAACCGCGATGCAGCGAGGGGGGAACTGTACCCAATGAGTGGAGATTGGAAGGTATCTATTACCAAACTAAATTACTGTCTATTAAAATTTACCTGTCACATGTGTGCACTGACGACATGATGATAATCTGAGACTCAATGCTGTCATGACAACTCCTTCTACTCAGTGGATCTAGTAATCCTTGTGTGGCATTTTGTGTTTTTAATGTAACTAAGAATTGTGTTTGTGTTAATTAAAGGGGATTAACTCACACTGCATAAGTGCATTTAGTCTAAATCTATTAATTCATTTCAACCACATGGATTGTCAACTCCCCAACTGCTAATAGCCAAGCGATCACAGCCCTCACATCCAAATTTGTTCCCGCTGACTTCATAAGATGGATGCTTTCAATTAGACCTACAAGGCAAACACATTTATTCAGATGGAATGATGGCACACAATGGATGGCTTGTTCCTTCTTTCATCTTGCAATCTCTTTGCTTGGCCGTTTTAGAGCTTTACTTGCTTCAAAGGGAGACTGTGACGTCGGAATGCTAATCTTTTTTGCTGAGCAATGTAACTGTTTTTTTTCTAACTTAATTTTATTCTGTAAATTTGTATTTTGATTGTATTTTTCTTTCAACTGGCTCGTTTACCAAGCAACTGAAACAATGCATATCAGAAGGTGAGAAGAGGTAAATGAGAGACTAATTTGATACCACCGTGCTTATTAAATGTTAGTTAAAATCATTTTTTTAAGAGGGAACGTTAAATCCCCAGAAATTGCCATCTCACAAAGTCTTTGCTCTTTACATTTATTATTCATGCTTGATGTTCATTGAAGTACTTACCAAGTCAAATTTAGAAAATGCCAACAATTCATCGCTGACATCAAATGGTGACATCAGTCTCAAAGGTCCTCATTATGCTACCTCCATAGTTTAGCGTCTAAGCTATGAGCTGGAATTATAATTTCCCATTTTGTCGTAATAGGCTAGCAAATGATTTGTTGACATGTGGATAGGTCGTTCTGAATGTTTTTATTTATTATTCTTTTTGACTGGTTACAAAGTACCATAATCATCTGTGCATAGTATGGATAGTATCAATAATTTATGAAATTAATATATTGATTAAAGATATGTGAAATGTTGGTCACTCGTGATACAGTATATTCATATGTATATGTATATGTGTATGCATATGTATGTGTATGATAATTTTCAAGATTTTTCTTCATAAATCACTGGTTGGTCAGTTAAATATATATATAAATATAAAAATAAATATGAATATATAAATATTTATATATGTGATATATATATATATATATATATATATATATATATATATATATATATATATATATATATATATATATATATATATCCATTTAACTGACCAACCAGTGATTTATTAAGAAAAATCTTGAAAATTGAAAATTATCAGAGGTGCACAAACGTTTTCAAAATGCCAACGATAAACCAATCAGAGAACTGTACGATCATGCGCTTAACATCCGCCAATATTGCGCCCATCTCTCTGCTGCTGTAAAAACCAAGTGAAGCAAATGAATTCTGAGCTTATAATCATTCCAGGAGGATCAACAAAAGAACTCCAACCGCGGGACATTGGTCTAACCTGGGAGTTCAAAGTGACTTACTGCTTTAACTGTTTTGGCTTTGGCGAAAGCCGGCATCGTTGCTGAACAGCCACCTAACAACGAGACTGACTCCAACAACCTGACATGTTTGATGGAGAACATTGCCCAGCTGTTTGATTCAGATACAGAAATGAGGACTTTGATGGATTTGTAGGAGAAGATTAATTAAAAATACGAGGAGTGTATTGTTAAACGGTAGAATTTAACTCATTGCTTTGACCTTATAATACGGTGCAACTTATGTACTATGTGTTAAGTACAGAAATAGACCTCGTAATTGAGACTTTATAATGTGGTGTGCCTGATGGTGTGGAAAATATGATATGTCTTATTTATGTAAAAGATTGCTAAATATTTTCCATTATTATGTCATCTACATATCGGCAATATGTATTGAAAAGTGATTTAAATCGCTCATTTTCATTTGAAATTTACTTACGGCCTATTTGGAACTAATTAACCACTGTAAATTATGCCTTTTTTTGGGGGGGGGGGGTGATTTGGTATTTTTTGAAAATTTGTACATGATGTAAGCTGCAATGCAAAGATCATTTTCCCATTGTATTTAACATGTGTGCCTGTCAAGCTAAAGGGTGAGTCACATGGGTATCCATGACACATTGTAATGACGATGTGCCTGGAATGGAAAAAAAGGATGAAGCCGGCATTTTGTCATGAAGATAACCCACGGCAGAAAGCTCTATGTAGTCCCACATGAAATGACAGTACCATCCAGGGATTTGGGTTGAAAATTGTGATCCCAACGCTTCCAGGCTATAATCTGGTCCACTTTCTTTGAAAGAATCCCAGTGGGATCTCAGGACCTTGAAATGCCATCATTAAAGTAACCCACTCAGTTAAACCTTCCGTTGCCTAGTGTTTCTTCTAATTAATGATTAGATTAATTGAAATTGATTGCCTTCAGACAATATTTGAAGCAACATGTTGTTCTTTTATTGGGAATAATTAGTGATAAAGGTGGAGTACTGATCTGTAACTACAGCTACTGATGTACCATCACATGCATAGTATATGATAGAGTGAGGGGGCTTTAGTTTCAGGCTTCAGCAAACTTCTTTTGAAACATTTCCACAACTTCAGAACCTGTTTCAAGAATGATCGACGTGAAACAGCTTTGTGTGTGTTTTGGAAGTTCCACACACAGACAATGTCACACTGAGTTGGAAAAACCTGTCATTTTACTGCAGTGCCACTACTACACGAACAAATGGAAACAAAACAACAGAGCAGCAACTAAAACTGTGTATAGTACAGCACAGTTTGGTCTAGATATAATTACAAAATGGATATACGGTGGACGAGTGGTTAGAATGTAGGCCACACTGTCACAAGATCGGGTTCGAATCTTTGCTTGGGCATCTCTGTGTGAAGTTTGCATGTTCTCCCCATGCATGTCACATTCGAGAAACCTGCATGGGACCTTGATTGGAGACTCCAATTTGTCAATCGTGAGTGTGAATGGTTGCCCTCCTGGGCTGGGGTAAGCTCCAGCATACCCGTGACCCCAGTGCAGATAAGCGCAGGGATCAAGATCCTTGAAATTGCCAAAAGAAATTGCCAAAAGAAAAAAAAACTACAGTATATGGAACCGGCCCTGACAAGCACTCCAAAGACAACCCATAAAACAAATGAACAGTGTAGAAGGACAGGGCAGGACACAATAGCCAACTAATGGCGCAAGGCTGTCATTACACCGGAGAGGACCCTAAATTAGACAAGGGCAGCACTAAGGAAAGGGCAGCCATCGATTTAAACCCTTCAGTCCAGTTGTGAAGGTGAAACCTCTGACAGTCCCATGTCCATTTCTAATGAAATGTAACACCATGTGCAAACACAGTTCCTGGAAATGGTCATGAATAAATAACCTCTGTTTTGGTGTCCATGTGTTATACTAGGTGAATGTCAGGAAGATAGAAATTCTCTGAGGACAAGGGAATGGGGATTTGTCCGGCAGTACTTTAACTGAGAGTTGGTGGCAGCTTCCATCAACTGGCACAGGCCGTAACCCCGTGTCACTTTTGTACTTCAGGATGGATGGCTATGCATAGCCAGGACACACTAACTCTGTCCCATTGGTGAGCTTCAAGGGGAGGTTATACGGGAAATTTTTTTCTACAACCCACTCCAGCAAGGGTGATGACAAAATCCAAACTCTTACCGAACTGTGATTCTTTGAAATTAATTTATGAAACTTAAATTGTCAGTCAAAACAGTGTGGAAACCGGAGAATATCAGGTTTGCCTGGGTTCTTTATTTCTTCTGAGATGGATGAAAGATGTTACCCTCTGCCCTCAAATGTGGTGATATGCTACCCTAATAGCCCTACGTTCAATTTCCTTGTGATTTCCAGGCACCATGAATGCGCTGAAACCAGAGACCATGAGAGTTGACATGATTTATAATTTTATATCCACTTCAACTCGGGCAGGTGGCATGGTGTTCCTAATAGAAATACTAATGGTTGCTGAGACATCAACAGCTATAAAATGCTGCTAAAGAGGAGCTGGTGAATATTATGGCCTTGCTAGTTGTTGCATATTTATTCAGCATGGAACAACAATGGCACTTCTGCCTGTGTGCTATCAATCAATATTTTATTTAATATTGTCTTGAGTGATTTAGCACTTTTTTGTTTGTATATACTTTGTATATGATACCTTCTGCAGATATATTTCATTCAAATTCCAATTATGTATATATACGTATGTGTGTGCGTGTGAGTGCAGGCTTAATAATGCAATATGAGTGCATGATTAAGTGTATGACTGGACTGCTAGACCTGTTTTGCTTTACGACAGGTGAGTCTGGCATACCCCTCCTGTTCCAATTGCATTGCAAATTTATCGTTCAGACCACCGAACAGAACATGGTTAGAAGGGGAGAAGAGAAAAGAGAGAAGCGAGTAAAGACATCGTTAGGTCACATCATTAACTGTTAAGGGAAGAGTTAGGGGAAAAGAGGGAACTGAGATGTAGTCACAGTTGGTGAGAGCATCCACTTCATATAGTGCTGCTGCAGGAATGCTAGGAGTGGAGTTGGGAGAACCGATTGAATGGACTGGATATAAAGCGTAGTGGAAGAACCTGTGGATGGACAGTGAGAAAGACAAATGGCAGACATAGCAATAACTACTGTATTGTTAAAGCATCTTTCTGTATAGTTATTACTCCTACGGTTACTCCCGTTCATCCATGCATTCATTCTATAACACTTATTCTCATAAGGGTCGCAGGCGTGCTGGAGGCTACCCCAGCTGTCTTCGGGCGAGAGGCGGGGTACACCCTGGACTGGTCGTCAGCCAATCACATACACACAAAAAACCATTGACACTCACATTCATACCGAAAATTTGGAGTCGCCAATTAACTTTTTAATCTGCTAACCAATTAACATATTTTTGGAATGTGGGAAGAAACCTGAGAACCCGGAGAAAACCCACACATGCACGAGGAGAACATGCAAACTCCACACAGCTGTGTGGCCTGCACGCGATTTTTCCGAAAATCCTCCCAGGCTGGTCAAAGTGTGTGGACATGAATATATTTCCAGTCATAGTGTTTTTTTTGTATTTTTTTTTTTTATTTTGGTGCTAATAATGGGTAGGTCAGCAATATTAATGTTAATATTAATATTAATGTAATATATTAATAAATTAGTTTTGGGTTGTAAACCAGGTGCAAGGAGGTTTAAGCGGGACTATTGATATTGGGAAAAATTTTAATTTTTATTGTTGCTACTCTACTCAATAACGGCAGGTTATTCCATCGACTAAGATCATGCTGTATTGTTTTGAGTATGGAAGTGTACTTCAGACGCAAAACGTCTGACAGCTTGGAGGAAGAATTAACTCCTGGATATTTAGTAGTGTCTGAAGTTAATGGGATAAAAGGAGAATGTGTGTTAGTGCAACTGTTGAAAAGAGAGAAAATGCTGAATTTTGGAGAAAGAGTATTACATCATCTGCATAAAGACTCATTTTATGATTTATGTTTTTTGTATTCCCTCAGTATTATTAATTTGTCAGAAAGCTCCTGCTAATTGTTCCTTCAATATTATAAAAAGGTATGGTGAGAGTGGGCAGCCTTGCCTAGAACCTCTCTGGAGATTAAAGCTTTACAAAGTTTGAGGTAAGCTCGTCCTGATAGAATTACTTGGCTCGTTGCAAAAATAAGTTCAACAAAAACCCAGCAAAAGTGGATAAATTGAGCAAAAAAGCTTTCAGTAATTAGAAAAAGCTAATATGTTGATATTAATAAGTAATAAAAATGCAAAAATGTGTCTTTAAATATGTATTACTTTTGTTATGAGAAAGTATTTGTTTTAATTATAATAATATTAATTGAAATGAAAAATATTAAAGGATAGCTGGACATACAATTGACAAAGACAAGTAGACAATAAATCAGTGAATTGGCACTGTTCAACTACAAGATGGAATATTAATGCTGACACCCATATTGAAAAGCCAGTATGAATTTCAGAAAATATGTCACAAACGGCAATTCCACAACTTCACAGCGTGAAAGATGACATTAAAAATTGCTCTATTATGATACATTATTATTTATTATTATAATACATTATCATAGCAAATATTGACAATAATATTATCAATTTGTGTGGACAATAAATATTTTAAAATGCATCTGCATTGCTTTGTGACTTGGTTACATAAAAACGATTGTTTGTCCACTCATTTTTTATTGTACTTTTCCTAAAATGAATATCTCATTTTCATGGACCCAATCTCATGAGTTTGGTGTCTCATGACATAAATATTTGTTATATCATCTTTGTTTTTAATGATGTTGTGGTGATTGAACGCTACAAAAAATAAACACGTTTTGAGTGCAGCTCAACTGTAACTTTTAACTCCCTTGTCAGGTTTTTAGTCAGCCGGTTGGGAGAACATGTCATGTGCTTGTTATACATGCATCAAAAAACACGTCATAAGACAAATCATACAATCTCTTGGTGTCCCATTAGGTTCTTGTTTGTATACCAGTGTAAACACTTGGCATAGTGTGGTTACATCCTGTAGATAATTGCATTGGGGAAATTTGTGAACCAACGGTGCAATCCAAAATGTGTCTTTTTCAGGTGTAACGGTATTTTCAGAAATGCACAAGGTGGGTGGGTTGCAATCACTCTTAATTAATAGTAACTTATAACAAGACTGTGGCAATTATAATGAATGCCTCAGTTGTCTCATATAAAACACTGAGACTAATCTAAATATAAAGAGAAACAGCAAAACCTGTTCAATTATACAGTACATAGAAACTAGAAGAGAAACGTAGACATTTGAATGTAATAGCATACAGTGCACTTGTACTTTCTTATTCGATCCAATACAGGGCTGTGTCAAAATGGTGCCATTACGTAAGTATAACAAGAGAAAACAAATTTTGTATAATTTAGCTAAACACATAAACCAACCAACACGGGTGCAAATTATACCTCTTGCGGTCAGGTGTTCATGTTTGGCATCGGTAATGATACATTAATGGTTTCTTATTATTTTTATTACCGTGTTTCTTTTTCTCTTAGAATGAAATCCTATACCTGTTTGCTTTGATGTACGGTAAACAGTGCGGAGTGCAGACCTCCGCGGTAAGGTCAGACAGCTTCAACCTTGTCCTGCATATTCAAATAGATTGCGGATGTATTTGCAATGAAAGCAAAGACTGTGTAGCAAAGACAGTTCTACATGAATGGAGCACCGTGTTCTATCTGTTTCTAGATTTGGTCACAGGAAATGTCCACCCTAAAAATACCCACATCTCATTAGAAATGACATTAGTGACAAGGACACACAGGAACATAACACACTCTCTGCTTCTCTTCTGAGATCATCACACCACTCTGCAGGAAGGATTAGTCAGACAAAGCACTGCATGGAGTCTTTCATGGGCAGACCCCAACACTTCAACAGCCAGGTTGAGACAAAGCTGCTTATCTTCAGGGTCACAATAAAGAAACAGTGTGCGCAGCCAATTTGCTTCTTTCAATTCAACAAGTTTGAATATAATCCATGAAGGAAGTCACTTTGATTCTCTGAGCCTGGCTAATTGACTTCCCTAGTGTCTGTCAGTAGTGAACTATGTGTCAGACACAGAGATGCCCCCAGCCAAAGGTGGCATATGACAAGATAATTAATTCATCAGACAATCGCAACAATTTGCTTTGCCTTAGAGATCTGGTCAGGATCCAAGTCTGAAAAAGGGCATGATCATTCCTAAAAAATGTGCTTTTCCTGCACACTGCCACCAATTAATAGTGATGTGCCTTACCTCGAATTTGTTTTCAATCCCATCGACCCATCTGGGACATACATATATGTGTGTAGGGCGGAGATGGGATAATATGTCTGATGAAGGTCAAATGGACCGAAACGTTATCTAAATAAACTAATGAATGAGAGCAACACAGTGTGCTTTTTGAACTCTTTTTGAACGCTTTGTTGGCTACGCCTGCTTCCTACGCACCTGTGCATCTTCAGGTGTGCTGAGACTGTGCATTCACTCATCCTATCTTGAGTAAAATTCAGGCTGGTATTAGCGATATTGATAGTTTGTGCATATTCACCGAATGTGCCTGGTAAATTTGTAAAAGCAGAAAGAATTCAATGCATTTAATTATTTGATTAGATAACATATTAATTCAAATACATTAGTGTTTTGTGGTAGTGAAGCGATTTATAATATAGCCAAGCTAGACAGCTAGCCAGCAGTACAGCCAATTTACGGCTAAATTCTAATTTCTTGACATCTCCTTCAAAACTATTCATTTAAATATGGTGCCACTCAATATAGCTGTCTGACTCACAGTGTCAGCTTACTAAGAAGACTAAATCCGTTTAAAAAATAAAAGATAAAAAAAAAACTGTTGCAATGATGTCAGCCTCCCTCTGGGCTCCTCTGGCAACCTCTGGTGGACAGAGGCAGCATTGTAGCACCATCCATCCATTTTCCATTTCCTATGCAACTTGTCCTCCAGTGAAATGCTTTGCCAGATGCAATGTATTATGGAAAAACTTGAACGTTGTTTACATTTTAAACAGCTATTGGTACTTAGTATATTTCTTAGGTACACCTTTTGAGGGTTAATTTGCTGTGTGATTAGTTAGCACCACAACACGCCCTTTTATGAAGTGGGCATGTGTGGCTTATAGTCTGGTGTTGCTTAGATAGGTACAAACCATTTTTTTTCCTAAAAACCTTGTGTAAGGAACTTCTACAAGAATGAAAACCTTATTCACAATGCACACATGGCTCTGTTTTAGATCAGTAAATGATTCAACAGATAAACATTACCTCAAACAACAGAAGGATCAAACTATAAATATTTTCATTTGAGAATCCATTTTAGAGCATGAACAGCTGGTATTGGAAGTATCCATATATCACATCACTACCAATTAATGCAGTGTCATTAGATTAGGTTGCAAAGCCGATTCAACCAACCAAGTGATGGCTACATACAGTAATACTGTAGCTCACAGCTGCTTGTGTCCAACACAATGGACATACTGTAGTGATGGGTTGCAGTGGCCATCCAACCCTCTTTAAGAATTCAACAGATGGAGAAATTCCTCTGGGCCCCATATATTCATTTTTAATGTGAGAAGGCAGGACAACAATACAGATTGGACATTGTTCGGGTGTTTAAGGAATATTACTACATCACAAAAAGGCATGATGAAATTGTACTGCAATTGTTTGAGAACAACCTTGCAACCTAACAGACAGAATGTTCCAAGACAGGTCATGGGGGTGTGGAATTCTCCAAATACATCCAAGACACTCCTAGAGATCTGTTCCAGTACAGCAAATCATTCTGACATACACCGCTAAGAAGAGATGCAAAGTAAAAACAGGTGGAAGTAAACAATGGATATTGATGGGTGGTTTTACTAGCGAGAATTGGAAGAACAAACAAGAGAAGAGAAGTAACAGCATGTATCTGACTGCTTCCTTAATACAGTTGTGAGTTGTCTGAAAATCTCCATTAGCCATCTGCAATCCAACTTCATGAATTGCTAATCTCTCTGTGAAAGAGCGTCCTATGCAACACAATAACTTAAAAGTGCAGATACTGTATATAGCTTCCAAATTAAATTGTTATAATGCCCTTCATGTATGCCTAGAAGTATACATGGTCATCTCGTGCAAGGTGTGGTCAGGGGAGTGATGTCATCATGAAAAAATGAAGAATAACGACAAATAATTATTTATTTATTATGTTATATAATATATTTTATATTGAACTGTGTTCCAAGTATCGGTGATACAACAGCTCCTATCAAGCGCAATAACGGTACTTTTATGCTCCGCTGAATGAATGAATTGTACTGCCAAGATGGAGGATTTATATAGCCAATCTCAAAAAGCTCTCCAAACCGGACTTCCAGAAACACAAGGATGAATCCGACTTTTACAACAAAGTGTCTGGGAGAATAGCAACCATGTACTTCATATACAGTACAAATAAAAGGTAAGACCGCAAATGTTTTTCAGTTCATTGAGAAAAAAATAATAAAAGTGACTCAATCTCTTCTTTTTCATGTCCTTTTAGTGAGCAACCTGTCTTGGGGTGCTCCTATCGATTAGCCACAGATCAGTATCGGCCAATATCAGTGAAAATCGACATCGGCTGATAAAAAGGTGCGGGACTTCCTGTTTTTGTGAGAGTGATATAAGTGATATAGTAAGTTTTGCACCCCGCAAAACGTGACTCAAAAATGGCTTTAAAAAGCTTTAGATTGGTGCAGCATATGGGGCTGAACACTTGGCAGGGTGTGGTGAGTTTGAGGCCCGTGATGTGATCAGACGGTGGCTGAAGCCCCAGTTCCAACCCACCGTACTTACGAGTGTGGGCAAATTAGGGGAAGAGTACCGCCTCGGGAAGGATTTGCATGCAGACACTTTTAGTGCAAGAGGAACTTTAGTTGGGTGTGAGGCTGCGTAGGACTCCGGTGGATGTGTGACGCCCAACAAGTGTGCCGTGTGTGCGTTTGCGCCGTGCTTGAAACAGCCGTTGTGCACACTGATATCACACGATCTCTTCTCCGGGAGTCAGCTTCATCTACGCTTCATAAGGCATAAGATGCGACTGAAGCTACCCTGCAGAGGTGGATAAACCTGCTTTTCATTCATGTTTTCAGTTAATAATGTGAGGAGACTATAAATAAATGCATTGTGAAACACAAAAATTGTTACAAAAATGTAACATCAAAAAAAACCTCCAAAGATGTCACTGCTTCACTCGCCATGAACCTCAATTCTATTTTTTTTTTCCTTCAATGTGGCATGGTTGTTGTCTTTTGACTATTTTCTGCTGTTAACAAAAGCAATCATGAAATGATTATGCAGTTCTATAGAAAGAATATATAGATTCTGAAATGTTTCTTTCGTATTAACTGGTAATTGTGGGTTAATGAGGTTGTCCAGACAGTCTGATTGTTTTCTTGTTCTGCAGATGAATATTCAGAAGATGGAATAATTGCCTCCAGCTCTAAATCGAAATCACACAGACCATTTCATAGCCAGGAAGGATATTTTAATTTAGTTTCACGCCATTTTGAACATTGTAACATACAGTACGTTTAACTTAAAGGGGTCCTGCACTTTTTTTTAACTTTGCCCATCATTCACAATATTTATATGTGAAACATGAACACATATTTCTTTCCCTTTTCTGTACATTATAACATGATAATATGAGTTAATATGAGCTAGCTAACAATACATGTCATTGGGATACACCAATTTCAACAATGAAACCCTCTAAAAAAACCCTCTAACAAGTTGCATGGTTTGATATACATGCTGTGATTATGCATTAACACGTACACTGATTATATTATGTGATAGTTGGAGTATCTTGCCGTATTATGATTTTAAACACATTTAGGGCACATTGATATATACAAATGCTAATTGTGTTAACAACAGCAGCATAGACACTTGTGTTGTCCGCTCTCCCTGGGATGGCTGTGCGTTCCAGCACAAGACGTGTGCTCCAGTCCTCAGGTAAAAAATGCAAATGAGCATCTTGTCAAGTATTTGTAGTGAAATTGAGAGCTAGATATCCACTCTCCCATCTGTGAATGACGCTGAGACTAACAGTTAGCGAGGCGGCGTGTTCGTCCGCCAGATAAATATAGTTTTTCATGTTAGCTGCTACAATAATAATACCGCTGTAGCTTGGTTAATATACAAGTCAGTTATGTAAATAGAACACTGTTGGCATTTTTAGTTAGTATTTTATGAGAGTTTTTGTGTCAAAATAGGCATGACTTTTGCAGTTAGCTAGCTCATATGCACAGAAAAGGGAAATAAAAACATTAACTCATTCATTTTCTAACACTTATTCTCACAAGGGTCGCTGGAGCCTCTCCCAGCCAATCACAGGGCACATATAGACAAACAACCATTCACACTCACAACTCATACCTATGGACAATTTGGAGTTTTTTAACCAAGGAACCAGGAAACCGGAGTCCCCGGAGAAAATCCACATATGCACGGGGAGAACATGCAAACTCCACACAGAGATGGCCGAGGGATTGAACTTAGGTCTCCTAGCTGTGAGGTCTGCTCACTAACCACTCGAACGCTGTGCAGCCGAAATAAAAACATGTCTTCATGTTTCACATAAGGATTGTGAAAGATGGACACATTTTTTTTTTTAAAGTTCAGTGCTTAGATTTGCTTAGATTTTATATTTAGCAATGTATCAATAAAGCCCCATTATAAACAGTTAATCATATTTTCTAATAACTGATACTGGGGAATGAACAAATTTTTGCTCATATTTTTATGTACCAGAATGGCTAACAAAAATAAAGCAATAAATTGTCTTTTTATATCCGAAAGAATTTTTGACCTTGTACTCAAACTGACTAATTTTGTCAATGTCTACCTGCAGCAGTGAGGTGTAACAAAGTGTTCTACTTTTAGCTTGTAGCTTCTAAAACTTGTCAAGCCTCATTAACTAGAAAACATGTCGGTTTCCTGCTGTGAATGGTTTGCAGCATTTGTTTGAGCCAAGAAGAGACTCTTGCCTTGTTGGGAGAAATGGCATCCATGCAGACCACATTGTCTGTTTGTCTTACATTCTCAGTGGTTTGGTTTGTTAGTCATCCAGAAATTTCATTGCCGTGTGTTTGCTGATTATCTAAGAATTTGTATTTTTTTATCTACTTTTCTGGCTACACAATGGTGAAAATAATGAAAAAAATATTTGATGGGTTGAGCATGGGGAAATTGTGCCAGACTGCAACATTACATTCTATTTTTAAAATAACCAATGTAACACTTACAGAACCCTCCAACATAGTTCCATAGAGTTTACAGTATATGTTATATGTTTTTCCACACTGGTGAACAATATACTGGTACATACTGTAGGTGTCGCATTGGTGTAACGAGACTAGACAGTACTGAACTCAAAAATCATGAACATTGTATTGGGAATGAAAACCAAGTCTGCATCCAAAAGGAAAATTAATTCCACCAGAGGTTAGAAAGGGCAAACAAATGTCATCAAAATGCCATTTAAACACGATCTGGCCTTTTGGGTTGTTTCATCACACCAACCTGCGCTCATGCTGCGGCTTGAATTTAAGTGAAAGTGCTGGTTGGTGTTCCAAAAGGTTGATCAAGATATGTCTTGAAATGGAACCTGGACTTTTTAGATAAACCACAGAGGAATGTGCTATATCTCTCATGAGAAATTGGATGTGTTCAGACAGTTTAGTCTGTTGCATGGTATTAGTGAAATGGAAAAACCGTTTTCTTTAAATCTTTGCATTTCCAATTCACATCATACATTTTCATAGTTGGTAATGGTAATAGTTTTATTTCATTTGAACATGCATCAAATTACAATTAAGTGCATCACATAATCAGTTCACAGTTCCACATGTCCAAAAGGAGTAGGAAGAAACAAGGCTTATTAAATCCTACCCCTCCATCTGGTACTTTTACAATCAGTAACTGTTGCATTTGTTCACTTCCTGCTTTCCATAATACAGTTTAAGGTTGGGTTTTTTTTGGTACGAGGTGATGACCATACAATGACATAATGGGTACCATAGTAAGTGTCAATATAGTGATATATATAGCACATCATGACTGGAAGACTCTTCATTCTTGTATTTAGCAAACATACATAGTTAATAAGAAAGACCGTCATGTTACTGCCTTGTCCTTCAATGTATTCCAGCATCAAAAGAAAATGTGATCTACATCTTATTGAAATAAACACAATAGAAGGAATGCTTATCTCTCTTATTTTTGCTGCTACAGCAAAAAAGCCAATTTAGAAAATGACAGGGACTGTTTGAATTACGAATTGGTCGTGTTCATTATGAGCAATTACATTCACAATAATAAATAATAAAAAAAATAGAGTGCTAACTTGACAAGATGCCATTGTGTCTTGTGGAAGGCAATCAAAAGATAAATTGAACATCCATTCCTTGTGGAAGAGCCTTCAATGACATCTGTTCTTTGTTCCTTTGATGAAAAAGCACTATAAAATTCTCAAAAAAACTTCTCATATGGCTGTATTCTAATATGTTTTATCATGGCAAACTTGCAGTTAGTTCTTGCTTTTGATGCATTGAAACTAGGGATGAGCGAGTGCACAATTCGTATCATTCACCCATCTATATTATCTGTGTCTGTAACTGAAGTGGGTGGGGCATAAACCAAAAGTGGGCGTGGTTCAATCGGAAATGGGTGTAGTCCAAAATCGACATAGATTGATCAGAAGTTGCTATATTTATTATTATTCCGCTATATGTGTACTGTGTATATACAGTGCATCCGGAAAGTATTCACAGCGCTTCACTTTTTCCACATTTTGTCATGTTACAGCCTCATTCCAAATTGTATTAATTTAATCTCTTACCTCAAAATTCTACACAAAATACTCCATTATGACAATGTGAAAAAGTTTTTTTTGACATGTTTTGAATTTATTAAAAATAGAAAACTAAGAAATCACATTTACATAAGTATTCACAGCCTTTGCCATAAAGCTCAAAATTGAGCTCAGGTGCATCTTTTTTCCACTGATCATCCTTGAGATCTTTCTACAGCTTAATTGGAGTCCACCTGCAGTAAATTCAGTTGATTGGACATGATTTGGAAATATAATAACTGTCTATATAAGGTCCCACAGTTGACTGTGCATGTCAGAGCACAAACACCAAGCATGAAGTCAAAAGAACTGTCTGTAGACCTGCGAGACACGATTGTCTTGAGGCACAAATCTGGGGAAGGATACAGAAAAATTTCTGCTGCTTTGAAGGTCCCAATGAGCACAGTGGCCTCCATTATTCGTAAATGGAAGACGTTTGGAACCACCAGGACTCTTCCTAGAGCTGGCCAGCCTTCTAAACTGAGCGATTGGGGAAGAAGGGCCTTAGTCAGGGAGGTGACCAAGGCCCCGGTGGTCACTCTGTCAGAGCTCCAGCGTTCCTCTGTGGAGAGAGGAGAGCCTTCCAGAAGGACAAGCATCTCTGCAGCAATCCACCAATCAGGCCTGTATGGTAGAGTGGCCAGACGAAAGCCACTCCTTAGTAAAAGGAACATGGCAGCCCGTCTGGAATTTGCCAAAAAGCACCTGAATGACTCTCAGACCATGAGAAACAAAATTCTCCGGTCTGATGAGACAAAGATTGAACTCTTTGGTGTGAATGCCAGGCGCCATGTTTGGAGGAAACCAGGCACTGCTCATCACCAGGCCAATACCATCCCTACAGTGAAGCATGGTGGTGGCAGCATCATGCTGTGGGGATGTTTTTCAGCAGCAGGAACTGGCAGACTAGTCAGGATAGAAGGAAAAATGAATGCAGCAATATATAGAGATATCCTGGATGAAAACCTGCTCCAGAGCGCTCTTGACCTCAGTAGACTGGTCATGTACCTTGACCATATAGACAGTAGACATTAGCACACAGCCAAGATCTCAAAAGATTGGCTTCAGAACCACTCCGTGAATGTCCTGGAGTGGCCCAGCCAGAGTCCAGACTTGAATCCGATCGAACATCTCTGGAGAGATCTGAAAATGGCTGTGCACAGACGTCTCCCATCCAACCTGATGGAGCTTGAGACTTATTGCAAAGAAGAATGGGCAAAACTGCCTAAAGATAGGTGTGCTAAACTTGTGGGATCATATTCAAAAAGACTTGAGGCTGTAATTGCTACCAAAGGTGGATCAACAAAGTATTAAGCAAAGGCTGTGAATACTTATGTAAATTTGATTTTTTTGTTTTCTATTTTTAATAAATTCAAAACATGTCAAAAAAAACTTTTTTCACATTGTCATAATGGAGTATTTTGTGTAGAATTTTGAGGTAAGAGATTAATGTAATACAGTTTGGAATGAGGCTGTAACATGACAAAATGTAGAAAAAGTGAAGCACTGTGAATACTTTCCGGATGCACTGTATGTAAGTGATCTGAAACCTATTGGCTCGAATTACGTATTATTGAGTAGTCAGATTTTATTGGTCTCTGACTGACCCTCATCAGATTATAAGACTTTTTCAGCAGACACTGAAAATAAAACAGATTCAAATTTTTACCACGCTGATGTATATGATGTTGTATGACAGTCATACAGGCAGAATGTTTGATGCAGTTCTTCACAAAATTTACATAATGTTGTGGCCGGTCAATAAACAAGTCAATTCACGTTACTGTCTTTGGACTGCCATCTGAAAATTAACAAAAATACATTACAAGGACAAAAGTGATCATGCTATCCCTGATTCATAAGTGACTGCACAGCCTTAACAGCGCTGTCTCATAAAATGCACTGCGTACATAACAAAACAAGTTTCCCAAGTAAGATACAAACTGAAATAAGGGGAGCTGAGGAAAATCTAATACAGTGGAGGCAGTGGGCAACTGACCAATCACAGATCATGACTAGTGAATACACAATTACAGATTATGTAGAGATGTACTCCTTTTATGTTTGTCCTCGTCAAAAACACAGATTTTAATCATCCCTAATCGAAAGCTTTTTTCTCCAGAAATGTTTGAATCACTTGCAGCCAAAACCCACCTGGAATAATTACTCAAATTAGTTTTTTTAGGTTCTCTTTCAGGGCTCATCCTTCAGACTTCCAACAACCTTGGATGTAGTTGTTGCATTATACATACTTCTAACCAAGTGACAAAGCGTGTCTGTTCCTGTACCGTTTTTGTCTGGTGGCTGTTACTATTTTTGACTGCAACCAACCTATTCTATAGCCACCTTGGCTTTCTTTGCCTTCCAGTGGCCTGAAGATAGAACACACAAGAGTCACTGAAATTGGAGGATTTCATCCCTCCATATTTAAGCCTCAGGCTGATGGATCCTATTCACAACAAAGAAGAGGATCAACCTGCAATAAGTGTTATGCACGACGGTCACTCAATGCATTAGGAGGAAAAGAGGACAGTGTCTGGAATCTAAGTTGGGTAGATGAATTTTGGACTTTGTTTGGTCAGGTTGGTAGTACAATAATGGGAATCACCTAAGTTTGCTAATAATTTTCCGAGAGATTGGTTCAAAGCTGCTCTCAATTTAAGTGTGCATGCACTGAACAAAGGTAGAATCATTCATTTCCATTATTTCAATGATTCCCACTCATTCCTCACCCAATCCTGCAATTGAAAGGCAAAGCGACAACTCAAACTGGACGGACAGAGTTACGATGTGTGTATTTGGTAGTATTCCATTCAGTCCTCTAGGTGTCAGTGAAGTACTAACCAAGTGTGTCACGAGACACCCAGGTCACAAGAAGAGATGATACATGATATTCGGTCCATGAGATAAGATGAGATTTCAATAGGGCTGGGTGATATATTGATATATTATATTGATATTTTTTAAATATCGATATTTCTTTTAAGCACAATAACCAAAACAAGCATATCGTTCAAGAATATATTATTTTATTTCAGTGGCTATTTTTCTCCAAGATTGTTTACATTTTAAAACTTTACACACATATTTGGCTTTGACATTTGTCTAAATTCAATTTATGGAAAAAATAGCAAGATATATGTTGTATATCAATATTCTACCTAAATATGTTAGGAAATGAGTTTTGGTCCATATTACGCAGCCCAAGATTTCAACATTAATTTTAAGAAAAGTATACAGTAAAGTCTCATTATATCGATATCGGTTATATCGAAGTACTACTTATTACAATAATATTTTCATTTCCCGGCAAATTTCTAGTCTTTTATGATATAATTAGTTCCGTTAGTACTATACCCGGTTATTATGATAATCCGGTTACTACGATGCCCTTTTCATCTCCCGCCTGCCAATTTGGTCTGCTTATATCGATACAAAAGCAGCTTAAATCAATCTTTGCTTAAGGATTTCAATACCAAAAAAGAACACGGCGAACGGCTGCTTCCAGTCAACTTTATTTTTCACACTTCCACCACCAGAGCACAGCACACACACCGATTCCCGCACTTCCTGGTTCACAGGTCATGCTCAACCCGCCCCACATAGCTGGCCAAACACATGCCTGCAACAGAAGAACCAACTGACATAGCATACACACCTTTTCCAACGAAGACACAAGCGTACAAATACATGTATTTAATTGTGTTGTATTCAGATATCTTTTTATCGCTTGCAATAATCACTGTTTTTCATATGTACATGCTGGCGTTCGTGGTTTCTCTCGTGTGTATAGATTCTATACACACGAGAGAAACCACAAATGCAGTTGGTTCTTCTGACGAAATTATTCTCTTCCTAAACCAAATTAACCAATGTTATAATATATATAATAAATTAATAATAACTAATAATATAGCTGAATAATGCAATGTTTTTTTAATATGTCATCTTTCACTTGTTAAAGTGGCGGAATTGCCGTTTGTACATGTATTTTGTCAAAGGCAATTTTTATTGTCTGTTATTATTATCTAATTTCCTTTCTTTTCCCGTTTCCTGTGCGCCATATTCCACACTTTGCACATGTATATTTCACAAGGAAAATAGGTGCTACCTTGCAAGTGTGTCTTCGTCACAACCAGAGGTGGAGATTCTGCATGGCACCTTTGTAGAACAATTGTTCTAAATTGTCAACACAGATCTCCTCTACATACTCGATGCCTTCCTGTTTGACACACTCAAAGGAGAGGAGAACTGTGGCCGCCATGGTGCATTGTAGTCGTGCACCTTGTCCTGTTTTTATCTTCCTTACATTGTTCCAACTGTCAAACTAATTCATTCAATTAATTGTATCCTATAGATTTGGATTTCCAACAAAGTCCCTTATAATTTGTGCCATTTTCTGTGCCAAAAACAAGAAAAAACTCAAGCATTGGCACACACATCATGCAGTGTTTTTTGGTTTTTTTTTCCATTTATCCACTTATGGAAAGGCTGAGGAAATCATCCTTGATGACAACCAATCATCCATCTGTCCTGTGGCCAGTCAAGACTTGCCAAACATGTTTTCTTCCCCCGTTCACTGCACAACAAACAATGTCCAACGAGCCTTGAAATGAGCCCTGATTCGAAAGTGAGTTGGCTAATTCCAAATCAGAATAGAAAAAGGGTTAAATTTCCTGGTTATGCTTTAATAAGGCTGCTAGTACCAAATGAGTCATTATCAATATAGTAAGTGTACTGTAAAAGACAAAACGCTAAGTCATATAACAAGTTGAATTCCTGACATTGTTTTTCAGGCAATCTTATTAAAGTCACATTTTATACCTTAATGAACCCGCTACATATTTACATTTTTTAACGTTGTATGGTGGTTATGATGCTGGTATTCCAGGTTTTACAAGCACTGAAAATGTGTCTTTGCATAAGATTGGTTCATAAATCCACATTCTCATGTGCATAAACAGTGAGAGACTCAGTGGACCAAAACTCCAACCAGAAAAATGAGTGTCAGTGAAAGATATGACACATCTTTTTTCCAGCATTCATTAACTCAAAAGCACTTTCCACAGAGTGTCAGTGCAATAAGGTAATTAATTTCCTCAAGGACAATTAGTCTAGTGCTTTGAGATGTGATGATAGATAGAACTACTATGGTAGTGCAATGTGGAGGGAAAATGATCAACATCAGTTGTACCATTTCATCTATTGTGTTGTGTGGACTGAAAAACAAGAAAGCTTGTTTAAAAGTCTGTTCAATTATCATATAGATTAATTTCTCACAAGTGAAAACATTGCAATCTGCAGTCTATGCAGCAGAATAAGCATTAAAACAAGGCTGGTCCAGTACACAACATGAAAGGATTAACATGATTAATTGGCTACTTTGATGTATTGATCATGGCTAAATGTCGTAATTGTCGGTCTGTAGGTGCACCTGTCGATAAGTGATAAACATGTTTTAAACTTTTGATAAAATACATGGGTTTTTTTCCGAGCAGCTTGTGTAGCACGACTAGTTAAATGGTGCCGAACATTCCAGGTAACATGGCTAGTTAATGGTATAGCCTATCAGAAATGTATTTTTTTTTGCCATTCTCCTTCTCCTCCTGTGGAACTCACACCATTAAAGTTGTCTTCTTCAGCTATTAGAAACAATATTTTGGATATTTGGTTGGAAAAATAAATACAAACGCAGAGCTGATTTTTTTGTGGAGGCATTTTTGTGATGCAATTGTATTACTTTTTTGAAGGAATATTATTTTTAGAAGTCAACCTCTCTACTTAAATGACCCAGCAACAAAGTGGAACTACATTCCTTGTCATGAAAATGACTTGGGTTGGGGGTGGTGGGTGTTAAGTCGCCATTGATGTATGACACCGCTGATGGGGATGTCATACAAGTTCATGTCAAAAATCCAAACTATCCCTTTAAGGTTTATGACTTCAGCATTAATCTCTGACAATCTCTTTTTGAGGCTGTTTTTCTGCGATTTTATACAAGTTTAAAATGCACTTTATTTTACTTTACTGGGTTACTTCTTTTTTTATTTATTTACTCTGGTTTTTATTGCTTTCATTCTGTACCTTCTCCTTAGTTTGCCTCTCTTGATGCAACATGTAACAATGGTTTCATATGTGTAGGTACAGAAGAGAACAGAATAGAGGACATTTATTTTATTATTTTCTCCCTCGGGTATGTGTTTACGTTTTATGTTACTTTTCTACAACCACTTTCCACATCAATAGTTTAAAGGCAATGTAATATTACATTGTAATGCCTGTTTTTTGCATCCATAAAAAACACACAATGTTCTCGGCATTGATGATGGTGCATAAATGAACAGAAGAAAGGGCACCTCACCTCAACACCTCATTACTACACATGTCTGAAAAGGAGCAGGAAGAAGCAAAGCTTATTAAATCCTACTCCTTCTCCACGCCATAGCAGTTACCAATTCAGTAAGTGATTTTTTCCACACATATAATCACAGAATCTTACATAAGACAAAACAACAAAAGAAGAATGGGAACATCGGACACCCCAGCAAAACCCCAGGACATTGCTGAAGCACACCACCAACCCCGCCAGCCAACCCACCTGGCCCCGACCGCCCTAGCCCCTGAGTGCACCCACCTAGTGCCCAGCACCCCAGCAGTCCCCGCACACCCCGCTGCCCTCCAATAAGAAGCCATTTTGGCTGGACCAAAATATGTGTGATCCACCTCCTCATACACAAATCCATACTGAACTGCTGACACCCATCACACTGGTGCTGTGACCTGTTACAATTGTACATTTCCATTGTGTTAGCATTAGATCTTGCCGTAAGCAGTTTTTGCTCCTGTAGCTCTTTCATCCCTTCTTTCGAGGTGATACATAACATCCAGTGTTTGTCATTTATATGTAAGTTCATATGATTCTGGACCCGGATTTACATTCTTCAGGGTGCCGAATATTTAATATTGAATCCTTCTCACCTAACAGGCAGAATGGCCTTGTTTCTGATTCTGGACCCGCATTTCCAGGACTGGTATCATTTCGGTTTCAGTACTTGTAACTCATTTATTTCAAAGATCCTGTACCTCTCACCTGTTCCAGTTAAAGTTTAGGGTGTCTGGTGTCTGGTGTTTGGACACATCTTGACAGCATTATAAATTCAAAGTTCTAATAGTCACATTTAGTAACTACTTTGCTTTGATTACACAACAATGACAATTTGTACAAGTGTTTCCAGATTATCAAAGAATTAGTAATACTTTTATCTTGTCCCTAGGTGTTCAGCTATGTGGATTGTTTTTTACTGTACGTATATCTTTCTAGAGCAGGGGTCTCAAACTCAATTTACCTGGAGACCACTGGGGCTAGGGTCTGGGCAAGGCTGGGCCGCATCAGGTTTTCAAAAAAAAACAAAAAAAAACGCATTTATTAAAAACAGAAAAATATACAAACTTTTTCAGAGCTTTGGTTCCGATTTTCTACAATAAAAGCTCTGATAAAACATTCCACTGTTCTCAAATATCTTATTTTTTTATTTTTCTGCACAAAATAAGATGAAAAATAAATAAACAAATCAAGAATAAAGAAAATCAATCAATCAGTAATAAATAAATATAATAATAATAATAAAACGGCAAATAATAAAAACTTAAGAAACCACATATAGTTGGTGGGTAGACAAATTATTTTTTTTCCGATTAAAATTAACAAAGCATTATTAGAGCCCTGTAGACATGACAAAACACGACTATAGTCACATTTATACTCTTTTTATTTACAACATATTGCGCAACTGCAGGGTCTTGAGACACATGCTAACTCGCAAACTAGAGAGCTAGCGACCTAAACGGTAGCCTTCAAGTTATTTCCTTTAAACTTAAATAGCCAAAAACTTACCACTTCCACATAGATAGGGAGGACAACTATTAACAGTTATTTAACCTTTAACATGAACATTAATCAAACGTAATAATTTTTTCTGGGTACATGATACCATACACATCCATATCAAACTTTCGCGGGCCGCACTAATATTAAACTTTCATATCAAGGCGGGGGCCTCAAACTAGTGTCCTCCGGGCCACATTTGGCCCACGGGCCGTGTGTTTGAGACCCCTGTTCTAGAGGATTTTTTAGAGGATGTGACAATATCTGATAAGATGCAACATTGGAAGCTTTAACCCAGCTTTCCTAAATACAGTCATTCAAGGTATTGTATATTCGTGGTGGTATGATTTAAAGGCCAAAAATGATCTTGCAACAAACTTAGAAATCTGCAAACTGGCATGAATATCCACTCATCCTTTATTTACAGGGCCAGATGGTAGGTTTGGACAACACCAAACGGCTTCTAATATAACAGATGCTGTATTGTAAAATGCCCGTGTTTTGGCTGGCTGGCTGTGCACCATTAATGTCTAAAAGCCCATTATCCAAGGCAAATATCTGCCCCCCCATGCTTTCAGAGAGCATGAAGTTATTTCTTTGGGAACTGAGAGCAGGCTTCTGCTCAATTCAGTCTGTCATTTTTCCAACTTAAAAGTCTAGTAATGTTCTTTTTTCACACAGATTTCAGACAATATTCTCTTAGCTGTCAAAAAACAATTGCTCTTTGTAAAAAGGCAGTCACTGGAGCAACTTTAATTTTAAAGATGCTTAAATGAGCTGCCAAACTGATTGATGGAGTGTGTGAAAGTGGCCTCCCATTCCTCTGGATCCTATAAAAGAGACTTTTAATTATGAGCCCTTCATATTGATGTTGTCAGTTCTATTGCTTTATGCAGCATATATGTGAGGTGAATGCATTTGGCCACGAGCAGCATTCATTGCACACAATTACTGAAAATGCATTGTCATCAAAGTCAAGTGACTATCTCATCTATTTGCTCTCTTATTGTGTAAAGGGAATTTATTCATGATTGATGAGCAGTGCCTCATGAAATAACCCATGCTGTCCTCAAGAACTATTTTATGTATGTATGTATGTCCTTAATAAATTATGCTTTCGAATAACCTCCACAGGCAAGAATTCAACATTATTCACACCACAAAATCTTGTTGGGACTGTCTGGATCATTGATGTGCTGTTGGGAGTATAAATAAAAAATAGGAACATAAAATATTAATATTTGTACATTGAATTGTATTATAAATATTATTTTCTGTATGATTCCAATTGTTTTTAACATTTTCTAAAGTAAAAGTGATAAATTTGCACATTTCCTAATCAAATACAGGGCAGAAACCTAAGATGAGGCCACCGTGGGCGTCTCTTCCTGGCTACTTCTGCCTACTGCCTGCCAGTTTCTGTTTGTCAGCATGTTGCCAGTAATATAACATTGCAGAAACATTTATTATTTAATAAACATTATTTCATTTTCTGTACTCCATTAAGGTCACAAACTGACGTCAGTCATTCACACCTATAGACAATTTAGGATCTCCAGACCTTGCATGCATGATTTGGGGAAGTGGGAGCAAGCTCGAGTATCGAAGAAAACCCACGCACAGAATGTGCAAACTCCACACAGAGATGCCCCAGTTGCAATATGAACTATCTTCTGACTTTGAAGCCGACATGCTAACAACCAGGTCACCATGCAGCCACCAGAGAAATTATCCCTGGAAAAAAAAATCAAAAACATGGATTAGTTCTTTGAAATATAAACATATTCATAAGTAACAGGAATGCAAAGCAAGACCAGTACAAAGATTGTTGTTAAACCAAAGTGCTGAAATACACCAGATACTTAGTACAAAGTTGAGTTTAATTCTATTGTGGCCTACCAGACGTAGTTCGTAGCGACTTGCTGTCAGGGGAGGCACAGCCTCTTTTGTCATGATTTAAAGAAAAAAGGCAACAAAAGAAATGTTATCAATCGTCCACTGAATTGTATAGTAAGTGTATTTTGTGTAAGAGTCCAATAGTTTAATGTTTTCTTAAGTCAAAATCACTAATCTTGCACATTTCCTGGTCATGTACAGGGCAGATACCTAAGATGAGGCTAGGTTTGCAAGTGCGTAGTGTGCAAGTGAATTGGCTTGTGGCGCCGTCCAGTTTCAGTTAGTCAGCATGTCGGCAATAATATAATGTTGCGAAAATGTGTACAGCTGTTCATTGATGAATCAATGATTACTTTACTAATGATTTAGTAAATGATTTTGACTAAATGACAATTTTTTTTTTTTTTTTATTAAAAAACTTTCCTCTTCTTGCTCCGGTCCGGTCGCTCCAAATGGCATAACAAAAACATCAAATAACGTGTGATCCTGCTTTAATGGCAATAGTGACATGACAACATACGTGGTTATTATATTTAAGCCTGTCTATCGTATCTGATGTAAACATCTGGCATTTTACATCTATCACATCTAATATCAGATATTGCATTTAATCCTATATAATAAAAGTTAAGTGTGTCTTTTTTTTCCCTCGATGATAACAAAAAGGTCACCTTTATTCCAATAATTATGGTAATGTCCATGGACGCCTTGAGCTGTTCATCTTGTAATTGATTTGTCACGCTCAAAATGGCTTTGAGTGTTCAGTGTCATATGTTCTGTATCTGCATTTCGGAGTTCAACAATACTGTTGTACGTTGTAAACACAACATGCTGTAAATACAAAGTAAAAAAAAGAGGCTTAAGGCACAAATAAGCTTGTTTCAGAATTAAGGACTGTCCATTCTTTTTTGTGCTTTTTCTTATATTATCTGTTGTTATTATTATATTGTCTGATATGTTCAGACTTGAGACATTATATGCTCCTATTTGCTGTACAAGTGAAAGTGAATGTGAACTGATTCCTAAATGTATCACGTCCTATCAATAACGACACACCCATGTGTTCTTTCCAATGCTGCTGATTGCTGTGCAAGGTCAATAACTCTCAGTTGTATAATTCTGCGGCCAGATATGAGTTGGCCAGCTGCAGCAGCTATCTGAAACTCCCACTGCAATATTTATGAGGGACCTGGCCTTGAAAAAAAAACTAAATAGTTGCACAACAGAAGAGTGGTGGTTATTCTAAAAATACTATTTAGCACAGATTATGTAAATGTAAAAGGCAATCATTGCATAAAGCAGTTTAACTCGTGCTTTAATCGTCTCAAATTAGACTTTAGTATCACAAGCAATGTTTTACAAGCAGCATTTTAAAATGCAAACAAAATGATCACATTTACAGGCTGTATTACTACTTACTTACTTAAGAGTAACACTTTCAAATACTTGGTAAAGATGGAATTGCACCCACTCACTGGTGAGAAAATGGACAGAAAAAGCCCATAATTATAGAATCATTTCAAAGCATGCTATTGTTTTGGAACAGCCTGTCCCAATCCTACTTTACATTTATCTTTCAATTAAGTTCTCACAAAGTGATATTTTTACATCAATGGAATACCTTTATACAGTTACAATAATCAGCATCAGTCAGTGTTGTTTTCAATGCACGCTAAGCCCAAATCAAACCTTATTGATATATTGATAGTTTCTTGCATTAGACTGATGTCCTGTTATATGAGGTCAAATATAGATTTTAAATTGCTCTGACAGTGGATTATTTATTAATCTCTCACAGTTTTATTTGTATTTAAATAGAGATTTTTATTGTAAGGGAAACATTTACAATTATAATGTAACATATGGGCTGCCAAAAATTATACATTATTGCTGGTAACCAAATTATTTCGCTAATTACGGTTTTAACATAATAAGCCTATGCACATGATGGCAAGCTACGCTGCTCTGTCATGACAGCAGTCGGGGGCAGAGTGTAGCCTCCCCACAGGGTCATACTGAATCTGACGCTCTTATAATTTTATTCTGACCTGAACACATCAGCAGCAGTGCAATTCTAAATTGCGGTATTTGGTTTGTATTTCAAAATTGCTAAATGGTACACGTTAAATATCAAAAGTGCACGAACACATTTATAAGCAATTGATGTGAAACAGTACAGGGTTAAGAATGAAATAAGAAATAAGAAATTCATTAATTCATTTTCATTTTCTACCGCTTTTCCTCACGAGGGTCGCGGGGGGTGCTGGAGCCTATCCCAGCTGTCTTCGGGCGAGAGGCGGGGTACACCCTGGACTGGTGGCCAGCCAATCACAGGGCACATATAGACAAACAACCATTCACACTCACATTCATACCTATGGACAATTTGGAGTCACCAATTAACCTAGCATGTTTTTGGAATGTCAGAGGAAACCGGAGTACCCGGAGAAAACCCACGCATGCACGGGGAGAACATGCAAACTCTACACAGAGATGGCCGAGGGTGGAACCTTGGTCTCCTATCTGTGAGGTCTGTGTGCTAACCACTCGACTGCCGTGCAGCCCGAAATAAGAAATAAATAAAGAAAATAAGTAAATAAATAATAAAGAAATAAGCTTTTCTTTTTTGCGGACCGGTGAATTGTACTACTTTACAGTATGTTCAAAATAAAATTAAACCACTGCCATTACCTATTTCAGATATAGTTGAAAATGTAACTACTCATGCTGAATTAATTTTAAGACTGTGATTAATCTGATACATTTTAAAGTGCAGTTCATTAGGAGCCCAATGTCAAGGCAGGTGTGTGCAGTTCAAACAGGTCTTTGAAAAAGCGACACTTTGAAAATGTTTGCTCAAACAACTGTTTTCCCACTGGGGTGGAGGGTAGACACAGGAAAATAGAAAAAGAGGAAGTAGTAATGAAAAGGTGAAACTAGGAGAACAAAGATAAGCACAAATCAGGGTGAGGCGTAACTCCTTAAAAAAATCAAAAAAGAAAACAAAAAAGCTAGTACTCACAACTTAACGTGAATGAAAAATAGGATTAAACTTGAAGCAGATGCTTGGACTGAGAGGTAAAGGTTAGAGTCCAACAAGACATCAAGCCTGTGCAACTAAAACACACCCACAACACAGAAAACCAAAGGACAGGCTTAAGAAGTCCTAATGATTAATCGATCATAAGGGGAGTCTCCTGGCTCCGCCTCCTCATCCACAACCCAGGGGAGACGTAAAAAATGGAAATAAAGCTTAAACACACTCGAAAAGCAGTTGGGGAGCGCAGACCTCTGCCACCCCCCCCCCCCCCCCCCCATATCTGATTCACAGCAAAATAATAATCTTTTTTTTTTTTTTAGATCAGTCATTTATATTATCTACAACCTGTTGGAAACAAGTCCTGAATTTTTTTTTTCCCCCAAGTGCTGTGACAATTTTTTGTGGCGTTATATGCACAAATGCCGAAAAACTTGCAATGTTTAAGAAAAAAAATAATTTTAAAATTATTTTAAAAAATAAAAAAATATATATATAATTTAAATATATATATGTTTTTTTAGATCAGTCATTTATATTATCTACAACCTGTTGGAAACTAGTCCTGATTTTTTCCCCCCAAGTGCTGTGACAATTTTTTGTGCCATTATATGCACAAAAGAAAAAAATAATTTTAAAATTATAAAAAAAAATTAAAATAAAAAAATAATTTAAAAATAATTTAAAAATTACATTAAAAAAATTCAGAGATCCAGACGGTGATCTGGATCACCCCCAAAAGTTAATCTAACAACCAAAACAAATGTCACAAAGCCATAAATGCCTTAAGAGAAATAAACACAAAAGTTAGCACATAACAGTCCTATATAATATAATCTCGACTTTCAGTTCAAGCACAGGGCTGTAGTGCCTCACCTGAATACTTTAAATGTGACAAATATTGTTAATGGTAGTTTCATACTTGACATCTGAGCTGCATGATCTTGGACTTGTCCAAAGCTGATTCAAGTTAAAATCCTCAACGGGGACATCCAAAATGCTTTCTTTCTTTTTCAGAATTCTGCAATAATTTTTTCTGATGTATTTTCATTCATTTTATCCACTTGGAAAACTTTTTAGATGTACAGAGCCAACTTTACATACTCCATCCACGTGGGACTCCTTGTCCTTGATTTAGGTCCAATTGGAAAAAGCCCCACAGGCTTTTAATATTTAAACAAAGACAGGTGTAATGGCGGTCATTGGGCTGCAGAAATAAAATGAGTGACTAGGGACTTGTCCGCCCCCCTCCCTTTCGGGTGGACACTGATTGAGCCAAACAAGGGAACATACACAGTGGTTTGGCAGAACATCCTGCGAAAACAATCATACATTGCAAGACAAGTTAAACAGACGCCAAAGTAATTTTACCAACCTGATATAATTAATAGATCATACATTAATATTATATTCTGTATAGGATCCTCATACATTGAGACGTAGTTGAAATTTGTGCAAAAGAAGGCAAAACCCACAAGCATCACTGAAATAACTGAAAACTGACAAGTGATAATACAGAAAAATGAAACAATGAAAATGAGACATGGACACCCATCCATTTATTTTCTATGCCACTTATCCTCATGAGAGTTGCGGCGGTGTGCTGGAGCCTATCAAAGCTGACTTCAGGTGAGAGGCAGGGTACACCACGGACTGGTTGGATACATAAAATAACAGCTATTGCATCTGTATATAAAATGATAAAAAGTTTTTTTTAGAGGGCTTTGTGTCCCAATGTTAGCTAGCTCATATTAACTCATTTTCTGGCATTATAATACACAGAAAATGGAAATGTTTTTGTCTGTAGGCTTCATATTTGCACAATTATTTTAAATATTTGTTTTGTCTCCTGTGATTGGCTGGCGACCAGTTCAGGGTGTACCCCGCCTCTCGCCTGAAAACAGCTGGGATAGGCTCCAGCATACCACCGCAACTCTAATGAGTATAAGTGCCATAGAAAATAAATGGATGGGTGTCCATGTCTTGTTTTCATTGTTTCATTTTTCTGGCATTTTTCTGTATTATCACTTGTGCGTTTTCACTTATTTCAGTGATGCTTGTGGGTTTTGGCTTATTGATATTTGGACTGCGTTCACACACTTACTGTCGAAATAATCCATTTCTGCGAAGCAATACACTAAAATGACATACTGAAGTAAGCGAAGAGGTGTATAATGGGTACTAGGCATGGGTGTGTTTTTCTTCAATACTGTCAAGAAGCTAACCAGGCAGCGGTGCTCATGAGGAGAACAGCCCCAGAATGGTTTATTATCAGGCATCACAAGTGAAATGTTGACTCATGTGTCACATGCTTGTTTGCATAGAAAGTGGGAAGAAAAGATGACCCGGAGCAACTAATTATGAGCTCACTATGGTGC
Organism: Doryrhamphus excisus; assembly: GCF_037039965.1. NCBI lineage: Eukaryota > Metazoa > Chordata > Actinopteri > Syngnathiformes > Syngnathidae > Doryrhamphus > Doryrhamphus excisus. The sequence goes on from NC_136369.1 coordinate 5,480,092, forward strand.
ATTAAGTAGCAAGGGACCCTGTTCACAAGGCATCACTGACACTCCCCAGCTGATACCTCTTCTTTTCTCACTATGTTCTGTGTTCACGTCTTAATGCCCCTGCCTGCTCCCACATTGGTGGTGCAAACTCTTCTGAGTTGGAGAAGTCAACAGAAATATCTGACAGAGGTTACTACAGTATTTGTTAAATAAAAAAGCTTCTGACGTCCAGTCAAAGCTTGCACACTTGCAGAAATAACTTACCTGGCCTTCTCTAAATGGTGTTGCTCTTACTGAGGTCAATGGACCAAACCACCGAGACACAAAATGAGGGAGCATTGCTGTAGATGAACAAATATTTTTAAAAGTCTTGTTTGTTTTTGTTTTTTTTTACATCATACATCGCAGTTGCTTAATCTGGGGTTGACAACGTTTTTGGTGGATCTAAACTTTCTTGCTGTGTTTTTCTCATAATAATCTAGGATTGACCTGATGACCATGCAGCGATTTAATATTATATTAATAGAGAAAAATGAAATCAAACTAAGAAAAAAATACAGTGCATCATATTCAAATCCTGGCATTGAATGACATTTGCTTTTATTGGTATCCTTCGTGTCTGATTAAACACTCATTAAAAGATATCATAAACCCTGCACAGTGACTGTAAGGGAATTTATAGAAGAAAAGTGAGCTTTAAAATGTATTTTGGATAGAATCAAAGGAAAAATATGCTTTATACTTTTTTGGTGTCTAACTTACATTATATCTCCATTCACATGCGTGAATGGAGCCACTTAAAAAAATGTGTAGACATACCAGTAGGTCTCTTGGAACTGCTGATACAGTGTTTCAGAAAGAAAATGGGAGTAAAATGGGAATATTACAGGCTAATTTGGATGCTAACGTATACAGTGCAAGTCTCTGTGTCTAAAAAGTAATGATGGGAGATTAAAATTAATGCTGTAGACTTTATTCCCATAATCATGCACCTACAGCATAGTACATGTGCATAAAGTGAGACAAACATTACACCTGGCTAGAACATGTTGCCCATCCCTCTGGCAACTAATACATAAAACATAATTGGATATTGTAAATGTCTACATTAAGACCTTAATTTTTGTCCTCTCTAATGGTCCTTCCTCTTTCACGTCAATCCATACAGAGTTTTTCTTGGAGCTCCTGGACAATTCTGAGAGGTCTCTGAACAGGATGTTCACAAGGACATTTGGAAAGCTGTACATGAAGAACTCAGAGGTGTTCCAAGACCTGTTCACTGAGTTAAAGCGCTACTACACGGGTGGCAACGTCAACCTGGAGGAGATGCTCAATGACTTCTGGTCCAGGCTGTTGGAGCGGATGTTCCAGTTATTGAACTCCCAGTACCACTTCACAGATGATTACCTGGAGTGTGTCAGTAAATACTCAGATCAACTCAAGCCCTTTGGAGATGTGCCCAGGAAACTGAAGGCTCAGGTCACTAGGGCCTTGATTGCTGCACGTACGTTTGTCCAGGGCCTCATGGTTGGTCGGGAAGTAGCCAACAGGGTCGCCAGGGTGAGTTTTCTTTCCATTTCTTTTTTTTTCCTGATTCGGTGTTGTTGAAAACAGGTACAGTGTGACTGGAAATAAATAAATAAATATGAACTAGACTTCATATACTGTATCCATTTCCACACTCACATTCATACCTATGGACAATTTGGAGTCACCAATTAAACTAGCATGTTTTTGGAATGTGGGAGGAAACCGGAGTACCTGGAGAAAACTCATGCACGGACTTGCAAACTCCACACAGATATCCCCACATGGGGAATCAAACCCGGGTCTTCCTGACTGTGTGGCCTGCTTGCTAATCACGTTTTTTTTACACCGTGCGCCCCTTTTTAATTTTTCCATAAATGTTATTATTGCATTTCATCATTTGCTTGTTTTCCACTGTCCTCATGCACAACAACTTGCAGCAGCTCCATGAATTCTGCCAGTTTGAGCTGGAATGCGCATTAACAAAGCAATTTTATATTTAACTGTGGTTGTATTTTCCAGTGGAACAGAACTGCACTGCATTAAACAGATATGTGTTTCAAATAATGTATCTTATTGAAATACAAAATTCTGTCATTATTATTAGGGATGTCCCGATTATATTGGCCACCGTTAATTGAGTGATTTTTGAAACTTTTAGACTGTTGCTGTGGAGATGGAGTTCACTCCTGCTTGGCGGATGGTTTGTTGATCACATGTATTCAATTACAGAACAAATGTATAATGCAGGAAATACTTAAATGTGCACCTTTACATTCTAAATATAATTTGCTGCATGTGATGTTGCTAAATTGTCAACTTGCATTTCTTCAATTTATGAGGTGTGTTATGAAACAGATGATTTCTTGGTGCTGAGCATCAATAGAACTACTCTGTGATTAAAGGTGCAGACATGTCTGACAAATCTTGGGTAAAATTGAACGAATGTAGCATTAGTACAGCTTCTGGACATCAACAAGTAGCTATCAGCGGTTTGCTGATGCTGATGCGGGAACACAGAGGTAGGTATGGCGTGCCTAAAGCACTTAATGTGTGGTTACAATAATGTCTTGCACACTGCCAGATCTATATTACTATTAACATTCATCATAGTGATGCCATAGCTCAATCGGATTGATTTAAACTGGTTGCAACAATGAAAATATAAAAATCAACAATTAAAACTGTTGATTAAAAATCATTATTATTTATTTATTGCATTGCACGATTTATCCGTCAATCACCATGTCGCAGAGCACACTCACTTTACCCGCAGAGCTTTGTCAATGCTGGCTGATTGAAATAAACCTGCAGAGCCAGCTGCAGAACCAAGAGGGACAGCTTTTAAATGTCTAGGATTGAATGATTTAACTACAAACACAGGTATTACAGTTTGTTGAGGATTCTGTGTGTGCAGAGGCTGACATGCCATTAAAAAAGTTAGCCAAGCTCCATCCCTTTCTGAATTAGTTGGCAAAATTGTCCAATGATGTATTGCATCAATAAATGTAGGCATTTTTGCATTTAATTAATTGACATTGTATTTGCTGTAGCAAAAGTACACACTCCATGCTAGGAAATTAAGTGTAAAAGGTTAAAAAAAAATAATGAAAAAATAAAATGTAACTGAAAAAAAAACACATTTGGAAAAAAAGTCAAACAGAATTTGGGAAAAAATGTGGACCCGACTTTTATTACGCTAACAAAATAGGTGGGCACAAGTTCTTAAAGGCAAAGCAGCTATCAGAAAAGTTGAAATGAGCAACACATCTGTCCTAGACCTAAAATGCACACTCTGTCAGGATCAAATCCCACATTCCCTGCCCCCTCATCAATTATGAAGTGCAGCCAGGAAACAGCGTGGTATTGCTGAAGGCTGTCAGGATGGTGAACGCCCATAAACTGGAGGTAAAAAGTAGCTCGACATGACAAATCACCTTGACCTAACAATTACCTTCACTTCACACTGCTTCCAGTGTACAGTGACTTTCTAGCATATCTCTGTATAGATGCATATGCGCTATTGCCAGTCTGATTTCACATTGGCCGACTCATTATGGAATCAGACAATTTTAAGTCATGTCTTTGGAATGAAAAGCAATTGGCATTTTGCTGATTTCAGATGAGTTGTTATGTCAAAAATTTGGTCGACAGCGGCAATCACTGCAAATGTGCCCCGAATGTGAGTCTCTCTGTAAGTCAGCACTGTTGTGGAGGTATGCTGAAGCCTATCCCAAATGTCTTTGGGTGAGAGGCGGGGTAGTTTTGCCGAATTGTACCGCTTCTATTCTGTGCTTCCTACTTAAACTACCTAAACTTTGGGAAATTTCACTGAATAGTTTGATGTAAGGGCTAGCGTGCAGACCTCACAGCTAGGAGACCAGGGTTCAATTCCACCCTCGCCATCTCTGTGTGGAGTTTGCATGTTCTCCCTGTGCATGCGTGGGTTTTCTCCAGGTACTCCGGTTTCCTCCCACATTCCAAAAACATGCTAGGTTAATTGGTGACTCCAAATTGTCCATAGGTAGACAGCTGGGATAGGCTCCAGCACCCCCCGCGACCCTTGTGAGGAAAAAGCGGTAGAAAATTAATGAATGTTATGTCAAGAATTTGGTCGACAGCAACAATGACTTTGCAAATGTGCCCCGAATGTGAGTCTCTGTAAGTCAGCACTGTTGCAGAGGTATGCTGAAGCCTATCCCAAATGTCTTTGGGTGAAAGGCGGGGTAGTTTTTTGCCGAATTGTACCGCTTCTATCCTGTGCTTCCTACTTAAACAATTTAAACTTTGGGAAATTTCACTGAATAGTTTGATGTAGGGGCTGCACGGCGGTCTAGTGGTTAGTACGCAGACCTCACAGCTAGGAGACCAGGGTTCAATTCCACCCTCGGCCATCTCTGTGTGGAGTTTGCAAGTTCTCCCTGTGCATGTGTGGGTTTTCTCCGGGTACTCCGGTTTCCTCCGACATTCCAAAAACATGCTAGGTTAATTGGCGACTCCAAATTGTCCATAGGTATGAATGTGAGTGTGAATGGTATAGACCAGGGGTCAGCAACCTGCGGCTCCAGAGCCGCATGTGGCTCTTCAGCCTCTTTATTGTGGCTCCCTTTGCGATGCTTGAATATTTTTAACACCCGAGTGGGGAAAATGCACGTCTTTTGTAATGAGTTTTAAAAAATCCAACTTTGTCTGAGACCATGAATGCATCCTGAGTGAGTTCTGACTGCTATCCAGTTCAGTACATGAAGAAAAACAAGTAATACTTACCTACAAATCTAAAAAATAAATTCGAGATAATTTAAAAACAGCGGCATGGGAACTTGTTTTTACGTTTACAGTAGTTTACACATACATTTATGTAAGTTCATCTCCAAAACTAGCAAGAGTACTCCAACTCGTCTTTTCTTATCTGAACTACTTTGATACCCCCAAATTCCCTCCAATGTTGTTTTAAACATACTATATGTTTTGCGGCTCCAGGCTATTTTTCTTCAGTGGGCATTGGGTAAAATGGCTCTTTTCATAGTAAAGGTTGCCGACCCCTGGTATAGACAAACTATATGTGCCCTGTGATTGGCTGACGACCAGTCCAGGGTGTACCCCGCCTCTTGCCTGAAGACAACTGGGATAGGCTCCAGCACCCCGACTTTGATGTAATAAATAAATAAACATGCACATCAATCAGTCTGATTGATTCTGAGGCATAATGCCATGCAAACAGAGTTGTTTTCATTGCAAATTGAATGACAAGTCCAAAAATAAGGGAGCGTTACATGAAAGAAAAAAATAGCACTAAAAAAAATGAATGAGTAATATAAGAAGCTCAAAAATAACTAGTGGCTAAAGATGACCAACAAGCCTGGCTGATGTTTGATGTCATAAATTCGCCTGCTTGTGATGTGTTGCCGTTCTGTCGGTCCTGTCTTCATTGTTTTTATAGACAAAAGTACAGAATTTCTTTCATTTTCTTAATAATTACCTGTTCATTTTTGGCTGATGGGGTTGCTTACCGCTGCTTTAGATGTATCACTGATAGAGATTAAGATTAAGTAACTAGGGCACCTATGATGAGGGAGAGACTGGTCCCTCTTCAACACAAACAGAGTGTAGGGATGTCGGAACATCTTTTGATTTCAGTAAGGCCTTCACCGCAGCTATGAAAAAAATGCACTGCGCTAGTACATGTTTTCTTTTTATAACCTTGCAACAACTTGAAGCGCTCAAAATCAACAATTTCTTTTGCATAGAATTCCATGTCTCTTCTCTTCAATTTCCACCGAATCAACAAAATAAAATATCTGAAAACTTCACGTCTATCTTAATTTTACTGTTCAGCAAATTGGCACACATGGTTAGCGCCTCCACTGGGTTTAGGGGTCATATCAAACCTGTCTGAGTGGAGTTTTGATGTTCTTCTACAAGTACTCCGGTTTCCTCCCATAGTCCAGTTGAGTGGCAATTGTGTTTTTTCTGTATGTAACCCATGGCAAGTAGTGCCAATGCAGAAAGATGTTTTTCACGTTAATGTATTGTGACGCCGCACAGGTGAAAATGTGAAAAGTTGAAATGACTATCATTATACTGTATATTGTGTGATGTACATGCCCTTTGATGACTAACTAGCCACTTTAAAGGATTCAACATTACTTTACTGAAGTAGAGGTTTTAAAATTGCGGTACATAAAATGCCCATTTACATAAAAAGCAAGCTTACAACCATCCGTCTGTTGAATTTTCTGCCTTTCCTTTGCATAGAATGATAAGCTGACAATGAGGAGCCATACATAATTACTGCTCATGCAGTGAAGTCAGAAAAAGAAAGATATCACTCCATAAAATGGGATTGCATTGCACTCGCAGTGAACACTCTCCTGGACCGTGTTCCTGGATTAAGAGCAGAATCTCTCTGGATTACAGTTTATGATGGCCATTAAGAGTTTTATCCAGGGGGTACTTAAAACACAGTCCAACCACATTAAGACCTGCTCAGAAAAGATTGTAGGGATTTGGACCTTTCGAACGGTTTAAAGTTTAGGCATTTAGAGCACTTATCACTTACTCTTGGCATGGAAAGCAGCGTCGTGCCTGCAGCATGTTTAGTCATGATGATGGAAAGAAGTAGGGTATTTTGTGCAGAAGGATTTGTATTTCCTGATGGTTTAATGCTGGTCTAATTACCACAAACCGGCAGATACTTTGTAACAGTCAGCCCCAAGCCGCTTTCTAATATTTACACGCAATGTAGGTACAGTATAGCCTATCTAACATTATTGGCATGTTTTTGCTGACAAGCTACAAATAAATATAGTTTTAATGTGTCTTTTTAAGCACCATTCCATCTCACACTGGCTCTCAACCTGACATTTTAGAAATTTATGACGGAAGGTGGTATTTGTGATTTTAGAATGTAATCTTCTTTTTTGCGGTACCAGCTCTCTATCACAATACATTCAAATCAAACTTTATTAGTTGCAGCATAAGTAAGTCATCTTTATCCATCCATCCTCATCGTGGGGGTATGCTGGAGCCTTTCCCAGCTGACTTCGGGAGAGAGGCAGTGTACACCCTGGACTGGTCGCCAGCCAATCACAGGGCACATATAGACAAACAACCATTCACACTCACATTCATACCTATGGACAATTTGGAGTCGCCAATAAACCTAGCATGTTTTTGGAATGTGGGAGGAAACCGGAGTACCCGGAGAAAACCCACGCATGCACGGGGAGAACCTGCAAACTCCACACAGAGATGGCCGAGGGTGGAATTGAACCCTGGTCTCCTAGCTGTGAGGTCTACATGCTAACCACTCGACCACCGTGCTGCCCCTACATCAAACTATTCAGTGAAATTTCCCAAAGTTTAAGTAGTTTAAGTAGGAAGCACAGGATAGGAGCGGTGCAATTCGGCAAAACTACCCCACCTCTCACCCAAAGACATTTGGGATAGGCTTCAGCATACCTCCGCAACAGTGCTGACTTACAGAGAGACTCACATTCGGGGCACATTTGCAAAGTGATTGTCGCTGTCGACCAAATTCTCGACATAACAACTCATCTGAAATCAGAGAAAAATTGGAGAACACCTACACAACATGCAAACTCCGTACAGAGATGGCCACAATTTTAATGTAGAGTCAGAATATAAAATAAAACTGGACAAATAAAACAAAGAATTATAGACTAACTACTAAAGAAATGAGAGTTGTAGAAGAGTTTATACTAAAAATAAGATTTTTTTCTCATATTTAAAATTGTTTTGTGGCTATATAAACATGCCTATGTAACTAGCAAGTTAAGCTGACAGATAAGTGTAACAGATTTCAAAAGCAGCAACAGGTGGCCTAAAATACAAAGTCACATTCTTAAAAAAAATAATTAAAAAAGTAGGATCAAAGACTAGGTTTGCCTTAGGCCCCGAAATGACTAAATACGTATGCCTCAGTATGTTATTAAATCTCGATAGAATCTCATTATTCTACTACAAATGCACAAGTTAATTTGTTATGCATTAAACTTGAAAAGTTGAACATTTCTCAGCTGAAGCTCTCCATCCAAAGATTCATCACGCACACTTGTCTCTCACCGTCTCTCTCGCCGTCTGTCTGGTCCTCTCGAGCTGGCTCACAGCGCTCACAGCTTGCTAGGGATGAGGCCTTGGCCTCATGTGCTGTGACGGCAGATGGCAACTGGCTCAAAAGGGTTTGGCACATCATTGGGAAATGTGCAGCAGCAAAGACGTCCTTTTTAATTAAAAGATTTTGATCTGTGGTGAACTGCAGAATGTTGGAAGAATGACTGACAGCATGTGCTTTGAACTGCAAAGACATAATATGAAAGGATAATAAAGAAATGGACTATGGACTACTTGCGACACAAAAATATATATATTTCGTTGTAGGGTGTGTGTGTGGGAGGGGGGGCGTATTTCCCTTATTTTGTCTTATTTTTCTGGAGAACTGCCCTTATTTGTTGGTAGGTATGAATAGGGAAAAAAAATCTCTGTTGTTGCTGTTTAATGATTTGTACCATTGTCAACATTTTTTCATCCCATGATTCAGCTGAATATCACCACATCTTTATTGAACATGTTTTTGAACGGATTGTCAGCGCCAATGTTGTGACATTTGCTCACGGATGTCTGGTAAACACATGAGATCTGTTTCACTATCACAAGTGGACGGAGAATGCTATTTTATTTGAGAGGCACTGAGGCAGATGGACAACAATGTAGTCTATGCATGTCTTGTAACCACAAGAGACAGTAAATAGCTTGCGGTGCTGTGCCACTAGCGCAGGCCTGGCTTTTAACATGTTTGCTCATGTCTTGCTGAATTAAAGAAACAGTCCCAACTGCTGGCCGAGACATGCCACATAACATGGTTCATGTCAGGCTTAATCAGCAGGGCCGTCCCATACTGCACAAAAGCCGGTCAATTGAGCTGACTCATACTGGTCACGAGGGGAACCTGTGCGGTTTCATCAGCACACGTGAAATATTCTGACAGACTCAGACATACATTGATTTGGCAGCTGTCTTTCTAGAATCATCTTTGGCAGCATCTCATATCGAACATTTGGACTACAGAGAGACTCGCAAATCAAGGATTGATGAAATAACAATGTTTTTAAAAAGTGAAGCAACAGTCAGTGAAGTAGGCACCATACCAGGAACCTTGTTGTTGTTTTGTTTTGTTTGGTTTTTTATCGAAAATTGTCTTCCATTGATCACAAAGAAATAAAGTGGTCAAATGTCCTATTTTGGGCTGCACGGCAGTCGAGCGCACAGACGTCACAGCTAGGAGACCAGGGTTCAATTCCGCCCTCGGCCATCTCTGTGTGGAGTTTGCATGTTCTCCCCGTGCATGCGTGGGTTTTCTCCGGGTACTCCGGTTTCCTCCCACATTCCAAAAACATGCTAGGTTAATTGGCGACTCCAAATTCTCCATAGGTATGAATGTGAGTGTGAATGGTTGTTTGTCTAAATGTGCTCTGTGATTGGCTGGCCACCAGTCCAGGGTGCACCCCGCCTCTCGCCCAAAGACAGCTGGGATAGGCTTCAGCATCCCCCGCGACCCAAGTGAAGAAAACCGGTAGAAAATGAATGAATGAATGAAAATGTCCTATTTTCCCTGTCCTATGTCCTGTTTTCATATCCTGTTCTGGCCATCATTTTTAAAAAGTGACAAAAATGTACTGGTTTCATTGTCGTTCAAGTAAATATAGATATGTATCTGTGTGTCGAAGTAATATCTATTTTATTGACATCATTATATTGAAAGGTTTGTTAAAGCAGGATCTGCATATATGACTAATATTTCATACTTTTTCCATATGTATTTGTCCAGTAAGACCTGACTTGAAAAGAGAGCCATTATTCTTACAGACCCTTGAAAGATACTTGTTCTATAATTAATTGAAGTTATTTTTGCAGGGACGCCCGATATTGGATTTTTTGCCCATAACCGATATCTCGATATTGTCCAACTCTCAATTTCCAACACTGCTATCATCTCCGACCGATATCATCATATACCGACACCGATATGTGTAACATGATATCTTTTGCAGTGGAATGAACACATGTGTTATGAAGCAAAAAATATTGCTTTTAGGCATTCATTGTTGTCGTGTTCATTATATTCTTCAGGTAACACACCTGTAGTGGTACAGGCCAATATAGTTAACAAGAAATTGAATAACCAAGAGGGCTGCACGGCGGCCCAGCTAGGAGTTCGATTCCACCCTCAGGCATCTCTGTGTGGAATTTGCATGTTCTCCCCGAGGTATACTTTAAGTGCATTGAAATTCTAAGGCATCTTTGAATAAATGTTGATTATTATTTCAGTCACCATATATCGAAACAAACCAGACTTTAAAAATAGTTCATCTAACAATTCATAAACAAGTGGCTGATGCTGTCATGCCTCCAGACAGAACAAAAAAACATGCCGATTTGTATTTGTAACAGTTACAGAAATTTGCTTGAAGATCTTTAAATAGTCTGAGATAAAAGGAGTGTAACCCATGATTAGTTTGATTAGAAATAAAATCTAACAATGCATTAAATTTCATGAGTCAATTCCTCCCTGCATTAAAGTACGTGCATATCATTCAGTCAAGAAATCTTTATTGTCTCTGAGTGATACAGTGAAACATAAAAGCCTTGTAAAGCCACATTATACCAAGTCTATATCAAGTTTTAAAAATCCAGCTAGGAGACCCGGATTTGATTCCCCGCTCGGGTATCTCTGTGTGGAGTTTAAATGTTCTCCCCGTGCATCCGTGGCTTTTCTCCGGGTTCTCCGGTTTCCTCCCACATTCCAAAAACATGCTAGGCTAATTGGCGACTCCAAATTGTCCATAGGTATGAATGTGAGTGTGAATGGTTGTTTGTCTATATGTGCTCTGTGATTGGCTGGCGACCAGTCCAGGGTGTACCCCGCCTCTCACCTGAGTAAGAACAATGTTACACTTACATTAAATGTATTAAACGAACTGTAGAAAAAAATATGATTATAAATATTAAAAAATGAACTCATATAGAAAATGCATTTAGAATACAGTTCAATTGATACATATTGATACGTAGTTGCATATTATTTTATTTACATATGTATGTATGAATTTCTTTCTTTATTTCTTTCTTTATTTTTAACCATGACTGCTGAGGCTCAGCGAATGTTTGTACATAATACATATTAAACATTAGCGCACTTCAGCGCAACAGAAGGTAAATGTTTGCAGAGGGTTTCAGGATTTACTGTAACCTTCTGTCAGCATATTCGAGATACTTGTAGGGAATTACTGACCACAGGAAGGGATAATTTTTTCTTCCCATATCTAGTAGTGGTCATTATGGAAAGTCACGTTTCTACAAGACATTGTGTAAGTCATGTTTGTCTTTGAAGCAGATGGCAGTCTGTTTTGCACAGTGGCAGATCACTCATATTGCTATTGACATTAATGGTTGTGTAATTGAGTGGGGCCAGTAGCTCAGCAATCCAGTCCCACACCCGTGTCCAATCACTGTGAAGGAAATGCACTTGGTGACAAAAAATTATGACAAAGTGACTAAGACAAATCTTTGGCATCAGTCAGTCTGTCTCAACAGTGTTGTCCTTGATGGGCCTCGGTAGTTTACAAAGATATGATTATTTCTCACAAGCAATTTTCATCATTAACATCAATGATATCGCCAAAGTTACAAAAGACTTAAAGCTGGTATTATTTGCGGATGATACCACTGCTTTTTGTTCTGGAGGGGGAACAGACAAAATCATTAGAAAGGTCAGAGAAGAAATGGTCACACTTAAAAGATGGTTTGATGATAATAGATTGTCCTTGAATCTAAGTAAAACTAAAATCATACTTTTTGGTAACTGCAGAAAGGACACGCACCAGCAAATACAAATAGACGGTGTGGACATTGAAAGTAACTATAACTATTTATAGTTATAGTTAATAACTATTTTATTAGAAATCATGATATCAGGGAAGGATATCATCTTCCCAGGCCAGACCTTTTTACTTTAACCAATAATAAAGATACATTATTGGTCGCCTGACAGATGAACATCTCATATAGGTTAATGAGCATGCTGCTCTCTCTGCTTCCACTCTCATTATAGTATTGCTTAATCTGTCTCACGCACAATTACCCACAACATGCAATGTTATCATAGCACTTAAACATCAAAAGAGTAGATTAGTGCCTGTTAATCTCACACTGAATCGGAGGCATCTTGTTTCCCAGAACTGCCCTCAGCCTGCTGTGAAATATTCCAGTCACTCAACTGTAAAGAAGTACTAACAAGATTATCAGATTACCCTTCATGCACGGCACACAGCAACTGTTTTGCACAGCCGCAACAACGATATCGCCCTGCAAGACCACCGTGTTAGAAGGCTGTGTGCAACATTTTCCCATTTTCTTTTCGTCATTGCTTTTACTTGATGGCTCAAGCTGGCGAGTAAAGGCAAAAGCAAAACAATGACAAGCCCACAGCATGCAAGGTTGACTACTCCATATGTGATCTCACATCCTGCTAACACTGTAATGTAATCGTAACACTGTAATGTGTACATAATTGAATAGAAGTTTAAAAAGGCACGTTGCGCTGTTTTAATTTACATCGTGATTTTTGTTTTGACCAGTGGTGTAATTGACTTAGAGAGTTGATGTCATATCATCTCCTTGGTGTGTCCTCTTGTGTTTGCCTGAGCATAGAAAGGTTAACGAGGGCATGTTAAACAAACAAGCTTTCGTATACAAACTGTGTGAATAGCTTATTGTTATTGCCTCCTCACCAACTTGAGCCATCAAGTAAAAGCAATGAAAAAAAGAAAAAAGCAACGACAAAATGGAAAAATAATAGGAATATTTGTAAATTATTATGATGTATGTTATACATTTTCGTTATAGATACAAACATATCCCCTTCATTTTGGAACCCGTGTGATTCCATAGCAGGATGGTCCAAAATAGTTCATTCATTCATTCATTTTCTACTGCTTTTTCCTCACGAGGGGTCGCGGGGGTGCTGGAGCCTATTCCAGCTGTCTTTGGGCAAGAGGCGGGGTACACCGTGGACTGGTCGCCAGCCGATCACAGGGCACATATAGACAAACAACCATTCACACTCATATTCATACCTATGGACAATTTGGAGTCGCCAATTAACCTAGCATGTTTTTGGAATGTGGGAGGAAACCGGAGTACCCGGAGAAAACCCATGCATGCACGGGGAGAACATGCAAACTGAGATGGCCGAGGGTGGAATTGAACCCTGGTCTCCTAGCTGTGAGGTCTGCGCACTAACCACTCGTCTGCTGTGCCATCCAAAATAATTATTAGACATTATGTGCTCATGTGTCTTTTCTATATAAATGTGTTACCTAGGGGAGCTGACTGGTGGGCGGACAGGAAGTGACGTCGGGGATTAAGAGTTGAGTTTCAGTTTGCCGTGAGTTATGGCAGTAGCATGTGTTTTGATTAAGGATTTTTATTCGGGCTTATTATTGAAAAAGTGTGAGTGAAGCGCAAAGTGGCAAGTGACGACTGCATTTGATTTATGATACGTAAGTAAATAAAAAATTATACATCTGCTAACATGATTTGCAGCAAAATATCTCCACTAAACTTGTGACTATTATGTCTCACTAGTTACGCTTGCAAGTTGGGATTTGATTTTGTTTTGGGTAGAAAAAGGCAATGTATGGTGTAAGAATTCATATCATCGCATCTACTACTTCTCACAATAATTCATCATTTGAAAAAATATGTAGATTTCAGGATTTTAACATTTTTGTCACAAATTCAGCTTAGATTTCAAATCCTTTAATTCAAATGGAAACAGACAGCGGTGTCCCACAAACCATTGTAATTAATGGCATTTTATAACCACTGTATAGCCATATTGATACTTGGCGTCCAACAAACCTGCCTTAATAGTGATTGCTTTGGAATGCATTCAGTGTAGGCTGTTTGTATGGTGTGTAATGTGTATAACAATGTAACCTTTTTAACCATACTGTATTCCGAGGGTGACATAAACAATTTGCCAGAACACAAGTCGATGACATGGAGCCGTGGAACATAACATTAAGCCACTGAGTTGTAGTAACTTTATCATAAGACGTTGTGTGATGTCAGTGGAAGATTGCAAATGTCGAAGATGTTAAATTTGATCTTTGCTGCCAGCTGCCAAATTGGCAGCACGTGCACTAATAGCATCCATGTCACATTGGTTGCCTTTTTCCTTGTTTTCCTTCATCTCCTTGTTTTCCCACACAATAACACACACAGGATCTGCTTATTGCACCAAATCAAAGACAAACCGCAGTGATAACAACAGACAAGAAGTTAGACAGATCCGCATGTTGACTCTACTGTTATTAAAATAGACAGTTGTATTTTTTCCCATTTCTTGTGACTTTTATCTTTAGTTTGTATTTGTATCACTGGGTTTGTGGTATGCACCTGCCAGTTTCTTCTATGTTTCTTTTAATATTCTATCTGTAACATGGACAATGAGAGCATAACATCAGCAGCAGTCATCTACTACACAGACACGTGCTGTGAATAGCCTAGTTATAGTCTCTACTATATAGTATGTATATACTATACATGTATATATATGTGCCCCGCTTTTACCCATTTTACGTATTTGAATGTATATTTTACTCTGTTTACTTACTTTTATTCAACTCCATTTTTTCTGTATAAGTCGCACAAGACCAAAAAATCATAATTAGGTAGAAAAAAACATATATAAGTCGCACTGGAGTATAAGTCGCAATTTTTGTGGGTAATTTATTTTACAAACAACTGGACCAAAACAGACTTTACGTCCTCTTGGAAGGCAGGTTCTAACAATAAAAGAATAGAGAACAGGCTGAATAGGTGTAAGATATGCTAACACAATGGCTATTCAGCTACACAAAAAATAAACATGGACAGAAATGGTGTCCAGTGTTTATGCAACAAACTGTTTTTTCATTTATAAGTCGCTCTGGAGTATAAGTCGCAGGAACAGCCAACCTATGAAAAAATACGGAAAATACGTTGTATATACTGGATCTATCAATACTATCTCTTGTGTTGTTTTTCTATCAAAGTACATGGTCTACATAAATTCACATATCCTGAAGTGCGTTTAAAGAATTTATTTTATTTTTCATTTAAAAAGATCGAAGACAGTTGGGATAGGCTCCAGCATACCACCGACACTAGTGAGGATAACAATTGAAAAAAAAAAAACTGTATTTAAAAACTGTATTTACTCAAGAAACTACAGGGTACCAGACCCCCCCCCCCCCCCCCCCGGCCTCTTTGATGGCCACGTCTGGCCCATGTACTTGAAACACACCAGGGCGAGCGTACGTAACCACCAAACGCTGCAACACAGAACTGAGGGCCACCTGTAGGGGTGCATCATGGTTCTTCCTTCATCAAGTTACTGTTATTTTAACAAGTCAGTATATAAATTAGTTCTCATCACACAATATAAATTAAAGTAACATTTAAAATCACAGCAGGGGAATACCTTCCATGATATTGAGCCTTACATAGAACTTTATTGGTCAAACTGTCACTGAAAATAATAATGTGCGGTGAGTAAAGTCAACTCTTTAGAATGCAGCCGGCGGTCTCCCATCTTATGATCGCTCTGTCAGATGTGCTACCACTCTAACACACAGTCTCCAGAGTACATGCTGGACACCATCTAAAGTCAAGCATGAATACAGAGGCTGACAGGCCAATTATCAGATGTACTCTCCGTTCTGCATCCCCACCTCTGAGGGGAAGCAGATGTGAGAATTCTGTCACTTTCACTCAAGCAGCTGCAGTGACATGTCCCAACAATAAAAGCTGCAGCCTTCATAAAAGATCACGATGGACAGACCTGGAGACCTAATGTTGTCACACAGTTTCAACTAGTAACGTTTGCAATTCCGGACTCGGGGTGTATGTACACTTTGACATGTGGAGGAGAATTCAGCATGAATTCAGTTATCGCTACATTAAATTATAGCTGAAGATGTTGGATTGAAATGTGTACTTTTGATGGTACTCTCTGCATGTTCAGTAATGCAAACCGATTGTTGAGTTTAGAGAGCCACATGGTAAATAATGTCTCTGCTCTGCAGGTGAATGTTGCTCCAGCGTGTGTCAAAGCCTTGACCAGGATGCTTTACTGCCCATACTGCCGCAACATGCCTGGGCTGAAGCCCTGCCAAAACTATTGCCAAAATGTCATGAGGGGCTGTCTAGCTAACCAGGCCGACCTTGATCCAGAATGGAATGTCTTTATTGGTAAGTCAAAAAAAAAAAAAAAGTGTAATCTCGTGTCTGGGCAACTGTTTTTCTTCCATAGCTCACACTTCCAAGTCAGCACGTTACTTTTTCATTGCTCTGTCTTGGAATAGTCTCTGTGGGAATTCAGTCGGATGTGCTACGTTTTGGTTCTGCTCTGAAGGATTTACAGAGACAAAACTGAAATCGTATTTGTGCGTCTATTCCCTCTTTTTTTCAGTTTGTGTGTATGTGTGTGTGCAATGGTGTTTTCCATTGCAGGGACCCAGGCTGAGTGCTTAAAGCTGGCTGTGGTCCCTGCTGTTTGGGGTTGATAAAGGAGACCAGATCCGAGGCAAACATATTTTCTGTCGAGTTTCCAGCAGTGCTTGGTGAGTAATAGAGCACTGGAGCACTGTGGCTGTAAGTAGCTGCTTGCTGAAAGCCTGACTGTTAAATGGATACAAAGAAGGCACATTGAATGATCCCTCTAGATTTTTTTTTTGCACACTAATGCTTTGTTGTTCATACACCACCATCACACTAGCTTTTTGGTTTAAATAAGGTGAATTTTATGTGTGTCAAGAAAAACATACTTCTGAGCTACTGGATGCTTTGTGACAAGTCTGTACTCCGAAAAGCCGACCGACAGCATAGCACGTGTTCTCTCTGGTGGCACTTCTGACTCCACATATCAACACAGCCCCCCCAGTGCACTGAATGAAATGTCTCTCGGCTTCATGACATCTGTTAAAAAGTTAGTGTCTTGTTCGGTTGTGAAGAGGCAAATCCATCGTCGCAAAGGGACGGTGTTCTTGACAGTAATGGGAAATGCTGCTGTTGTAACAGAATGTTGAATCCAGTTAGAGGAAGAGCACCCTTGAGATGTTGACAACTGTGCAATTTAATTGTACGGTACTCATGTTTTGTTTGGATGTTGTTGTCTTTTCTTGTTGGAGTAGAAAAACAGTGTATCGAACATTTTTGATTACAAATTGGCAGAAGCAAGGCACACAAGATGCCACTGGTTAAGAAAGTTTCATTATGCATTTTATAATCAATACAATGTAGTGATTCAATCACAACGTTAATATTTACAGAACAGACCTGTCTCCTAATCCCAAATGCTGTAAATTGAACTGTATTTTATTGTATCAAAATATATTAATGAATTATCTGTTATTTGTGCATGTTTGTGCAAAATGTATGTATTTTTGGCCAGAATTAAGCATTTTTCAAGCATAGTGACTACAAAATCTTTAATAATGTAAAATACAAATATAAAACATTGTGTCTCATTTTCTATTATGTCCACTACTGTATGTTGAGTAATACAAGTGTAAAAGGGACTATAGGGGTGCTATTTTACATCTAGAACGCTCTGATTATGTTAAGAAGTGTATTTAGAAGGTGGTAAATACGTTTTTTCTAGGCTCTAAATATAAACATATTTAAGGTTATAAGGAATCCTACTTCGCAAATTCGCTGGAACCAATTAACCGTGATAAATAAGAGATTACTGTATTGGTGCCTGTATTGGTACTGTATTGGTGCCAAAAATAAAATGAGCATCCAAACAGAAAGAAAGGGGTTATGGTTTACCTGATATTGTTGGTTCACTACCATATTTTAACCACAAAAATCACTATTTTGTGATAGCTGAGGTAAGAGGAGACATTGCCACTCCATGTCTTCGTTCTTTTATATTTAAATGATTTCACTTTGTGGCATTTTGGCTGCCAGAGTTACTACGCAACCTGCAAAATATTGATCCGCCTTTCAAAATCCCAAATTAAAACTATACACTGTGTCACAGGTCAGCACAAGAGGAAAACTTTGTATTATAGACATTTATAGATCATGAGTAGACAGTCTGTCATCACCATCCATTCAAATAATCACATATTAGAAAAGGGTAGAGGAGAGGAACTTTTTTCAATTTTTCTTCACAGGCACTTAATGGCATTTATCTGTGGACTTTGTTCATGCTGAAATGTCACAATCAATAGTATTGATTGGTAAGACCACAAGAGAAAAGAGTTGAGGCTTTACTTCCACAGCACGAAAAAAGTAAATTGAGATTTAAAAATTCTAGTACATATTTCACGGTTCATTAGCATCAAATGCACATACAAGTTAAATACATTACTGAAGCAATAATGCAATAATTTCACATTTTGTTAGTCTCCCTCCCATAAGAACAACACAGAACTTATAAAAAACGTCATAAATGGCAGTTTACTATAGAGAATCATGTGATGTGTTTGAGATGAAGAAGGGATTGGACATCCACCAATCATAGTACAAATTATCACAGGGGTCATGGGCATGCTGGAGGCTATCCCAGCTGTCTTTGAGCGAGAGGCGGGGTACCCCCTGGACTGGTCGCCAGCCAATCACAGGGCACATATAGACAAACAACCATTCACACTCACATACATGCCTGCAATGGACAATTAAAAACCTAACCTAATTAACCTAATATGTTTTTGGAATGTGGGACGAAACCCACGCACACACACAGCTGTGTGGCCTGCATGCTAACCACTCTTCCACCGTGTTGTTTCATTACAATTATTTCTTCTGAACTACAAATAAAGTTGAGTCTTAGTTTGTTCAATTTAATATTTTATCTCGGCAAGTGCCTTTCAAAGTTTAGACAGCGTAATAATCACATCCACACTCACTTCCACCTGTTATCTTGTAGTTAGGACAACTTGTTTATTTATCACAAATCATTCCTCCATCACATATTCTGACACACTGACAGATAAGTGACCAAGTTCGAATGAAGCCTGAGTGTCATGAGTAGTAATTTAATGAAGATTAACATACTCTGGTGGCATCGAGGATACATGAATCGCTATGCAGTGTACTGCTTGTGACTGTTTTGGGGACAGGATGAAACTGGTGCTGCTCAGTGACAACACAGAAACTGCACAACAATACGTACTTTCACTTTTGAGTCCCCAAATACCAGAGCAGTCTCCAACGATGCCAGAAAAAGTACCTAGATTTATGCACGGAAAAAGTCGAACACCTTGAGTGCTGACACTCACTGGAGTGAGACATCCACATCAACATACAAGTGGAATCCAGTCTATATTGATATGAAAAATGTGTTTGTTTTTGATATTGTACTTAAAATGAATATTGATTATTTTTTTATTTTTATGCTGTATACAGGCCAGCCCTGTACAATGTTACAGTATGACCATTATGATTGTTCACATCTGGGCACTTCCTGTGAAGAGCTTAAAATCCTGACTATTCAATGCATTACACCATTCATTCATTCATTCATTTTCTACTGCATATCCTCACGAGGGTCGCGGGGGTGCTGGAGCCTATCCCAGCTGTCTTTGGGCAAGAGGCGGGGTACACCCCGGACTGGTCGCCAGCCAATCACAGGGCACATATAGACAAACAACCATTCACACTCACATTCATACCTATGGACAATTTGGAGTCGCCAATTAACCTAGCATGTTTTTGGAATGTGGGAGGAAACCGAAGTACCCGGAGAAAACCCACGCATGCACAGGGAGAACATGCAAACTCCACACAGAGATGGCCGAGGGTGGAATTGAACCTGGGTCTCCTAGCTGTGAGGTCTGCGCGCTAACCACACGACCGCTGTGCAGCCCTGCATTAAACCAGGGATTCTCAAATGTGTCAATCTTTTTAAACCTTAATGTGATGATCACCGACTATTGTGCCGTGTGGTGCTCGTCCCTCTCTCTCGCTTTTTCTCTCTCCTGCAGTTGGGTGCTCTGCTGGAGCTGGGACAGCTGGACACACCTGCACCTAATCAGGCAACCCCCTACCTAGGCTGAGTGGACGCAGCCTTGCGCTGCTGGCTCTTCACTCTTCACTCCAGAAGAAAAAATAATTAATGATATGTTTTATATATTAATATATGCATATATATATTTCTATGTATTTATTATATATATACATATATATATATATATTAATAATAATACTAAATATAGCAACTTTTGATCAATCCATGTCCATTTCATGGGTGTACAGATACAGATGGTGGTGTCCTTGCACATCCCTAGTTTCAAGTTTTTCAAGTTCATATTTTCCCTGATTGTAGAAACGTTTTGTATTCCATTTTTGGGTAATAGGTTACTATTAGCTTTATCCATTGTTTTAGCTGTTTGAAAATGTATTGATCTTATTTGCATTTTTACATTTAGCGAGTGAAGATTGCTCTTGTAGGTATTTAGGTATTAGTTTTACTTAGTTTCAGAAATAATATATTTCTATCAAAGCATCTTTTTATTACAACCATTTTATCTGTGTTATCTGTGTATCTGTTAAATTATGCTCCTTTCAGAACAAAAGACAGTAGTATCATCTGTAAATAATTTTACTTAATTTTAAGTCTTTTGTCACTTTACAGATGTCATATAATATAAAATAATATGAAACCGATATACTATATAAAAAGATGTTGCATAAAATAATGAAAAAAATTGTGACTATAGATGAATAATAGAATGAGTATAAGGAGATTATCTTAATACACAGTGACTGTGCTTTGTCACCCTTGGGCCCATTCATAAAGAATAAGAGGGTGGATTTACGTCCTTGACAGTATAACAATGTTGAAACTTGTGACTTTTTTATGTGACCTACATACATGAACACATGCAAAAGTAAGATGACGGAAACAACTTGTGAAATAACCATCCCTCTATAGTCTTCTATCACAACAAGACAATGTCATCTTGGATGCAAGGAGATGTTACTATGAACTACTATATACAGATATATAAACCTGAGGGAGGATGGGATATACTTGCTTGTGACTTTGGTGTGTGTACATGTGTGTGTGTGTGTGGGGGGGGCTTATACCAGACCATCCGTCACCTGCCATTGTGACAAATATAGCCAGCTCTACATCATGACGGACACATCATTACCATTTGTCTTGCCAGCCCCCTGTTAAAGTACCCTCAGAAAGACAAGATGAGACGTCCCTGTGCTGTTTTTTTCCCTCAGTGATTCAGAATCAGCTCTATTTTTGACAAACATTGCAAATTATTCATAATATCTACAATACTTGTAAGCAAAGAAACGATCTTCAGCTGTCTTAAAATAAAATGTGTTGCATTGCTATATTACGTATACATGTGTCCCTCTCAGCACATTTTTCCTAATTAAGATCTAGGGTTGTGTTGCCTTCTGTTTAGTCCTTTGACACTACTGTGTAAACGATCCTCATTGATTTCATTTGCTCATTTCTTTTTAATTGCATGGCTTGCTTCCAAGTGTAACTTTACCTCCCCACAACCCCCTAGACCCTGAGTATTGAAGCCAAAAGTGTCTTTTTTTTTCTTTTTCCAACCAGGGATCTGGGATAGCTGTGAAAACAGGAAGACAAGTCTGCTAGTCATCTTTCCTGCATCGCTCCAGTATCCATATGATCACATAGCCGATTAACTCCACATTCGGGAGCCCAACTGCACTCTCTGAGCCGCACAAGCTCCCATAGCCTTCCATAGTTATTAGTCACAACTACAAATGGAGCCACATTGGTTTTGTAAGGTCCAAAATCATATAAATATGGATAATGGACCAACACCAGATTTCACATAGCTGATAGCTACAGAGGTATGAAAAATGTTTGGGCACCCCGGATTATTTTTTATTATTGTTTTTCCTTTATAAATCACTGGTTGTTGGGATCAGCCATGTCAGTTAAATATATCATATAGCAGACAAACACACTCATAGATGAGAAGTGGAATAGAATAGAATAGAAGTGTATAAGATTTAGGATTAGAAAGTGTGCAATAATTATTTAAACAAAATTAGGCAGGTGCCTAAATTTGGGCACCCCAAAAGAAAAATTACATCAATATTTAGTAGATCCTCATTTTGCAGAAAAAAAGGCTTCATACAGCGGATTCTGGTTGGGGGTATTTTTGACCATTGGCCATTCTTCTTTACAAAAAAAGGAGGTCTTTCCTACCTGTGGCCATTGGACTGTATAACTCATCATATATTACTTCTTATATTGCATCTCATGTTTCATGTGCATGTCCATATGCTTTACTATTTTCATTCACTTCTGCATGTAACCTGTTTTTAGGATGTAAAATTCTATTGCCATATTGTAGTCTGTTTGTTATTTAAGGTGCAATACTCTTATCATTATTATTATCACGTGCAATACTTTACTTATCAAGTGCAATCTTTGATTGTATATTTAAGACCTTAAATGTACAATCAATTTCCTCCGCAATTTCCTCCCCACTGTATACTGTATATTTGTATTTGAGGTTGTATTTTGTATTTTTTTTGTAAGTGTACTATAAATATAGTGTTATCTATCCATCCATCCATCCATCCATCTATCCTCGTTTATAACAAGTCATACCTACTGGTCACACAGTCCCAAAGTATGATGGAAGCGCCACCAAATTTTACTGTAGCAAGTGTTTGTCCATCTGCTGTGTTCTACATCCGCCATGCATACCGGCCCGTGTTATGTCCAAATAAGTCAACTTTGGGTTCATCAGTCCACAGCACCTTGTTCCAAAATGATGCTGGCTTTTCCAAATGTGCTCCGTTTGTGGCATGTGCACAGAAAAGGTTCATTCCACATGACTCTCCTAGACAGCATCCGGATGATGCACAGTGACACCATCTGCACCAAGATCATGTTGTAGGATTTTGGAGCTGGTCTGTGGGTTGACTTTGACTATTCTCACCATCCTTCACCACTGCTTATCTGAGTTTTTTGTTGGCCTGCCACGCTGGTTCTCGAACTTTGCATTTTCTTCCATGTTCCTGACAGCTGAAATCTCTGAGCTAGCTTTATGTATCCTTCCCCCTATTTTCCCCCGATGTATTTAACTAAAATTGGTGGTCCCAACAACCAGTGATTTATAAAGGAAAACCTTGAAAATTATCTGAGCGTATATGTAACAATATATTATACAAACTGTATGCCTCTGCTATGGGGGTGTCACAAGATCCCAATTGCACTCAGAAATAAATTGAAAAATGTACAGTTAATCCATGTAATGAGTATCGGCCGACCTCACTCATGGGTGATCGGTATCGGACTCGGCAGCATAAATCCATGATCAGGTTATATACATATATATAGATATATAAGTTTTTATAGTGGTGCTGTTCTTATCATTTCAGTTTTTAGTGTGAAACATAGTTGATCAGCAGCAATTCACTTTTAAAATAATATTGGTTTTCTTTTAATAATGTAAATCAATTACATAAGTTATATTCAAATGACTTTTCATACCAACCAATATGTAGATACTAGAGGTTCAGTAGACAGCTGAGATTAGTATTTAAGTATTTCGGTCTGGGCTGCACGGTGGACAAGTGGTTAGCACGCATGCTACACAGCTAGGATTGCACTGAGTTTGCATATTCTCCCCCATTCTCCCCTACTCCAAATTGTCCATAGGTATGAATGTGAGTGTGAATGGTTGTTTGTCTATATGTGCCCTGTGATTGGCTGGCGACCAGTCCAGGGTGTACCCCGCCTCTTGCCCGAAGACAGCTGGGAAAATGAATGAATTAATTACTATTTTGGTCTTCATGATAAAATTGTCTCTGATTTGGTCTCAACCCTCCTCGAGGCTTTTCTCGCCGTATGCAGAATTCAAGCAGGAGTTGCTGCTGCTTCGATTATATTTAGCCGGTTGGAAAACTGCATTGAACTCAGTTTTGTCCCTTGCATTCACCTCAAGCGTACTCCTGATGGAAATCTAACCAAGCATCAAGTTTGATTTTAAGACTGCAGCATAAACAAACAAGAGTGCTTGTCCAAGACAAGCACTTTGAGGCAGATGAGAGGAGTCTATCATGGCTGTTACTCTTCGCTCAGTGTAAAGCCATCCCAGAAGTATTACTACAAGTTTGAGCTAAGCTGCACTATATTATCAGACAACATGATTATGTAGTTTGTGTTAACCAGTATTGGCTGTAGTATACTCCATTCTGAAAATACTAATACAGGGGCACCTCCTCTTTTGTTCTTAATCTGTTCCAAAGGGTCAGTCGAGAACCAAATACAAAACTTACTTTATTCAATCCATAATATTTCATATAAATTCAATTGATTAGTTCCACACAGACAAAAATATTAACATTTAATTAGAGGGAATAATCATTTCATATTCTGTTTTTGTGTTCTGTGTTGTGTGCAACTCTGTGTTGCATGAACACAGAGGGTGTGTTCCAACTATAGGGGGATCACACTCCTCAGCCTCAGAGAAGGATACGACCGTTGGTCAAACCTGGGCTACAAGAGGTTCAATGCGGTTTTTGTCCCAGTTGCGGAACAATGGACCAGCTCTACACCCTTGCAAGGGTTCTGGAGGGTACATGGGAGTATGCCCAACCGGTCTACATGTGCTTTGCGGACTTGGAAAAGGCATTCGACCCTGTCCCTCGCGGCACCCTTTGGGGGGTGCTCTGGGATACGTGCCATTCAGTCCAGAGCAGGAGTTTGGTTCGCATCGCCAACAGTAGATTGAACCTGTCTTCGGTGAATGTTGGCATTCACTGATTTTGTTCATAATTTTTGGGCAGAATTTCAAGGTGCAGCCAAGGCGTTGAGGAAGTTAGTTTGGGGGCCTTAGGATCTCATCTCTTCGGGCTGTGACCTTCAGCGTTTACTTGGACGGTTTGCATCTGAGTATGAAGCTTCTGGAATGAGACTCAGCACCAAATCAGAAGCCATGGTTCTCAGTCGGAAAAGGGTGGAGTGCTCCTTCCAGGTTGGAAATGAGGTCCTACCCCAGGGGAATGTCGTGGTGAAAAGAGAGCTGAGCCGGAAGGCAAAGCTCTCAATTTACCGGTCGATCTATGTTCCCACTCTCACCTATGCGCATGAGCTTTGGGTCTTGACTAAAAGAATGAGATCGCGGATACGAGCGAGTGAAACAAGTTTCCTCCGTCGGGTAGCTGGACTCACCCTAAGAGATAGGGTGAGGAGCTCAGTCATCTGGGAGGGTCTCAGATTAGAACCGCTTCTACTTCACTTCGAGAGAAGCCAGTTGAGGTGGCTCCTGCTTCTAATCCAGATGCCTCCCAGGTGAGGTGTTCTGAGCATGCCCAGCCAGGAGAAGAGCCTGGTGCAGACCTGGGACACGCTGGAGGGATTATTTCTCACAGCTGGCCTGGGAATGCCTTGGTGTCCTTCCGGTGGAGCTAGAGGAGGTGGCTGGGGATCGGGAAGCCTGGGTTTTCACACTGAGACTGCTGCCACTGCGACCTTGACAGAGGTGAGCAGAGGAAAATGGATGGATGGATGGATAGACTGTATTTAATCACAAAACAGTATAGGTGTCACGTTTTTTGGTGACACAGGTCAGTCTATTCTTTTGTTTCTCCATTCACTCTTCTTCTGTGTTACCCGCTCAGACTCCTCCTGAGTTGGGCGGAGCTGATGGGACCCTGCAGCTGTGTCTAATTAGTTCCTTTCTTATCCTCCTCACCTGCAGCCAGCCAGTGCTGGATTGTTCTCCATGGTGGAGCCTTCACACCATGTGCTTTGTAGCTCACTTACCCTTTCTCTTCCGCCAAATGCAGCCTGCCTCACCGCTCCAAGCCATCCGGCTAACCTGTACTCCCGCAGCCCGTCCAGCTCATGTGGTACAACCTTTTATCCCTGGTCGCATTCAGTTCCTGGTTTTTGGCCACGGTGCCCACCTTTGTTTGCACCATCTCCTTGAGTTCCTGTTTCTGGCCACATTTTTGTTTTTTTTATTAAATTGTTTTGAACTGCTTGAACTGTCATCTTGGGATCCAGCCACACTGCTCAGCAGAGCCCGACAATAGGGCTGTCTGCAACTAAGGAATTTCATAGTCGAATCCGATTTGTAATATTTAATTTATTAATTGTTGAATGTTTTTTGCGTTTGTTTTTTCCACAGCACAACTAATGACAATCCCTACAAATAAACAGGTTTTATTTGAGACTTTTCCCACCTCTATGTAAAAGGCTAAAACAGTCAGATAACAGTTTTCATAACAACTTTACCGTTTTAAATGATATTCTGTTGGTTGTTGTCGCATATGTAAGCAGCTGCTGACACAATTTGCACTTCACTTTCATGGGCTCATTAACTTTTTCAAAATACATTACTTCCACAATTTGGATGATTTTTTTGGTAGCCATCGTGAGCCCATACAGTTCTAATCAAAATCTTAAGACTAGTTGAAAACTTGCTACAATGTGCATTTTGCACATTTGGACCTAAGTGAGGTTTTAAGTTAACATTTAGAACATTTGAAAAATGATAAACTGAAATAGGTTGTCAAAAGTTTACCACAGGCTGTAAAAAACAAAATATGCTCAAAATTCTCATTTTCTGTCAGGTATTCACACAGTCATGCCCTCCTAGTGGCTAAAGCGTGGACGCTTTCTCTTCTTGAACGTGATTGGATCATCGAGCTCCACAAGCAAGGCCTCTTTCATTGTGCCATTGCTGCTGAGGTTGGATGCAATCTGCATTTTTGGAAAGATCCTGAGCATTGCACAACAAAAAAGTCAAGTGTAGACACCAAAAAATCCCACCTGTGCTGTGCCGGAGGATCCGATTGGCTGTCCGTCAAGACACAGGGCGGTCCCCAACCCAAATTAAGGCCCTTACTGGTGCCAACTGCAGTGCACTACCCATTAGACAGCATCTGCAGGAAAAGGATTTCAAAAACAAAAATGAAAGCCCTTGTCTCCTTCAACGACACAAAGCTGCCCGTTTAGACTATGCCAGGGAGCATCAAACATGGGACATTGAAAGGTGGAAAAAAGTTTTCTTCTCTGATGAGAAAAAATGTACCTCAAATGGCTTCCAACGTTTTCAGCACAGTGGAGGGGGTCCATCATGATCTGGGATGCATTTTCATTCAGTGGAACACTGGAGTTTAACATGGTGCAGGGTTGTCAAACGGTGGATGGTTACGCGCAGATGTTGCAGCGGGCATCCCTCATGACTGAGGGGCTTGGTCTGTGTGGTTTTCAACTGGACAACACTGCAGTTCACAAAGCTTATTTGACCATGGACTTCTTCAGGGAGAATAACGGCACTCTTTTGGAGCAGCAGGTCATTTATATGTTTTTCTTTATTGAAAAATAGCACATATTTCCCAAAACACTGCACCCTATTTTCTTTATTTGGAAACAATTCACAAAGCACAGCACACTTGTGTCAAAAGCACACTTTGTTGTCAAAATTTGAATGTTGTTTTCAAAATTAGCATACACAAACCAAAAGTAGGACACTTCACGGCGAAATACAAAACAATCTTATCTCACTGTTATTTGACATGAAGTATTTCAGTCCTAAAAAAATGACAATTTAAATATACAGCAAATAAATCAGAGGGGGACTTTGCAATATCCGACCGCTGGCCAGGTTGAAACCAGCCTCATCTACATAATAGATGCATTCATGTGGCCTATCATCACAATCCAATTGAAAACCTTGTTATTATGCATTACATTTTTCACTGTATCCTCAGAACACTTCTGACTGTTTGTATTTGTTACAGGAAAGAGTAACTTCGTATATTTGCACATATTGAAGTTGCTGTTCTTTCACTCTGAGGGAGTTCCTTTCAAAGGGAACTTTGTGGACTTGCTTCATGCTGATCCTGTTTTTTTCTTCAGCACACGATCAATGGTGGAGAGGCTTACATTATTGATTCTTCTGAAATTATTGTTTTCTAGGATTATCCATTGCTGGAATTCACACACATTATTTTGCACCATTTGGTGTTGGTGGTCTTCCTGCCACAACACATGATCTTACAACTCTACAAAAAAAGTACAAGTAAAAGTACAGTCAACTGTATACTGTAAAATATGTGTACAATGGAGTTACATGTTGAATAAATTGTTGAATAATTGATATTACTGCATATTCGCTGTGGTTGGGTGTCACTCTTTGTCCTGTTTCTTTTATTGTCATGCCACAGATCAGCACATTATCATTTACAGTGGCACGAATTGGAATTCAATTTCTGTGATTCAATTTATTTGTGTGTCTCAGCCTGGTTTTTTGTCCGGGTCGTGGTCCTGGACCAGGTGCATGGGCAAGTCCACATCCTTGTCCATATCCTCGTCCTTTTCTTCTACGATGATATCTTGCTCCTCTGACATCCACCCTTAACAGCTAATGGTTTAATCGTGTTTACTTCTTGGGAATTATGTTTTCAGCTGTGACCCGGTGTGCCTTAATTGCGAAAGCTGTGTTGCCTCATAGTTTACACTTTTTTGTCCGATGAGTAAAAAGTGTATTTAAATTAGCAAAACATGAGTTCAGTCTTTTGTAAATTGCAAGAGTTTTGGAAACATTTTGACATCAGAGTCCTGTTTTTGAGAAATTGTTCAGTCATTTGGTGGCTGTGTGCAGTGAATGGAACGTCTTGTCTTATCAAAAACTGCAATATGTGGTACGTATAGGTCTTCTGTTAAACACACACATCCTTTATAATTCTTCATCAACACAAAAGGCAGATTTTGTATCAAGAAGGGCTGTAACAGCAACAAAGACATTTTTGTAAAAATATGTGCTCATATGAGTCATAAGCCACCCCCATATAGTGAGAATGGTACACTCTTATGACTTTTTCACATAGTAATGGTGGCTGAAGGACACAACTCCATGATGGCTGTACTATAGTCAATGTGAGATACATAAGGGGGTCTTTCAGGAAGATGCTGCAACACTGCATGAACAGTAGTGTAAGATTTTAAGTTGGAAAACAATGGCCTCTTACTAGCCCTGGATAACCATAGCAGCTGAAATGCACACCAGACACGGGCTTGAGAGCTCTTCAAGTTTATTTCACCAGATCGTGCAACAGCATATCCCCCAGCACACACAACAGGCCTCTCTCAAACAATTCACCCCAGCCCGTTTTACCTGTGAAGGGCCAACCATAGTTCCCAATGAGAGGGTGAGGCAATACGTCTGAAAGGTACCCTATTTACATTTATAACACCCTTCTTTTATATTACAAAAGTCTTTCAAGAGTCCCACACTGAAGTTTCGCTTCCTGTATACATTTAAGCACTCGATTACACATAACTTAGATTACCGAACTACCACCCAGTTAATCCCCCCCTCCTCCAGGTGACACTTGGGAGAGTCCAATTAAGGCAGGGGTGTCAAACTAATTTCGCATCGTGGGCCGCATACGGCCTAGGGAGATGTCAAGTGGGCCGGACCATTAAAATTATACCATACTCTGCGATAAATAACCAAAATGTCATGTCTTTCCTTTGTTTTGGTGTAAAGAAGCACAAGAACATTAGGAAAATATTGAAATTTAATGAACTATCCTTTTACAAAACATTTCATGAAACACCTCATATTTCCTTCGACAAATGTGCAATTTACTTTTATCATTCACAAATATGCATTGCAACTGATCCCACTGATTGTACAAAGGCACAAATTGGTACTGAAAAATATAGTAATGCACTTTAAGATTAAATGAGACTTTTAAAGAAAGGGATTTTTAAATCACTTACACATACGCATATAAAATCTAAATGTAATCCCTGCGTACACCTTACAAACTAAGGAGAGCAGCATTTTAAAGGTGTTAGTCTAGTCTGGACTTGTATTTGTTCCTGAAACTTGGCATCTTTTGGCCTGTACAAGTGCATCAACACCAGGTGTCATGTCCTGACTAGCTATCACTTTCAGAATGTCATTTAAGTGCTTGTTTGTGAGCCTTGAACGCATTTTTGTTTTATTGATATTCATCACTGAAAAAATTTGTTCACAAAGGTAGGTTGTCCCAAACATGCACAAAATTTTAGCAGCCAGGGCTGTTAATTTGGGGTACCCTGGTGGTAGATACTGAAATCTGTCCAGACCTACAGAGGCAAATTTGCCCTTCAAATCTGCATCACACTGCAAATCAATTATCTCTATCTGAATTTCGACCGGCAGATCAGAAGTTTTAACTGTGAAAGGTGAGCGAAAAGCTGAAAATTCTGTCTTAGGTAGTTAGGTAGCTGGCTTTTACCGCTGCTTCACTGACTTCTCGGCTCTTGATGAAAGTTGACTGCTGTTTCCTCAGACCCGCCAGCAATTTGTTAATCTTATCTCTTCTCAGTTGTCCTTGCAAGCCGTCATATTTTTCGCTGTGATGAGTCTCGTAGTGGCGTCGAATATTATATTCCTTCAATACCGAAACTTGTTGCAAAGACACCAAGCACAAAGGTTTTCCGTGCATCTCTGTAAATAAATAGGACGTGGTCCATTTTTCTTTGAAAATTCTACACTCCTTATCTACTTTTCTCTGTTTGGATAACGACATTTTGGCTAATGAGGGTGTAGCGGAGAGGTAGAGACCAAGGTATTAACAACGTCGTAACAAGCAGCAGATGGCGCATTGATACCGTCTGCTGTTTTCAGTCTGTCTCAGTGATGCGGCTTGTCTTCTACTCTGATGGAAAGAGTGCGCCCCTTAGCGGATAATCCATGAATTGCAGAGAATTAAAAATATTAATTCCATGTGTTTTATGCATTTTTTCCACTTTCAAATTATCCTGCGGGCCTGATCGAACCTCCTTGGGGGCCGGTTCCGGCCCGCGGGCCGTATGTTTGACACCCCTGAATTAAGGTGATCAGCCTCTGGTCTGCACTCACATGGGCGCGCCTCCATGTTTGTGCCCCGACCAATCACCTAAAAAAAAAGGAGAAGCTGATGAGAAATTAGGAACAAAACCAATGACTTGTAAATGAAAAACTAACTAACTAAAGGGGCAATTAAACAACTTAAATGGCAACCAAATATAATCAAAATACTAACGAGAATATTTGTAAATAACGAAAGCCAACTATATGCACAAATAGAAACATAACAGTGTGTAGGTGGGGCATACACCTGATCAGTGAGGGACGATTGGCAGCTCCCTCACAAGTAGTCATAACTATTGCCAACTGCTAAGTAAGAAAATAATCTATTGGCTGACCTAGAAGTGGCGAGGTTATGTCATCTGCAAATCTGCATATCATTTGCATGTGATGTTCATGTTGCGGATGCTCTCGAAAAAAAGCTTCACCTCACAGGAGAGACAAAAAAGTTCATAAAAAACAAGATAATTACCTTTTAGAACTACAAATAAAATTTATTTTGGTTTGTTCATTAAAAATTGGCCATCACTTTATCAAAATAACTTTAATATTTTCTCAAAGTCTATCCGGACTCACCCCCAGCTTCCACCTTTTATCTTGCATTTAGGACTACTTGTTTAATTTATCACACGTTTGTCCATCACACGTTCTGACACACTGACAGTGAGTGACCAAGTCCAAATAAGGCTTCAGTGCAATGGGTAATATTTTCATGAAGATTAAAAAAAAATTGGAAGTAGAAGGGCTTGGTGCACTGTACCTCATCTGCTCCACACCTACGATCCTTCACCTCATGGAGCAACTAACTAACTAACTAAGAAACATTTTAGATCCTGCTGTGTAAAACAGGGCGAGATCCAACCTGGCGGCACCGCTCCTCGAGCATTCATAATTCATTGATGCGAAGAGCTCCACTATGCTCTCAGACAGGTTTGTGACTGGTTTGGGGCAGGGCGGACGTCTCAGCAGCACCCACTGCTGCTCAGTGAGAACATAAATTGCAGAATTTCACTTTTAAGTCCCCAAATAGCAGAAAACTATCCAATGATGCCAGAAAGTTGTCGCTTTTGAGAACATATGCCATCAAGATGGTTTGGAATGTCTACAGACGTCTACAGCAAAGATGATGGTCAACATTTCTTAGTTTTCTCTTATTATTAGGGCTCGAGCACTGACCAGTGCGAAAGCCCTATTGTAATCGTTCCGTTTTTTATTCTGACGAAAGGACGGCCATTTTGAGGGCCTCAACATGCCCGAAAACTCACCAAATTTTGCAAGCGCGTCAGGTCTGGCGAAAATTTCGATCTGGTGGGGGTCCCGAAAACAATGTTCCAAAATTGACTCTCTAGCGCCACCTTTAATTTTTGAAAAAATTGGCCCCCGCCACCAGTTTCACCTATCGTCACGAAACTTGGTGGAGACGTCTATCGTGACAGGACGGACCAAAAAGTCTCAAGAACCCATATTGGAAAACGAACAGGAAGTCGGCCATTTTGGATGGCGGCGGCCTTTTTCCTGCCAGAAGTTGGGGTCGTATCTCGACGAACTCCTCCTAGGGGGTTTGACCAAATGAGTCCGTTGTAGCATCAACGGACACTAGACGGATGGCCGACGTTAAATTGCGAAGGATTTTGGGATATTCCATACGATGTGGGCGTGGCACGCCCCCAAATTTTGCCCATTTTCATATGTCCGGGCCTTGCACGCTGAGCGTAACTGTAGACGTGAATAACTTGGCTCCACGTGGTCAGATCTTCATCATACTTGGTACATGTGATCATGGCCCCGCCCCGAAGGTCCCCGTAGGTCACTTCCTGATTTCGTCGCAGCGCCACTTATTGGCGACAGGCTAAAGGCGTGTCATCTACATGAGGCCTTTTCTGCCAGGAGATTCATCAGATGAACATCGGGGTCACAAGGTCACTGCCTGACAGCCTGGTGAAGCCTGTTGATGGACCATGATGCAGGAAAAGCGCACGTGGTGGGCGTGGCCTGGCGGCGAATGCTCAGGCCTCGCCATTTACATAGAAAAGGTCATCATTCGCCCGCAAAAGGTCGCATGGGCTTGAAAACTCATAGGGGGGGTCAGAATCCAGGCCTGAGCGGCCTGGTGTGGCCACCATATGAAACCAAGCCAAATTGACTCACTAGCGCCACCTAGAAGTTTTAAAATAATTATCCCTCGCCTCCCGTTGCACGTATCGGCATGATTTTCGGAGGAGACATCACTCGTGACAGGACGCACAAAAAAGTCTCAATAACCCATGTTCTAAAACCAACAGGAAGTCGGCCATTTTAGGTGGCGGCGGCCATTTGGGGGCGGATGTATGGGTCGTATCTCGACGAACTCCTCCTAGGGGGTTTGACCGAATGAGTCCGTTGTTGCATCAACGGACACTAGACGGATGGCCCACGTTAAATTGCGAAGGATTTTGGGCCGCTCCATAGGATGTGGGCGTGGCACGCCACCAAACTTTGACCATTTCATATCTGGCCCTGCCTGGTGTCTGGCCTTGCCTTGAAGCAATGTACATCAAAGTCAATACACAGTTTGACTGACAGACTGATGATGTCAGTTGATGGACTATGATGTGTGTAAAGCACATGTGGGGGGCGTGGCCACGGCGAATGGTCAGCCTTCGCCATTGACCATCAAAAGGTCATCATTTGCCTGCAGAAGGTCACAGGCTGCTGAAATCTTAAACGTGAGGCCTTAATCCAGGCCTGAGCGCCCTGGTGGTGCTCCCATGTGACACCAATCTAAATTGACACACTAGCGCCACCTAGAAGTTTCAATTCATTATCCCTCGCCACCCGTTACACGTATCACTATGATTTTCGGTGGAGACGTCTATCATGACAGGACGCACCTAATGCTCCAGAAGCCATGTTCTAAACACAGCGCCACCAACTGGTGGAAATGTATATCTGCCGTAACTTCCTGATTCATGGTCAGATTGTCTTGAAATTTTTTTTGGTGTGTTGGGGCAATCTCTGGTCTGTTATACTGTGTGTACATAGACTCTATAGCGCCACCAACTGGTGGAAATGTATATAGCCGTAACTTCCATCCACATGGTCGGATCAAGCCCAAATTTTTTCTGGTGGTCTGGGGTACCCTCTGGTCTATGACTGTGTGTGTACATACACTGTATAGCGCCACCAACTGGTGGAAATGTATATAGCCGTAACTTCCATCCACATGGTCGGATCAAGCCCAAATTTTTTCTGGTGGTTTGGGGTACCCTCTGGTCTATGACTGTGTGTGTACATAGACTGTATAGCGCCACCAACTGGTGGAAATGTATATAGCCGTAACTTCCTTCCACATGGTCGGATCAGGCCCAAATTTTTTCTGGTGGTCTGGGGTACCCTCTGGTCTATGACTGTGTGTGTACATAGACTGTATAGCGCCACCAACTGGTGGAAATGTATATAGCCGTAACTTCCTTCCACATGGTCGGATCAGGCCCAAATTTTTTCTGGTGGTCTGGGGTACCCTCTGGTCTATGACTGTGTGTGTACATACGCTATAGCGCCACCAACTGGTGGAAATGTATATCTGCCGTAACTTCCTTACGCACGGTCGGATCGGCCCCTAATTTTTTCTGTTGGTTCGGGGTACCCTCCGGTCCGTTACCGTGTGGGCCAACCACTCTATAGCGCCACCCACAGGCGGAAACGTATATCCGCCGCAAGGACCTACCGCGTGGTCCGATCGTCGTGAATTTTTTTATGGCGGTTCGCGGTGTCGGACGGGACGTGACCGCGCACCCGCCTCGCCGCCGCTGTCGCCCCCTCCTGGCGGAAAATTGCAAGTGCCGTGACTCCCTTACCGCTTATCCGCTCGCCGCGGTTTTTCGTACGGCGCGTCCGCGCGCCCATCCGGTCGCGCGCGCGACCCCGACCCGCGCGTACCCCCGACCCGCGCGTACCCCCGAGCGCGTCGGGGTGCTCGAGCCCGCTCATCACTGCTTGCAGTTTTAATTATTATTAGATTTACAGTATTCCCTCAATAATTTACAAATGAATGTATAGGTTTATTGTTAACTTGTTCAAATACACAGCGGTTATCTTATCATAGTCTGTCAACCATTATCTATGTTTTATGTTCTTGTGTATATATGCTTATATATGTTTGTATGACACTCGTACTCAGACATTCGTATCTGTCTCTATCACTTGCATTGTGTCTCTCTGAGATGAAGGCACAGGCAGGTACCTTTTGTGTTTGTTTGGCATTTGCCACACTCAGAGAGGACAGCAGCTGTTGTGTTTTTAGTTGGAATGATGTCATAGAGATTTGCTTGGGCGTGAGCATCCCATGAGTTTTCCATTGTCAGTTGTACTGCTTCAGCATTCAAGGAGGAGCATATTATGTGCACAAACACAAATGTTTGTTGTGTCCTTAATTTATCTGGGCTTCTGTGTCTTTTTTTTGTATCATGACAGATGCCATGCTGCTGGTGGCTGACAGACTGCAGGGACCTTTCAGCATTGAAGCAGTCATTGAGCCAATTGATAGCAAGATCTCGGAAGCTATCATGACAATGCAGGATAACAGCATGCAGCTCTCAGCCAAGGTAACTTTTCAACCTGTTATATTAACATGTTAAATGCACATCACAGAGGCTGAAACCAATCCAATGCAGATATCCTAAAAAAAAAAACAGGGCACTTGATGAGATAATCAATGATACTTGATGTTTACTCAAAAGGATGCCTTTTGCTATGCGTCTGTACTGACAGAAAATTGTTATCTTCCAAAATACTACCAAGGCTTCTCAGTGGTTACACATTTTTATTATGCAAAAAATAATATGTTGGTGGAAAAATGGTGCAAAAATAACTCAAATCTCCATAATAAAATAATGAAATGTCTCTTCTGTATTATTATATATTATATATATATATATAATATTATATATATATTATAGATTATATAGATTAAAAAATAATCTCATAAGAGGTATTACCTGTATTTTCAAGGCTTACTGGTCAAATCGCAAAACCAGTGGACAGGACACTGGTCAATTTAATGGCAACATGGAAAACAACAACAACTAGGACTTTATCACTTTCTTAAAGGGGAGCGAAGATGCTTTTTTCCACTTTATTGACCAATAAATGTAGTTACTATTCCTGTATTCCTGTGTTAAACCATGCCAAAGTTAATGAGATTTGTGCATTTGAAAGTGAGCCCTGAAAGAAATGCATGATTTCAAGAAGGCTTGGTAAAACTGCCCCTTTGTGATGTCACAGAGGAAAGGACTTCCTTATATGGGAGTAGCTGTAAGCCAGTTAAATGCTCTGCCTTCCCACGCCCTTCCTCAAGCTCTCCTATTCTTTTTACTTTGCCAGCAATGGCTCATAAGGGAAAGCAACATTTGTTTACAATTCCTAAAGACGCTACCATCAGACACAAGACCCTGCCCGCAAAAGAAATTCACTTTAATCTGTCAACGGCATTTCAATTTTTGCTGAAGCCCGACGCCTTTCCATTGTTACTTGGTCTTGTCAAGGAGCAAGCAGTAAATAACAATTTATCAGTGTCCTAACTGTGTTGATTTAGTGTGAGTCATGGAGCAAAAGCAGTTGTCTGTGTAGCATTATAAAATGTGCATACAGGGAGCAGGGTTGCTAGGGTTGTTTGATATTACCGATGCATAGAAAACCTAATGCTAACATTGCTAAAGCTACTTACCATTGAAAGATGTCTTGAAGTAATCTCTTTTCTTGAGAAACTTCAGACTACAGACTTCTGGATCGGATTCGAGATCTAACACAGATGATTGTATTTTAAAAGCGGACATTAAAAAAAATGACGTTTACTTCTATAAAGTTGGGTGTCACAGCTAGCGGCACAAACCGGCACAAGTCCTTTTAAGCACTCAGGAGTGTGACCAATCACAGTGGACGGGCGTACCTGGTAGCGGGCCATGGGTGGAATACATCAGACAACAGACTATTTTCATGGGAAGCACTAAATCCAAGAAATACCAATCAATAGGTGCAGATTCTAGAAGAACTAGAAAGCTTTCTGCGCTGGCTATCGTGTGTAGCTGCTTTATAGGAGTTCACAACTCAATACAGAGGGCATGATTTGTCCCCTTTAAAAAAACAAAATAAAACAGGACAAAGACGGACCAAGAAAACCAGAATATTTAATAACATATCTCAACAATAATTGATTCATTTCAGTTTTAGCATATGCCAAAGACTGAGCACTGTTATAAAATATTACAGGATTGGAAGCCAGTACATACTTCTACATACTTCATTATTAAATTTTCAGTATGTGGAATCAAACTATGGAATGGATTGAGTGAGGACCTCAAACAATGCACAACGATGAGCCAATTCAAGAAACAATACAAGCAGTTGATGTTTGCTAAATACAAGGATGAAGAGTCTTGAACCAGTCATGATGTGCTATATATATCACTATATTGACACTTACTATGGTTCCGATTATGTCATTGGATGGTCATCTCACCTCGTACTTCAGTACAAGGTACATTATAAAAAAACAAAACAAAAAAAAAAAACCTTAAACTATATTATGGAAAGCAGGAAGTGAACAAATGTAACAATTAAAGTACAAATAAAGTACAAGATGGAGGGGTAGGATTTAATAAGCTTTGCTTCTTCCTACTCCTTTTGGACATGTGGAACTGTGAACTGATTATGGGATGCACTCAATTGTAATCTGATGCATGTTCAAATGAAATAAAACCATTACCATTACCAAATTAGATGACTTCTATTTAACCTCTAAATTCAGAAGTTAATTTAACCTCCTGTGGTTTGAAATTTCTAACCATTGTTGTAATGGAATAAGTTGAAGTTGGAAAAAAACATATCATAAAAAGGAATATAAAAAGGATTTGAACTTGACACTGCTTTATTTAAGCATTTAAGCATTATTTTGCAGCTGGATTCACACAGGTCAGTGTGAATTAGATGTCCCATTCTTTTCCATATCAGGCCTGTTGCAATTTATAACTTTAGCCATTGTCTATGCACCTGAGGCTCCATTCTTCAAAGATTACGCTTAGCTGAAAGATTGCTATGAGATTACGATATCTCCCCACATACCTTCGATCTCGTGGCGGCGGCTTATGGAAAATCAGTTTGCTTGTGTGACGCACAAGATATAAGAATTGTAATCACGATGAAGGATTGATAAATATTAGACAAAAGACAGCTCGTCACACTGAGCCGGGGGCCAGTAGAGCAGGCCACAAAGGAATGCTGATGAGCTGTTGTGGGACAATTTATGTTGCTTGGACCCAAATACCTTGTACAGACTAAGTCGTCAACAATCCTCATATAATCTATTCCCCCGATTCAAAAACATTAATACCAAATTCAATTATTTATTGCTTTGCATATATTCTATTTCTCTTGTGAATTTATTTACAAATCTTCTGCAAATGTTAATAACATAAACTTGTCCTGACTTCTCTATTTAGTCAACCTTTGAGTAATTTAGAGTAATCTTTCATTTTAGGTTTTTCAACGCTGTGGGCCACCAAAAGCTTCAGGGACGGGCAGATCTGCTCGTGGCATTTCCGATGTGTTCAGTACCCGTTTCAGGCCTTTTCCTCCTGAAGGAAGGCCAACCACAGCCACGGGTACAAGCCTGGAAAGATTGGTATGTATTAAGTACTGCAAGCAGACTCTATGTGGAGAAATATGGAGTAGTAAAATTATCCTTTTTAGTTTATGTAAGCTCAAAGCACTTAAAATACATTAGTTGTTCTTCTGCCTCTGCTAAACTTCTTGTGTAAATGTATTCATTTGGTTATTTGGGTGTGCAAATGCTTATTTTTTGTACATACACAAACAAGTAGATTTTGTTGTTATCAAGTAATCCACCATTATAAGATCATTTTGGCCATAGATTCCACTTTATGTTATTTACATGCACACCTGCATCTGTTCCTTCATTATATTGGATGGCAGTTTCACAGGTGAGATGAGGTACTTGTATGCGATAAGTATTAGCGCCATTTATCATTTAACATCAGCCCACTATGTATACATTTTTTCGCCATTATTTGTCTGTTCAACTTCTGTCCAGTGAAAAAAATAATAACCACTTCTTTATTTTTCCCTGCTTCTCCACCAAGAGGGGTGTCTGGAGGACAATGCAACACAGTGTAAGCCTTCTATTTCATTGCTCCTTCACTAAGTCACGTGTCTTGTAGGCTTTATTCCAGTTCATATTGACTGGCTTTCTTGTGGTATGGGTGTTATTTCTCTATTACGAACCAACTTGTTTTGCAAGTTTACCTCAGAAGGTTGTTAGGTCTCCTGTGTTTGTGGTTTGTGTATCTTTTGTAATTGTGCACCAGATTATCCCAACCACATAGTCATCATTTTGGATTTGAAAATGTAGCCCTATTGACCTTTTTTGGAATTTTTTGGCCCCGTAAGAGCTACAACTGTCCCTACTATTTACAAATTATTTCTAGCAATTATTTCTAGCATATCTGTTTGTTTTTGGCAGCCTAATTTCACAAAGAATGAACAATTCAGTGTTTCTTTCAAATAATTCTCTAAAGGGGACCTATTATGCGTTTTCCACTTTTATGACTTACAGTATAAATGTTGCTAGAATGTTGTATTCTCATGTTAAACAAAGTTTCAGTTGCTCATTGAGACGTGACCCGTGAAAGAAGGTAGGGATGGCTCTGAAGACTCTGTTTCAGAGTTTTTTCTAACACCAGCTCCCTGTGATGTCACAATGAGCCATCCATCTATTTTCTATGCATTTTCTTAACCTCGTAATATGGACAGAATAGTAAATTAGGTCAGGTTTGTACTTTACTGTACAAACTACTAGATGTCAGTGTCAGAATTTCAAATTCTCGAATTGTGTGATGCGACGTGATAAAGGTGTGATGGCTATAAAACGACAAATACATACACTGCATTTGAGAAAGATGGTCGGCATTCCGCTCATTTTTATTTGCAAACTGAATTTTAAAAATGTTATTTATTGTGGATTTGAGTAAGTATCATCTGCACCCCACTGTCTAATTTATTGATCTATTTCACTGCAATGGATGGCTTTTGGAGAATTGGTAATTCTGCTTTATAAATTTACATGAAGTATGCTTGACTTATACAGTGGTGTCCTTGCACCACCTAGTCAGCAAATTCAGGCTTTATCCACATGAAAAGGCCATACACAAACTTAGAGCTTTTGGTAAATTCTCGTCAGGGTGACGATGTTCAAACTCCAGCTTCAGAATTTGTGACTGGATGGGTAAAATAGAGTTTTTAAGTTATTAAGTATTAAGTTATTGACACAATAAAAGCACAAATACTGCGGATTTCAGAAAACAACAGATGGAATGATACAGCACTCTACGAGAAGCAATGAAGTCTGTAAAATTAAATAATTAAAAAATAAAAATTAAAAAAATCAAAAAATCGTTACAACTATAATGTTGAAAATGGTAATATTAATGATGATTATAATAATTGTGATAATAATAAGAATAATAATGGTAATAATGATAAAGATAACAATAATGACAATAATGATAATAACAATAATAATATTACAATGATAATAATAACAGGGGAAAACAAGACAGTGCCATGATTATATCTTGCAAAAAGGGGTAGGCATTTATAAGCTTTTGCTTCAGCCTACTCCTTTTGGGCTTGTGATCAGATAGTTGAATACAAATGTAAATAATGGAAAGTTATATTTTGATTGTTTGATGTTAGAAATGCACTGTAATGTTTCATATATTTGCCCAAATAAAATTTAAAAAAATAATAAAATCTTTTAAATATATTTTTTTTAATTTTATTTTAAAAATAATTTATAATAATGAATTGACATTTTTTTAAACACCATAGTGGGGAAATGCGTGGTTTTCAAAACATCAGCGCTCGTCTAGACATGCCCTCAATGCAAATTCACAGGTGTTCTCCTTATTTGTGACCTCAGGTGCTCTTGTTTGTTGACAGAATTTAAAAGTGAAGGGAACTCTTTACATGCTGAGGTTTTCAATTAGGAAAAACTGCATTCTGGGAGCAGACACATTCCCACAGGGGCAATGTCAAATTTAGCTTTGCTTCCTGGATAAATTGAATATAATACTCATCATGTTCTCAGTAGTCTATAATCACCTCAAGATAACAATAATTATGTTCTCATTTAGCATACTCATGCAACAGAGACAAGCTGTTAGAGCCCAAGAAGTGAGTGTACTTCACTACCAAATACCTCAAGAGACAAGCTACCATACGTTTAGCTTCTTCTCAAGTGTTTCCAACTACAGTACCATAGTGGGACCTTGGACATCCTGTACTGGTTTGGTAATGTGTTTACACGCAGAATGAACCTTTTCTATGCACAGAGGAGACCTCTGATCAGATCAGCCAATCATTTAGTGCTTTAAAATGTAATGCAATCTGTTATTATGGATACTGCAAAATATTGAAAGGGGTGTAATATTTGAGCATAGCCATACAGGCAGAGTGTTTGATGCAGGCACTGTGCAGGTGTACCTAATGTTGTGGCCAGTCAATGCAGCAGTCAATCAGTTAATGTCACCACTGTCTGTGTACTGCCAACTGAAAATTAACAAAATTGTTATGTATATTATAAGTAGCACTCCTGTTTTATGATGACTTTTTTGAATTAAACAAAAATAATTTTCACGGAAAAAAGCGATCCTGATGCACACGCGACTGGCGTGACGCAATGCACCGTGTACGTTACAAGACAGGTTTACCAAGTAACTAGATACAAACCGAATATTATGGAGGCATTGTGATCAACACAACACAAGCCATTTTTTAACAATTGCACCGTCTACGTGAATGAGGGACTGGCCAATCACAAAGTGTGAAGAGTGAATACATAATGAGCATTTTTGTGAAACACAAATGTCATGATGAAATGTACTTGCTCATCCCTATTTCTCATTTTAGTAAACTGCCCATGTGACCTCGTTTCAGAAGGGAGTGGAACATGCTTTCCCTCAGAATGTCACTCGGAATGTTGGAAGGTGTCTGCAGCACTCATGCAGCCCCAAACCATGTCACCATGATTGACTACATTATTTTAGTACCTACTTGTGCTGCTAATAGCCAGTAATTGCTGTATGTTGAGTCACTGTGAGTACATAGTCAAGCTATATTGCTGTAATAGCTGTACACTGACTATGTTTCATATCTATTGCATTTATAGATACACCATAATAAAAACGTTTGTTGAAAAGTGAAGATTTTAGACACTTTTCTGTAGGGATATGGTTGAAAAAAATTAGCGGGCCAACTTTCATTTTATGAAGTGGGAATAGAAATGGTCATTTCAAGTGAGTGCCTCCATGTCTTTGAGGAATCATTGGAAATGCAGACGGAACGGCAAATTATGACCAATGGCAGCGAAGCCTCATTGCTTAAAACCATGAGCTGTGTCATTAACTGAATTTTGTTTCAGCTCAAATTAAATGTGTATATGCACTGAAGATCATTTTTTCAATTTTGGTGTCCCAACTGGGTGCAGATCAGCAGGCCAAAAGAGAATAAGTGTAAAGACCAAATTATATCACTGGGGTGGTAATTCA
Source organism: Doryrhamphus excisus (assembly GCF_037039965.1). Taxonomy (NCBI): domain Eukaryota; kingdom Metazoa; phylum Chordata; class Actinopteri; order Syngnathiformes; family Syngnathidae; genus Doryrhamphus; species Doryrhamphus excisus. Next base: position 5,522,645 of record NC_136369.1, read on the forward strand.
ATATATAATGCATGCTGAGCTAATGTCGCAGGACACAAACGGCGCTCTGATTACATTACATTTGTTACGATGTGCAGATAAGTGAAAAATATCTGGTTTTATACTGAACTTGGCTGCATTATCAAAAATGATACCGATTGGTGGCAGATGATTGAACAAACATTTAGTCTAGCTCTTTCAGCCGTTAACACAACATTAAATGTACATATTTATTGGGATTTAGATCAACAAAAATCATGTAGTGGTTAGCGCGCAGACCTCACAGCTAGGAGACCAGGGTTCAATTCCACCCTCGGCCATCTCTGTGTGGAGTTTGCATGTTCTCCCCGTGCATGCGTGGGTTTTCTCCGGGTATTCCAGTTTCCCCCCCTCACGCCCGAAGACAGCTGGGATAGGCTCCAGCATCCCCCACGACCCTCATAAGGAAAAGCGGTAGAAAATGAATGAATGAATGTTTTCCGCATGTCTGTAACCTCTTCCAACAGTTAAGGTCAGGCATTATGATATTTTATGGCCACTTTAGAAGATCTTTTGTGTGTTTCTCTTTCATTCCTTATCGAAGTAGCTTAAAATAACCGCTCGCTCTTCCAATTAGTCTCATTTCCAATAGCTTTTCAAGTGAATTAGCAATGCTTTTTTTACAAGTGGAGCAGCTCAGGAGGCTGTAAAGCATTGTGTCCATTGTTTAAGACTTTATTGCTTCACTCCCACACGGTTGAATGAAGACAAAATACTACATAGGTGTAGACACCAATTATAGTGGACAGCTTATTCGTTGTAAGGCACAGTATGATTTGTCAAATCCTGAAGCCATTGTGAGTTTTAAAGTCAGTCTACTTTGTTTGCTCACATGCTTATTAAGACTAGAGGCTGTTACTGTTCACTGTTCAAATTTATGATTTGATTTTATGTTGACAATATCATCAAATTCTGACTGAGCTGGCACAAAGACTTCCTGATAGATTTCCTGTCTCATCTGCTCAAGCGTAAGGACTGTCAGAGACAGTCGTTCACACTCGATGCTGTCATTTTATTTGTGTGGATTTTGCCTCAGCTTTCAGAAACCACACTGAGAAAAACACATTTGAAATATCTATTTCTTTTCCACACAAATCATCCACAGGGATGGTGCTGCAACTGTTATTTAAAAAGTGTTTCTTTTAAAGTATTACATACAGCTAAATAAAAGTTGCAGACCTGCTGAACTTTTGTCTCTTGCTGACAATTGATAACAACCTGTGCTGTCATATCTGATAGAAACAATTACAGTTTGCCGTTCTGACTGTTTTGAGTCATTGTGATGAACAAAAGCAACAGATTAACTGGTTTTATACCTTCTATCAGACATAAATAGTAATGATGGCTTTGTGATTGCAGAAAATATTGAAAAGTAATAGGTCAGACAACAAGGTGGAGGCATAATTTTATGTCATTATGAGTGTTTATTATTATGGCTGTCAAAATATTCAAGCGTGAATGCATCTCGGGAGAGCAATATATGATAGAGGTAGGTGAATTATGATCAGCATGCATGGTAAAGCCTGCAACCTGAGGTGGGACAGACTTATTCCAGTTTCTAGTTAATACAAATATGTTATTTATTTCGGCTTGCTGCAGGAAAACTCAAATCTGCTGGTAACTTTAAGTCCATGAAGTAAATAAGAAGACATTTCCACAGCTTTAGTAATCCCCACGATTGTATTTAAGTAGTAATTGACAACATATCCTGGTGCAGCAGGTGCACCAGGATATGTTGGTATTTAAATCTAAATACCACCTCAACACAGCTTCACAACTAAATGGGGGGAAAATTCCCATTTTGGGCCCTTTGGACCTAAACAGGTGATCCATCAAACCTGTCTGCTTCCACCCCAGAGGAGCTTGTCTTCCAGGAAGCCACTGCTTGTTCATCATCTCGCTCTTACCTCATTGTTTCTCCGTGACAAAGTATGGATAACACAATCTGGGGATGGTGAAAATTGATTTTCCATCATTACGATATTTCAACTTGCATCATTTGCATCGGTCGGCAGGGAAGGTGAAATACCGTAACAATGGAAAATCAACTTTGATGAACCTAATGCAAGGTCATCTTGTGCGACGCTAACTGATTGCCATGTTCTTGATATTTAACAGATCATTCTCAGTTCAAACTCCCCCACAAGGTTGTTTTCTTGTTTTTTTCATCTAAATTAATTTTATTCGTACAACATCCCCTTTGGCAAGAGTCAGGCTAACTCCCAACACTATTAAGGTGTTGCTCTTTAATGGGATTGTGGCATAGAAATACCAGCCAGAGCAGGGGTGGGTAATTTGTTTTCCCAAAAAAACGCATGAGAAACAGAAAAGATTGTGGAGGGCCGGGCCAACAGGCTGAACTAAACTATGCATAATGACAGTTGACATAATGAATTTCTGTAAAATTCATTGTTTTGACAAGATGTGACTCTAAAATAAGGTTAATGAAAAATATGTATTAAATTTAAATTTCTCAAGACAACGGTAAACAAAATATGCATGTTTAGAAACGACCTGTATTAAGTCGAATTTATACTCATTATAAACCGTTGTGCTTGAAGTCCATAAAGCTAAGATTTGCTGTGTTTTTTTTTTTTTTTTCATGCTTAGTGAGAGAAAGTAGACCCGAGTTCAATCCCACCCTCGGCCATCTCTGTGTGGAGTTTGTTTCTTCCCACATTAGGTTAATTGGCAACTCCAAATTGTCCATAGGTATGAATATGAGTGTGAATAGTTGTTTGTCTATATGTGACCTGTGATTGGCTGGCGACCAGTGTACCCCGCCTCTCGCTCAAGGAACAGCTGGGATAGGCTCCAGCACATAAGCTGTCGAAAATGAATGAATTAATGAGAGAAAGTTAGTCACTGTTGGGCTTCAACAAGTGCATCAAAGTCAGGCTTAAAGGGATTCTATGCAACTCAAACTCAACTTTGAACCTTTGACATCATTTCCTGTCCTCCACACATACTGTATGTCTGCCTCCCACTAATGTCCCCTCGGGAGAACATTTACTGTTACACACACAAGCAGTTTTATTTATGTCTTAAATGGCTTTTTTACTCTTATGCCTACTAGGGATGAGTGAGTAGACCACTATCTGTAACTGTATCTGTTCACCCATCTAAATTATCTGTGTCCATGTCCATACTCAGAGTGGGTGCGGCATAAATCAGGAAGTGGGTGTGGTTTATAACTGGAAATGGGCTTCAAGCTGAAATTTGGATTGATCAGAAGTGGCTATATGTAAAAAGCACCGTCAGTGACTGATGCACGATCGTGCCCGCTGTCTTGAAAAAAAAATGGAGTTTAAAATTGCAAGATTAAGATTGCCACATATTGAGAGGGGGGTTATATTTTATGTATGGCTCATGTCAGCCATACACACTCTTGTGCTCCTGTTTGTTTGTAATTTATTTCGAGCAAAATAATGCACTGTTGTAAAACATACAGCAGAATATATAGAAAAATAGCACAATCAAGTCCATAATAGTCTTTAAGTAAGAAATAAATAATATATAAACCTAGTGCAAGTGTACCTAATGTCATGGCCAGTCAATGCATGTTATATGTATTGAGTTATTGAGTGTCCGCACTGCACTTCAGCTGTTATGGAACAAGTTTATTCAGTAACATTAGATACTAACCAAAATTGTGACAAACGCCGAGCTCTTTCAACTTCCCAATTGCCACCGTATTGGGAGAGGCGGTCGCTGTGTGCAACTGGCCAATCACAGAGCGTGAAGACTGAATGACCATTTCCTTTAAACACAAATACAGATAATGCCGAAATGTACTCATTTCATATTTGTATACGGCAAAAATGCATTATCTGTCACGGATACTCGTTTATAACAAGAATCTGGCTCATCCCTAATGTCTGCTATATTGGGTAAAATCAGTGTAAAGCCATTTAACACCAATGCATTACAATACATTGATGACACCACAGCGAGTATGGTAACACGATTTTTTACATTTCTATTAACTTTAAAAAAAGGTTGGATGTGACCCGGGGGCCGTACTTTGCCCAGGTCTGATTATTGAGAGTAAGAATATTGTTCAACCTTTCATTATGTGTCAAAGTCATCTTTTTCCACAAGGAACTGTTACTCAAATATACTATTTTCAGCCGCCAACGTGGTATAATGTCTGTCTGTCCATTTGTGCCAGACTGACACAGACGTTTGACATTCAGCTTAATTAATTTAACATAGTCTTCATTGTATTTGGGGAAACTGTAACCAACTTTTCCTTAAGTTGCTTTTGAAACTTTACCTTGACAAGGCGCCATCTGTTAGTGAAACCTTTTCCCCAAATGGAATTTTCACCCTTGGGATAAGACATGAAACCAGTAGTGTTTGAAACTTCCATCTGTGCTTATATTAGTCAGGTCATGGTTTGTTTAGCATGAATATGCTGTGCTAAAAACAGCATCCTCATTTGTGGTCCCTGTGCACTGGGACGCAGAGCAGTATTAATATTAACAGTTTGAAAGTGTTCAGATAGGAAAGTTACATACAGTGACAAAAACGTTAATGATTCATCCCAATCTTTCAAGAAGATTATGCTTTGTTTACTTTTGTTATAGTTTAAGTATAACAATTACACATACAGTAGGGTGAATATATTATATTATTAATATATTACCAAAAACCAAGACACTTGGCCTGGCAATTAAATATTCAAAGGGCACTCATTGTTTACTCAGTACATTTAAAGTATGTCTCCTCTGTATTTATTACAAAATACTACAGTATGTATAACCAAAGACACAAATTCCAAATAAAGAACTTTCAAAAGACATCACGAAAATGCTTCCAAAAACAAAACAACAGGAACCGGAGGTCGTAGGCTTTTTCAGTTTTGGAATGTATTCAGCATTTTCAGTTGTGCAAGACTAAATTCTAAATCCTAAATTTTACAAGACATCTGCCATGCAAGTGTTTCTTTGGTATTTTGCGCCTTTTTTGCAACACTAATTCAAAAAGCCACCCACATGGCAGCTTCTCAGCGATTATCTCACTTGTAGCTGAATGCCCTAACGCCAGTTGATGAAAAATGCTGCAAACCAGGACATTTTCATCACTTCCTTAAAAATAAAAAAAATAAAAAAACAGGATGGCCAGGGCAGGATGTAAAAACAGGACTTGTCCTGGGAAAACAGGATAATTGGTCACCCTAACATACAGTACACTGTATATATTTCAGACAAATTCAGATGACTTTGTTGTTAATGATTAATGTGTGTTTGTTTACAGCTTCCACAAAATGTCCTCCGAGCAAAGAATTGTTTTCTTTATGTTGCGCTGCCTTAGGATGTTACCTACTTCCTCCAAGATTAGTTCTCCAGTGTCCAAAACAAAGGTCCTTTTTTTCAGAACAGAAATTCACTCCTTCTTAGTGCCTTCCCTTCTACATTCAACTATTCCACAACAGCACTTCATCATTCCGAGGGCGGAGAGCAGCAGCCACCTCTTCTATTCTTTTTCTTCGTTTTCTGCTAGGCTGTGTCATAACGCAATCTCTACCGGAAATGCAATTGGTTCTGCACATGTGCAGAAAGCATCTATAGTACATCCCGTCAAGCTATTTCTCGGCAGTCACGTGTTGGGTAAGATGATTTGCACTGTGAAATTTATGTCATCTGTCGATCTAATTTTCGGTTGTTCCAGAGCGTAAATGTCAGGCACCAAGAGTTCTACTAAACATGTGCAACAACCCCTCAATTCCCAATAAATGTTATTAAGATTTTAGAAAATACAACATTATCTATTAATTAATTATCTTCTTTTTTTATTAGTATATCATATACATGGTGGAAGGGGATAAATTATAACTCTTTTTTTGGTTCCATGAATTATTGTTTTGTTTTGTTACCACTGAAAAATTACAGACAGGAGGATGTTATTTATCAGTTTAGAAATAAAAGTTCCAGTTGAATCCTCTAGCTTAAGTTATCATTGCACATTGCTTATGGGTGTTCACGTTCAAATATGACTGCATTTTAAGTCTTGTTTTATTGTATTTATTTATTTTATGTTTATATACCAATATGACATTATGTATATGACATGTACGTCTGTGACGCATTTACGCATTGCACACGTTTTTACGCAGTACAGTCTAAATCAGGGGTGGGCAAGTATTTTAACTTGTGGGCCGCATTGAGTTAACAAAATTGTCCGGGGGGGCAGCACATATATTTAACACACACACATACAGACTATTTTATGCTTATAATTTTCCTTGAATTATTTGTCTAATTTTATCTGTTAAAGTGTTATACTATCAGCTGTATGTTCTCATGCCCCTTTTTCAGGAGCACTTTAAACATCAGACCACATCAAACTATGTAATTACATTTTACAGTTGTGTTGTTGTTTTTTTTTTACTAAATACAACATCCGACTTGCAAGTCATGTTGCCAGTTTGTATGTTAAAAGTTGAAATACTTAGAAAAAGCAACTGGCGGACCGGATTCAAACGCTTGGTGGGCCGCATCTGGCCCCCGGGCCGTAGTTTGCCCACCCTTGGTCTAGACCAGGGGTGGGCAAACTTTTTGACTCGCGGGCCGCATTGATATGACAAAATTTACGGGGGGGGGGGGCAGACTATATATTTTACACGTAACAGTCCACCTGGTATTATTGTATCTGTAAAATTGTCATGCAATCTGCTATTATTATTTATTATTTTATATTTATATTTAAATATTTTTAAAATAATAAAATATTATAATAATTACAATAAAATGAAAATAATAATTATTATATTATTATTATGTAAAATATGCAAATATAACAACAATATTATATATAATTAATATAATAATTAGCATTAATATAATAATTATAATAATCATAATAGTTCTAATAATAATTATAATAATCTAATCTAATCTAATAATAATAATAATTATTATTATTATTATTATGTGCTTGTGTCCCTTTTTTCAGGAGCAATTTGTAAACAACAGACCATGTCAAAAAGGTTGGCTCAGGCCATGATGCCAGGTTGTATGTTGAGTTTAAATGAAATACTTTGGAAAGATTGGGCGGGCCGTATTCAAACACTTGGCGGGCCGGATGTGGCCCCCGGGCCGTCGTTTGCCCACCCCTGGTCTAGACGAATAAAGACGATAGAAACAGCCGCATGCATATTTATATATAGTATTGTTAAATTGGTGTATTAGTATGGTTAATATGGTTAAATGGTCAAATTGCAAATGGGGGAAGTGACATACTAGATCTTGTGCATGTGCAGAACCAATTGTGGTTTCGGTATGGATTGCATACTGACAGGTTGCACCCTTCAACTTGTCTATTGTTGTTCTGCTGGGTCCTACTACATATTACACCTATTCAATAAATCCTACATGGCAAGATTTATAGTATGTCCACAATTTCAACCCTGGTGTTCCTCACGGCTTACTGGGTGCCATGTTCATTGTCCATCTTCCCATTTCTCATCACTGCTATTCTGACAATACCCATTTGTACATCCCTTCCAGACTGGCCACAAAAAGTTATGAAAGTATCAGTGCTGGGATTTGTGTGTACCACCTCAAACTCAATATTGACAATACAGAGAGCAGGTATCTCTCCATGGGAACTACAGCCTTCTCATACACCTCTCAAACTTCACAGTGCTACCGTTGCCTTTTCCAAAAAAATAAAAACAATGAAGAAAATAAGTCTTGGTATGCCTCCTGACAGCCCATTCTGCCCACTTTTCTGTGACAACTTGCTCCTGCAGGTTTTTCCTCTACAAAAATTCAAGTTTGATATTGTACTATTCCTTATGATAAAAGGTGCACAGCTGTGGTTCCAGGCTCTTGTTGCCTCATATAACACAGTGTTGATTCCTTTATTGTTCTATTTGAATTACCTAACAATGTAATACTGTAAATGCCTTACGTACTTTTGGTGCCATAGTTGCCACAACAGGGAAAGATTTTGTCATTAATGGGTGTTATTTATTCTACTGTTTAACATCATGTTGTTGTTGTGCTAATAACCTACAGAAAATGTCAGGTATGTTGATCATGTCTAAACTATTTTTCTAATGCTCTCTTTGATCTTATCCCTGAGAGTCTAACTTTCAAACCTATTTCTTATGCTCAGTGTAATGCGCAGAAAGTGTTGGGCCTCCAGGCTCTTTGATATCTCTCTGTGCAGATGTTACCTTCCCTAAGCCAAAGTGTCAACATTTCACCCATTCTTCAGACGCCAGCTCTGGTTATCAGAAACATATCTTTACCTGAAATCATATTCACATGTGTGACATATGTACACATATATGCAAGCACTACTTTTTCCGTTTTAGAAAAATCCACATGTAAATACAACTGAATACAACACCCATGTCAGCATTCATATCGGCAACACCTCTGTGGCCAGCCGGAGAGCACTGTAACAGCCTGAAGCAGCAGCTGTCCAAGCACGCAGGATCACCACAGGAGAGACTGACGAAGCGATTGTCAGAACAAGTAAAAGATATGATGGAAAAACAGCTAGAATTGAACGAGATGATAAAAAAATCCCCACTAAGCATCATGGAGAAAGTACTAGTGAAACTACACAGGCTGGATGATCTGGAACAAAAGTCAGACTTTGGTTCAAAGTCAGAGTGGAAAACAAGGTATTACAGGAGTGCCACTCGCAAAAGAAAAAATGAAGACAAAATAATTGAGCATCTGAAGAACCTTTGACGACATGGATCAGAATACACATATGAATGACATGATTGTGACAGGGCTTTGGATTAAACCCAGACCTGATGCCAGACCAGTCAGAAATAAGGATGCATACCACTGAATGGAAGGAACAGCGTCACCGTCATCATCGTCAAGTTCACCAATAGGAAAATCAAATCCACACCGCTAAAAAGGAAAGAAGCTGAAAGGCACAAGCGTTTATGTGAATGAACATCTGACAAAACGCAACCCTGAAAATGCAGAGGAAGCATGAAGAACGAAGAATCTGAAGAATCAAAGAAGTATCCAAGGTACCTGAAGTGCCAACTGCAATTAAATGGAGGACCAGAGGCCAAAGGTTGTTTTCTTGTTTTTTTCATCTAAATTAATTTTATTTGTACAACATCCCCTTTGGCAAGAGTCAGGCTAACTCCCAACACTATTAAGGTGTTCCTTTTTAATGGGATTGTGGCCTAGAAATACTAGCTAGAGCAGGGGTTGGTAATTTGTTTTCCCAAAGGAGCGCATGAGAAACAGAAAAGATTGCGGAGGGCCGGGCCAACAGGCTGAACTAAACTATGCATAATGACAGTTGGCATAATGACTTTCTGTAAAATTCATTGTTTTGACAAGATGTGACCGTAAAATAAGGTTCATGAAAAATATGTATTAAATTTAAATTTAAACAAAATATGCATGTTTAGAAACGACCTGCATTAAGTCAAATTTAAACTCACTATAAACCGTTGTGCTTGAAGTCCTTAAAGCTAAGATTTGCGGTGTTTTTTATTTTTTTCATGTTGAGGGAGAGAAAGTAGACCCGAGTTCAATCCCACCCTCGGCCATCTCTGTGTGGAGTTTGCATGTTCTCCCTGTGCAAGGATCCAAGGTACCTGGCGTGCCAACTGAAGTTAAATGGAGGACCAGAGGCCAAAGTACTTGTCAAAGACATCAAGGATCTGGTTTAAATACGAAAGATCATATTACACAACAAGATGGAAAAGGAAAACAATTTAAAAACAGCAGCGATACAGACGGAAGGATTGCACGCTTTATCATCAGCATGCCACAAGAAGATCTACCTCTGGTTGCTGCTGAGCATGTATTTAAATAGGAAAGATGCAGGCTCAGCTCTTATAAAATGCCACCTTGTGGCTCTTTCATTCATTCATTCATTTTCTACCGCTTGTCCTCACAAGGGTGAGGGGGTGCTGGAGCCTATCCCAGCTGTCTTCAGGCGAGAGGCGGGGTACACCCTGGACTGGTCGCCAAGCCAATCACAGGGCACATATAGACAAACAACCATTCACACTCACATTCATACCTATGGACAATTTGGAGTCGCCAATTAACCTAGCATGTTTTTGGAATGTGGGAGGAAACCGGAGTACCCGGAGAAAACCCACGCATGCACGGGGAGAACATGCAAACTCCACACAGAGATGGCCGAGGCTGGAATTGAACCCTGGTCTCCTAGCTGTGAGGTCTGCGCTAACCACTCGACCCCTTGTGGCTCTTTTTTTTAGCTTAAAACTGCACCAAAAGTGCTCTCTTCTATTGTGGAGTTGCATCATCACCTCTTTGTGAAGTAAAAGATATATAAATATGTCTTTGGAAGCGAATGAGTTAAAACATTTCTTTACACACCTTGAGCATTGGATCCCATTAGATTGGACAGTTATAATTTTGCCGTTCAACAGCAACGATTCCTATCAAGTAGCTTTCCATGAAAAGGAAAAACCAAAACTCCACTCATAACCCTCGAACATAGAAGAAACGGCAGATGTCCCTGGAGCCAGAATTCAAAGAGAGAACTCTCCTCTTGAGACCGTCGCCGATGAAGCAGTCAGTGGAAAAGTTGCCATTGCAATCATTGCAAGACATACAAGAGCAATAGGATTATAATTTCTCCTGGGGATTATACTGTATTTAATGCCAAATCCAATATAATAAGTGCAACAAATTAAAACCAAAAATTTGAAATTAAGCCAAGAGTACACCCAAGAACAGCAAGCAGATGCAGAGCTTAAACGGTTAAATATTTAGTATTATATTTGATTTTTGCTATATTTTAATAAGTAATGTACCACACCTGAAGTATGTATGAGGCTGTGTTCACTTCGTTCTTGTGAGCTCAGATGTGAACACTGCATGGACCAAAGACTCAGATCAAATTATAGAGAAATTGCACAAATTGGTCACATTGGTCATATTGGTCTTCTTTCTGCTGTGTGTGCGTGCATGTTATATGAAGAAATATTTTAAAATATATATCCTCTTTGTGACATTTCAACTAGTAAAACATGGCATATTTTTTTCATTCATTCATTCTCTACCGCTTATCCTCACGAGGGTCGTGGGCGTGCTGGAGCCTATCCCAGCTTTCTTCGGGCGAGAGGCGGGGTACACCCTGGACTGGTCGCCAGCCAATCACAGGGCACATACAGACAAACAACCATTCACACTCACATTATGGAGTCGCCAATTAACCTAGCATGTTTTGGAATGTGGGAGGTAGCCAGAGAAAACCCATGAATGCACGGGGAGAACATGCACATTCTGCATAAAGATGGCCGAGGGTGGAATCGAACTTTGGTCTCCTAGCTGTGTGGCCTGCGTGCTATCACAATTTTTATTTAAAAAAAAAAAACTATTTGAAATTTGACTTTCCTCATATACTTATGTACGTAATAAATATTTTTTAGCAGCCAATCTTTCATCCAATGACAACAATACTAGAGTGAACACTTACAAAACTACACCAGTTGTGTGCACCATACATTTGTGTTGATTTATTTATGTGTTTTTCACTTTTCGGACCACGTTAGCTAGCCTTGCAGTGCAAGAAAGTTACAGGATAAAGAAATATGCTGCTGCTGCTCTATGCATTCTTTTGAAACAAGCCTTTCAGTACATCACAATGCATATGAACAATTTTCGAAAAAAAAAAAAAAGTATTCCCATATTTCATTCATACTTAAAGTCTTGTTGGAATGTTGACCAGAGAGGATTATTACTTATCTGAGGCTTGTGCTAAAATAGAAAAGATGAAAGACACTAGCTGAGGGGGATTTAGGAAAAGCGGTTACTAAATGAGGAGCTCTAATGTTAAAATTCATTAGGAAACATCCTGCATTAGAAGGTGTCCTGGGGATTTAATACGTGTATTACATTTTAAGTCCAAATATTGTATCCCAAGTCTCTGATTAAATAAAGCTTAAAACAAAAGAGGAGATGGGACTCGAAAAAAAAAAAAAGAACCATCTGATGCACAGTAGATGGATGAACAACGTTCTCTTTTGTGTTCCATGCCTATTGTCAGTCTTGCACGGGAGAGATAAGTGAAACAGTTTTTCCACTAGCATTCTGTGTAGTCAGTGGATGTTCAGTTCCAACTCAACAGCGGCGATTGTCAAGCAGCCAGCCCAGAAGGAAGTAAGCTACACTTGGCGTGTTGTCCGTTTGCCAGCTGCCTGTGACCCTGAACAGGATAAACTTTGTCAAAAATGGATGGTTAGCAATTACTTGCATATTGGTAAATATTAGTGCACTTTCACCATAATAAAGGGAGAATTTATGGAACTCCTGTATTTAATTCATCTTGTTAGATTGTTCTGGTATACCTGTCACGCCCGGCGTGATTGGTTGGACCATATTTTGTGTTTTACCTTTATTTCCTTGGTGTAGGCTCTTATTTTGTGACATTCACTGTTGTCTACTGTTCTGATTGCTGCTGCCTCTACTCATCCGTTTGTGTTTGCAATTTGTGTTCCTCTGTTGGATCATTTTAGTGTGTTGTGCCTTCAGTGTGTGTTTTTGCCACAAGCTGTGTTTGGATTGCTTTTTCTGCTCTGCAAAGTTCCATCCATCTTCTATGCCGCCTATACCGTTCACAGGTATGCTGGAGCCTATCCCAGCTGTCTTTGGGTGAGGGGCGGGGTACAACCCTAGACTGGTGGCCAGCCAATCACAGGGAACATATAGACAAACAACCATTCACACTCACATTCATACCTATGGACAATTTGGTGTCACCAATTAACCTAGCATGTTTTTGGAATGTGGGAAGAAACCCGGAGAAAACCTGTGCATGCATTTTGAGAACGTGCAAACTCCACACAGAGATGATGTTTCAGATCATCAAACAAATTTGAATTAGTCAATGACAACACAACTGAATACAAAATGCAGTTTTTAAATGAAGCTTCTTAATCTTGTTATTAAGGAGGGGGAAAAAATCTAAACCTGAAAAAGTGATTGCTCCCCGTTAAAACATAACTTAACTGAGATTAATTGAGATCTGTCAGTCTGGAAAAGGTTAAAGCCATTTCTAAAGCTTTGGGACTTTAGCAAACCACTGAGAGCCATTATCTACAAATGACAAAAACATGAAACATTGGTGAACCGTCCCAGGAGTGGTCAGCCAACCAAAACCCAACGGCGACTCTTCATCCTGACCTGAATCCTATTGAGATGCTGGAAAACCCTCCAATGTGTCTGAATTACATATCTGCAAAGATGAGTGGGACATTTTTCTCCCTTAAAGGGGACTTACTATGCTCATTTTTCATCCCTTTATATGGAGTTGTGGACTCCTGTAGAACAGCTACACACAATAACCCACACAGATTCTTTCAGTTTATGCACCTATTCCTAAACTGTGTTTACAGTCTCTTTTAATTTATTCCACCCATGGCCCACCTTTAGGCATGCCCATTCCGATGTGATTGGTCACACTCCCAAGCCTTCCCGAAAACTTCCGGACTACTGCCGAACCCCACTGTTTAATTTTTTTAATTAGAGTTGATAATAAATGACTTAACCCTTTGGCAAACTACTTAGAAAGTGGTTAGGAGCTACTAGTACCTCATGAGCTACTGACCGTAGATCCCTGACTTATCGTGTTAACATAGGTCCACGTTTACTAAAGGCAGACAATCTTGGCAATGTTATTATTATTAGAAACAAAAAACAAACAAAACAAAAAACTTCTTCCTCTTTCTTCTGTTGTTGTCCATTTCCACTTTCAGGCCTTGTCCTGCCATCGTGTCACTGACTGTAGATACAAGGGTTTCCCGCAACAATTATATCAAATGTTAACTGAATCTCATCCTTCTAACTGGTCTTTCTTTGTGGGGCTTTTCTCCTCCATTTTCCTTGCTGTCATTGTAATGTTATATTAATTATATATCCAGATCGTTGATGTCTTTGACAACAAGCACTTTTTTTTAAGCTTGATGTAGATTGGACGTTGGTGTTCCAAGTGCTAATACGAATGTATGTATTATTTTATGTCTAGAGGGCTCTAATAATGTTAGAAAACATATTTAGTAGGCCGCAAAAAGGTTTTCAGTACTCAAAACATTAGATTTATTAATATGGAATCTGTGGAAATTCACTTATGGTCTGAAAGTAATTAGCTGTGATAAGTTGAGGATTATTGTCTCTAAAATCAGAAAAGACGGCAATAGCTGCTGAGATTGGTTAGCCGATAAACTTGTGCCCTCTTGTCATATCAGATAGAAAGACAACACCACCCTTCAAGTCTGTTCGTGATGAATGCTTGCTGTTCACCCACTCAAACTTCCTGCTGAGTCCAGATGGCGGCAGTCACGGGTGAACACTCATTCCAAATATCCAAGCCGAACCCTCACGTCTGTCTTGTATGAATCAAAGACAAACACAATATGCATACGAGTGGACCAGAGATGTGAGGGGGGAAAAAAAGCAAAGCACAAACTGTCTTGATGGAATAAATGACAAGAGGGGTGATGCAAGTACAGAAAGTTTCTGTGTCTTAAATGTTACATATCTTCTTTTAAAGTCTATTTTAAAGGCTTTTATGCTGATATTCATGTGTACATTGCCATCTTGTTTTAGTGATTGATCTTTGATTAACAGCACAAACACTTCTTTTTCAAATGAGGGATTTTGTTAACTTTCATCCCTTCTGGTGACTTTTCAGGTCTTAATGAAACGTTTAGTGACTGCATTTGTACAGGAGGATTTGCTTTAGTGTCTTTTAGTGACAGCAAATTCCCATTTGAATACTGAATAACTGCAGTGGGAACACTGGACATGTATGGGAAACATCTGCACAATCTAATGACATACGAGAGGTCTATCAAAGGGTGGCAAGAGCAATACAAGATGCAGGAGATTTGTCCGCCTTTGTTACAAGCAAAAAAGTGATAATCATATGATCTGTCCATCTGGTGTAGTGCAAGTCAACACCAATGCAAACATCAATTTTATATGGTTTTACAGATGAACAAATTCACAACCCAAGAGAGGCTTTACTAAGTCAAGCAGAAGAGGGGAGATGGATCCAATGGTACAGGAAGTCTGGGGAGCAGATCTTCAGATTTGCATACAAATTAAGCTATGGTTTCCAAAGTGAAGGTGTGTAAAAATAATTACAGTGCTAGACCGGCAGATGTAATCTACCATGCTTTGCATTTTGCCCCCTGCAAGTTTGAAAGCCATAAGGTTGTAGAAGCTTAAGCTGAGACGGACTGTGCAAACAGTCTAAGATCCAGCTTCGGCATCCAGTATTTAAATAGGTAAGGCCTGATTGCACACACCTGCCAGACAGCTGCACACTCCGATGCAGCAATTGAGGATACGGTGCTCAAAAAGAGAAACAAGCAAATAGGTGCATGATAAATCTGACAGTGAATCTGATCACGGTTACCTTTGTAAAGGCAGACTTTTTATACAGATTTTATCTATGATCATCCACCTTCCCCAAAACACCTTCTCATCCTAAAAATCATGCTAATGTATTTTTGTGCTCTGTTTTGGCCTGCGGCAGGTGATTGACATCAAAGAGAAGTTGAAGGTGTCCAAGAGGTTCTGGTCCAATTTACCGGACGATGTCTGTGCCGAGGGCAAACTGACAGAATCTGACGAGGAACAGTGTTGGAACAGCCACACCAAGGCCAGGTGAGGACATTTGAGACTCTTTATAACCACAATAAAGTAGGTCAGATATCTCGCTATCATACTTTTGCCAAGGATTAAAGGAACCACCCTGTGTTACTAGATTAACGCTTACTCTGGAAGCAGAATGGGTAGTGCCTATATGGAGAACTTCTATAAGCTCTAAGATTCTAATACCCAGGGGAGTGCGGACTTTTCACTTATCACCACTGCAGTGTGGAGACTTTCACTGAGCTGTGCAAAAGATTGGACTGGCTGCTTCCTTTGACAGCAAGCCAAAAAGACAGGACCATGAATTTTACCCATCCTTTGCCCCCAACCTGCAAATAACGAAATTGCCAGATGGTGTAATAAAAGATGTTAATTATCTTGCTTGTGCCAGCACTGTTTTTAAGCACCACTCTAAATCTGGAAGGTAAATCGATTGCTTAGCGACAATAAAACACATTAACAGTCAAGACATGTGAGAAGAGTATAATTAAATGATCTGCAGCGCCTTTTTCTTCATCACTAACAAGATGTACTTTACATCTATTTTATAAATTCAAAAACACATGCACATAACAAAATGTCATGATCAGGATAGTGACTTCTGTGGATCTGTTCCTCTTCACATCCATTGTTGCCTTTTGACAGGTTGTTCATTATGTGACTGTCATCAATGAATGTGTTTTGAAGCACATTATGTCAAAATTCACTTGCAAATGGGTGACCTCACTCACCCAGGATCAAGAGTAGATATATCAAAGTACATTAAATCTGCCACAGACGCAGATTTAATGACACGTTATTTGTTATGCATTAGCTGCTGATGTTAGTTGCGGAATATTTTCCACATTCTAAGTTCTGATGCATGATTTATCCCAAAATACTAAATGTGTTGGGTGTTATTTTATCCAGATATTTTCCAGAAGTGGTGAAAGAGGGACTAACCAACCAGGTGAACAACCCAGAGGTGAACTTGGACATCACTCGGCCCGACACATTAATTCGACAGCAAATAATGGCTCTGCGAGTGATGACCAATAAGCTGAAAAATGCATACAACGGAAATGATATCTACTTCCAAGACTCCAGTGAGTTTTCCGATGACAATACATACAGTATTATATATATCAATGAGTAAAGAAGAGGAAAATATTTCCTCCCTGTTTGAGTTTTATGTTGGTTTTGAAATGATAAACTATGCAAACACAGCCATTAAATGCATAAACCCACACACAAAATACCACCACGGCAGAAATATGAGCCATCACCTCTGAAGGAAGATCTCAGCTGTTTTTCCATGTAGTAAATCATCATGTAACTCGGGAATCAGCAGTTTTACATAAAAAGCAAGACTGGCATCATTTGGTTGACGGACAGCTGTTGTCATAGTGACAGAAGTTTAATGCATGTTCCATGTTTAGATGAGAAAATTGTAAGAGAAACATTATGGTTACAGTAATAACACAAAGATACACAAGTAGTTGTCACACAAAAATGGGATGTGCATTTTCGAGGACTAATTGCTACAGAATATATAGCATGCGACTCCCCTGTCAATCAGTCCTATTACAACAACATACAACACTTACAGGACAGTATGTTTGAATGTTGGCATCTGTAGGAACTTGTTGTTAGGCTGCAAATAATCAAACCAGAAGTTGTTTCTAATATTTTTTTCCATCTCCATAAAGTGTCCATTACAAACTTTAGTAGAGTGTTATTATATTTGTATGTGTAGTTTCAAAAAGCCCAGATCCTATACATCAGTGATTTTCAACCACTGTGCAGCAGCACACTAGTGTACCTTGAGAAACCGTCAGGTGTGCCGTGAGGAATTATCCAATATCACTTTTTATAATTAACATTTATTAATCATCATTTGCAAATATTATGTCAATAGCCATTATGTCAATAGTATACATGGACCCAAATATTCCAATTGTATTTGGTTTATTTGCTCAAACGGAAAGAATTGAACAGGGATGGAATATTCCTTTAACCAATCCGATTGAGGTATCTTGTACCCGCTCAAACAGAAAGTTGTCAGACTGCGTTCTTCTTTGTGGTGTTTTTCTTCTTCTGTTGTTTATTGGCGGTTGGCAAGCAGCTTTCGTGTGCATTAGCGCCATCTGTGGAACAGAATCTAAACCCTTCTATACTTTATTCACAAGTGCAGTTTTATTAAAAAAGAAAATATATATCTATATAAAACATGTCCTGAGTTTAATTATAAAATATTAGCAAGATTGAATTTGATCTTTTCCTGTTTAAATTTATCCCGGGTGCGTTCTTTCAGCGCATGCTCAGATATGACGTAACACGCAGATTCACTTTTAAAAATGGAGGCCAGCAATCGGCACTGGACTAAGCAAAGTTTGTTTTTGATTCAAACTAAATTTCAAGACTGGACAGACGAAAAACTAGCAATACGGAGTTATTCCATCAAGTGAAAGAAAAACTTGGGGAAGCCGGTATCACGTGATGTTGATGTTTACGTTTTACTGGGCATGCCCTATTGACTATTCTGTTAGATTTTCATGGCGCATGTAGACAAGAGATTGGAATATTCCTTTCCATGGATACCATTGTGTCCTGAAAAGTCATTCGGAAAGAGAAAAACTGGTCATGTAAAAACGTGGCTACTGTGGAGTGTCTGTGGTGTAAAGACTGGCAGAGCAATGTAATATTGGTCCGTGTGGCAACACCTACCTTGTTCCTCCGATAGACTTATTGATGCACGTGTGAGGTCGTGCTGACATTTTGTAACATTTTTGGTTAGTGGTGTGCCACAAGATTTTTCCAATGTAAAAAACGTGCCGTGGCTCAAAAAGGTTGAAAAACACTGCTATACATGATGCCATAAGACTGCCTCGGTTTAATGAAGCTGTATCCCTTCTCCAGCGCGTTGCATAATAATAATATATGTATACAGTATGATATGTGTTATTCAGCTCAAGGCCACACACACGCACAGTTGAGTCAACAGATGCTTTGGTGTAACAAAATGATGTTTGTTTATAAGCGATGATAAATGAAATCAGCTACGTAGACAGATTTTTTTCTACTCCCATTCCCAGCATATAAAACACATAATGGATTTACAACTGAATATTGTGCATTTGTTTTTACTAATTGTTGTTGTCACATTAGAAGCTGGCTCATAATTATAACATAGAAGCCACTGTTGGTTTGACGAAAGCCTGGCCTTCTTTTGTCCATGCAGGTGACGAAGGCAGCACTTCTGGAAGCGGAAGTGGCTGCTCCGACGGTTGTACTACAGAGGCTATTATTGTGGGATCAGAAGCTCCTGTGATCGGAGCGGACAGAAGTGATGAACACACAGCAGCAGGACAGACGCTCTCCCACAGACCGTCACTACTATTGATGGTGACCGCCATCATAGCGACATTCATTGCAATACAGCCCAGATGGAGATAATACATTCGAGCTTGCTGCTCACTGACTTCTATACTGCTGCATACAGTATGTTCTACAGCTGCTCCGTCACTGGACCTGTAGAAGTTTGTGGAAACCCTTTTGAGAAAGCACTGACTGGCTGTGTGCTAAGACGAAAGAGTGAGACCAGTGCTGCATCCTAGTCATCCCCCAAAAAGTGGTTGCTGACAACACTTTCACCTCTTGGAACAAAAATGCAGATGTTTCGGAGGGCATTTTTTAAAACTATTACTGGTGACAGTTCACCTTGTAATAGTTCTACCAATGATTTCCCAGATAACGGCGGAATGTGTTTAACTTTCATTTGTACAACAATTTTGTGACAACGTTCAGTTTACTCTACCACAAGGCTTACTGTGTGCATGCAAGGAAATAAAGGTCAAATATATTTTTTTCAATGCAATTTTGGATTTTAAAGTCAGATTCAGTCATATCACTTTGGATTCCGGTGACAGCTTTCCTCTTACCATTAACTCATTAATACACTATGCTTTTTTTGCACAAAATTCAAATATATTTTTTTCAATGCAATTTTGGATTTTAAAGTCAGATTTCAGTTTCTATTCAGTCATATCATTTTGTATTCCGGTGACAGCTTTCTTCTTACCATTAATACTCATTAATACGCTATGCTTTTTTTGCACAGATACATTTTGTTAGCTTGTTGTGTTTTAAAACTCCAAATGATACTATATCTGTTTTTAAGATCATTTAAATGACTGATGATCATGCTGCAGGCGGCACGGCGGACGAGTGGTTAGCGCGCGGAGCTCACAGCTAGGAGGACCAGGGTTCAATTCCACCCTCGGCCATCTCTGTGTGGAGTTTGCATGTTCTCCTCGTGCATGCGTAGGGTTTTCTCCGGGTACTCCGGTTTCCTTCCACATTCCAAAAACATGCTAGGTTAATTGGCGACTCCAAATTGTCCATAGGTATGAATGTGAGTGTGAATGGTTGTTTGTCTATATGTGCCCTGTGATTGGCTGGCGACCAGTCCAGGGGGTACACCGCCTCTCGCCCGAAGACAGCTGGGATAGGCTCCAGCATCCCCGCGACCCTCGTGAGGAATAGCAGTAGAAAATGAATGATCATGCTGCATCTTTTATAACAATTACATATTTCACTGAATTGTGCGGCAATGTAATGTTTTTTTAAAGATTTAATATAATGTATTATTTATTCAAAGCACATTTATCAATTCAAACAGACAAACAGCAGTAAGCCATTGTTTCATTTCCTCCGCACATTGTATCCCAATAACTGCCTCCTTTACAAAGCCTACACGTGTATTTGCTTAGCCATCAGGTCACAGCCTCCAAACACAAGTCATGTAAGGAGTAATGGTCTCTGCAAGATATCCATAAATCCAGCCATTAGAAATGAAGCCAAATGCAGAGGTTGGAGGATGGGCTAGTAATAAAAGAACTAAGGTCACTACAAAGACGCCTCTGTCTGTGTCTTACATGTTTGACCTCTAACATGATATAGAGGCTCATGGGTCAGGGACCAGTGTAATTTATGTGGTATTTCGCAACAAAAAGCCTACTTCGAGATATGTTGCAGGAATAATTAAGGTGGCAAATGTGAACAGTTTGAAAAGGTGTGCTTGGAGACCAATACCTGAAAAGTGAGTGTTTTTTCTCAGTGGAGACTGTCTCTATCGCCCTTCACGAGCAAATTAACAGCTGCTGTGAGCATCTCAAAGAGATTACACGTTTCATGTAGCAAGCATGGAACATTACTCCTCACTTTACACTGCACACCAGAGAGGAAGAGCACTTTCCTTCACAGCCGTTCTCTTTAAAAAGTTCTTAAACACAAACGACAAGCGTCACAGAAATGCGGTGCTCCTGTTGTCCTATCCAATGAGCCAATATTTGAGTGGCTATCCATAGGGACAACATTTGCAGCTGATTAAAAGTATTTCTGTTGGACCATATGGCTTAGCAGAGAGAGCTCGACACAAAAAGCCTGTACTGCAGACAGACAGAGAAGAAAATGAATTATGTCGCCTTGCTCTCAGCAGAAAGTGTGTTAGCAGGAGGTGACCAGCAGCTTCCCGGCAAACTCACCATGGTGCAATTGAATTAGTGACAAGAACACCCCTCCCACCCAAGTGAAACAGTCCAATAGCATGAGCTGAGCCATACAGGAATGGACGATGAGAACGTTGCGTTGAACATTGTTTAGAAATGTACAGGTGGTCCTCGATTGGTTCTCGCCTTGTTAAATTTTAGTCGGAAGGGAGGCGGAGACTAGCCTTGTTTCTGCTCTTCCTGCTCAAACACAAGCAACCTTTCAGTCTTCATATTCTGACTATGCTGCTTAGCTATTGCCGTATCTGTTAGTGGAGAGGATCCTTTTAACGCGCTCAAGGATACTGTCAGGATGGTGTAACGTGTAGTGTTATGAGATTTTCGACTTTCGGTAACGGTGACGCTGAGTCCCGCCTGCACATGTGCCAGCCGAGGAGGACTGATGGACCACTTCCTCGTCATACTTGCAATGTCCGGGTAGAAATTACAATACGATCCTTATCCTTAATGATGGTTGCGACAGTCAAGTACTAATATTAGTCATCACTTCCATGGTGATGACTTGATGAGTCATAATAAAATGCATAAGTACTAAACGATGCTGTCGTTCCTCATCATAGACCAGGCGTAGGTGCACATACGCTGTGCCAATGGAGTGTGGCCATCGCACTTTGTAATTTTTGTGATCGCCGCAGTGTGGCGCACCCACGCCTCTTTACCTCCCACCGGCACAAGTGACAAAAAGGGAGGAGACAAGGCGTGACAGGGTTTTACACAATTGAGTGTAACCAATAAAATGAATGCCTCCATTTTCTTTAAATATGCAGGGCCCACAAGACTGTGCATCTGAGGCCACAAAGCACGTCACCACATAGGCCACCATCTGGCATTCACTAGTGGTTGCTGTGATTCTTTATTGCATAGAAATGTGCATGGCACGCTGAAAAACCTGCCTGTGAGGTTTTGGTGACGTGTGTGCACTGTGCCCCTGTCAGCCAATTTACCATTGCCCAGGATGCGCTTCACTTGCGCCATAAATAGATCGGGTTGGACCTGGTGAGCTTTCAGTGCACCCTTAGCCCTCTGTTTTGTCACAAAATTTTCACTGCGCCAAGCTGAAAATGTGGACACTTCCCACTAGTACGCCGCCATGCCCATTTCGTCGCAGCCCATTCTACCAGATTACCAAATTGGCTGCGCACATTAATGCGCTGGACGAAGTTACCACTGCACCGGGTGCGCCATGCTGCATCACCCTGCACTATCTTGAGCTGCGCCACGAAAACAGAGCCCCAGCGCCTTACGCTACGTGCTATGCAGCAACTACTTCTCGAACGAGTGGCGTGTTTAAGGACCAAAATGAAAAATTGTTTTTATTAATTTATGGGAGCATGTTCGTAACCACGGAACGTCGTAAACTGAGGACCACCTGTATAATAATAATAAAAGTATTGATTGTACGTTCAGACATTTGTTTTGTCAGCTCTTTTAAGGTGTGATGTCCCTGTCATTTTAATATTTTAATTGGAAAGTGTTTAATTCACTTCTGCCTTTGGCATTTTACTTGAGTGACAGCACATGTCAGTTCTCAAACACATTTGTTAAGGAAACCGTTAAGGAAAACTGTCGAGTTAATCGAGTATGAAAAAGAGTAAAAAATAAAGATCAAGGGTATGACGTTGATTTAATCATTTAGTAATGTAATCAAAATTTGGCCTCGGATGATTTCAGCTTTACTGCATTAACAGCTGTGCGTGTGAGCATCTGTGGTTGTGCTAAGGTTGATTGCCCTACTAAGAGCCCAGGCAAGACATGTCTGCAAATGAATGAGAATAAGATAGATCTTTACTGTTGTCCCTGAAATGCATTGAAGGAAATACACAGACACATTCTTAAGCTGGTCCAATTTCTCCAAAGAGCTTGCATCAGTAAACAACACTCTCATTATGTTAAGAAGGATGTTTGCCCTTTTCCTTTGCCTTGTGTATTCTCCCCTGACAAGCTATCAGACCATGGTCGCACACAGAGTATCAGTGTCGGAGATGCTTCAGTGCTTAACTTAATTTGTTGTGAGGCTTTTTTTTCTTCTTTAGTCTCTTTGGCATTTCAAAAGTGGAAAAAAGAAAACTGCACCACCCGTGATTGAGGTTTGTAGGTTGTTTACAGAATGTTTCAAGTTAAATGTGTTATGCAAGGTTCTCTTCATTTTGACGTAAACCGTTTAATGCACTTTTGCTTAAACATATGCTGTGAGTGTGGTACGGTTGTCATTTGTGAAATCAGATGACCAAGGAGCAGATGAAGATTTTCACAGCCGTCAATTGACGCTGTTTTAAGTGTTTTGGAACTGAAGTTGCTGATACAAGCGGACATGCCTTACCATTTTTTAAAATAATTGAATGGATAGCTCATTTGGCTTTTGTTACAGAAAACAAATATTAAACATTTTATTAAATAAATGAAATTAAATGTGGCTATGTTCTCTTTCTTGTTTATATTTATATTTCAGCATGACGCCCGTGTGTTGCCCTTGTCTTTTTGTTCCCATTAGAATTTTGTAGGACTTTGAAGAAGTTATACAATATAAATAACTCATAAAATCCTTGAGTACGGCAATCCCCAACGACAGGGCGAACTTGACCGCGGAAAACATTCAGGTGCAATTTAAAATAAAAAGAAAAACTAAAAATTTAAAATAATACATTTGTAACTAAAACAAATCTTTTGTAAATCCATTCAATTTTGGAGATATGGGCAATTTATGTATTATAATAATATACATCGAGGCCCAGGTGGCAGAGAATCAAAACCCAGCGTCTGCCCCCACAGAGCTGACCCAGCACATGAGTAAGCGGGCGGACGAGCCTCAAGGCAACCCACCACTCTGCGAAGGCCGACATCCGCCGGGTAGCAAATCCCCGGAGCGAGAGTGCAAGGCCAAGGACCAAAACCAAGAAGGCAAGACTAGCAACCGACCGGCCGATGGACCCCATCAGGCCTCACGCGGAGCAGAGCATGGCCACACCCCCAAGGTACAACGACGTATAATCTCTTTGCAAAACAAACTCTCTTTGTGCTTTTAATTTTACATAATATATGTAAAAAAAATAAAAATAAAAATAAAAATAAAAATAAAAATAAAAATAAAAATAAAAATAAAAATAAAAATATCATTATTATTATTATTATTATTATTGTTGTTGTTATTGTTGTTATTGTTGTTATTGTTGTTATAAATACATAAATAAATAAATAAAACATTGCTATAATGTACAAATCCCGTCCCCCCCGCCGTCCCAGAAGTCCGCCAGATATTTGTGGGACCGTGGGTCCAAAAAAGTTGGGCATCACTGCAGTGCCGTTATGACTTTTAAAAGTTGGTTGGTCCAGCTTCAACACAGTCCGCAAGCATTTCAGACATGCTGTATACTGAAAACTATACATTTTCATAATCTCGTGGTTAAGGTCAAACAGATTTAGGGCATATTTTTACATAAAACCTGTTATTCAAAGTATGTTTTTCAGATAACAAAAATATGTAAATCTATGTTCATTGTAATGCATAACATTTTGTACAAATTCCTACTGAGTCATCACATGTTCAGTGCTGATGGCATGATAGGCAACATATGATCAGTGACTGATCACTGCTATAGTTGTCCTGCATGTATTTAAACCTGCGGTTTGCTTTGCTGTTCAAGGTACAAAACTATGGGAATTGACAGTGTGCCTTCACAAAGAGAGCTGATTCCACATAATATTTAATAATGCTAAGCATCAGGTATCAAAAAGATTAGGCTTTTTATGCTTTAAAAAATTGTAATATTCTTTGAATGTTTGAAGAAAATTGTGGCTAGTAGCTATGGATGTAATATTTGACCTCAGCCACTTCAGCAATCTTGCCTTTGATGTATTTTAAATGAAATAAGCTTTTTCTTCAAGCTGGGCAAATTCTGTGCAAATGAATCCTGTTTCTCACTTCCTTTTCAATCAGGGGATTGTTTTTCATGGGATGCATGGACGGGACGAGGACCGATTTGTAGCATCTGATTGTTGAATTATTCATTTAATACAGAAATATAGATAGAAAAATCTATAGTTGTCCACATTGCAGTTTGAATTTTATGGCTTCACTCTATCACAGTTTGCTTACAATATATATATTTTTTTACATTTATTTGCTCAAATTAAGCATTTTCAATGTGATTTTTTTGATTTTCTGACATCAGGTTTTTGACATCCCAAAGAAAGAATCCTACTTCACGGTAAATCACTTCACTTTAAATTCACTGGAATCAATAACTGCAATAAACAAGGGATTAGTGTCAAAAAAACAGGTAGAATTTGTTTTTTTTCATTGTCTATAAAAAAAGAAGACAAATTGCAATTAACACATCAACCAATTCATCCAGCGTCCAGAGGAAACAAAAAGACGCAACCATACAAAGGACAAACAAGACAAAAATAACGAAGACAAGGCAACATATTGTATTTACTCAGACCACCTTGGTTCCCGCAACTTCTATTAAATATTGTATTTATCTCCAGATAGACATGGATTGTTTTTTAATTGGTTAGATGGACTGTTAAGGCGCCACACGGTGGAAAAGTGGTTAGGAAAGATGTTGATACAAAGTGAATCAAACTAGAGTAAAATGTTTGTGCATTGTCAACAAATCTGCTACAACAAGAAACTTGTTTTGAATCCAAACAAAGTAAATCTACAGAATCATGTTCGCCTGCTGTCAGTGACACCAGGATCTGAGTTATTCAAATAGGACACATAATTATAGCTGCGTATTAGCTGGCCTAAATGAAGCATGAAGAAACAAAAGGGGTCACAGGATTGAACCCTAGGGAACTCCGCAGGTCATAGTCATTTGGTCTGAGACACAGTTACCAATGCCTGTCCTCCATATAGGACTTGAATCAGTTTAGAGCAGCACCAGAGATTCACAGCCAGTTTTCTAACCGCTGTAATAAGATCACATGGTCAGCTAGGTCAAAGCTATGTTTTGTAGTTGTTATTTGGTTCATATCGCCTCTGGTTTGACATCATAAACTCACCAATAGATTTTGGATATTGCATTTGCAGCTCCGTTTTTGTCACAAATATTTCACTTGTCCCTGAGATTCACACACACACACACACACACCACCCAGCCAGGCATAAGTGCTCACAAGCAGCATCGAGAATGTAAACAAAGTCGATGAAGGAAGGAAGGAAGGAGGAAGGAAGGAAGGAAGGAAGGAAAGAAGGGAGGAAGGGAGGAAGGAAGGAAGGAAGGAAGGAAGGAGGAAGGAAGGATGGAAGGAAGGAAGGAAAGAAGGGAGGACGGGAGGAAGGAAGGAAAGAAGGGAGGAAGGAAGGAAGGAAGGAAGGAGGAAGGAAGGATGGATGGAAGGAAGGGAGGAAAGAAGGGAGGAAGGAAGGAAGGAAGGAAGGAAGGAAGGAAGGAAGGAAGGAAGGAAGGAAGGAAGGAAGGAAGGAAGGAAGGAAGGAAGGTAGGAGGGAAGGAACACAAGTGCTCACAAGCAGCATCGAGAATGTAAACAAAGTCGATGAAGGAAGGAAGGAAGGAAGGAAGGAAGGAGGGAGGGAGGGAGGGAGGGAGAGAGGGAGGAAGGAAAGAAGGAAGGAAGGAAGGAAGGGCAATACAAGTTAAGCTCAGCCTAACACTACAAAGACTCTCCTTACTGAGCATTCCCTCGCAAATGTATTGTCTTTAGTGAATAAAATCAACCAATTACCATTACACAATACCCACAGTAAGAGAATTTGTTTAGCGGAGTATTTTTGAAGTGGAAAAAGTTGCATTCATGCGTTGTGAGGATTGCCATTGCATGGCTTTGCTCTAAAAAGCAATAGCAACATTTGACGATTAGTCGACTATGAACAAAGTTTTAAAATATTTGAATGAAATTAGTCGAAGACAGCCCAAGCGTGCACACAAACAGCAGTCTCAGAAATGATGTTTTTGCAAGAGGCTACAGTATACAGACAATGATAGCTAACCTTAGGAGCTAAATTTAGCCATTAACTGACAACAAACATAACTGATGTGCGTTACGCAGGGGGTGAGTGGGTGGTTAGAGAGCGGATGCAGTACGAGTTTTTTTTTTCCATTCACTGCAAGTCACTAGAGTAATGTAATGGCAGAAAATGTAGTGAGTTATCTTGTGCAATATGGGTTCATGCAGCAGTGCAAGGTACACCAACATATATTGGATATCCTTTAAATAACTAGAGAAGCACTCCGCCACTCACCATAGTCCCCCCACACAAAAATAATAATATTTTTTTTTAATCAGTATCCTGTATTTTTTCCAAGTGCTCTGACCATTTTTTTAGTTGTCTACAAAAATGTCCACAATGGATCGCACTGTTAAAGAATCCTTTAAAAAAATACCTGGATCCAGACGGTGATCAGGATCATCCCACAAAATGTAGTCACTTGTTCCATATCCCATTTCTAACCATTCCTGAAAATGTCATCCATATATTGTTCATATGAGGTAGAGCTGTAGATTGGAATACGATAGTAATAGTTAATATGTTCCCACGCTGAGTGAAATAAACAAGCAATGGTGCTGCTGTGATGGCCAGGTTGCTATGATGATTGGACTGGCCAATAATTTACATAAACATAAGCAAACATAAACAATGGCCACACAGCAATGCGTGCAGCAGCAGACAATGCGTGCAGAGTGAAGTATCCCCTCCAGCACATACTGTAAGTGTGGTATTCATTATATGTATACTACAGCTGGTGTTTCTAGAAAATTCAATGATTAAAAAAAAGTAATAATAATATCCAGCAAGCCACTTTTTCATATATAAAAATGTCTCATATAAAGGATGTGTCTGTAAAGCTGGGCGTCCATCACATTATTCATTTATTTTATTAATTCATTTTCTATACCGCTTATCCTCACAAGGGTCGTGGGCGTTCTGGAGCCTATCCCAGCTGTCTTTGGGCGAGGGGCGGGTTACACCCTGGACTGGTCGCCAGCCAATCACAGGGCACATATAGACAAACAATCATTCACACTCACATTCATACAATTTAGAGTCGCCAATTAACCTAGCATGTTTTTGGAATGTGGGAGGAAACCGGAGTACCCGGAGAAAACCCACACATGCACGGGAAGAACATGCAAACTCCACACAGAGATGGCCGAGGGTGGAATTGAACCCTGGTCTCCTAGCTGTGAGGTCTGCGCGCTAACCACTTGCCCGCCGTGCCGCCTCATTTATTTATATATGTATTTATTTTCAAGAAGGCCTTAGAAAATATATTTTTAATAGAAGTGAACTGTAATCTCCTGGACTTGAATGAGCTGCCACAACACTAGTCTAGTGGCTATGTAAACTGCAGCCAGCTGCCAAGGATGAAAGCCACCAGGAGCAGTGCTTGTGACCTGAGCATAAGGATGGGAACAGCTGGTGACTAAAATCAGAGACCCTCCACAGGCCAGACCTTCTTTTTCAAACACACTCCTAGTCTGCACGTATCGAGGGGGTGCTCTACCTTCCTGCTACTTGTCTGACTATGTGCCACATAGAAGGGATGGTAGACACTAGAGCAGGTCAGAAATCTTCGGGATCTGCGATCTGATGACAGCAAAGACCATAACGTTCACCTGCTCATCTGCAACCTCATCAAGTCATTCTTCAAATGACACATTATGTCACATTTTGTCAGGTAATGCAGAAAAAATGTCAGTCAGCCAGAGGGCATAAGACAAAAAGCTGACTGCATTTCCGTGTCCATTACATCTCAGTCGCTCCCCCAAACATCCATTTATTCATTTTCACATGACAACATCAATGGAGACAGCACGAAACAGGCTTACATCTACACCAGAATTATTCATTACAAGCCCTATTTCTGAATGTACAATTATTTATGTGCTTCAATTATAGATAAAGCGGTGAGAAAGGGGCAAACTCCAGACGTAATACAGAAAGTTTATGGATTCCAGTAACAGAGCTTTTGAGTTTTTTTTTTTTTCCAAGATCTATGTGATAATTTGGGATTGCTCTTGGCAACGACTTGTGAGAAGAAGAAATAATTAGGCTTCACTGTGATGCAGTCAAAATACATGAAGTGCAGCCTCTGCTGCCATAACTACAAAAGAACGTAATTGAGACATTTGCTGTGTGTTTCATCTCTGCATGCAGACTATTGAAACAGCATCTATATCATTTAGAATTCAAAAGTCCACCTTGGTACATAATGTTTAAGCACAGAGCGATGAAGCAAAATGTTGGAAATGTGTGGACATTACCATAATTACCATAATTTTAGGTGTATACAGTGCATCCTGAAAGTATTCACAGCGCTTCACTTTTTCCACATTTTGTCATGTTACAGCCTCATTCCAAATTGTATTAATTTAATCTCTTACCTCAAAATTCTACACAAAATACTCCATTATGACAATGTGAAAAAGTTTTTTTTTTTTTACTTTTTTTGAATTTATTAAAAATAGAAAACTAAGAAATCACATTTACATAAGTATTCACAGCCTTTGCCATGAAGCTCAAAATTGAGCTCAGGTGCATCTTTTTTCCACTGATCATCCTTGAGATCTTTCTACAGCTTAATTGGAGTCCACCTGCAGTAAATTCAGTTGATTGGGCATGATTTGGAAATATAATAACTGTCTATATAAGGTCCCACAGTTGACTGTGCATGTCAGAGCACAAACACCAAGCATGAAGTCAAAAGAACTGTCTGTAGACCTGCGAGACAGGATTGTCTTGAGGCACAAATCTGGGGAAGGATACAGAAACATTTCTGCTGCTTTGAAGGTCCCAATGAGCACAGTGGCCTCCATTATTCGTAAATGGAAGACATTTGGAACCACCAGGACTCTTCCTAGAGCTGGCCGGCCTTCTAAACTGAGCGATCGGGGAAGAAGGGCCTTAGTCAGGGAGGTGACCAAGGCCCCGGTGGTCACTCTGTCAGAGCTCCAGCGTTCCTCTGTGGAGAGAGGAGAGCCTTCCAGAAGGACAAGCATCTCTGCAGCAATCCACCAATCAGGCCTGTATGGTAGAGTGGCCAGACGAAAGCCACTCCTTAGTAAAAGGAACATGGCAGCCCGTCTGGAATTTGCCAAAAAGCACCTGAATGACTCTCAGACCATGAGAAACAAAATTCTCTGGTCTGATGAGACAAAGATTGAACTCTTTGGTGTGAATGCCAGGCGCCATGTTTGGAGGAAACCAGGCACTGCTCATCACCAGGCCAATACCATCCCTACAGTGAAGCATGGTGGTGGCAGCATCATGCTGTGGGGATGTTTTTCAGCAGCAGGAACTGGCAGACTAGTCAGGATAGAAGGAAAAATGAATGCAGCAATATATAGAGATATCCTGGATGAAAACCTGCTCCAGAGCGCTCTTGACCTCAGTAGACTGGTCATGTACCTTGACCATATAGACATTAGACATTAGCACACAGCCAAGATCTCAAAAGATTGGCTTCAGAACCACTCCGTGAATGTCCTGGAGTGGCCCAGCCAGAGTCCAGACTTGAATCCGATCTAACATCTCTGGAGAGATCTGAAAATGGCTGTGCACAGACGTCTCCCATCCAACCTGATGGAGCTTGAGACTTATTGCAAAGAAGAATGGGCAAAACTGCCTAAAGATAGGTGTGTTAAACTTGTGGGATCATATTCAAAAAGACTTGAGGCTGTAATTGCTGCCAAAGGTGGATCAACAAAGTATTAAGCAAAGGCTGTGAATACTTATGTAAATGTGATTTTTTTGTTTTCTATTTTTAATAAATTCAAAATATGTCAAAAAAAACTTTTTTCACATTGTCATAATGGAGTATTTTGTGTAGAATTTTGAGGTAAGAGATTAATTTAATACAGTTTGGAATGAGGCTGTAACATGACAAAATGTAGAAAAAGTGAAGCGCTGTGAATACTTTCTGGATGCACTGTATACGCCGCTACTTTTTTCTCCTTTGCACCCTGTGGTGGATACAGTCATGCAGCTAATTCGTGGTCACGTTGTGGTCTTTTATGCTTTGGGGCAGTCGTTTTATGCTTTGTGTGCACATTAGTGAGTACCACTTATTGCTTATCCCATTTGATATTGAGTAAAGCGATAGCGATCTGATATTTTGTAGAAATCCAAGTAAATTGTTGGTAAATAGTGTATTTTAAATGTAGGCCAAAAAGTTCACTTGATCTTTATTCTACTATTCAGCAATACAAACATGGCAGATACTTTAGCCCAAGCATCCACAATCCATTCACATATGGTGGCGTAACTCACCCGCCACTGCCTCCATGTTCGCCGTGTCCCAAAGAACGGCAATGTTTACACCAATGTCCAGTGGTTGGAGTTCTTTTGTTAATCTTCCCGGAATTATGTCATTTTCAAAATTTATTTGCTTCACTTGGTTTTTCCCAGTATTGGAGAGATGGGCGCGATGTTGTTTTGCAGCCCCGCAGGCGTGGCGGACGTTAAGTGTACATACTAAGTCATGTTCTCTGATTGGTTTATCGCTGCCAGCGTTTGTATTACATCTCAGTGTCATCAGGAAATGGTCCGACAGTCAATCAAGCGGAGCTCTTACCAAAGTAGCACAACAATATTTTTACAGATTTTGGAACTCGGTGCACACATAAGGCGTATTATCGATTTTTGAGAAAATTAAAGGCTTTGAAGCGCACCTTATAGGGCAGGAAATAATGAGTTGTTAGACTAAATGAACAACTGTTTAAGTAGGTGAAAGGTCAGGAATACGCAATTGAAATTGGGTTAATTAATTTACTAAACAGGCCCTTTTGGCCTGATTAGGGTGAGGAGAAATTGTTTAGCTACTTTCCACTTTGTTCCCATTAATGATATACATTACTACAAATTACTGAAATATTAAAGTATAGATATTTTGATTGATTTTAGAGCCGAAAGATCTGTTATCGTAATTATCGATATTTCAGTAATAAATCACAAATCATGGAGAAGTCGCAGAGAGGTGTATGTGATGTTTTTCAGTTTGAAGGCGATTGATCTCGGGGCTTTTGCTCAGTGGATGGAGCGTGTCGGGAGGTTCACTGTCGCCAGCAACGGATTCAGGGGTTGATTTGCCTTGAGGCGTGTGACGCTGCTTGTGTGTAGCGCCAAGCAAAGAAGCAGAGAGACCAGGGCCGTGTGTGCTCAAGGAATTGTGGGTTTGTTCCACTCCAACACTTGAAGAGGATGACTTTAGCGGTTTTACTGTCAGGCCCTGATTGTCACCTGTGTGACTTATTTCTCAGTTCCGGTTCTTTTGCTTGTATTTTGTAGTACTTCCTGTTTTGTTCCACCTAGTTTAATGCTGCCTTTACTTTCTCGTTGTCTCTCCTGGTGCTAATTTGTGTTTGCTTTATTAAGTTCAGCCGATGGCGTCTTTCTTTTTTAAAAGCATTGTTGCAAGTATTGTACGTCAATGTCTCTTGCCCTCGGTGTGTGTTTTTGCCACAAGCTCTGTATTGATTCCTTTTTCCGCTCTGGTCTTGAAAGTAATTAAAGATTTTACCTGCACTGGCTTCCTGTTTCTGCATCCTGGGGTCATCGCACCACACCGTACCATGACATTTGTTTCCCAAGAGGAGGAGAAGTACATCGATGAATGACTTTTTTGGTAGACTGCTGTTTAACCAGCCGTATTACACGTACTGTCCAGCAGGGTTTGGAAAAACACACAAACACAAGTCTAAAAAGTATTTGTGTAACTTCTTGATGTGTACTAAATATCTCATATCGTTACGTGGATTATATGGTCCAGAAATTATGGTATTTATATTTTTTGTTGCATGCCAGTTGCAAAACCAGTTTCAATTATTCATTGATATCACTTTTGTATGGGCAAGCAGGACCTGACAACAAAATTATAATTACTTACAAATCTGCCTTTTTTTGGTTTTGCTCTCCAAAAAGTAATTGATTATCCTGCATTAAAAAGGCTGACAATTAAGGGTGGATTAAAATAATAAGATTATGAAGAGTGATTTTACAATTGTTGTTTTTTTTTTAAAGGTTAGAGGTTAGAGGTTAAGATCTTCGTCCTAGTAACATCTTATATTATTTTTGGAAATGATAAAAACAGAACTCATTAAAAAACACACTGGTGAGTTTACCAGGCCACTAAGAATAAACAAAAACCTAAACATTTTTTTTCCTGCTGTACACGGAATCGTACTACACACACTCTACGCACAATGACAGTCCACAGTACACTTTTAGAACTTCACCTTGTTCTGGGGAGCATGAAGAGACATCCCAGAGGAGGACATATGTTGCGTGTAGCACGGGTGGTCAAAACATCAGCCAAGCAACCTCATTGCCATCAAAACCTCAACACCATCAATAGCAGCCAAGCAAGCAGTGCTGTTTTTGCTTTAACCGCGCCTGGCACCCAACCCAAGCAGCATCCACACTACCACTGTCCTAGCACTACCACCAGGATTCTCTATACTAACCTTGTCCACAGATCATATGAAAGATAAACAGACACCAATGGGACTTCTCCAGCCACTCAAAAAAACACAGTATCTGCTGAAGAAGCACTGACTTGTCTGGACTTATGTTGTGCAAGAATTACCCAAACCGTAAAGGGTAAACTCCCTTTAAGAAAAAGAAATCAGAGACAAAGAGCAATACTTACTGATACACCTGTCGAGATGGAACTGGAAGTAGAGCAGGAGATGAGGTCTGAGAAGGTGGAATAGAAAATAAGCTCGCCGAAAAGAAGTCTGCACAGTAACAGACAAAACAATCCAACAATGTCACAGGCTACAAAAGAAAAGTCCCAAAAAAAACAAAATGAAAGCCTGTAACATTGAGCACTGAACATCGATTACCATGCATGCACCTGCATGGAACACTTGAAGTACTCAAAGCCAAAAGAAGCCTGGGTTAAGTGTATGACATGACACATTTGTGGGCTCATGAAACTTGCACTCCAGGAGTGCCGTGCACTTGTTTCCAATGTTTGTCTAACACTGACACCGACAAAAGCCTGGCACTCGCCTTCTTACAAGGTAACCAAAGCGCTTCACAGTGAAAGCCATTACTCATTCACTCCACAGTCAAACACGAGTAATGCTAACCACATCTGTATCCACAGCTGCCCTGTGGTTGACTGATGAAAACGTGGCTGCCAACATGGCTGGCACTGTGCCCGAGAGGCTGCTGGATTTATTAATATAGATAATTTAGTTTCATATGTTTTCATTATTTATTCATACAGTAAGACTTGAAAATATATGGTAATGGTAATGGTTTTATTTCATTTGAACATGCATCAGATTACAATTGAATGCATCCCATAATCAGTTCACAGTTCCACATGTCCAAAAGGAGTTGGAAGAAGCAAAGCTTATTAAATCCTACCCCTCCATCTGGTACTTTTACAATCAGTAACTGTTACATTTTTTTTTTAATAATGCACCTTGTACCGAAGTACGAGGTGATATGACTAAGCTAGTCCATTTCAGAATCAAACAAATTGTTGATTATATGTGCCCTGTACTGGTTGCTACCAAGTGGTAAACATAATTATGTTGTCATAATTAATTACTTCAAGATATAAAGATCACACAAGGTCTCAATGTGAATTTGACATTGCATAAAACCTAAGCTATGTATTACCTGCCAAGACAGCTTTTTATTTGTAAAATACATTTTAATGGTAATAGTTTTATTTCATTCGAACATGCATCACAATTGAGTGCATCACATAATCAGTTCACAGTTCCACATGTCCAAAAGGAGTAGGAAAAAGCAAAGCTTATTAAATCCTACCCCTCCATCTGGTACTTTTACAATCAGTAACTGCTACATTTGTTCACTTCCTGCTTTCCATAATACAGTTTAAGGTTTTTTTTTTGTTTGTTTGTTTTTGTACCGAAGTACAAGGTGATATGACCATCCAATGACATAATGGGTACCATAGTAAGTGTCAATATAGTGATATATATACAGTGAAGAAAATAAGTATTTGAACACCCTGCTATTTTGCTATTTCTCCCACTTAGAAATCATGGAGGGGTCTGAAATTTTCATCGTAGGTGCATGTCCACTGTGAGAGAGATAAACTAAAAAGAAAAATCCAGAAATCACAATGCATGATTTTTTAACAATTTATTTGTGTGATACAGCTGCAAATAAGTATTTGAACACCTGTGTATCATCTAGAATTCTGACCCTGAAAGACCTGTTAGTCTGCCCATTAGAAGTCCACCTGCACTCCATGTATCATCCTGAATCAGATGCACCTGTTTGAGGTCGTTAGCTGCATAAAGACACCTGTCCACCCCATACAATCAGTAAGACTTTAACTTGTAACATGGCGAAGACCAAAGAGCTGTCCAAAGACACCAGAGACAAAATTGTACACCTCCACAAGGCTGGAAAGGGCTACGGAGCAATTACCAAGCAGCTTGGTGAAAAAAGGTCCACTGTTGGAGCTATCATTAGAAAATGGAAGAAGCTAAACATGACGGTCAATCTCAATCGGAGTGGAGCCCCATGCAAGATATCACCTCGTGGGGTCTCAATGATTCTAAGAAAGGTGAGGAATCAGCCCAGAACTACACGACAGGACTTGGTCAATGACCTGAAAAGAGCTGGGACCACCGTTTCCAAGGTTACTGTAGGTAATACACTAAGACGTCATGATGTGAAATCATGCATGGCACGAAAGGTTCCCCTGCTTAAACCAGCACATGTCAAGGCCCGTCTTAAGTTTGCATATGACCATTTGGATGATACAGAGGAGTCATGGGAGAAAGTTTTATGGTCAGATGAGACCAAAATAGAACTTTTTGGTCATAATTCCAATAAGCGTGTTTGGAGGAAGAAGAATGAAGAGTACAATCCGAAGAACACCATCCCTACTGTGAAGCATGGGGGTGGTAGCATCATGCTTTGGGGGTGTTTTTCTGCACATGGGACAGGACGAGTGCACTGCATTAAAGAGAGGATGACTGGGGCCGTGTATTGTGAGATTTTGGGGAACAACCTCCTTCCCTCTGTCAGAGCATTGAAGATGGGTCGTGGCTGGGTCTTCCAACACGACAACGACCCGAAGCACACAGCCAGGAAAACCAAGGAGTGGCTCCGTAAGAAGCATATCAAGGTTCTAGCATGGCCCAGCCAGTCTCCAGACCTGAACCCAATCGAAAATCTTTGGAGGGAGCTCAAACTCCGTGTTTCTCAGCGACAGCCCAGAAACCTGACTGATCTAGAGAAGATCTGTGTGGAGGAGTGGGCCAAGATCCCTCCTGCAGTGTGTGCAAACCTGGTGAAAAACTACAGGAAACGTTTGACCTCTGTAATAGCAAACAAAGGCTACTGTACCAAATATTAACATTCATTTTCTCAGGTGTTCAAATACTTATTTGCAGCTGTATCACACAAATAAATTGTTAAAAAATCATGCATTGTGATTTCTGGATTTTTCTTTTTAGTTTATCTCTCTCACAGTGGACATGCACCTACGATGAAAATTTCAGACCCCTCCATGATTTCTAAGTGGGAGAAATAGCAAAATAGCAGGGTGTTCAAATACTTATTTTCTTCACTGTAGCACATCATGACTGGTTCAAGACTCTTCATCCTTGTATTTAGCAAACATCAACTGCTTGTATTGTTTCTTGAATTGGCTCATCGTTGTGCATAGGATTTCTATCACTATCTTCTGGCCTCATCCCACACTGCAAAATAGGTTAGATTATTTGAAGACTCTAAATTGTCCATATACAGTATATGAATGTGAGCAAGAATGGTTGCCATTGGCTGGCGACCAGTCCAGCGAGTACCCCGCCTCTCACCCAAAGTCAGGAATAGGCTCCAGCAAAGAAAATGAATGAATGCTCGATAAAGTATAAATGTCAGTTTAGAATTGTTGAGAACTTTAACAAGAAACCTTTATGAATGTGAGTCGGGCTAATCAGCCCCAAATCATACTGCATATCATCTTTATGCAGACTACCATATAAGAAGCAGGGTTCTTTAATAACCTTTAAATAATAGACTCCATTACATCAGAGATGTGACAAATGTGACAGAACAATGCCTTTTCGTTGTCCTTCACAAAACTCAGTGATGCCCGTGAAAGTAGGGTGGTGACTGTAAGTATCGCAGTGTGAGGACATTGTTAATAGATCCTCTGGTGACACATTTCATTCAGGCTCTCATTGTAATTGCTTTTTACATGACAAAGTAATAGTGTTAGGGCTTTGGAGACGGTGAAAAGTCCCTTGAAAATAGAGACCTTTGAAATTAAACCTTGCTTTTCAATTTTCACTCCCATAAGACTTGAGCAATTAAATGGATTTTAACCCAGCACTGTATAATAAGACATAAATAAGTTTCAAAGTGTCATTACTTCTTTTACACAGACTTCAATGGAAGCTGTTTTCTTCATGTTCTACTTTATGATTAACAAGTGAGATGAGATACTGATGTTTTGTCCCTCTGTGTGTGATCCACTTAAGAACCAGAGCAATGCTCTGCGTTGGGTCTCTCCCAAGGGCCCCCTCGTACTTTTGCAACCTTGATCAGAAGTGGTTATTGCTTTTGAAGGTTGCATTCCATCCAACTTGTACACATATTTTTTGTTGTGGCTTTTTGTCCAAATTTCCCTTTAGATCACCAAAAGCAGTCTTTTTAAGAGGTTCAGTTCAGTATGTCTTGCAGTATTTGACGATATTTGACGATTCCAGAATGCTTTTGCACTTCACTTCTGCAGGGTAATCGACATAGATTTGTTACACTGAAATGTCGAAGTGCGTGGTTGTTATGCACAGAAAACACAAGCTATTAGCATTGTGCCTACCAGTGTTACCACCTCCTCAGAAAGAACAGTAGCTATTGGTTGACTGAATTTGCTAAATGACGAAATGCCACTTCATTACGGTCACAGGAATTTGCTGGAGTCTATCCCAGCTGATTTTGAGTAAGATTCTTGACGAGAAGATCTTGATCTTGAGAACTTTTCTGCCCTGACGGAACAGTCACCAAAGGGTACATGATGGACAGTTGTGAGAAGTGGAAGGTCAAATACTTGGTGACGTCTACCCAATCAGAACCATGATAACAGGTCTGGTGCTGTTTGGATTATGCACTTGCCTTGGTGTATCGCAGGATTCTTAAGATGGAAGCGGCGGTTCAACGCACCCCAACAGCTGCCCCTCATGATTGATATGGTGGGTAAAGCTGTTAGCACTCGGACTGTGATATGAATCACAACAAGGAAGGAGGAGCTTTTGGCTTTGCTAAGGCAGATGGATCGAAGAGACCACGATCGACAAACAAAGTAGACGGGATTCTATTGGAATGTAACTACTTCCACTAACCCAAACAAACTACTTCATCTGTATTTCGGCCTATCCCTCAATGGTTTACCAACATCGTGTTGTGACAACAACTACTCCCACCCTCCAGTAATTCTTCACGGACACCTGTTTGTTGTCTGGGCTCAGCCACGGACGTCTCCATGGCAACTGCTGTGTTGTCGCAGTGACACCCTGCACACCAAGGTTCCAAGATGGTGTACCTGATGGGGGTAATATGCACAACGCATCCAAAGACATGCATATGCGCATTTGCACACACACCCCGTAACTCATCCAACGCCTTCGCCGCTATATACCCCGAGTGCGGGCGTGATGGGGACCACAGCCTGCGCCTTAATTGGCTGCATGGGGCTGTGGCTGGCTGCGCTGGGATTTTGTGGCACTAGTCTTGTGTTCCTGTTGTGTAAATGTATGCTGGTCATACTTGTGCAAATGTATGCCGCGTCCCACACTGCTCCTCTACAAGGATTTTAGTTTGGAATTTGTATTTTTTCCTTCCCATCTCTTCTTGTTGTTCCCCTCCCACTCTCAGTCCAGAAATACTATTGACTCTTAATCAGTAAATTATTATTTCAGTACATGTTTGGAAAAGTGGTCACAACATAATTTCATATCAGTACATTGCATCACTTTGCAGTACAGAGTAGTTTGTCATTTCATCGCATTTGTGACCTCACTCTATCTTGGTATCATGGTCACTAAATGTCAATACCTTTAAACTGATGAGAAAATACCACCAGGAAGTATGCTGTCAATGTCGTGATGGCTCTAATAATCTTAAAAACTGGGAGGTCATTTAGAAGGTTATAAACATGCTCTCACGATGAAAATATTATGTTTAGAAAGAATCCTACTTCACGCAAACTCACTTATCACACCGGGTCTTGAACAAATTAACCTCGATAAATGAGGGATTGCTGTATGCCTTTTCAGAGATCCCCTCCTGTCGTTGTGTAGTTGCTAGAAACTACATCTGAAGCTTAATCATATTCTGATTCTGCAGACTTTAGACTTCTTTAGACATTTTCCATCATGTTGCTCATACATTTTTTTGCTTTAGTACATTCAAGGTTTTCCAGTAAATTCTCTTATCTTTCCTCCTCTCTGACTGTGCTGCCTCTCGCTCTCTCAGGATTCAGGATAAGGAGTGAATTACACAGCAGAACAGTCCTCGATAGTAGAGACAGAGATTACCCTCCCTGATCTTTCGACAGACAAAAAATAGTTCAGTGCAAAACCCATCCTGAGGGGCTTGCCTGCTCACTCCTGACTGACTGACTGCACATTAGCATGCAGCAGGCAAGAGAAAGAAGCGGTTTACCCCTTTTGACCCGCCACTTGACTCCAGAATGAGAGGAATGGAGGGAGCCCGTGCTGTAAATGTTCAGGCTGTCCCCAACAATGATCAGCACACTTGCAAAAACGACAAAAAAAAAAGAAACCTAGTTCAGCATGTTTAACATTTGCTTCCTGTGCCAGGTACAAAATGCTCTCTTTTTTCAATAGACTAGACAAAGCTAAAGAGGCTTACAACCCAAAAAGCAGCCAAGATTTGTTGGCTCTGAAATTCAACATATGCAGCCTTTGGTTTAATATGTTAGCAGGGCTTAAGCAGCTGATGGTGCACTGCAACCAAAAAGTGACCTGACCTGGCAGTCAGTAGTGCAATATTTTGTGTCGTAACACCCACCCCCCTGCACGGCAGTCGAGTGGTTAGCGCACAGACCTCGCAGCTAGGAGACCGGAGTTCAATCCCAACCCTCGGCCCTCTCTGTGTGGAGTTTGCATGTTCTCCCCGTGCATGCGTGGGTTTTCTCTGGGTACTCCGGTTTCCTCCCACATTCCAAAAACATGCTAGGTTAATTGGCGACTCCAAATTGTCCATAGGTATGAATGTGAGTGTGAATGGTTGTTTGTCTATATGTGCCCTGTGATTGGCTGGCGACCAGTGCAGGGTGTACCCTGCCTCTCGCCCGAAGACAGCTAAGATAAGCGGTAGAAAATGAATGAATGAACACCCACACACACACACACACACACAACTATAACACCATTGAGAACCTTTCATTATTTGGTGAACGCCTCAAGTCGTTCCTGTTCCTGCATTTTTCGCCCCACAATCCTTTCAAAGTTCTGATCCACTCGGTGCCTCATTCACCTAAGCTGCTGCTTTACCATCTAATTAGGAAGCATGAATTATATATCAGCTAGTGTCATATATGGAACTGGCAAAACATCCACAGAAAGTGTGAGGCAGGCAACGATGATAAGCATGACATCCGCTTCTCAGCAAGGAACTATAGGAAGAAAGACAGTGCTTGAAGATTTAGGGTTGAGACAGTGCAATAAAATATGAGTTTTCTTTTATCAGGTCGGTGCCTTCTGACAGTATGTTTGCTTTTGAAGGTCATGCTGCGTTTGATTGAAGTAAGAATATCTGCAGTGTATGACACAATAGACGGACTTGGCTTAAAGAAAATTCTGCTAATGTCTGTGTTTGTGCGTGTGTGTGTGTTCCTGGCATTATGCCTCAATTTTTATTTGTTGATGAATCAGAGTCTATTTTGGCCCACGCACCAGCTTAAAGGGGAACTGCACTTTTTTTTTATTTTGCCCATTATTCACAACATGAACATATATTTCTTTCCCCTTTCTGTACATTATAACACAAGAAAACAAGTTAATATGAGCTAGCTAGCAATGAATGTCAAGGAAAATACCTAATATTAGGACGCTAAAGCCTCACAAAAAGGGCAACAACGTTCCATTTACATAACTTTCTTGTATATTAAAAGAAACAGCGATGTTATTATTGTAGCAAAAAACTATTTTTATCTTTTTATAACACGATACCTCGCTAACTGCTAATTTCAGCGTCATTCACAGACAGAAGAGTGGATACGTAGCTCAATTTCGCAACAAAGACTCATTTTTTACCTGAGGACTGGAGCACACGTCTTGTGCTGGAAGACACAGCCATCCCAGGGAGAGCAGACATAGTAAGCGTCGCTGCTGTTGTTGACAGAACTAGCACAAGTATGTGTATCATTGTGCCGAGAAAATACCTTTCGGTGGTTTAAATGAATAAGGAATAGGCAGACTGACTAATTATGAGTTTGAAGACACCTATGATGACAATTAAAGGACACACGTGACTTTAGTCAAGTTGTTTTCTATCTTTTGAAGCGGTACCATCATTTTTGTCCATGCCTGATTCATTGGTTTATTTTTTTAAATAACTATGTTAATCAACCATTCAAAAGTGATGGCTGATTTTGATTGTTTAATTTTCAATAAATTTTTTTTTATTGTTACTTTAGTAAATTTCAAGTGATTTCAGTGAGAATTGAGGGATTTTCTTTCTTTAACTGAGGGTTACCAACAATTTTGTCCACATGTGTACCTACTTAAAAAATAAAGTCATGGCTGGGATGGAGACCATGACCAACAGAACAACTGATTTGATTCCAACATACAAAACGTACGGATATCATCATCTTAATTCTTTCTCGGTTTGTGCAGTGTAAACATGTTGATGTTCGTACGTGAGGTTAAAGGGGAGGTCTGTACCTTTTCACAATATGCAAGCAATCTCATTAAAACTGTTTGCATCAATCAACTCAATATAAAAACTCAATATGTCTGCAGTCACACTTCTGTGTCAAATTTGAATTTAGCCAGTGTTTCAAAACTAGGACAAAATTTCCTTGATGATTTTAGTTGGAAACCAAAGGGATGGTGGCCTAGGGGTTAGAATGTTGGCCACACGGTCAAGAAAGCAAAGGTTTGAATCTTTGTTTGAGCATGTCTATATGAACTTTGCATGCTCTTCTGATGCAATTCTCTGGCTGCTCTGGTTTCTTCCCACATAGCAAAATTATGCCTGTTAATTGGAGACTATAAAATGAGTGTGAATGGCTGTTTCTCTATGGCTACTTTCCAACATTCCAATCGTTGACTTGCCCTCAGCACTTAATAGTATAATACATAATTGCCTATGTCATGCAGAGCCAAGGGAAAGGGGATGTGGGAGGAAGCGATAAAAGGAACGCACATGCCACGGTTCACTTTCAGCCCAAGCTGTAGGTGTTGTACTATGCCGCTTCTTACAAATAATAATAAATATCGAAATGGGCATATTTTTTACTGATAATAGGCCATATTGAACCACAAAACAGCATGATTTAGCACGCTTTTCCACTGTCTAATTTTCTCTGGGTTGAGGAAATAGTCGGGACAGCGGATGGTAGAAGCACATCAGGCCCAAACTATCCTTGATCAGAGGCACATTACCAAAACAATCCTCGAAATGTGTCCAACAAAATTCAAACAGAATTGTGTCTTTTGGAAATGTCAACAGACTTACTCCGATCTGTTTAATTTTCAATGGTGAAAAACAAGCACGGCCAAACTAACGAAATTGCCATGTCTTTTGACATCATGAGCACTTTTAAAACGCTATTGCAATGCATCCTGGTGGATGATCACATCGCAAGCCTCAAACTCACCACACCCTGCAAAGTGTTTGGCCCCAAATGCCACACCAATCTAAAGTTTTTTTTTAAAGCGCCACCCCGGTGAGACATTTTTGAGGCGCAATATCTCTCTCACAATAACAGGAAGTCCCACACATGCCAGGCATGCTTGTTCTGAATGCTGCAGTGGGGGGCAGAACTGATTGGCAAAGGGGATCAAAGCATTGGCCGATGTCGATACCGTCCTTTTTCATTGATATCGGCCGGTACCGATTTGTGGCTGATGGATCGGAGTACCCTATATATATATTTTTTGTTTGTTTGTTTGTTTGTTTGATTAGCCTTGTTAGTTTTAGGACATGAGCTGCAGTATGTAGACATGGGTTTGTAACTATGTTTGGATGTACTCAATACCTCAATGTTAGCTGGTGTAAGAGTGGAATTAATTTAAGGTTACGTTACAGCATTTTCTTCAAAAGGGCCAGGAAGTGCCTCTTGTACTCCTAGAGTAGCTTCGGCCGGGAGAGCGGCTTAGAAATCACTGTCATTAATCTCTCCTTCATTTCTTAGTTTCTGTGTGGGAAAACACACTCTGTGTCCATGCTGCGTCTTTATATCTTAATTACCTAAGGGTGAATAAGTCCAAAAGAGAAATTGTACAGCACATATTCTCATAAAAGATTAATATTTTTACGAAGTTGTCTTTTGCATGACAAGCATGAGTAATCACGTAAATTTGACTGTAGACTTTAATATCACTAAATTCATATTGGTTAACATATCAAGACAAACATATATGAAATGTCAATGATCTGTTCATCAAAAAATCATTAATCTCCACCCATTTTACTTCAGTTAAAATGTGTGGACAATATTTATTTGTACTTGTCCTGAATTGCTCACCAGTCAATCACAGTGGAGTCACTGTAATAATGTCATTCATCTACTGGAATGTCAAAGTTGATGTTATGGGTCCCTGTATTTTCCTCTAAAGCACCGCGTTCCGTACTACAGGCAGTTTTCCAACTGACTTTATATCACCGGCAAGCAAGCAACAAAAACACAGTCAGTG
Source organism: Doryrhamphus excisus (assembly GCF_037039965.1). Classification (NCBI taxonomy): domain Eukaryota; kingdom Metazoa; phylum Chordata; class Actinopteri; order Syngnathiformes; family Syngnathidae; genus Doryrhamphus; species Doryrhamphus excisus. The sequence goes on from NC_136369.1 coordinate 5,566,698, forward strand.
ACTGATGCCATGTCATGCCCGCGGTCTTGTTAAAAACACAAGGTATCAATGCGTGTATCAGATTTTGGTTATGACAAAATCAAGTGTTTACAAAAGGAACTGAAGGATTTCTATCTCCCAACAGAAGGGCCTGCGGTCCCTCCCTATGGTTGTTGTGTGAATGAATGGTTTTATTTTGAACATGTTAGAATATGACAAGGCACAATACAACATTATCCAAACAGACAGAAAAAAAGTAGGTAGAAGCATAAACTTATCAACTCCTACCCTTTCCCCAATGCTCAACAAAATATATTTTCTAACTTGTACAAATTGGTTCCAGACCTGACCGTGATAAGTGAATATCTGCAAAGTAATATTTCTTATTTATAAATGTGAGGACATAAAACATTATTACAGCTCTCTAGACATGAAAAACAAACCCTATGGTCAATGTTATACTCGTATTATCCAATATAGTGGTATATATAATATAATAGGGACAATAAGCCATTTAAGACGTAAATTGTGCTTGTGTGTTACAATAAATGTGTTACGGATATGTGAAGGACATGATGTGACATCATGTGTTCAGTGTTGAGTATTAGCTTAGTGTGGGCAGCGGCCGCACTTTTATTAGAGATTTTTATGAGGGATTATTGTGCCTAACATTAATAAATAAATGCAATATTGTCACGAGCGGGCTTGCGAGCTTAGCAATGCGACCCCAGGATGCAGAGAGCAGGACCAAAAATGCAGGTAAAAGGAATTTAAGCTATGTAGACAGCAACTACAGGCAAACCAAACACAAAGACAATGAAGCCACAAACGAAAGAGCACACACCTGAACTAAATAGGGAGTGTGGAAATTAGAGACAGGTGTGTGAAATGAGTCAGAGAGAAAACGGAAGGGAACAAGAAAGGAAGTAGTTACCAAAATAAGGGCATGAAAACCGGAACAGAGGCAAGGAAGGAAACTAAAGGAGCTGTCACGAGAGGGTGACGCCCACATCGTGACACAATATATTAGGTTCTATGTGAAGTATTTCTATAATGCCTCATATTAACTCACTAGCAAGATCTCAGTGTATAGCCTGGTCATATTTTATCTTATCTTATCTTATCTTATTACATTTCACAATGCAAGTGCATCTTCTTGATGCCTTACGATACTTGTGTATTGTGCAAAAAAGGGTATAATTTTGTTTGTTTTGTGATCATAAGTATTATAAGTATATGTATTATGATAATAATACCGATAATAATAGTATTATTGTATGATTTATGCCTGGTTCAAAGAATGTCCTCCTGGACATCCAGTGTAAGCAAACGAATGGACGCTATACTATAAACAATAACTTCTCTCTCAGCCATTGACTTTCATGTCATCTGTGAAACAAAGCAGTTGCTGTTTTGTATCCAGTCAAACCGCCAGCAACTCACAATGTACATATTCTACATATTGTATATGTAGCCAGGTAACAGGATGAGAAGATTGGATTCTTCTTCACCTGAGGCCCCAGGAGCTGACGGCTCCCTTCCAGCCCGATGGAGCCTGAGTCAGATAGAGTCTGCAAGAGGATAATAGACTCCTGCGGAAAGTAATCTATTTCTAAAGAAGAAATAACGGTGAATTGTCCCTCCCTTTCCCCCATTTGGCTTCATGTCCCCAACCTTATCCCTTTACAGCTATTCTCAGCAGAAGCCTTGCAGGTCATTTTTGCAATTTAAATATAGCAGTTCAACTGACTTTGGGTGGAATGGCAAATATTACAGCTTTCAATCAGATGTCCAAAACTTTGCTATTTTATAGCAGCTTTGTGTAAATGTACTTATTTTCTATTTCCCCATCCAATAGCAGTCATAAAAAAATATATTACTTTGTTACAGCAAACTATTTAATATAGTCGATTTTGTGCAGACACCATTGAAGCAACGGTATATTTTTGCTACAGGGCATGGATCTGACATAAAATTAAATTAATGCACTTTAGAAAATATACTATAGTTACTGTTGACATAAATATGGGTTAAAATGCCAAGTTGTTGATTCAAAGTAATCTTCAATTAAAGCAGGAGAATACATTCTCTCGAATATGAGATAATGTCTTTAGAGTGGAACTCCCGTGTGTCCTGTGGAAGTGGTGCCCCGTTAACACGTTGGCGCTCATATGTCCTCCTTTAAATAAAGTTGGAATGAAGTCTTGGCATTGAATGCAGCTGTTACAGCGCAGAGAGCAAATGTAACCAAGGTATTATCATGACAACAATGGATCCAGTCAGTCCAACGCTCCTGGATAGGACCGTCACATCGGAATCCTTTGCAGATGCAGGATGATGATGATGATTGTGATCACTGGACGCATCTGGATTCACTGAAAGAAAAACAGAAACGAGCCATTTTTATTGTGTGGTATTAAAAAAAATAGCTTTGCTGAAGAAAATTGTGCAATTCCCAGAACATCCACATTTTCTGGTTTCGTTTGAACTCTTATAACTACATTTATATTTCTCACACCTTTCCCAGCAGCCATCTATTATTGCTCCTACTAAACCATTCGGGACATTGTTAATTTTCCTGCAGCCTACTTATTATCGTGAGCTGATGCAGCTAAGCGTCACCTTTGCACCCCAACCCCATGAGGTGTCTGGAATACCAGAGTGCCATGGAACTGAAGCTAGGTAACATGTGGTATCACTGCTGTTGGACACTTTAGAACGCTTCCCTTGGAAACTTGATGGGAATTATTTATTAAAACGTCACATGTAGCATTTAGAACTTTAGAAAATTAGTGTTTGTTATTACAGTGTATTTAACCATCTGACATAAATAAGGATTTTAGAAATAAGGAGTTAGTATGTTATGCCGCCGACAGAGAACATACTAACTCCTTATTTCTAAAATCACAAATACTTAAATATACTGATATAGTTAATTTTCAAACAGCTAAAATAATGCATAAGGCTAAAAACAACCAATTACCTGTGTCTTGAACCAGTCATGATGTGCTATACATACAGTGAAGAAAATAAGTATTTGAACACCCTGCTATTTTGCTATTTCTCCCACTTAGAAATCATGGAGGGGTCTGAAATTTTCATCGTAGGTGCATGTCCACTGTGAGAGAGATAAACTAAAAAGAAAAATCCAGAAATCACAATGCATGATTTTTTAACAATTTATTTGTGTGATACAGCTGCAAATAAGTATTTGAACACCTGTGTATCATCTAGAATTCTGACCCTGAAAGACCTGTTAGTCTGCCCATTAGAAGTCCACCTGCACTCCATGTATCATCCTGAATCAGATGCACCTGTTTGAGGTCGTTAGCTGCATAAAGACACCTGTCCACCCCATACAATCAGTAAGACTTTAACTTGTAACATGGCGAAGACCAAAGAGCTGTCCAAAGACACCAGAGACAAAATTGTACACCTCCACAAGGCTGGAAAGGGCTACGGAGCAATTACCAAGCAGCTTGGTGAAAAAAGGTCCACTGTTGGAGCTATCATTAGAAAATGGAAGAAGCTAAACATGACGGTCAATCTCAATCGGAGTGGAGCCCCATGCAAGATATCACCTCGTGGGGTCTCAATGATTCTAAGAAAGGTGAGGAATCAGCCCAGAACTACACGACAGGACTTGGTCAATGACCTGAAAAGAGCTGGGACCACCGTTTCCAAGGTTACTGTAGGTAATACACTAAGACGTCATGATGTGAAATCATGCATGGCACGAAAGGTTCCCCTGCTTAAACCAGCACATGTCAAGGCCCGTCTTAAGTTTGCATATGACCATTTGGATGATACAGAGGAGTCATGGGAGAAAGTTTTATGGTCAGATGAGACCAAAATAGAACTTTTTGGTCATAATTCCAATAAGCGTGTTTGGAGGAAGAAGAATGAAGAGTACAATCCGAAGAACACCATCCCTACTGTGAAGCATGGGGGTGGTAGCATCATGCTTTGGGGGTGTTTTTCTGCACATGGGACAGGACGAGTGCACTGCATTAAAGAGAGGATGACTGGGGCCGTGTATTGTGAGATTTTGGGGAACAACCTCCTTCCCTCTGTCAGAGCATTGAAGATGGGTCGTGGCTGGGTCTTCCAACACGACAACGACCCGAAGCACACAGCCAGGAAAACCAAGGAGTGGCTCCGTAAGAAGCATATCAAGGTTCTAGCATGGCCCAGCCAGTCTCCAGACCTGAACCCAATCGAAAATCTTTGGAGGGAGCTCAAACTCCGTGTTTCTCAGCGACAGCCCAGAAACCTGACTGATCTAGAGAAGATCTGTGTGGAGGAGTGGGCCAAGATCCCTCCTGCAGTGTGTGCAAACCTGGTGAAAAACTACAGGAAACGTTTGACCTCTGTAATAGCAAACAAAGGCTACTGTACCAAATATTAACATTCATTTTCTCAGGTGTTCAAATACTTATTTGCAGCTGTATCACACAAATAAATTGTTAAAAAATCATGCATTGTGATTTCTGGATTTTTCTTTTTAGTTTATCTCTCTCACAGTGGACATGCACCTACGATGAAAATTTCAGACCCCTCCATGATTTCTAAGTGGGAGAAATAGCAAAATAGCAGGGTGTTCAAATACTTATTTTCTTCACTGTATCACTATATTGACACTTACTATGGTACCCATTATGTCACTGTATGGTCATATCACCTCGTACTTTGGTGCAAAAAACAAACAAACAAAAAAAAAACTTAAACTGTATTATGGAAAGCAGGAAGTGAACAAATGTAGCAGTTACTGATTGTAAAAGTACCAGATGGAGGGGTAGGATTTAATCAGCTTTGCTTCTTCCTACTCCTTTTGGACATGTGGAACTGTGAACTGATTATGGGATGCATTCAATTGTAATCTGATGCATGTTCAAATGAAATAAAACCATTACCATTACAATGTATTTTACAAATAAAAAGCTGTCTTGGCAGATAATACATAGCTTGGGCTGTGTTTTATGCAATGTCAAATTCACATTGAGACCTTGTGTGATCTTTATATCTTGAAGTAATTAAAATTATGTTTACCACTTGGTAGCAACCAGTACAGGGCACATATAATCAATTTGTTTGATTCTGAAATGGAGTAGCTTAGAAATGAAAAGGACAAAAAATAGTAGTTGTTTTATTGCAGTAACAAAATCCTGCTAATACTAAACAAGACATTGATGTTTGGGTTAGGGCATATGTGAAAAGGAATGGCATTAGCTCGTTTGTTATGGGATAATGTTGGAGGGATGTGTTTTGCCATTGTTAGACACCAACTGCTAAATCTTCGTCAAGATAAATGGAACACCGAAGGAAGCCAAACTAATATTTGACATCTTAAGACAAAATTGCATCATCTTGACTTAGTAAGGACTAAGAAATAAAGACATCAAAAGATCAAAAAGCCACCTTCACACTTGCACACATTTTGTCCCTGCAGTAAACAATAAAAACTGAAATATTTTTGAAATAAAAATTTCTGGTAAGCATAATCTTTGTGTACATAACGCAACCTGCTGGTAAACAACGCAGATAATCCGTATCAAAGTGTGTCACATTCTCATGAATGGGTTAACTTTTAACCACCGCCTCTTAGAACAAGTTGGGGGGAAATTCTCAAGTAATTTCTGGAGCCTCTTTGATTTTTCTTGTGAAGTAATAAAAAAAAGTAATAAAAAGTAATAATAATAATGTTAATAATGCCCAAAGTGACATCTTCTAGTCTGTGCCTTTTTCTTTCTGCATTCTCCCGTGGTCTTTGGCAAGTGGCAATCGTACTGCAGTTGTGAGATAATAACCCTCTTTTCTTCTCTGCAATGAGAGCTTCTTCTCTGGAGTTCTAAATCTTGTCGGCCCCTTGCAAATAGAGGAATTAATGAAGCTAGGGGTGATTCCTGCGGGACAAAGCCGGACCAGATAATCCTACGATTGCTTCATGGATGTGGTGACAATGCGGGAACATCGAGCATTGTGCAGACTATGTTGCAAGAGTACAACAATTTCTGTCACAATTTGTGTGCCTTTTGTGTGCACAAACTAGTCATGTTTTCAGGTGTACCATCTAAATGACTTAACGCATTAACATGGAAAATTGCTGGGCAATACGGAGTAAGAATTCATGCATGTCAAGTGTCAATGTGGAAAAATTACATAATGGAAATTAAATATCAGTAACATATTGATAAGAGGTATAATTAAATTATCTCTGCTTCTAACTACTCCTTTTCCAGACATGTTGATTTGTGCAAATGTAACCATGTGATCTTCCCAAACATGCTCCTCAGCATTTCTGAAGCAAATAAACTATACCATGATACATTTCAAAATATCAAGAGAAGACACACCACGGAACTAAACGATGATCGATTAAAAAAGATAAAAACATCAGCAGCTTCCTCTAATCTTGACATTATCACCGCAGAAATTGCCTGGCCCCCCACACCCAAGTGAGTATACCCCTTTTAAACTGCATCCCGCCAGCTAAAGATATCAGTGGAGACAACTGTGCTACACTAGCTGTCCACATCCATCTTGCTGTTTACACCTCTTCGGAAGCCCCAAGTGTTGCAGGAGGAAATTCATGGTTCACCCCCCTGAGTAAAACAGAACGCTCTCTTTAGATTTGATGATCTTTCCTCGGGACACCTCAGACTCTATCTTGTTCATCCTCAAAGAGCAGGGAGGTTCAACTCCAGCACAAGGCCAGCTGCTCGAGGAGATGCACACTTAAATCCGGGCATCATAAGTCTGTCGAAGACGGGATTACTATTGCACACACCCTTTCAAAGTCAATAAAGGCTGCGTTATCAGACTTTACCCAAAGAAGAAATAAGAGTATTCGCTTTGTATTCAGCAATTTTCAACTGTCCCTGTATGATACACCTGAAGTAACCACCATGAATTTAAATTATGATTTTAGTTTAGAATGGTATTTCTACATTGATTTTTGTCATCTGAAATATATCCATAAAATCAACGGAATAATAATGAATAATAAGAATAAAACTTGATCGCTTCAGCATCCGAACGTGACCTGAAATTAAACACCTATTGATTCACTTAGAAGCAGTCCCCAGGACAGCCATTTGAATGTATATAGCTCACAGATAGTCAGAACATTGCACACAGGAGCAGTGAACATCCGCAGCTTACATCGATTTTTCTCACTGAAGCTTCAGAACCTCCAATATAGCAGCAAGCAGTCTGACTACATTTGTCTGTCTGATGAATTCATTCTGCGGATTTTATTTTATTTTTTTTGCACCATACAATTTATGCCACAAGGCAGAACAAAAGAAAGTAAATAAATAAAAGGGAATGAAGGACATTAGATCTCACAACACAAGGGTTTAAAACTCAACGTATTCCTCCTGTGAAACTTAAATTTGGTTATTTTACGGTCAACCAAAATGTGTCATTGCTGTCTTCTCTTATTAGTCAGTGCAGGTGCAATGACGTAGGAAGAAGTAAATTAAATGCTAATATACATGTGAGGCAGAAGGAGTATGAATGGGAGGATGCCTTCAGGAAATTATCCTAATTTCAGTCATGTATTTTCTAACCTTATAATGTGACTGTTTCCTTAAGGAAAGTATGTTTACATTCTACTAAGGTACCTAAATGAACTTTATTTGTCCACTTCTTGATCTGATTGGCTCATATGTGGCATAACCAGCATTCATCCAATGACATTCTGAGCATTCAGTCATTTTTTTTTTTCTGATCAGGTTTTGATGCTGCCGATAACAATCCTGGAATGGAATGGCCTTTATTGTCATTATACAAGATGTACAACGAGATTGGAGAGCTTCTCCTTTCAGTGCAGTAGTCAAATTTTAAAAAAAAAAAAGTATAAAAAAGACAATTTAACAAGATATATACAAGATACGTATATACAAGATATCCAGAATATACACATAGTATTGCACAGGAGCATATGCAGGAACAGACATATTGCAGATATATTAATTTTAGTGCAATGATAAATGGGCCATGAGTGAAATCGACCAATACGTCTACCAATACGTTTATTTACATATCTTATTTCAAGCCAAACAAAGCCAAAATGATTGTTAATAAATAAAAATAAATAAAATGCTGGTATCAACAACTCACATTTTGTATTTTACAATGTGTTTATTTCTAGTCTTCTCACAATAGTTATTGAAAACCTGAATGAAAAGCATGTTTGTCTGCCTCAGCTGGGCCCCTTCAGACGCATCCGCTGCCTTCTGAACCACAGATGCAGCATACTCCGAGACAAAATGCAGGCACTCGTCTCGGCACCACTGCCAAATAAATAACAATTACTTCCCCCCAATATGTTTAAACAAGTGGCTTTGGAAGATAATTTGAAAGGAGCGGTAGTAAACCCATAGTGACGTGGTTGTTATGTTTTGGGAAAACAGGGAGAGACACATTGGTCAGCCAAAGATACATACAACTGAAGTGAAATCAATAGTCGCTGATTCCTGAGAACTTGGACCAGCAAGGATCAATACCACACTAACTGCAGTTCAAAACACAAAACACATGGAGTTGCTTTTGTGTGGATATATGTAAGGGTCAATGTTCCAAGTGATATGTGGAATCTTTACCTTCTCTGCTCCAGTATCGTGGGTCACGGAATGCCAACTTCAACATTAACATTACTCCCACTGCTTCCGGGGTACATGTTAAATGTATGTTTGTTTTCCAGTATAAATGTGCGACAATCCACAATTGGGGTCATATGTTTGTTTTCACAAGAAAGCCATTAAATGCTGAAAGAAGTGAAATATACAGCATTCTGAAGGCTTCTACCTGGGGCAGAGACCTCCCCACCATTTAACCACATTGATTTTTGTGTTATTTGACAGCATTATTAGACTGCTGCTGCCAGAAATAAACCTGAGAACTGAACCCTGAGAGAAGTCAAAGAGGATTATTTTCAGTCTGCACTGAACAACTAAAGTTAGACAGATTACACTGGCATTATATTAAGAAGAGCCAGCAAAACCCAGTGACTGGGTTTTATAATTCATGAATGTGTGTGTTTGTATGAGGATGGGTGTGCAATACATCCTAGAAGTCTTTGTGTGAAGTGTGTCCTCAAAGTCTCCTCTGAGCCCCACCTTCACCTTAGCCTGCTTTTTATCATCACCTATTTGTAGCAAGTCTGTATATTTGTCTTTTACCACCACTGCCGTCTAAAAACAAATGTGGAAAAAAGAACAGGAAAAGGCTAAGATTCCAAAAATGGATTGCGTCTTTTGTATGTGCAAGACAGATAAAAAACTGAAAAAAAACTGTCGCTTACATTTTACAGCCAGAGCGACACACAGGAGATAAAGAGGAGCGGCATTTGCAGATGCCTGATAAATTGTAGTGCCGATCAAGAAATAAGTTTTGTGTCAACTTTTACTGTGGTTTCTGAACAATAAGGCCAACGTCACTCACAGTGCAACCAAAATTACAATAAGTGTAACTGTACGACACAGATGATGCGGATCTTGCAAAATTGATCGGCAAGCAAAACAATGCTAGTATTTATAATCCGCAAGTCATGCATGGTAACATCCTGTTGGGGAACTGTGCACGTAGACTTTCCAGGTTGTATATTACTAGTATGAGTACTAGTACAAATGCATATTAGTGTGTAAGTGTTTATTTCCACTGCTGTTGTGTCCTTGGGCAAGACGCTTTACCCACTTTGCACACTGGTGTATACACTGGTGTGTAAATGTGAATCAATGTTTGTGTTGTGAATGTTGTGAATTAATAATGGACTTAGAGTGAGGAACTATGGGTGTCTAATAATAAATTATTATGACTAATACTATAATACTATATGACTAATATTATTATACCAGGCGGCACGGCGGTCTAGTGGTTAGCGCGCAGACCTCACAGCTAGGAGACCAGGGTTCAATTCCACCCTCGGCCATCTCTGTGTGGAGTTTGCATGTTCTCCCCGTGCATGCGTGGGTTTTTCTCCGGGTACTCCGGTTTCCTCCCACATTCCAAAAACATGCTAGGTTAATTGGTGACTCCAAATTGTCCATAGGTATGAATGTGAGTGTGAATGGTTGTCTATATGTGCGACCAATCCAGGGTGTACCTCGCCTCTTGCCCAAAGACAGCTGGGATAGGCTCCAGAACCCCCGCAACCCTCGTGAGGAACAAGCAGTAGAAAATGAATGAATTAATTATTATATCAATTTAGGGTTAATCAGAGGGCTTTTCTGCATCAGTTGTTGCGTCTCAGTTTGTTGCAATTGGCTTAATTTCCACTAGTTAACAGGGCTAGTTACCATACTGTGTGATCGGGGAGCCTATGCAGACGGTGGACCGCATCATCAAATCTTGCCCCATCTTCCGGCCAGTGAGTGCATACTGACAACATAACAAACTACTCGGTCTTACATTGGCTTTATTTCATAGGAAGAAGGCCAAGTGTGGCATGTTTGAAAAAGAATAGCAGTCAGGACGAGTGTAAATAAAAAAGATAAGTGCATATTGCAAGCCAGGAGTTGTTTGCTTCAATTGTTTTGTTTACACGAGAACAAGATCAACTGAAGAGAGACACTTAATAGCAAGAATCCACCTGAGACTTCTTGGAAGGAAGGCTGAGTGCAGGCAGAACAATTGAAAATAACTGTGCTGGAGACGGCATCCCATTTCCATTAGTCTTAGACACTCGGAGAATACAAAACAAATACTGTATACTATTTATCCCCAGAAATCATATCAATGTCATTACTTTGCCAGTGACTGATGGGCCATGAATAATCTTTTCATGGTTATCCTCCTTTTCAATATTGAGTCAATCTAGAAATATCACATTTGACTTTTTGAGCTGTCTCACATATTTACTGTATAGCAGTGCCAGATTGGTGCGTGCATCACCTGAACATGAGAAAGTAATGCGTGAAGAGGATTGAAAACTGAATCTGAGCTTAGTATGCTTCAAACACTAACAATAACCTCTCTGTTTGATCGTCCCTCCAGCACACAATCAGCTATATGTACACTTGCACACGTATAGTATGTTATTATACTGAGTTGGTATCGCCACCTTTGTTTTCCTTCAACAACCTATACAGGCGCTGAAATATTCCTTTTTATATATTACAGTATATAGTTGTGTTATATTAGTGTGTATGGTGTGATGCTTGTCATAAATAGTACATGTGCAGAGACTCAACATTTGCAAAATTCTGACTTGACAAACTATAAAATTCTTATGATTATTATTATTATTACTATTATTACTACAGTATTATCTAGGCTCAATATCATGTATTTTTTTCTGGTCTTATTAAAAACAAAAAAATGTAAAAAACTTTGCTTTGGTTCCAATTTTTGACAAGAAAAGCTCAGATAAAACATTCCACTGTTCTCAAATATCTTAATTTAATTTTTTCTACACAAAATAAGATGAAAAATAAATAAACAAATCAAGAATAAAGAAAAACAATCAATTAGTAATAAATAAATAATCAGTAATAAATAAATAAATATAATAATAATAATAAAACGGCAAATAATAAAAACTTAAGCAACCACATATAGTTGGTGGGTAGACAAATTATTGTTTTCAGATTAAAATGAACAAAGCATTATTAGAGCCCTGTAGACATGACAAAACACGACTATAGTCACATTTATACTCTTTTTATTTACAACATATTGCGCAACGGCAGGGTCTTGAGACACATGCTAACTCGCAAACTAGAGAGCTAGCGACCTAAACGGTAGCCTTCAAGTTATTTCCTTTAAACTTAAATAGCCAAAAACTTCCACACGGATAGGGAGGATAACTATTAACAGTTATTTAACCTTTAACATGAACATTAATCAAACGTAATAATTTTTTTCTGGGTACATGATACCATACAGCATCCATATCAAACTTGCGCGGGCCGCACTAACATTAAACTTTCATATCAAGGCGGGGGCCTCAAACTAGTGTCCTGCGGGCCACAGTTGGCTCGCGGGCCGCGTGTTTGAGACCCCTGCTTTAAGGTGTTATTTTGTACAGACAAAGTACAACAGCAAAAGTAATACTGTTTTTAGTCATGTACAGTTAAATTATTTGGCTTTTGGTCTAAATCTTTTGTGCTCTCTACAATATTGGCTCCACTTTTAAAACTAAGTAGTAGAGTATCGAGAGAGTCGTTTAATTACAAATCGCGAAAGGAACTTTTCTTGATAAGGTTCGTGAAGCAGGCCAAATCAATGCAATTTGCCGCGAGCTGGATGAAATTGCAATGCAGGCCAGATGTAGCCCTCGAGATTGACACCTGTGCCCAAAACATACATACCGATGAAGCAACCACAGTGTTCAAGTTGTGCTCTTATTCTGTCTGATGACTGAATTAAGTACTTTTGACATTGTCGTTTTGAAATCAGAAGAAACTGTAAAATTCCAAGATTAAATTTGAGCCAATCAATTAAAAGTATGAAGTTACATGGTGTAAATAACTAAAGCAGACACAGACAGAAGAGTTAACTGACAGGAATGCACATAAGCCAGTCACCTTGAATCAGGTCAGTCTGCCTTTGTCTGATTTAATTTACTTTCTACAGCGAAAGGATTTCAAGTGTCTCGGCTCACCCACAATAAAACCAGCATCCATCCTGTTGGTGTGCAATTATAGCGTGAAGCAGATCAATGGAATCTAATTCAAGGGCGAAGCATTATTCTAAAATACAGAAGCTTGTGCATCTCTGCATGGAGCCAGCAGAATGATTAAGTGCTTTGCTTATATCCTCTATAGCTCTGCTGCACATGCCCACGGTGAGAGTGTTCATGTCCAGGATCCCATCACCCCAGCCTCTATTACATCCGAAGAGCAGTCAATACTGGGCTCTGACCGCCAGTCACTCACTCTCAGGTTGCACACACACACACAAACACACACACAAACACTGGCAGAATACAAATCAGCTGAAAAATTCCTATCCCGGTACCCATGTCCACACCTTTTTTTTCAAGGAGAATGTATTCAGGCAAAATAACTCAAATTATTTGCGATATCATGGCAAGACATCCATTAACCCCCCAAAAAGATCAATTTTAACCGTAATGGAAATGTCATTCTCTATAAAGAATCATAATATTTATACAAAAAGTATTCTCTACTCCCAAAAACAATTCTGTCAAGTTATACAAGACATGCTCAAAACAATCTCGTTAATATTGTAACAAAAGGATCAGCAAGTCTTCGCCAAAGTAAGGAACGTTGTAAATTTTTCATGTGCAGCTCCTTTCTCCGCAGAGGAAAACAAAACATTAACACACAACAATCAAATGAACACATGAACATGCCGCTCGCCTAAAACCCTTCCTTCTTTTTCATTGAATTAAACCCTCTGAGAAAAATAGGCCCAAACGCAAATTTGTGTCACATGAACAGCACAGAGTCATCACACTATACACTCAGCAATTTGTGTCGTAATGAGCAAGGGCATTGGGGGATGAGTGCTCATTGTGTGCTTGAATAAAAAGAAGATTAAAAATGCTTAAAAGTATTCCCTGTTAGGTTAAAACAACTGCAACTGTCAATCAAAATGTTGCAATTGATACATTCATTCATTCATTTTCTACCGATTTTCCTCACAAGGGTCGCGGGAAATGCTGGAGCCTATCCCAGCTGTCTTTTGGGCGAGCGGCGGGGTACACCCTGGACTGGTGGCCAGCCAATCACAGGGCACATATAGACAAACAACCATTCACACTCACATTCATACCTATGGATAATTTGGAGTCGCCAATTAACCTAGCATGTTTTTGGAATGTGGGAGGAAACCGGAGTACCCGGAGAAAAACCCACTGTGCCGCCCGCAATTGATACATTTTTTAAAAATAAACTCTGACCTCATAGTCTTAAACTGCAACTGTTTTTTCAATACGGTGACTGTTGACTTAATAAGTGATTAAATGATTCACTATAAAGAAGGTGAATTGCAATTTATGGTGATCAAACCACACGTCTCTACTCCACTCTAACATGCATACCTGAAATTAGATTGTGTCCATAACTATGCATGCAAAAAAAACAGCACATTGTCAAGGTGTTGATTAAAAAAATGCAATCCAATCAAAACCAAGTGCCTCAACTGCAGTTCGCCAATTTTTAATGAAACACCTCAGCGACTGATTATTACCCAATTCCAAAACTTTTGTTTTAGTTTGACTGACAAAGAAATGGTTAGCTAATTAGCATGATTACACATACTAACGAGTGATCATGTAACTCTTTTTTAGAAAACACAGTTTCTATAATAAAGTTTGTAAATGCACGGTGATCTCTTCCCTCTCTTATTAACCTCCCATTAACCTTTAGATAAACACAGCTGCTCTGAGCTCTATTCCCTGGGATTACGCAGCAACATGCATGGCCCAAATTCATCAGAGCTGCTGTGGAATTGTTAATGGTTGATTAGGCCAGTGATAGCTCCTCACCACGCTGAAGATGAAGAACTGATCATGACCTGATCATGAGCCAGGAAGTCTGCATGTCCTTTTTTTCTGAGGTCATTTAAAGTAAAACAAGGAAGATTTTTAGCTTCCCCCAAAAGTTGGGGAGTGGATTTTTTTAGATGCCAATGAACGTAAGCGCTAAATTAATATATACTGTTTTTGATGTTTGTGTAGATCATTTTAATGCGGCACACAACTACCAACAGCAGTACCAAGCATCATTTTAGCATCGTTAATCATTTCCAGAAGGTTCAACTCTAACCAAAATGAATGATAACCGAATCCATTTTTCCCATAAGACTATAATGTAAATACGATGAATTCTTTCTGGAAAGCTAAAAAAAAAAATGTTGACACAAAACACATTTTTAGAAGTTTTCCAATTATAGTTTTACATACGGAAAATAATTAAATGCATAAAAAATGAAATTGAAATGTCTTTTCAAAAGAAAGATTGCAAATCCAATTAATTAATTTTTAACACAGGACGCGTTTTTAAATAGCTTTACATGCAGAAAAAATTTGAAATGCATCTTAAGGCATACAAAACAATTAGATTTTTTATTTTTAATTTTTTTTATTTTATTATTTCTATTTTTAAATTTTATTTTATGCATTTTTTTTAATGTGACTAAAGACTTGGTGGTTGAAAAGGACAGGTAGTTAGCACATGGATGACGCCTTCATACGATGCTATAAGTTATTTAATGAATTATTTTATTGAATTAAAAATTAATGAATTAATATAATTGAAAAAATATTGAGTTATTTATTGAATTTATTGAAATTATTGAATTGAAATAGTGTTTCTCACCTTCTTGATCAAAATGCTGACAAGTGAACATGTCATAGTCGAGTGCTGGGGAACAATGACTTCCGGTTCAGGTTTGCTGACAAGTATCTGGTCATTACAAACCTATTTGGACTCAGTTGGACTATATTAATAACATGATAAGACACCATATTGAAGCAAAATTTTATCGTAAATTTTCAACGTAAGCCAAAAAATTCTGATCATTCTCTAATACAGGTTCCATGGTACTAAAACATCAAGGTGTCCAGGCTGATTAACCAATTTATAAACAACTAAAGTAGGTGATCCAGTGTTGCCATTTGCCAGGGTACCATCACAAAGATTTTGGAGTGCACATGTTAAGTATTCATTTTAAATGATTAATTGCTAAAGTAGACATAAGTAATAAGTAAAATCAGTAGAAATGCATATAGGTACTCTATGTATATGTCTTGCAGACTCACATTTACAATTGAGATATTTCAGGGTAATCCGCAAAGGCTGAACTGAGGCAAATGGACTCGTCTCGTTTGTTGAAGATGGTTTACCTTTCATCCAAAAGGCTTCCTTAGAAGAAGCTGGTCTGGTCTGATTATCATAACTGGGATGACTGAGAATCTACACAGACATTTCAGGGTGATGCATATAAAAGCACATCCGAAAAATGCCACATATCTTTTGGACCGTTCTTGGAATTCTATTTCTCCCTCAGTGAAAACAAACCAGAAAGTGAATTAGCATGCTTATCTTGGCACACCCAGAAACAACTATGGGGTCCTCACACACCCGCAGACACCTCAGAACTCTAAGTTATACAACATAAGAGGAATACCTAAAAATATATTTTTTAAACAAAACGACTCATAAAGCAAGAGACCATGTGTGTGTGTGTCTGTCTCAGAGGAACCGCAGTGGAATAACTTAACCCATTCCTCCAGCTGACTCGTTCTCCCAGTGGTTGATTAACTTTGTGATCCATTAAGTGGCTTCATCCGCTCAGCAGGGAGACATAGCCCTCCAACCTTCCCTCTCAGGATTAAGCCAATCCCTTAAACATCATCAAAAGGACTCCAAGGTGAACGGGGTTAAGGACTTACTATAAATGTCAGTGATGAGAGGGTGGCAGATGAGCAGCAACTCCAATTCAAACAAATCTTCATGTATCAGGTATACTAGGGAACCATAAAATAAGATAATCATATATAATAATTGTAATATCAGAATATTGTCTCTAGTAGATGAATACTTTGCTTATTTCCAAAAATCCCTTAGACTCCCAATCGTCCAATATGACCAACCAGGAGAAGGCTCCAGGTCTCCCAGCTGGCCTGTGAACCCTGTGGTATCCTCCTTGTAGACATGGCCAGTGATACTATTTTAAGTTGAGATCTGCTTTGTGAATAATGTTTGATATAAACGTTGGCAGTCAAATACGTATATGAAACCCAAATAGCGCAATGGCTTTGTCAAAGTAACTCTTATTGTGACTCTTATTATCATGCGTCTCAAACACATGGCCTGCAGGCCAAATGTGGTCCGCATGACACAAGTTTGAGGCCCCCGCCTTGATATGAAAGTTTAATGATAGTGCGGCCCGCGCAAGTTTGATATGGATGCTGTATGGTATCATGGAGCCAGAAAAAATTATTATGTTTGATTAATGTTCATGTTAAAGGTTAAATAACTGTTAATAGTTATCCTTCCAATCCGTGTGGAAGTGGTAAGTTTTTGGCTTTTTTAAGTTTAAAGGAAATAACTTGGAGGCTACCGTTTAGGTCGCTCGATCTCTATTTTGCGAGTTAGCATGTCTCAAGACCCTGCAGTTGCGCATTATGTTGTAAATAAAAAGAGTATAAATGTGACTATAGTCGTGTTTTGTCATGTCTACACGGCTCTAATAATGCTTTGTTAATTTTAATCTGAAAACAATAATTTGTATACCCACCAACTATGTGGTTTCTTAAGTTTTTATTATTTGCCGTTTTATTATTATATTTATTTATTTATTACTGATTGATTGATTTTCTTTATTCTTGATTTGTTTATTTTTCATCTTATTTTGTGCAGAAAAATAAGTGGAATGTTTTATCAGAGCTTATACTGTAGAAAATCGGAACCAAAGCACTGAAAAAGTTTGTATATTTTTCTGTTTTTCATAAATGCGTTTTTTTTTTTGAAAACCTGATGTGGCCCAGTTTCACCCAGACCCTAGCTCCAGTGGCCCCCAAGTAAATTGAGTTTGAGACCCCTGGTTTACCCTATTGGACAATATTGGACATGCATACAGAAATACAACATTAATATAAACATAATTGTTTTAGTTTTCATGAATCTCAGAATGTGAGTTGTGAATAAAGCTCATTCAGTTAATTTGTGTTGCAATAAGCTATAAAAATAACTGTTCCAAAAATGAGTATGGGTAACGCTGGGCCATTTTCATTTTTTAAAAGTCGCTCACAGGGAAAAAAAAAGGTTCAAGGACCCGAGTGTAGACACTACATCCCATGCCAGCTTCAGTAACATCGTTAGTAGTATTTAGCACCAGTAATTTTAAGTTTTAAACCCCTGTCTTGTCCAACACAACAGTTGACCATGGATAGGCTTCATTGCCAAGGTTTACTTCCATGCACTCTACTGAAATCAACTCAACTTGGCGGCGCTGTGCTACATATTAGATGGAACTGCAAGGCCACAACCTTCATTTTAACTTTACTTCAACATTCCCAGACAAGGTGTGAATGTGGCATGAAATGAGGTACGGAAGCAGGGCCAATTGATATTTAATTAATGCTAGGCTTGACTGGAGGGCCCAAGCTCATCTGCTGCATGTCTCATCCAATATGCATGATTTACAAGCGGGCTTCTTGCCACAGCAAACTTTCCACGCAATACAGAGCATCGATGTGTAGCAGATTAAGCTGCATAGCCAGCACAGCAAAGCAGCAAATAGTCTCAAGCAACTTGGTATATCTTGACAAAAGCAGTAGGCATTGTTTTGGCTGGTGAAGTATTTTGCATGTAAGATCTGAGTATATGCTAAATAAAATGCAATACAAAAAAATGCATTAAAAAAATTGGACATTGGGGCCTTGGTTAGCATCATGAATCCGTTTCATATAGATTGACTCTAACCTGAGAATGTACACAAACAAAGGCAAAATGTTCAATGTTAACCGGAAAACAGGCTAACTGGGACAAATGCTAAGGTCGGGCTGTAATTGAAAGTCCACAAGTAAAAACAATGCAAGGCTTGAACATAATGATGTTGTGAAAAACACATGATAAGATTATTTGCATGACAATATTTACAAGATTATGTACCGCACACCCAGACACCAGCGAGTAACTTTAGACACTGTGATAACCATAATGACACAGTCATCAACAAGATGTACAATTTTAAAAAAAGCATAACATACAATTTGAGAAATGGCTGCTTGGACATGAAGGAGTTGACCTAAAGCATCATTGTATTTATTTTGGTCTCATATACATTATGTCTTACGTCTACATTATGTTAGAGCACACCATATAGAATCCATGTTCAGTAGCGTTGGTCATATTCACCAAAATAAAGTCAAATAAATAAACTGTTGGTGTCTTTATTTAAATAAAAACTCCCACACAGAATTAAAGACAACATATTTGTCATTTCCCAATACGGCGGAAAGAGGTCAACAAACATCGTTTTTCCTGCCGGGGTCATCTGTCAATGCCCGGATATTGCCCACGTTACATTAAATAAATGCCTTACTTTTCTCAGGAGTCCACAGCAGTGTTATTAAACTGCCTAGCCGTGTTATGATGATAGATCTCCCCACCAAACTTTGGACCTCCAGTGTACACAAGTTACACTCGCCCAAAAGATAGGAATCGTATGTGCAGACAAGTGCTATAGGCAATTAAGTCGTGCTCAATACAGACATACCACAGAGGCCCGTTTGAAGGAATGGAAGAAAAAGAAGATGACAACTCACTCACACGTATTGTACGATGAATAACCATACTGTTGATGAATGGCACTGCAAATTGTCTGTAGGTGTGAATGTGAGTGTGAATTGTTTGTCTATATAGGCTATTGCTGAGGACCAAGTGTACTGGTACACATAAGACTGCTTTATATACATACATCTTAAGCAGCACCAGAACCATACAGTCCAAGCAATGGTCAATCAATTATGCAATAGCTTAGTGACAGAAGGTGACAGGAGAACCTAGCTGACTCTTCCTCGCAGTCACAAGCACGTCTGCTTGCCAATTTCCCACCAGGCCTCAGTGACAAGCCTCTGGATGGCAAGTGTGATAATGGATGGTTCTAATGGTCAAGCCTGGACCGCACATTAGGAATCAGGTCGATTCTCAGCATTGCACGCGGGAAGTGCAGCCAGCAATCAATGCCAGGCTAATGTGTGAATAGGAGTATGTTGAATGCCAGTATCGCTAATCAATACCTATTCATTTTCAGCAACCACATTTGCACAAATAGGACACTTAATATTGTGAGATTGGATAATTAACGTGCCTAATTAAGGCTGTGCAGCGGTAATCTATGGATGGATGAAGGACTCAAAACATTTGCCTACACGATGCTAATGGAGACCTGCTTCAGATTCCGATCGACAGCTGGGAGATGGATCCTGATGTCTGTAAACCGCGAGAAACAAGCTAAACCTCCTCGAGTCAAATAATCCTCTCTCTACCTCCACAGCACCACGCCTAATGGATGTCCATCCTCACAGATTCTTTGCCAAAAGGAAAACATGACTCCCATAGGAAACGCAGCCAACCATGTTAAACAATTATGGTGGAAACTCTTCCTCCACAGTGCACATTGTTGTTACAGAGTAAAACTTTTTCGGACTGAGTTTTTATGTGGGGGGCTTAGACAAATAAAAGTTCTTCCAATAGGCACTAAAGTGACTGGTAAAACATGGTGATCAAAGGAACAAGGTTGATCATTTTGTAGTTTGTGGGAAAAATACAGAGTCTCAAGGCTTTTAGGTTAACACCACTTGTATGGTGACAGCAAACGGAAGGGAGATCAAGAAACTAAAACCTTTAAAATTACAATGTATACAAATGAAAAAAGTATTTTTAGCGAGTGAGTGGGACAGCAGTTTTTCCTGCAATGATCCAGTATGGTGTATCCATCTGATAACATTGGCTACACAAGCAACTGCTGTAGCCTCCGTATGACCTGCATGTAGTGAAAGTTCCTCCTTCACTAAAAGTGATACGTCATATCTGTGTTCTTCTTTCTATTTCGGCTTTTCCCTTCGGGGGTCACCACAGCAAATCAACCACTTCCATCCAACCCTGTCTTCTGCATCTGTCTCTCACACCAACTACCCTCATGTCCTCCTTCCTCCTTCACTACATCCATAAACATCCTCTTTGGTCTTCCTCTACGCCTCCTACCTGGCAGCTCTAAAAGCAGCATCCTTCTACCAATATATTCACTATTCACCATCTCAGTCTGGCCTCTCTGACTTTATCTCCAAGGCCTCTAACATGTAATGTCCCCCTGATGTACTCCTTCCTGATCCTATCCATCCCGGTCACTCCCGGTCACTTCCTAATCCACACTGAGGTTGTGCCCACCACTTACGGATCCCCAAATTTTGCCCACACTTTTGCAAGTAGACAGCAGGTACTCAGAAGTACCGCTGGCAGGGTTGGTCGCTGTGTGTGACTAGCCAATCACAAAGTGTGAAGAGTGACAAACGAAGTTGTTGATTCATGCAAATATGGCAATAACATCATGTGTCAGCTTTGTTGACTGTTTCTTAAAAGATACTATTTTTCTGCAAGCAGTGTTCCCATTCACTTTATATCACCAGCAAGCAAGCAGACAGAAGAAAAAAAACACCATCAGTGACTGATGCACAATCGTGCCCACTGTCTTGTTATAAACACTGTATATTTAAGTTTAAGATTGCAAGGTGCATACTGCAATGTATTGAGAGGGATGTCATATTTTATAATATATATTATTACATATTTTAGTAATATTTACGGAATACGAATGACAAAATGACAAAACTTACTTTTTTTTTTATACTTGTATCTGGCAAAAATTAATTATCCATAACAGATTCTTGTTTATGACGAGTGGTTCATCGAGTTCACGAGACGGTTCATCTCCAGAAATTCAGCCCAAAACCATGTCTCTGCTCCAAATAGTCTGGGTATCACTTTTTATGCAATTTAGCCATTTTCTATGCCACTTATACTCACTAAGGATGGGGGTATGCTGGAGGCTATCCCAGCTGACTTCGGGTGAGAGGTGGGGTACACACTGGATTGGTCACCAGCCAATCACAGGGCTCATATAAACAACCAGTCACACTCACATTCATACCTATGGACAATTTGGAGTGGCCAGTAAACCTAACATGCATGTTTTTAGAATGTGGAAGGACTCAACCTCATACACAACCTCTAAATACTGGATACATACAGTGCATCCGGAAAGTATTCACAGCGCTTCACTTTTTCTACAGTTTGTCATGTTGCAGCCTCATTCCAAACTGAATTAAATTAATCTCTTACCTCAAAATTCTACACAAAATACTCCATTATGACAATGTGAAAAAAGGTTTTTTTGACATGTTTTGAATTTATTAAAAATAGAAAACAAAAAAATCACATTTACATAAGTATTCACAGCCTTTGCCATGAAGCTCAAAATTGAGCTCAGGTGCATGTTTTTTCCACTGATCATCCTTGAGATCTTTCTACAGCTTAATTGGAGTCCACCTGCAGTAAATTCAGTTGATTGGACATGATTTGGAAATATAATAACTGTCTATATAAGGTCCCACAGTTGACTGTGCATGTCAGAGCACAAACACCAAGCATGAAGTCAAAAGAACTGTCTGTAGACCTGCGAGACAGGATTGTCTTGAGGCACAAATCTGGGGAAGGATACAGAAAAATTTCTGCTGCTTTGAAGGTCCCAATGAGCACAGTGGCCTCCATTATTCGTAAATGGAAGACGTTTGGAACCACCAGGACTCTTCCTAGAGCTGGCCGGCCTTCTAAATTGAGCGATTGGGGAAGAAGGGCCTTAGTCAGGGAGGTGACCAAGGCCCCGATGGTCACTCTGTCAGAGCTCCAGCGTTCCTCTGTGGAGAGAGGAGAGCCTTCCAGAAGGACAACTATCTCTGCAGCAATCCACCAATCAGGCCTGTATGGTAGAGTGGCCAGACGAAATGTAAAAAATGTAGAAAAAGTGAAGCGCTGTGAATACTTTCCGGATGCACTGTAAATTGAAAAATATTGGGGTTTTTTTTTCAAAACATGAACGCCAGTCTAAACCAAAAGTAAAGCTGACTTTCTGTCACTACAGGTGGTAAATACTCACTCTTAATCCCCATCAAACTAATAATCTTCAGGTGAAGACATACTGTATTTATCTAAAAAATACCATGGAGACATCCATCAAACTTTCTCTAAATCCAAACCGATATGAAACTGTGGGAAAAAAAGACACAATCTCACAGTAAATACACTGCTTTTCTCTCTTACTGGTCATCCTCAAATAAATTGTCTACACAAGCATGTGAATACAGCAAAGTTGACTCAGTGTGTAACGGACTATGGGGGATTGTGACAAGGCTATTTATCTTTATGGAACTTCCCATTACCGACCTTGCCAATTCAAATTAAAATGGCATCCACAAAATTTTAAGTCTTATCATTGTTGTTGTAATATATGGTATCCCCATGCCATTGATGACGCCATAAACCAGCGGTTCTCAATTATTCTCTGTCATGCTCCCCCCCAAAGGGACAGAAATGTTTTCACGCCGAACACACGATTTGAAATACTACAGAAACTTATAATATAGAATTATTTTTCCTGTACTGTACAGACTGAATTTTAAACTGAAACCCTGAAAATGCAACACAATGGAGAACATACAAGCGCATTCTAGAGTCAAATCGCATGTTCCAGCCATCCATTTTCTATGCCATTTGTCCTCATTAGGGTCATGGGTATGCTGGAGCCTATACCAGCTGACTCTGGGCAAGAGGCGGGGCACACCCTGGACTGGTCACCAGCCAATCACGGGGCACATATAGACAATATTCATACCTATGGACAATTTGGAGTCGCCAGCAGGACTGTGGAAGAAAACCATAGTACCCGGAGAAAACCCCCACACACACAGGGACAACATGCTAACTCCACACAGAGATGCCCACTTGTCCACCGTGCAGCCTCAAATTACATGTTGAGTACTACAGATTTGTACATGTCTGTACTAACATTGCAAGTACTATAAGGAGTTCAGATTTTCCCACCCTGGAAGAATTAAAAAAAACATTTCAATACAATTTCAGGGCACCCAAAACACTGTTGCCATGTGGACTAAAGGCAGAAACGATACAATACTGTACCGTTTCAACCTGAAAACGTTTCTGTGAGGACAACCCCTTTCCCTCAGGTCTTGATTCTTCATCTTACCAATACATTTCAGACAATTCTATGTTTCCAGCCTTGTGGCAAGAAAAATAATCTCTCATGTTCATGCACTGCTCATGATTTTGATCATCAGAACCAAAAGGATGCTGACCCAAAACACACACACATAAAATTGTAATAAAGGCTGTATTACGGTTACAGTGGTCGCTTGTCTCTTCCTGATCTTTCTCTTTTAATGTATTTATCATTGAGTGCTTTCCCCTTGTCAGATCGAACTGCAGAAAGCCCACAAACAAAAGAAAGCACCCGAAAGACAATGTACTTTATGCAGTCAATGCTAATTAGTTCACTGTGCATGGACAGGGCCTAAATCTGATCTCTTTCCTTTATGTAAGCCAGTGTTTACTATATAAGCTAAAAACTATAATAACAAATCCAATAAAGCTGAGAATCTAATTCCATGAGAGGTTTGTTCAATCCATTTTACAGTTTCTGTTGCAATATTTTTTTACTATTCTCATTCTCTGTAACAGATGAAAGAAAATTATTTTTCACGTTTGTACATTGTCAGAATTATGAGCATAAATGAAACATATCCTTTTGTGCTCCATTAGTTGACAGACACAAAGGCCCTGCAGAATTCTACAGTTTAATTAAAAAAGCAATTGGAGATAATAGACACTCCATTGCTGAACCATCACCCCCGGCATTATCTATAACTTGCTGTCAAACAACAATAAAAAGACCGTCAGGCCAATGACGGAACAATTACTGTTTAGCAAATGTTCATCCTTTACTCATTCATGAACAGCAGAGTTGAAAAAAGTTGAAACCATATAACTGTTTGTAAATGCAAACCTTATTAACAGTGTTACTGCACTACATTCACGTCTGACAGGCATAGACAAATGCTGAATAAGCATCCCCTTTCAAGAAGATCTGCTACTATGTCCACAATATTTTCTATCCTTGCGATCTTTGAGTCCAGGCTCATTTCATTAAAGAAGTACAGTTTTTCTAATTTCTAAAATTTCTGCAGAAACAGCCAGCTGTTTGGACAGTCTGTTATGTCACCATTCATTCAGTTGTTCAAATGATTGATTGATTTTTGGCCAAAAATGCTTGCAAGAAAACCAACATGTAAGTAATATCCCGTTCTTACTGTCTGCTCAGCCCAAAGTTGTAATGGCTATGAAAAATATCTTACGCATGGGCATCCATTCAGACATAGGCGGTGTATTTGTAGTAAGTAATTAAACTATTGTATAATGCATGAGCTCTTTGAAAGATCAGCTGAACTGTTTTCTCAGACAGAATGGTTGAGTGCACATTTCCACAGCTTCGAGTTACAGTACATATTATAGTTCATTTATTTTCATATAAATTCCTATGAACAAATGTAAAAAAAAAAGATGCAGATCTGTCAAATATACTGTGGTGTAATTTGAAGCAATGACTGAGAAGCACAGACAATGTTGTGACATTCAATCAGGCAGAAAATGAATAGTTGTGGTCCTTGAGGCGACAAACCTATTACAACTATGACACCCACAGGAGGATCACAGATCACAGATCACTGACGTCCATCAGATCACCCATGGCTGATATGATCATGTGGTTTGAAATACTGTTGACATGGGTTCATTTTCACTTCCGGATGGTTATCTCCTCATGTTCTTTCCACCTCAAGATGCACTCATACACGCACATTCTCTACCGAATTGATCCAAATAGCAATGAAGATGTGCTAAATACACACATGGGTCCCAACAATGATGTGCAAGAGCAGAATCTATCAACCAACCTTTCTACCGCTTTTTCCTCACAAGGGTCGCGGGGGGTGCTGGAGCCTATCCCAGCTGTCTTCGGGCGAGAGGCGGGGTACACCCTGGACTGGTCGCCAGCCAATCACAGGGCACATATAGACAAACAACCATTCACACTCACATTCATACCTATGGACAATTTGGAATCACCAATTAACCGAGCATGTTTTTGGAATGTGAGAGGAAACCGGAGTACCCGGAGAAAACCCACACATGCACGGGGAGAACATGCAAACTCCACACAGAGATGGCCGAGGGCGGGAATTGAACCCTGGTCTCCTAGCTGTGAGGTTTGCGCGCTACTCACTAGACCGCCGTGCCGCCTCTTCATATTATTAATTTTAAATTAATATATTTGCTACATGACATTAAGTAAAGCACATTTGATACATCATTTCTATTGGATTGTGCATGGATACTTCATGTTATAGCTGGAGACTACATAAAGCAAATCTAACCCCTCGGTTAGCATATACAGTACTTTCATTTCATTCCTCCCCAGAGAAGGTCTAAACCTTGAGCGTTACTGGTAGTAAAGTGTACACTTGAAGTCCCTTTAACACTAAAATCAGATTCAAAAGTTGCCACAGATCATGCCGCAGTATAGCGCTGCAACAATTAATCAATGATTAATAATTGTGTTTTTTTTTCTTTGTAAATTAATCTATCAACCTTTTTGCCTCTTTTTCTGACAATGGACCAAAGCACTAATTGTTTTTGTTTGGTTCACATTGATTTGGTCAGACGAGGGCGGGGTTCGGCAACCTTTAAAATCAAAAGAGCCATTTTGCCTCCTTTTCCAGTAAAGAAAAAGTTTGTAATCACAAAACATTTCAGAGCTAATAGACTTTGATAAGTTCTAAACTACTTTCATTCATTATTTTCTACCACTTATCCTCACGAGAGGCGGGGTACACCCTGGACTGGTCTCCAGCCAATCACAGGGCACATATAGACAAACAACCATTCACACTAACATTCATACCCATGGACAATTTGGAGCCCAGTGCAGAGTGCATGGCCTACTTTGAAATAATGTAAACATTATCCAATGCAATGAGTCATTAAACTTAAAACAAGACATATAGCCAACTTTAGCCTAAACAGCCCATCAGAGTTCACATATCGCTTGACTCATCAGAGGCAATTCAATATGCTTGCACTGACTTGATGCCATTGATTTGCTTACTGGTGATGTTTGTTGCCATTCCGTTGGTTCTGCCCTTGACTGTCTATGCAGAGAGGAGCATTTCTTACATTTTCTGGATAATTTTGTGTTACTTTTTTGTATTTTCTTATTTTAAGAGAATAAATGCTCTTAATATTTTTTATGATGATTCTCATATTCTTCATCTGTGACCGCCAACATTTGAATGTACTGCTAGCATTATATCCCGTCTCTTCCTAATTTGAGTATGTAAGCTGTAACATATATGTGCATTACTTACAGTATGTTTTAATTTTGCACCGTTTAGCTACTAATATGAGCTATCATTGGATGCATAGGCATAACTCATAACACACTTTTGTGTATGAGCATGTGCCAAGGATGCTTTTTTATTTTATATTTTAATATTAATATATTAAAGTAATATTTGTGCCAATATTTATGCACTTTAATTCCTAATTAAAATGTAAAATGTAATTTTTTTATACAAGAAGCAACACATAGGTTATTAAACTCCTGTCAAATAGATGTAAACCAGAACCCAGGAAATTTGAAATCAAATTAAAATTATCAAGTTCATTCCATTCATCATTGTTGATCATGACAAAAAATAAATAAAAGCCTTTTCACATGATTTCTCCTCCATTGTGGCTGAGTAGATTTACCTTGTTCCTGTGGGCCACATACACTTTCTCCATTCACAACATCCACCTTGCTTCTGTGTTCATGTTGAAAGAGAGGCTGAGAGGATGCTTGCTGCAGCACACAGTTAGTTTTTTCATGCTTGGCAGGACATGCAGACAGAGAGGAGGGCTGATGGGAGAGCAATGCGTGGGCCTGCCAGTGTTACTGATGCACATCTAAGGGTGACCTTGGAGGCCTGAGTATGAAGGCTGAGTGACATTTTTAAAGGACATGAAGAGGAAGGAGAGTACACATGTCTGTCATATGTCACTGTGATAACAAGTGTTTCCGATCACGTCTACTTTCAAGAAGAAGATTATGTAATAAAGAAGTAAAGAATAAATTATGTAAATAGTATTTCCTCTGTCATTCCTCCATAGTATTTGACCTAATTATTTGATCTATCCATTTATTTTGGTCATTCATTCATTTTTTTTCACGAGGATCAAGGGGATGCTGGAGCCTATCCCAGCTGTCTTCGGGCGAGAGGCGGGGTACAGCCTGGATTGGTTGCCAGCCAATCCAGGGCACATATAGACAAACAACCATTCACACTCACATTCATACCTATGGACAATTTGGAGTCGCCAATTAACCTAGCATGTTTTTGGAATGTGGGAGGAAGGAATGTGTACCCGGAGAAAACCCACGCATGCACGGGCAGAACATGCAAACTCCACACAGAGATGCCTGAGGGTGGAATTGAACCCTAGTCTCCTAGCTGTGAGGTCTGCGTGCTAACCACTAGACCCGTGCAGCCCTTATTTTGGTCAAATAATGTCAATTAGTTGAAAGGGACCTATTATGCTAATTTTTTGGCCCTTTGTATTGAGTTTTGGACTCCTGTAGAGCAGCCACACACAATAACCCGCAAAAGTACTTTCAGCGAACTTCCAGAATCTGCACCTATTTCAGCTGTATTTCCTTGGATTTCCAAAACAGTTTGTTGTAATTTTTTCCACCCATGGCTTGGCTCAGAGCACGCCCAATCCGATGCGATTAGCCAGACTCCCAAGCACTTCCGGACTACTGCCGAACCCCACTTTCAAATTTGTGTGTATAGGAGTTGACGGATGGATAAACCCTTTGGAGAGCTAATTGAAAAGTGGTTAGAAGCTACTTGTAGCTCATGAGCTACTGGATGGAGACCCCTGACTTGGTAATGTAAGTCCGCGTTTACTCAGTTCAGGCAAGGTGTGTCTGACATGAATGCACATTTCCTGGTAAGACGGGCATTTTGGTGCAATTGTTTACGTGTTCACTAAAACAGTCCCAGATTAAAATATTTTTCTCTGGGATTCATAGCTAACAACCACAAACAGAGCGAAGCAGAGCTGTGGGGAGGGCAATCCAAGTATCTGGCCTACAGCCCATATAAGGAAGTCCGGCTCCCTGTGACATCACAAACAGCTAGTGTTAGTAAAAGCTCTCTGAAACCGAGCGTTCAGAGCCATCCCACTTCTTTCACGGCTCACTTCCAAATGCCAAATAGACAACCAAGAGATTTTGAAAAGATAGTGATGCTGCTCAAAAGAGGAATTTCAATGACTTTTTTGATCCAGTCTTTTTATATCCTATCTTCCTGTATGACACAAATGGACTATTTCCCCAGTTGAATGCCCATTTTAG
This sequence comes from Doryrhamphus excisus, assembly GCF_037039965.1. Lineage (NCBI taxonomy): Eukaryota > Metazoa > Chordata > Actinopteri > Syngnathiformes > Syngnathidae > Doryrhamphus > Doryrhamphus excisus. The sequence continues at coordinate 5,595,684 of NC_136369.1, forward strand.
CACTGTAAATGTTAGTGAAGATTAATTAATTGTTTAGCGCCAACAATCCCTGTTTCAAGGTTGGCTTTAACTATTACGTTCAGCAAAACAACATGGCCCGCAGTCCAATATTTGTTAAAACTACATTGCACTGAACTTATTTATGTAAATATGTCAGATTTAGCCAAAGGAAGGATGAAAGGAAGAATTGCAAATAGAACAGGAAAAGTATCTTTCTAAAATTTGCTGAAATCACAGAATTATTTCTAAAAAAAAAAAAAAATTCTAAATAAAAAAAAAAAATCCCACAAGATATAAATGGTAAATTATTCACCAGCAGTAGGAGTGTGATGATATGTGCCATATCACAAAGAACAATGAGATGTCTAATTAGGTGTTCATAATGATGGCAGAAGTGATTCAACTGTCCTCGGTGCACATTGAAGCTTACAATCGCTGTAACCTCCAATGAATCCATTAAGTGAGTTCGGAGGCAGAAAATCTATATATAGACACTACAATGTGGGTCAATTTATCCTAATGAAAAGTTCAGAATCTTTTTTTCATTTCTTTGATAATGCAACAAGGTCTGTGTTTGTGACACCAAGCTGATTATTAAAACTGTTCGCACCATAATGTGTGCTTGCCCTTTTCACGGTTCATTAGGGCAATGAGAAGCCTTTCCACATGCAAGCCGCAGCTCATTAAGCTCACCATTAAAACCATTCAAGGTGTGAGAAAATGATTGAAAATCAGGCATATGTAGTTGAAGATGGTGACAAGCTGCAGCGGCTAAATGCTCAACTAACAAACCCATAAACATCCACCAACACCTGGGGGAGGAATGATAAAGACAGGGGAAGGTTTATATCACCTTGCAATAAATGTCATTAGGTTCCCTGTGGTTAAAAAAAAAACATTTTAATTTCAAACACTAGGTTGAATGTATACATAAGAAATCAAATCCAATCTGAGATGTGACCTCATGTTAATACACACAGATATTAATCTACATGCTATCATCTTCCAGATCAGAAGATTGCATGAACTTTGTCTTAAACAACAGAGCAATGTAACAACCAAGACAAGTGGCAAGTAGTGGCTGGTCTGCATGTCTTTAGTCTATAATCCAGCCGTCTGATTATACGGTATGACATGCAACATCCTGTCATCTCAATATTATTGACTGGAAATGTCTTCAGTTCGCTATGAGTGACCAAGTCAAACAAAAATCAGTGAAAGGCTAATTCTTATCCGTCATTACTCATGGTAAGGGTGCATTTCATGCACAGTGAACCATCTGAGTTGGACTGGCCCTCACAGTTAAATGGGGTAGGCGTTGGTGGTGAGTCATAAGACTAGTTATACAAACTAATCCTGCAGGGGAGCTAAAACCTATGAGTAGGAGTGCAATTGGGTTAATTCTATATTTTTTAGGGTACTGACAGTAAGTAATCTGGACAGAAAATACACCAGAGTAAAACCCAAGAAGACTTCATATATCATTGTGTTGAAATTAAATTAGAATTCTGTAATTGAGTCAGACATTCCAGGAGAGAATAGTTTTGTTTTTTTCTGTTTGGTCTAATTACAACTAAGAATCACGCTTTGTGATTAACTAATGTGGGCTAATTTTCAATTTTCAAAAGTATATCACACAATAAAATTAACTAATTTCCCAGGCAAATAATCGCTTTCAGGTGAATAATAAAATATCTTAAAGCTTCAGCTCTACTCCAAACACCGCTCGCCATCAAATATGTTGGTTAAGTCCTTTAGCTACAGCTAATTGCTACATATTTGGAATTTTATAATCAAGTGTTCGAAGTCTTGCTTTGACAAAAAACATAAAAAAGGAAAGTTTAATGATTTTACCCATATAGACCACTGACAAGGAAACAAGTAATGTGACCTACCTCTCTAAATCATTAAAGGAAAACTGCACTTTTTTTATTTGTTTTTTTTTTTGGGGGGGGGGGGTGTTGCAGCCGTAACCCATGACAATTTAAAATTCAACATGACTTTGTGTCCTCCACACAGAACACAATTTCTGCGACACAAGCACAAGTTATATGGATGTTAGATTGTTTATTTTTTCAGAAAACATCTACTATGGACAACTCTAATAATGTGAAAAACTACATTTAGAAGATTGTAAACAGACTTTCTAGGCAGTAACTACAAAAGTATTCCAGTTATAAAGAAGGAATTGAACTTGGAAATTGACTTATTACAGTTGGGTCTGGAACCATTTAACCATGATAAACGAGGGATTACAGTACTGAAAACTGGCAACATCGTCCCACATTAAAAAGAGGGTAAAAAATATGATCTGCTTCTTCCTACTCCTATAAACATAGAAAAGCAAAATGAAAAAAATGCGCTCCGTTTGCTTAAATATCTGATGACCAGTCTTGCATACTCTTCGTTGACACTTCCTAGATGGTACTGCCATTCATGGTTCTCTTATCTTGAAAGGCTCAATTCTTGCAGCCATCATCATGGCTCTGTTGTGTGGCCTTTCAAACCCTTCAGCTTCAATTATTCTCCCTCCATTTGCTCTCACCAAGCCATACTTTATACTCTAAATGGTTTCCAAGAGCTAGAGATCCTGTCATCATTCATCTTGATGGGTTGCACGTGGAGGCGCTGTCTAATGGTAGTTCCACTGTTGAACCACCTGGCCTGCATGGTGGTCTGGCTCAGGGAGGTTACATGCCTGTGCATACCAGCAACAAGACCGGAACATTAGTGTAGGCCAGAGAGGATAGAGAGCAGCTCAACAGTGTGCAGCTTTTACTGCTAATTCTCCACAACTTTAATGAATTCCCCATTGTAGCGCTTCACTATATTCAACTACATATACTATATATGTGTGTGTCAAGTGTTGATATCCTGATAGCCTGATATCTGGCCAGGCATCTCTGATTTACGGGTCAATGCCTTATCTTTGTCAAGGCTCAGTGTTTATTTTGTTTTATTGATCCATTACATTAGTAAAGTGCAATGCTTCTCAAATACTGGGGTGGGCTCCCCTTGGGGCGGATGCAGGCTGAACTTTCGGGGGGTGCATGTTGCATTTTCCTGGTTTTGGTTTTGAGCTCCATCTATGCAGTACAGATTCATTCATTCATTTTCTACTGCTTATCCTCACGAGGATGGCCGGGGTGGTGGAGCCTATCCCAGCTGTCTTCGGCCGAGAGGCGGGGTACACCCTGGACTGGTTGCCAGCCAATCACAGGGCACATATAGACAAACAACCATTCACACTCACATTCATACCTATTGACAATTTGGAGTTGCTAATTAACCTAGCATGTTTTTGGAATGTGGGAGGAAACCGGAGTACCCGGAGAAAACCCGCGCATGCACGGGGAGAACATGCAAACTCCACACAAAGATACCCGAGGGGGGAATCGGACTCGGGTCTCCTAGCTGTGTGGCCTGCGCGCTAACCACTTGAACTCTGTGCAGCCTGCAGTACAGGTAAATAGATATTATGGGAACCACTGGTGAAATGGAACCCATTTGAGGTGGGTCCATTTATGTTGTTATGTTGTTCAATTTGCATGGTAGCCTGTTTGACACTTTGTTTAGTTTCTCTGTTTTTGCCTTAGTTCCTGTTTTATGCTGTTATTTTAAAACACTTCACCTTTTTCAGTCCACCTGCTTTGCTTTTGCATTGTCACTAGTACCTGTTTCTAATTTGAGTTCTTCTTCTATTGAGGTCATTTCTATAAAAAATTGGTCAATTCAGTCAACATTTGTGTTTTGTTCAAGTATGCACGAACGATGACTGCGTGCTGTATCGACCAGTTTAATTTCAGGTGTTCAATTTGTGTGATGTTTTCCTGCAGTTCACATAAGAAAGAGGAAAGAAGTTCCGGTAGTGTTTTAAATCATCAAAATAGGGTAAGATACTGCAACTATTACATGTTATCATCAGTACACATGTTAAATATCAAATCATGCAACGTTGTTAAAGGGATTCATAGTCGAAATAGGCGTATCCCAATGACAGCATTGTAAGCTAGCTGAAATTAACTTGGTTTTTTTGTATGCGGAAGACTAGAATTATTGGCAAAATTAAAAAAAAAGTGTAGTTTCCCTTTAAGTCAAGAACTATTATCTAGGAATATTTCTGACAATTTGTGACAAAGGATCATTACATGGTAGACAATATGGATACTGCAGCTATAACTATTCCACTGTACAAGATGTTGGAGTGTGTCTGTGGAAATTTGTACTGATTCATCCAGAAGAAAGAGGGCCTTCTGGCTCATAATCTCGGTTCCAGTTCACAGAACCTTTACATGGTCTGGTCTGGTAGTTTCAGTATTCTTGCTGACCAACAGCCAGACTGACTGACGAGCGCGATGACCACACCATCAAATCTAAAGGCAACTGTATGAAATTATCCTTGTAAAAAAGTGGTTGTGCAAAATCATAAATAATGAAATATAACACATCACAATACATATCTCCAATCCAAACAGGTTGACGTTGGTCTGTCACAATTTGCATGCACTATGTGACAGCTCTGTCTGCTTGCTGCATCTTTGTGCCTTTGGTGTTGTTTCCAATCCCCTATTGGGCTTTTCTTGTGCATTGACACAAAAGTCCATTCTGTTTCAGGACTACGATGCCTCTCTACAGCTTCCATGTAAGTTGGGGGCTGTTGTTGGACTGTCATCCAATGGTGCTGTTCCCCTTGGGAGTATTTTTATTTTTATATATTATTTCCTGCATGATGTAGTCTGAGCCTGCTCTCAGTATCCGGTTCATTTGTGCAGCTTTCCATTAATAGGGACTTGTTTGTTTCTCCAGCCAGTAGGCATTTAATTCTTTAATTTGCTTCTTGTGGAAAACTACTTATAGTCGTTATTCCCAAAGACACTCACAGGCCATTAGGTACACCAGAACAATGTAATGATATCCATTACAAAAGATGGAAAATGTGACTTTTTAAAGATAATAAGGTCTATTTTTATTGACACTGTCAAGTATTAACAATTGTTTATTATGACAAAGACCATATTTTCCGGACTTTAGGTGGCATTTCATAGTTTGGCCAGCTCTTAACAACACTGCATTACTGAATAATATTCCTTTATATTCTGGAGTCTTGAATAAAATAAATGATGACTACAGACATGTTTTGCACCTGCATTTAAGAAGGATATTGGAGAAAAGATTTCGGATTCAAAGTGTTTATGTAATGGCAAGGTACTGTGGGTTACGCATAATCATCCCGGTGAAAGACAGAAACAAAAGATATTAATAGCCATTGGAGTTGTCAAGTTTTGAGTAAAATAAATGTATAATACCCAATCAAAGAATGTATTGCTCTTACAAGGACGATACTGGCTGAAGCACATCAGGACAGTGGCACTGGAAGACAACTATGAAAAATATGTAATATAACCGTATTTGGGGGATGTAATTCGATGTAAAAAAATTTGAAAATAGCATCTCTACATGCTCAAACCAGCCCACATGCAACACGCAACATGTGAGTTTTAAGCTTATAATAATAATAGTAATCAGGGAAGTATATTATTTTCCAACACGTTAGATACCTAGATTTAGTCGCAAAACACCACACACTTTGCAGAGGTCTATTATGTCCCTTAAAGTTAATAAACAAAGGTTGTGAACATTTAATGAATGAGTGTTTATCCACCACATGTTAGCGAGCACACACACCAGTCTCCTCCTCCTGTACCATGGCAGCGGGAACCTCACTTTCACTGTCCGCTGGCACTGCCAAAGCCCCAGAGCCAGAGGCTGCTGGCGCCCGCTGCAGCACATATCTTTAATATATTTTTGCTTTCAGCTGCATCAGTGGTGAGTGATTTTATATTATTTGTAAATTTTCTTTTTTTCATTTTCACTTTGTTTTGTGTGGTTTATCTCACAATGATTACTCATCATGATTGGACGAGGTGCGGGGGTCTGGAAAATGTGTGGGTGGGACTACTGGGTCTCTATAGCCTATCATAGGGCCACTGGCCCAGGCACTGTGCCTCTAATGTGTCTGCGGGATGCGGCAAAAACTAAAAACAAAAAGAAAGCAGCCACTGCCGGTCCATTATTGACCGGCCCACCGGGAAAACTCCCAGTACTCCCTCTGGCCAGTCAGCCCCAGAGTACACGCACAATTAACATGTTGTGTGTGATGTTCGGAGTGTCCTTGAAAACAGCTTGCAGTCGTCTCATGACAATAAGGAAGTGTCATTCCAAGGCTGAATGAACCATAGAGACGTATTTATGAGTTGGAGATACTGTACATGTCACGGCACGGCATGGTGGTGTTGTGGCAACAACCTCGAGATGCGGGGATGGGATCCAAGTGCAAGTAAGAGTATTTATTTTGCTTAATGAGGCAAAGCAGAAAAAGGAATCCGGGGGAAAGAAACTGATCAGGAAAATGATCAGACCAAGGAAAGACGCAAAAGGCTGAATTAAACCATCAAAACACAAATGAGCGGCTGGTGCGCAGCCGAAAACAGAATGGAAAAAACTGGAAAAAATAAACGCATAAAAACCGGAACTAAGGCATAAACACACTTAATAACCAAGCTGTCACCCTGGTCGACACGGAGCGTGACAATACATGTATGGTGTTGGAATTGCACGGCTGTTGATTTGTTCAGGTCAGAATAACGTTATTAAAAAGAAACTTTTGGGGACATTAATAATAATACTGCATTGCATTTATTGAGCACCTTTAAAGAACTAGATGCTTTATAAGGTAAACACAAAGAAGTATGAGTGCAAAATAGTAAAATAACAGTAGAAAATAAAAAGAACAAATGTAAAGTGCATGCATACAAAGGGCAAGTAAAAGATTTCCATGTAAGTTATTACAAAACATGTAAGATTTAAAGAGTCAGCAGTTAAAAGCACTCCAGAGCACGTGTGTTTTTATACGGTAAGGTCAGAAATACCGTGAATCTGTGGCAGATTTGAGTTCCAAAGGGAGGGGCAGCAACAGAGAAGGCTTTCTCCCCCCAAGTTCCTCCCAAGTCTCCCCACATTATTCACAAATTGAATAACTTGTCTTTCCAGATTATACGTATGTCTGTTTTTGGTCTTCAATTGTGATGTAAACATGTAAAAATAATTGCCATTTAGAATCCAGTGTGACTTTTAAATGTTTTTTCTTTTCTCTTCATGATGCATTTTTTTGACTGGAAACACTCCCAGCAACCTATACTCTGGAAAAGGTGGTCCATGTCCATGTAATGTAATGTAATGTTCATGTCATACAGTCATGTCAGGGCTGTACGTTAAAAACAAAAATTACTTGCCCATGGGGAATCCTTAAGGTGAGAACTACTTGCCCGAAATTGCCCCATGTAAAATGAAAAGACTGCCATAATGATATCATCTAATTTTTGTGGCATCACATGAGAATCTCAAATAAAGATGAAATGATTATCATTTCTTGTGGTTGTTTTCCTACATAGATCATGACGTTGCATGGAAATCTGGATTGTCAAACGACTTCTAGGCACTTTGCACCACAATGAAACATTATTGAATAGACACATTTGTGTACTAGTAAAGTGTTTTTAATCCAGAAAAAAATGCTCAATGGTCAAACAATAATTTCTGAAGCAAAGAAATGGAAGCGCTAGATTTTGTAGCTTGTGCAAAATCAGCACTTGGTATTGGATCTAATCGGTGGTGTTTCATTGTGACCACTTCAAATTGTCACAGCAATGTGATTCACTCACCTGTGCCATCATTTGATTTGCTGCCGCTAATAAAATACTTGTTTAGGAGGCACTGGTTCATCACTTTTTGGTGTTTTCCTTCAGAAGTTGTTGAAGAATTAGACCATGTTGGCAGGGACGCCATGATAGATGCTTTTGTAGTCAAACGATCGCTGATTGGTTGATCGCGAACAAGAACGGGTGTGGGTAAAACGTGGACCGCGGTCTAAATAAACGATTCTGATTGGTCTATTTCAAGATTTGCAAGGATTGGTTTGCAAATTACCACCAGAATTACGCAGTCCGTGTTTTACCAACACCCAACAAGAACCGCTTTTTGAAAAAATCATGCCATTTGCCCAACGGGACTATCACTGATTGGATTTACTTGCCCAAATTTTGTTTTAACTTGCCCCGGGCCATCGGTACATCGTTATTGTCGAGCCCTGAGTGTAGTTGTTTAGTCTATCCCGACACCATTCCCTTCGACAACCAGCATTCTTCCTGACTGCCACATAAATAATTAATTACTTGGATTATTTAATTGAGTCACATTCAGACGACCTTGGAGTGCACCTAGCCGGGCTCACTGGACAAACGGTAAGACGCCACACTGCTGCAAATTATTTGGATCCCATTATGAGAAGCATAGAGGAGGGCGGCAATCACAGCAGGTGAGCTCATCTGATCTCACATTTTAATGAGGATAATGATTCTAATAGGGACAGTCAAGTGTTTTGGGGCCTGTTAGCAGAGCTGCAAGAAATGCTGTCCCACAAATAGGACTCTGATATCATTCCTGTTTTTGCAGATATCTAATTTACAGTTTAAAACATACCAAAGTGGGAATTATGGCAAAAAAATGGTATAGCAAAATCCTCAGCTTGTGTCGAGTGTCCGTCACTCAACATTACATTCAAGAGCACTCAAATGCAGCACTGTGCAGTAGGTACAGGCTGCCACAAAACTCCTGCCGAGAAACCACTAATGAATGAGAGTCACACCTAAAGAGAGTCTTTCTCATTTCCCTCATTGTGCTTACTTGCTAGGGATCGATTTGTCTCTCTCTGCTGCTGCTCTGTTTGTGACAGATGTCGTTTTGCACGGCAATGCTCACAAAGCAGGCAGTCCCAAGGCCTGCTGTTGATTGAAGGCCAGCCAGATAAGAGGCCCAGAGATGCATGTTGGGGTTTTAGGATGTTGTTGTTCTCTACTGCAGCTCTGTGCTGTCCAGTCGTGAAAATCCAAGGTTTTGTGTTGGATAAAGGAATTGCTCTAATTCTTTCTGTGAGCATGCTGCATGTTGCAACCATGCAGACATGAACATTTTGATGATTTTGCTGTGCAACTTTGCAAAGTCTGTCTATGCTTTGTTTGCTCAAATGTCATAGCTTGGAACAGAATAAAAGACCGCACAGAATGGGGCGAAACTGTTTTCTAAAATTGAGCTCGGCATGGGTTTGCAGTATGTGATCAACCCAGGTGTATAATTGTCAAAATAAACCTCTATCAATGTAGCAAATTATTAACCTTATGATTGAGACCTTTTGGCTCCTACCAAATTGGAATTAGACAGCTCATGCTGTATGTCTCTTGCTGTCATATGATTATCTATGCAACGTGATCCATTTCATCAAATTAAATGACCAAGACCTTACAGTTGAGTGGGTTGCAGTAAGAGCTAAAGTGTGCAAAAACACCCATAAACATTGGAATAATAAAACCCACTAATGCCGCTGCACTCATTATGCACACAGTGATTAATTATTATATTCCTGGTTATTATGTTTCAAAAATTCTCATTTTCATGTTGGGCTGACGGTAATCATCCACATCAATTTGAAATGTACATTTGCAGCATTACAAAGGAAATGCTGCAAAAAGTGATCCCTCGTTTGATGCAGTTAAGTGAATTTCTGCAAAGTAGGATTCCTTCTTTATAAATGGAATATTCCATATATAGACCATAGCAAACCTGATTACGACCTTCTAAATATGGGTTTTAACGAGGGCTGTCAAAAAATAACCCTTTAGTGGCAGTAACTAATTTATTTCATTATTTCCGTTACATTTTTTTGAGTGTAATTAACGCATGCACACGAGACAGCCCTACTTTTAACTTAATGACCTGCCAAGACACAACACCCATATACATTTGTATTACCCAATATAGCAGATAAAGTGGTATGTAATATATGTAGTTTTCCTTTATAAATCAATGGTTGTTGAGAGCAGCAATTTCAGTTAAATATATCATATAGCAGACAAACACAGTGATAGAGAAGTTGAATGAAGTTTATAGGATTTATACCGCCACTTGTTATGTCCAAATAACTGAATTAACACCAATTAATACCTATGGACTCTCTTACATTCATTCCTTTATGGATGGATCAGCCAGCATGGTGTATTACTGGAAAGCATGTTGGCCTCACAGGCATTGTGTGGAGTTTGTATGTACTCTCCATGTGCATGTATGTAGTTGGGGTTTTGCCTTAATATATGACAAGAGTGGCAATGAGAAAGTTAATTGAGAACTGTGATCGCTTTGATGGGGACAAATCCTTCCAATAACTTTGTTGGACGTATGAACTGATATACAGATATTTGTTAGGCCATCTGTCCTTACATGCAGTCATGAGAAAAATGAGGGCAGAGTTATAAAATGAGTGAAGGGAATAGAGCTTCTTTCTCATCCCACTCCTGTAATAATGTTTTAGTGAAGGTCCTCGGTCAACTGTGTCACGATTATCCAAGGAAAGGTGAATAAAGACTTAAAACTCATAGATGAAAGTTTGAGAAGAAATAGTATTTTAGTTGTGACTAGTGCGTGTGCATATAATAATATAATTTCTGCACTAAAAAGTCTTTACTGGTACGCAAGTTGGAGCCACTGGGCCTCAAGACCTCCCTGTGCAACTAGCTGCTTGACTTCCTCACAGATAGAACCCAGTATGTCAGAGTGGGCAACAACACATCCAGTGTCATCTCCCTGAACACCGGCTCACCCCAGGGATGTGTTCTGAGCCCCCTGTTGTTTACCCTAATGACCCATGACTGTCGCCCCAAGTACAGCAGCAACCATATCCTGAAGTACGCGGACGACACAACAGTTGTGGGCCTCATTCAGGACAACAACGAACTGGCTTACAGGGAGGAAGTGCGACACCTTGTGGATTAGTGCAAGGCGAACAACCTGGTCCTGAATGTTGACAAAACAAAGGAGATCATCGACTTCAGGAGATCCAGACCCAGCCACACTCCACTCAGCGTCAACGGCACAGCCGTCGAAGTTGTGAACACAACCAAGTACTTGGGGGTGCATATCACGGACAACCTCGGCTGGTCACTCCACACCTTCGCTCTGGCGAAGAAGGCACAGCAGCGACTGCACTTCCTGCGGCGGATGAGAAGGGCCTCCCTCTCCCCTCCTATCCTTACCACTTTCTACAGAGGGACCATCGAGAGCCTGCTGACCAACTGCATCTCCGTCTGGTCTGGGAGCTGCAAGGCCTCGGACTGGACGTTACTGCAGAGAGTGGTGAGGACAGCGGAGAAGATCATCGGGACCCAGCTCCCCCCCCCATTAAGGACACAGCAAACAGCCGGTGTGTATCTAGAGCCCATCGGATCTGCTCTGACCCCACACACCCCCAGCATGGACTGTTCTCTCGCCTGGCATTGGGGAGAAGGCTCTGCAGCATCCGCTGTAGGACGACCAGGTTCAGAGACAGCTACTTCCCCCTGGCCATCAGACTGCTCAATGCCAAATAAGCTTACATTATTATTATTTATTTAAATTATTTAAATGATTTGGGCAATTTACTGTTCACGCTGCACTGTACATTATGTTGTTCATATTTGGTGTCTGTTCTATCTATTCTCCACATTATTATTATTATTATTATTATTTATTATTACTTATCTTCTTTTGTGTCTGTTATATGGGAGCCAGGCAATGACATTTCGTTGGCAATTTCACTACTGTGTTTTTGTGCAATGACAATAAAGGGAGTCTATGTCTATGTTAATGATTGACTTGATGGTACTGTAGATAACTAAGTGAAGCAAATGAATTGGTATGAATAGCCTATCATTGGTGTAAACACACCATTCAAAGTGAAGTTGCAAGTGTTGTGAGAGTGATGGATGAGAGATAGTGAACACGGATGCAGTGCTGGGCGAGTTACGTCAGCATATGTGAATGGATTGTGGATGCTTGCGCTAAGGTATCTGCTTTAAAGGGGAACTGCACTTTTTTTTTAATTTTACCCATAATCATTATGTGATACATGAACACATATTTATTTCCCTTTTCTGTGCATTCTAACGCCAGAAAAGTCCACCAGACAAATATAGTTTATTATGTTAGCTGCTTCAATAACAATATTGTTGTAGCTTGGTTAATATAGAAAGAAGTCCATTGTGTAAATGGAATTTTTTTTTTTAGGGTTTTTTTTGGGGATGGCTTTACTTTCAAAATACGTATTTCCCATGCCGTCAATTGTTAGCTAGCTCATATTAACTCGTTTTCTTGCGCTGGAATGCACAGAAAATGGAAAGGAATATGTGTTCATGCTTCACATAAGGATCGTGAATGATGGGCAAAATTGCCAAAAAAGTGCAGTTCCCCTTTAATTGCTTTGGTGAAAGCTGGCATCATAGGGGAACAGCCACCTGACAACGAGAGTGACTGATGATGTGAATGATGAGAGGGTTTGGTGGAGAAATTGCCCAGCTGTTCAATGCAGATCCAGAAGATGAGGACTTTTTGGGAGAAGATTAATTATTCTACTGTTTAACAATACACTCTTTGAATTTTTAAAGTTAAATTTATGTAGATTGCATTGCGCCTTATGTATGGGTGAAGTACGGAAATAGACCCTTTAATTGAGACAGCACCTTATAATCCAGTGCGCATTACGGTGTGGAAAATACGGTAGTAGAGGTCTCATGTATTAGTAAAATAATTATGCCTGACAACTTGTGGGTGGTGAAACTGTCAAATTAGTTTGATGGTGCCTTGACGGATGTAATGTCTCACATGGTCTCTTACTGCTTCTTGTCACGTTTACCCAGATCTCACTTTAACGTAATTCTGTCTAATGAGGATAATCCCTTAAAGCAGGCCTCTATTGTTCGCATTGATTTTATCCTTCTTTATTTTCTTATCAGGCTGTTTCATCGACAGGATGTTTTGCTGATAAACCTCAAAGACATAGGAAAAGGATTAAAGATAATTGCAGAGAATGAAATCAAATGACATTTTAAATGGTGTTTCAGTTGCATTGAGAAGCGCAGCTCGATAGCTGCACACACACTCTCACACAGTATTCTGTGTACTATCGGTTGAAAATAAATGCAGTTGTGAAGCCAAGAAAACCTACTAATGCAAACATCATTGTCTATAACATTCTCACTGTAAGTGTTATGAATTCATTTTCAAGATTTCTTTTTTTTTACCTCAATGCCTTGACAGTTAATTTGCTGGGTAGCTGTATCATTTTTTATTTTCATGTTTATTACATCTATGCTGCATATATATTATTGTCATTTTCCACTCAAGTTAAGGAAAAATAACCACATTGACAATAAATACCGGCAACTTTTCAGTTTCTATCTGCGATTAAATGTGATTAATTCTGAGTTAACTAAATTAGATTCATTGCAATTAAATATTTGAATCGATTGAAAAGCCTTTTACACTACATTTTACACTACAGAGAGAAGTGTAATGAGTTTATTCTTCAATCATTTGGTGCAGCTGGAACAGATTTGCACATCTTGCTAGTTGGATGAGAATAATGTCATATAATCAGGCGAGAGCAAATCTATCTGCCTTCAAAGCAATATGCTGTAGGAAAGTGCTTTTTGGACTATTTAGCACATCATCAGGCAAATTGGAATGTCACACTTTAATTTAAGGGCAGTGCGTGTAGCCATTACCATTGCTTCTTGTTTGTCTATTTAAAGGGGACCTATTATGCTTTTTTCCACTTTTCTGACCTATAAATGTAGTTAGAATGTTTTATTCTCGTGTTAAATGATGCCAAAGTTTCAGATAATGAGGTTTGGACATTTGGAAGCCCTGAAAAAAAGGGAAAGGGAAAGCCACATTTGTTTACAATTCATAAAGACCCTGATTCGCTACGAGCAAAAGAAATTGACTTTAATCTTAATTTTAATCAACGGCATTTCACACTGGACTGTTTTGTGAACATGGGCCACTATGCAGCTGGACTAGCCAACAAACTTCGGACTGTCAAGTCTCTATTTCTGGATTCAATTCAGGATCCAACAAATATTTAAAAGCGGACAATCTCTGTTTATTATCAATTCCTATAAAGTTAGTGTCCCAAACTCTTCCTATGTACTCGGCAGTGTGACCAACCACAGCAGATTAGGCGTGCCTGGAGGCGGGCCGTGGGTGGAATACATTAAAAGAGACCATTTTTGCGGGAACACGAAAGGTGCAGATTCTGGAAGAACTAGAAAGCTTTCTGTAGCTGCTCTATAGGAGTCCACAACTCAATATAAAGGGCCAAAATATGAGCATAATCAGTCCCCTGTAAGGTAATTTAAAATGTTATTATAGCTGCAAACATCGAACAAACATTTTAACTTCCTGTTGTCATGACCAGGAGTCCCAATTTGTCTATGTGGTATCTTGTTTCTGAAATTTCCCCTTGTGGGACTAACAAAGGCATATCTTATCTTATCCTATCTTGAGCCGATAGGACTGAGGATGTCTGATGACACTCTGTATTTATGCGGCGTTTAAGCAGCAGCAAACGTCCAACAGAGGTCATGACAGACAGTTGAGTGTAAATGCTTGAATACTTGACACAAGCTGCTTTGGCGTCTGACAGCAAACAGGGCGGCTTTGTTGTAACGTGTGGTAAATGCCACAGCTTCGGATGAGCAATCATTTAGCAGTTTTCCCCAGTTCCGAATAGCCTCCACACACACTGTCAGGCAGCAATAGGAACATTTACAGAGTGAGAATGACTTGTTTGGATGACCACCCACCACAGCTCCCCTCGCTGTCGCCTTAGGCAAAATGGGAGCATGATTAATCCAGTGGTTAGCATGTTTAAGGATGAGAGGGGAGAGGAGGCATTCTTGCAATGTGAGGAAGGTATAAAAAGGAGAGTCACGGAGTTGTGATTCATCAGGGGCTCCTGATCCTCTCTGGAGCAATCTTTTTTTTTTAAATAACGGGCCTTGATTGCCCCATTGAAGCTATTATCTTTCACGATTATTATTATGTGTGTCATAAATTGGTGTCTTGGATGACTCTGATTATGTAAGATGATTGTAATAATAATAATAATAATAATAATGGATTAAATTTTATATACTGTTTATTAAAGCATCCAAAAGTGCTTGACAACGAAGTGAAGTCCCTATTCATTCACTCCTCAGTCACACACCGGTGGTGGTAATCTACATATGCAGCCACAGTGGCCTTGAGCTAGTCTGATGGTAACATGGCTGCCAAATCGGTGCCTACAGCCTCTCCGACCACTATTAAACAGTCATTCATAACCCAGTGTGGGCTGCACTGGAAGCAAGGTGGGTGAAGTGTCTTACCAGAAACTGTTTCACTTGTTTCTGGACAACTCTAGGTCCTGAACCACTGTTGCCCAAGATAGAGAATGGTTTTAAAAAAATTTATATACCCACACATACTCTATATATATTTTGTTCTTGAGCAATCATAAACTGTGATAATGTATGTATTTACATTTATATATTTAAAGACGTGACATCAGTGCAAGATGTCGTAGCCCTGTTGCGAGGTGAACACAATTTAATATAATATATAATAATATAATATAATAATTTAAAAATGACCATAAGTTGTTACTGTAATTTCAACATGCAAGTAATGCAGCTTGGAGAAACACTTTCTCTAACAGGTAGACTGAGCAGCCTAGCCTGGCTACCAGGATAAAGGCTACACTGGGACTCAATATCATTGATTAGTTGTCAGGACCTATACAGTTTTTACATTTAAAATGCATTTAATAAATGCAGGAGTCACAGGAGGGTTCTGGGGCTGAATCTAATATAATATCCATAAGTTTAAAATTTGTATTGCAAATGTTGATCCAAAATGTATATGTAGAAAATTAAAAACTGTAGAACATTATTATCATCAAGCAAGCAGCAAGGTTTGATATGGTGGCGTGTTGATGCAGCAGTAAAATTCAGGCAATATTAGAGTGCCAAAAATAGACATTTTAACGGCCGTCTCAATATTATTAAATATTCCTGCGTAGTCTTGTGATGCCTGTGAATAGCTGTGATATGCTGTTCTTTATGTATGATGATACATAAATTGAAAGATTATGATTTATTACTGATTTATTGTTCTCTGGACATGGCTGAACCATCTCAGTCTGGCTTCTCTGACTTTAGCTCCAAGGTATCTAATATGTAATGTGCCTCTGATTACTGATCCTATCCATCCTGGTCACTCCCAATGTGACCCTCAGCATCTGCATCTGTGCTACCTCTCGTTGTGCTTCCTGTCTTATCCAAACTTCTTGCTGACTTCTTCGGTAAAATTGGAAGGAATCAAGACTTACTTTTGGATACTCTCTGGGTGTTCTTTTTGATAATGCCGCCACCAGACCCATCACAACCATCTTCATCATCACAGTCACCACTGTAACGTCCATCTGCATCTCCGCTTCCTGTTTCAATCTGGTCCAACGTCCCCAGTTTAGGAATGGTCTTTCCTTGCAGCAGCTAATTGGTGCAAAAACACAAAGTATATACAGTATTTATCTGAAAATATCAGTTGTATTTTCTGATTCAAGTTAATCAAGGTGAGTCAATAAGTTTGCGCCCATCAAAATGCTGTGCTTTCTGCCGCACCAGGTAACTCTTCGTAGTATGCAATCACCCATTAACACTTGGAATTAATGTGTAAATATGGCAGTGTTATGGTAAAGAATAAATAATAAAATAAGGTCTTGCCGTTAGAGTATTGTCGCATATAGACAAACAACCATACACACTCACATTCATACCTATGGACAATTTGGAATCGCCAATTAACCTAGCATGTTTTTGGAATGTGGGAGGAAACCGAAGTACCTGGAGAAAACCCACGCATGCACAGGGAGAACATGCAAACTCCACACAGAGAGATGGCCGAGGGTGGAATTGAACCCTGGTCTCCTAACTGTGAGGTCTGCGCTAACCACTCGCCCGCCGTGCGGCCCTCTACTGTGTACTGTTGTGTTTAAATCTTTGTACCATTTTGTACTATACTCTCACAAAACACATCAACAGCTGTGGGTACTGACTACTACATTCAGTGTAGTACAGGTATAGTCAATATTTACTTACTGCATACATGGATCACATTCAATATTCACATTAGGTTACAGTTGCTCTATATACACACTGAAATGGAAGCCAAACAGAGAGAAAATGTAAAAGAGCTTCTGAGCAGACACTAATCTATATGCAAAAGATCTACTGCCTGGTGCCTGCACTTTGGTGCTTTTCATTTTTCTATCATTAAATTTTCTCTTGTTTCTATTTTTTGTGACATCCTTAATATAAAACAAGATGTTTATTTGATTGATATGTGTAAAAAGATGTAAAAACATGTGCATGTAATTGCCATGGTGTCTATGTGTTAAGCAAGTATATAATAAGTTTGAGCACCATGGTATGAACTGCATTGGATTGCGGGACACTAAGGTTTTTTTAGTGGTGCTCAGGGAAATGCAGAACACTAATTGGAACATTTAAATTCATAGTGCATCATTGGAAACAAGAGCGTAGGCGTTCCGCTGATCAGAAAGGTAGTGTCTATGCTAATTTGTTACTGTTGTGGTTTACTACAAGAGCAAGAGAGCAACAGTGTCAAGGTTGCTGCAATGGAAGAGCTGAAAAATTTGTGTGAAGGTAATTAGCCTGTCTGGAGTCTTTACCCACAGAGATGCCAAGCACTAATCTGAACACTCCTCCCATATAAACACTGTACATAATTTTGGATTCATTGAAAAACATACTTTGCACAGAACTGAGAGAGACAGTGTTGAATAACATGGATCAGAGCTTTTCAAACTGTGAGGCAGGCTTCCCTGGAAGGCGTCACATGAGATGCAACAGCTTGGGAAAAATAAATAAAGTGCTAAGATGATCTGGTAAATAGTCCAAATCTGCTAAGCCTATGTCAGAGGCAAAATGAAGTCACTTTCTCGTTCTCTAGAAATTCATTTTTGTGGTTCCTCATTTATCAGAATCAGAATCAGAATCAGAAAAGGGTTTATTGCCAGGTATGATCAAACACATACTAGGAATTTGTTTTGGTATAGTAGGTGCAGACACATTTATTAAAAAAGAATGAAAAATACAAAATATACAGAATAACAGTATAAATATATATGTTGGTAAATTGGTACCAGACCCGAATGTGATGAATGAATGAATTTCCACAAATTACGATCCCTCATAGGGTGTCACAAGACACCTAATTTATGAGATGAGATGATGCACGAGATTCGGTCCACTGGAACGAGACGAGATTTTAAGATGAATTTAAATGTTGCTGAATGAATTGTGTTTTAAATTGAGCAGGGTATATTTTCAATGTATTAAAGATACAGCATGTATTTGTATTATTTTTTCCGTTATTTTGTTATCTTAAGCAGGAGACCAGGGTTCAATTCCCCCCTCGGCCATCTCTGTGTGGAGTTTGCATGTTCTCCCCGTGCATGCGTTGGTTTTCTCCGGGTACTCCGGTTTCCTCCCACATTCCAAAAACATGCTAGGTTACTTGGCAACTCCAAATTGTCCATAGGTATGAATGTGAGTGTGAATGGTTGTTTGTCTATATGTGCCCTGTGATTGGCTAGCGACCAGTCCAGCGTGTACCCCACCTCTCGCCCAAAGACAGCTGGGATAGGCTCCAGCACCCCCGCGACCCCCGTGAGGAAAAAGTGAATGAATGAATGAATGTTATCTTAAGCTAAAAAATAATTGAACAATCGATTTCCCATGTATTTGTATTACTACAAAACATGCATTAAATTTATTTCAGCATTAAACCCTGATCCGAGCGTCCCTAAATTGAACTCATAATTACCGCATGTGTAGTGATTCATTAAAATAAAATTCTGACATGAAAAACATCATTCTCAAGACAGCTGGGATAGGCTCCAGCATGCCCGTGACGATAAACGGTACAGAAAATTTTCTCACTGTACCGGACACGTACAAACACAGTTTTACAAACGCTGTATGCAAAACTGACCTACAAGTATTATTTTTCATGTGCAATGTAATCACAATATTGTTGTGGGCAAGATATTGCTTCATTTATGTCCAATGGTTACTGACTTTGAATCCATCTTACACACACACACACACACACACACACAGCCATGCTCCCTAATAGTGCACAACCTACACTTTAGAATAAATGGACAGTTTAGTCCTGTTTGGGAAGCATCTGCTAAAACAACAATGCCCATCTGTTTTCAGAACACATCATGATCTAGAGCACGGTTGCTGATGGCAAACAACATACACAGATGTTTCAAAATATTGGCAGATAGTGTTTTCGACATGCTTTGTTAATTACAATCATTTCAAACCTTTTTAACCTTAAACATTTATTCCCACAATGGAAGAGCATTATCCATGAAATGATGTTAATGAAGAATGTACTGATGAATAAACATAAAGATAATGTAACAGGTTTCTGACAAACATCTTAATTTGTTCCAAAGCTGCGCATGCATCCATTGTTTGACCCGAATCAGCAATACACCATTGTGTGTGTTTGACTGCACTTTGTGATGTAGAAAGAATACGTGCTATTGTTTTCATCTCTGTGACCAACACATTAGGTTCTAGACTCATTCATTTAATTTATCTTTCAATTAACCTGGCCCATGACAGTAATTTCCTAACCTGACAGTAGTTTGTTGTTTAATTGCATGTTTTACCTTTACCCTTATTTATTTAAAGTTGCCCTAATTAGGAGTCAAACCCTTCAGCAGCTAAAATGTAAAGTCTTGCACATATATTATATATATATATTATATATTTATATTATTATAATATATTTTATATCTGACTGCTGTGCCCGCCCCGCTTTTACTCATGTTTTAACTGTGTATTAACGAATTAATGTTGTATTTTAATGTGTCTTTTACTCTGTTTACTTGCTTTATTCAACTCCTTTCTTCTGTAAAGTGTCTTTGAGTATTTTGAAAAGCGCTATACAAATAAAATGTATTATATAGTTACAGCTATTTGTACGAATTGGATGTTGCTTCTTTTCATTCCAGTAGGCAAATGGCTTTTCAACCACCGGTTGCTTAATTAAGGAGGAAATACATTTGCCTAAATGGTCAATAGCTGGCTGCACGAGTGGTTAGCGTACAGGCCTCACAGCTAGGAGACCCAAGTTTGATTCCACTCTTTGACATCTCTCTGTGGAGTTTGCATGTTCTCCCCTTGCATGCGTGGGTTTTCTTCCCACATTCCAAAAACATACATGCTCCAAATTGTCCATAGGTATGAATGTGAGTGTGAATGGGTGTTTGTCTATATGTGCCCTGTGATTGGCTGGCCACCAGTCAGGGGTCTACCCCGCCTCTCGTCCGAAGACAGCTGGGATAGGCTCCAGCATATCCCCATTACCCTAATTATGATAAGATGCCTTTCAACCTTACTTATCAAATGTAACTTTATTTTATACAAGGCATTTCTGGCATGTCAACGCTCATTTACACAGACGCCTGTATTAATTCTTTGGGAGTGTGACAATAGAAGAACTTTGGCTGAACCTTTATGATTGTGCCATAGAAACATGTCTGACAGGTTCCATCACAGTAAATGGTTTGGCAGCTTTGACATTGGAGGACTGGCAATTGGAGTTGAACATTGTATAGCCTGCATCAATGATTTACTGGCATTGAGCGGCTGCAGCTCAAATATATTTATTACTTGCTGCTTAAGGCCCCAAAACATCATCACAGACAACCATCATCCAGCCCACACATAAAGCCTCATGTCTGTGTAACCCACATGGAAGTTATGCATCCTTGGAAAATAATCATCTGAAGAATGCACAATTCCTGTATCGTTCTTTCCCACCGCTACACTGTATGTATGTAACTACAAAAGACTTTTGATATATTTTCTAAGGTAATTTTTTTACTACACAAATTTGTTTACATTTTGTATACATTTTATCTATCAGTAGTTTCGATATTAGTACTTTCAGTACTGTCAGAAGAGGAAAGTGTCAGGATGAGTGTCAGCTCCCAAGGCACACACCATCACTTTGCATCTTCCTCATCTCAGCAGAAGCGCTGACAGGGTGTTTATTAGGTCCATGTATAGTCTGGCAGCAAGTGTTTGAAGAGTATGACAATTTGGCAATGCACACACGGCGTGTAAAACTTCAGAGTGATTGCTGCTGAAAATCTTGTGTTTTGTTATTTACATCATCGAGTCATCATCAGGTGCAATGCAATGAAATAAACAACATAGGAAGTAGAGTATGGAATGAATATACAGTAGATGCTGTGTTGAAAATTGGTAAAGTAAAATGAATACTCTAATATTCTAGTGTTTCTACGAGTCTGGTGGGAGTTACTCCAGGTGGTGGAGATGGCTTCATGGAGGGCATCCATTTTTGTTAACTTCCCTTGCCGTCCATCCCCAGGTGTATATAATGGAATAATAAAACTTTCTTCCATCTTTCAAAGTCTCATGTATGGTGCTGTCATGCTAAATCAAAATAGGCAATTTTGTAGCATTGGGAGGTTTTCGAAGACTTTATTTGTTCTTAAAACCCTTTGCTTCCGGATGCTGTCTAATGGTTATTGGACTACACTTGACACAAGCAGCAACCTAGCGAATTGGATCCTCCAACTCAGGGCAAAATTTTGGAGTACAGTTTGACTATTTTGTTCCAAAACACTCAAGGTCTATTCAAAGGTTTTCTAAGTTTAAAGGACTGTTTTACTCTGTCAAGGACTGTTTTACCTCAGCAGCAATGCTGATGCTTTGAGAGGTCTTGCTTATGGAGACGGTAGAAAATGAATGCATGCTTCCGATGTGTGTCCAATACAGCGATCTAACAGTATATTAAATGTTTTCTTGTGAACAAGAAAGAACGCCAGAAGTCTCAACAACACATTGCGTCCTATTTGTCAAATGATCCAAATCTATACTTTCAATTACTATATTATAGTATGTGGGTGGAAAAATAGACACCGTTATGTCAACAAGATTACATTACATTTTATTTCCCTGAGTTTTTGCCAGTTATTCATCATCTGACCTTGAAATTGTAAAAATGTGCAAGACGTCAAGCATACAAGCATTATATTTGAACAACCTCCCACACTGACGCACAAAATGGCTCGTCTTCCTATAACACACTCTGGTGAGCATGCAACACTGAAACTATTAGATTGTGTTTCTGCAACACTATACATTATATTATATTCTGCCACAAAGAAAAAAACAAAACATTGTGGTCTGGGTTAAGGCGGAAAATCCTCTCAATGTAACAACAGAAATGACACTTTCATAAGAAGGTATGTCACCCTCTCCTACTAATTCCAATGAGAACAGGCTCAAATGTTGGTGTCTACAGGAAGTAAAAAAAAATAAAGGTTATGAGGTATCATCATCAGTGTGTCCTATACACTGATTTATTTATTGACCACGTTACTGATGTTGTGGACAGTGTTGGGCACGTTACTTTTAAGAAGTAATTAGTAATAGTTATTTGTTACTTCTCCAAAAAAGTAACTGAGTTACTAACTGAGTTACTCCACTACAAAAGTAACTAGTTTTTAACTAGTTTACACAGTACATTGTTCATATTTGATGTAATCTATTTATTCTCATTATTTATTATTTATTATTTATTATTTATTATTTATTATTTATTATTTATTATTTATTATTTATTATTTATTATTTATTATTTATTATTTATTATTTATTATTTATTATTTATTATTTATTATTTATTTTTTATTTTTTATTACACGGGAGCCAGGCATTTCGTTGGCAATTTCACTGCTGTGTTATTGTGCAATGACAATAAAGAAAGTCTATGTTTATTTCTATGTCTAGTTACCAGTAAAAGTAACTATTGCATTACCCGTTAAAGTAGTGTCTGTACTTCCCTTTGGCAAACGCTGTATTCTCACTCGATGTGCTTTAATCACCTGCCCACCCACGTTCTCTGGTTGGCTGAAGACGCAATCTTAGCCAATCCTCATCGCTTATGTGCTCTAACGCCCACCCACCCAAGTTCTCTGATTGGCTGAAGACGCAATCTTACTAAACCTTAGCCAATCCTCATCGCTTATGTGGTTATCTCACAACCCTCCCTTGTCACTCTGCAACACTCTCAACGCTAAAATGCTAAAACTATTTACCATTCAGAAAATGTAAAGTAACCTCTTTTCTTGAGAAACTTCAGACTGTCCAGTCTCTACTTCTGGATCAGATTCGGGATCCATCACATATGTCTGTATGTTAAAAGCGGACATTTTGAAAAGATTATCTTTTTTTCTTTGTCCTGTCCAGCCATTGGAGCAGATAGTATTGTTGATCTAAATGCCCGTATATGCTAAACAGATTTGCTCTGCCGGGAAAGGTGTAAGCTACACCTTCCCTGTACTATGGAATTTTATTTGCCGTTATTTTATGTTTTTGTTATGCAAATTGTTATGCTCTGGAGCGGCCGGACCAGAGCAACAGAAACACAGAAAAGAAGAAAAAGAAAAAAAGGTGGGGTGGGGGACAGTACAAAAATAGACAAAAACAGTAGCAACAACAATTCCCATGACAACAACAGTGACAAACAGGAGTTGAAAAGATCATCAACTCCTATAAAGTTGGGTTAGGCAGCTATCCGAAAGTCGTCATGAGCTCCTGGGAGTGTGACCAACCACAGCATGGTGGGCGTGCCTGGAGACTATGGGTGGAATAAATGAAAATAGACCATTTTCCCGGGAAGCACGAAATCCAAAGAAATACAGCTGAATAGGTACAGATTCTGGAAGATCTAAAAAGCTTTCTGTGCCGGTTGTCGTGTGTCGCTGCTCATGAGGAGACCACTCAAAGGGCAGAACATTTTGCATAACAGGTCCTCTTTAATTATGTTTTTTTCTTCGATTTAAAATACATATTACTGTTTTAGTCTTACGCTATGTCATTAAAACGACATAAAAATTCCTAATCAATCATGATCCCTTCAGGTGCTATCAATCATCCTTCTCATGCATTGGACTATTCCATGTTACTACGCATACAGATTGATTCCGGAAGACAGACTTGAAGAAAATTTGCTGGTGTGAGAAGGCGAAAGAGAAACAAACATTTAAAAAAATCAAAACTACCACTGGTAGAGGTACTTAACAGGAGCACAGCCAAGAACAATGTAGTAGTTTCTGGCATGAAGCTGAGAGTGATCATGATGGAACCCCTTCCACGGTGCAGGGTTGGAAACATCTCAGGTGGGATCATGCCAGTAACGTTGGAAGCCATCTGGACCGTCAAGGTTACACTTCTTTTCATCAGAGAATAAAACTTTTCAATTGAATTTCACTTTTCAACTTTTCCACCTTTCAATGTCTCATGTTTGTTGCTCCTTGGCAAAGTCGAGATGGGCAGTTTTGTGGCGTTGGAGGAGACGAGGTCTTTGAATTTGTTTTTTGTTTTTAATAAACCCTTTTCCCGCAGATGCCGTCGGATGGTTTATTGCACTGCAGTCTGCACCAGTAAGGGCCTTCATTTGGGTTAAAGACCGCCCTGTGTCTTGACAGACAGCCAATCGGAACCTATAGCCCAGCGTAGGTGTCATTTTTTGTGTCTACCACTTTTTTTTTTATTCCGTAATGCTTAGGATGTTTGCAAAAATGTAGAATGACTGTCTTACTACATCCTGAGACCTTGCTTATGAAGCTCCATCATCCGACCACGTTCAAGAAGAGAAAGCTTCTTAGGTTTAGCCATCAGGAAGGCATGACCATGTGAATACCTGACAGAAAATTTGAATTTTGAGCAGATTTTGGCTTCTATAGCCTAAACTTTTGATCAGGTGAAATTTAATATTTTTTATTTTGCAAATGTTTTTTGTCTTACTCTGCTTTTTTGCTTTTGCATATTGTATCTCTACTTAAAACCTCAGGTCCAAATGTGCAAAATGCATATTCTAGCATTTTTTCAACTGGTCTTAAGATTTTGATCTGAACTGTATCTATCTATTATGGCTGTGAATGTTATCATTCATCAAGGTCTAATCTCAGGTCTAATCTATCAATTAACAGTGCATTTTTTTGTTGAGGACGCTCCAAAGGATACGGCCGGCTATGCCGCTTAAAGGGCTATGCTAGATTTACAGCCAAATCAAGACATTCTAATTTGGTATTCAAATTTTATGGGTGCAACAAATAAAATGTGAATAAATTCCAACTGTTAATCTTTTGCATGAGGGGAGGGGGCATGAATAATTCACAAGAAAAACTGCTGGTCAACCACCACATCAATGATTGGTAAATAATTCAAAAGCAAAGTGGGTGAGAAGCTGCCTGGCCCTGATTATGATTGAGAGACACAGGGACAGGACCTGCTTATAGATTCTTGATGGGTTTTACCACATCAAGATGAGAGGACGACCAAGGAGGAGACGAGCACACAAATAATTCATAAGAAAGTCCTCCAGATGAGCAAGATGATGAAATCCAGAGTTTGTGCACTTGGATTACACAATGAATTTGTCAATAGCTGCATTTCTATTCTGCTGTGTCGTTTCAGCAGTGGAATAGTAATGATTTGTATTCGGTTCTGGGTAAAGTGGGAGCTATTTCTGAGCATCGGTTGGTCAAGGTCAGGGGCAAAATAAATAGCTTAAGGGTATAGAACACAAAGGGTATGTAGATGAAACATACAAACTACAGCAGTCTGTTCATGCAAATGTCAAATAGACACATCATTCTTGTCCTAATAAAAATGCCCAAACCGCGGCCTCTTTTAAGGGTAATAGAATTTCACCTTTTACTGCCATCCACAACTCAGAGTTTACATGCCTCTCTCACTCGGCACATGCGAACGGGCAAGCTGCCATTCATGCACTATTGCACATGTTCTTTGAGTTCAATAAGGTGCACAAATAGTGATTCATACAGACATGCTACTATATGGTACATACGTAGCTGATGCACATTAAATTCACTTCAGTTCAATTCAAATGCAATTTTAATTCAATCTACATAGCGCCAAATCACAACATAAAATATCTCAAGATACTTAACATGAGGTAGGTCTATCAAGCTTTTTTCATAAATGAAAAGAGAACTGAACTCCACATGAGCAAACACTTGGTGACAGAGTCAAGGATAAACCCCATCTGGGGAAGAACCTTGAACACAACCCAGGCTCTTTGGGGCAGCCGTCTGTCTCGGGCAGTTGAGTTAAAAAAACACCTTCTCTCAATATTTTTATATTATACAGTATACAAAAACGTCACCGTCTGTGAGATGTGAATATGGATGAGTTTGGGTGCCCTGTGATTGGCTGGCGACCAGTCTAGGGTGTACCCCGCCTCTTGCCCAAAGACAGCTGAGATAGGCTCTAGCACGCCCGCTCTAGCACACACTAATGAGGATAAGCGGTATAGAAAATGAATGAATTACTTAATTGATTTTGTACAGAGAGTGTGTAATAGTTAAAGTGCTGCCGTTTGTTGTCATGTCCAGTTAAATTATTTTGACTTTTGGTACGAATCTGGCCCTCTTATTAAGAATGGTAGTGGATTCCGTGCTATATACAATATTGTTTCCACTTGATTCCCAAAGAATCTCTTACTTATGTAAGCAACTTGTTTCATAAGGTCCATGAGGCGGGCCAACTCAATGCTATTTTCCAAACAGTTTTGCGGGCCGGATGAAAGTACAGTGTGGGCTGGAAAAGGACAATTTTGAATTCAATGCTAAAATTGACTGGTAGCCAGTGTAGTGAGGCCAGTAAGGGTGATACGTGACAAGTGGCGATGTTTTGGACCAATTGGAATTAGGTTACCCTAATTTGTTAGGGTTACATCCCCCCTCAAGGTCACAAAAGCATGAACATGTTTTTCAGCATCTGGTAGTGATTTTGTAATGTTTCATAGATGAAAAATGCTCTTTTTGACACTTGTTGTATTTGGGAAAAAATAGGTCAGTTGTTGTGCTTTGGTGGGGAAGTTACCTTTTTGTTGCCATCCCTTTCTGATAAATCCTTGTTGATGGTTTACCTCAATGTCACCTTGCATTGCTCCTCACGAGACAAAAGTCTTCTGCTTTATGTATACTAGCATCCCAGCACCTCCTCACAGAGACAAAGAGACTGTTTGACTGACAAGAGGGCTCACTTCTTTCAAGCTTTTGTTTCATGGAACAAACACGCCAAGGTGCTGAAAACAAGCACAGAGTGAACCTTCTTCCTTTGTGTTTGGAGATGAGAGAAGAGGAAAACAGACGCGTGTGCATGTGGCAAAATATTGGGGGCAACAAAATTATTGAGTTAATATTTATTTTGTGATTAATTTATTTATTTTTTGCGCAAGACTGCTTTTTTCTGAACAAGAAATCTCATCATGTTTTATTCTCACCCCATCTGGTGACAACCTTCCTGATGACACACGACTCTATTTATCAATGAAACCTCATGAAATTCATCCACTGGATGACCTTCATTCATTCATTTTCTACCTCTTATCCTCACAACGGTTGCGGGGATGCTGGAGCCTATCCCAGCTGTCTTCGGGCGAGAGGCGGGGTACATCCTGGACTGGTCGCCAGCCAATCACAGGGCACATATAGACAAACAACCATTCACACTCACATTCATACCTATGGACAATTTGGAGTCACAATTAACCTAGCATGTTTTTGGAATGTGGGAGGAAACCGGAGTCCACCGAAAACCCACGCATGCACGGGACACTTTTGAAGGTTTATAAGATACTGTTTTTAAAATATGTTTTGCGGCTCCAGTCTATTTTCCTTAAGAGAGCATGGGGCTAAAATGGCTGGTTAGATAGTAAAGGTTGCCGACCCCTGGTTTAGTGTTTTAGCAATTGGGAAAAACTGTAATTTGGGGGACAATAAACATTTCCAAAATGCATCTGCATTGTCTTATGACTCACCTACATTAAAAAGTCTGTCCTGATTATATAGATATTTTTAATTGCATATTAATTTATTTTATAGTTATTTAATATATTTTACATTTTTTTATTTTCTCTAAAAAATAATGTTAAAATCTCGTCTCATCTCGTTCCCGTAGACGCCATCTTGTGTAATGTCTTTTTTACGTCTTATCTTGTCTGCATAACAGTGGGGATTCATGGAGGCAGGGGTCCCCAACCGCTGGGCCGGGGACCAGTACTGGTCCATGGCGCATTTGCTATCGGGCCGCAAGGAAATAATAAATAATTTCGTAACGACTCTCTGTCTCCCATCACACCTATGGGACCATCTCGTCTCAACGAAACAAGCTCAGGCCTCCCACTGATTCAGCAGGTGAGTTATATTTTCCCTGCACTTAACATTTGTTTTTAGTCCCATCATGTTATTTTATATTTTCTGTACTTTTCTGCCACATATTGCCGGTCCGAGAAAAAAAGACCCAAATCACACCGGTCTGTGTGGCAAAAAAGGTTGGGGACCCCTGGCCTAAGGGGAACATATAAAGCCTGTACAGTACAGGTCTCAGCACAGAACCCTGTGGGATGCCATGACTGACTTTCACGTGCAGTCTTAATTACCAGTGGATAGAGATGTACAAATAGTACTGAATACATTTTACTGCAATTATTTTAATGCCAAAGGACACACTTCCTTGTGTGTACAATTGAATGAGCATGTGTACCGTTATGTGTAATTGATGTTTTAGCTGGTAATGACCTGACCGGCCATGAACCCACAAAAATATGACCTTGATACCTCATCCTTGTACACATTTCATCAAACACCAATAACACATTAAGTGAATGCCATCAGCAATTTACATAAATGCCTTAAGCTTTTACTATCCCCATCATTACACTAGTCTTCCTTTTGTTTATTCTAATACAAGCACATATAGGAGTGAAGGCATAGAGTAAATGATCAGGGATAAACATTAAACTTGAATGACAACTCGGGTCACACAGCACAAACAGGCCAACACTTCTCTGTGTACTACAGTGGCTGATGAGATTTCAATCAGCTCTTTGCAAATCAAGTCCCAAAGAGATGTTAATGCAAGCAAGATTCAAGTAGTGTGAGCACACAAGCTGTTCAATGACTCATGCAATACTATAATATCACATGTGACATTGCTGCTTCCAATGTCAGCTCTCCAAGTGACTTCTTGATTTTTGCTTCCGACAGGCACACTCCTGAATAAAAATAAATAAATAACTAAAGTACTTTATATTCATGTTTACTTGATTTCTCTTACATTTTTTTAAATTGTTTTATGCAATTTTGAGAAGCTCATTTTCCCAAATATTCTCACAATTATCAAACACCACACTCAATTTTTGTAATTCCTCACCAGGGTCGCACATATGCTGGAGCCTATCCCAGCTGTCTTTGGGCAAGAGGCGGGGTACACCCTAGACTAGACTAGCCAATCACAGAACACATATAGACAAACAACCATTCACACTCACATTACTTATGGACAAACATGCATGTTTTTGGAATGTGGGAGGAAACCGGACTACCCGGTGAAAACCCATATACACAGGGAGAACATGCAAACTCCACCCAGAGATGCTCAAGCAGAGATTCGAACCCAGGTCTTCCCGATCGCCTCTTGTATACTTTTGTTGCATTTCGCTAGCTTCACGGTGTGTAATGTTTAGCAAAAAGTGTCACACACAATCTCTACCCTGGACAGGTGTTTTGTTTCGTGAGTGTAACGACATGTTAGTTAGTTGTGTGAAAAAATTCATTTTACTGTGTAACAATTATAAAACAACAACAAAA
Source organism: Doryrhamphus excisus (assembly GCF_037039965.1). NCBI lineage: Eukaryota > Metazoa > Chordata > Actinopteri > Syngnathiformes > Syngnathidae > Doryrhamphus > Doryrhamphus excisus. Next base: position 5,625,412 of record NC_136369.1, read on the forward strand.
AAACAGAATAGAACTTCCAAAATCAGTGGAACGGGATGTCAACCTCCAATTTGTTCAGATTTTTCCAATAGTAAATCGTAGAAACTGAATTAACGCATGATGGGGTCAACCTGGGGTCAACCAAAATTACATCATCACTGGCTTGCCACAGGGTAGATTATTCTTCTTAACTGGCTTTCTTCTTTTAACTGCTGTTGTTGAGGTTGAGGGCCAATATATTTTGGGGCAGCTTTTTTTTATTTTGAGGCAGTTTTTGTTTCACATTTACTTACAGACAAAACAAGCGTTGATGACAAACATGTTCCCAATGATATTGCCTCAATTCATCGTTCAGAACATTTCCACAACAAATACAGAGTAGACTGGCAATATATTGCACAGAGATCAAATGGGTTTTAAATATTACAGCCAATTTAAATAGTTAGCGCTGTGCAGCGCCTAAAAATATGACAGCCACCAAACAGGATTAATCGAGCATAGTGTCATGTATCGCTATAATTTAATGATGCGTACCCCAGGATGCAAAGACATGGTGGCTGGTGCAGTAAATAAAGTCTTTATTTCACAAAAATTAGTCGTGTCCCAATGACATGCATTGTTAGCTAGCTCATCTGAACTCGTTTTATCTGTCAAAATGCATAGAAAAGGGGAAATAAGTATGCGTTCAGGATTGTGAATGATGAGCAAAATTCTAAATAAAGTGCAGTTCCCCTTTAAGAGCACCACGCAACTTGCAACTACTCAATTTCTTCTTTTTGTGCCTTGCATTGTTTTCTGACATCATCATGGACCCCTGCAATCATTTCCATAATTGTTCTTTTCGACAATCGTACCCTTGTCACCTGTGCTTCCACACGGTTATCAAAATATAACCTAGTCAAATTTGTCTTGCTTCATTTGTGATTGCAGACACCCCAATTTTCGCTGTTTGTGCTGCAATACGTATCTCATTCATCTCCTTCTTCAAGGCATGTAATAATTTCAAATCTTTGCTCTCGATAATATTTTCACATTTGAGTCGTCGTCCTTCAACAGCCAGACTGACCCAAGTTCCAAGGTCAGTGTCATTTCTCTGCATTTTTCTCCATATTTCATTGCATGTTTTAATTTGTAAAATAGCCAAAATTAAGCATTTTCAAGCATAAAAATGGCTAAAGGAAATAAAATGCAAATATATAGGCTTAGAATATAAATAGTATTCTACACAAGACACCGGGTGTCAGTAATGTTACTGTAATGTTCGATGATACACACAAGCACCAGACCCGCTTGCCTAAAAAAGAGGCTTTAATTGCAGGTTTGAATTATCTCACAACAAGCACAACGATCCAAGGTCTAATAATACAAATATAATAATACATAATACATACTAATATGCACAAAGCTAAAACCTGTGTGTCCTTTAATTTCGAGTCTTATTTTAAAATATCTTATTATCTTCTTTGATTATGTCAGCTATATGGGGTAATACTATGGATGTAAAGGTGACTGAAGGGTTGTTATTTCATGTCAAGAGGGATCTAATAATAATCAAATAATAATGACATTATTGGATGACTGACATACAGCGCATGGCACATACTCATATTCCAGGAAAAACTCACGTATGCCTTCTAGTAAGTCATGCAATGCCTCACATTAAATTCTCCACCACTTCAACGTGGCATTAAAAAAAGAAACATTTTTTAAGTGGCACTGACACTTCTCTTTATCCAGACTCTATGAAAATGCTTTATTAGTAGGCTTAAGTCAAATTACATAGGTTTGTCTGATCCGCAGGGGTGAAATTATTCACAGAGGAAAGTTGAGAATGCAAATCAACAAAAATGAGGCTTACAAGCAAGCAATGACAAAGCAGTTGCCTTTAAGTTCTATCTTGACCCAGTGATTGAGCACTATTAGGCTTGAGAGCACTCAAGATGTTGGGACAATTAATTGTGGGAGGGTTATTTGCATTTTGAATAACCATAACAGCCCAAAGTACAATCACTTTAGCTGCTTATTATAAGGCATATGTATATGTATGTATGGAGACCAGCCATGTTGTTTGGTCTAGAGACAGTGCCACTGAGGAAAAGACAAGAAGCAGAACTGGAGGTAGCAAAGATTCGGATGCTGAGATTCTCATTGGGAGTGACCAGGATGGATAGGATCAGGAACGAGTACATCAGAGGGACATTACATGTTAGAGGCCTTGGAGATAAAGTCAGAGAGGCCAGACTGAGATAAACATGATAAACATAAGATCGTGAATATATTGGTAGAAGGAGGCTGCGTTTAGAGCTGCCAGGTAGGAGTCGTAGAAGAAGACCAAAGAGCAGGTTTATGCATGTAGTGAAGGAGGACATGAGGGTAGTTGCTGTGAGAGAGACAGATGCAGAAGACATGGAGGAGATGCTGTGGCGACCCCTGAAGGGAAAAGCCGAAAGTATGAAGCCGAGTTACTTTCCATCCTTATGCAGCCAAATGCGGTCTACATGTGTCAAAAGCCACACTAAACTTCAACTTTCAGAACTTGATCCCTATTTAACAAAAAAAAAAAAGTATTGTACAGTAAGTAAAGTATTGAAAGAAAACGCTTCAGTCTGTCACTCTGGAGCAAATAGCACGCTGTCAAGATAACCTTGGAGGTTTTCCATTGAGAGTATTCAGACTCAACAAACAAAGCTGTGCGAATAATGGAAGGCAGTTGTTGAGACTGAGGCCAAATCTTATGCAGTATAGCTTACAGCAAATAGAACTGATCAACAGGCTATATGTCCTGAAAAAAAATCTATGACAGTTGCATCGCATCTTGTTATAGCTATCAGTGTGTATAAATACACTTCTTTTGGCTATACAGCATTTTCACAGTCTTGGTTGCTTGTATCAAATAAAAGACAACAAGCAGTGTTGGATATTCAATTTAAATATGATATTCACAGATGATGTGTTCTGTTAATCTAAATGCACTCATTTGAAATGTAAGATAAAAATTCAGACATCAACAGTATGTATGACCACAATATTAGTTCTGGAGGAAGTCAGCCTATTCCTGTTATGCTGCACAGACTTCTTCTGAAATGCAAAACACTGCAAAAGTGTGTTTAAAAAAAAAATTCTTCAAAGTAAAAAAAAAACATCTCATTCACAGTAAGTCTGTAATTATTTATAAGTACCGGTAAAATGTGCCACAAAAGCCCACAATTTTTACACGTCTCTATGCTTCACTTATGATATTTTTCGTCAAATGTTGAAAATTCTGCACTTTGTTTGGCTGTCTTTAGTTGTTGTGAGACGCAAAAACTTCACTTAAATATGATGGTCTGGTCTCCAAGCTTTCAGTGAGGTGTACAAGATTATATATGATTGTAAATCGGTGGTGGAATTACAACAGGCAAGCGTATGTGGGGGGGAGATGTAGTTTAGAAAAACTTCTCTTACAGGTAGGAAGGACCATCCAGCAGTGTGCTACTACTATCCACTTCAGAGTCAGGTGGAGGCGGCCCCATAACAGACGTAAGCACGGTTGTCATGCTAGCTTGTGACTCTGATTCGTCTGTTCTATCAATCAACATTCATTCATTCATTAGTGGTGATTACCCATCCATCCATCCATTTTCTATGCCACTTTTCCTCACCAGGGGCGGGGGGGTGTGCTGGAGCCTATCCCAGCTGACTTAAGGTGAGAGGCGGGCTACACCCTGGACTGGTCGCCAGCCAATCACAGGGCACATATAGACAAACAACCATTCACACTCATTCATTCATACCTATGGACAATTTAGAGTCGCCAGTGAACCTAACATACATGTTTTTGGAATGTGGGAGGAAACCGGAGTAAAAAACAAGGATCGACTGTTGAAATAAATTGTGTAGAAAAGCAAATAATAGGGGAGCTATTGTTCTAAACCGACCAGGTTCCCGATGTGACACAGAAAACTAAATACTTGAAAATTTTAGATTGGTTACAAATTGCGCCAGGTTTGACAATGAAGTAAATCATGCAAATTCATTACGGCTCTTGATTTGGTATAGAAAAACAATTATCTTGCTTTGTTTGGCATGCAGCACACAGCACACATACTGACTGTGGCTGATTTATATATCAGGATTCTAAACTGAAGCAACACTGAAATGGAATGAAAGTAACAAAAAGTCTCAAAGTTTGACACAGTGAAGTCGCTTCACAATTAAAATAAAAAGCTGAAGTAATATCACTGACAAATAAAAAAAACATTAACTGCTATTCTCAATTTTTCAGATTTGCAAGTTCAAAATAAAAGATGCATTCAAAGACACATGAAAAAAAAAAACCTCTGACGCAAAAACCTCTGACGCAATTATAATATATTCTATACCGCTTATCCTCACTAGGGTCGCCGGTATTGTTGTCGCAGACCATTATTGAAGCTAAAGTAAGTAAAACAATAGAAAGCTGACTTCAGGCAAGTGTAGGGTACACCCTGCACTGGTCGCCAGCCAATCACAGGGCACATATAGACAAACAACCATTCACACTCACATTCATACATACACATTCATACATACATTCACATACACATTCTATGGACAATTTGGAGTTGCCAATTAACCTAACATGTTTTTGGAATTTTGGGAGAAAAAAAACATGTGCAAATACAGGAAGAAGAGGCAAACTCCACACAAAGATGCCCAAGCAGAGATTCGAAACAAGGACTTTCTGATTTTTTGACTGTGTGGCCAACATACTAACCTCTCAACACATTTTCTATATAGTGTAGAGTCACTGGAGAGTACTCTCCGTTTCCCAGCGTGCTTTGCTATTTTTGTAAATGGCTGAAAAGCACATAGCTAGAGCTCACATACACATAGTAGTTGGTTAATATGCAGTTAATTGCTGCGGAGCGCTTTATTACATGGGAAAGATGCATGTCGAGCTCTTATAAATTGCACTTTTTCCACCTTGTGGCTCTTTTTACAGCTTAAAACTGCACCAAACATGATCTCTTTGTTTGTGCAGTTGCATCATCATCTCCTTTTTGCCTCTCGCAAAAAACTTAAAAATACATTCTAATTTAGCCCAACAATAGGTAACATTTACTTAAAATATGCATTTTCACTAATTATAGTCCATAGTTAACCACAAAACAGAGACAATTTATTAGTTAATTTTTGAAAACCTGTGATAGCGAGGGCATGATTTTTGAACTGCGATGGACCAATTACAAAACATGCACATAGCAATGTGTTAAAAAAGTCAAATGTGTTAATCATGTAAGTACAGCAAGTGACGAGGCTCACCTGATTGATGTGCTTCAGTTTGTCTATGAGCTGATGGATCACAGCATCATCTCCTTTCACTTTGACTTCAGGATTTGCAGCCTGAGCCTTGACGCCATTGCCAACCACACGCAGAGTATAGCTGTAAACACCAAAACAACAATTTCAACTCTCTCATCTGTATTTTCTCTGCTTTTTGGGAAGAAAAGTCATCAATATTCCACAGGTGATAATTCAGCTGTGGTAAGATCCTGAGGTTAAACAGGAATTTGAAATGTGAAAGAATCACGACTCATTTGCCTCAGCACAAGTGCATGAGCGCACTTACAGCCGCGCCATTATATATGGGTTAAACCACTCTTTATGATCACTCATGGAATGGAAAACCATAAAACCACAGTAAGTACACTGGATGCAACCTCCCACTTATGATGTACAATGTGATGTTTCTATGTGCTACATTAATCCTTATTTGAAAGCAGTTCACCGCTGTTATTGCTTGGTAAAAGACTTCAGATCACCTCAAGGTCTATGTCTATTCAGCGGGGATGACTATGGAATTGGTAGCGAGCGAGTGACATCTCAATCCCCCACATGCCATATAATACAACATATAGATCAAGGAAAGACATTCACCGCTGACAGACCTCCAATGACCTGTGTTGTGTATGCAGGTCTGAATAGATACATAAGAAATGTCAGTCACCCCTGTGGATTGGAAATTAAAAGAGAAAAATGGGTGTCTTAAGAGACTGGTGATTTCATACTTGCTAACAAATGGGAGTGATTTGGAGTGAGTCAAGGTCAAGAGTACATGAATAAATAAAGCACAGGAAGCACGGTGTCTAATTTATTTAAAAGAAAAGGTGGGTGGCAGAATTCAAATTCAGTCATGATGTGTGGGTCCCAGCAATGTGAGTTTGATGTTCATCTGGAATTCACTGAAGAAAAGTTCATAGTTGTCATTCAAGTTAAACTACAAAGGAGTTTACAAGAAACGGTGATGAATGAAAACGAAAGATATTGACACCATTTTTGTTGGTTTGTTTTTGTCACGTGCGGTCTTGGTAGCTTTATGGTTCGACCCTAGGATGCAGAGAGCAGGACCAAAAGTGCAGATGAAAGGTTGCGTTTAATGCAATAATGGCAGCAGCAGGATAACACAACAGCCACTACAAAACAAGCCAAATAAGGGCCAATAAGGGCATGGACACCGGAACATGCATGCTTTTTCAGCAGGGTCCATACATAAACACATCCTCCAGCATCAGTACCACATCAGCCAGCATAGGACAAGCACAGGCAGCACAGGCATACAAAAATTGGGAAAAGCAGCAAACAGAAGGAGTCTACTGCTCTACTGACCGTGATAAGTGAATTTCTGCAATGTAGAATTCCTTATGTCACAGTTCCGTTCCTGCCTTCTGGTCTGCTCTTCCTTGTTTTCCAGATATCCTGGAGCGGGCTGGAGGCGGGAGGACTGGGCACACCTGAAGCCCATCAAATCATCTGCCCATTTAAGGCCGCCGCTTGCAGCGACAGTCGCTGGTTCCTCGCTTCGTATCCTGCTACCCAAAGGGAACTTCGGTCTACCCAGCACTCCCTAGCCGTCCAGCCAGCCTCCCGTTGTTCTGTTAAGTCATTTATGTTTGCTGAGCTCTGTGGCGAGAGTTTTGTTTTTTTTTTTCGTGCCCTTCCTCGCCACCACCTTGTGTTTGCCCCCTGGGCAGTTTGTTTATTGGACTTTGCTCATTAAAAGTCTCTAACTGCAACTCCTGTTGGCCTTCCTCTGCGTCTGGGGCCCAACCCACGACACTGCGTGACAGAAGGAACCAGCCAGAAGATATGGACCCCGCGGAGCCAGAGCCGATTAAGTTGGCTCTACGCCACCAGGCACAACGTCTGGGGAAACAGGAGGAGCAGCTCAACGCCTTGGGCTCCTGCGTTCAGGGCCTGGCCGACCAGCAAGACGCACGCATGAAGGCATTTGAGGCCTAGCTAAGCGCATTGGTGTCCGCCTTGTTCCCGTCACCACCCCCCCGGCGCCCCCCGAGGAGCCCGCCGACCACCCGCCGACTTAGGACATCTCCTTACCTGCTCTTGGCGCGCTGCTCTCCAAGCCGGAGAAGTTCTCCGGTGATTCAGGGGAAGTACGGCCGTTCCTCACCCAGTGCGAGCTCCACTTCGAACTGCAGGCAGCGGCTTTTCGCTCGGAGCGAGCGCGAGTGGCTTTCGTCACCTCCCACCTTACTGGAAGGGCTGGAGCTTGGGCCACTGCTGAGTGGAGCCGCCGTTCTCCCGTCTGCTCGTCATATGCCGCCTTCTCCCAGGCCATGGAGCAGATCTTCCAGCGGACCCCGCCGGGGCGCGAGGCGTCCCGGGCTCTCCTACGGCTACGCCAAGGCCGCCGCAGCGCGTCCGACTACGCCATCGAGTTCCGGGCTCTGGCGGCAGAGAGCGACTGGAACCCGTCCTCCCTCGCGGACGCTTTCTTCCTGGGCCTGTCGGACAACATCCGGGAACGTATGATTCCTCTGCAGACTCCATCCAACCTCGACGAGCTCATCGCCCTGGCCATCGGGATCGAGAGGCGCAGCAACGACCACAAGGAGGACCGCCTCCTCCAGCACGGACGCCTCCCCGCCGGCTGCTATCTCCGCGAGCACGGGGACCGCTCGCCGCCGTCGTCGCTGCGGCCTCTCCCCGCCGTCGAGCCGGCACAGGCGCCAAGATACGACGAGCCCATGCAGCTGGGAGGAAGTCGCCTCACCCCGGCCGAGAAGGACCGTCGTCGAAGGCTGCGGCTCTGCCTTTACTGTGGTCAGGCGGGCCACACTATCTCTCGCTGCCCGGTCCGCCCAGATCGCCCACGCTCGCAAGCATCGCCTCCTCGTGGCGCAACGGTGGAACCGCCTGCTGGGATGACGTCACTAGCAGACCCGGCAGTCAACAGACTACAACTCCCAGGTACGCTCTCCTGGCGCGACAGACACGTTGACATTTCAGCCTTTATTGACTCTGGAGCTGATGATAGTTTTGTGGACGAGTCCTTTGTTCAACGCCTCGCCATTCCAGTTATTAAACTGTCTGCGGCACAAGTTGTGCACTCCCTCGACGGGCGTCACCTGGCCACGGTTACTCACCAAACCGCGCCTCTCTCTCTACGTGTGTCCGGTAACCACCACGAGTCCATGAGCTTTTTTGTTGTCCCGTCACGCTCCGCTCCGGTCGTATTAGGGCTTACCTGGTTACTCAAGCACAATCCGCATATCGATTGGGTCAAATCCTCCATCTCAAACTGGAGTGTGTTCTGCCACACACACTGCCTCAAATCAGCGTGGCCTCGTACCACGTCCCCCTGCTCTGTTCCTCCCGAGAAGATCGACCTCTCCTCCGTTCCTGACGCCTACCACGATTTGCGGGAGGTTTTTAGCAAGGATCGAGCCCAATCCCTCCCGCCTCATCGGCCGTATGATTGCGCCATTAATCTGCTCCCAGGAGCAGTGTTGCCGTCGTCACGGCTGTACAATGTCTCCCGGCCTGAGAGGGAGGCACTTGAGCAGTATATCTCCTCGTCCCTCGCGTCTGGTCTCATCCGGCCCTCCTCGTCACCGTTAGCCGCTGGGTTCTTTTTTGTTGAAAAGAAGGATAAATCACTCCGTCCCTGCGTAGACTATCGGGCACTCAACGACATAACGGTTAAGAATAAGTACCCTCTGCCGCTTATGGACTCCGCATTTAACCTGCTTCACTCCGCCAAGTTCTTTTCTAAGCTCGACCTGCGTAGTGCTTACCATCTGGTGCGCATACGAGAGGGGGATGAGTGGAAGACCGCGTTCAATACTCCCCTTGGGCATTTTGAGTACCTGGTCATGCCCTTCGGCCTTACCAATGCCCCGGCCGTCTTTCAGAGCTTGATAAACGATGTCCTGCGGGACATGTTAGGTCGGTTCGTTTTCGTTTACCTGGACGACATACTCATCTTCTCCTCCTCCCTCGCTGAACATGTGCAACAGGTCCGGTTGGTCCTCCAAAGACTCCTAGAGAATAGGCTGTTCGTCAAGGCTGAGAAGTGTGCTTTTCACACCTCCTCAGTCGCGTTCCTGGGGTTTATCGTGGAGCGGGGTCAGATTAAACCCGACCCAGCCAAGATCCAGGCTGTGGCCGACTGGCCTACTCCTACAACTAGGAAGCACCTCCAGCGGTTCCTGGGCTTCGCCAATTTTTACCGGCGATTTATTCGGAATTTTAGTCGGGTCGCTGGACCCCTCACAAGGCTTACATCGGTAAAGGAGTCGTTTGGTTGGACCCCCGAGGCGGAGTCGGCTTTCAACCGGCTTAAGGGTCTATTCACCTCTGCTCCGGTACTCATTCACCCCAACCCTGCTAACCAATTCTTTGTCGAGGTTGACGCTTCCAATACTGGCGTTGGGGCGGTCCTCTCCCAGCGCTCCACCTCCGACCAGAAACTGCACCCCTGCGCCTTCTTCTCTCGTCGCCTGACCGGGGCCGAACAAAATTATGACATCGGCAACAGGGAATTGCTGGCCGTTGTACTCGCTCTGCAGGAATGGAGGCACTGGCTGGAGGGTGTGGAACCACCATTCATCATACACACGGACCATAAGAACCTGGCCTACCTCCGCTCGGCCCAGAGGCTCAACCCCCGACAGGCACGGTGGGCGCTGTTTCTTGCACGATTCAACTTCACCCTGACTTTTCGTCCTGGCTCACAGAACTGCAAGCCGGACGCCCTCTCTAGACTGCACTCTTCACCCTCGGAGGAGTCCCCCCCGGAGACCATCATCCCACAATCCCGGATTCTGGGTGCCCTCCAGTGGGACGTGGAGAGGCAAGTGGCCGACGCCATGGAGAAGGTCACCCCGCCCAACGGTTGCCCCTCTGGGCGCCTGTTCGTCATCCCAGGACTCCGACCTGAGGTCCTCCGCTGGGCACACGAGTCCAAGCTGGCGTGCCATCCGGGGGCGTCGCGCACCGCCTTCCTCTTGGCACAGCGGTTCTGGTGGCCTTCCTATCGAGCTGACGTACGGGAGTTTGTGGCAGCCTGTCCCACCTGTGCTCGGAACAAGTCCTCCCATCTGCCCCCAGCTGGGTTGCTGCAACCACTACCCATTCCCTCCCGCCCGTGGTCCCACGTGGCTCTGGACTTCGTCACTGGCCTCCCTCCATCCAATGGCAACACTGTCATACTCACGCTGGTCGACAGGTTCTCTAAGATGGCTCATTTCGTCGCCCTCCCCAAACTCCCGTCTGCCCTGGAGACGGCTGATCTATTGGTCCACCATGCCTTCAGACTGCATGGTATCCCCCTGGACATCGTCTCGGACAGGGGCCCCCAATTCACGTCAGCAGTCTGGAAGGCTTTTTGCAAGTCCCTTGGTGCTTCACCCAGCCTGTCCTCGGGTTACCACCCCCAGACCAACGGCCAGACCGAGAGAGCCAACCAGGACCTGGAGGCGGCCATCCGTTGCGTCTGCCATCAGCAACCCGCCTCCTGGTCCTTTAATCTCCCTTGGATCGAATACGCTCGCTGGTCAGCTCAGCCACGGGCCTCTCACCGTTCCATGTGGCGTATGGATACCAACCCCAGGCTTTCCCCTCACTGGAGTCAGAGTCCGCTGTCCCCTCTGTGGCAGCCCACCTCAGACGGGCTCGCCGAGCATGGTAAAACACCCGGGCCGCATTGGGGCGCACCTCCGAGCGGAACCAGCGGTTGGCCAACCGCCACCGTTCGGCCGCCCCGGAATACAAGATTGGACAGAGGGTGTGGCTCTCGTCTCGGGACCTACCGCTCCACACGGACTCAAGGAAGCTCCAACCCAGGTACATCGGCCCATACCCAATAGTACGGGTCTTTAGCCCGTCCTCTGTGCAGCTCCGTCTCCCTGAAGCTCTCCGGATACACCCAGCCTTCCACGTCTCCCTCCTCAAGCCAGTTGCCTCCAGTACCCTCAGCCCCCCGGAAGTCCCTCCCCCTCCGCCCAGACTGGTCGATGGCCACCCCGCCTTTACAGTCAAGGCCATTTTAGACGTGAGAAGAAGGGGCAGGGGTTTTCAGTATTTGGTGGACTGGGAGGGATACGGGCCGGAGGAACGCTCTTGGATTTCCCGCTCCCTCATCCTTGATCCCACCCTCCTTTCCGATTTCTATAAATGTTTTCCCGAGAAGCCAGGTAAGCCGCCAGGTGGCGACTCTTAGAGGGAGGGGTACTGTCACAGTTCCGTTCCTGCCTTCTGGTCTGCTCTTCCTTGTTTTCCAGATATCCTGGAGGCGGGAGGACTGGGCACACCTGAAGCCCATCAAATCATCTGCCCATTTAAGGCCGCCGCTTGCAGCGACAGTCGCTGGTTCCTCGCTTCGTATCCTGCTACCCAAAGGGAACTTCGGTCTACCCAGCACTCCCTAGCCGTCCAGCCAGCCTCCCGTTGTTCTGTTAAGTCATTTATGTTTGCTGAGCTCTGTGGCGAGAGTTTTTTTTTTTTTTTCGTGCCCTTCCTCGCCACCACCTTGTGTTTGCCCCCTGGGCAGTTTGTTTATTGGACTTTGCTCATTAAAAGTCTCTAACTGCAACTCCTGTTGGCCTTCCTCTGCGTCTGGGGCCCAACCCACGACACCGCGTGACACCTTACTCGTTATTCAAATATGTTCGCAGTTAAAGCATAGAAACCCCGATAGTCACCTTTAGACTCATAATACCCAATATAGTATGTATACACCGTATAAGTACATAAGCCTTTTAAGACATAAATATGACGTGTTATTATAAATGGGTTCCCTAGGGGAGATGAGCGAGTGACGGAAGTGACGAACAGTTGAGTTTCAGCTTTCCGTGGGTTATGGCTGTAACAGTAGGCCATGTGTTTATTGGGGATTTGCATTAGGGGTTATTGTGCCTGTTGCGAGATTATTCAAACCTGAAAATAAAAGCCTGTTGTTGCGGCAATCAAGTCTGGTGTGCGTCTCACCATACATTATGAATGCCTTGTCTGTATTTCAGTTAATTTAGCCATTTTTATGCTTGAAAATGTATAACTTAGCTACATAATATTTGCTGAAATATGCATATGTTTTGACGAGTAATAAGCCATATTCAAAACAGCATGATTTATTAATTATTTTTGAACTACAGTGATTGAGTGAAGCTATGAAATTCCAACCACAAAGTGATGAGGTACAGCTAAAATTCCTAAATGCTAGTTTTGTGAAATGATGATGAAGGTATAAACACCTATGTGGTATGCAATAAGTTACCTCTTTACCTCGTTACCTCTAATTAAAGTGTGAACCAAAATCCACATACTATACATTTGGTGACCAAGAAATCTTTCCCGGGCTGCATGGCGGTCGAGTGGTTAGTGCACAGGCCTCACAGCTAGGAAACCAGGGTTCAATTCCACCCTCGGCCATCTTTGTGTGGAGTTTGCATGTTCTCCCTGTGCATGCGTGGGTTTTCTCCGGATACTCCGGTTTCCTCCCATATTCCAAAAACATTTCCGTAATGTAGAGCCAGCAAAGATTAATTTCCTCTTGGAGCCCAATAAATGTAATCTAACTCTGAATAATTTGGATAGAAGACACAGAAATGTAATTCATATCCATAAGCAAAGAGGACACGAGCATGCATGCATGCATTGCACACACACACAGGAATTTTTATCTAACACTTACAATCTTACAATCTCAGCGGGCGATGACACCAGACAATGTGGAACCGCTGAAAAGGTTTTCATAGAATTAGGAAAAAACATTGATCATAGTCATCATATAGTATATTTTTCAGTGAGAGTGAGAAGCGTAGAACAGCACCCACAACCAGGAGATATCAAACTGTTGAATGATTGCCTGTGTCTCTACGGACCAGCAGCAAGATCAAAGAATCCATATCTGACTCCCCAAAGGGACATTCGCTTTGCATCTCATCTCTCTGCTCAGTTAGATTGACATATTCTATCTTTCTTTGCAATGCCTGGAAACTACCACTATCTCATCCAAAAATATTTCTCTCCAGACCAAAAACTTTGGAACACACACACACACACACATGTTAGATCATTTATAACCATCTTGGTTATTATGTCTGTACCCAGTGAGTGTAAACAGTGGTAGGAAATGAATGAATGTTGCACAACAGCAACTCAAGAAGTCATTAGATAAAGTCATCCATTGGAGTAAAATAGTCCAAACAAAATGTAGGTTATGAAGTATTTCACTTATGTTATCTTTAAATATGTGATCTACTTTACAAACATGAAATACAAGCATTTGGTCTGACAATAAATTACCGACCTGTGCTTATTTTCAAATTCCCAGCAAAATTAGTCACAGTATGTAATATCATCTCGGATGGAGAGCAAAGTTAACTTTAAAAGGACATTTTTTTTTTCTCCTGACTTGTACCATAAATTATGCAATGTAAAGCTCTTCTAGAGCTGCATCTCATTGGAGAGTATGAGTCTTGGAATGGTTGTTGCTAAATGTCTCTGTCACTCCATTTAATGTATAGTACATGAGTGTGCCTGCACATTGAAGGACTTAGAGCAAGGCAAATATCTCCATCCTGCTAACTTTAACGTGTGTAGACAACAGCTGACGGAATAGATTCTTTTTGTTGTGGTTTCTGGCCTCAACAAGGAAGAATAATATATAAAGTGTGAGGACAAAGTGTACGTATGTGTATAACCCTGTGGTATTTCTTACATTTCTGCATAAATTGGTGATAAAATGTATCTTCATCTAAGAACAAACAAACTTATGCCGATGATTATTTTGACTGATAATGTTCACATTCTTATTTTATTTTATTTTATTGCATTAAAATTACTACATGTATGATGAAATTAACTACATTTACTCGTATTCACTTACAGCGCAGCCTTGCCACATCCAATATGGCGGCGGCGTTGACATATGTACACTCCAGCGCAACGTGTATGGTTTTGATAACAGCACTTCCTCTTTCCCAGCGTGCTTTGCTGTATTGTTGTAAATAGCTGCTAAATTACATGTTTAAAGCTCACATGGTTGATGGTTATTCTGAATTATTCATTGGTAGAGTCTTGTCTGTTGTCATATATCTATTATGTTGCTGTGTGATGTTTTTTTAAGCTCCTTCTTTAAAGACATCGTGAGTAAGATTGAGAGGTGGAATGTTAACCCCGCGCGTGATTTCTATGCAGCTGGTATGTTATTAAAATGCTTTCTAAGTAAAGTGTTAACTCCAATTTAAAGCAATGTAAGCAATTTTGTGATGTTGTCGCTGAAAGCTTAATATCATCGGCTTGCATGACAGGGAAAAATCTGATACCGATGTTGACTGATATCACCTTTTAATGCCACTATCTGGCCCATAATAATCACGTTTTCTTGACAAATTGTATGACAATCCCGTCAACAGTGCAGTGTACCATAGTGACTTTCATATCACTTCGTCTCATCAGCCATGTTCTGGTCAGTTTTTGGTATTTAAGAAAGTAGCAATGCATGACAAAATGTTTGTCCATACAAAAGTCAGACTGGACAATCGATCTGTGTTATTTTCTCTCTGTTCTCTCCATCACCTGTTTGACAGTCTTTACTGCTTGCATAGTGAAAGCACACATCTGACTATGAAATCAGTGATCCCGATATTCCTTCTAACAAAAAGCCAATGGGATACCTTTATGACCAATAATACACTGAGGCCGAACTTCATCAGGTCGAACGGGCAGAGAGAGCTAGAGTAATAGAGAGCGCTGAAGCTGGACCCACAGCTGTAAATCTCAGTAAACTATTTACTTTTTTTCTGATTATCACCATGTACTTCGGTACGAGGTACATTATTAAAAAAAAACAACCTTAAACTGTATTATGGAAAGCAGGAAGTGAACAAATGTAACAGTTACTGATTGTAAAAGTACCAGATGGAGGAGTAGGATTTAATAAGCTTTGCTTCTTCCTACTCCTTTTGGACATGTGGAACTGTGAACTGATTATGTGATGCATTCAATTGTAATCTGATGCATGTTCAAATGAAATTAAACCATTACCATTACCATATTATCTTATTTTGACTGATCTACAAATTACACTAGACATCTACAGTATGTCTACGTCAGTCATCTATGTCAGTCAGAAACTCACATACAGCTAACATATATAGTATATTGTGACTGGAAGCATACTTATAGAAACATGGAGACGAGCCACACTTCTACAGAGCTGACTATAATAATAATGATAATAATAACCGTCATCATATAATGTTTTTTTGTCTGTCTTGGGCGTGTAGGAACGTAATCGTCCTCGCTGAAGTGTGCACCACACACCAATATGGCAAGAAGCCAAGTTGTGACAGGAAAACCATGGAATATATAGACCGATTCAGACACATTCTTGTAGTTACAGCCCAGGGGGGCCTCATTTACGTATGAAGCTTGCATATGCACAAAATGGGACTGAAATATGGTACCTATAAAAACACAACTTGAATGTGTGCACTGCTACGCCAACTCTGTAAATGGTGTACACACCTTTTTGGAGACATGGCAAAATGGCAGCGCACATTTTTAGCCGTGAAGTGAAATCATATGTTAGAAATAAACATGCAATGGAAGCCAATAAAGATTTTTTTTTAACAACATTGTGTGTTGTGTTCCTCATAAAATAATCATAATTATACCTAATAGTTTGATGGTATTAGTGTCATCATTAAGTTCAATAATTTTAATGTATCCATCTGGAATTTCAGCAATTACATTTTGATATAATTTCATCTGTTTTGCACCTTTATCTCCATCCTTAAAATAAAAAAACAGAAGAACAGAATTTGCCAAGCTTTCATTCATCTAAATATGCCATCAATTGTAGAAAGATTCTCTCTAAAAGTGAAAAATGTGCACCTTGATATCTGACCGCTCTTTTGCCTCGGTTGGCTCTGCTTCATTTCCACAGAATGCACCGGATGTTCTGTCACTCAATCTTTGTTTTATTTGCTATGCCACTACTGTGTCTTCCAAATGTGACACTTTCTTCTTCATCTCCGTCATCTTCCCACCAGCTTTGATTTCAATGCAATCTAAGGTCATTACATTGCTTTCATGAGCCACTTTGCATCGATCATTTATGGTGAATTGAAGGCATAGAGAGGGCATGGGGTGCAGCTGTGTACACATTTTTGTCTCTAAACACATTTTGGGTTTCTGGGGTACGCAGACCACACACAGTTTTATAGATGAGGCCTCTGAAAATTACAATTCCACACCATTTTGATATTTTCTTTTTGCCAATCCCACTCTAGCCGACAGTCACTTTAACTGTAAACAATGTGAAACACATACACAGTGCAGGCTGCAGTGATACGATAAAATAATAGAGAAAATAACACAGGGTGATTATGAAGTCTGACATTTTTGTGGACAACAGTCACATGATTAAAATGTATTACTGAGAATCAAAACGCTATACTTTGGTAACCTCACCAACTAGTAGCAACTACTTTCTTATACACCAAAAAACAACCGACAAGCCAAAGTCAGGTATCACCTTCTGGTCTACGAACCGCAGAACTATTTTGTTTCTCACTCAGCCAACCGTGAAAAGATTGCATCATCTTCCTTCTGCACCTCCTCGCTCCATTTTGATGAAACCCCTCTGGGGGGAAAAAGACAAAGATGCGACCACAGTCCTCAGGCTTAGTGCCGAGGACACACAGTTCACTATTTTCATAGGGGGCCGTACATTTAGAAGGAAAAGGATAGGGAATCTTTCAGTACAACAAATGAAATAACAAATGCACATCAATGTGTTTAAGCAACAAGAGGGTCACATGAAAAACACTGGCTACTAATTTACAGCATCAAATTCAAGGTTTGATGGGCTGCATCAACAATAAGTGTATTCTGCTCTCTACACCGGGGTCCCTTTGTTTGTCAAAAAGACACAGTATAAGCCTGTGTGGAGGGTCAGTCTGGTATAAGCCCTCATTTTCCCTTTTCCCACAGGAATCTTTATTAAGACCGAATGCCAGAATGCCACAAGTCACTCATGCATCACACTAACAAACAAACCAATCTGTACAAACAACTCCATGGATGGTCAATCAATATGCTGTACAGATATATTTTTTGGCATTCTACTTGAATGGTGATCCTTGTGCATTGTTTGTGAATTATTCATTTATTCATTTTCTACGCGGGCGTGCTGGAGCCTATCCCAGCTGCCTTCGGGTACACCCTGGACTGGTCACCAGCCAGTCACAGGGCACATATAGACAAACAACCATTCACACTCACATTCATACCTTAGGTTAATTGGAGACTCCAAATTGTCCATAGGTATGAATGTGAGTGTGAATGGTTGTTTGTCTATATGTGCCCTGTGATTGGCTGGCGACCAGTCCAGGGTGTACCCCACCTCTCGCCCGAAGACAGTCTCACACTCTCTGTAGAAAATTAATTAATTCATTCATTCATTTTCTACCGCTTATCCTCATTAAGGTCGCAGGTGTGCTGGAGCCTATGCCAGCTGTCTTGGGGCGAGAGGCGGGGTACACTCTGGACTGGTCGCCAGCCAATCACAGGGCACATATAGACAAACAACCATTCACACTCACATTGATACCTACGTATGGACAATTTGGAGTCGCCAATTAACCTAGCATGTTTTTGGAATGTGGGAGGAAACCGGAGTACCCGGAGAAAACCCACGCATGCACGGGGAGAACATGCAAACTCCACACAGAAATGGCCGAGGGTGGAAGTGAACCCTGGTCTCCTAGCTGTGAGGCGGCGCGCTAACCACTCGACCGCCGTGCCGCCCTACCATGAACAATGAATTAATTTACCATCCACTTTCCTAAACCCAACAACGTAGAACATAATTTCAAACACTATAGAACATATTTAAACAAGCTTGATAAAATCACATTACCGGATCGATCATATCTCCTTAGAAGATGATCATAATACGGATTCCATGGTTTGTGAAACCCTAATGATAGCAACACCACAAAGGATACATTGTAGTGTACACAACTCTGAGCACCACAAATGGCAAGTTTGTTCACAAAGCCCTAAGCCTTAAAGTTGTATCGACTAGTGCTAGAGTAACAACATGGAATTTGCCAGCTGTTCCAGCAAAGTGCTGCCAGGAATTAAAAGGATCTGTGAGTTTTTCAGCAAGTACTGTATTTGACATTTTGTGACAATACACTATAATTACATTGTCATACTGGGTTGTCAGGATATGCTTGTATATTTTCAGAATGATTAATTAAAATTTATACACTAAAGGGGCGACTGAAGATACGACCTTTGAAGCAACCCTTTTTCTTTTAATGAGGGATTTTTGTTACATTGATGCCAAAAATGCAAACACTGGATGGGATCATATAATCTGTCCTTTGTAGTCTCTTGTAATGTGCTGGTGCCAACATCTTTCTGTCTGTTTTATGTATACATTTTCTTAAGGCATTATTCAGAATGAAGAATAAAAACATTATCATTTTAAATGTATAAGGAGATTTTCTAATATTACATTTTCAATCTGCCTGTCTACTGCTGTCATTTGAAGACCATTTGGTTTTTCGAGTGCGTATTCATTCATTCATCCAGTGCTTGGAGATAAACTACTGATCAAAATTTACGACCAGTTGAAATATTGCAAAAATTAACATTTTTGCATTGTTGGATCTGATGGAGGTTCTAGCTATAGAACTATGAGAAAGCATTTTTGGAGTAAGCAATTTATTAATAACCATTAAACTGATATAAGCTGGATATCGGCTGATCAAATGTTTAAGACTACAGCCTCCTAGGATCACTCCTAGGGCACTCAAACCCCTCCACCATGATAAGGTGGTTCACGGAGCCATGCCATGCCATGCCATGCCATGCCATACCCATCCACACTGCATTATAAAATAAACAACATTTTCCGTAAAAATAAGAAGGAAAGCCCCCCTACCTCTGTCTTTTGGTTTATTGAATGTCAACATTTTTAACACATTTACTGCATATATGATGACCAAAATGTGTTTCTAAATATATTTTTTAAACATTATTAGATAATTAACATTCATTCATTCATTTTCTACCGCTTCAGTGGAGCCCCTCACGAGGGTCGCGGGGGTTGCTGGAGCCTATCCCGGCTGTCTTCGGGCGAGAGGCGGGGTACAACAACCATTCACACTCACATTCATACCTATAGACAATTTGGAGTCGCCAATTAACCTAGCATGTTTTTGGAATGTGGGAGAAAACCGGAGAACTCCACACAGAGATGGCCGAGGGTGGAATTGAACCCTGGTCTCCTGGCTATGAGGTCTGCACACTCGACCGCCGTGCAGCCCTTCTTTAATATCAATATTTCTTTATTAATAATAGGCCATATTCTTCCCCAAAACAGCATGATCTATTAATTAATATATTTTTGAAAAACTCATTGAGTACAAAGGGTATAAAGTAAAATATTATAGTGATCATTTGCATGCAAAGGTAAGTGGCTCTATGTGCAAATGAACCACTGCATCATGCAAGTGGTTAATGCCAGCTAGATATCAGATGTCCTCAAATAGCAATGGAACTTTTATAACGCCTCTTAAATACTGGATTTTTATGGCGGTAATAAGGACAAATGGAAAAGTTGGCTATCTAGGAGGTACAATGGCCTCATAAAACCAGATGGTCACTGACAGAGGGAATTTTTAAAGATGTTAATGTCCCATAAGGGCAGTAATGTCCAGGATTAAACAGATGTGGTAAGAGCAGGGCAGACAATAAAAGACTAATCAGTAATTTTATGATATCAGCCATCAACACACTTGCATTTGAAGTAATGCTATTTTTCTTTCTCGTGCAGTGTATTCTCTTCTATCATTCGGAAACTTTGGATTTCATAGAACTAGAAAATATCCCTCCGAAATCCCGTGTAGTGATGTTTGGGTCTCAATCCAGAGCAGATTATCCAAACTGTCAGTTTAATGAAAAACATTTTTTCCTCTGGCACAAAATTTAAGAGGCTTACACATCTTTGCCATCTTCAATCATTGACCAAGCTTATCCAAATTTCAACACCTGCCTCACAGAGATGCAAAGGCAAACATTGAGAGGCTGATTATGAATTCATGAGGAGCTCTGTAAACACATATAAACAAATCAACAAGGCTTGACAAACACTGCTATGTTTTCACTATCAAATAGTGGTGCTAGCAAAGATGTCAGCATGAATATAAACCCTTGAGTAATAATTGGACTTTTTTTTTTACACAAAATAGCACAAATAGATTGAATGAAGGGATGAAGGAGCCATCTATGCCACTAGCATGTGTACAGTTGATATCTGCATGTTCGCAATTCAGCATATGCAACCCCTTGGAAATTCAGTTTTCCTCAAACATTGTTCTTTATTTTTTTTTATCTCAAAGTGGGTTCATCAACATCTTATTCACTCTAAGCCATAATACATGACAGTACAGGTAAAATGTACAGTAGGGTGCATCAAATTTGAATGGGAAATTTTAAATTCATAATATCAATTTGGCTGGCATTCCAATTTTTTCGAATGAACATAAAAATGTCTTTTGAGGAAATCCATTGAGATTTAGGGGTGCCACCTCACACATAAACTTTTGTAAAATTTCGGAAAATGTGCAATTTCTAGTCTAATTGCCAAAAAGTTGACCTGGAAATGTTGAGTACAATGAACTTCTATACAGCATCATTTTCTATAGGGTTATCAATAGGGGCCCAAACCAAAGGCCAATAATAATAATAATAATAATAATAATAATAATAATAATAATAATAATAATAATAATACCAACAAAAAAATAAAGATCACCTCAGAGTTCTTAAGCTGCAAATCTCCATGGCGACCATTGAACTGTTCACCACTTTATTCCACAAAAACAGATGTATGGTGGCACCCCTAAATAATCATGTATTGGAAAAATATTTTGTATGTGTAGTTTCTACATATATTGGAACACTTTTAGTACCCAGCCATATCAAAATTCAATAATTGTGTTTTTTGATGCACCCTCATGTATAGCAAACATATATTTTACCACATGTGGATGCAACGCTGCAAGATAGTTGCTACCAAAGAACTAGCTTCAATGGCCGATCTGTCCTCAAAACTTGCAGCAATGTCAACACAAGCCGATATTGTTTCTAAATTGTTTCTGGAATTACAACAGTATGGATGTTGTAGACGTGGCTTGGAGAAAGACCTTCTCTGACAGCCATTACAGCACCTGACGACCAGGCTAAAGGCTAGACCGTGGCTCTGATTACATCTGTTTGTGGGAAGTCTAGCACGATAACCCCTGCAAATGGCAGGAATGTAACTCATTGATCTGTATTATGAGAATTTTGTTGGTTATCCAGTAAAAAGTAATGCACTATTTGTAGAAGGCCCGCATGTTTACTAAAGGGGACGTATTATGCTTCTTTCACTTTTTTGACCTGACCTTTTCTGACCACTGAGGCAGCAGAATTCGCCTCAAGGTGGCTGCGGATGAAGAGAGGAGATCAGTGGGTGGGGTAGTGCTACCTGCACACAAGCTGCTTGAAAAACCCGAAACACTCAAGTGCCCCAGGTAACATCACTGATGATGTGTCCAGGTTGCATTACAACTGTGTATGTTATAAACAATTGCTGTTTGAAAAGCTGCTTTTATTGGTGTGTATCTAACATAATTACTTGAAATTACTTAAAAATTTACTTAAATTTTATAGTTTTCAGCTGCAGTCTGAAAAAATATCAAGGTGTTCAAAAGTCACAGATGTCAAAGTCACAGTTTTCTGCAACATATGAATCCATAAACGTTACCAGCTTGATGAAAAGCACATCTGTTTTCAACCATCCGAACATCCCCCCCCCCCCCCCCTTCATATTTGGTAGGGAGTAATTTCACAGACTTAGTGCTACTGTGCTGTCATAGTGGCACTAGCAATGCAATCTTTCTTCCCAAACAGGTCCTGTCATAATTCTTGTAATCTTTCCTTCCAAGCAAAGTCATGGGAATACTTGCAGTTGTTGAACGTAAGCACTTTATACTGCAAAAGCAGATTGCTGCCCGGTGACGTCCGCATACTACGATTCTGAAAATTAATCCTGTGATGTGACTGGATTCTTGAATTTCAAATCCATAAGAGGCTGATGACACACGTACTGGATGTTATTTTTGAGGGGATAACCTTATTACAACTACAGAAATGGCTTCAGTTCGACCAGCCAGTATAAATTACACAAAGAAGCTCTCGGGAATACCTCTACGTGTTGGATAACGCGACTAAATACAGACCGTTACTTCACTGAAAATGTACCCACAAATACAGCAGTAAGGATTAAGACAGACTTATGATTGCTCAAGTATGGGGGACGTGATTGCATACATCAATTCAAGGTCTTCCACAGTTTACACCTGCAGAATACTACCAAGTTTATAGTGTTTGTCTGCTCACAGCTGGCAGAAACAAGAAGCCACATCTGTTCTTCCTCCAGATGCAGGCATCGTCCATATCTCAGGGAAGACACAGTCATTGCAACATGTAAACAAAAAGACAAAAGGGGCCCGAATAACAACAGTCTAATCACCTGTGTAATGTTTTGTACATATTTGCTCACACAGGTCTTGCTGTTGTATTACAGCAACTAAAAGGATGGAGAGGTTTCATTGTAACACATGTTGAAATCTCTCAGGTTTTAATTATACTGTTGCTGTCATTTAATGACAATGCTGTCATCCAAGGTGCATGGTGTGCTTCTTTGGTTTGAAAAGTGCAGCAATCTCATAGCACGTCAGCATCAGAATAAGAAGGTTCCGAGTTCAAATCTCAACTCTCTGTGAGGAGTTTGCATGTTCTAGTCGTGCTCATATTGGTTTACTATGTGTACTCTCATGCACTAAAATAGTAGGATATAAAACAATCTGATAAAGGTGTTTACATGCATTTGAAAAATCCGGTTTCACACCAATTCATGCAATATTATTTTTCTTTAATGTACGTAAAAGTAAAAGTACTAACAGTCGAACCTTTCCTTAATTACATAATCTCAGTTCACGTCACTGTGTACATTACATAACTGTTCTTTTATTGTTATTGTCAATAGTAGCAATATTGTTAGCTAGGAGAGAGAGATGTGTGTATACTTTTGAATCTTTTATATGCTTTATGCTTATATGCTATCTGCTTTATATACCCTTTCTCATGATTGGCTTCACTTGTGCATGTAGGCCAAACTAATTTGGTGTTCCAATAATTAGTGCTGAAATGTATTCAAATCAATAAAACAAGGGTGCCCAAATTTAGGCACCTGCCTATTTTTGTTTAAATCATTATTGTACACTCTCTGTAAAATCTATAAACTCACTTCTCATCTATTACTGTGTTGGTCTGCTATATGATATATTTGACTAACATTTCTGATCCCAATAACCAATGATTTATAAAGGAAAATCTTGGAAATTATCAGGGGTGCCCAAACATTTTCATACCACTGTAATTAGTATAATGACAATAAGTGAGTAAACTTGTTCAGGACACTTGAAAAAGTGAGTACATACGCCATGAATGTGATATTCAGATCACATGTATTTTACAGAATATGGGCGATATTGATAGGTGGCCAATTAATTTGACCATCCCCGGTTTCTCAAGCATGTCATATACAGTATATGACAGATCTTTTGGATTGAAAACAATGTAAAACAACATGGTTCATATCAATTTTATAGTTGACTCATCTCTTTCCCTTTCTTCATTTGATGAGCTTGATCCACCCACACTGATTCGTTCTAACTTTGTATTGGTAATTATGTTAGAGAGTACAAATGTAGAATGAGCCTTTATTGCTGGTGTGAATACCACTGTACTCCCAAGGTGCACCCCAATTAAACCCCTCTCTATCTCTTTGTCTTTGTTTGATGTTAAATCATTTAGTATGTTTCCCTTTGGGGAGGATTCATTATTTAAGAATCTAAGCAAATACTCAACAATCACCAGCTTTTGGATGCTGCGGAACACTTTAAATAAACATTTGTTTTACTATTTGGAGAGTAAGAAGTGGCATGCGTGAAGAGTAAAAACGTGTGGCCTCATGAAAAAAGCATGCATGAGCTTTTGTAGCAAACTCAGCATTAACATATTCAACAAAACATTGTAAAAACAGTCCACGTTTGGGCATATGTCCTTGCCTCTCTATTTTATAGCATTTACCAAAGACCAGTCACCAATGTGTACTTTGACACACACTGTCTTTCACACTAATTGGCTTGATCCACGTTAACACAAGTTATGATGTGCTTCCTTGTTAACTATAAAATTTAGTAGAGAGAAGAACCAATCTTCCCTCTGTCGACGCCGCAAAGATGAAAATAATTTATGAGAGAAAGATTGTGCGTTATCCTCCACCATGACTTCTCATTACACGAAGCACTTAGCAGTGCCTGTGCGCTCTTTATGCGCTTCAAAAACACCTACGCACTCATAAATACCACTGCAAGCCCTAAGGGTGGATTGTATGTCAGTGGTTGGATACGTAAATTTGTGTGATGAATTTGTGGATAACAAGGCAGAGGCCTGGCCATGAAATTGTGTACACTCATTTCAGGTCCAGTCCTTCATCAAGGAGAATGACTGCCACAAGCCTTTGGTAGTATGACATGGAGTCATGGAATCTGATTGACAACGCTGATTACTAATTCGCTTTGAAGAAGGCAATAAGTTACAGCACAACAAGGTCTAAGTTGACTCTTAGGCTCTCTTTGTTTTTTTTGTCAAAATCTGATCTTCATTCTCCATCTTCATTCACATTGTCACAAAAATTTGTCACACGGTGCCATGTGTTCATTTATGATAATCACAAGGATTTTGTGCAACCGGAGTCAACATTTTTAGTAACAGTTTACAATAAGGTAGACAAATTTACAGGAGTGAATGAGGAACAAACCTACCTAAACCTAACCCTTAGTTCCTTATTAATACTTCACTAGTTCCCCAGTCACTGGCCTTGAACAAGAGGATTTGCTTTCCGTCAAGAGGACAGGACAACAGGACCATCCTCAGCCCAAATGAAGTTTGTTCCAAGTGTGTGCAGTCCAATAACCAGATGGCATCTGCAAGGGTTCTAAATGGGACCTATTATGCTCATATTCAGCTGTGGACTCCTATAGAGCAGCTACACACAATAACTGTATTTCCTTGCCTTTCCAAAACGGCCTGTTTTAATTTATTCCACCCATGGCCCGCCTCCGAGAAACACCCACTCCGTTGTGATTGGTGATACTCCCAAGCACTTCAGAATACTTCCAGACTACTGCCGAACCCGGAGAAGGGGCACTCATTGTCGGACACACTTTGTCAACAGTGAACAGTCAACAGTGACTCGAGGGCGGTGCATCCACCTAGCCTGCCCGACGAAGAGCAGCTCATTGTCGGACACACTCATTGTCAGACACACTTTGTCATGGGCACTCAGAAGCCAGATGTGAGGGTGCCGTGTTTGCGACCTGATTGCTTCCAACTTTACTAGCCTGACAAGAAGATTCCACTTGAGATGTTTTCCACATTGCACAGTGGAGGGGGTGCCATCATGATCTGAGATGCTATGGAATGGTCAGATAGTATATTTTAACATTTACCTAAAATTCCCTAATCACATCTCTCATCATTTCAGCTTGATATGTGCACACTAAAAAACACAGTATTTAAATAAACTGTCTTTGTCACAGCAAGCAACTCAGATTGAAACCTGACTTTGAGTGGGGCCTGTTGTGTTCCCAAAAAGCTACATCCAAACAGTAGTTAGTACTAGTATTGTTAATGTTGCCAATAATCTGATATTGTTCATTAAAACAGGCATTTTTAATGCTCATTGCCAAACAGCACATAGGAAATGAAACAAAGATGTCAAAACAAATCCAGCATCTAACAACTCACTACAAATTGTACTAATAATTGTAGCAATCAGATTAAGAATTAAGTCAACAAATATCAGCAAAACTGATAAACTGATGGCCAAGAAAGAACCGATAAACAATACCAGCAGCAAGTGGCAAGCTCTACACTATTACTGTGTTGTCGTGTGTGTTGTAAAGCATACAATTACAGTCCCCTATGCAATTTTCTAAAACGTCAACAGTGACGAATGGTGTATTCAACAAACAAATTTTGCCTGGCTCGTTCTTGACTGGAACAGGTTTCCAGGCTAGGCGTCCAGCGGAAGTGCGCATCTTCACAACCTCTTCACACTTCTTCAGCTTGTGTCAACAACACTGTGACTGTGTTAGCCATTCATATGCTGCTACAGATGGTCTCATCGCTCTTCTTCAGCTCAGCAGCTGACATGATTCATGGGGTTCTGTGTCTTGATTTAGGGTCCTGTTCATATTTCTTAGAGTCCATAGCAGCGAGGCGATACCCATGCGGCAACGTCTCTGGGCTGTCTGAAAAGGGAGGCACCCCCCTTGCACATATATACTTAAATTATTTGAAATAAAATACACATAGAACATACACTGTCTGATTTAAGGAGATTTTCTTGCCTGCAATGTAAGTAAAAATTAACGACTGACATGTTCACACACACCAGACCAAATGCTTATGCTGTGTATTCAGTTTGTTGCTGTTCCAATTAAGTCCTGGCGTGTCAAATGCATGCATATCAACTGCCAGACCAGAAATTCAATCTGTTGAGAGACAATAGTCACTCCTCATACCATCATCACACTGAATGACTGACTGACCACGCCTGGAATCATTTAAAGGGGACCTATTATGCTCATTTTTGGCCCTTTGTATTGAGTTGTGAACTCCTATAGAGCAACTACACACAATAACCAGAAAAAAGAGCTTTCTAGTTCTTCCAGAATCTGCACCTATTCCAGTTGTATTTATTTGGATTCCGTGCTATCCACAAAAATTGTCTGTGCCTCCAGGCACACCCAATCTACTGTGGTTGGTTACACTCCCAATTGCTTAGAAGGACTTCCGGTGTTGTGCTGGTAGCTGCAAACCCAACTTTAAAGGAGTTGATTAGTGAGATCACTGGTGTTGGAATGGAAAGAAAAACAACCTCTGTTTTACTTTATCCCAGATTCAGATTTATTAATATTAACAGAGGTGTCACTGGTAATGTAGTGTACATGACTGACTTACATACAGTGTGGAATGGAGTCCCTCTCAGTGACTGTAGATGTGAGTGGTGAGTGTGTTTGTTTGTCTCTCTGTGTGTCCCGTGATTGACTGGCCAACCGAGACAGGGTGCAGTCTGCCTTTCGCCTAAAGTTAGCTGGCATAGGATACAGTTTAGGATAAATTCAAAATGGATGGATAGATGGATGGATGGAAGAGGTGTATCTTACTAACTTTGTCCATGCAATACTATGAATATTTGCAATATTGCAGTCACTTGGAAGCTACTTATACATATAAATATATAAAGCAACATTTATTATTGATTGTTTGCCATATCAATTCCACTTTGGTGAATTTGTGTGATAATACCCCTTTCGCAAGTAGCCGTTTTATCTGGAGTCCAAATTCAACAATTTCACCTCCATAGGCCTCCAATTGCCCTGTCAGAGTGGACTATAATGGAAGAGTGCGTGCAACACTTCCTTATCGCTGCCAGTAAATTACCTCAGGATCTGATACAGGCTGCCAACTCACTGCAACATCTCTCAGCAGACACAAAGAGAAAGAAAGCAAGTGAAAAAGTGTCAAGGCTTGTCAAAAAGAGGCGAGTTGCTCTGTGGAGACTAAGAGCTGGAGCTGATCTCAAAGGTCATCTGATGTTATCTAAAGATCTTCTTCAGTCACCGACGCTTCGCCTTTTACACTCAACTCAACAGCTGGAGTCAAGCGTCTGTCAGTCAACACACTCATAACCTGCAGCTACGACAAAGCAGCTACAGCAGTTTGGTATTCTTAATGAAGCAAATAAACATTTCTCTCTTTTGTATGAGCATATGAAATTAATTACATTAAACTACAGAACTGTGCAGGAAAATATATCAAAGTTTTCAGCTAGTTGTACAAAAAAAACAGAAAAATATACAAACTTTTTCAGTGCTTTGGTTCCGATTTTCTACAATAAAAGCTCTGATAAAACATTCCACTGTTCTCAAATATCTTAATTTTTATTTTTCTGCACAAAATAAGATAAAATAAATAAAAAATCAAGAATAAAGAAAATCAATCAATCAGTAATTAATAAATATAATAATAATAATAATAATAAAACGGCAAATAATAAAAACTTATGAAACCACATATAGTTGGTGGGTAGACAAATTATTTTTTTCAGATTAAAATGAACAAAGCATTATTAGAGCCCTGTAGACATGACAAAACACGACTATAGTCACATTTATACTCTTTTTATTTACAACATTGCGCAACTGCAGGGTCTTGAGACACATGCTAACTCGTAAACCAGAGAGCTAGCGACCTAAATGGTAGCCTTCAAGTTATTTCCTTTAAACTTAAATAGCCAAAAACTTACCACTTCCACACGGATAGGGAGTTTAACTATTAACAGTTATTTAACCTTTAACATGAACATTAATCAAACGTAATAATTTTTTCTGGGTACATGATACCATACAGCATCCATATCAAACTTGCGCGGGCCGCACTAACATTAAACTTTCATATCAAGGCGGGGGCCTCAAACTAGTGTCCTGCGGGCCACATTTGGCCCGCGGGCCGCGTGTTTGAGGCCCCTGATGTAAATATAATTGACAGGAACATAAAATATACAGTCCCATGTGGGATTTTGTTGTTTTTCTTGCTAAGTGCTCCTGTTCACACGAGTTAGCACCGTCTTGCCGGTTATTGAGCTGATGTGAATTCACACTCTGTCATGCCTTGACACACGTGACACGCAGGTTTGTTTTTGTCATCTTATGGTTTTGCTGCCTGTTGTGCTTTTCTTGATTATATTTACTGCCTTTGTGTTTCTTTGTTAGACCTCATTGTTTCTTGAGGTGGGCGAAGCTACTGGAGCTGGCCCCCATCATCATCTTTTTAGGCTCACCTGAGACGACTGGATTGCACCCAGTGATTCTCGCCCCAAGCTTAATCCTCTATGCCGCGTGCTGCCATCACTCCTTCCTACTTGCTAGTCTGCTGTTGGTTATACTCCGTGTCATCCAGTCCAGCCATGTCTGTCTGCAGCACATTAAGTAGCTCTGCTATGGCGGTGTGCATTATTCTTGTTTTAGCCTTTTTTGCTCCCTTTTAAGAACAATCCGAATGGACTATGTTAAGTTCCTCTATTGTCAAGGCGGCTGATTGGAGCTGTGGCTGTAAGGTGGTCGGTGCTTCGGCGGTAATCCGTGGGACTTCAGAGGCATCTGACAGGTACTGGCAGACCAAGGAGTCTGCAGTCGGAAGTTGCTTAAGGAAAAACTTGGGAGGAGTTTGGAAAAGCCATGGAGAACAATTTCCAGATGGCTTTGAAGAGATTCTGGACCACTATCCGCCGTGTCAAGAGGGGGAAGCAGTGAAGACCTCCTCAATCCCATTAACACGTCTTCCAATGAGGAAGCAGTGACTGGCGACTACACAGTGGCCTCTACCATGGGAGTTGAGGTTGTTGAGGTTGTCAAGAAGCTCCTCTACGGCAGGGCTCTGAGGCTAGGGGTACCTTGGGGTCTTGTTCACGAGGAACGCAAGATCGACAGGAGGAAATGCGGGCTCTACATCGGTCCTTTGTGGTGAAGAATGAGCTAAGCTGAAATCGCAGTGGAACCGCTACTCCTCCACATTGAGAGGAGCCAGATGAAGCTCGGGCATCTGGTGAGGATGCCTCCCTGGGGAGGTACGTACAACCGCTAGACCAGGGAAGACCTAGGGGATGTTGGTGAGACTATGTCTCCCAACTGGCCTGGGAACACGTCAGTATCCGCCGGGAGGAGCGGATACCATACATGATACCATACAGCATCCATATTAAACTTGCGCGGGCCGCACTAACATTAAACTTTCATATCAAGGCGGGGGCCTCAAACTAGTGCCCTGCGGGCCACATTTGGCCCGAAGGGCCGCGTGTTTGAGACCCCTGCTTTAGAGGTTCATTTGACCATTTTTGGAAATTGAAATCTAGGGCTATAGTGACAAAAAAAGGCCTGCATGTCCACACCAAAAGTATTAACACCAACATTTTCATGGATGGAGGAAGCCTAAGAAGGTTGATTGAAGAAGGTGATTTAATACATGGGTCAAAACCGACCCGTTAATATAAGAGATGATACCAGAAAGCTAACACAAGAGGAAGGTTAAAACTGTCCACTATTTTAGTTCTGCAATTTTCTGAACAGTGAATTAGGATGTTGCTCTTGGTGTCTGCTATAGACACAGGTTAGCAGTTGCACCAAAGTTGTCTTTACTACCTGTGTGACTGGAGACACAATAGGCAGCTAATTTATACTGTATACAGTGTGATCTGCTGGACCTTATAGGACACTGTTCCACTTGCCCCCAAATGCAAGGTTACTATTGCCTCAGAGACTGTTCAGTTTATGGCTGTTGAGTGTCTGAAAGTATGATTATTAAACTAAATATGAGTCATCATGATGCAAGTGGCCACTTTCCATGCATACAGAGGGACGCCCGTACTCCATCACACACGCGCATTCAAGACTTTCTCATGGCAGCACTGCAGGGAGCAGCTCCAAGCAGATGGTGAACGTATGCTGCACTCATGCATGTCATCATCACCTTCATTATTTGAAGGTGACATCATCTGGGCCAAACACCTTTTTCAAGCACCTCCCCTAAAGCTCCACTCCCATCTTCCAGCATTAAGGTAAACCGGGGCTTGCAGGAGGGAGCCAATGAGCACAAGCCAGTGAGCAGAGTTGCATGTTTGTGTTGCCTTCCTCCCCGGACCCTGCTCGTTTATCTTGGCTGTCAGATAAAGGGCAGGCGTGGAGAAGGTGAAACTTTTTTTCAAATAGAGCGTGGTTCCCAGCGTGGTTCACATAGAAACTGCTTGACAACATTGCAGTGATGAGAGAGCAAATTCTGGTCACAGGGCATCCCGCAGTGTGCCAGATTGTTTCAGCGGAAAAAGAAATGGTAGAGCTGTCCGGATTCATTCAGGGATACTCCAGTCTCAGACCTTTTAGTCCAGGAAATGAGATTAATGAGAGCATTTTCACACCTTGCTTTAAGTTAGGTCAGGAGCGAAAAGATAAAAGATTTTAAAAAGGAGTTTTTTGGCTTTTGTGGGTAAAGGCAGAAGATACCTCAAATGACTCTTGAACAAAAATGCAGCACAAGGTAATATTTTGGAGAAAATGTGTTTGATAAGAGTCCTTAATGTGTAGATTATTAATCAATATCAAAGCACCGACAAGCATAAAGGTTGCCTTCGAAAACAGTCAATAAGACATTTGACCTTCCAACATATTCAGAACACTCTCCAGGCTTAAACTGCATAAAGTAGAAACAAATTGCACAAGTAATGAATATTTAATGACGACTACATTTTTCACTCAGTCGAAGTAAATGGGAAGCATGTTTAGTTAACAAATGAGAAGCAAATCAAAGGAACACAAGGTACCTCACGCCTTGTCAAAAGCCTGCAGCCGCGCGATAAGCCAAGACAATGATACAAAGATATGAGAGCCTTTGTTTCCTGCAATACTCCGGGGTGAAAGAATTTAAGTCTCTTTTGGAGTACAACTCAATATGGATATGGTGCACATGCTGTCATAAAATCAATATGAAATGCTGTGTCCTTGATAAGACGACACACACCTCTAACAAACACACACACGCACAAAACTGTTGCAGGAAGCATTTGAATTCAACACTATGCATTGTTTTGAATCTGTACTCATTCCAAACCTGTTATTTTGTCAACAAACGAGAAAATTATTTGTGCCGCGCACAGTCCTCTCACCAAATAGAAAACAAGGAAATAAATATCAGTAGCTTTATTGTGGATGCCCATTACTGAAATTGTTTTATTAGCCTTTTGTTTACTTGGCTATAATGCACTATAAAACCTTCTATGTTATTTCACACCACATTTTAGTCAGACTTGACAATTATTTCTCTTTATATTCCCATTAGCTACAGTCTAAACAATTAGCTACCACTCACAGAGCCTTTTTCTCATAGTGGACTTGCACTTCTTGCTCCTCTCTAATGAGCGTCAACCTTACATTTTTTTTCCACCCGTCCTTCTGATTTATATCTGAGGTAAAGGGAAAGAGTGATCTTCAGGGACCAGAGAGCATGTGTATGTATGTGTGTGTGCTCGACAGTAGGCAGGCTGATATGACACAAGGGTGAGAAGGTGTCTGACAGCTCATCAGCGGACAATAAGGCCTTGGCTGTTAATGTCCTGCTCTCTGGCAGGGTCACAATCTGCTCCAGATGCTTAAAGGCAAGCTTCCAGCTCCCAATATGTGCATGTCTGTTTGTGAGGTGGGGGCGGAGGGGTCATCACAGTGTTCGAGATGCCAAAGAGAGTGCAATCGCTGATAAATGAATGATGACTACCATACACAAATGCATGCATCCACCACCTCCTTGTTGACTGAGGGCAGCAGTTAGCGGCCTCGATATCTGTGCATGACTGGAAATGTGCTGTATCTACTCTGAACAATCATGCATTCAATCGTGCGTAGAATTTAAGCAAAGACACAGATATGCACACACTTGCCCATGAGCGTACAAGAGGGGCTTATGAACTCAATCTAGTGAGTCAGCCAGAGTTCTTGATTCTGTCACTTGGGATAATCGTCAGGATGTGGTACTCTGGCCGAGCGACGTGTCTAAAACCCAGGCAGGATATAAGGTCATGTCGGAGTGGAACTCTAGCCAAGCGGCACCCAGCCCTCAAGTGCCCCGGTGGTTTTGTGGTTATCTACAGTGGCCAGCTGTCGTGATTGAGGAGATCCTCCAGAAGGCTCCACTTCTCTCCTCTTCCTCTGCATCTCATCTTTCTCCTCCACGTCCACATGTGCACACTCGTCTCTGCCCTTGTCTTGCATAGCAATCAACAAGACAGATGCCGCCATGGAGGAATGTTTTAACTGTGTATTACATGATGTTATTGACAATGAGGCTAGTGCGGAATGTAATGAAAAATTTTGTTTGCTAGTGAGCAGGAATTACTTGATTGCAACACAAATACAACCATTTTTACAGTAGAAACATGAATCATTGACAGGTATGTTGCTTAACTGATAAAATGCTTCAGCTTTAGTTGAATTCAAGTTTCTGAATAGTTGGCATGTCTTTTACCCACACTGGGAATTTATTGCATGTTGTTTCTTCATGCAGCGGAAGGAGATGTCTTTTGCTTCCACACATGAGAGTGACTAAGAGGACAGCTATGCATAATATATTTGACAGCACATGTTTAAAAGGTTGTCCTTTCAGTTCAAAATTAGGTCAGTTCATCACTACAAAACAAACGGAGGAGGAGGTCGTGAGACTTGAGCATTCAACATGTATCACTTGAATTTCATCTGCAGTCTGTCACCACCACTGACAGCATAGATAAGAAACAGCACACTGCGGCATTCATCATCAAAATTGATGCACAGAAGTGGCCTTAGTATAAGCAATCTGTCCTGTTTCTGCTGTGCAGACGACAAAGTATATAGCACCATCTGCTGGTCAAAGTGAGCAGCATCAATACAAATTAAGCCTGAAGCATAAAAACCTTTTAGATTTACATTCTTCAATAAAAAAAAGTCAGTTCAGGATGACATGTAAAAGCTTGGTAAGGAGCGTTATTAATGTTTGAAGACATTGATATGCGACAGTGCTCAAACAAAGATAAGCAGCTGTTGTGCTTATTTGAGGCTGTAAATCTGCAGAGGATGGAACACTATGCAAATGCGGCATGTAATTTTTTCTAAATATGCAGCAAGTTACCTAAATGAAGGAGATAACCTAAGCTCTTAATGCTTCTTGAGGAGGTCCCTATTAACAGAGCTTCTGGGCTGTCATTTTAGTTATGCAATGGAAAATCACTGGAGCTTCACATTGAGCAAGAGTTTTAGAATATAGCAGTATGACAAATTCAGTAGAATGAAATGAAAATAAAAGGAATAAAATGATTCATTTGAAGAGTCAAGCCTTTCTCCTGATAAGCCGCCGCACGCGTTGGTGAAGAGGCGGCACTACAGTTCTGTAGCTCTTATTAGCATGTGATTAACCTCCGCGGGATTACCCAGACAGCAAAGACACATGAAAGGTCAAAGGTGGGCGCTTAGACAACCACTCCAGCATGCAGCACAGCCTATTAAAAAGAGGAACCATCAAGCATCTTTTAGACGGATGCCAAAGGATTCATCCCTCGTCAAAGTAAATTCCAACAGCCTGCAAGGCCAGCTGCTATTATTGTAAACATCGGAAAACTGTTGTGCTCAATTAGAATAAGGAACTTTGAACTGGAGCACATTGGCAGCAATGCAGCAGACCACAGGTGGGGATGAATTAAATTGAGACAAAACAGCGCCGATAATGTTGAATAAAACATCAGACCCTCTAAACGCACTTATTGAGGCTTGAGCTTTTTAGTCTGGTCATAACCTCCACCGAAAGATTTACTAAGCTCTGCACATGCGCTCAAGTTTTAGGCTAAGATGCGGGAATCAGCAAGTAAATACGTGCATTTGATTACTCTTCCCAAGACTGAAGCTATTTTGTCTTTGCCATTCCAGACGGGAAAAACATGGTAGATGGATTCATTTACTTTTCTTTGCCACTATAATTGCCATGAGAGTGAGAGTGTGTACTCACAGAAAGAAGGCAGCTCCTGGCTGCCAGCCATTCTTTCTAGTGTCTGTGTTGTATCCATGACGGATGGTTAAAGCATGTGGGAATGTGTTAACCTTTCTGACAGGGCGACAACTCCTTTCCTTCCAAAGGCTGAGGGATGTGCTTCTGTTTTTCAATGTATTTCGACTGTCTTCTTAGTTCATTCAAACACGTAAACTGGTCTTTCTAAACTTGTTTTCCTTTTTTTCCCCCTTTTGAGTAATAATGGCAATACAACATCAAACCATTCAAGCGTTGAAAAAAACAAAACAATTTGAAAGCACTTCCCTTTCAAAACCAGTGGAGGCATTGTTGTTGTTTTGCTTTTTGTCTTTGACACCAAACGCAATAGAAATTATAAAACATTTAATATAAATAGGACGTGCCCTGTGATTGGCTGGCCACCAGTCCAGGGTGCACCCCGCCTCTCGCCCGAAGACAGCCGGGATAGGCTCCAGCACCCCCTGTGACCCTCATGAAGATAAGTCTTGGTCTTCTTGTGTTCTCTATTACAGCCATTAACATTGGTAAGAAATGCCTAAATGAATGTACTAATGTAACTAATGTAATTAAAACAATAGAAAACCAAAGCTATTTTCCCATGGGAAATCATTTAAATCAATTGCAGATGCCTAAAAATATTAACAAAATATACATTTTACAGAGAATAATTATAATTTTACATAGAATAATGCAAAATAATCAGCCACAGATGGCATCTTTATATTTTATGCTGAAGTCTTTCTTGAATTCAATCGCGTGAGTATGTTTGGGCCCTGGATTCCGTGGAATGATACGATTGTCATATGAATTTCCTGTAGGATGCAAAGACTGTAGGATTGTGTAAATTGAGTGTAACAAGATTTGGTGTTGGGTGTGGAATCCAAGATGGCTGAATAAACAAGCAATGCTATCAGCAGGTAAAATACAACAATGTGTTAGATGACAAGAACGTTTCAAAAACTGCATTCAAAACGGATGCTTGGCTATATACTTTTTTTACTTTTGGCCACAGTTTTCTGAGTGTTTTTGTAAATTCATGCCCTGGGCAAATTAAAAACTCACCCCAAAAAAAACACAGCCAAAAGTAAAACTCTCAGTCACGGTGTATAGATGGACAGAGCCAGGAGACACAAAGTGAGAGAAATAATGTGTTCAGCATATCTCCTGCAAAACGAGATGCCATCAACTCTACTCACAAAGGCCCAGAGATTGAAGCTGCTTGTGTTCCTCCCATGTGATCTTATCTGATTGTTCTTTATCTTTTTGTTTACCACAGGCCCAGATGAGGACATGCATTAAATCTCCCTTAAATCTCAGGCTCCTGTGTCATGTTTGTGTGCCTGTCTGTTTTTTTTTTTTTTTTATTAAAGAAGACAAAGCTGTTCTCACTCCTTCTTTAAGACCACAAAGTAATCTGCGCCACATCGCGCAGCCATTTGTTTGGAGAGGCATCTACACACACTCATATGTACAGTTTCAGACACACATGGGAACTAAACCAATCGTTTAAGGTCGCTGAGGCCTCACTAAGCCCCTGTAAATCAGCCACCGTGCGGCAGTGAGTTTTATTCCCCTCTCTCTCTGTGGATGTTGGCTTATGACCCGTAGGCAGGAGGTTATTTATTGCTTTTGTCACAGCTTCTGTTGACTCCCAGCCACTCATCTATGGTTCGAGGCTAATACAAAGCTAACAGTTATAGTGTGGATCTGCAGGAAGTCAATTTTCCATCTCAAACGCTATGTCTGCTGTCTCTCCATACTCCACATCTAAATGAAAACCTCAGGCGAATAGGTTCCTATTAATGACAGTTATTGTGAATGACGAAGGCGGGCTAAATGCTCAGACAACAAACATAGACATTTTCCCAGCAGGCTGCAGGCAGCCATGATGAGTCGCCCGCTGTCCACCGCCTTGCGTTTTTCTCCACATGAGAAAACAACTCATCTTAAAGATTGCTGTCGCCTTTGTAATGGCAAATTGAAGTGTTATTTTGGCCAATATTCACGAAGAAAAGAATGAACTTCAGTGCCAAAATCAAACTTTACTTCAACCTTTTTATTCCTCAGGTTGCTTCGTTTTACCTTCAAACACAGCCTCAACAAGGCTGTCATCCTTTACGGGAGAACGTCTAACCTGAGCCGTCACGTCCAGCCTGAGCAAAGACTGAAATATAAGCTACCCTACCATTTCAGGAGCACTGACAGCAGCTGACAGCTAAGAGGAACAAGCCCAGATGGAGGATATATGAGGTGGTCCTTGAGTGAGCACATAAGACAGAGAGCTGGGAGTGATGTAATGGACACAAGGCCACTAAATGATGCTATGGAGGAGACCAGTTAGTCTTCTCCACTTCACAACCATTCATATCAAAGATCTATGTTCACCTAATAGAGCAACCCTACGTCAGTGTCGGTGGACTTGTACTGTATGTTTTTTTCTACCTAATTATATAAGGGCGGCACGGCGGTCAAAGTGGTTAGCGCGCAGACCTCACAGCTAGGAGACCAGGGTTCGATGCATGCGTGGGTTTTCTCTGGGTACTCCGGTTTCCTCCCACATTCCAAAAACATGCTAGGTTAATTGGCGACTCCAAATTGTCCATAGGTATGAATGTGAGTGTGAATGGTTGTTTGTCTATATGTGCCCTGTGATTGGCTGGCGACCAGTCCAGGGTGTACCCCGCCTCTCGCCCGAAGACGGCTGGGATAGGCTCCAGCACCCCGGCGACCCTCGTGAGGAAAAGCGAGAAAATGAATGAATGAATAATTATATAAAGGTGGATATATATGTATATATATATATATATATATATATATATATATATATACATAGTATGTCCTTCAGGATAATGTCTGATGTTGCGAAACAACGGCAGGTGAAAATCGATTCAAGACTACTGCAGGTAGAGCCTCACAGAGCCTTTTTGTCTGCTGAAGATCTGCTTCCATACCAAAACAGAATGTCATAGGTCACAACACCTCAGACAAAGGACTTGTAGAAGGACAGCAGGAAATGTTGTAGGTTGTACTTCCTGTGCCTTGACCAGGCAGTTTGGATGTTTTTTTTACCAAGCAAGATCCCCTGAAATATGTGTACTCAGAAACTTAAATTATGGCAGGCACCCTCTCCACATCTTCCCCGCATATCTACGATGAATGACGGTCATTCTTTTTCTTCCTGAAATCGATAAAGGCACATTTACCTACTAATGACGGAGTATCAGGAGCAACTGGGGGTTCAAGGATCAAGTTGGGAAACGACCACTCGAGCAACTGAGCCATTCTGCCCCAAGTGAATACAGAATAGCCTGTCTCCTTTACAGGGCTGTGTCCTCATCCAGGGAGGAGGAGTGGTGGGGGTACATTCTGACTGGCTGTGGTCGGTCGGTCGGTTAAAACGCCCTGTATTCATACACAGATGTTACGGTGACGACGTAGGTCGGACATGTTGTCAAACAGTCTGCTTGGGAGGTACTAAAGGCAGAGCTGCAATCACAAACATTAACTGTGCATATGTTCCTGGTTTTTCCATGTGTAGCAGTACAGTGTGGATGGTGATGGGGAGGGCGTCTTCGTCAACCTGTTGGTTCTGTAAGCATACTGATGAGAGTCCAAAATGGGTGAAAAAGCACGCTTGATGTATTTTAGCACCAGTCTCTCCAGGCATTTTGTCATTATGGGTGTGGGAACTACAGGACTTTAGTCGTTATGGCCTGTTACTGCCGTCTGTTTGGGTACTGGTACTATTGTGGGTGTTTTGAGGCAAGTGGGCACAGCAATGGGACAGAGAGATGTTAAAAATGTCAAAAAACTTGTCCAGTTAAGGACCCATCCCAGTACAACATCTGGGCATGCTGATTACGGTCTTGATGTCATGAATATTCTCTGCAGTTTGCAGAATAAGCATCTAATTGTTTGACAATGGTGCCAATACCATACCAGCCTCCATGCCCACCCTCTCAGACCAGTCACAGAAGAAGTCAGGTCAGAGTTGCTATAGTGGCCCTCTATCCTCCCCATGTATGCCGCCTTTGCATCCTTGATCCCTTTTCTCAGTTCTGTCCTGGCAACACTATATTGGTGTTTATTACGTACTTGAAAGCCTTGTTGCTGGCTTTAAGTAAAAGTCGGACCAGGTCATCCATGGTTTGTTGTTGGGGAACATATAAATTTGTTTTGTGGTACTGACTGTCCATACAGCTCCTTACATTAAAGAGCACAGTGGAGGTGTAAGTGTTGATGTGAGTGAAGTTGAGGAATTCAAACTGTGAAGTTGCACAATCACAGCGTGCATATAAACAAACACTGTACCCAGAAAAAACCCACGCAAGGAAGGCCAACTCTACAGAGACATGTTGATTGATTGGAAGGAAGATTGAAAGCCGGATCTGGAGACATGTGAGGCACTATTCGTGCAATATCATGCTAAAACCTGTGTCAAATTAATTTTTTCATAATAGTAATTACTTCTAAAAGCAAGTTTTTTTTCTGATGGAGAATTATTGTTTATGCAGCTATTGCAGCTGTTAGAGATACTTTTCAACCCAAAATATCTCTATCATTTTGAATAAGAAATCATTCCAAATGGAAAGTGTTCCTTTAGACTTGGCATAATTCGGAATTCAAAGGTTCAGATGGAGGGGTAGGATTTAATAAGATTTGCTTCTTCCTACTCCTTTTGGACATGTGGAACTGTGAACTGATTATGTGATGCACTCAATTGTAATCTGATGCATGTTCAAATGAAATAAAACCATTAATAAGGTCTGCTTTTTTGTGAACTTTGATAGTAAAAGTGTCAACCAAACCTCTTCACAATGTCGGTTCCATTCCAACAGGATAGCCCATCATCAGAGGCCAGTTCACTCACACACAGCTGATCCGCCAGGCCGCCATAGTAGGTCCGGTAGAGGCGAAGACTGTTTAGGAAGTCTCTAAGAAATCAATAAAATGAAATATAAATGAAGTAAAACAGGCTGCAGTCTATCCACTCACCAGTCAAAACAGCTTGTGCATTACATTAGGTTGTGTATAAACATACTAGCCTTTGAGTCTATGACAGTAGTTTCTACGAAGAAATGTAATGTAATTACCTTCTCCTGACAGCAAGTGAGTCGCCTGGCACCGTAGTAGGAGTTTTAAGATGGGTGGCCTCTCTGCTGCTGTGCTGGATATTGACAGTCTGCACAGCCTTTATGCTTGCTGGGCCACAGAATCTGTGCACCTATCATCCAATGAACATAGAACGAGAAACTATTTTACTCATGTTGATCTCTTACTGCAATTTAGGATGCCAGACTTGTGCCTGACTGCACACTGACTAGTGTTAAAATAGTGTCACTACATAACCACTAGATGGCGTTAGTGTGTGAAAATCAGTGAGACTGTATCATGTCACCTTTTTAAGTGATCAATGTGGCAACTTAAGATGGAACTTTGTTTATGTGGATTAAATTACATTTATTAGGCAGATATCCACATCAACTGCACACTTCATTAGGTACACTTGCAGAAAATGATTAGAAAAAATATGAAATGTAAGAGCTGTAAAATGAAGTATTGTTATTTTTGTTGAGGCACATATTATAGACACATAATATATTATAGACACATAGAGACATATTATATTATAGACACATATTATAGACACATATTATAGACACATATATGACTGGCAGCAG
The DNA here is from genome assembly GCF_037039965.1 of Doryrhamphus excisus. Classification (NCBI taxonomy): domain Eukaryota; kingdom Metazoa; phylum Chordata; class Actinopteri; order Syngnathiformes; family Syngnathidae; genus Doryrhamphus; species Doryrhamphus excisus. The sequence continues at coordinate 5,666,133 of NC_136369.1, forward strand.
ACAAAGGGGAACTGCTCTTTTTTTACCATCATTTTGCCCATCCTAGTCATTCACGGACGGAAGAGTGGATACAGAGCTCTCCATTTCGAGACTCAACAAGATGCTCGATTGCTGTCAGCATTTTTTACCTGAGAACTGGAGCACACGTGTTTTGCTGGAACACACAGCCATCCCAAGAAGAGATTGTGTTGTCGCCGTTGTTGTTGTTGTTGGTGTTGTTGTTGTTCACAGAACTTGCATAAGTATGTGTATCAAGAAGTTTTGGTGGTGTTTTAAATCATCAAAATCCGGCAAGATATTGATACTATGACATGTTATCATCATTGTACATGATAATGCATGATCACAACATGTATATCAAACCATGCAACGTTGTTGGAGGTTTTTAGAGGGCTTCATAGTCGAAATAGATGTATCCCAATGACAGCATTGTAAGCTAGCTGAAATTAACTTGTTTTCTTGTGTTATAATGCAAAGAAAAAGGGAAGTAAATATATGTTTCACATTGTGAATGATGAGCAATTAAAAAAAAAAAGTGCAGTTCCCCTTTAACCTCACTTATCCTCCTTCACAACAGCACAAATCAAATGTCTCCACAAGAGGATCTGACCTGTGCTGAGATACGGGGTCCATTCCTTTGAGCATGTCCAACAGCGTCATGAAGTAGTGTGTGAACTCCCAAAAGAACTTCCTCCAAATCCTGCGGTCCGTGCATCCGTGCTGACAAGCCCTCTAGAGAGCGAATAAACTCCCTCCAGTGGAGGTCGATCTCAGCCATGCTTGCCAAGCAGCCCCGCATCACATTGAGACAGTAACCCATGCAGGGCTTGGATTGGGTTAAGCCCTGCGAAGCAAATGACTTTGAGATCAATTGCGCTTGCATTAATTCAAATCGATCGACAGATTTCAGAGCCGTGTACTGTTACCTGGCAGTGGGGGCAGTAATGCATCTTCAGCAGGGCCTTTCTGCACTCACGGGTTAGCTGCAAGTGGTCTGTCGTATTTATCACCTCAATGCCGAGGTACAAAGCTTGAAGAAGAACCTTGCCAGAGACCCCAGAGCGAGCAATCTGATCAGCCAGTAAACTGGGTGCCCCACCAAATGGCCGCACATCACGGCTCAATGAACTTATACACTCATCTGATAGGTCGCCGAGGCCTGGGTTGATGATATGATTAAATACCAGTGGGAAGAGTGTGTCAAAAAATCTTTGGACTAAGTCTTCAATGTTGAGCTCAGACCCAAGCAGGAAGAGACTAATATCAGTGAAGAGCTCCCGCAGAGGACCCTGGATATGAACAGCCATGTTGCCGTACGACTCCCAGAGTAAGGCGGTTGTGTGATTCTCCGCGTGTCTCATCAGAACCTCAAATGTATCTGTGGAAATGATAGCAGCAGGGAGAGAAAAAAGACAAAAAGATAACAGAAAGACTTCAGATCACTTCAACACACACCCGTCTGTCATCATCTTGCAAATTCAGGGAACAAAACAGTAAATGAAGATCCCAGTTTAATTCCCATGAGCGGTCTGAGTACAAAACATCATTGTGGAAACTACAAAATGATGAGAAAGGACATTAATTACTTGTAAATCTACAAATCACACTCTCACTACAAACTATTAAACCAGTATAACTTCTCTTCCCCAAAAAAGTGCAGCTAATTCATTCCAAGTTTGGAAATAGTGCTATAAAATGTTTGAAAATGAAAGCAAACAAAACTCAACAAACAGATGTATCATAAGACAAGATATGATAAGAACTGTCCTAGAAGACAAATGTCCAAGAAGCAAAAGAAAAACAACCAGCCATGGATGACAAAAGGACTTAATGTCTGTAAGAGGAAGAACACATACATACAGGAAATTCATCATTCAACAAACCAAAGAAACAGAAAAAACATATGACTTCTTCAATTTTAAGAGTGTGTAGGAAGGAATATAATAGTAAAAAAATAAACAAAAACACTATTAGAACAACTTGAGGCATTTTAAACAGTATTACCAGACTACCCTAATTATTTTATGGTTGGAAACACCAATAATAATGAAATCAATGTGATAGTTGAGAAGTTCATAAAAGTAAATGTTGGCCCAAAACTGGAAGAAGGAATTCCAAAATTCCGGACAAGCGAGGAAAGGAACAAAACCACAGAAATTAATCCCAATTCCATACTGATGTAACAAAAAAGGAAATCATTGATATTGTTAATAATTTAATGTAATGGAAACTATTAAAAGGGTAATCAATTATATCGTAGAAGCATCAGAAATTTAGCATTGCAAACTGGTAGACAAATCAATTTAAAAATGACCTACAAGCCTCCTTATTAACACAATTCTTTCAAATTACTATTAATTATAATTGCTATTCAATAACAGGATTGACAAATCCAAATTGCTAATAGACCATAGATCATAAAAAGTGTGCAGCTGCGGTATTCATGGATCTGATAAAAGCTTTTGATACAATCAATCTCGACATCGGGGCGGCACGGCGGTCTAGTGGTTAGCGCGCAGACCTCACAGCTAAGAGACTGGGGTTCAATTCCCACCCTCGGCCACCTCTGTGTGGAGTTTGCATGTTCTCCCCGTGCATGCGTGGGTTTTCTCCGGGTACTCCGGTTTCCTCCCACATTCCAAAAACATGCTACGTAGGTTAATTGGCCACTCCAAATTGTCCATAGGTATGAATGTGAGTGTGAGTGTGAATGGTTGTTTGTCTATATGTGCCCTGTGATTGGCTGGCGACCAGTCCAGGGTGTACCCCGCCTCTCGCCCGAAGACAGCTGGGATAGGCTCCAGCACCCCCGCGACCCTCGTGAGGAAAAAGCGGTAGAAAATGAATGAATGAATCTTGACATCCTCATAACAAAATTAGAAAGGTGTGTTAAAATTGTGTGTTTCTGTATGCCCAGATCACCCGAGTGCTGCGTAGGGGAGTGACAAGGAGACACACCTGTGGTAGATTTGGCCATTAGGCCTACTTTAGCCACCTGTTACAACAGGAAGATGCAGAGTTGTTTTTCCAGCACGTGCTAGTGCGTTGACATTTCTTCCGTTTATTGGATACTTGCTCACACGCTCCCTAGTTGTGTTCCAGTTTCCAGTTGCTCATCTGGCAAGCAATGGTCTCTAGCTCAAGCTATGCCGTTTTCTGTGTCTCCATTTTTTGTGCAAGTATTCAGCATCCTGCACTGTAAAAAAAAATGTGTAGCTTTTAGTTCCGTCAACTTATTTTTGTGCGTCAGGTCAACAAAATTTTGCCAAAAGGTTGAGACAACTAGAAATGTTAGGTTTTGATCCTCCCAACTAATCAAATAGTTCAGTCTACATTGAAATGTGGGTGTGGCCAACTTGTACACGAGTGTGATGGTTTTTGCACATGCTCAGACGCTTGTGATGGTGCCACCCGTATATGCACTCACACACACACACACACACACACACACCGCGGTGTCGGGACTGCGTGTGTTGCCGGGTCTGTAAATCATACGGCGGAAAAATATATGGGTGAACCCTCGCCTGTATAGGCCGATACCGATTCAAATAAAGAATGCAAATGTCGGCCGGCCAATGTATCGGTCGATGCTTAGTATCAACAATGTAAATCAAGTCATCTCAAATCAGGTTAACAAATCATTTAAATTAATTTCAATTTATTTGTGAGTTTACTTGAGCTAATTAATTAGACTAAATCAAAAGTGAGTTGAGATTACTTGAGTTCTAGTGTTGATACAACAAAAATATTTGTTTATTTCACCTAATAAAGAAAATTCCCAAAACAAAGCAATAAGTCACGTGAACTTGATCTTTTAAGTTGGAGAAACTTATTGTGAGTTGAAATTACCTGAAATAATTTGCTAGATTTCATCAAAATTTTAAGGCAGCGAGGTTACAAATAATTTTAAGTTGAGTCAACTTGGATTTTTTTTGGACTTAGTTTTGGTGGAACTTTTTCCTAGCCTCTGAATGATGTCTTTTGATTTTTTTTTTGCCATTAAGATCTCAAAGACTTTGTTCTGCACAGACCTCTGCCTCACATCTTGGGTTCCAACGTGCACCAAATCTAAAGGGGACCTATTATGCTTTTTCCACTTTTCTGACCTATAAATCAAATTAAATCATTATTTGTAGAGCACTTTTCATACATAAAATGTAGCACAAAGCGCTTTACATGTTAAAGAAGAAGAAAAATAACAACAAGACACACACTCGCACGTACACAGACACACTCACATACATATAAGGTGTTTGTTTGCCTGAGGAACCAGGTCAGAATGCCACAACTCAGGGGCCCACCAAACAACAGGTAGGCAGAGGACCCGAGAAGAGACACCCCAGCCCCCAACCGAGAACAGCCCCCAAAGGGCCCCCACTAAGAGTAATAAATGTAGTTCTAATGTTTTATTCTTGTGTTAAATGATGCCAAAGTTTCAGATAATGAGGTTTGTGCATTTGGAAGTGAGCTCTGAGCCCTGAAAATAAATGCTCTACCCTCCGCCAAGCTTTGCTCCTCAGTTTACGTGCTAGCAAAGCCACATTTGTTTACAATTCCTAACGACGCCACTATCAGGCACAAGTGGTTGGAGTTCCTGATTCCCTACCAGCAAAAGAAATAGATTTTAATCTGTCAATGGCATTTCACACTGGACTGTTTTGTGAAAATGGGACACTATATGCACGGTGGAGAAGTGGTTAGCACACAGGCCACACAGCTAGGAGTTCCATTTCGCTCAGGCATCTCTGCGTGGAGTTTGCATGTTTTCCTCCCACATTCCAAAAACATGCTAGGGTAATTGGTGACTCCAAATTGTCCATAGGTATGAATGTGAGTGTGAATGGTTGTTTGTCTATATGTGCCCAGTGATTGGCTGGCAACCAGTCCAGGGTGTACAGTGCCTCTCGCCCGAAGACAGCTGGGATAGGCTCCAGCATGCCCACGACCCTCGTGAGGATAAGCTTTACAAAAAAATGGATGGGCCACTATGCAGCTGGACTAGCCTTTCCGAAGCTACATCATCTTACAAATAATCCAAAAATAATCAAACAGCAACTTAACACAAAAAGTTAGCTAAGAAATATAAAATACATATACCTGTGAGTTTAAAATAAAAAAAACAACTATTATAAAGGCTTCCATCATGCTTTTTGTCCTAGCAAAGCATTTCATTGGACATGGCTGCCGGGGGAGAGAGCGGACCATGTTCTTTTTTTTCTAATAATTGGTAGTTGTATTGTATATTTCTTAGTTACCTTTTGAGTGTTATATTGGGAAATGACCTACTGTGATTTCCAATAGGTTGACATACTCTTCTGTATATTACAACAATTGCATTGCTGCTTCCTTGGTAACTTGATCCTCATGCCAATTGCCCAAACCAACTGAGAAAGGACAAGGACATCTAGCATGAAACCAGTCAGACAGATAAACATTTATCAAAAATGTTACTCAAAGGACTTTGGGGAAACTTCATATACACATTTTGAGTTACCATCTTTTTTAGACAAACAGAAAAGCACTTTATCCAACTGACTCAATTTTTGCTCGGTTTTTCTGCAGCTTATACCTAAGCCATGGCCACCCTGACATCATGTGCTGATCATGAGTTGTGAGGCAATCATCAGGGTGAAGGCCTGGAGCTGTGAAGATTGTGAATGGCGTGGAAGGGACGAGAGGGTACATTTAGACACTATGATGAGGGAGTCGTGGAGTCTGACATGCCCGCAAGCACATTGTCTCAAACTGGCAGCATTAAACACAGAAGAACCTGTACAGAATTCTTTGCAGGTCCTCTGCCATGAAGCAGTGATAACTCAAAGTTGTGTGTGTTTTTGTGTTTATGTCTCAGTAATAGAGAGATAAAAATGTGCTCATGAAATACAGTTTGAGATTATCACACGCCGCGGGTGTATGAGGCAAAGGCGTAGAGTTCTAAGGGTCCCACAGGGATTAAAGCATGTGCCTCAGGCAGAGTTAAACACACGACACTGCGGCGCTAATGAATCTCACCTGTCAAATGCCATAAATATATGTTTGCAAACAAATTTGCCTGTATTTTATATCTGTGTGTGACCTCCAAAATTAATCTTGTCATTCAGTAACTTCATCACTTTGACAAACATAAAAAGACATGACTAATAACCAGAATAATTCTTATGCAAGTCTCAATACGCACACACTGTCCAGATATTGTAATTATATCCCCTCTCCCCAAAAGAAACTGAAGCAGTGTGTGTATGGTGGAGACATCAGCCAGCAACGAGGCCTGTAGGCAAGCCTGAGGACCGTCATGCACTGAGGGAGGGAAAAGGGGGGGTTTATGTAGATGAGTTGTGAGAATAATGTGTGATAAATTGTTGTTTTGGAGAAAATTGAAGTCAACCTTCCATTCCTGCTGAACCTGGCGCATTTTCATTACAGTTACATACATTGATTATCTCACACTAACAATCAATGAAAGAACTACAGTCATGGGGAATAACCACCCAACCGTTCCAATAATAGTTTGTTGGTTATTGTGACAGGTAAACAGTTCAACAATTTTTTTGCAATTAATGTAATAACTAAAATATCAAATTGTTGGTTGAATTTAATGGCTTTCCTTTGGAGAGATAACATCACGCTGTTGTACTGTACATTGTGTGATGCAGAACAGTTCAACATCACAACAAACTAGGGTTGGTGTCACGCTTCGGCATGTCTGTGTTGCGGTGCGACCCCAGGATGCAGAGAGCAGGACCGAATGCAGGTAAAAATATTTATTTTTGCAATAATTGCGGCAGCAGGAAAAAGGCAACCCAGGTAGCAGAAGGACAAATGATAATCCCACAAAGGGAGAAGCGCACACCTGAACTAAATAATGGGACAAATTAGGCACAGGTGTGGGTAACCATGGCAACTAAGGAAAAGGAGGCAAAAGAGGAAGTCCAATACAAAAAGTTCAAAATGGAAACCAAAGCCCAAACGGGGAACTCAAACATAAACTGTCACGTGCAAACCCACACAGAGCGTGACAGTACACCCCCCTCAAGGACGGATCCCAGACGTCCGAAACAGTTCAGAGGGAAGGGTGGGTCGCCGACGGGACCCTTCAGGGGGCCGGCCGGGGCGGCAGGCCCGGCGGAGCCAGCAAGACCCCTCCACGTGATGGAGGGAATGGTTGGGTCGGTAAACACCCTCCGGGGGGCGCCCTCGACCAAACGCAAGGTAGGTGTCCTCAGGGGGGCGCCCTGGGTGCAAAACCAGGGCTCCGGCCGAAAGTCTAGAGGCCGTCCGGCCCCGACGCGGAGACGGCAAAGAAGCAGGCGTCCGATCCCGACGCGAAGAAGCAGGCGTCCGATCCCGACGCGAAGAAGCAGGCGTCCGATCCCGACGCGAAGAAGCAGGCGTCCGACCCTGACGCGGCGACGGCGAAGCAGCAGGCGTGGTCCCTGCCAGAGCCTGTCCATCTGCTCCCGCAAGCCCTGCTGCTCGTCCTGCAGGTGGAGAGGGCTGTGCCTCCTCACTCCCCCAGCCGGTGGCGCCATCCTCCCCTTCCATCGGCGGGCTGGGCTGTGCTTCCACCGTAGCCCAGCAGGTGGTACCAGCCCCCCCTCTCGAAGGCGGATCCCAGACGCCGTAATCCGAGGGGGCCGAACCCAGGGCAGGGAGGAGGGAGGCTTGGAGGAGGGTCACTGGCTCCTCCAGGTCAGCAGTCCCGGCCACAGCCACTTGTTTGGTCCTGAAGCTGCGCGGCTTGGGCATGGGCGGGATCAGGGACGCCACGCAGCTTGGCATGGGAGCCGGGTCTTGAGAACCCCTCGGGCTGCGCGGCTTGGGCACGGGCGCCAGGTCTTGGGGACACCTGGGACTGCGTGGCTTAGGAACTGGAGGAATCCAAGAGGCCACGCAGCTAAGCACGGGAGCCGGGTCTTGGAAACCCCTGGGGCTGCGTGGCTTGGGAACTGGCAGGATCTGTGAGGCCACGCAGCTTGGCACGGGAGCCGGGTCTTGGAACCCCCTGGGGCTGCGTGGCTTGGGAACTGGAGGAATCTGTGAGGCCACGCAGCTTGGCACGGGAGCCGGGTCTTGGGGACACCTGGGGCTGCGTGGCTTGGGAACTGGAGGAATCCGGGGAGCCTCGCCACTTGCCACGGGAGCCGTCAGGGAACGCCCGACGGGCTGTGACTCGGCAACAGCGAGAGGGTAGTGCTGTGCAGTGGCGTGACATGGCGAGGCGGAAGAGGGCGGCCACACCTCTTGGCGACGCCATCGCGTCGGAGGGTGTGCAGCGTGTGAAGCCATCGGCACTAGCGTGTAGTCCGGCCCCCATACCATGGTCTCCAGCTCCTTCGGCGTGTACCTCGCACACGCCTGCTCCAACTCCTTGAAAAAATGCCGGGTCCACTCGTCGAACTCGACATCTCCGTCGAGTTCGTCGAAACCAGCAGAGTAGGAGGGCGGGGGTACCTTAGCTCGGCGTGGAGAGGACGAGCAGGGCTTCTTCCGGCGCCGCGGCTTGCGTCGGCGTCGCGGACGGTCTGGAGTGTTGCCGGTGGGTCCGGGACAAAACCACGCCTTTGAGACGAGCGTGTCGTCCGGCCCGCGCACCATGTCCTCCAGTTCCCATGGCGGTCTCGCCATTTCCTCGTCTTCCATGGCTTTGAACAGCTGCCAGGTCCAGAAGGCATTCTCTGCGAGGTCGTCATCTTTTGGTGGGATTATTCTGTCACGCTTCGGCATGTCTGTGTTGCGGTGCGACCCCAGGATGCAGAGAGCAGGACCGAATGCAGGTAAAAATATTTATTTTTGCAATAATTGCGGCAGCAGGAAAAAGGCAACCCAGGTAGCAGAAGGACAAATGATAATAATCCAAGCACACCTGAACTAAATAATGGGACAAATTAGGCACAGGTGTGGGTAACCATGGCAACTAAGGAAAAGGAGGCAAAAGAGGAAGTCCAATACAAAAAGTTCAAAATGGAAACCAAAGCCCAAACGGGGAACTCAAACATAAACTGTCACGTGCAAACCCACACAGAGCGTGACAGTTGGGCATCAAGCATCAAGCATAAATTATCGATGGGAACCGAGACCAACATTCCTATTCTCCCGTAATCATTCATTTATCTGTACTGTACAGACTGAACATAAACCAGGGAAATGCAACAAAATGGAGAGCATGCACGTATGTTCAAGAGTCAAATTGCATGTTGAGTACTATAAATTTGTACATGTTGGCAGGTCTGCATTGAACTCCTCTGTACCTATTCCAGCTGTATTTCCTTGGCTTTCCAAAACGGTCTCATTTATTCCACCCACGGCCCCCCTCCGGGCACGCCCGCTCCACTATGATTGCTCCCACTCAGCTTGTACAGCTAACAGCTTGTATGTACCTGGGCGGGCCCATAAGAAAGTCACCGGCTGGATGGAGCCTGTGACTTCTCACAAGGCACGGCAGTGTTAGAAACACTTCTCTGAAACCAGAGCCTTCCCAAACTTGGGATGCCTAAACCTCATTATCTGAAACTTTGGCATCATTTAATACCAGAATACAACATTTTAAAAGTGGGAATAGGTCCCCTTTAAAATCAATTTAGGTGCCAATTTAAGTGTATTTCCGGGCAGTGGTTCTCAATTCATTTTTGTCATGGTCCCACTGGGGGTTAAATCCGCCCTGCCCCCATCCTCACTTTCAAATACTACTAAGAAACTGAACAAGCATGCAAGCATGCATCCCACTAATTGAGAAGCATTGGTTGTAGGGTGGGCGGCACGGTGGTCGAGTGGTTAGCGCGAGAGACCAGGGTTCAATTCCACCCTCGGCCATCTCTATGTGGAGTTTGCATGTTCTCCCCGTGCATGTGTGGGTTTTCTCCGGGTACTCCGGTTTCCTCCCACATTCCAAAAACATGCTAGGTTAATTGGCCACTCCAAATTGTCCATAGGTATGAATGTGAGTGTGAATGGTTGTTTGTCTATATGTGCCCTGTGATTGGCTGGCAACCAGTCCGCCTCTCGCCCGAAGACAGCTGGGATAGGCTCCAGCACCCCCACGACCCTCGTGAGGAAAAGCGGTAGAAAATGAATGAATGAATGGTTATAGGGTGACGTGCAGGGTTTCATTTCATATTGATATCAGCAAAAAATGCATAGATAGACCTTACTCAATCTTGGTTTAGAGTAAGTGTGTTGCTTCCGGATGCAGACAGACACCACATCAACGAGTGTAGCTGTCTGTGTGCTTGTTCTGAGTGTAAATGACCTGACTGATAAGAAGGAAGCAGACATGTTTGTATTTCTGACAGCAGGAGAACAGAAAGGAGGCTGAGCCAGCATGACAGAAAGCGCTGACTTTTATGGATCGGCTTCATTTAACAAGCAGCTGGATGGTTAATCCAGCTGGTATCATGGTTAATGTGAGGTAAATAATCCATTGCATTTGGGAATGAGCGTATTAGTGTGTTCATTGCTCTTTATTAACAGTCAAAACACAGCCTTTATCGCTCTGATTGACACATGTCCCTAAAAATTGGTTGAAAAACCCCTCTTGAGTATCATCAGCCATCATCCAGGCCCATTGGCTTTTAATGCCAATTACACAACCCGTTCAGCTGAAAGAATGTATGGTAGCTTTTCTCCACATCTAAAAGGCTTTCACGTTTGATCCCATTTTCTTCCTGCCTCCCATAAATGATGCACTCTTTTTTTCCAAGTAGGATGATCTCGTTAACTGTGACAGTGTGAGCTAATCCGATGATGAGTTACACTTAAGGTCAAGACTTCTGGCAGTTGGCAGTGAAAGGCGGAAAAGTATTTCTATTTCTCTACCCCCCTGTGTCATGTGCTAATGCTTACTTACTCGCTTTTCTGTATTTAAACATGAATACAAGCACACAGATCAGAAAGAATTACAGTGAAAACAAAGGGTAGAACACAGGCACAATATAATGAGATAAAAAAGCTGTATCAAAAGAACTGCACAAAGATACTTATGCTCAATTTTGAGTGCATTCCTGGTGCAATTAAGAATCCAAAGTTATAGAAGCAGCTCTTAAAACTTAACAGTTTTACACCAGTGCTAACTATAGTCACAATAATCCATCCAGCCTTTGTCGTTTGGAGCCTATTCCAGCTAACTTTGGGCAAGAGACTGGATACTGGTCACCAGCCAATCACAGGGCACATATAGACAAACAATAATTCACCATGTTCAGTCACAATAATGTCAATATAATTTTAAATAAATACCTCTAACAGTGTCAAAAGTAAAAGACAAATATTTGATTCAGCTTTTGTAATGGATGCATCCATCCATTCATTTATTTTCTATGCCGTTTAGCCTCATTGGGGTCGCGGGGGTATGCTGGAGCCTATACCAGCTGACTTCGAACGAGAGGCGGGGTACACCCTGGACTTGTTGGTAATGGATGTAAATATCTATATATATACAATATACATATACAATATATATGCCTCTTTAATATACAATATACATACATATATATATGTATATTGTCACGCTGCGTGGGTTTATAGCAGGAAAAGGTTCATGGCATGCTGTTTGTTATTTTGTCCACTAGAGGGGGACAGTTTTCTGTTTATTTTTTTATGGTAGGCATCAAATATTATACAAAACCATATTCTGTAAGTGTTTCTTATTTCTCCAGTTATTTTTTAAATCCTTTTAAAATGTTAATATCTGGACCTGGATTGGTGCACACACACACAAAAACACATGCACGTCCGGTTCACTGCAGAGCTCACATCAACATCAGATAAACTTTTATTTGACGCATCAGTTTTTTCAGAGCTCAAATGCCAACAGCTGAAAATATTGTTGCTATTAATGATTCATTCTTTCTGAATGGCTGTGACCACAACAGAGAAGCACAGCGCCATTCAATAGGCTGCAGGAACTGCTATTGTACATCTGTACTGCATGCTTTCCTCCCCAGGTGGAGGAGTTCAGGTGAGGTTGATAGGCGGATCGGTACAGCATCTGCAGTAATGCGGCCACTGTACTGGACCGTCGTGGTGAAAAGAGGCAAAGCTCTAAATTTACCGGTCAATCTATGTTCCCACCCTCACCTATGCTCATGAGCTGTGGGTCATGACCGAAAGAACAAGATTGCGGATACAATCGGCTGAAATGAGTTTCCTCCATAGGGGAGCTGAATGCACCCTAAGAGATCAGATGAAGGGATCGGTCCTCAAGGAGGGGCTCAGAGTTTCTCCTTCACATGGAGAGGAGCCAGTTGATATTTCTGCAGACTGAAAGTATGAAAAACCTTAAAACATTCTTGTCCTTTCAACCAACATAATTGGTGAATGAAGCACACTCATGCAAGTTGCCAACATGACAGGACATGCCCCAATAATGCAGGCTGAAAAAACAGTAGTTAATATGGTCAGATATTGAGAAAATGTCTCATTAGCACTGACGAATAGATAAGTAAGCAGCCTACACACCTTTTATCTCGGTTCCTACTGCGCATGCAGTGCCGGGGTTGGAATATAGCGATAATATGCTCCCCTGTGATTGCGTTTTCAGACCCCGACAAAAATGCACATACTAACTGCTAGTGAATATGTTTTTATGCAATGGTAATGGTTTTATTTCATTTCAACATACATCAGATTACAATTGAGTGCATCCCATAATCAGTTCACAGTTCCACATGTCCAAAAGGAGTAGGAAGAAGCAAAGCTTATTAAATCCTACCCCTCCATCTGGTACTTTTACAATCAGTAACTGTTACATTTGTTCACTTCCTGCTTTCCATAATACAGGTTGATGGTTTTTTTGTTTGTTTTGGGTTTTTTTTATAATGTACCTTGTACCGAAGTATGAGGTGATATGACCATCCAATGACATAATGGGTACCATAGTAAGTGTCAATTTTGTGATATATATAGCACATCATGACTGGTTCAAGACTCTTCATCCTTGTATTTAGCAAACATCAACTGCTTGTATTGTTTCTTGAATTGGCTCATCGTTGTGCATTGTTTGAGGTCCTTACTCAATCCATTCCATAGTTTGATTCCACATACTGAAATGCTATGGCTTTTTAACGTAGTCCTAGCATAGAAGTGTTTCAAATGTAGTTCTTCCCTGAGATCATATTTCTCCTCTCTTGTAGAGAAGTATTGGATGACATTTTTAGGTAATTGGTTATTTTTAGCCTTATGCATTATTTGAGCTGTTTGAAGATTAACTATATCAGCAAGTTTAAGTATTTGTGATTTTAGAAATAAGGAGTTAGTATGTTCTCTGTATGCGGCATTATGAATTATCCTTACTGACCTTTTTTGCAGTACATTTAGCAAGTGAAGATTGCTTTTATAGTTATTAGCCCATATTTCCACACAATAAGTAAGATATGGTAGAACCAGAGAGCAATAAAGAGTGTGGAGTGATTTTTGATTGAGAACAAATTTTGCTTTGTTCAATACTGAAATATTTCTGGCCACCTTATGTTGTATATTCGTAATATGAGGTTTCCAAGCAGGCTTCTCCCCCCTTGTGACAACTCTTAGTTTCCTTCTTTACCTCTGTTCCGGTTTCCATGCCCTTATTTTGGTAACCACTTCCTTTGTTGTTCCCTTCCGTTTTCCTTGCTCCTGCTCTTTTCACGCACCTGCTTCTAATTTCATTATCCCTATTTAGTTCAGGTGCGCGGTCTTTCTGTTGTGGCTTCATTACGAATTGTCTTTGGTTTGGTAGTTGCTGTCTGTTATCCTGCTGCCGCCATTACATCATTAAAGAAACAACCTTTTATCTGCACTTTTGGTCCTGCTCTCTGCATCCTGGGGTCGTACTGCAAGACTCGCAAGCCCGGACGTGACAAGAAGACCGCTTTTGTGTTAAGAATGTGAGGAACTGAAACGAACTAGACCTGCATGAGAGCTGAAAGCTCTGACATACTGTAAGGTAGAGAAGACAAGAGATAAGAGGATAGAGCATTATTATGCACAAACTGGCACGTCCACATCCTTTCAGAACACAGACGCAATGCAGTAAGTGTGTGTTGAGAGCGCTCCGTGTTCCTGCAACCACTGATTTACAAACAAAACAGCCTGAAAGACTGAGGCCATTCTGTGCGGTGTGTTTGTTGGTGTTGAGACATGTGCAAACATGTTTGAAGGAGGAGTGGGAGCAAAACATGAAAAACAAAATACTGTAAGTCCAAATCTGCCTGAGTCAAAAAAAAAAGGTTGCAGACAGACGGGATTGTTCGACCCCCTGCTTGAATGACCAACAAAGTGACCTACAAATAACGAAGACATATTGAGAGCCATGGGATATTTTTTTTCCTGCACTTTCAATAAAGAGGGTATTGTTTCATAGCCTGCATAGAGGTGTTGCAGACGTGTGCTCGAACTCACACAGAGGAAGCGGCGTGCATGAGGAGCTTCCTCTTTCACATCAGTAAAACACATTTGCCACTGATAAGGATATAGCCAGAGTTGTCATAAATCTGAACGGACACACCTGACTAACAACAAAACAATACTCCTCTCTTTATCAGTCTGTCTTTGTCCTTTTGCTCTCCATCTTTCCACCCTGCTGCTCTCCTCCTCCACGAGGCTTAAAAGTCAATATTTGAGGATCAGTTGCAGCTTTCAATCACTTCAAAGAGCACAGAGCTCGGCTGTGAACATAGCCTTTAATATGCCGTTCAGGAAAAGAAGCAGAGGGGGTCAATAAAGCAGGACACAAGAGCTTCTTGTCGAGAAGTGTGTGTGCGTGTGTGTCTGGTACATGCAGGTCAAACATCTTATACATGAAGAAACACAGGTCAGGGTTTGTAAATATATGATCCAACAAAAAAACTCCGAAACCCTTCACGCATACACACAAAAGATCCCAAAGGGAGAGCTGCCACAGTGAAAATCAAGAATATCATAATAAAGCATTCATTAGTTTTCAAAGGTGGCTCTGTGTGAGGCTGCTGAGGCCTTCCTGTGACTAAAGAAGTGGTGAGTCTGTAAAGCAGGCATAGTGCACGCAGCACGCCGCTAATTACTCTGCTGAACTTGGCAATACAAACAGGTCAGTGAACATTTCCTGATACATTATAAAGGGTAAAGAAAACACAGCCTCATAATGTTAACACAAGTTAGCCTGGTTTTGAAATCGGATTGAAATGTACTCCTTCATTAAAAAATTTAAAAAAGGTTATTCTTTTACCTATGCTCCCAATGTACCAGCTCATTACTCAATACCTCCTTCAAGTCTTGGATTTTTTTCAATTGAACAATATTCACAACTGCTTCCACTACAATATATCAAATATGTCCTTCAAGTGGGATGTATCTCATTTAGTACAGTGGAACCTCGGTTTTCAAATACCCTCATTTTCATATGTTTTGTTTTTAGACAAAAAAATGTGCCCAAATTTGGGCCCAGTTTTCATACACTGTCTCGGTTATCGTACATAGACATAGACTTTCTTTATTGTCATTGCACAATAACACAGCAGTGAAATTGCCAACGAAATGTTGTTGCCTGGCTCGCCTGTAATAATAAATAATAAATAATAAATAATAAATAATAAATAATAAATAATAAATAATAAATAATAAATAATAAATAATAAATAATAAATAATAAATAATAAATAATGTAGAGAATAAATAGATGACATCAAACATGAACAATGAACAGCGTAAACAGTAATTTGTACAAATAATTTAAATAATAAGTAAGATAATAAGTAGAGCAATTACCTCAATGATCCTCAGACATACAACGTATAAGTGACAGTAGCGTTACTGTAATGTCCAAAATATAGCACCAGATTGATGAAACAATGAAGTTTTAAATTATCTCACAACTCGCTGCAAAAATATTCCATTTATAAAAAAGTAATCCTACTTGACTCATCACAGTGGGGTCTGGAACCAATGAACTTTTCTGCATGTAAAACTATAATCATACTCTATGGAATGTATTTTTGTTCATATTTTGGGGTGTCTTGAAGGGATTCGTTGAATTTGCATTATTTTCTATGGGGAAAATGTGCTTGGTTTACTTATGTTTGTTTGTTTTTTCACAGCTTTTGGAAGGAATTAATGATAAAAATTGAGGTTTCAATGTGAAAACTGAATTTTTCACTTCAACTATCAATGTTGTGACATTACCACGATGATGATAGCCATGAAAGAAACTCATTCACACATTTATGCAGTGTATCAGTGTCCCACCCCACCAAGCATTAAAAAAATTCATGGGAATCTATGTGACCTTTCTTACGCTTCTTTTATGGGAGTAATGATGCTGCAAAAAACAAACTTGTTCCATCAACAAGACAAATCAATCCAATCTAATGTAGAAATGAGAAAAGGATTTGAAAACAGTAGTAACCCACTCGCTGTAAAAACTCATGAGCCACACATGCCAGGATGATGTTGATAAGCAGGACAATTATGCCATTATGTACCATGTAGAGAATGACAGGATGAGGGGGAACCGCTGAAATAAGGGTGCACACACAAGGCTTGGTGTGTCTAGGATTTCATCAGTCAGACGACACAATAATCCCTGAAAGGAAATATTTCCTTCCTTCTAACTGACCGAGGAAGCGATTTCTAAATCAGAATTCGGAGAGTTCAGGAGAAGCGTTCCGGAACCTTTTCTTAAAAAACCTGAAATAAAGATCTCGTTCTCTGTGTGATGTATAAGAGTGATGTCTGGCCTTATTTTAAGAAGGAAAGCCTGTTATGGGTTTGGGTTTTAGCACCAAACCACCAAATAGAGCACACATGGTTTCCGTGGGCAGCTCAATCATTGCTTTTCCTTACAAAAAAAAAAATGTTAGCTGCCTCGTCGACGTGACTGCACAAACATGACACTGGCATATCATTCTGCACTACTCAACATAACTCAGTAAATCTCTAAAAAGGGCATAAAAGATGTCATAAAAATCAGGTTATGGTTTAGGAGCAAGCTGTATCATCTCATCTAGAAAATGGCTTAAAGACAAGTACCAGCAGCTATAAATCTCCATTTCAAACGCACCCATGGGAGACAAGCCACGTAAAATGCTGACAAGTGTGTGTATTTTTAGAGCTCATCTCCATGCAGTGGGTGGCTGTAAATTGGATATTGTGGTGTATGTGTATGTGTGTGTGTGTGGTATCATTAGGGCATGGCAGTAACCTGGAATGCAGTGGCAACTTTGCACGGTGGCGAATCAACCAGATCAAGCGCTTTCTTTGAATTCTATATAATGTATAAATAAAGAATTTTCTGAACAGTGTGATTTCCTCTTTTGGGTGATTCATACACCGTAACAGCACCATAAGCTCCATTCAAAGAGCCTAGTGGGCGGGACTGGCACATTATTAAGTATTATTATTAAGTATTATCAATAGCCTGTGGGAGAGTTAGGATTAGGGCTGCAGCTATCGAATATTTTAATAATCGATTATTCTACCAAAATTTTAGTTGATAATCAAGATTTTTTTTTACTTGGTTAAAGCGCAATAATAAATTTACAAGAAAAAATAAAAATACTACTCACTTTGGGTACAAAATCAAGCTGTGCAAAAAAGGCCAGAAAACATGAAAAAGTTTACTGGAAAACAAGTTTTGAATAATTCCCATTTCTGCTCAATATGGCGATATGGCGAGATATTTCCACAATGGACTTCATGGCACGATTGTCGCAATCAAACAAGTGACTTTTCTACACAACCTACACAACCTACACAACGTAGCGGCTTCAAATACCATAGGTGACAATTGTGAAAGGTGTGTGCATCTTACCGCATGGTTGTTTTATCCATCAGCCACACCAGCAACAAGTGGAATTTCATTGTTGCTGCACGGCGGCGACAGCCAATCAATTGTAATTTTCAAGAGTTTCCTTTATAAATCACTGGTTGTTGGGATCAAAGTATCAAAGCACCAAAGCACCTGACTAATCTATCAGAGTATTGTTTGACGGCAGGCATTTAAGAGATATTTATGGGAAACAACAACATAAAACTACAATTTGCATACTTTGGATTTCTGTGGCGCTCCAAAGCTGAGCTAAAATAAACATGTTTGTGGGCATGTTCTTGCCCACAAGCAAATGAAAATAAGACTGCATGTCATTAAGTGACACGAACGTGTGATTAGACAAGTGATGCTCTGTGGCTGGAAGATAGAAGGAATGGGAAGAGCTGTGGTTAGCCTGACTAGTTTGTTTCACTGAAGTCGCCCAAACGGTTGGATTTTAGAAGGCTATTTACTGAATAATCCAGCTTCCCCCTAAATCCTCATCCTCTGACTTCAAACACTGTGCAAAGACTTTCAATAGGATCTGGCATCCTCCCAAACCTTCTCTCCATCGGTCGCTCATTCTTCTTCACTCTCTGTCCTCCCCTGGATCGACTATCCACAAAGCCGAGCCCAAATTCATGTGGGAATCTCAAGGAGGCCCCCGCTTTGGACGGGGCACACACATGCGCTCATATACACACACTCTGCTTGGAGGTAGTGACAACAAAAGAAGGCACGTCTGTAGGCCCGGTGCACAAAGAGGCGGCCAAATGAAAGGTCCTGTACAAAAGAGCGAAGGGCAGCTGTGTGACTCAAACCTGCATTTCAAACAAATCCACCCAAGCGCTCAACATATTCAAAATACTCAACTATTTATCTCACAACCAGACAAACCTGAGTGAGTGCTTTTATTGCAGACAATATCATGATGCCACGGACATAACTGTGGTTAAGACTTGAACACCTGGTCATTACACCTATAACAGCCTCAGATCATTTCTTTCATCAGGTGCTTTGTACCTGGTGGGGTATGTTCTCTCATTGCTTCCATTAGTTTTTTCCTCCCATGTCCCAAAAGATGCATGGAAACGCCAGTTAGGTTTCAAACCTCCATAGGTTTGAAATTATTCATAAGTTTGTTAATTTGTTAATATGCGCCCTTTGGTTGACCAGTCAGCTCAGACATGCACCATTCCGATAAGGACAAGCGGTACAAAAAAAATGGATGAATGACTGGCATAGGCCAGCCAGACGATTCAGGCACTGATTAGTAGTGAAGCTGTGATTGCCAAGAAAGGCTGCGATGAAGCATGAGAGGGGTGGTGAATACGACCCTAGCGTTCACTCAAAGAGACAAAGTATGTCAGATGTGTTTAGGAAATAAACAGGTCATTTGCTCATTAAAGCAAAGTGCTGGATCATTTTGAGTGCTTGCTAAATTATGGTGCTATAAAAGTTAAGTGATCATCACAGTTGGTTCCAAGTTTTATTGCATTCCATCCAAACATTAACCTCAGGATAAGGTTCCAGGATCAAGTCATGAGCTTCCGCTTTAAATCATTCAGGTTGGAAAAAAAAAAAACAGATTGGCAGTTACCCATGACTGGATTAATTCATTCATCCATTTTCCTAGATGCCTATCCCAGCTGTCTTTGAGCGAGAGGCGGGGTAACACCCTGGACTGGTCGCCAGCAAATCACAGGTCACATATAGACAAACAACCATTCACACTCACATTCATACCTATGGACAATTTAGAGTCGCCAATTAACCTAGCATGTTTTTGGTATGTGGAGGACGTGGGAGAAAAACCATGCACGCATCAAGAGAACATGCAAACTCCACACAGTTATGCCCAAGCGGAGATTCAAAACCAGGTCTTTACCACTCGTCCACCGTGTAAAGTGAACAACAAAAGCAAGCACATGTCTGAAACTCCACATTTGATACTAGTATCATAGCAGTTGTTGAACTGATTCATTCTACTATTGTTTGCACCACTGTTAGTCTAGTATAAAAGCAAAGGAAGCAATCCAGATTCTCTTTAAATGGAATTTAACATTCACACTCAGCACAAAATATCCCGAAAAAGAACTCTATAAAAAGCATACTTTCCCAGTATCATCTAGGCAAGCAGCCAATTTGTGCCCAATATAAACATTTTACTGGAAGGGGAGAACTATGATGGTGTATTTACAGGTATAGGGCGAATCAGGGTTGGTCATAGTCCAATATCTGGGAACGGAAATAAAAAAAAAAGAGCATTATAAAGAAGTGGTTTAGTGCCCGCTGCTCTAGTGCTACTTTTAGGTGAGTTTCTTTAACACCAGACATTAATCATACAGTAACATAACAATGAATAGACTGTTTATGTTATGTCTGCGGCAAATGTATCATGGTGGATGTTTTCCGACATTGAAAACAGAAACAAATGACTCAGCTTTATGAGAACATTTGCTCCTGACACACACAATCTCTACTAGCAATTAACAGTCCAGTGTGCTTTCATACTCACAAGCAAAACATTGAAAAACATTGGAATCTAAACAATCAAATGAATTAAGTATTTCAAAAATTGCATTTTTAAATATTGAAATGCTTAAATAAATAAAGACAAAATAAGACAAATAATGTTTGTTTCATTTTGCATGTGACCAATATAAAAAAAATTAATGTACACCATTACTTACAGCCTGTGTAATGTATTTAATGTAAGAGTGTGACATCATTATTCTTGTTGATTGAACAATAAACTGCAGAGAAAACGCCATAAGGTGATGCAGACAGTACTGTACCACACAGAGATAATATAGGTGAACACAGTTAAATAAAAATAAAAAAACACGTAGATACTGATGGCAGAGTTCACACTCATGAGAAGGGACTGCAGTACATCGCTGCATAAGGTATACTGCAATAAATAACAGTATAATAAACAGTGTAATTGTTGGAATTTTTTCCATCATTGACAAATCCATGAAGATTGTGGATGATGGGCAAATTCCAAAATGCAGTTTTACTTTAAAATGCCATGGGCAATATGACCACATTGAATCCAGAGAATATGACAAAATGATTGAATACATTTTTTAAACTAACATAGACAAAAGCATGGCAATATTCATGCAGTTTGTATTGTTTTTAATTATAAGCTACAGTAGTGTGGGTTTGCATCTTTGTTGTATGATAGGGTTTCCATATGTTGTGTTGTTATTGTTGTTATTTTTGTGTCTGGTTTCACACCACACTCAATAAAAAAGAACAGCAAGTGTGCTGAGAGCTGCAAACAAAACCAAAGAGTGGATGAAGACATTCCTGTGTTCTGCCTTAAACCACAGTCTGTTGCACCTAAAACAGCACACAAATCTTTGTGATGCTCTGAAAAATATCTCTGTCATAGCTGTTTAATCATTGATGTAACAGTTGAAAAATGTCTAAGTCTTTGTACAGAGCTGTACTATTTTTAGTGCTCTTGTTTCCTTATGCAACATTCTTCAAGTGGGCTCGATGACATACTTTTGTGAAATGTCCCTCTATTCCTTGAAAGCCTCACAAAAGGAGCCAAAAAGTTCAAATTGACAACTGTATAACAACATTCTTTTAAAACGACTGGTCTACAACGACTGGTCTAGACTGGTCTGACTAACAGTGGTTTATGTCTCCAAGTTTTATTTGCCCCCTGCCTGGCACGGGGTTGGGATGTTTGGTTGCCATGGGTGCAATAGAAAACTGCACAGGATGAAAAACATGTCTTTCTTGAAGCTAAGCTCAACAGGGTGCATATGCGCACATTGTGTGTCTGTGTGTGTGTGTGTTTTGGTGTGCAATCTGTAGAAACCTCAAAAACTAGATTAAAACGTTCCATTTTGACAAACTTTCTGACAGACTGCAAAATCTGAGGAAATAATTCATTTGAAAATTGAATTTACTGGATGGAATCAGAGCTACGAAGCTGATGATGTTCCACCATCCATGAGTCAATGTGAGATACTGCATTTTTCCGTGTTTTTTTCATGAGAACAATGTTTTCAAAAACATCAACCCTGCTGTAAACGAGATGTGCAGATATTAAGACGTAATACTGAGAAGCTGTGACTGAAGTAATGAGAAAAATGTAAAGAAGCGCTGCAACAAGATGAGCCATGCTTTGAAGCTCCACTCGGAATTAGCAGCTCATATGCTTGTTTTGTAGCGTATTTACTCTTTATTCTGAAAGTATTGAGCACTTTTCTAAAAGGCCCTTAAAGATTGCATAACCGTGGTCCATTACAGACATGCCCACCCTGAAAACAGTCCCACTCGGATGAGAAAAAACATTTTAAATGGCACTTTTTATGTTGTTTTTTTTATCTCCCCGTGCCTTCTGAGTGTTACACACTGTAATTTATCTACATTCTTCTAATTTCTTGTACCTCTTTCCCATCAGCTGCGTCATATAAAGATGCCTAATTGAAGGCTTTGCCAAACAAATGACTGCATTAGCCTTAACCTCCCTTTTAACTCGTCACTGCTCCTGTCTGCGGTTTGAATGCGCTCCTGCTTGCTGTTGTTTCTCCAATTACAGTCCAGGCTGCCAATCATTTGAATAGTAAATCAAAGGGGCTTTTTGGTTCTGTTGTTGAGGAAAACTGGGGAAAAACAGCTTGTTAGTCATTCTTTTTAACCTTGTAAATTGCTCTGAAAATGTATAAGTGGTATTTTTAATTACTTTTTGGATGATTTCCACTACCATTAAAATTTGAAAGCACCTACAACAAAACACACTGTCGCCCAAGATGAATAAAAAACAGTTGACTCACATCAATTCGGCATCATTGAACACTCCCTGGTTAAGAAAGACAGATTAAATGCTTGTCTAGTGTTTCTTTTATGTTCACGGACACAACAAAACAGCTCTTTTCCACCCACTTCCTTTTGTATATCTGTGCCTTCCCATACACATGTTGCCACTGTAACGTTTCCAACATGTGACAAAGGTTCTGAAAAAACCCTCCGGCCAAACAATACTATGTGGATGGTTCTGTGTGTGGGAGTGTATGTAAGCATATTGTGCATCATCTGCTGACAAAATACCGCCTTCAGAAACACAAATTATGTGAAACAGCAACGACACATGGAGCTGAAATATTAATACTCATAAATTAATTGTGGAGGGTTACCAACTCATAAGGTTGCAAATCATTCAGAAAATACAAGGGATGTTGTGTACTACTTGTCCTCGTTAAGGATGTCCTGATACAACTTTTTCACTTCCGATACGATATGATAACAACATTTCAGCCTTTAGTATCGGCTGATACTGGTATGAGTAGCCAGTCTCCATATAGCGAGAAAGATAATGTAATCATCATCATTTCTCATAACATTACTGATGCATTGTGACCAGAATACTACATATAACTTCATTCATTCATTTTCTACCGCTTATCCTCACAAGGGTTGCGGGGGTGCTGGAGCGTATCCCAGCTGTCTTGGGGCGAGAGGTGGGGTACACCCTGGACTGGTCTACATATAACTTGTTTTTCAATATTTTTGACTGATAATACGCCATAGTCAAGCACAAGACAGTGATTATTTATTAACTCATTATTTTTTGAAGTGACTGTAGTCTGTAGTCAGCAACAATAGGCACCAAATAACTTAAGGATGTTTTGAATGGTGTTGGTTGTTGGGGGGCGGAGGTTGGTTTCTCTGTGGTTTCACAAGGATCCTCGTGTTGTATTTTTGGGGTGTTGCTTCGGATGCGCGATGAAGTTTGTTTTGTTGTCTGTGCCACCGCAGGGTACTCGTGCATGGTGGGTTTTGCAGGCGGTTTTGCACACAATGTCTTTTGCAGACTTTGACAGTGTGCCTGCTCCCTGGTTAGCACATTCTTACTGTTTATTAGCGCTGCTGGATAGTTGGGGAAGTGCTGAAGCAGAGTCTGGATAGTACTGCTTCTATCGGAGTGCTGATGTCTGAGATTTTAGAGGCACGCCGATATAAACAAATAGTGTTTATAGCTCATATCAAACAGATATCCAAGATCAATGTCAGGACACCAGGACACACAAATCACTTTTCATCACTACTGATAACAACACACAACACTACTTTTAACTGAAACCCAATGGATAAATTATGTTTCGTCTGTTTCCCCTGATGGTAAACTCAATCCCTTGTGAATCAACTACTCGATAAATTGAGATATGTTGTTTTTCACCTCATCAAAGGTTTAGGACAAGGGTCTCAAACTCAATTTACTTGGGGGCCACTGGAGCTAGGGTCTGGGCCGCATCAGGTTTTCCAAAAAAAAAGCACATTTATTAAAAACAGAAAAATATACTAACTTTTTCAGTGCTTTGGTTCCGATTTTCTACAATAAAAGCTCTGATAAAACATTCCACTGTTCTCAAATATCTTAATTTTTATTTTTCTGCACAAAATAAGATGAAAAATAAATAAACAAATCAAGAATAAAGAAAATCAATCAACCAGTAATAAATAAATATAATAATAATAATAATAAAATGGCAAATAATAAAAACCTAAGAAACCACATATAGTTGGTGGGTAGACAAATTATTTTTTTCAGATTAAAATTAACAAAGCATTATTAGAGCCCTGTAGACATGACAAAACACGACTATAGTCACATTTATACTCTTTTTATTTACAACATATTGCGCAACTGCAGGGTCTTGAGACACATGCTAACTCGCAAACTAGAGAGCTAGCGACCTAAACGGTAGCCTTCAAGTTATTTCCTTTAAACTCAAATAGCCAAAAACTTACCACTTCCACACGGACAGGGAGGATAACTATTAACAGTTATTTAACCTTTAACATGAACATTAATTAAGAAGCTTTCTCTTCTTGAACGTGGTTGGATCGTGGAGCTGCATAAGCAACGCCTATACCATTGCTGCTGAGGTTGGGCGCAGTAAGACAGGTGGTGAACAGGATGACATTCCAAAGTTATTTGGAATATTAATGGACAAACAAATAAACGCCGGCAAAAACATACTCTCTGTGCTGTGCTCGTGCTTAGTACTGTGCTTGCCTGAGGTAATAACAGTTGCACAATTAATCCCATGGTTTTTTGTTTTTTTTTTTATTTTGGCAAATATATGAAACATTACAGTGCATTTCTTACATCAATCAAAATATAACTTTCCATTATTTACATTTGTATTCAGCTTTCTGATCACAATCCCAAAAGGAGTAGGCTGAAGCAAAAGCTACCCCTTTTTGCAAGATATAATCATGTTCATGTCACTGTCTTGTTTTCCCCTGTTATTATTATCATTGTAATATTATTATTGTTATTATCATTATCATCATTATTGTTATAATCTTTATCACTATGACCATCATTATAATCATCATTAATATTACAATTTCCGTCATTATAGTTAACAATTTTGGGATTTTTTTTAATTATTTAATTTTACAGACTTCATTGCTTCTCGTGGAGTGCTGTATCATTCCATCTGTTGTTTTCTGAAATCCGCAGTATTTGTGCTTTTATTGTCAATTTATTAGTCCACTTTTTTGTAACATTTACATATCATTTTCTGGATTGCATGTGTCTAATCTTGTGCATTAAAAAACAAGAACTTGAGACTGTGTCTGAACAGGTGACCAAACCCAAACATCAGTTTCTTCTTGTTAAGCCCTACCTTGAGGTTTTTAGACGTTCTTTTTAGTTTGTGTGTGTCTAGTGTTGTGCATTAAAAAGCAAGGTTTTAGGTCTGTGCTCAAACCGATGACCAACTCCAGCCCCAGTCTTTACTTGCTGTGCCTAATCTGGGTTGTTTGTTTGCATTGTATTTTATTGTCATGGTTGTTGTATTTTGATGTATGTAGATAGTGTATTTAAATGAGTATTTTAAATCACCACCTTTCTTTGATTTATAATCAACAACCAATTGTTGCAAACTCAATTTTTGAAGCAATGATGTCTTGCTGTCCATTATTACTATTTTTCTGTGAAGTAATAATTAATAACAATAATACTTGGTTTCCTTTTTAACATCAGCAGGATAAGTGAAAGTTGAACAGAGAGGAATGCCCGCGAGTCAGTAAAGAAACTCAAAGAGTTTGTTTTGAACGACTCGGGTAATACTCAACCATATCTATTGTCTACTCAAACAACAACAGCAGAAAACTGATGGAAAAGTGGAAGATTTCACTCACCTCGGTGTGATTACTTAGCGAACTGTTGCATTTGTAAAGGTATGAAACTAAATGCACTGCTAATGTTTTCAGTTGACTAACATTTCTTAGCTATATTGGTGTGTATGTGTGTTGTATTTACTACTGGCATGGTATGCATATTGGAGCCACACAATTTCCAAGCCTGTATGAACTGCAATTATTCTGATGAAGCTGTCATCTATCCCCAAAACATTTTAAAACATATAGAAAAAAAGTTTTTTTTTTATGTTTTCATTCCGTCATTTTAATGGAGAAAAATCATTAGGAAGATCTACACTTGTAATCTTGCAGTCGTTTCATTGTTCCACACCATTGTGCCACAAAGCTGAATGGAATCAGCTGCTGGCTTGTATGCACGCAGCCTGCTGGAAGCAGCTGCCAATGTTTGTTAACTGTTGAGAGTTGATGTTGACAAGGAACTGTGTTTGGTTTGGCAGGAACGCACACTTGCTTCAACCCCACAGAAGACAACGCCAGTGCTGCTCTAAGTATTTTCTAACAACTACTGGCAGCCTGACTGTGCAAATAAAACTGTTCTTTCAACATTAGTGGAATTAAAGGAATAAGGTTATTTCAAAGAATACAGTTTATGATCAAGAAATCAAGAAAAAGAACGCTGATATTAACTGGAAGGCCAATTACATATCAGTAAGAATCTCTGTTGTACTGCAATCACACAAGTTCAGTGAATTTTTGGATATAATGCTCCTCGCTTGGGAAGTTTTTCGGTTTATGTCAAAAGATTTTGCCAAAATTGTGCTGTGCTGTGCATACATTTTCCAGCTAGCATACAAACAGTGCGCTTCTTGTTTACATTGTTAATACACTCTATAATGCCACCTTTTTCATATATTTTTATCACAAAACAACTTTTTAGCTTGCTGATAAATGGAAACGGGAACCTGAAGTCATCTCTACCTCTCTATGACATCATCAGTGGTGGACTCTGTCGTTCTTTGCACAGTTGCACCACAAGCCTCAAAACTATTAACACAAAACAAATTATTATAGTTTTAAAATTATAGTTTTACATGCAAAATAAATCAAAATGCATAGAAATTATGAAAGGGAATGAAATGGATGAATGACCATTTACGGTTACATTTATCTTGTGTTATAAAGTTTCGGTCCTGTTCCATTATCATCAAATTACGGCAAGATACTGCAACTATTACATGTTATCATCAGTGCTTCATAGTCTAAATAGGTGTATCCCAATGAAAACATTGTAAGCTACCTGAAATTATTGTTTTCTGGAGTTATAATGCACAGGAAAGAGAAATAAATATGTGTTCATGTTTCACATTAGGATTGTGAGTGATGGGCAAATTCCCAAAAAGAAGCAGTCCCCCTTCAAAGTTGAAGGCTGCATGGATTCCAGTCAGTGTCATCAGATTCTTGCCAACAATGTTCAGAAGAATCAGTCGCGCCGAGGCTGGATACTCCCAAGAACACAATGACCCTAAACACTGCTCAAATTCTACTAACAAGTACAACAAACAAGTACGACGTTCTGGAATGCCCATCTCAGTCCCCAGACCTAAATGTTATTGAAAATCTGTGGTATGATTTACAGTGGGGGATGTTTTGGAAAGAAGAATGGTCAAAAATACCTTCAACCACAATCTAGACCAGGGGTCTCACAGGACACTAGTTTGAGGCCCCCGCTTTGATATGAAAGTTTAATGTTAGTGCGGCCCGCGCAAGTTTGATATGGATGCTGTATGGTATCATGTACCATCATGAAAAAATTATTACGTTTGATTAATGTTCATGTTAAAGGTTAAATAACTGTTAATAGTTATCCTCCCTATCCGTGTGGAAGTTTTTGGCTATTTAAGTTTAAAGGAAATAACTTGAAGGCTACCGTTTAGGTCGCTAGCTCTCTAGTTTGCGAGTTAGCATGTGTCTCAAGACCCTGCAGTTGCGCAATATGTTGTAAATAAAAAAAGTATAAATGTGACTATAGTCGTGTTTTGTCATGTCTACAGGGCTCTAATAATGCTTTGTTCATTTTAATCTGAAAAAAAATAATTTGTCTACCCACCAACTATATGTGGTTTCTTATGTTTTTATTATTTGCGGTTTTATTATTATTATTATATTTATTTATTTATTACTGATTGATTGATTTTCTTTATTCTTGATTTGTTTATTTATTTTTCATCTTATTTTGTGTAGAAAAATTAAAAGTAAGATATTTGAGAACAGTGGAATGTTTTATCAGAGCTTTTCTTGTAGAAAATTGGAACCAAAGCAAAGTTTTTTTAATTTTTTGGTTTTTAATAAATGCGTTTTTTTTTTGGGGGGGGGGGGGGGGGGGGGGATCCTGATGCGGCCCAGTCTCACCCAGACCCGAGCTCCAGTGGCCCCCAAGTAAATTGAGTTTGAGACCCCTGATCTAGACCCTCATTGGAAGCTATAGGAAGCATTTATTTCTGCAAAAAGAGGATCTACTAAATAGTCATTTTTCTGTTGGGGTGCCCTAATTTATGCACCTGCCTACTTTTGCTTGAATAATTACTGCACACTTTCTGTAAATCCTATTAAATTCATTCCACTTCTCATCTATCATTGTGTTTGTCTGCTATATGATATATGTACGTATTTAACTGAAATGGTTGATCCCAACAACCAGTGATTTATAAAGGAAAATCGTACAGCTTATGTACTTTCTATATATAGTGTATACACACACACACACACATACACATACATAGACTTCCACACCATAAAAAGCAATAGTGTGTCCCAAGACAATTTTGACAACACGTGTATAAAGCAATACTCGAATAGTTTCCAGTGGTTTAAATCTGATTATTGTAATTTTCTAACAGAAGCCAGTTTCCAGAAAAAAAAACAGAAAGGTAATCTATGCCTAATACTCGTCAATGATGTGTTAACTGCCTCAGTGATGTGTTAAGTGCCACAAGGTTTAACTTGGACACAGTGTATTCAGCCCTAATGTAGGCCTCCTGAGGCTCGTTCAGGAGGAGACGACCTGTCTGATCTCTACATCAGAGTGGGGTGGTTGATGTGGAAGGAGGGACAGACAGTGCTCTGTGTGCTTTGAAGAGGGCCCTCGCTGCACACATACACACTAACACTAACACACTGTTTTCAAAGCGCTCACATCACTTCCATTTAATACCTTAAACCAGTGGTTGCCAAACTTGTTTTTTGCAACGCAAGCCTTTCGGAGATGAAATTATTTTTGTGTGTAGCATATGGGGTCATACCTGGAACGTAAAAAAAAAAAACGTGGAAGTAGCCACAGCCGCGAGAGAATGTGCTGAAGGAAATACACTTCTTAGAAAGCAGCATAAAAATTAAATTATGGAATTTATGGGTTATGGGAATTTTTTCATAAACTTCCGGTATCTGTAACCATTTTCAAGTTGCAACTTTTTGAAATAGTAATATCAAAACTGAATTCATTCATTCATTCATTTTCCACCGATTTTTTCTCACGAGGGTCGCGGGGGTGCTGGAGCCTATCCCAGCTGTCCTCGGGCAAGGACTGGTCGCCAGCCAATCACAGGGCACACATAGACAAACAACCATTCACACTCACATTCATACCTATGGACAATTTGGAGTCGTCTATTAACATAGCATGTTTTTGGAATGTGGGAGGAAACCGGAGTACCCAGAGAAAACCCACACATGCATGGGGAGAACATGCAAACTCCACACAGAGATGGCCGAGGGTGGAATTGAACCCTGGTCTCCTAGCTGTGAGGTCTGCGCGCTAACCACTTGATCGCCGTGCCACCCAAACTGAATATTTCCTTGAAAAAAACTCTGGCACCTGAAGGATTAATAAGGAAACATGTTCATCGGATCCCAACACCAATCCCGTCATAACGCCGGGCATGCCCCCCACAGTTTGAAAACCACTGCCTTAAACTATCTCTGCAGGTTTAGGCAGCTGACACTTACCATGAAAAGCAGCCACACTGCGCGAGATGAGAAACTTTAGGCTGGAGCTGGAAGTCTGAAGAAGGTTTTGGATATCCCTTCTTGCTGCCATCTGGTATCTTTCCTCCATCTTTTTGGTACAGCACGTCTGGCCTTTAGATTTACATACTTGAAGATCTGAGCCTAAAAAAAACAATATAGAAGTATCAGAATAATAATATATATTATTATGTATCAGTGACGTGTGGCACTTTTCGTTGTTCACTTTTTCAACTCACGTTGACGCTCAATGAAGCCGTACAATCTAGCTTGCATGGCTGAGAGTGTGCAGCTGCACTCGCTGTCGTAGAGCTAACTAGCTAGCTAACTAGTAAGTGCTGTCACACTCACAAAAAAATTCACATTTGTATGTATAGAAACTCAGCTCGGCACACA
This sequence comes from Doryrhamphus excisus, assembly GCF_037039965.1. Lineage (NCBI taxonomy): Eukaryota > Metazoa > Chordata > Actinopteri > Syngnathiformes > Syngnathidae > Doryrhamphus > Doryrhamphus excisus. The sequence continues at coordinate 5,696,446 of NC_136369.1, forward strand.
TTGAAAAAGATAGCAAGTAAGCAATCAAGAGATGCTTTTGGCTGGAGCGCACCTCCACAAGCCCGGTGTTTGAGCACCGCTGTGGAAGCATGCAGCCAGTCCCCGCCCCTGTTAGTGCCACAAAAACACAGCATGGACACATTCATTTGTTAACGCTCTCTGCTGCCTGTGAAATAGATATTTAGGAACACCTATGCATATTGTCTAAGTTCCCACTTTTATCATTATAACAGCTCAAAGCAAGAACATTACACTACCCAGACCAGTGTTACCAGTGTTGCTTGTTGTAATGTTGACTCATCAGGCTTTCCAAAAATAAAAAATGTTCTACCAATAAATAATAATAATAATAATTTATAATTTAATTTCATTAATTTAATTTAATAAAATAATAACAATTTTCTTATAGTAAAGAGGTGAAAAAACTAAACTAAAATAATGCAGTTTGTATTTGCATAACATTGTTGTTGCTTGAAAAATATAAACATGAGCACCTGTAGTGTTTCCAAGGGGTTTTGTCAGACAATTTGCTTTATGTGTTGCACACCAAAAAGACACAGCAGGTGCATGTGGTTTGCCAACAATACATGAAGCTACAAATGAACTGTATGAAGAAAAGAAAAGTTGAAACACCTGGCTGTTACATCGACAGGAAGTGAAGAAAAAGAAGGAAGTGAAAACTGAAGAAAATGTGGAATCGGTGCAATCCGTAAGTGGTTCCACTCTTCTAGGAAGACTTTCTCTGCAGGATTTTTTGTTCATTCACACAGAAAAATGTTTGTGATGTCAGAGGTTAATGATGTTAGACCCGAGGGGGGCCTGCTGACTCACTTTGTCTGTTCTAGTTCAGGTGTTTTATCAAGTTCTACACCAAACTCATCCATGCTACAACACAATATCATTGGAATTATAGAATTGTCCAAAACTTTCAAAAAAAAGACTCACTGAATGATGATTGTAGTTCCATCCATGTAATGTAGATATACGTGGATAACAGTGATGGACAAAGCCCATTCCTTTGAATGGCTTCCAGAGAAAAAAGAGTGGACAAATATGTATGAAGTGATGTTGTACACAATTTCTTTGAACTTCACAAAACAACGGTCACACTTTTTAGCAATACACAAGTGGTAATGCTTGACTGGGGCAAGTAAACCCAAACAGCTTCATTCTGAGAGATATGTTACAAAGAGGTGTGTCAAATTTTCCACAATGATTAACAATCTGTGTCCATGCAGAACAAATGGAACATCTTGAAAAGGGACCCGAAGCCCTGCAACTGGTCCTGGGACATGTTGAGACAGGCTGCCAAAGATACCATCATCTCCCTGTGAGGTTCATCGCGATGTGATGGCACATGTGGAGGAATTCTAACTTTTTCTACAACATCATGAAAGCGCTCCTCTATCTTGCTTTTTTCCACCTATATGCTGCAGCAGGGGTCTCAAACTCAATTTACCTGGGGGCCACTGGGTGAGACTGGGCCGCATCAGGTTTTTTCAACAAAAAAAAAACGCATTTATTAAAAACAGAAAAATGAATAAACTTTGCTTTGGTTCCCATTTTCTACAAGAAAAGCTCTGATAAAACATTCCACTGTTCTCAAATATCTTAATTTTTATTTTTCTACACAAAATAAGATGAAAAATAAATAAACAAATCAAGAATAAAGAAAATCAATCAATCAGTAATAAATAAATATAACAATAATAAAATGGCAAATAATAAAAACGTAAGAAACCACATATAGTTGCTGGGTAGACAAATTATTTTTTTCAGATTAAAATTAACAAAGCATTATTAGAGCCCTGTAGACATGACAAAACACGACTATAGTCACATTTATACTCTTTTTATTTACAACTTGAGACACATGCTAACTCGCAAACTAGAGAGCTAGCGACCTAAACGGTAGCCTTCAAGTTATTTCCTTTAAACTTAAATAGCCTAAAACTTACCACTTCCACACGGATAGGGAGGATAACTATTAAGAGTTATTTCACCTTTAACATGAACATTAATCAAACGTAATAATTTTTTCTGGGTACATGATACCATACAGCATCCATATCAAACTTGCACGGGCCGCACTAACATTAAACTTTCATATCAAGACAGGGGCCTCCAACTAGTGTCCTGCGGGCCACATTTGGCCCGCGGGCCGCGTGTCTGAGACCCCTGTGCTACAGAGAGATGGTCTCATTTCCAACAAAGTGGGAAAAAAAGTTATTGCAGCCAGCATTCTGGCCTTGTTATCTAGCAGGATGGCTCAAACATGAAGAGGTCTCGGATTCTTGGAATTTCTGGTGCTTATTTTTCACAAGCTGACAGTCAATTATAGATAATCCACTGCATCTCTCGTTGCTGTTTGGATGCACTAATGGAGTGCTCGACTTCTTCTCTGTGTCAGTATGCAGATTTGGTGTTACTTGAGCTTATATGTGGTGATATCACAGGAGGCCTTCTACTCTGTTTATCTCAGAAATGAAAATGCTGTTTTTTTGGCCAGCAATTCTGCAAACGCAGCAGCGCTGAGATTTTTAACCACACAGCTTTATTTAAGAGAGAGGAGGGGACGCTGGTGTTGTCGGGGTCTCTTACAGGTTTTCATGTAATTTAAATGTGCTTCCATAACGGTTGCAGTGCTGGGCACTAAGATGTAGTATTAATGGTATATTTGCAAGTATGTTAGCTGGAGCATTTTTCGCCACTCTCGGTTCACAGAATAATGCATATTTATCCATGAAAGCTACTTATCCACTTTATAAGTAGCTGGGGGTCAGAGCTGAGACAACAGGTTTGACTTTTAAACAACACTTTTTCCACCCATTTGTTTTCTATGTCGCTTATCTTCACTATGAGGTCATGGGTATGCTGGAGCCTATCCCATGCGGGGTACACCCTGGACTGTTCACCAGCCAATCACAGGGCACATATAGACAAACAATCATTCACACTCACATTCATACCTATGGACAATTTGGAGTCGTCAATTAACCTAGCATGTTTTTGGAATGTGGGAGGAAACCGGAGTACCCGGAGAAAACCCACACCTAGGAAGAACATGCAAACTCCACACAGAGATGCCCAAGCAGGGAATCAAACCCAGGTTTTATGACACTTTTTCATGAAGCAGACTACCCGCCACCCTGGATGGATGTTTGACATTGCACCGAGCAGCACAAACTATACCATTGAATCTCCATTAGCTCACATTCTCCTGTGTTTGAGTTTTTTCTGGGTTTTCTTCCTCTCACATCCTAAAAACATGCATGTCAGCCTAACTGGAGATCGTAAATTGGCTGGGATAGGTTCCAGCTAGGTAATAAAAATATTGATGTATGAATCTTCCGCATAAACTTACTGTGTTCAAACCAAAATGACCACTAAAATGAAATATGCAGCATATTAAAACCACACACATAACTCTATCTTGGCTCTTCTATAGAGTTACACTTTGACAGCTGCATTATTTACATATTTATAGATTCAGTATACGAATAGCAGCAGCCAGTAAATACATAATAAATGGAACAGAAACGTAACGTTAGTCACACATACCTGGCCTGGGATTTAAAGACAGTAAATGATTTGGTCCAATTTGCCTCAGTTGGAAAACTTTGCGTACTTCGTCACATTTTTGTAGGTTTCCAAAACCAATGCCGGAGAAACATGCCAACAGAAAAATGCTACTTGTCCACATTGTGAGAAATTTGCGATTAACAGGGAAAAAAGCCGTTTCTTCCAGCCAATCTGAAAATATGTTAGCGAGTGTTCCGCTCAGGTGAGTCCCGATCACATTGTAGCCTTCTAGGTGGCAGAGCCAAGGTACCGATCCAGGGAACAGCTTCGTTACATCCGCTCACAAAGTTGCGTTGAGGGCCGCTTGTCTCCAAAGTTACTGCCGGTATGCATGTTGTCCAACTTTGGCAGAACCCCCCGACAGAGGCGGTACCGTCATGTTACCTGTTTCCTGCTCCCGGGGACCCATGCTGGAACAGAGCGACGGCGTCACCTATTGGATAAACTGTGTAACTACACTTAGTTGCTTTTTTCCCCCATTCATTTCATTTGGCCATTGCGGTAAATAAGTGGTAGTTGTTAAGGTATAATTAGTTTCATATACACAACGTAGCATCAGGCTTTGCGTGACTACATTAATTTCATACTTTGACACCACATCCAAAACGGATGACAATGCATTTTCATGTTTGACCACTAGCTTTGTCATGCGTCAACATACTGGAAAGTATTAATTCACAATTCATAGCTTGTTGCTAATCAAAATTCATTAAGTTTCTATGCCGCTTATCTCACTAGGGTATGCTGGAGTTTATTTCAGCTTTTTCAGAATAATTATATCTTACAGGCGCTTCCACAGAGAGGCCCATTGGCTGATGATCATCTCAAGACCCATGGCTAACTCTCCTGGTGTCACTTAGGTTTACCATTTTGTTTGTTGAACTTATTTTATGCATAATGTATATAATAATAAACATATATAATAATAAATATAATAATGCACTGTGAAAGCTATATAAATAAAATTGACCTGATTGGATTTTTGGAAGAGACCAAACAATCAAGTATTGGTGAAATTATACTACACTAAAGTACCCAACAACCACGTTACACAGACAGAAGTCGTTTTCATTTTTTAATTCATGTGAGCACAGTTAAACATTTTAATCCACGTAGAATGATAGAAAGTTACACACCAAAAATATTACAATAGAAACGGTAACTGTCACAGTTCATTTGTCTGTCCGAGCATATCCTCTTTCCTATACAGGCCGGGACAAGTGCAATACCTCAAAAGTATACAGCATTGCAACTAATCCCCACCTGCACAAGAAGGGACATCATTAACCACATCATACATATTGACATGCAAACATATCTTGATTAGAATCTTGCAGGATATTTCATCCACCTGGTCAGTTTTGCATGGATTTGCACAGCAAACACACGTTAAAGCTGAATGCAACCCAGCAAAACTGGCCAAGCAACGACTAGCAGAGCTTGCAGTGATTTGGACATGTGAGCTTTAAAAAAGATGCAGTTAGTTAGAAGTACTTCAAGTGCTTACATTGCAGTAGATAGAAACGCACTACCTGCACTATAAGCACTTTAGTACCGCTGAACATGTGGACATGATGTTGAGACATACAACTAGAGACTTTAGCACCTAAAAAGGTGTGTACTGTATTCTGATTTCAGATTGCGGGGATGCCACATCCAAAAACCAAAAAAGATCCAAACAGGTGGAGAGCAAGCAGGCCACCATCAGTTTTGCATAGATTTGCACAACTCATCTATTCTTGTAGTGCAACTATGCAAAACTAGCAGAGAACTGCAAGACAATTAGCCCAATTAGAAATTAGGATTGGTCTTGTGGCGCATGTCACAGCCCCTTATGCCAGAAGGAGCACTTAGGGCAGTAGGTGCTAGTCTATTTCACTATCTGCACTAGATGCACCTTAGCACAAAGACAGTTCTGCAAAAGACAGCACAAATGAGGGGTGGCTGGACATTTGTGTCCAAATATTGCTTTAAGTGCCTCCACTGCAGTAGGTATTGAATAGATCTACCTGCACTGTAAGCACTTTGACAATACACAGACTACATCAGAGTGGTGGCGGCACTGTTCCAAGCGTTGTTCCTGTTTCCATGTGAAGGTGGACCTATAAGGACAATACACAAGATATAGTAAGACAAGTAAGTCATGGCGTGGCAACAGGTAACGTGCATTGCAACTTCTGATGGCATTAAACAATTGTGCGATTAAAAGGGTATATTGTATATTGAAGTGCTATATTCATTTATGAGCAGAGTGCAGCTAAAAACATGAATGTGCAGAACATGATGAATGAGTAGAACAATCTGAGGCCCGCGTTCTTTGCGCCATCGGAGCGCGTGCGCGGGGAGTGCTTACCCCTCCCCCACCGTCTTTAACATGGCGCCTCCAAGTGCGCCAACCTTAGCGTAAATAGCTTTGAAGCGACGTACATTGACCACTGTAGTTGTTTGTTGTCCGTTTGGGGCGCCTCTGTTGCGCGGCTTGTGGTTTAGAATCCCCTTACAAGACACACATACACCATTCCAACAGTACCCGTGTGTTGCGCTTGTTAGCGGATAGCATAGCTCCGGCTAACGAGCATTAGCATGACGAAAACATGGCAAACCATGTCGCGTACATCTCACAGGGTTGGAGTTTCAGTAGTATTTCTATTCGCTTTGGGTGGAACAGCGTCAGGCTAGTATTTATAACCAAGTAGTCTGCCCTCTGTGAATATGGATTTTACTTTATTACGAAAGGTGGCGGTATATGTTACAGACGGATCGAGTTGTGGCTAATAGCTATGCTAAAAGCGCGGCCTAAGCCTGCCCCATGTGCTGCCGCTTTGTTCTGGGGGGCACTTTAACTCACACACCACTGCACTCGAATTTTGACCACCCAATTCATCGCACATCAATACTTGCATTTATTAGTATCACACCACCACAATTCCGCTAAAGTCACAATAATACCACGTTCTTAGCAGTTTTAACTAGTTGCGAAAGCGCAGCGACGAAAGCTCGGGACAGCTTTTCAAATCTCCCTCATTCCCTCAATGGTGGAAGCTGAGGGGGCTGCCATGCGCCTCATGTTACACTGTTTTCATCGCCAAAACATAATTTGCGCCAAATTGTTTGCCTTTTTCAAGCATTCCATGTGATAAGGTACACATATTAAACAGTAAACACACATGTAGTACATTCCACTTACAAGCAGAAAGACTTAAAAACACACCAAAGCGGACTTCCTCGCCGATAAACATGCGCTCGGGAGACACTCACCAGCCCAAATCCACCATCTTCGCTACTTGCTGCTGGCTGCCGCCGACAAAACAGCAATAAACGTGCAAGTATTGCCAAAAACTTTTGGAGGGGGGAAAAAACGAAGGATGAAACACCAGCTGAATGCGTGATCCCGATGCGCTGCTTGAAGAAGATTGCGGGCTTAGGAAAGTGGCGCGAATGCGAGCAGTTGGTAACCATGTGGGTGAATGAAGGGCGGCTCCCACTGAACGTAAATATGTAGCTACAACCCCCAACTCGTCCATTTGCATACATCAACTACGGCACTTCCGACAGCACAGCTCCTCGACAACAAGCATCCATCTCGGACGCTTTCCAGCCGCCTCCAAACCAAAGGAAACCTTTTTCTTAATACATGTATTTATATTTTAACTAGGGAAATATAAATGTAACTGCAACAAACCACCGAAGCGTACAGTTTTACTTCAATGTAACTTTTTCATTGCATGGAAACGATTGTGGCCAATTGTGGAAGCTATTTTTCAACTTTATTGCTGCAATATATTTGTTGTCATTTAGCTTTAAATTCTATTCCTAATAATACAATATCAAGTATAATTAACCTGTTGCTATAGTTGGCTTTTAAACTTCTTTAAATCACGTATAATCTTAAATAGTTGTGTATATAGGTTTTGGTTTAGTGATTCTATAAGGTTACAGTATGAATGCTTGCAATCTCCATTTTGAGAAATGTATTTATTTATATTTACATTGACTAGTGATAGCATTGCCCTTAAATTAAATTAAAATATTGCTACTTCAAAATGCAACATTTTCATTTTAACATTTTAAATAAAATTGAAAAACTAATGATGACTTACCATGTTTAGCTGTTGAAAAATAAGTCTGCTTTTGTTTGTTAAAAAGTTGTCTTCCTCGTGTTGATACTTCTCTTACGCTGCCTATATATACAGTATATATATCCTAAATATATTATTAGTAATAATCAAATTATTTCTGTAAATGTTTTCTGAAAAATGTGTCACTTAAGCTTCACATTTCCATAAAAGATTTATGATCACTGACTTCATTAATTTTGGTAAGTAGTAAACTCTTTAAATCAAAATTATTACAAAACTTTTATCTGCTTTTTCTGTTTGTCAGACAGAGAAAAAACGTACATATTGTGGAGACAATGTTACCACAAAGCCATTAAAGCACAACAGAGAACTGCAGCAAAGTCTTGGCCTTCTAACAGGATGTGGGGCCCAATTTGGTCTTACAACATTATGGAACACTTAAATTTCATTCATATAGGTTCAATTAAAGAAGTTCAAAGTAATATACACAGAAAGATTACTTTAAAATGTACAGTTCACTATTCATTCAGATGTAGTTATTGACGTTTCTACAATTGAGCCATCTGTCATGATATATTCTGTATATCCGTATATATTTTTTTTAACTTTAAAACTATATTTAAAGAAAATTTCTTATGTTTTGGGATTAAAATGTTTGTACCCAAGATGCGTTTCGTGATTTGAAATGAGATAATGCATAGCAAAAGTAGCACTGCAATACATTTACATTTCACTTACATGACAAAGACACAGAAGGAGCTTTTCTAGCTGGTGACTTGCAAATCTATTAGCACCTTATCACATTAAACTCAGCAACACAGAGTGAGGTCACAAGACATGCAAAATTTTAACCCCCCCGGAAGTGCTATATATGAATGTGATCTTTGTTATACAAGTGTTTATCAGCTTGTTGTCTTTTGCACACATATGCCATACAGTAAATATTTATGCTGGCCAGCAGAGGGAACTAGCAAACTAAATACTGTACCATACTGTAATGACTTAAGTTCCTTTTAACTGTATGAGGAAGCTTTAAAAAAACTTCCCTTTTGCCAGCAAACCAGAATTTTAAAGGTACATTTAAAAAAGTAAATCAATGCATAATTGGTGAAAAAAAATGTTTACTTCTAAAATGATAATTAAGCTTGGGGATGACTTGGTTGTGTTTGGGGCCTGACACTATTGTATGGTAAGTGTCTTTTCCTCCACTTTCCTGCTCTTACTACAGAAGCAACCGGCACACTCGTGACCCCCCCTTCCTCTCTTCCAGCTCCCTACACAAAGCCACTCGTGCAGCCAGTTCTTCCGCATGGAAGTGAGGTGGGGGGTGGGTGCAACACGGTGCATGTAGACTTCACATTGTCCCGTGGGGTCAGATGAAAGCATATGGCTCGCCCTTATGAGACCTCCCCCTTCCCGCTCTCAGTTCAAACCACACTTAATCAGGTAGCGGGCAAACAGCATTGGAAGTTACGTGTCGGTTTGTGGAGATAAGAGAGTCCAATGCATGTCAGATTCCTGCAGCATGAATGAGAGTCGCTACTTCAATATGCCCGGCACACTTCACAGTGACATTCAAGCCTGTACTTGAGATCCATCCCCACTGTCCTTTTCTGTATTTTCTTTCTAAAATGGCTTACCATAGCTAAGCTCCTCCCACATAGGGGCCATAAGCCCGGGGGTCCCTGTTTTGTTCCTCCAAAAGAGGCCTGGCTAGCCATTGTCTCCTTGTGACCCACAGGTCAACTGAACTCACCTCGCCTGACCACGGCCTATTCAGCTGTGAAGCTTCACATTGGACAAAAAAACATCTCACAAGGATCACACACATACACGGACGTGCAAAGCACTTTACACAAGTCTAAAAAAGAAAGCAAAAGGGGAAGCTATGTTTTTGGGGTTTTTTTTTCATCTCCATTCACACAGAGCCTCAACCTCAGTGCATACTGTGCCCATATCATGACAGCTTATATGCACATTTGGCAAAGTTGGCTTCTTTGATTTTTTTTTACACAAGAATGACAACACAAGTACACAAATTTTTTTTCAAAACTGTCTCGAACACAATCCTCATCATCATCACTCCCACACTCACACTCAAAATTCTAATAGTGGTTTCAATAGCATGTTTCGAATGCACCCCAACTTCTTTTGTGCTTGTATTATTCATTGATGGTGAAATATTTTCAACTAATTGCTTTCATCTTGTGTTCACAGATGATATGTTACCGCTTAGACAGACCCGCCAGCGTGACTTTGCGCTCTCAGAAGTAAGTAAAAGAGCGTCCCTGGTGGCTGAGAAGCTCATGGAAGCTGACAGGTTGAAAATGTGTCGCATGATGTGGCTGAGGGAGCATGAAACATGCTCATCCATGGATGTCATGCATGTAGCCACAGGAGAGGCAGTGACACAAGGAACCGCTGAGTGTTTTTTTTTTTTTTACATGATGATCATAAAAAGATGCCTTGTGTAGTTGTGCATGAAAAGTTTTAAAAACATTGAAATTATATTCAAATAATTATATCTGGACCTGGGTTCGAATCTCCGCTTCTGTGTGGAGTTTGCATGTTCTCCCCGTGCATGCGTGGCTTTTTTCAGGGTACATTGATTTGTGAGTGTGAATGGTTGTTTGTCTATATGTGCCCTGTGATTGGCTGGCGACCAGTCCAGAGTGTCTCGGCCAGGATAAACTCTAGCATACCTGTGACCTGTGAAGCTTATCAAATCCTACCCCTCCATCTGGTACTTTTACATTCAGTAACTGTTACATTTGTTCACTTCCTGCTTTCCTAATATAGTTGAAGTTTAAAAAAATGTTTTTTTGTTTTTTTTATTATATTTTTGTCATGTACTTAAGTTATGGTAATGGTTATGGTTTTATTTCATTTGAACATGCATCAGATTACAATTGAATGCATCACATAATCAGTTCACAGTTCCACATGTCCAAAAGGAGTAGGAAGAAGCAAAGCTTATTAAATCCTACCCCTCCATCTGGTACTTTTACAATCAGTAACTGTTACATTTGTTCACTTCCTGCTTTCCATAATACAGTTTAAGGAACTGAACTACGGGAAAATTAATGTCAGAGGTTGTAGCGCCACCTGTTGCTTTGGCATGCATTTGACAGCCCGCAAATGGACATTTTTTTGTAGACTGGGATTTTTTAAAATCTAGAGTGGGGAAAATATGTGTATTCACAGTAATTCTAATTTTGCATTGTGGAGATAATTAGAATCAAATAATTTAATTTTGGTAGTAACATTCCAATCCAATCCAAAATGTAGTCTGTGTATTGTCTGTTAAGCCCTACATTGCTCACAGAAATGCTCAGCATGGTTCTATCCAGGGCAGACACACACTTTCCCTGGAGTGTCATTAGAAATGGAGAGATATGCACTCGAAGAAGTGTCACGCCTTCAATTACCCGAGACAGCACAGAAAACAATCCCAATTCTTTATTATCATTGACATTTTTTAAAATAAAAGTGCTTCAGTGTCATTTTGACAAATTACAGTGTGTGATTTGATCTACAGTCTTTTATTAGTGAATTTATAAACGATTGATTGATTTTATTTTAGCATTAGACAGAACATTAAAAAAATTTAATAATGTTAATGCACCTTTCCTGGCAAGACAGCCCTGCTTTTTTGGCTTTAGCAACAGTTTGGCGGAAATTTCACTTTCATGTTTTTCCTCTTGCTGGGAATCACCAACTACAATAACTTATTTCTGAGCTTGTTTCGTAAACAGAGCTTGGAGGAGGGCAGAGGGCATATCCCACCTACAGCCAAACCCATAAGGAAGCCTGCTCCTCTGTGACATCACAAAAGAACAGTTTTGCAACGTCCTCCGAAATCAAACATTTTGAGCCATCCCCAACTTCTTTCAGGGCTTACTTCCAAATACGCAAACCTAATTATCTCAAACTTTGGCATCGTTTAACACGAGAATACAACATCCTAACTACATTTATACGTCCCCTTGAGGCCGAGAGCAGCAGCCTCACGCCACACTTCTGCTCTGTATTAGGTCACAAAATGTGCAAAATCAGCATTTTTACTTGGTTGAAATCATACAGAAAATACAATTATAACACAGTTCAATGGACCAATATTAATATTTATTTTATGTTATAATTTTTTCCATGTTGACAGGTGAGGCTCTTCCTCCCCGACCTCTCCTGACCACATGTCACTGATAACTGGGGCCATAAAATAAGACAAAACCCTAAGATAGAAATGTATAAATTCAATGTAAAATGTGTTAATATTGTTGCCAAGTCCTAGAAAAAGCATGACGGTAGATTTTTACAAAGTAATGTCGGGAAGCAACATCAGATCCGTCCACAGACATACACACTTACTGAAGACACGGGTTCAGACTATAAATACACTGCTTGTCTATATGTTAAATTAATATATTTAAAACATTTTTACAAATCAGAATCAATTTGAGGGCCAGGGATATTCCTCTATGATTGTCTCTTGTTTGTCATCAGGTCTCACATCCACCTGATGTTAACAGCGAGGAGAAAATGTCAGTACAAGCAGCCAACATTAGACTTTATAGTAAATGTTGGTTGGAGTCTGAGGTGTAATCTCCTTAACTATGTACACAGGGGGTCCATAGTCGCCGCTCACACGCTCAAAATGTCGACAGAGTCTACTGTCAGAGGCCTGCAGAGGAAAGACGACCTCGCTGCGGTCCGAGCCGATGTTGTCGCTGCTGATGCTGTCCCGCTTTGGCACAGCTAAAGTGTTGAGGGACACAGACGCAGACTGCTGCCTATCTGGGACACAACGACGGCACTTCCACACCACGACCGACAGGATGATGATGAGAAGGAGGAGGATCACACAGGCCGAGACAACCCATATCAAGAGTCCTGGCTGCGTGCCGCCACTGCCACCGGGGTTGAGCTGCCCTGCTTCTGAGCCTGCGTCTGTCACGGGCAACGGGAGACAGAGAGAGAAGGAGAAACGGAGATGAAAGACCAGGGTGGGAGACATTCAAAAAGTTATGACGTGTGAGTATGCGGTGCATTGTGAAAACTGGTGGCATTTATCACATATCTTTTGAAGGTAAAGCAACCAGAGGGGGCTTCTATTTGGTTTCACATGAAAAGAACACGTCATCCATACAATGTGTAAAGCGCAAGTCAATTAAAGGAGTAACAACTGGTGGTGCTGATCATCTGGTTAAAACGCCGTTTTGACAAGATGACTTAACAAACTTGTGTGACTTCACTTGAACAGCATCCACTTTCTACAACATTCTGGAGAGTTTCCAGCAAAAAAAAAGTGTTGTGGCCTGAATTAGTTTCTATCTAAACTGAAAATAGAGAACACGTGCATGAACACCGCATATGAAAGTGTGTCTCAAACAATGGAAGAAGCATTTTATCGTAGTTGTTCGTTTAGCTCAGTGCTTCTCAATTATTTTCTGTCATGCCCCCCTAAGGGACGCCCCCCACCCCCTGATTTTAAATACTAGAGAAACTGATAATATGTATTCATTTATCTATGCTGTACAGACTGAATTTGAAAGTGAAACCAGGGAAATGCAACAATATGGAAAAGCATGCAAGCGTATTCAAGATTCACATTGCATGTTGAGTAGTATAAATCTGTACATGTTTGTAGGTCTGCATTAAAATGAAAGCCCCCCCACTCACCCCACATGTCAACAGGAAAGTGTACAATTACTACATCAGTATTACGTCAAATATGAATACCCATACCCATGGTATTTAAACAGTATCAGCGCAAATAATGCATATTTTTATTGCTCTTTCTGTACTGTAGAATTGATATTGATAGAATTGATAGAAGTGATATTTCCTAAACAGACAACAATAGTAAGGTATGAGAAGAACAGCCCATTTATTAGAAACCAATTGGTTACATAAATGTTAACCTCAAACATAAGAATATTCTCTGGAAGCCCGTTTCCGCCACTGAAAAAAAAGTTATCCCAATGGTAAATCATAATAACTATATATAAATTATGAGATTAATTCATTCATTTTCTACCGCTTATCCTCACAAGGATCGTGGGGGGTTCTGGAGCCTATCCCAGCTGTCTTCGGACGAGAGGCGGGGTACACCCTGGACTGGTGGCCAGCCAATCACAGGGCACATATAGACCAACAACCATTCACACTCACATTCATACCTATGGACAATTTGGAGTCGCTAATTAACCTAGCATGTTTTTGGAATGTGGGGAGAACATGCAAGCTCCACACAGAGATGGCCGAGGGTGGAATTGAACTCAGGTATCCTAGCTGTGAGGTCTGCGTGCCGCCCTAAATTATGAGATGAAAGTAAAAATTTTGAGATAAAAGGTCCAAATTAGGAGATTAAAAATCAGAATTATGAGATAAGAAAGTCAAAATAATGAGATATAAACTGCACTTCTTCACTTGACAAAAATGGCAACAAAATTGTGGGTGGGTCTTTTTTTGGATACCCACCTTGTGTTGCCATTTTTCCAATGTGAAGAAGACGGCACCTGTGGCACATGGGTAGTTTGTATCTTATAATTTTGACTTTTTCTTTCAAAATTATCACTTTTTATCTAATAAGTTTGACTTTCTTATCTCATAATTTCAACTTTTTATCTCATAGTTATGACTTAACATTGGGATAAAATTTTTTTAATTGGCGGAAACGGGCTTCCATAATATTCTACAACTGAGCAAAACAAATAAACCATAAATTAAAAGATATTAAACAGCATATTCTTTCTCAACATGTGTGGCAATACACCTGTGAACGTCCATCTACAATGTATTGGTGGATAGGCATACGTAATGTAGCAAGTCTTGAGGTGTCTCAAACATGCATATATATATATATGACACAAAAATGTTTGAGTAAGCAATCAAGCATTGAACTGACTTTTAAACTGTCGTCAAGCAATGAGACAGTAGTGGGCTCACAAGGTGGCCAAGCGTGGCGCACCCCGTGCAGTGGTGATTTTGTCCAGCGCACCACTCTGCAAAGCCAATTTAGTAATCTGGGCTGCGCTAAGATAGGCATGGCAATGCATCAGTGAGAAGTGTCCACATTTTTAGCTTAGCGCAGTTAAATTTTTTTAAAAAACCGAGCAGCAAAGGCGCCATTAAAGCGCGCCTGGTCCAGGGCTCGACAATAACGATGTACCGATGGCCCGGGGCAAGTTAAAACAAAATTCGGGCAAGTAAATCTAATCAGTGATATTCCCGTCGGGCAAGTGCACTTTGGCATGCCATACTGCCAAGAGTTTTTTTTAAAGCGGTTCTTGTTGGGTGTTGGTAAAACACGGACTGCGTAATTCCGGTGGTAATTTGCAAAGCAATCCTTGCAATGGACCAATCAGAATCGTTTATTTAGACCGCGGTCCGTAATCCACAGTCCGCGTTTTACCCACACCCGTTGTTCGCGATCAACCAATCAGCGATCGTTTGACTACGAAAACATCCATCATGGCGCAGACTTAACTAACTAGCTGGGGGCACGGCAACCGAACTTCTCCTTTTTTCCCTCTCGTTCCTCTTCTTTGGTCCCAAAACGCCCGCTCCAAGACCGCGAGCTGAACATGACTGCCCCCCAGCGTCCATGCATGAAACTACAGCCCGGAATACAACACACACGCAACGCTACAGTATTATTTATTTTATTATTTTATTTATTTGAGATTCTCATGTGATGCCACAAAAAATTACATGATATCATTATGGCAGTCTTTTCATTTTACATGGGGCAAGTTCGGGCAAGTAGTTCTCACCTTAAGGATTCCCCATGGGCAAGTCATTTTGGTTTTTAATGTAGAGCCCTGTGGTCTATTCTCGGTGCAGGCGAAGCGCACACTGCGCAGTGGTAAATTGGCTGACAGTGCACACACGTCACCAAAATCTCACAGCCAGGTTTTACAGAGTGTCAGGCACATTTCAATTGAATAAACAATCACAGCAACCACTATTTAATGTAGCCGTCTGAACCAGCATGTACATTTTTGTATGAATTTTCCCATCACATCTGATTCAGATCAAAGACATCACACTTCATGGGAACTCAACCTGAAGGCAGCTGAAAGTATGATGCCAACTAATTAGTTTTTTAGTTGTTGTTCATCATTAGTTGTCTAATGGGTCACTTGCTCTGTTTCCTCCAAGTCCTCTTTGTCTTGAAACCTGACACCACAGTGCAGCACGGTGTGGCTTCCTGGCTCATTTGTATACTAACAGAGAACAGATGACATGTGTCCCACATTTAAAGGCAATGAGAGGCGTTCATTTGATTGGTTAAGATTACACTCAGCTGTGTTAAACCCTCTCACGCCTTCTCTCCTCCCTCTTTGCCACTTGTGCCAGTGAGAGGGACGGAGGCGTGGGTGCGCCGCACTGCAAAGTGCGCTGGCCACAAATAGAGCCCAGGGTCGTTCAGAGGAGGACTAGAGACGTGTTTATGAGTTGGAGATACATATAGGTTGCGGTGTTGGAATTGCACTGTTGATATATTTTTGGGTCAGAATAAAGTTATAAAAAAGCATCAGTCTCTGTGTGACTGTGTGGGGACACGATTGGGCCGTCATAATAGACAGATGTGGCTTGACATGATGCATACGTGTTGATTATGCTAAAAATGTTAGCTTAATTATTCATTCATTCATTTTCTACCACTTTTTCCTCACGAGGGTCGCAGGAGGTGCTGGAGCCTATCCCAGCTGTCTTCGGACGAGAGGCGGGGTACACCCTGGACTGGCCGCCAGCCAATCACAGGGCACATATAGACAAACAACCATTCACACTCACATTCATACCTATGGACAATTTGGAGTCGCCAATTAGCATGTTTTTGGAATGTGGGAGGAAACCGGAGTACCCGGAGAAAACCCACGCATGCACGGGGAGAACATGCAAACTCCACACAGAGATGGCCGAGGGTGGAATTGAACCCTTGTCTCCTAGCTGTGAGGTCTGCGCGCTAACCACGGGACCGCCATGCCACCAGTTGGCTTAATTAATTAAACAAATTGCCCCCGGGCCACACTTTAGACACCCATTAAACGTGAATCATTCTTAACTATGTACCTGAACCAAACGTAAAAGGATAAGGGAAGAGTTTAGATCCACTTTGGCTCATAAGGTGATCAGAGGCAGTCATTGTGACACAGAATCAATCAAGATGGAGGTCAGCAGGGTGCAAAAAGGTAGTGATGCTGTATGGAATAATGGTTGCTTTAATCAGCTGTGAGAAAGTTCCATCTCAACAAACCATTTTTGTTTAGATTTTGGTTCATGTTTTTCCTGTTGTTTCCCTCCTTCCACTCCAATGTCAGTTTGTTCGCCATCCGTTGTGATTTTTTAAAAATGAAATATTATCCTTACCAGTGCTGTTCTTGATAGCATTATCTTTTGCAGCATCCTTTCCTTTAGGTTTCGATTGTGTCGGGGGAAATCTAGTTGGGGACTCCTGAAGTGTCGATTCAGAGTCTGAAGAACCTGCAGCAACAATCATGGAGGAGATAAACATCCACTCTTAAGGCTGTGTTTAGTCAATGATTACACTCAAAACTACTGGAAGAAAGATAACATGGAATGAATAAACATGAGTTTACAGCAAGTGAAAAGGGGATATTGCAACTATCAAGCTAAGTATAACTCCACGGTATCAATTATTGAGAGTAGCGCATAATTAATTTAAGTAAACAATGAGATTTCAATTCAAAAGAATATTTTTTGAATGAAAATTTTCAAAAATTAAGTAATTTAAAGATGAAACGACTTGACATCCGATCTCACACTGCATTGCCTTTATCAATAATGTATAGTTACACCAATGCCATTTAAAGTTCAAGTGAAAGGCCATAATTTAAAGTTATTTCTAATAATAGAGATTTCCAAATGAAAGCTTGTAACACCGATGACTCCTGTTAGCTGACATTAATATATGCAGGAATTTAACACTAAATTACAACTAGGTCCTTTTAGTAATTACTGTTTTCTGCGGCTGACAAATACTTGTTTACTCCAATGGTGTTTTCTAAACCCAGCATGAAAGCGACCCCGTATTCCCAAGATCAGATGAAGAAACACACAAAAAATGCTGATTTTTCATCTTGAAGTCCAACTGTTCAATAATTCATGAGAAAAAAGACTGCAAAACTGCATTCTGGGGCTTGAACAAATTCATAATTTCTAAGCATTTAACTGCACACAGAAACACAGATGTCTGCTATTTAGAAATATCCCAATTGTTGCATCCCTTTTCATTCACATATGAAGGAAAATACCATTTCTATGAATCAAATATACGTATATTAACAGACATATAGAATATGGTACATATGTGTAGTATGAGTGCATTGAGCTAAGCCTCTTTGTATGATAAGTCAATAATGAAGTAAAAACACAAGAATAAGCTTGTCAAAAACCATACAGATATTTCTTTTGGAAAAAAGGTTCAGGAAAAAAAAGAACCAAAGTGATTTCCTCTATAGGTCATTTACAGAATATGCATCCCCACTGCTTGATTATGCTTACATGCGATGAGATAAAAAATGAGCCAAGATGGGGGAAGGGATTACTGAGTGCGACAGCCACTCTCAATGATTGCATGCAAGTTGGTGCTGATGGTGGAAAGCAGAAGTAGGGCTTTGAGTGTTCATGACAGCAGTTTTTTTCCCCTCTATAAGCGAACGACGACATAGCTGAGATTATCCTACCACTTAGGAGTCCATGATATCACTATATTTCACTTAATAACTAGTGGAAGATAATTGTTTGTCTGATACACATGCGTCATTTCCATCTTTCCTATCCCCATCCAACCCAACACACACACACAGACATCTCTCCAAGTTCTTACTTTGTCCGACTCTCAGCACCAGCTTCATGGATTTAGTTCTGCACACACCTCCGTTAGTGTTATCCAGACTTTGCGGAGAGCCTGTCGATGTGGCTGATGCAGAGAAGAAGCAAACATTAGTGCAATTTATTGGGAAGGTTTAGCCTTAGTTACTAAATGTTGCATCACTTTCAAGCAGAAAAAAAACCCAAACAGAAACACTGTAGGAAGATGCTGAAAATGTTGTCAACATTAGCTATGCCAACTGCCTACTGTTTTGCAATATGATTGCTGTTGTAGTGCTATAAGGTGTGTAGGGCTGCATTGCATCATAAGAGGTGCTTCTAAGACAGTGGAACTTTGGTTAGCATTCACCCGTTAGCAGCACAGTTTCGCCGTGCATTGTCAGTTTAGCAGCTTGATGTGTTATTCCATTCACTTCCTCCATTCGCCAAACAGCATGTTGTGGCATTCTTATCCCCACGAGGGTCACAGGCATGCTGGAGCCTATCCCAGCTGTCTTCAGAAGACAGGCGGGGTACACCATGGACTGGTGGCCAGCCAATCACAGGGCCCATATAGACAAACAACCATTCACACTCACATTCATACCTATGGACAATTTGGAGTCGCCAATTAACCTAGCATGTTTTTGGAATGTGGGAGGAAACCGGAGTACCCGGAGAAAACCCACGCATGCACAGGGAGAACATGCAAACGCACAGAAATGCCAGAGGAATCAAACCCAGGTCTCTAACCACCGTGCAGCCCTGTTGCGCCATTTATTATTATAATTTTGATTTATGAACATAAATGGTCAATAACAAATACTTCACATATTTAATATATCGGGGGGATTATTTTCTTAGTGACTCTTATTAGATGACTTTGTCTGCATGCAGTTTTTATCGTCTTTGTTCACCAAGCGTGACTCTACGTAAAAACTTACATACTACACAAACCACAGACGCCATAGACATAAAAAGTCATATCCAGTCATGCATAATATGCATAAATTAACCTTAAATCTTAATTTACGCATTCCATCCATCATTTCTATGTTTTTATATGTTTTCTGGATGTAAAACAATCATAAAACCATTAGAACTTGTTTGTGTTTTTATGTTTTTGGCTTACTGGCAATAGGATATACATTGTTTATTGTGGGAAATTTTGTTTTGGTTAACATCCGTTTCAGTTAGAGTTCTGGAATAAATTAATGATGCTAACAAATGTTTCAGTCAAACATTACTTCAAATGACTGATGTACCTGTATATCCATAGTATCAATATTTTGATTTGAGAATCAATTTTAGAGCATGAAGAGCTAGTATCCGAAGTATTGACGTTTTCTTTTTAACTATTTTTTCTTCTCATACAGGAAGTGAACAGAATGTAAGTGAAAATGTGTAAGGGGTAGGATTAAATAAGATTGGCTTCTTTCTACTCCATTGAGTCCATTTGAGTTGTGCAAATCTAACTTGCTAAGCATGTCTGAAACAAGCATACCATACATACTATATATATAATTAATTTACCATACATTTATGATACCTTTGGATATTGCAAGCATTTGTTGTCATCAAGAATCCAACACAAAAACACTTCCTTCAGTACATCAATCCCAAAGATGTTGAAAAACATATAGCAACATCACCAAATGCCAACCCTGAACGATATTTTTGACTCGATGCATTATTTTCATAAATTATTTAACGAATAAAAGTTTTATTTGACAGTTGAACCAAATACCATTTCAGCTTGAAATGCTTAATATATTTGATGGGGTTTTTTTTTTGTCTGAAGCTAAGCTGTTTTAAGGAGGATAAACAGACACACACACACACACACACACACCAAGAACTCTTGGTCACCCTTGTCTATGCACACAACCGCTTACACACACACACACACACACAGGCACGCGCACGTGCACGCACACACAAATCCACACTTGTTAGGAGCATTTAGGTCAGATAACAACATCTCACAGGCAAGACGCCCTGTTGCCATGAAAGCTCGCGTCAAATCTGCCTGATGCTGTAAAAGCCTTGTGTGATTTGGGGCATGTAAGCCCTGGGAATGGCACTGTCCTGCCAGAGCCGAGTGTGCTGTGACAGCGTGGCGAGGTGGAGGAGGCTGCACAGTCACACTTGCTCACTATCTTATGCATCAGTTGCCGCTAAGATGCACTGGTTCCACCGACAGCAGTCTGATAAGGAGGCCATGCGAGTGATTCTCACGCAAGCTGACTAAATGAGAGGACAACAAAGACGATAACCTCTTCTTGAATCAGGGTGGGTGAATGGGCGGAAAAGGGGGGGAGGAAACACCATCCCACCTGTTGAGCGTGCAGATTTAAAGATGTTACTCAGACATGTTTGACTTACAGGTGATGTAATAATCCTTCCCTTTGAGGAACTCCAGCCCCCACAAGTTGGGGCTGAACTCCTGAAACTTGAACGTGAACTTGACATCCCGGTGTGGTTTGTCACAATTCAGCAGTGGTGCATTCTTCTTGTCTATGGAGCAGCTCTCCATCTGACTTCGGGGGACGAGATAAACTCGGTAGAACTCCTCCTTTTCCCCCTTGGAAGCATCCGCCCGTGGGCAGACAATGTCCATCTTGTCTCCTATTTGAGGATAGAGAACCAGACCTTGACCCGGAATAAATCTGCGTGAAGAAAACAACCATCTTGTCATTTGTTCCTATACGAGTGAATGACACCATTTTAGCACCAGGAGCTCATTTGGAAAGCTCTTAAATCTGATGGATTTAATCAGTAATAACAGGGGCTTAAATGCCCCAAATCACACCAGCTTTTACAGCATCAGGGACAGTCGTCAACCTGAGAGGCTGGTGGCTTGGAGAGTACCGGGTTTCAGCTTCAACGCACACCCCAAAACTGCACCTATTGTGCCAGAGGCGGCTGCCTGGCCCATTGGGCTATACCAGGGGTCAGCAACCTGCGGCTCCAGAGCCGCATGTGGCTCTTCAGCCTCTTTATTGTGGCTCCCTTTGCGATGCTTGAATATTTTTAACACCCGAGTGGGGAAAATGCACGTCTTTTGTAATGAGTTTTAAAAAATCCAACTTTGTCTGAGACCATGAATGCATCCTGAGTGAGTTCTGACTGCTATCCAGTTCAGTACATGAAGAAAAACAAGTAATACTTACCTACAAATCTAAAAAATAAATTCGAGATAATTTAAAAACAGCGGCATGGGAACTTGTTTTTACGTTTACAGTAGTTTACACATACATTTATGTAAGTTTATCTCCAAAACTAGCAAGAGTACTCCAACTCGTCTTTTCTTATCTGAACTACTTTGATACCCCCAAATTCCCTCCAATGTTGTTTTAAACATACTATATGTTTTGCGGCTCCAGGCTATTTTTCTTCAGTGGGCATTGGGTAAAATGGCTCTTTTCATAGTAAAGGTTGCCGACCCCTGGGCTATACAGTATAGGGAAATGCTGAGGGCTCTATGGCCTCCAGGGGGCGCCAAAAAATTGAGAAAATTTACCTTAAATATTAAATTAGAAGAGCTCACATTGATTGAAATTTAAAGTAATTTCAGAATTTCACATGTAGTAATTTTATATAGTTTTGTATATACTTATTGCATGATGTAAATAAATATATATGATGTTGATTGTTGTTTTTATACAGTATATATATTGAAATGATGAAATGATTTATTCACATATTTATTTAATTTTTATATTATGTTTTTTGTCATTGTAAAATGGTTACAATAACAGACAATGGTAAAATATTCCATTCAATTTTTCTGTGGACCGAGTTGTAATTTTGTGTTTTAAAAAAAATCTCCTCTGTAAATTGCAGAGGGGGTCCAAACGTTTTCCACTGAGGGTCACATTTAGAAAAATAAAAATAAAAGGATTTCCGGGGATGCATTGATATGTAAACATTCACATATACTGTATGTAAAGCCAAAGCTTGGTGTTATTAATTATGAGTATCAAAATTTCAGAATTTTTTTTCTTGGGCCTTTTTGCTGTTTTTTCACTGTCTCATTTTATTTCTACAATATGCCACGCACCAATAATAATGGCCCCCAGGCCACACTTTAGACACCCCTGATGTAAACCTGTCAAATACATAATAAATGCATGAAAAAACGATATTATGTGCAGAATCTAATTGTATTCAGAATACAACAAAATGCACGCAATGTTATGAACGCAGTAGTATATATATGTGTGCAGTATTATTAAAATAATGTAGTTCAGAAAGAAAGTACCTACTTTGTGTTGGCGCTGCTCCACAGGATGGACTCCAGAGTGATGGCCCGACAAAAGCTCATGATGACGGCCAGCAGGATGATAGCAGCTCCGTGGCTCCATGGGATTCTTCTCCCCATCACCGAACTAAAAACACGCGGAGGTTCACTATCATAACACGCAGCGGGAGGGGGTCAACATGTGTCGCCTGTGCTTGTGTGCGTGTGGTGCCTTCAGGTGCATCCCGCGGCGGAGAGATGCCATCAAGTTCCCGACGCACTTTCATGAAGGTTTCCACATTGGGAGTAATTGACGAGAAAATCTCTCGTGTGACCACACATCCACGCACCGAACACGGGAATTGTGTGGCGATGCTCAGCCATCAGCTGAGCAGCCGGCCCGCCCATTTGCCGGTTCATGCGTGGAGGGGCCACCCGGGTTGGTTGGCACATTTTGGACATGCTCTCATCACATTGGATACTTGGAAATGGTACAGGACCCAGTTTTTGTCATGTATTATTGAATAAAGTCCGCAGTTGTCAACATGCAAGGACTGCAAATTCACCACAAGGCAGATTAAAGTCTGCATTACTGCAGATGTACCGTATGTGCATCATTGTGTTTTCTTGTTCATTTATTCCTTAAGTAAAACTTATATCCAAGCTACAAACTGCATTTTCCCCTCCCAGCTCAGTTAGAATGACATGTTTGCTTTACAAAATAGCGCAATAGCAAAGTTAAAAAGCTCCAATTAGGTGATATTACCCATACTCTGCTGTTGGTAGGTTAGTGTGAGCAAATCCAGCGCTCCTTTTTCAGTCTGTGTAACTTCCCTTGAGCTCACTTCTAAACAAACATGGCGTCGATCGTGTGGGACTTATCACTGTTTTAGAGAAAGACATTGTCATCGAATTGAACACATCAAACCTTATAAGCCACCTGAAACACCTGAGGCTTGTTCTACCCAACTTTTTTAAACCGAACTGTGTTAATTGTAAATCATATTTTACGGTTTATTGTGCATTTGAAGCACCGAAGAACTGGAGTCTGAGAAGGAGTGTCGAATTTGGGAGAAAACCTCACAAACATTAACTTTCACTCTTTGCTACGTGAGACCTGAACGCCGTCTCTCAACCACCACAGGAAGAAGCGGGAAAACCCCTGTCCCTCGCGCCCACCCCTCCGGGTGGCAACCACTCCCCTTATCGATCGTTCCGGGGTGAATTATGTACCGGTAACCAAGCACTACACATCCCTATTTATAATGTATCCAAAGACAACTTAATGCTAGCATGGGGAGAACATGCAAATGCCTCAGATAGATGCTCCAAAAATATATTTTTTTATGAAAGGGTTGTCAATAGTGTCTGCAATTGTCAACAGTGGGCTTGAACTTGCAACCACACACCCCCAACAAGCACACGAGCCAGTGGGTTAAAATCCCAGGTTTCGCACCCACTGACCAGCACGGCTCTTTGGGCAAGAAGGAGTGAGGATAAGCTGTTATGAGTTAAAAATAATCATAGAAATCATACTTTGAGGGTGGGGAGAAGTGATTGAACGACTTGAAAAGACTACAGGACTACTCAAGAAATCAAGTTCATGAGGACTTGAGCTATAACTGATCCACTCAATGCAAAAATGAGTCAAAGTTGTCCAGTCGCTGACCTTTTCATGTTGAGCTGACTTCAAAGGTATACCAAAACGAATGAATGGCAATGAATGGTGTGTGAACATTCTTAATGGACAATACATTGCCAATATATTGATTGTTGACAAAGACATGATCAAGATCAACACAGACACCACCTGTGTTTTGCCATGAGTTATTTCTTGAATTCACAACAGTTTCTCAACTTCTTTAACGAAATGCTGCCATTTTCTTTGCCTCAATTTTACATTATTCTATAGCTGCAATCAGCCACTTGAAACATTATTAAATCCATGAACTATCCATCCATTTGCCAGCCAATCACAAAATCAAAGAAATAACTCATGGCAAAACATGAAGGTGGTGTTCTGTTTTAATCTTGCTGCCACATTGTGTTTTTCATTCATTAATTCATTTTCTACTGATTATCCTCATGAGGGTCGCAGGGGGGTGCTGGAGCCTATCCCAGCTGTCTTCAGGCTGGTCGCTAGCCTATCACAGAGCACATATAGACATATATAGTATACCAAAACGAATGAATGGCAATGAGGCGTTATCTGATTGGAGATGTTGGTGTTTGGGAGTTCTGAGATCCCGATGCATAAAGGCTGACATCAACGTCTCTGCAAAGACCAAAGCTGCACAAATGATGAGTAAACTGTGCTGTAATGTTTGTTGGTGTCAAGAACACACAGAGCTGCATAGCCTAAAGTGCCGAAAACATCATATTTATAATTCATTTAAACTTCAAGTTTTGACTACAAGGAAAGCATACACAGTGACATTTTGTAAACATGTCTGACTTATTCTGTAGCTGGTTAAAACAATCTTTAGTTTGTCCTGTAGTCTACCTTGTCGCGGGTGAGGGAATACATTAGAACACAAAACACTGTATATATATGGTAATGGTAATGGTTTTATTTCATTTGAACATGCATCAGATTACAATTGAATGTATCACATAATCAGTTCACAGTTCCACATGTCCAAAAGGAGTAGGAAGAAGCAAAGCTTATTAAATCCTACCCCTCCATCTGGTACTTTTACAATCAGTAACTGTTATATTTCTTCACTTCCTGCTTTCCATAATACAGTTTAAATTTTGTTTTTTGTTTTGTTTAAATAATGCACCTCGTACCAAAGTCCAGGATATTTTAGAATTTATTTGTTATATAGTAAATAATAAACATATAGTTACACACATACTGTCATTACATCAACAATCTCTATCCCTTTTTTTGGTAAATCCATGCACAACAAAGGAAACTGAGAACGCAGTATAATCTGCATATTACCAAAAAGAATAAAATATAATCTCTTTTTGATGAAATGATTCATTCAGGCTAACGGGTCACATGCTAAACGCTGTTTTACCAAATTAAATGATGATTCATTGCTTAAAAGCAAGTCGTCCAAGCAAATTGTACCTTTGTGTTTGTGGTCCATACTCCTCCATGAATTTGCATGAAATCTCCCAACGTGAAGCTAATGCTAACATGGCAGGTGTCAGATGAAATCAACCCCTATCACGATTAGCATTAACCTCAATTTGGGACTGCGTCATCACAAACCACGTGGCGAGATCGCTGCAACACATTAGCTGGAAAAGATCATTCTGAACAGTTAGTATCCGAGGGTTAAAAGAGACATTATTAGTGTCAACATCGACTCGTTTTGCCTTATTGTGTCTTATTGACAGCTTGTCCTAGCATGTTTTTGGAATGGGGGAGGAAACTGGAGTACCGGAGAAAACCCACACATGCACAGGGAGAACATGCAAACTCCACACAAAGATGCCAGAGCGGGGAATCGAATCCAAGTGGCCTGCGTGCTAACCACTTGTCACCGTGCAGCCAACTGAAATACATGAAAATTCTAATTGTGTCGCATTTCTAATATATACATGTATTTCTTATGCATACATTTATTTTCTCTTGCTACAAGAGTACAGTAACAGGTCTTTATCTTGTTCATGGTACACCCCGAACCTAACATGGTAATGGTTTTATTTCATTTGAACATGCATCAGATTACAATTGAATGCATCACATAATCAGTTCACAATTCCACATGTCCAAAAGGGGTAGGAAGAAGCAAAGCTTATTAAATCCTACCCCTCCATCTGGTACTTTTACAATCAGTAACTGTTACATTTGTTCACTTCCTGCTTTCCTAATATAGTTTACGTTTTTTTTGTTTATTTATTTATTTATTTACATTTTTTTGTCACGTACCGAAGTATACAATCTATTTAGCAAACATCAACTGCTTGTATTGTTTCTTGAATTGGCTCATCGTTGTGCATTGTTTGAGGTCCTTACTCAATCCATTCCATAGTTTGATTCCACATACTGAAATGCTATGGCTTTTTAACGTAGTCCTAGCATATAAGTGTTTCAAATGTAGTTCTTCCCTGAGATCATATTTCTCCTCTCTTGTAGAGAAGTATTGGATGACATTTTTAGCTAATTGGTTGTTTTTAGCCTTAAGCATTATTTTAGCTGTTTGAAGATTAACTACTATATCAGCAAGTTGAAGTATTTGTGATTTTAGAAATAAGGAGTTAAAGGCTAAGAAGTTTTTTTTTAACTTTGAGAGGAACTCTACTCTGAGTGAACCCAGTAAAGAATGGGGTGAACCGCACAGATTCAAACCCAGAAGCTAACCACATGCTCCACCGTGTTACCCACTAAGAGGTTATTCAGTGAAAATAAAGCAGACGCTGACAAAGTTGATCAACCTTGATCAGATACCTGATGATTATCACTTACCTGTGAATTCCTCTTTCACCAACAGTTGCTGGTTCACTGCGGCTCTTCCTTCTACCCCATGAGCATCTCTCCCAATGAGCGGGTGCATCTAAATGTGAGTGTCTTTTAAAGGTTTTTTTGTGTGAGTCATGTAAAATCCCCTTCACAGTGACACCTTTAACTGTGCAGGGTGATGAGATGAATTGGACCAATGTCGGGAGTGTCACGATACATGGGGATTTTGACACTCTTTTCCACTAAATGACTATGAGTGTGCACACGATCCTCATTAGACCTCATGGCCTGTAAGTGCCTGCAAACGACAATCTGTGCAGCGTTTGCATGCCCTCAGCCAACAGGCCAGTCATAGTGGTGAGATTCTGAGAAGGCAAGGTGCCTCCCCGTCCACTCTCACAATCAATGACACAACTGCATCTCCTCACGCAAACTATTCTTTTGTGTTCGTTGGTGATGTAAACATCCAATATTCCTGCCAGTATGTTAAGAAAACAAATGAGAAAAGCGATGACGTCCTGCATTGAGGGGGTGGGGGAAGAAGTAGTCACATTAGGGGCAGCCCCTCTACCCGTTTCTCATTCTGGAAATTCACAGGTGAGTTTTAAAATTAGAATGCATTTAGAGGAAAATCATTATTATAACTTATATTATATTAGTACGTGTTTTTTTTTTGGTTCATATAAAAATTGGTGTGTGAACATTCGCATCTTGTCGCGTCTTTATTGACAATACATTGCCAATATATTGATTGTTGACAAAGACATGATCAAGATCAACACAGACACCACCTGTGTTTTGCCATGAGTTATTTCTTGAATTCACTACAGTTTCTCACCTTCTTTATCGAAATACTGCCATTTTCTTTGCCTCAATTTTGGATTATTCTGTAGCCACTTGAAAAACGATTAAATCCAAGAACTATCCATCCATTTGCCAGCCAATCACAAAATCAAAGAAATAACTCATGGCAAAACATAAAGGTGGTGTTTCATGTTAATCATTCATTCATTTGTTTTCTACCGCTTATCCTCATGAGGGTCGCGGGGGGTGCTGGAGCCTATCCCAGCTGTCTTCGGACTGGTCACCAGCCTATCACAGGGGACATATAAACAAACAACCATTCACACTCACATTCATACCTATGGACAATTTGGAGTTGCCAATTAACCTAGCATGTTTTTGGAATGTGGGAGGAAACCGGAGTACCCGGAGAAAACCCACGCATGCACGGGGAGAACATGCAAACTCCAGACAGAGATGGCCGAGGGTGGGATTGAACCCGGGTCTCCTAACCATGCAGCCGTTATTGTGTTTTTGTCAACAAAAAAATAAATCTTCAATGTTAACTTATTCCTTTCATTCATCTTTTATATGTATTTATATGCATTTTCAATTGTTTTGTGTGTGTAAAACTATAATTATGAAACTATAAAAAGCCCATTTTATTTTTCTGGTACGGATTAATTTTCATTCATTCATTCATTTTCTACTGCTTTTCCTCACGAGGGGTGCTGGAGCCTATCCCAGCTGTCTTCGGGTGAGAGGCGGGGTACACCCTGGACTGGTGGCCAGCCAATCACAGGGCACATATAGACAAACAACCATTCACACTCACATTCATACCTATGGACAATTTGGAGTCACCAATTAACCTAGCATGTTTTTGGAATGTGGGAGGAAACCGGAGTACCCGGAGAAATGCACGGAGAGAACATGCAAACTCCACACAGAGATGGCCGAGGGTGGGAATTGAACCCTGGTCTCCTAGCTGTGAGGTCTGCGCGCTAACCACTAGACCGCCGTGCCGCCCCTGGATTCATTTTATTTACATAATTTGCAATGGAAAAAATGATTTTGATAATGTATGTTTTGGTTAAAGTCAGAACTTCTGGAACATATTAACGATGCTAAGATTCCACAGGTTATGACTTCTATACTGTGACTCAAATTCTATTCATCTGTTCATCTATCATCTTGTATTATTCATTAGTGCCGACTTCCCATACATTTTACACTAGAATGTTTTCATTATTGTATGAGTCATATGAAAGAGACTTATGGAATTGAATCTAATGTAACAATTAGGACTGTTATTGATCCAAAAATGACTGAAAGAATGTCAACATCAATCCCGCAGGAGGGTTTGGAGGCGGACGAGGGGAGCGAGTCATGTATTTAAAATAGGGATGCTCCGATCAGGGTTTTATGCTACTGATTCTAATACCAATCATCCATGAGTGAAATTGATGCATTCACTGTAGATTAACGGTAGACTTTTTATTTCATTTATGTGGTATTGGCCATGGGGACTGTTACACAATATAGCCAAAATATAGACAAATAGACAAGTATTTAGACAAAATAGGTATATCCAAAAATAAACTTATGATTGCCTTTTTTTTACATTTATTTGTGTGAAATTTTAGTACAATTCGATACAAACCTGAATTTAATTTGATGCAGTAATACGAATACCTGGGAAATATAGATAGTTATTAATAGATTATAGTTATTACAATTGTGTGCATTACAGTTCTGTTCACTATGTTTGATAGTCCTGTCCTGTTCTTGCCTCTCTATTGTTCCCTCTTGTCCCCGCACTCTGTTTTCCTCTTCTCTTTCCTGCTTTTCTATCCTTTCCTGCTCCAAATTTGCATAACAACAAAACATCAAATTCATTCAAATAATAATCTATATAACAGGGAAAGTGTAGATGGACAAATCAATAAATGAATAAAAAAATATATTAGTCAATAACAACACAAAATGCAGTTTTTAAATGAAAGTTTTTATTATTAAGAGAGAAAAAATAGAAATCTGCATGGCTGATCTGTGTGAAAAAGGGATTGCCCCTGCGTTAAAACATAACTGAGCTTTATTGAGATCTATAGTCTATAAAAGGTTATAAAGCCATTTCTGAAGCCTTAGGACTGCAGCCAAACACAGTGAGAGCCATCATCCACAAATGGCGAAAACATGGAACCGTGGTGAACCTGAATGACCCCAAGAGAGCAGCGAGGACTCATCCAAGAGGTCACAAAAGACTCCACAACAACATCCAAAGAACTTGCTGTAATAAATGGAACCATGAATTCGGCTGTCTACTAAAAATCCAGAAGGTAAATGACTGCCATCTGTTTGTGACCTTAAGCGGAAATCAACTTGGGGTTGTTCTGCAGCAGGACAATGATCCAAAACACACCAGCAAGGTGGCAAAGTGTCTGATTACCTTTTCTCTATTGCTCGTTTGTGCCGTTTCCTTTCTTCTTGTAATTTTTAAAATAATATTGTGACTTCATTCCATTCCATTATTCTTGTAATATCACAATTACATATTTCTCAATATAATTTTCCAAAAATTGCAACTTTATCCTTTGTTTTGTTACTAATATTTTGAAAATAATTATGGAAATTATTGTGATGTTTTTTCTTACAGCATTACAACATTGTGCTTGTAAATGTTTTTTTGTTAGAGAGACAGGCCGCACCTATCCATAAACTGCAGGTGTCCACATTCCAACATGAGAAAATGTTAATAATTGTTTTTTCCAAACAGTGCATGTAATGTGACTAACCTACCAGAAAAGTAATTACTCGCCAATAAAACCACTAAAATTGTGTTAGCCAGCGTCACATTTGAACAGCCCTATACTTCCTTCATCATACACTTTGTCAGCCGCTCTGTCTTTCGTTGGAGTCACTTTTGTCTTCAGCCAATAAGCCATTCAGCTTGAGCTGTCCTCTTCATCATGCAGTAGTCCAGCCTTTACAAAAATGTCTTCTCTTGGCTTAATTGGCTTAATTAATACATATTGTAAAATAAAAATTCTTAAATTCAACTGTAAATTTATGTTTATTAGTTATAGGAAAGCATTTTAGTATTCAACCACTGGACTTGGTGCCAGCGACTAGTCCAGAGTGTACCCCGCCTCTCGCCTGAAGTCAGCTGGGAAAGGCTCCAGCATACCCGTGACCCTAGTGAAGATAAGCAACATACAGTGAAGAAAATAAGTATTTGAACACCCTGCTATTTTGCTATTTCTCCCACTTAGAAATCATGGAGGGGTCTGAAATTTTCATCGTAGGTGCATGTCCACTGTGAGAGAGATAAACTAAAAAGAAAAATCCAGAAATCACAATGCATGATTTTTTAACAATTTATTTGTGTGATACAGCTGCTAATAAGTATTTGAACACCTGAGAAAATGAATGTTAATATTTGGTACAGTAGCCTTTGTTTGCTATTACAGAGGTCAAACGTTTCCTGTAGTTTTTCACCAGGTTTGCACACACTGCAGGAGGGATCTTGGCCCACTCCTCCACACAGATCTTCTCTAGATCAGTCAGGTTTCTGGGCTGTCGCTGAGAAACACGGAGTTTGAGCTCCCTCCAAAGATTTTCGATTGGGTTCAGGTCTGGAGACTGGCTGGGCCATGCTAGAACCTTGAGATGCTTCTTACGGAGCCACTCCTTGGTTTTCCTGGCTGTGTGCTTCGGGTCGTTGTCGTGTTGGAAGACCCAGCCACGACCCATCTTCAATGCTCTGACAGAGGGAAGGAGGTTGTTCCCCAAAATCTCACAATACACGGCCCCAGTCATCCTCTCTTTAATGCAGTGCACTCGTCCTGTCCCATGTGCAGAAAAACACCCCCAAAGCATGATGCTACCACCCCCATGCTTCACAGTAGGGATGGTGTTCTTCGGATTGTACTCTTCATTCTTCTTCCTCCAAACACGCTTATTGGAATTATGACCAAAAAGTTCTATTTTGGTCTCATCTGACCATAAAACTTTCTCCCATGACTCCTCTGTATCATCCAAATGGTCATATGCAAACTTAAGACGGGCCTTGACATGTGCTGGTTTAAGCAGGGGAACCTTTCGTGCCATGCATGATTTCACATCATGACGTCTTAGTGTATTACCTACAGTAACCTTGGAAACGGTGGTCCCAGCTCTTTTCAGGTCATTGACCAAGTCCTGTCGTGTAGTTCTGGGCGGATTCCTCACCTTTCTTAGAATCATTGAGACCCCACGAGGTGATATCTTGCATGGGGCTCCACTCCGATTGAGATTGACCGTCATGTTTAGCTTCTTCCATTTTCTAATGATAGCTCCAACAGTGGACCTTTTTTCACCAAGCTGCTTGGTAATTGCTCCGTAGCCCTTTCCAGCCTTGTGGAGGTGTACAATTTTGTCTCTGGTGTCTTTGGACAGCTCTTTGGTCTTCGCCATGTTACAAGTTAAAGTCTTACTGATTGTATGGGGTGGACAGGTGTCTTTATGCAGCTAACGACCTCAAACAGGTGCATCTGATTCAGGATGATACATGGAGTGCAGGTGGACTTCTAATGGGCAGACTTACAGGTCTTTCAGGGTCAGAATTCTAGATGATACACAGGTGTTCAAATACTTATTTGCAGCTGTATCACACAAATAAATTGTTAAAAAATCATGCATTGTGATTTCTGGATTTTTCTTTTTAGTTTATCTCTCTCACAGTGGACATGCACCTACGATGAAAATTTCAGACCCCTCCATGATTTCTAAGTGGGAGAAATAGCAAAATAGCAGGGTGTTCAAATACTTATTTTCTTCACTGTAGAAAATGGATGGACTTGGTGCCAGTTACTAGCAGGCATCTAAAGTCACAGCCAAGTGGAAAAATTTAGAACCAATAATGTGATGATTAATGATGATTATTGTCTGTACCGATAGGTACTGTCTGACACCTGTGGCGGCCACGAGGAGGAGAATCGATCTGGGTTTTGTCTGGAAACTACATATTTGCATGTAATATTTAGATATACAGAAATAAAATGAGGTAACACAGAAAGCCGTCTTCATTCTAGCTCTGGTTCTGTGACATCAAAGCATTTGATTTCCCCGAAACTCAGCATCTAAAATTAGTAGGTTTAAAGGAAGTGTGGGTGTTCTTCAGAGGGGGCGAAAGCAAAGACTCTCTTGAGTCAATTTAACAACACACAGTGTGGACTGTTCAAATTTGTAATACCAGATTAAATACCAGAATATCAATGATATTCCTCTTTTGTATAACGTCAAAAATGATGAAACTTTCATTGTAAACTACATTTTACATTGAAAATGTGATCAATTTAAATTCCTCAACATAATACTAATACTACAAACGGTTAGTTCATTACAAAAACTACCAAATGATGGCTCATGTGATTTTTTTGTCTTATCTCATTTAAAGCTAATTTTAATAATTTTTCTATTCTTGACAGATATAGTTAGATATAAATGTAAGTAATAAATGTTCTCGAACAAACAGGACCGGAAAAAAAATATATATATATATATATATATTGTATGTATATATATATATAGTCATCAAATAACCCAGCATGCATGTGTTTGGAATTTATTTATTTAGTATTTATTTATTTTGAATAATTACATTATTGTGAAAATATGTATGTATGAAAAATGTATATATGTATGTATGTATGTATATATATATACACATATTGTTTGTTATATATAATATATATAAACACACAGTTTTTCATATATATGTATATGTATATATATATATATATATATATATATATATATATATATATATATATACACATATTGTTTGTAATATATAATATACACACAGTTTTTCACAATAATGTAATTATTTTAAATAAATAAATGCTAAATAAATAAATTGTTGACTCCAAATTGTCCATCGGTATGAATGTGAGTGTGAATGGTTGTTTGTCTATATGTGCCCTGTGATTGGCTGGTGAACAGTCCTGGGTGTACCCTGCCCAAAAGTCAGCTGAGGATAAGGTATAGAATATTGATGGATGGTGTTTTTGGTGTCTGTATTGTGTCCTTGTCAAGTTAAATTTAGAAAGTTGACCTATAAAATACTGTAGTAATTCATTTTAACTTTTTCATCAGTTATTAAGTTGAATCCATTAAGAACAATTGCATTCATGATCACTTACTCCCTTTAAACGTGCGACAAGAAATGAACAATGGCGACATCTAGAGGAAAGCATTAAATAATGCAGCTCATCGCTCTTTTTTTTTTTTACTTTCAGGGGACAAATATTTCTGCAAAATAAAGCTTGTCTTAGTATTGTCACCAACTTCATTCAGAGGTGCATTAAATCATAATATACAATTACAACCATGTTTCAGTAAATAATTAGCTTTAGTAATGCCTGAATGTACACTACCGCACAAAAGTTAGGGATCACTTGCAAATTTATTTGTTTTCTAAAGAAAAACATTTTTATGCATTTCACAAACATTTGTATCCATTTCACAAACAATTAAAATGAATCAGATGATTTTCAAAGAACGATCTACATTTTGGCATCAAGGCCTACTATCAACAACTGTGAGTCCTTTGCATCAATCTCCTGGCATGGCTGCTAATCCAAGTTAATCATTTTATAAGGTTAATAGATTATTCAAAACTAAAATCTCTTACCATGCTGTTAACTACTCCCTTCAGAGAGCAGCACAAAGTGGGTCTAACAAGGACAGAAAAGCACAACTGTGCAAGAAGACAAATATCTGAGAGTTTGTAGTTTAAGACAAAGACGCCTCACAGGTCGTCACCCGGCAGCTGCACTAAATAGTAGCCGTCAAACACCAGTGTCAGTATCAACAGTGAAGCGGCCACTTCAGGACTCAGCCCATCATTCTCAATCGTTATGTAAGACATGACCACATGTGTCGTTCTCCTTCCTGTGCATTGTAAAGATATAAAAAGAGACAGGTGGACGACCTCACAGCTAGGAGACCAGGGTTCAATTCCTCGGCCCAGTGTGGAGTTTGCATGTTCTCCCCGTGCATGCGTGGGTTTTCTCCGGGTACTCCGGATTCCTCCCACATTCCAAAAACATGCTAGGTTAATTGGCCACTCCAAATTGTCCATAGGTATGAATGTGAGTGTGAATGGTTGTTTGTCTATATGTGCCCTGTGATTGGCTGGCCACCAGTCCAGGGTGTACCCCGCCTCTCGCCCGAAAGACGGCTGGGATAGGCTCCAGCACCCCCATGACCCTCGTGAGGATAAGCGGTAGAAAATGAATGAAAAACAGCAAAGTGGAATGTAATTTGAATACCTTTAAATGCTGAAAAGTCTTGACCTCTTTCTAAATACACTCCATTATAAAACAATATGCTTGTTTAATATGTAAATGCATTGCATCCAATCAATGAATCTACAAAAAAAATCTATATATTTTTGATCTAATTGTAGTGCAATTCATTTGGTTTGAAAACAAAAACTAGCTTTAGGGGTGTTCATAGGAAGAAGTTTATGATGTAATCACACACAGGAAAGGCAAAAAGGGGTGAGAGAGGGAGCGAGAGAGCATGAGGGAGAGAAGATTGTTGTTCAATCAGGCACTCTTTCTCTTTTTATCCCCCGCAGCATCTCTTCAACCCACACATCAAAAAAGAAGGTAAGGAGCAAATTCTTCCGTATAAACTTTTAAACGTGTCTTTAAATGCTGGCTTGTATGCATACATACAGAAAGGGTGTTGTGTAATCCTTAACGTTCCTCAAATGTCAATAATGTAACCTGTATGGAATTCTGAGATGTTCAATGTGCTCTGGTATGGAGACCAAAGTAGGTGTGCTCCCATGCCCACTGTGGACAAGCAGGTGAGGTGTAGGTGCATGTTTGTACAGGGCCCCGAGGCAGCATTGACTCGAAGAAATAATAACATATTTTTCTCTCAAGTCATGACTTTGTAGAACAACTGGCACATGCACAAAGTGTGTTTCAATAGATGGAATGAAGTTTATTAAGGAGAAAATACACTTGGTTCCACAATGTTCTATATGTAGTCTATTTACGGATTAGAGTGATGCATGATCTACTTATGTATGATTTAGGTTATGACACATTCATGCAAGATAAAGTAGGAAAGGTCAGCCAGAAAAGATTTAAGATGCATTATAGACTCTGCAAACATACGGAAGTTTGTATGTGGTATTTATGTGATGTGGCAATCTGTGGCCCAATGAGACATGAAATTCATGTTCATATGCAATCTTGCATGATGGGCGGGTTACTTCATTCTCAGTGGAAATATGAATTGAGTTGATGCTTTTTTTGTGAATAAACTATTCATTCATTTTCTACTGCTTTTTCCTCACGAGGGTCCGGGGAGGGGGTGCTGGAGCCTATCCCAGCTGTCTTTTGGCGAGAGGCGGGGTACACCCTGGACTGGAGGCCAGCCAATCACAGGGCACATATAGACAAACAACCATTCACA
Organism: Doryrhamphus excisus; assembly: GCF_037039965.1. Lineage (NCBI taxonomy): Eukaryota > Metazoa > Chordata > Actinopteri > Syngnathiformes > Syngnathidae > Doryrhamphus > Doryrhamphus excisus. The sequence goes on from NC_136369.1 coordinate 5,732,870, forward strand.
CTCACATTCATACCTATGGACAATTTGGAGTCGCCAATTAACCTAGCATGTTTTTGGAATGTGGGAGGAAACCGGAGTACCCGGAGAAAACCCACGCATGCACGGGGAGAACATGCAAACTCCACACAGAGATGACGGAGGGTGGAATTGAACCCTAGCTGTGAGGTCTGCGTGCTAACCACTCGGCCGCCGTGCAGCCCAACAAAATAGAATGTTCAAAAAGTACTCAGTTGCTGCAACATTGTTAATCACCTCAAGAATTTGGCATTTGGGAATTTTGCTCCAGCTGGTGAAGATGGCTGATCCGCTGTCTGGAACTGATGTCCATTTTGTCAGCTTTCCTTGCTACCCATCCCCAAATGTTCTCAAATGGATTTAGATCAGGGGAACACACTGGATTGTTGGATTGTCCTTTGGAAAAAGTCATTTGTCCTTAAAAAATTAACCTAGCATGTTTTTGGAATGTGGGAGGAAACCGGAGTACCCGGAGAAAACCCACGCATGCATGGGGAGAACATGCAAACTCCACACAGAGATGGCCGAGGGTGGCATTGAACCCTGGCCTCCTTGCTGTGAGGTCTGCGCGCTAACCACTCAACCACCGTGCCGCCCATGAATAAACTAATCATACAAAATGTTTTCTCTGTTTCAGAATGGTCATGGCCTCCATGGCCGCCGTAAATGACACATACAAGATGGACCAACTTGTGACCGCCTCAAGCAGCCCCACAAGTTCTTGGCAGTCGGAGGCAAACCGTGGAGTCCAGATTGCAGCGACCCTGCTAATTTTCCTGGTATATATTGTATGAAAATGCATGAAATGACAGAAATAATAATTCTCTAAATGTTTCCTCCACAAGGTGGGCATACCTTTGAATGTGCTGGTGGTTTGGGCACTCGGACATAGTCGCCGACACCTCGTTCGCAGAGGCAGCAGCAGAGAGACGCGTGCCGCAAGCAGTTTTCGAATCTACGTTCTCAACCTTGCTCTAGCCGACCTGGTGCTAGTTCTTCGGACCCCCCTCATGTTGGGCTACTTAGCCCACAACAGCAGCTGGCCGTTCGGCTTCGCCCTGTGCCGTCTCGTCATGTTCCTGCGAGGCTTAGGGTTGTACGCCTCAGCCTTCCTGGTTTGCGCTGTGGCCCTGGAACGTTGCCTGTGCCTCCTGAGGCCTGTATGGGCTCGACTGCGCCGCCCCGCCTGGGCTGTTCCTTTGGCCTGTGCCTTGTTATGGGTACTTGCCACCATTCTGTCTGCTCCGTACCTCCACAGTGCTGTTCTAAAGGAAAACAACAGCACGCTCCAGTGCTTGGAGAGCGGAAAGTTTGACACAGGGTTGTTTGTCTCTGAGACTGTCGCAGGTTTCATCTTGCCCCTACTGGTGTTTTTGGGAAGTAATTTGGCAGTTTTATTCACTATTAAGCAAGCAGGACCCGTGACACCGACTTCTTCATCCCCTTCAGTTTCCCGCAAGATGACTAGGATGTACCATGTTCTCTTCTTCACCATGTTGCTCTTCCTTATAGGGTGGGTGCCCTACTTTGTGTGCCGGCTACTGCGGGCCCTTGCTGAAGGACTACCCGAAAGGGCTGCACTATACAAAAGGGCATCTTATGGAACATACATCTCTCTCTACCTGGTCTACACCAAGAGCGCTCTTAACCCTGTGCTGTATGTGTTTGCCGCCAGGGGCCTCGGTCGTGCCGTACGAGCTTCGGTCACCTCTACCATTGTACGACTCTTCACAGATGACAGTGCTGAGTCCATACGGAGCAAATCACTCAAAAACTCACAGGTCTAGCCGCCAATGTTAGAATCTTCACTCTGAGGAAGTCATAAAGCCATTATTTAAAAAGACTTTTGCATCTTTACAACACAAAAAACAGCAGAATCAGTCACAGCAAGGATTTCCCTGCCGTGAAAGTATAAAGATGATGCTTAGATTCGGTAACAGATTCCATACAGTGGCTTAGATAAGCATCAAAGGGACGCAAAATACTCGACTCTAGTAATCCCTCATTTATCACATGAATTGGTTCCAAACCTGACCATATAAATGACCTTCCGCCTTTTGGTAGTTTGAGCATAGAAAACCTGTTTATGACATCTCCAGGTCCTGGGTATGGTGGAGGCTAGTTAGAGCTACAAGGATACAGCCAGGCTATTCCTGACCCAGAATCAGAAACCTGCATGAACGCCACAATATCCTACATCAGAGTCAGTCCTTTGGTGGAATAACTGTTTTAGAAATGCAAAGAAATACAGCTGAAATAGGTGAGGATTCTGGGTGATCTAGAAAGCTTTATATGCTGGTTATTGTGTGTAGCTGCTCTATAGGAGTCCACAACTCAATACAAAGGACCAAAATGAGCATAATAGGTTTCCTTTAAAGAAAATCACTTAAGTTGTTATGGAAGCCAAAAAGCAAGGAGCTTTCGAGTATGATGCAGTTTTGCATAGAAAGCAACAATAAATAAGATGACTATTTGATGTGGGATCATTTTATTATTCTTACATATGCAGTTTTTTTCTGAATTACTTTCAAATGTGATTTTTCAAAGTTTTTTTTTTTTTAGTAATGTGGTAAAACACAGTGACTTTGATTATCACATTTCTGCAGCTATTTAAGTTTGCAATACTTATAATGTGCCAAAATTGTTCCTTTTAGTATTTCTTTTCTAAAAAAGTAGCAGCTATTTGCCTTCTGAACAAGGAGCACAACGGACAGGGAACAAAGTTTCATAGCTGATCCAAATGTTTGTGTGCATGGGTAAGCAGGGCCTTTGCATTTGCATGAACAGCTTCTGATTTTTGAAAAATTTCTCCCAATTTGCGAGCAGTGTTGTCAGTCTGTGTCGGGTACTTGCTTTCTCAAACGAACCTGAGAAAAAATAAAGACACCAAGAACTGCGGATTGGATGTGTTGACTGTTGACTTTTGAAACTCAGTGTTTCCCATATAGACATACATTCATTTATTTGTGGCGGTCAAAATTTATATGAATCCAGCACCCAGCTGACATTCCATTAAACCATATTTTCACACTGTCAGCCACATTTTTGCTGTGTGCTTTTTGGATGTTTTTCTTCTTCTTCTTCCTCTTTTTTACACAATACAGTGAGGAAATTACTCCACCGATACTATTTAGACCTTCCAGTTCCTCTAAAAAAAGGAATGCAATTCCGACACTTTCACCACATTTTCTGAGGAGGCTGATCATTATAAATTCCTGAATGAAAACAGCTATTCTGCAATTGGTACTTGTGAAACACATTCAAGGTATTGTGAAAGCATGCGCCACTCATGCTTACCTCTAAAGTTGTTTCATTTTTCGATGGTGCAAGAGAGGGTAGGCGGAGGACTGATTGATGGCGTCTCTGTAAAATCTGTATGAATAGACGGGATTAGTCAACATGTATCATAATAACAGTAACAATAACACAATAACAGTCTATTTCATTAATATACTATAGCTGCAGCAAAGGCAGATTTGTAATATTTACAACCACATATCACTCTGGACACGTGCCTGCCGACGTGTGTCAGCTTCTGCATGTCAGTAACAGAAATATTTATTATACACCATGACTGTCTTTGATGTAAATATCAAGTGGATCAAGAGGGGAGACGCATGGAGTAGCACGCTGCTTGGACACAAACCGGGGCCTGATCACCCCCGGTTGGGTCGCCTAGGTGAGGGTGTCTGAAGATCAAAGACCCGAAACACCCAATGACCGTAGGTCCTTCACTGAGGATGTGTCCAAGCCGCACCCTTTGAGGTGTTTCATCAATCTAATCTCACATCATTATTCTTGCTAATCGGAAAACAAAATACAGACAAATATCACACTAGAAGCACTTGCAATACTGCTGCATGCTGAAAGGGGTCAGACTTGCATGAGTAAGGAAGGCCCTTGTCACTGCCGTTCTTCCATAGAGGAAAAGCCAGCAGTTTATTTGTTTTTTGTGACAACAGAAGCAAGAGCTAGCGGAAAGTCAAATCTATTCAGGATATTTGTATGCTCTGCTGAATGAAAGCATGAATTCCATTGCCAAGATGAACTATATCAGGGGTGTCAAACATACGGCCCGCGGGCCGGATCCGGCCCGTCTGGTGGTTTGGTACGGCCCGGGGAAGAAAGCTGCATTGTATAAAAAAAATATGAATTTTCTTTAAAATTTGTAGTTCTTGTATTATCCGCTAGGGGGCGCAGTGTTTTAGTACGTGCAGACAACATGAAAGCAACACTGAGGACTGAGAACTAAGACCACCTTGACCTGGTAATATTGAACGTCTGTACAGCATCTATTGGCGACAATTGCATTATCTACTTTTCTGTTTGCCTCGCACCCTCATCAGCAAAATGTCTTTGTCAAAAAGGAGAAAAGTAGACACAGAGTGTCGGACTTTTCAAAAAAAATGGACATGTTCTCATATGTTCACGGAGGTGAATGGGAAACCCGTGTGCCTGGTGTGCCAGCAGCAAGTTTCGGTGCTTAAAGAATACAATATTCGGCGCCATTACGAAACTCAGCATGGTGAAAAAACAGTTTGCATGGAGAATTGAGAAAACAGAAGGTAAATGAAATGGCGTGTCTGAAGAAACAGCAATCTGTTTTCACCCGGAGCCGAGAAGCCAGTGATGCTGCGGTGAAAGCCAGCTACCTAATTGCGAGCCAAATAGCAATGGCATCAAAGCCGTACAGTGATGGAGAGTTCATCAAAAACTGCTTGCTGACGGCTGCTGAAATTGTGTGTCCTGAGAAGCGACATGCTTTCGCCAATATAAGCTTGACAAGAAATACCGTGGCAGACAGGATTTCGGAACTCTCTGCAGATTTGGACCACCAACTAAAACGCAAAGTGGGGTCATTTGTGGCATTTTCTGTTGCGATTGATGAGAGTACTGATATCACGGACGTCGCTCAACTGGCCATATTCATTCGTGGAGTTGACAAGACTTTGAATGTCACAGAGGAGTTTCTCGAGCTGGTGCCGATGATCGACACCACAACAGCTGAGGACATTTTCAGCTCCGTCGTTGGAGCGCTGGACAGAGTCGGAGCGGACTGGTCACGCGCCGTAAGCCTGGCTACTGATGGTGCGCCGTCAATGATCGGTAAAAAGGCAGGTGTTGTGACAAAGTTCAGAGATAAAGTACAAGCCGCAAATGGGGGAGGTAATTTTTGGACATTTCATTGCATTTTGCATCAGGAGGCATTATGCAGCAAATCGCTAAGAATGGATCACGTCATGGAGGTGGTTGTCCGAACTGTTAATTTCATCCGAGCCAGAGGTCTCAATCATCGTCAATTTGACAGCTTTCTCAGTGACTGTAACATTATCCATGGTGTGCCTTATCACACGAACGTACGATGGTTAAGCAGAGGTGCTGTGCTAAAGCGCTTCTTTGATTTACGTGATGAAATCGGACAATTCATGGAGAAAAAAGGTAAACCTGTTAAGGAATTACAGTGCCATCTGTGGCTGCAGGACCTTGCGTTTATGGTTGACATCACTGAGCACTTGAATATTCTTAACAAAATGTTGCAGGGACGCAAAAAAATCGTAACACAGTATTATGACAGCATACGTGCATTCAAGTTAAAGCTCGGGTTATGGGAGACGCAGGTGGCAAGCGGTGACCCTGCTCATTTTCCCTGTTTAAAAGATATGTGCGCAGCAAGCGTTAATTCTGACGTGAAACGGTACAAAGAGAAGATTTCAGGGCTGTTGATGGAGTTTGAGAAAAGATTTCAGGTTTTTAGCGAACTCGAAACAGATTTTGCAGTTTTTCGCTCACCATTCACAGTCAAAGCTTCTGATTTGCCCGTTGCCATGCAACTTGAAATCATTGATTTGCAGTGTGATGTAGAACTGAAGGACAGATTTGCCTCTGTAAGCTTGGACACATTTTACAAGTACCTCCTACCAGGCTATCCCACATTGACAGCACTAGCTGCTAAAACATTGTCCATGTTTGGGACAACCTACCTTTGTGAGCAAGTTTTCTCACTAATGAACATTAATAAAACAAAGCTGCGCTCAAAGCTCACACATAAGCATTTGAATGAGATTCTGAAATTGGCTGCTTCTCAGGACATGATGCCTCATATTCATGCACTTGTGCAGGATAAACGATGTCAAGTTTCAAGGGCAAATTCCAAGCAAGACGAATAATTGCTATGAAAGTTATTCATTTGTTCAAATTGCTTTCCAGATGTTGAAAAACAGTGTTTTTAAGTTCCACAAGGCTGGTATAAATGTTTTTGGAACATTGTTACTATTTCTGTGATCAGTTTTATGTACAACACACTTAAATATATGTTTAACTGTGTAAAAGTGTTGTTAAAATTGCACATACTTTATTTATGTTCTTATGTTATTCTCTTGTTCATAATATATTGTTCATAATGTAAAAGGAAAATTCTGTTAATAAACATTTTGATAATTTACTCATTCTTTGCACTAATTATTAGTATTAGTGACTAATACAATGGAAAAAAGTGGGCTTATTGTTAGTTCCATGTAATTTTGCAATGAGTTTACTGGTCCGGCCCGCTTGATCTCAAATTAAGCTGTATTCGGCCCGCAGACCAAAGGAAGTTTGACACCCCTGAACTATATAATCAAATTCACTTGGAGGTAATCGCACTTTTGCAAGAAAATATCAGAAAAGAAAGGCTGCATGTACTTTACACAGATAAAAGGTAAGAATATTTTTTTCCACTTAATAAAATTTTTAATAAATGGGACTAAGAGGTATTTCAAAACAATTGAATAGTAATTTTAAATTAATGGAGTAATTTTTTTTTATGAATATTTTTTGTTATCCTCTTCATGAGCAACATTCAAATAATAAAACTCCACGAAAGTCAGTGCCTCATCACCCATGAACCTCACCGCAGGTCACTGCTTCAATCTGGCTGTCAAATATCCGGTGGTGTAATCGCAAACGCAGAATTGTTAATTTTAAAAAAGCAAACATAAAACAGATCTGGTGAATTGGTAGAAGTCAGTTTACCACTAAATTTGGAAGACTGTAGTTGTCATTACTTAAACACAGTGATTGTGAAACATCATCAGACGGCTGGAAACAGACCAAGAACATCGTATCAAATGTCTTGCATGTGATATTCTAAGTTCAAGAAGCAATAAAGGTAATGTTAGTTTTGGGCACAGACTGCAATGTATTACTAAACGTCAGGGATACTACAGTCCTTCACATGGTATCCTTTTTGAGTGTGATACATATCCATTTCTGTATTACAAGACTATTCATAATTTATTATAACTAATGCAGGACTTTGTATGGAATAACTCGGATTATTGTGTACCTTTTTGTAATCCCCAGCATCATTCCACTCTTCACTTCTTAATTTTGATTGTGTAATCAGTTTGTGTGCCCCTCGCACCTCCTTAGCGTTCTCCTCCTCTTCTTCTACTCGTTCCCTCAGAGACCTGCATGCATTCTCCAAAGACGACATCTGCTCCTCTGTGCTCTCCAGCGCACTAAGCACAGATTCAAGGTCTTTCTGGAAACAACACCATGATTTGACTCTTGGGTTGTTCATGGGGGTCCAAACTTTACACATACTGAACATTTTGCAAAAAGGTTCAAAGTTAGGTTTAATTGTATCTCTACAATGTGCCGTTGGACAAAATAAAAACAAGTTGCTGGGCCCCCACACTACACTTTGAACATTTATGGATGACACTCATTTAGTATAGACAAAAATAGTCAAGAGTTTCCATGTGTTGGAACTATTGCCTCTCACACAACCACCGTTCCAAATTTGCACCAACCCCACTTCATGCTCCTGACACAATACGATGACGATGACAATTTTGCACTTTGTAAAATTTGGGCTAACAAAAGAGAATAAACTCATTCATTCATTCATTCATTCATTCATTTTCTACCGCTTTTTCCTCACAAGGGTCGCGGGGGTGCTGGAGCCTATCCCAGCTGTCTTCGGGCGAGAGGCGGGGTACACACTGGACTGGTCGCCAGCCAATCACAGAGAGAATAAACTGAATTTCTTAAAATCAAGTTAATAGCGCTGAACGCAGTGAGATTTAAAACCAGATCTAATCCAACCTCAGAAACTCTCACCTCAAGAGAGCTCAGAGTCTGCTTTCCGACTGCTGACTTGTTGCGTTCCTCCTGGTTGCGCTGTGATAAATGTCCTAACTCTTCCTGTTTCTTTACTGGGACTTGAAGTTCTGCACAATGAGTTAGGAACCTAGGGGAAACATTTTGAAAAATATAACAGATGGCTTTGACTGAATCATTCTGACACAATTCTATTAACCCTACTATTGAAGGGTTATAAATACCACAAATACTCAAAAACAAACATTTATGCTAGTGTTTCCAACGTATTACTTACCTGTTTTTCAGAATATTTAAATGTCCCTGGGTCTCCCTCTTCTCCGTCCGTCTCAAAACAAGAGTTTCTCTGTGAACATAGTAGGGTAAAATACTGTACAGTATATAACAGTAATAATGTACATGGTGATGAACCAAATGTCAATAAATGGGACTCAGATATTAAAATTGCTTAACAACACAGCCAAACCCACAGTATTGCCAGGTCCATCATGTTCTCCAGTGCAATGATGGAGGACCTCCCGATCTTCTTTAGGTTTCCTTGACCGTTGACCTTGCGGGAGACTGTTGAACCGAGCAGCAAACAAGGGAAGCACGCTTGTAAGATATACAGTAGGAATGGACTGGTTTCCCTTTTTAAAATACATTATATGTCTATGACAAATGACATGCAGATATGCATTCGCATTCATTTTTGTGAATGAATTGTACAAACACATTCACTGACCAAAACATTAGGAAAAACCTGCACTCTCAAGGCATCCACTACAACAACTATATCAAAAATATAAAGATAATGACAACACCCAGTTTTAATTGACAAGGGTCTTAATAGTTAACTATTCAATTGACATGGTAGTTAAAATGTACAGCAAGAGAAGTAATTCAGACCTTTTCTTTTCTTTGGCGATTTCTGGCTAGTGTTCTTGTCATTGCCGTCACTGAGTGGGGAACCCTGAAGTAAAAAATATCACATTAGTCTAACATGTCTAACTGTAAGTACCTAAAGCCGACACAGAGAGTTAAGACTTTATCTTACCGGATGACCTGTTGATGGATTAATCTTTTTAGATTTAGTCTTGCTTTTCAGATTGGGTACTTTAGATGCTCCTCGTTTAGAACCGCGTACTGGCTCCATTTAATTAGCATTTAGGTCTTTTTAGCAGTACTTCGATACATTCATAACAAAGTTACAAGATGGTCGCGTTTATTTACAGTATGTCGTTTCCGCGCCTGTTTTCGAAGTGTGTCCAAACGCGCATGCGTATTTTAAAACCTTATCCCTCAACATTTATCACAGGCAAATTTTCCCTTTTGCAAAATACCCCCGCCCAGACAACAGAAATAACAAAAATAAAGAAAATGCCTTGTGTTGTTTTCATCCTGTATACCTAGAATTTGTGTCTGGAATGGTCCCCTGAGACAAATCATAAAACACGTCCTCAAGTGACGGGAATGCATAAATGAGTACAACCTGTCAGTACAAAAGCAGGGCAAATTTAGAACATATCCTCCCAAGAGCAGCGCAGTAGCCATTTTCAGCCCATTGGTCAAAGGCACATACAAAAAATAAAAAAATACAAGAAAATGAGGAAAAACGACGAAAAGTTAAATGTTGGTTATATGCGTCATGTCGCCTTTTTCTTAACTGGTTTGGTTTTGCCCTCTTTCCTTTTTGATTTTTCAGTGTGCAATATTAGTTGGAAGACGTCTATACACTCCTGATCTATAGGCAATTTAGGGTTCAAAAGATTTATTTAAATCATGTGCTTTTTACAAACTACAAGTGCTATGTACTTCAACTATTTAGTCATATTTTATACATGGTTGTTGAAAGGTATATGATCATGTTTCAGTATTCAAGGAACATCATCGCCGAACAGGAAAAACCCAAAAGTAATGGCAAACATGCCCTTCTTGTGTTTGTTTTAATTCTATCTGTATGCAATTGAGTCTACACATGTTTTCACTTTGAAAGACAGTTTTTATTTTTTTGATGAGGTAAAATCACATTGAGGCAAAAATATTGTCAGAGTGTCAAAACAAGACCAAGAGGGTGAAGAAAATAAGTGAAAATGCATAATACGAAGTTGAAAGACTCGTATATTCACAAAAACAGAAGCCTTTTAAGTGCAAGGTCCTTCCAGTTGCATTGAGGATAAGTGTCTTTGTGGACTCAGACCCTCCCGGGGATGTAAAATTTTCCTGTGAAGCGTCCATGATTCTTCAGGTCAAGCGGGCTGAGGACCTTCCTGATACCAAGCATGTTCCCTTGGACGACCCTCTTGAAGGTCCATGGGTTCTGGTTATTCTGCTCCATATCAATCTGGTTCTGTTTGAAGGCTTCTAAGCTCTCTCTACTCATCACCTGCAGGAGACATAACGTCAGAAAAAAATAAGAACTGCAGTTCTTCAAAATTATCCATTAAGATCTGCATAGAAATGATGAACAATACTTTTTTTTTTTTTTTTTTTTTGTCCCGTCCAGCCATTTGGGCAGATAGTATTGTTGATCTAAATGCCCTTACATGCTAGACAGATTTGCTCTGTGTCAGGAAAGGTGTTGGCTACAACTTCCCTGTACCATGAAATTTTATTTGCCGTTATTTGATGTTTTTGTTATGCCATTTGGAGCGACTGGACCGGAGCAAGAAGAAGAACAGAAAAGAAGAGGAGAGAAGAGAAAGGTGGGGTCGGGAGGGGGGGGCAGTAGAGGGAGAGACAAAAACAGCAGCAACAAGAATTTCCAAAGCAACAACAGTGACAAACAGAACAATGATGAACAATACTAACTAAATAATAAAAAAATGTTTTGTGCTTTTGTTTTATCTCCAGTACCCCCACTTGAGAACCACTGTACTAATGGCACGCATCAAATTGTGCAAGTGTACCTATTGTCGCAGCTGGTGAGTCTCACCTTAGCAGGAAATGGAAGCTTTTTGGCTATTTCTATTAAGTAATGCTCCACTTCCTTAAGCTCCACCTTTCCTCCCACTTCGATAATAAGGCGACCGCAGCGAACAGGTGTCACATAGTGGTCAATGGCTCCTTTGCCTCCACCCATGCGCTGACCGAGCCCTTTTCGCGTAATGGGCTTGTAGGGGGCGTTAATGCGCCAGCGAGCAAATGTAGTGCTGGCATCCATCTTGCGGTTGACTGTTAGGCGGATCATCTCCATGTGTCCCCAGTGGAGGTAGCCCCCGCCCATTGCCTGAGCATCAGCAAGAGAAGGCAATTAAAGGTGACAATTATGTGTATTTATCCTAGTGTAAAATATATGACCTTACCACTACGGCATACTGTCCAGTTGTGAAGGTATTTGCTGCCCGAGCAGGACCTTGGATGTCTCGCAGCCTTTTCATCTCTTTCTTTGCTTTTTTAAAGTTGGGTACTTTGTTCATGAACTTTAGTTTGGGTTTCTGTGGCAGCGTCACATCTTTAAGGATGCAAAACAACAGTAAACTGACAGGATTTTGTGTTATAATGTTGGAGCTACATGCTCAGATATGGAACGTGCTTTGAAGGAAATCCAACTAAATATGATTAAATAATAAGTTAAAAAATAAATTATTACCTCTGTAGTCAGGAGGGATTTCAAATGTATTCAGTCCGGCGGATAGAACTCTCAAGTGGCTGTGCAGGAATCCTGCAAACAAACGATACTGATGGCTTTTGCTGCATAAAACGATCACTTGACTGCATGGTTTTCCGTTTTTATAACCAGTTTGACAGCATATTGATCTTGATATAACACAAAACAAGCAGGATAATGAATTCATTCCTCAACCTACTGAACTGTTGACAAGAACGGAATTTAGCTATTTGACAGAAATAAGTTACCGTGTTGGTGACTGTGGGCACAAACTGCAGCCACGCTATCCACAGCAGCCTTTATTAGAGAAATCATCCTGTGAATCTTGATAAAGACACTATGAGTAATCGTAGATTAAGTTCATTTTAAGTGAAATTTTCATTTAATGAAAATTCCACGCTCTACGCAAGGTCGCGAGCGCCTAACCAAGATCGTCACTTCCGCTAATCTTCTTCTTCGCGTATTGTTCGGCACAAAGCTCTCATAGTGTGTTATTCCGCCACCTGCCGAGTAAAATTGTGGACGGTAATGTTAAACGGCAGCTTCATTGCACAGCCGTTATTTCTGCTGTTCTTAAGCTATTTATTCAGCTATTTCCAGATAATTAAAATATGAATCTATCAACTCCCCTGATATCATATACAGCACATTCATTTTTGGTCAAAATTTTAAAGCCAGTTGAAAAATTGCAACAATTTACATTTTGCAATGTTAGATCTTAAGGAGCTTCTCAGTAGACATTCAAAATACAAAAAGAAGAAATGTGAGTGAGACAAAAAAAAATGAGTAAGCAATTTATTGCAAACAACCATTGAAGTGAAATAGGCTGTTCTATCTAGGAGGCGAGTGCTCCAGGTGGTGAAGATGGCTTCACAGAGGGCACCCACTGTCTGGAACTGGTGACCATTTCTCTTACCTTCCTTCAACATCCATCTCCAAATGTTCTCCATTGGATTAGAATATTTACACAGGAAACATGACAGCATCGTGTGATAAAAAAAATATATATACAGTCACACGTCATCTAATTGAGGACAATGGTAGGATTTAAGATAAAGTTGTAGATATTAATGCTAAATGCCATGGTACAGTAGGTCATATTTGGGAATATTTTGAGGATCGATAGGACTCCGGACAATCATTTTCCCCCGCATGGCTCCCCTGTATATAACTTCAATCAGATCCATGAAATCCTGTTTGGTTTTGAAGCTGCCCACAAACTTGGTGTGATCTGGTGACCTGAAAGAGAGACAATTTTTTTCTCTAAGATTTCAATCTATGATTGTAAGGATATGCTAATTTATTATATGATTTATTAAGGCAAATTTATTGGATATTTGCTCATTAGAAAGGTGCTTCCAAAATATAGACGAATGGATTAGTTTTTGTTTTTGGTAAAATAAAATATATCTCACCCATAGTCCACTTTCATATGCTGTCCATTGAAAAAGAAAACCGTGGAGGGGATGTAACTGATGTCAAAGTATCTTGTGTAAATAGGAGCTTTATCCACGTCAACGATGTAGATGGACGCCATGTTACTCAGGTCATGGGCAGTTTTGGACAGCTACAAAAGAACACAAAATGCACCTTAACGTCCAGAGAATATTATTTTACGAATGTAGTTTTTAAATACTTACAATTTCATCTAGCAGGAGACAAACCGAGTCTTCATCTCTGCCAAACCTTAAAACAACCACCTTTTCTGCTATTACCTTGATGACATCGTCTATGTCTTTTTTGCAAGTCAATTTAGGCAAAAATAAACTCATTTTCAGTTTGTGGAAACCGGAGGAGGAAGCTGTCACGGAAGTGCAACACCGAGAAAGTTTCGTGTGGGAAGTGGAGTGTATACAAATTTTTGTGTCCACTAAAATAAATAATATTGTGAATTAAAGTCTTACAAATTGTATTTCACTGTGTAATATACGTAACTTAAAATATACGTGTGTGACAATAAAATACACATGATTGTGCTTATGATGTAATGCCAAGTGGAAAAAAGATGCTTTTCCGATGCGGTTGCAGTACGACTTATTACAGTGTGACACACAGAGACAACGTGACCTCCTCTCCACACTGTGTACAATGCATGGACGGCGTGATATGCTATGCATATGCAATTAATTGCCTGTTATGGACAAGTCACACAGCGCAACGGAATTTTCTACTTTAAAGACAGTCTGAAATAGGCAAAATCCTCCCTGTACGGTTTGTTGTTCTTGCGTCTCTTCCGGTTGCTGCAGCTAGTTGTACATACGCCCGATACCGTTGTTTTGCCATGTTTGGACGACTCTTGAATACACTATGTGTGAACGAACTATGGAAAAACACAAGTTTTGTGTTATCCCGTGTCATCAAGTGTGAAGGTACCAGGTTTTCACGACTCCTTGGTTCCTGCCATCCTCAATATGTCCTCAGTCGTCCCTTCAATACTGGTAGTCCAAGGAAACAGGAGAAAATTGACTTGGACAAATGGAAATTAGTAATGAAGTCCCAAGCTTCATCGGCTGAGAAAGAAGAGGATGAGGATGCAAGTGATGATGAGAAAGTGCCTGGAGAAGGCCTGAACAGTCTGGAGGCAACACGGGAGATGATTGCATTGTGGCGTCTATCTCGTAGACTGGTACCCGAAGAGATGACTGATGAAGAGTTAAAGATTGTGGCAGACCTCACTACAAAGTCTGCTAGAAAAAAGTACTTGAAGTACTTGGCCATCAAAGAAGGTCATAAAAGAGCACGTAAGGAGAAGCAGCAGAAGAAAGCGGAGGTGAGGGCAGCCTCGCTGGAGAATAAAGAACAAGATGGGGACCAGAAAGAATGTAAAAACACATTCCTTCTCCAGTTCTGGGGACGGAGCTCAGACCGTCTGTTCGGCTGGAGGAGTGCCCAGGCCATGGTGTTTGATCAGCCTCTTGTCTTTGACATGAGCTACGAGTCCAACATGTCCAGGCGGGAGATTGAAAACACCGTCTCCCAGCTTATGGAACTGGAAGGGTGGAACAGACGTGCCAATGAGCCTTACCACCTACACTTTTGTAACCTCCAGCCGGATGGAGCTTACATGAAGGAGCTCCTCAAGCGCTATGGCGCAGACGCCTGGGAGCGGCTGCTCATCACCAACACAGACCGCCAAGCAGTAGACCTCTTTCCTCGTGATCGCCTTGTTTACCTCACCGCAGATTCTCCCAATGTTCTTCGCACCTTTGACCATTCTAAAGTCTACATCATTGGTGCTCTAGTGGACAGGTCCATACTGTCTGGTGTGTCACTGGCCAATGCCAAGCGTCAAAAGTTGGCCACAGCCAGACTACCACTGGATGAGTTCCTTCACTGGGGGCTTGGAGCCAAAAACCTCACCCTGGACCAGATGATTCGCATCATGATTACCATCAAGGAAACGGGGAAATGGAAGGAGGCTCTGAAATTTGTGCCGAAGAGGAAGCATACCACAGATCTTGTACCAGGAGAGAATGAAAACAGGTTTTCAAAATTCCAAGGACAAAAACATACAAAGACTTTTCACGGTGAGGAGCAAAATGCATATAAATCCCACAGAGAGTCTGGGTCGACTTGGACAGACAAAGCATCTGGACCACCAAGAATCAGAGAAAAAACAGCTGCACCCAGACTACGGACATCTCTCAAGACCAGCTTGGAGGAGAGACGTGAAAGCAAAAGCAAGATGTGGTGGAATGATCCATGACCTGTTTTAAGGACACTGTTGGCATTGCAGAAATGTCATACTGGAGATAATAAAATATTGGAATCATTTCTGTATCAAAGTTTAGCGAAAATGCTTGACACAAATCATTTTCAGCTGTACAAAATGAATGCTTTCTGTGCAAATTAAAAAAAAATACACACTTTGTCCTGTGGTTTGAAAAAATTAATAAAATACGTTTTCTCCAAACTAAGGACTTTGTTCAAACAAGCTAAATACAACTCATAGTTTACTTGAAGCATACTTTAATTTCATGTCATGGCTGGTTAAGGCCTGCTCCATGTTGTAGCTTAGAATATAAACCTGTATACTATGTCTACTGAAGATCCTTAATTGGGACCACTGACACCACCACTGGCTTTTTCAACAGTTTGAACCAGCTTATGGCTCCGAAATGCATTGTACGCATAAAAAAACTTTAATATGTTAAATCCATGATTACATTATAAATAATTATCCAAAAGTTTAACATGTTCAAGTTGTTCATTCAAATCATAAATAAAATAGAATAAGCAGAAAAATGTAATAAAACACTAGTATGAAAAAATGGTACACTTTAGTTTACTCAATGCTTCCCACTAAGAAAAGATCATTGAGGAAAAATAAGGACATGATGGAAGTTGCAACTGCCAGAGCACTGATAAAATGTATCAAGACTTTGGACCTAAGGTAGGAAAGAATGTTGGAATACATATTTAAAAGTATTACAGATTTCATTCTTACAAAAAACTATGATTTCACAAATTTACAGTTTCACTCGTCAAGTTTTGAAAACAACATGTAATCATCACAGCATGTGTTAATACTTGATACCATTTGAAATACTGCAAATGTGTTATCGTTTTCAGAATACTTGCCAATAATATGAAGATGACCACGAAGAAAGCCAAAGTTTGCTTGGCGATATTGTGAAGAAAAGATGGTGCGTGTTGGTGCTCGTCTACAGCACGATGATGTCTCCAGTGCAGTGTTCGCAGCAGTTAAAAGTGATGTTCTCATAGCGAGTGTATGGGTGAAATCTGCCGATGCTCTTCTTATTGCCCAGAAAGTTTGAAGGGGGTGAGTCACTTAGTGCCGACTCTGTCTGGTTTTCTGTGCAGGAAATTGGATCTAAAATCTTCAGCACCTACAATACAAAAAATATATAAAATTGTTGGATTTCATGAGCTATAACTGATGGAATATATTCCAAAAATAAGCACCTTCTCAGCCATCTTCTCTGCTGGTGTGCTGCAGACCTGCTCAGACGTCGCATTGCTACTTTTGACCACACTGCCGGTGTTCTTGCCCAACAGGTGAGAGTTGATGGTGTCTGCTAGCTTGTGATTGGCCGCTGCCAGCTCTCCTGTGCTGAGCGGCTGTGCGCTGGGGTAATATGTCTGCTGTCTGCCCCACTGCAGAGACACTAGGAGCTGCTCCAGAGATCTAATAACAATAAAAAAGATGTCACAATAGCATCAAGGACGCTAGACTTGAATTGTACCGTCAATTGGCTAATCAAGAGTTGTAGCGATGACCACTGGATGCTTTTCAATGGTATCTTGCAGTGATGTTGAACTGCACTACATCATACCGAGGCAATGTATGTTTTTGATATGATATTATTAATTATTACCTAATTTTCAATATGATGTTTTGTAAAGTTTTGATTCACATCATGAGAATCTGCTGCTGGTCATACAAGGGTGGCCAATCAGTGTATATGTCAGCAGTTTTTTGTATGGCATACGACTATTGTACTTAGAGTACATTTGGACCACCACAAATACTTGGTGCTACTTTCCCCCCACATCAATCATCATTAAAATCACTGTACACTTACATGGAGCCCAGAAGCTCAGTTATCTCATTCACTCCCAAAGACATATTTACGTTTTTTTTTTGTGCCAGAGGCACAAAGAGGTGATGATACAACTGTAGAATAGAAAAGAGCATGTTTGAGGCAGCTTTAAGCTGAGAAAAACAACCACAGGGTGGCAGAAGTGCATTTTATTAGAACTCGACCTGCATCTCTTCCACTGAAATATACACAGCAACCAGAAAGTCAATAGGCATCTCGCTGTGTTATGCAAAGGAGGTTACGCATTCTCATGCATGCACACGCGCGTGAACACACACAGTTCAGTTGCAAATGTGAAAATTAGAATTCTTCTTAGTGTTATATTTGTAAATAAACGGTTATTTTCACATAAAACAACAATTTTTGTGTTGTTTATGTCATGGCATTATTGCTTATAGACATTTTGACTAAATACGGCTACATTTGTGTCAAGGTATAAGTTATGCTTGAAATGTATCTTTTCACAAAAAGTGAAAAGTTTTTCTCCCTTTTGTTGACAACTGATATTTTACTGAAACTTACTTTTGTTGTACTGCTGAAAGAACGGAAAAAATGTAGAAAAACTTTTTTTCTGATGAAATTAGATGAATGAGAGTCTAGTCTTTCTTCTGTATATACCAAGTCTATATAACCCAAGAAAACAATATTCTGTGTGCCTTGAAAATTCAGTCAAAATCATCAAAAATGGCCGGTACCAAGAGGGACGGCTTTTGAAAAATGTCTAAGATTGAATGACTTCAGGACAAAAGCCTACGTTTTCATGTGGGTGAGAGGCCAAAATGCAGAGAAGAATATGCATTTTTAAGATATCCATATTCATGTAGATTGCAGTTCACACTGCATTAACACTGCAGTATAGTATCATTAACAATTGGAGGCTGCACTTTGAGATAAAATGATTGCCTACGACCTTAAATTTGGAGGTTCTTAACTGAAGTCATCAAATGTGTGGTGAGGCACACGGTGTTGACCTTACCTGTGGGTGTGTACCATTTCTCTTGAGTACTCTTCTCGTTCTAACAACAGGTCTTGGATGGCTCCTTGTGCCTCCCTGGTCTGGCGTTGCAGAGCTGCTCTGGCGTTTGTCAGCTCCTCTGCCATCACTCTGTAGACCAATTAAACACATGTTCATTCATCTGCTAATTGTGGCAATCTGTAATGTGTCCATGAATTATGACTAATGAGATCAAATATTAGAGTGGTACCAGATAATTCGCTAACCACTCGTCCTCCGTGCAGCCTGCTTAAATCATAATAATAAACAAAATATCTTGTAGTGACAATTAAAACTGTACATTACTAATTTGCACAAATATTGTATTGAATCTCATTAGGTTGGATAGAAAATAGCAATCTTCCTGAGGGCAAAACTGCAGATGGTGTTGCTCTATCCATGTGTGTTTCATACCTGCTGGCCAGGAACTTGCTCCTCCATACATCACACTGGATACTCATGCGTTCCAGCTGTTCTGCCGTGTGTGACAAACTTCGACCCAAAACCTCGTTCTCCAGAATTAGCTGATTCTTCTCGCGGGCCAGACGCTCAAATTGGTACTGCAAATCATCACCGACAGACGCCACCAGCAGTTTCTTGAGCTCACGATTCACCTATCATAGAGAATAAAACAACAGCAATAAGCCAACCCCTGCAAATCATATCTGATGTCAAAGGATGTCTGAGCCTTGCCTCTGTCTGTACGCGCAGCTGATTAGAGAGGCCTTCTTTGTCCTGCAGCAGCCTGCGTTCTGAGTTCTGAAGCTTCTCAAGATGGCCTCTCCAGTCATCCACCATTGGCTGCGGGGAGGAACTTCGCTCCTCTGCCTGTTGCCCTGCATCTTCTTTCCCCTCAGCTGCACGGCTACTTCTACTTATGGCAGCACGAGGGACAACGATCCTTACAGCCTCGACTTCTGTACAGGCCTCTTTACACACTTTGCCCAGGTGGAGCACCCCAATAGGTTGCGGGGAAAGAGGGGGAGGAAGTTGGGAAGCTTTTGTAATGTGCTTGGGACTTGTTGCCTGTAAGACGGGTACGCATACAGGACCAAGTGGCATCTTATCTGTGCTGGCCTCCAAGATGGAGGGTTTTTTTTCAGTTTCCATGCCATCACCAGCTACTCGGACTGGGACTCGGGAAGATTCTGGAAAAATAATAGGATAGCAGTCTGGATACAGGCTTGAACATGCTTAAGAAATCAACAATAAATAAATGGAGATTGATTGAGTCCCATGCATTACTATAGTGGTAAGTGGTAAGATTTTAAGTCAATAAAACATAAAATAATCTCTTTCCTACTGAAAACCAGTCAGCAATAGCTCCCTTATGATAAAGTAGTGTGAAAATGTAGTTACAGTACATACCCCGGATTGCAGCAGTCATGGCGGTAGTCGGTTGTTTAAATGGTTGACAGTTTTTCTAGATCCAGTGTGATCCAGTCAATTCCTCTTAGGACGAACTCTAATTGGAAAACAAAGGAAATGTCGCTTACTAGTCACTGGTTGTCGGTTCAATAAAGATTATTATTTCCCAGTCACGTTTAACAGCCCAAATGTCAATAAGATAAGACAAGCTAGCTAGCTACAAGCTTCATTTGGTGGCGTGCTAACTCACCCTTACGGCAGGAGAAAAGGAGAGGTGAAAATGGCCAGAAACGTGCATAAATTAAAACATTTTAACCTCTAATTGTAGTAACAATAGCATGCGGGTTTTAAGTTGGCTGTATTTAGGTTATCGTCGATTCCGCAATGGTGCTGTTTATTTTGTCGCCGGGCAGGCGGACTGAGTTGGCATTATTAGGGTTCTTTTAGTAAGTAGAATTTCTCTTCTTAGACTATCAGGTAGAACGTTCTTCAAGAAAACCTATTTTATTTTAAATATTAAAGCTCAATAAGTCTTACAATTAAATTATATTATTATATGAAGTTCAAATTATCCAATTTGACCATAATATATAGAATATTTTTTATAAATGTTGCAAATATAGAAGCCTGACAGTAAAAACGCAGGAATTATCACGACAAAGCACCGGAAAATGAGCACTTTATTTGACGGAACCTTTGTGCCGTCAGTTGTTGCTGTACGGCCACTACGACAGGGGCACTGTTGACAATATGGTGCATAGCTGGTATATCTTTGTTCTTAAAGCTTGATTCTGCTCATATTGTGCTGTTATCGTAGAAGTCATGGGAGTGCACGGACTTTGGAGGCTGCTGGAGAGCACAGGGAAACCCGTGAATCCCGAGACACTGGAGGGAAAGATTCTTGCTGTTGGTATCCAAACTTGAGGCATCTGATGAACAAGTTTTTGTTTCATGTGTGATGTCTTGTTGCTATTGATCTGTTGAACATGAAACTTAACATGACACCACTAGATATCAGTATATGGCTGAATCAGGCAGTGAAAGGAGTGCGGGACCGTGAAGGCAACAATGTTCAAAACGCCCACCTCCTCACTCTCTTCCACCGAATCTGCAAACTGCTCTTTTTCCGCATCCGACCAGTCTTTGTGTTTGATGGGGATGCGCCACTAATTAAGAAACAAACACTGGTAGGTCCACGCCTTTTCTTACAAATTGAAACATATCTACATCATATTTAATGGAACTATCTGTAGGCATTGAGGAGGCAAAGGAAGGAAGAGTTAAGCCAGGAGTCCAAAAAAACAAACGAGAAACTTCTCAAGACATTCCTGAAGAGACAAGCTATCAAAGCTGTGCTCGGAGATAACAGGTAAAAATCAAAAGCCGTGCATTTATCACCAACTATATTGACAGTTACTATTGCTGTTACTATATAACTGTATTATGGAAAGCAGGAAGTGAACAAATGTAATGGTTACTGATTGTAAAAGTACCAGATGGAGGGGTAGGATTTAATAAGCTGATTATGTGATGCACTCAATTGTAATCTGAGGCATGTTCAAAACCCATTACCATTACCAATTGTGTCAGTATCACACTTAATCATTTAATTTACACTTTCCTCTCCAGTAAGGATCCTCTACCCAGCCTCTCCACTGTGAGGAGAAATGAGGTGGATGACATGTATATTCTACCAGCTCTGCCACCTGCAGAGGAGGAGCAAAAACGCAGGTGAGAAGCACAGTTTCAAGCTGAAATTTCAAGCTCAAATTTAAATGTTGTCTTCTGTTTTTGTCAAAGTTCAGAGGAGGAGGAGGAGGAAGAGAAAGAGTGTGAGGATGTGGTTAAACAGATGTATGAGGTAAAATTCACCATTGCACTATTTAAATTAATAATTATATGGTTGTGAAGATGACCAAGTCTACAAAAGAGGAATCCTTTAGATTGTGCAGGTATACCTAATGATCTGATCTGTGAGTATAGATGTGTTTCTTAGATAATTGACGTAAATACCCAGCCTAACTTTTATATAATGATATTGCTGTCTCTCAGGGGGAAGAACTGTATGCAGACCCCAACTCCGTGGACATCAACTCTGAGGAGTTTACCTGCCTTCCACTGGAAATGAAACATGAGATACTCAAAGACATGAAAGAGTTTTCCAAAAGACGCCGAACCCTGTACCACAGACCTCCAGAGGTACTTCAACCATGTTCTCCATGTAGCACAGCAAGTCAGACCTGTGCAAGCATCTGAATCTCATTATTTCCTAGATCTCTGCTGACTTCTCTCAGTACCAGCTGGCCGGTTTACTGCACAGGAACAAGCTGAATCAACATCTGGAGGGAGTGGAGAAAGAGATGAACCAGCGCAGTGCTGGTAGCACAGCACAGGTGTACGGAGAAGACCCTGAGAGTCATGACGTGGAGTCACGTCGACTTGTTTCTGAAGACAACTCCCATTACATCCTTATTAAAGGTGAGTTCATTAACCAAGAGGAGCAAGCATATCGGAAAATTGATGATGCTATGTTTACTGTTTGCATCATTTACAGTTAATAGACACTCACAAAACCAATACTCAAAATCACGGGGAAGCCAGCCACAGTACACAACTATGGTGTATTCAAGAACAAATGTCTATAAATTGTTAGCTTTTTGAACAGTGATACATGTATGCTGCACATTTGACCTGTATTATCACATATTTATGAATGATTACTGATTTATGTTGAATGAGATGCATAAAAAACAGCCTTTTTTAGACAAAAAAATGAATGTGCAAATTTGCTGGGTTGTGAATATTGTACAGTGCTTAACAAAGGTATTCAACCACCTGTCATAAAAATGAGAAACGATATGAATATGAACCAAAATATGAACCAATAAAACAAATGTCTTCTGTTCAGGAATACATTTTAAAACAAGAACTAAAAAAATGATAGTTTCCTTTTGTTGGAAAACCACATATATACAAACATGGGAAAAATAACAGCTCTATTTTAGCATTAAAATAACTTTTACAGCTGCATGGTGGAAAGTGGTTAGCATGTAGGCCACGCAGTCAGGAGGTTGGGAAGACCTGGGTTTGAATTTCTGCTAGGGCATCTCTGTGTGGAGCATGCATGTTCTACCCGTGGGTGTGGGGGTTTTCTCCGGGTACTACTTTCCTCCCACTTTGCAAAAACATGCATGTTAGGTTAATTGGCAACTCCAAATTGTCCATAGGTATGAATGTGAGTGTGAATGGTTGTTTGTCTATATGTACCCTGCATCTCACCCCAAGTCAGTTGGGATATAAAAAATGTATATAAAAACTAAGCAAGATAGATCAGACTGTGATTTGTTTTTATTTTTATGCTATGCAGGCTCCAACAAAAGTAAAAATGCCCCTGAGAACCAGCCTGCCACTGCCGCCTGGACTGGGAATTCAACCTTTAAAAAGCGAACAATGGACAAACCAGAGCCTCTTTGGTGTCCAGTGTCTGAGGAAGAAGAAAACAAACAAGTTTCCTGTTCAGAAGAATGTAAACCCTCAGTATCTAAACAAGCGTTGCCGCCTTCGCCTCGCACACTGAAGGCTATCCAGGCAGCTATGAGTGACGACTCTGATGTGGAAACGGTGGAGCAGGAAAAGAGAGATGGTCGCATTTCTCCACGTACAATGCTCGCCATCCAACAAGCTCTGGCTGAGGAGGACGAGGTTGAAGCAAAGCACACGACTCAAAGCAGCAAGTTACAAATAGTAATTAGCAGCTCCGATGAAGACACAGAACCTATCAGAGATAAGTCTAACTTTCCAAAGAGCCCACCAGCCATAAATGTACCTCAGCGCTTGTTTGACATTAGTTCAGAAGACATGGACGAAGTCATCGGACAGAGAAATAAAGCTTTCCACTTTGCAGCAGATATTCAGGAATTTAATGAAGCATCAGATGCTGGGGAGAAGAGTGAGATGCTAAAAGCCAAGTTGGCTGGAAGCTGCAGTCAAACAAAGAAACCTGATGAGAGAGGAGACTGGGCACAGGGGTTGATGTTTGAGAAGGGACATCACATCCATCCTGAGACAGCTGCTTGTGTGTCAGTGCAGCTGCATGGAAAACCTCCCAGAGAGGCTGAGCAGCAAAATGAACCTACTATTCCACAGACAAGTCATTTTGATGAGAGTGAATCAGAAGGTATTGACCGGATTAAGAGCAAGGTGATTCATAACAGACTTGAGTGTCATTAAATATTATTTTCTTTTTTCCAGATAGCTTCTATGAAGTATCAGAAGAGGAACCTCTAGACGATGCAGAGTCAGTTCATGAAGATGAGACTATGGAAGCAGAAAGTCGGTCCAATGTCCCTGGCAGCCCTGCAAGGTCTTTGAAGTTGGAAAAAGAAAAAGTCAACAAAACATACACCGAAGAGGAGGAAGAGTTGGAGGAGGGAAAAGAGAAAGAGTCCAGCCCACCTCCTTCAGTCAATGAATGGGAAGATTTTGATGTGGTAAATCACATAAAATGCTAAATCAGACACAAACTGGTATCATCACATCTGATGCCATTTAAATATGTTTTTATTATATCAATATTAGATCCATAGTCAGCCCTTTACAATGTCTGCTTCCATGGCCACAGATTTGTGATTAATGGTAATGGTTTTATTTCATTTGAACATGTATCAGATTACAATTGAATGCATCACATAATCAGTTCACAGTTCCACATGTCCAAAAGGAGTAGGAAGAAGCAAAGCTTATTAAATCCTACCCCTCCATCTGGTACTTTTACAATCAGTAACTGTTACATTTGTTCACTTCCTGCTTCCCAAAATACAGTTAAAGGTTTTTTTTTTTTAAAATGCACCTTGTACCGAAGTCCAGGATATTTTAGACTTTATTTGTTTTATTTGTTATATAGTAAGTACAGTTTAAGTTTTTATTTTTTTATTATTTTTTTAAAATTTTGTAATTTTTTGTCCCGTACCGAAGTACAAGGTGATATGACCATCCAATGACATAATGGGTACCATAGTGAGTGTCAATATAGGGATATATATAGCACATCATGACTGGTTCAAGACTCTTCATCCTTGTATTTAGCAAACATCCACTGCTTGTATTGTTTCTTGAATTGGCTCATCGTTGTGCATTGTTTGAGGTCCTTACTCAATCCATTCCATAGTTTGATTCCACATACTGAAATGCTATGGCTTTTTAACGTAGTCCTAGCATAGAAGTGTTTCAAATGTACTTCTTCCCTGAGATCATATTTCTCCTCTCTTGTAGAGAAGTATTGGATGACATTTTTAGGGAATTGGTTATTTTTAGCCTTATGCATTATTTTAGCTGTTTGAAGATTAACAATATCAGCAAGTTTAAGTATTTGTGATTTTAGAAATAAGGAGTTACATACACAGTATCTAAAACAATGTAGGGATGATTAATGGAACACATGCATATTTCTAGTCTTCCAACGTTGTGTCTCAGCTAATGCAGTGGATGTGCATTCTGTGTTGCAGGATGAACTGCAGTCGCTGGAGAGTTCTCTACAAGTGGAACAAAGCAGCTTGAGGGAGCAGAAACAGCAACAGGAGAGGATGGCCAACACAGTCACAGGGCAGATGTGCCTGGAGAGTCAGGTGCACTTGAGTAAATATTTGTGGGATCACTCCTCAACAGTACTTGTCTCAAAAAAAATGTATGCTGAAATCAGCGTTGTCTTCTTGGTACCAGGAGCTCTTGCGCCTTTTTGGGATTCCATTCCTTGTGGCGCCGATGGAGGCCGAGGCACAGTGTGCTGCACTAGATCGAACCGACCACACTAATGGGACCATCACTGACGATTCTGATGTTTGGCTGTTTGGAGGGCGACATGTCTACAAGAACTTCTTCAGCCAGAAGAAATATGTGGAGCACTACCAGTACAGTGACCTCCAGAACCAATTGGGTCAGTGGCTGCCATCATTATAATCAGTGTTTACTGCGGTAGTTTGTAGTATAAGTAGTATTACTACTGTGACCAACACAGAGTGTGACCAACCGTTTTTGCAGGAACCATGAAATCCAAAATAATGAAGTTAAATTTTAATGATTGTGTGATTAATTAATTTATGAATTATCGTCCCAGGCCTAGTGCCCACAAGACTTTTTTTTTTCTCAACTGAATAATCTTGTCATATTTTAATCTCACGAGATCAGAAGATCAAGGTCATGTGACATGCCTACTAGTAATAACATTTCTTCGCTTTAGGTCTTTGCTCATATTAAATTTTCTTATAAACATTGAATATGATAAGTACAAAAGTCATTGCACACCTGAATAGTATGTCCTTCAGTTTGTAACCTTATGCTAGCCGCTTAAATTCTGTAAATTGTGTTCCCACAAATTTGAAAGCAACATATTGACCGTAATTTAAGGCAATAGGAAAAGGTTTTTTTCCCCCAGAAAAAAGTCTGGAAAAAGACTTCTTCTACTCGACATTTTAGATTTCTACATGCAAACCAACAGATGGCACCAAATGACTTTTACACAAGCAAGTCAGAGGTTTTCTTCCTGTCACACACACACGTTTCACTGTTGTTAAAAACATGCATTCATTCATTCATTTTCTACTGCTTTTCCTCACGAGGGTCGCGGGGGGAGCTGGAGCCTATCCCAGCTGTCTTTGGGCGAGAGGCGGGGTACACCCCGGACTGGTCGCCAGCCAATCACAGGGCACATATAGACAAACAACCATTCACACTCACATTCATACCTATGGACAATTTGGAGTGGCCAATTAACCTAGCATGTTTTTGGAATGTGGGAGGAAACCGGAGTACACGGAGAAAACCCATGCATGCACGGGGAGAACATGCAAACTCCACACAGAGATGGCCGAGGGTGGAATTGAACCCTCGTCTTTGTTGAAAACATGATCTTTAAAAAGAGAAATTTTGTTTTTTTTTGTTTTTGACTTTGTCTTAAATTGTTTTTTTTCTAAAAACAGGTATTGGAAAAGAGTAGTATTATATTCATATCAGTACAATAGTGAATGAATTCCTTTGTTTACTGTCCAATGTGCAGATAGCCACGTCTCTGTTAGCTTGCACAGATGAAAGAATGCCTGTGGTACCCTTTTAGCTGCATAGAAATTCTACAGCTCCAATTTTGTTTTTGATACTAAATATTATTCTATTTCCAAGGCTATATATGCATACATTGTAATAAATCTAAACCGTGGTGACAAATTGCTATAAAGACATAGCCCACCGCTAATCTGATCTCACGTGTCAGTAACAGGTGTTAGTGTGGTCAGCTTTATAGGTGATGTAATGTCTGAACCGTCATTATGTTGCCCGTCTCTTGTCTCTGCACCCTTCTTTTCCAACACAGGCTTGGACAGAACAAAAATGATAAACCTGGCTTACCTGCTGGGAAGTGACTACACTGAGGGTGTGCCCGGGGTTGGGTATGTGACTGGCATGGAAATACTGAATGAGTTCCCAGGACCTGGACTGGAGCCACTAACAGAGTTCAGGTGTGTTTCAAGGACTCACTTCTGTACCCAATATTAGCAAAATATTGGGACACCTGCTGGTTTGCAACTATTACTTCTTCCACTCGTCTTGTAAGAGATTCTACAACAGGGGTCTCAAACTCAATTTACTTGGGGGCCACTGGAGCTCGGGTCTGGGTGAGACTGGGCCGCATCAGGTTTTCCAAACAAAAAAACAAAAAAAAAAAGGCATTTATTAAAAACAAAAATATTTTAAAAATGTCGCATTGGTTCCAATTTTCTACAAGAAAAGCTCTGATAAAACATTCCACTGTTCTCAAATATCTTAATGTTTATTTTTCTGCACAAAATAAGATGAAAAATAAATAAACAAATCAAGACACATGCTAACTCGCAAACTAGAGAGCTAGTGACCTAAACGGTAGCCTTCAAGTTATTTCCTTTAAACTTAAATAGCCAAAAACGGACCACTTCCACACGGATAGGGAGGATAACTATTAACAGTTATTTAACCTTTAACATGAACATTAATCAAACGTAATTTTTTTCTGGGTACATGATACCATACAGCATCCATATCAAACTTAAACTTAAACATTAAACTTTCATATCAAGGCGGGGGCCTCAAACTAGTGTCCTGCGGGCCACATTTGGCCCGCGGGCCGCGTGTTTGAGACCCCTGTTCTACAAGATGTTGGAGCTTGTGAGGTCAGAGGTTAGACCCAAAGGGGGGTCTGCTGACGTCTTAGTTCCAGATGAACAGTTCCAGTTCTTCTCAGATATGTTGTTGGAGGTCAGGTGGAGATCACGTCTATTGTGTTGTTCTCCACCAGCCATCTCTTTATGGATGATGTCATGCTGAGTCAGATAATGAGCTTCTCCAAACTGTTCTTACAGATTGTCCAAAATATATTATACATTATAAAATTTATTGAAAATATACATATGAGTCCCAAGACCCATTTAGTGTATAAATCAAATTACCTGATGAGAATTTGCACTGTTACTGCTATTGCATTCTGTATTAATGGATATTATGGAATGGAATATTATATTATTCTGCAAGTGAATGAATTAATATATAAATATTATATTATTATTACATGCATTTGTAACTAAAAATGTCATATTTATTTTTTGTACTTATATAAAAATACATATACACACACGGGCGGCATGGCGGGCTAGTGGTTAGCGCGCAGACCTCACAGCTAGGAGACCAGGGTTCAATTCCGCCCTCGGCCATCTCTGTGTGGAGTTTGCATGTTCTCCCCGTGCATGCGTGGGTTTTCTCCGGGTACTCCGGTTTCCTCCCACATTCCAAAAACATGCTAGGTTAATTGGCGACTCCAAATTGTCCATAGGTATGAATGTGAGTGTGAATGGTTGTTTGTCTATATGTGCCCTGTGATTGGCTGGCGACCAGTCCAGGGTGTACCCCGCCTCTCGCCCAAAGACAGTTGGGATAGGCTCCAGCACTCTCCGCGACCCTCGTGAGGAGAAAGCGGTAAAAAATGAATGAATGAATGAATGAACTACTGTACTGACTACAGTAAAGAATCACTGTAATATTAACTACATGTTACAATATGGCTTTGTTTTATAGTAAATGGTGGTCAGAGGCTCAAGAGAAAAAGCGTTTGACCGCTAATCCTCGAGACACCAAAGTGAAGAAGAAGCTGCAAGACCTCAAACTTCAGCCTGGCTTCCCAAACCCAGCGGTGGCGGAGGCTTACTTACAGCCTGCCGTCGACCACTCAGACGGTTCGTTCAGTTGGGGACGCCCACAACTGGACATGATCAAAGAATATCTTTTCACTGTTGATTGATTGATTGAATGCATGAGAAAACTGTTGGCATACAGATTCCTTGACCGGCACTTTTTACTTTTTGTCAAATTCGTTTTGGTTGGAGCGGTCAAAAAACCACGGAGACCCTTCAGCCTGTGATCAAGCAGCTCAACCTGCAGCAGGTAACTTTCTCACAAATGAGATATTACTCTATTTTACTCTTGATGTTAGCAACTTTCCTACTAAGTATAGAACAACTATATTTATTTGTGTTGGCCTGCCATTAATTAATTTGGCTATCAATCAGTATCGGTGGAAAAAGCACAGTATTGATATCGATCCATACTTGCTTTAAAACGCCAATCCCTTTCGCCACTCAGCTCCGCCCCAACTTTCATACCACTGTAAATATACATACCGCTTTTCCTCATGAGGGTCGCGGGGGTGCTGGAGCCTATCCCAGCTGTCTTCGGGCGAGAGGCGGGGTACACCCTGGACTGGTGGCCAGCCAATCACAGGGCACATATAGACAAACAACCATTCACACTCACATTCATACCGATGGACAATTTGGAGTCGCTAATTAACCTAGCATGTTTTTTGGAATTTGGGAGGAAACCGGAGTACCCGGAGCATGCACGGGGAGAACAAGCAAACGCCACACAGAGATGGCCGAGGGTGGAATTGAACCCTGGTCTCCTAGCTGTGAGGTCTGCGCGCTAACCACTCGTCCGCCATGCCACCCTATAAACATACATATTGGTTTTAAAATATCTTTGATTATATCCTACTTAAAAGCCACTCAGCAACAAGGATCACTTAGAAGTTAATTTAGAAGTTAATTTGTAATTTAATTAATTAATAATTTAATTAATACATCCACTTGGTAGCCTTGCATCATTTCTACACTGTTTCATTCCAGACTCAGCTGAGGATAGACACATTCTTCCGCATAGAGCAACAAGAGAAGCAGGCAATCCGAAGTCAGCGACTCCGCCGAGCCATCACCTGCATGAAAAGAAAGGAAAAAGGCGAGGAAGATCAGGAGTCTGAGGAAGAAATCGTGTCTCCATGCAAATCCAAGAGAGGCAAGACAATAGAGCAGAACAAGAGGAATGTTGCACACGGAAAATTGAGCGAAGAGGAAGCATCTGTGGTCGGAGGAGGGTTCTTGGGGTCACAGGGAAGTACAGAAACTGTAATTACCTCTCTGGAAGATGTGACCTGCACCATTCAGGAGTCACACGTGCCAAACGTTACCAAAACGGAAGCACATAACACGACACAGAGCATCAAGAGCAATAGCAGTACTGGTGAGGACAGTGAAGATGATACCGATGCTAAAGTTTCAATGGTGACTGCCCGCTCTGTGTTTAAAGGAAATATGAGAGGACGTGGTGCTAAAAGCAAGAGAGGAAGAGGAAGAAAAAACTAAAAAAAAATCTGATGTATAAGAGTCACCAGTGTCTTAGCAGCACCTACTAAATTACGAGAGAAAAACAGATTTTTCGAACTTTTATCCGCACTTCTACTACTCATACTACTCATAAAATGGCATATTGTGATGCGCATGAGTCTGTGAGTACCAGGCAGCTTTTTGACACGAGCTAATCATGAGCTATGAGAACGCTAACAACAAGCTTGTCAACCCATCGTAAATTTCAGAAGATCATTCCTAAATATAACAGTCTGACTCACGGTGTCATCTTACAAAGAATGCTAAATCATCACATAGCAATGTAACAACCACAAGCTCGCTCAGAAATATACAACGCAATTAAAAACAACAGCTTAACTTCATTCCATTGATTATTGCTGCTGGGGGCGCTGCGATGACGTCAGCCTCCCACTGGGAGGTACATTGGCTGTACCGTTGTTATAAGCTGCAGGGTTCAAAATTGTACGAAAAAAGTAGCGTCTTATAGATCGGAAATGATGGTAGTTATTCTGTGCTGCCTTTTGGGTCCCAACACTCCAAATACTGAAGTTCTTCTGTGGGATGGTTGCATCAGAATGTGCATTGGGTGTGAAAACTAAGCCAATGAAATCATCCAAGTGGCTTGCTGTGGTGACATCTGATGGGAGAAGCCGAAAGACTACCACTACTACTACTACTACTACTACAAATGACACCTGGTGTATAGTTGTATTGTAACAATACATTGTCTATGAATTGTGTAAATGTGTAATCATGAATACAGTGCTTTTTTGTATTTATAGAACACAGTGAAAAGTACAGTGCAGGTTGCCACTGGCTTGTGCTAACCCACAGAATATTTTTTATGTGTGAATACTGAATACACTAATAAGATAAGATATGCCTTTATTGGTCCCTCAGTGGGGAAATTTGTATTGCACAGCAGCAAGAGTACAGAGTCAGTTAAGCAGTACAAAATACACAATATAGAAAAATAAACAATATAAACAACCCAAGTATTAACAAAATCAACAGTTTTTCCCAGAGTTATATACAATACAGTATGTAGATAATATGAAACGAGATGAGATATATGACCAGATCTTGCTAGAGAGTTAATATGAGGCATTATGGAAATACTTCACATAGAACTTAGTATCACTTAATGTCGGTCCCTATGGAATAAATTGAAGAGTGCATCCTAAAGAATCATAATGACCCTTAAACTGTTATTTATTTATAAACCTGCCGCTAGAGTTTCACATTGTCTTTATTTAAATCCATAAAGGTGTCCTATTTAGTTCAGCTCAGCAGGCAGCTGTCTCTGCCAGTCAGAACTATCCAGAGTCTCAGAGAGCTTGAAATGCATGGTGGGGGGCCAGATGAGATATTTGGACAAGAAGTTGGGGGAAATGCTGGATTTGATGCTATGGCTCTGTGTAACATAAAACTGGGTGATAGCTAGAAGCCTGTCAGGGATTTGGCCCCTGATCGAGGTAATCCCAAATGACTTTACTGTGACGAGAAACTGAAAACGGCTCTTGGCTTTCATACTTATTCTCTTGTGAGTGATCTCGCCTTGTTATTTGAACATGGAGACTCAGCGATGTGAGGAGAGCTCTAAGACTGGAGAAAAAGGTGAGGAACTTTCTTAAACCAATGATTTTATTTTATAATTGCGGTAAGATTGATTACAGCTTGACTAAAAGAGCGAGTGGTGCTTTATTCTCAGGTTACGCTATATATCCTCACTTAAAGGGGATCTTTTATGCTCCTTTTGTATTGAGTTGTCGACTCCGATAGAGCAGCTATGATAACCCACACAGAGAGCTTTCAAAGATTCTGGAAATCTGCACCTATTCCAGTTGTATTTCCTTGCCTTTCCACAATGGTCTGTTTTTATTTCTGCCACACATGGCCCGCCTCCGGGCACAACCACTAACTTTAATTGGTCCCCGTCAGCTTGCGCCCTGGCATGCCCATATAAGGAAGTCCGTCTCACTGTGATGTCACAGGAAGCCGGTGTTGGAAAAAATAATACAACATTATAATAATAATACATTTTATTTGTATAGCGCTTTTCAAAATACTCAAAGATACATTAAAATACAACATTAATTCGTTAATACACAGTTAAAACATGAGAAAAAGCAGGGCGGGGCACAGCAGTCAGGTATAAAAAGTTAGACATTAAAACAGATTTAAAGAGGTGGGTTTTTAGTTGTTTTTTGAAACTGGGAAGGTCAGGGCAAGCACGGAGTGAATGGGGGCAAAGAGTTCCAGCGGGTGGGGGGCAGCGATGGAGAAGGTTCTGTCACCCCAGGTTCGGAGCTTGGTCTTACAGGGGAGTGCCAGCAGGTTAGAGTCTGAGGAGCGAAGGGGACGCGGGGGGTTGTGTGGATGGAGCAGGTCTGTGAGATTTGGGGGGGGGGGCGATCGTGGAGGGCTTTGTTGGTTATGAGAAGAATTTTGAAGTGAATGCGTTGGGGGACGGGACAATAACAATAAGGTAATAACAATAATTATTGGTCAGAAAAGTGGGAAAAGCACAATAGGTCCCCTTTAACTCTCATAACCTGTTCTTCTAAATAGTAAACATCCGGCTTCACACCATTTGAGAAGATCGTGGCAAGTAATTGATAACAGTGTTACATAACCAACAATGGTGTCTGCCTGGTGGAGAAATGTAGCACCTGTATTTACACACACAAAGTGACCTGGGGTTGTCACTGCATGCACCCCCCCAACCTTGCATAACTCAGGTAGTGCGTTAGATATGTCAGCGTACACTGACACATGGCAGCAGTGTGATGGATGATTGTAAACACAAACAGCAGGATGTAGACGGGGGATGACAGGAAGGCATGTGATCAATTTATCGTCTGTAATCAAATTTCAACCGTAAGCGTTTGTGTTTTTGTAATACGATACGTTGGACTGGATGCCATGACATTATTGGATGTGGGGCTATTGCTTTTCCATTTTAAAAATACTTTGTAATCACTGTGATATTTTCTGGCGTTTTAAGCAAAGTTGTTCATTACATCACCAACAACTAGTCCTGTGGAAAACACTGCATCGGCTGGATTTTAGGATACATAGCAAATTTTTGAAATGAACTGTGAAAACACACACACACACACGTTTCACTGTTGTTAAAAACATGCATTCATTCATTCATTTTCTACCGCTTTTCCTCACGAGGGTCGCGGGGGTGCTGGAGCCTATCCCAGCTGTCTTTGGGCGAGAGGCGGGGTACATCCTGGACTGGTCGCCAGCCAATCACAGGGCACATATAGACAAACAACCATTCACACTCACATTCATACCTATGGACAATTTGGAGTCATCAATTAACCTAGCATGTTTTTGGAATGTGGGAGGAAACCCACGCATGCACGGGGAGAACATACAAACTCCACACAGAAATGACCTAGGGTAGAATTGAACCCTCGTCTCCTAGCTGTGAGGTCTGCGCGCTAACCACTCGACCGCTGTGCCGCCCTTTAGTGCAACAGTAAATATGAAATAAATATGTAAACAGTTGGGATTTGCCCTTTATATTAAGTTATGGACTCCCATATAGCAGCTACACACGATAATCAGCACAGAATGCTTTCTAGTTCTTCCAGAATCTGCACCTATTCAGCTGTATTTCGTGGTTATGGCAAAAACGGTCTGTTTTAATGTATTCCACTGGAGCCTATCCCAGCTGTCTTTGGGCGAGAGGCGGGGTACACTCTGCACTGGTCACCAGCCAATCACAGGGCACATATAGACAAACAACCATTCACACTCACATTCATACCTATGGACAATTTGGAGTCACCAATTAACCTAGCATGTTTTTGGAATGTGGGAGGAAACCGGAGTACCCGGAGAAAACCCACGCATGCACGGGGAGAACATGCAAACGCCACATAGAGAAGGCTGAGGGTGGAATTGAAGTGGAATTGAACCCTGGTCTCCTAGCTCTGAGGTCTGCACGCTAACCACTCGACCACCGTGCCACTGAGTAAAATGTTATATTCATACTAATTAGTGCTAAGTGAACCATTGAATGGAATTAATTCATGTGACAATACATCCTATGACAAAGTGATGAAATAATGACAGACTATTTCAATCCATGCAGACCCTACCGTGGATGCAGATCTTGCCACAGCTATCATGGCACGTCAGTTCCACCCTTCTGTCCTGGGTCCAGAGGCATGGGAGGGCTACATCTTCTCTGACCAGGAGATCCGAATTAAAGAATCCACAGACCTCTACGGAGCAGTTCTCTGGCCTTCTGTATGTGTTTCCACCCATCTGTCCATTTTTTATGCTGCTTATCTTGTGCAAAACTGCCATCAACAGGACAATCATTTCATTTGACTTGTATCTATTCAGGTGGATTTTAGATCTACCAGTGTGTAGATCTGTGGAATTCTTGACCTGGGTCAGTTTTGATCCAGACTATCCAGACTGTGAAGGTCAAAAATATGATATGGGATTTTTAATACTACGACCCTGCAGGCTATGGTGTTGTGCCACTTCCTGGAGAACAACTGTGACAAGTACAACCTGATGGACAGGAATGTGATTGAACTTGGTGCAGGAACTGGTCTGGTCTCCATTGTTTCCAGTCTTCTAGGTATAATAAATCCATGTTACTGCTTGTTCCAATGAGTGTAATCTTTGTTTGGATTTATTTCAATGAATTTTTTGTTTCGTCCTACATGCTCAGGTGCTAAGGTGACCTCCACTGATCTCCCAGATTTGCTCGGGAACCTCCAGTGCAACATCACACGCAACACAAAAGGACGGTGTAAATACACCCCCCTGGTATGGTCTTAAAGTTCTTGATAAATCCACAACTTAAATATACTTAGCGTTGTATGTGGTTCTCAGGTCACACAACTGGTCTGGGGTCCAGAGGTGGAGCAGAGGTTCCCCCACAGCACTCACTATTTTGACTACATCCTGGCCGCAGACGTGGTGTACGCCCATCCCTACCTGGATCAACTGTTGGACACCTTCATTCATCTGTGTCAGGGGAACACACTGATCCTGTGGGCCATGCGTTTCCGCCTGGATGCAGAGAACAGTTTTGTGGACCGCTTCAGAGAGCACTTCCACTTGGAGGAGCTGTACAACCTCCCCAGTCTCAGCATCAAACTGTACCGAGCCTGGAGGAGGGACAGGAGGACAGACGATCAAGAGAAGGCTGCTTTTTAAAATTTGTATTGTGTCATATCCCTGTTTACTCTTTTGCTGTGTAATAGTTTGTAACAATACTAGTATTAATGTTACTGGTGTAATGGTGTCTGTGGTGTGGATTTTCACTCAAATACACTACCTTTTCATGGAAAAAAGAATAATGATGCCACCAACCATGAGTTAGCCTGTGTGGCAGTTTGTTTAGTGGGTCCCGCCAGTGACCCATCACCTGTCCTCCCACTACCCATTCGTCTTTGATCTGGGATACATCCTCTTGGGGGGGGGGGGGTACTGTCACAAACCATGAGTTAGCCAGCGTGGCAGTTTGTTTAGTGGGTCCCGCCAATGACCCATCCCCTGTCTTCCCACTACCCATTCCTCTGTGATCTGGGATACATCCTCTTGGGGGGGTACTGTCACAAACCATGAGTTAGCCAGCATGTCTATGTTCCCTTATATCCCTTAGTTCCTGGGTGTTAGACTCTTATTTTGTAATTTCCTGAATTCACCGGTCCTGCTATTCCCACCGTTCAGCAAAGGGTTCCACTGGGGGGGTACTGTCACAAACCATGAGTTAGCCAGTGTGGTGGTTTGTTCATGTTCTTTTTTATGCCTTAGTGGGTCCCGCCGGTGACCCATCACCTGTCCTCCCACTACCCATTCCTCTTTGATCTGGGATACATCCTCTTGGGGAGGGGGTACTGTCACGAACCATGAGTTAGCCAGCGTGGCAGTTTGTTCATGTTCTTTTTTATGCCTTAGTGGGTCCCGCCGGTGACCCATCACCTGTCCTCCAACTACCCATTCCTCTTTGATCTGGGATACATCCTCTTGGGGGGTGGGGGGGGGGGGGGGGGGTACTGTCACAAATCATGAGTTAACCAGTGTTTTTATTTCAGATATTTAATCTTGCTAACCGATACCATAATCAGTTTTTAATTTAACATTCAAACAAGCATAAACCATCTGTTCTCAGGTCACCTATATTTGCTTTTAGTGGTTGTACTTGGACTTTATCACTCCCCTTCAGTGACCCCGAGGTTGAGGGCCAGGGTCATCTTAGACCACGGGTTATTATAAAATACATTCTCACTCGTAATGGTGCCCTCAGACCTAAGCGTCAGCAAGAATCTGGGCAAACATGGCTGCAGAGCTTTCCAACAGGAGTCAGTTGACAACTTGGAGCTAAATTCAAATCTAAGTATGAACAGTATGATCAGGTTTTAGCACCTGAAAGCGCTTCTGTAAAGGCTGAATTTAATATCTTATAAACATCAATGGATCTTAGCACATCTCACAAGTCAGCGTACAGATCCCTATTTGTCTATTCAATAATGATGTGATTAGCTGGTTGTAAAACCCGTCTCGGGTGCATTAAAGGCCTTAGTGATATGAACATACCATAATTAAATACTGCACTGCAGACGCTTTATCTTCGAAGCCTTGTGGTGTGGATTCGGAGCCACTTGCCAGCCGTTTGACACATTAAATCTCATATCAAATTTATGAATTCACAATCCCTCTGCATTATTTGCTCTGCCAACCCCTTTGTCTCGGCGGCCAAATGATGGGCATGAACTTGACAGCTGAAGGGTGCGCCAAGCGTAACGTCGGATTAGAGAGCAGAAGCTGCGTGATCCATGTAGACTGACGCGCCATGTATCTTTGTCAAAACAAACTCAGCAGCTGAAAACCGAGTCCCTGAGTGCTCACATTGTAAACAAGCTCCTGCTGAGGCACACAGCTAATTTGCTACTTGTCATCAAGCTTTAAAATTGTCTTTTTTTTTTTAAATCCCCATATCCAACTGTTCCACATCCACAAGTCATGATCTAACCACTGTGCCTTTCCAGTTACCATGCCAAAGCAGAGATAGGTACCTGAGAGTGACCTCAAATCACGGGTCAAAGGCTATTAAAAAGTAAGTGAGTGAGCTCTAATTGGGGTTTACTTTTCAGTCTCGGGGGGTTGCATGCAAGTCTGATCTTGTTACCGTCCATCTCCGGTGAAGAAACCAAATCCATCACCATATTTCAGTCTACGTGCACCTTTTTTTATACTTGCTGCAGACCACCATCATCTACAGCAGAGGTCTCAAACTCAATTTACTTGGGGGCCACTAGAGCTCGGGTCTAGGTGAGACTGGGCCGCATCAGATTTTCTAAAAAAAAAAAATGCATTTATTAAAAACAAAATTTTTTTTAAAACTTCGCTTGGGTTCTGGTTTTCTACAAGAAAAGCTCTGATAAAACATTCCACTGTTCTCAAATATCTTAATTTTTATTTTTCTACACAAAATAAAATCAAGAATAAAGAAAATCAATCAATCAGTAATAAATATAATAATAATAATAAAACAGCAAATAATAAAAAATTAAGAAACCACATATAGTTGGTGGGTAGACAAATTATTGTTTTCAGATTAAAATGAACAAAGCATTATTAGAGCCTTGTAGACATGACAAAACACGACTATAGTCACATTTATACTTTTTTTATTTACAACATATTGCGCAACTGCAGGGTCTTGAGACACATGCTAACTCGCAAAGTAGAGAGCTAGCGACCTAAACGGTAGCCTTCAAGTTATTTCCTTTAAACTTAAATAGCCAAAAACTTACCACTTCCACACGGATAGGGAGGATAACTATTAACAGTTATTTAACCTTTAACATGAACATTAATCAAATGTAATAATTTTTTCTGGGTACATGATACCATACAGCATCCATATCAAACTTGCGCGGGCCGCACTAACATTAAATTTTATATCAAGGCGGGGGCCTCAAACTAGTGTCCTGCGGGCCACATTTGGCCCGTGGGCCACGTTTTTGAGACCCCTGATCTACAGTCACCCCACCTTACAAAAAATGTCCTTGTTTTTTTTTTAAAGCCATAAAACACATTCGGGTCTCATAAACACAAATTTTATGAGTAGCCGCTGCTATTTTTAGCAAACATCACCCATCTGTTCCGGATCGCTCAACTGGTTGGAATCAACCGTCATTGTTTTGAACTAAACGAAGCATATGCTAAATACCCAAGCCGGATCATGCACATTCATGTTCTTTATATTACATCCAGGAAATTTAGGAGCAAGACCTCGGCAGTGAAGACGGGAAGTAGATTCATGGCCTGCTGTTGCTATCGTGACATACCTGGCATTCTCCCTTGCAAATCATCTTTGTGTGTATCTACGTCTGTGTGTGTGTGTGTGTGTGTGTGTCTGCGTCTCACGCCGCTCTTGTTTATTTATCATGGCTGCAGCTCTAAAAATACCCACGTGCCCTTGTGATGATGGTGATGATGATGATGGGAGTGTCCAGCAAGATGCTGAGTCTCTAAAACCAGATGACTCCAAACGCACTCTGATTGCTCCCAGGAATAAAGCTCTACGGAAGGTAGGTTAAAAAGGTCGGAGGTAAGGTGGGAATTCATCAGAGGAGATAAAACTTGTCATGTTTTTGTGCTTCGTTAGATTTTATGTTATGCCTCACTGCCATACTTTTGGCAATATGACACATCTGCCGATGTTCTGGTTGATGGAACCTACCAGCTAAACATTTAGACACACTTTCTCCTTTGACTGCATGGGCAGGTATCTATTAGTGTATATTTATAATGTTGTTGTCTTATTGAATGGTTCTCTAATTGCATTCTGTAAAAAATGTATTCTACAGTTATCTTTTGTTTTTTTATGATGTGGCGGCGACTGAATGCTGCAAAAAATAATTCATTAATTTTCTACCGCTTATCCTCACAAGGGTCGCGGGAGGTGCTGGAGCCTATCCCAGCTGTCTTCGAACCAGAGGCGGGGTACATCAGGTAGATCAGGTCGTTTGTAAGAAGATGACACTTGTTAAAAGTTGCATCAAACTATGTACACCTTTAAAAAATATCAAAAAGTTGTATTAAAGGACAAGTGTACCAAAAGACATGACGTGGAGATTTTACTGTTGCACAAAAGGTGATGACGTTTGGTAAGATAAAAAGAAAAACAACAATGGTGTGCGTCGCCAGCCAATCACAGGGCACATATAGACAAACAACCATTCACACTCACATTCATACCTATGGACAATTTGGAGTCACCAATTAACCTAGCATGTTTTTGGAATGTGGGATGAAACCGGAGTACCCGGAGAAAACCCACACGTGCACGGGGAGAACATGCAAACTCCACACAGAGATGGCCGAGGGTGGAATTGAACCCAGGTCTCCTAGCTGTGAGGTCTGCGCGCTAATCACTGGCGACCAGTCCAGGGTGTACCGAAGACAGCTGGGATAGGCTCCAGCACCCCCACGACCCTTGTGAGGAAAAGCGGTAGAAAATGAATGAATGAATGGTCATTTATAATTATGGTTTGGTTTTTTGTGGCTATCAAGCAGTACACAGGACTTTAAATGGATACTTTGGCCGTATACCCCGTGGGGGAAAGCCACTGTGTGAGAAGCAGAATGGAGATGGAGGAGGATGAGGAGCAAAAAGAGGAGAAGGAAAATGGTAAGAGAATGCATCAGACTAATGTGGCTAATATGACGTAAAGTCTGTATTTGTATTTTGTGTCCTATAGATGCTTCACATGGTGATGCCGTCCAGAAGGAGCATAAACAAGGATGGTCTCCATGTTTCTTCCAGAGGCCAGATAAAGAGTTGTATCATTATGCTGGCCAGGAGATCATCATCCAGGAGGCTTTTGACTCATATGCAGGCATGATATGGCCAGCGGTAAGTACTATTTGACACATACATATGTCAAAAAAGTGTACATTTAAAGGGTTTACTGCCACCA
Source organism: Doryrhamphus excisus (assembly GCF_037039965.1). Lineage (NCBI taxonomy): Eukaryota > Metazoa > Chordata > Actinopteri > Syngnathiformes > Syngnathidae > Doryrhamphus > Doryrhamphus excisus. The sequence continues at coordinate 5,773,189 of NC_136369.1, forward strand.
GGCTTTGGCACTTTGCCACTACCTGGATTCTCATCAGAACCAGCTAAGTCTTGTGGACAAAGCGGTGCTGGAGATCGGCGCAGGAACCGGCCTTCTGTCTATTGTGGCGTCACTCCTCGGTAGGTGAGAACCGAGAACCGACCTGGTTAACAGACATACTTGTGACTTGTCACGATTCAAAAATGTCCCACGCGGTCTGCAGGGGCCTGGGTGACTGCCACCGACCTTCCAGATGTTCTGAGCAACCTGAGATTCAACCTGTCCAAAAACACCAGGGGGCGCTGCAGGCATACACCTCAGGTGGCGCCTCTGTCGTGGGGCTACGACCTGGAGAGAACTTACCCCACGTCGGTCTACCGCTACGACTACATCCTAGCTGCTGATGTGGTCTACCACCATGACTTCCTGGAAGAGCTCATGGCCACCATGAAGCACTTCTGCAAGCCAGGGACCACCTTGCTCTGGGCCAACAAGGTCAGAATGGAGTCTGACCTCACATTCGCAGACAAATTTAAGGAGGCCTTTAAGACAAGGGTTCTACAAGAGGATGGGGAGATAAAGATCTTCATGGCCACTTGCAGAGAGGATGGAAGGAGATATGATCAACGGGAGGGAGGCTGTTTCCATGGAAACAAGGATGGAGAGTCTTTGGTCAAATCAGAAATTGGACAAGCTGGAAGATATGATGAATGTGAGTCGGAGGAGAAGACCAGCCGAGAAGAACATGAGACGAATCAAGCTGAGAACATCTCAGTTTCACTTGAAGATTTGTCAGGTGAGTTTTCATTATAAAGCCGTAGGTAGGTTGCATATTATAATATTTTTATTTTTATTTTTATTTTTATTTTTATTTTTATTTTTATTTTTATTTTTATTTTTATTTTTATTTTTATTTTTATTTTTATTTTTATTTTTATTTTTATTTTTATTTTTATTTTTCAATCAAAAGTAAGCATTATCATCTTCATAAAGACACAATTTTGGATGCCATTGGCTTGTGCATGTGTGTTCTATGTGCATGCATGTGTAACTGATTTAATGCAGGGGTCTCAAACACGTGGCCCGAGGGCCAAATGTGGCCCGCAGGACACTAGTTTGAGGCCCCCGCCTTGATATGAAAGTTTAATGTTAGTGCGGCCCGCGCAAGTTTGATATGGATGCTGTATGGTATCATGTACCCAGAAAAAATTATTACGTTTGATTAATGTTCATGTTAAAGGTTAAATAACTGTTAATAGTTATCCTCCCTATCCGTGTGGAAGTGGTAAGTTTTTGGCTATTTAAGTTTAAAGGAAATAACTTGAAGGCTACCGTTTAGGTCGCTAGCTCTCTAGTTTGCGAGTTAGCATGTGTCTCAAGACCCTGCAGTTGCGCAATATGTTGTAAATAAAAAGAGTATAAATGTGACTATAGTCGTGTTTTGTCATGTCTACAGGGCTCTAATAATGCTTTGTTCATTTTAATCTGAAAAAAAAATGTGTTTACCCACCAACTATATGTGGTTTCTTAATTTTTTTATTATTTGCCGTTTTATTATTATTAGATTTATTTATTACTGATTGATTGACTTTCTTTATTCTTGATATTATTTTGTGTAGAAAAATAAAAAGTAAGATATTTGAGAACAGTGGAATGTTTTATCAGAGCTTTTCTTGTAGAAAATCGGAACCAAAGCAAAGTTTTTCTGTTTTTAATAAATGCGTTTTTTGGGGGGTTTTTTTGAAAACCTGATGCAGCCCAGCCTCGCCCAGACCCTAGCTCTAGTGGCCCCCAGGTAAATTGAGTTTGAGACCCCTGATTTAATGCATATTTTTTATCCGCTAAGCAGAAGTTCACGAGGCCAAAAGAAGCCAGCCTGACAGGACACCAGCCTGGGTCCCCAGCATCAACAGCAGCTTTGGTAAAGATGTGTACCATTACACGGGACAGGACATCGTCATTCACGAGTCCATAGATTCCTTTGGAGCTGTCATGTGGCCGGCGGTGAGCATCACTTATCAAAATATTTTATATATATCTATATATCTACTCCTCACTTATTGCATTCTTCATCTTCCAGGCACTGGCTCTGTGCTCCTTTCTGGACAACAACAGGCACATAGTGGACCTACAGGGGAAGAAGGTGCTAGAACTGGGAGCCGGAACCGGACTGGTCTCCATTGTGGCCAGTTTGTTGGGTGAGCAGCCTCCTGTTCAACTCCCACACCACTTCTATAGTATTCTATTGCATTAACTGATACCACTTTTATGATCTGACGTCAGGAGCCGCAGTGACAGCAACAGACTTACCTGAGGTGCTGAGTAACCTCAGGTCCAATGTGATGAGGAACACTAGGGGGCGTTGCAGGTTCACACCCACCGTGGTGGCACTGGCCTGGGAGGGTGACATGGAGCACACCTATCCGGTATCGACGCATCGCTTCGATTATGTTCTTGCAGCAGATGTGGTTTACCATCATGACTTCCTGGATGAGCTTCTGGTCACCATGAAGCACTTCTGTCAGCCTGGCACCACCTTGATCTGGGCCAACAAGACCAGACTGGAGTCTGATCTCACGTTCGTAGACAAATTTAAGGAGGCCTTTAAGACAAGTTTGCTGGATGAAGATGGAGACATGAAGATCTACATGGGAAGATGCAGAGACATGGACAAATGACTGAATAACATGTAAATCTTTTCTAACATTTGTTGTGAAGTGGTAATTTTGTAGGCTTTGTTTATTTAAGAAGAAAAAACAGAAAGAAGTGCAATGTTCAAGTGATTTGTGTTCCTTCCTTTGTGAATAAAAAAATATTGTGCTAATAAAGTATTTTATATTTACTTATAAACTGCCTAAATTATTTCCTGATGTTTAATTGATTCATAATCTAAAATACAAATCACAAAAAGGTCATAACATAACTTAATTTATAAAAACTATCGGTATGAATATCGCCAATACAGGCCCTGTACTTACTTCGAATCCGATCATACCAAATCTCGCGGTATCCACACCACTAGCAAGTGACATACAGCAAGTGCGCATGCGCACAAACGATTGTTTCCGGTACGTATTGGGTATTGTCACAAGCCACACCCACTTGGCCTGAAGAGGAAGGAGTTATTCTGAGACTGCGCAAACGTGTATGCGCGCGCACATGACGGGCACGAGCCGTGATTGAGTGACAGCCATTAACGCCACTCCCCGTTTTCTGTCCGAGCGATTGTGAAGAATATGTTCTTTTTTGGTAGTTTGTTTTCTGAAACCACCATTGGTAAGATATGCTAACCCGGTGGCATTGTAATGTTTTTATAGTTGAAAAAAAGCTAAGTAGAGATTACAGTAATTACGTTCCGAAGTGTAATTGCATCACACATTAAGTAATGGTCACTGATTCTCTTTCTTGAAAAATATTTTATTCTTTTTTCTTCATCACCTCCCCACCCGTGTTTTTTTTTTTTTTTACACAAGTCATTGAAGACTAATGGATCAGTACCAAAGAGTTAATTTGCTTTTCCTAGAGCTTATGACATAAAATATTGTAACTGCAAAAGTCATCAGCAGAAGTTCAAATCTGTTCAAATATCCTTACACTGTAGAGAGAAACACAAATGAGGATTCTATTTGGTGCAAGAAATGGACGGCATTCAGTGGTGGTGAAAATTAAGGCCTCTTTTTGTTTCTCCAGAGACTGTTAATGGTAATACATGCCACAAAGAGCAGAAACCTGAACTTTGACCTACATAAATACAGATAAGAGTGTGAAGGGATGATTGACGTACAACTGAATCAACTAAAGAACTGTACAGGTGGTAAAAGTCGTCATGACATTAGAATACCAGCGTAAACTCTATTAGAGACTAAAAATGCCATTCCTAAAGACAATAAAATGAGGTGAACATGAAGACAGCGTTCCAATGTGAGTAAATATTATCAAATACCTCCTCTTTTCTGGGCACAACAAACATTTTGATGACATATTGTCCTTAACAATTCCAAGCCTTCATTGTCATTTTCTCTATTTATATCTTAAAAGGTCCATAGCAGTGTCTAGCTGATGTCTAAAATATGGTTTACTGGCCTTTAATGGAAACATGCTGCCCAGTTTGACATTTTCAGATACATTTTCCCTCCAGTGAGCACATATGTAACGCTTCATTGTCGCTTGAAAACAACAGTAATGACATTTCATGACATTTCTAATAATTCTGCGATGTCAACGCATAAGTCAGGAAGTCAAATACCATAAAGAAGTCAGGGTTTTGATAAACATTCAGGAATACGTATGTCTATGTTCACTATACAATTCTAGTTTGCACAGTATGTTAATATCAAATTCACTTAAATTCAACTGAAGGAAAAATACATCATGTCACAGTTGCATCTGGTGCAAGGTGGGCAGCTGTGATGAAAAAAAAACATTGACAGTAACTTGAGGTAAAATATAACATGCAAAAAGAAATCACTCAATACATAAAAACACAAGTTGACTCTTTTTATACAAACTGATAAAATTGAAGGAAAAAAGTGTGACCGTAACATTGCAGTCATCCACACGCCTATGAAAATGAAAAAAAATGCTTTAAAAATCATTCAAACTGACAAATAAAATCACTTCTCCTGGAATCCTACAAGACATGCATAAATGTAAAATACATCAATTATAATATTTGTATCCAGTATATACTTATTGCGTACTATGCTTCCTTATGTGTGTATGTACATACATTTAGGACACGGTGTACACAGGCAACATTTTCAATGCTGCACAGAAAAGCTAAACTAAAACTTACAGCGAGTAAGCATATTCCAGTATCCTGCTGAGGTCCGTTAGGTCATCACATGCCGCAGCTCAGCAAACTGGGCGGCGTGGAAGGAAGGGGGCTCGAGGTGCAGCTGTGGTGGCGTGTAACAAGTGGTCCGTTTGAAATCAGAGGCTGATGAGTGGAGCAACTCTGTGCTGCTCCGAGTGTGGACTGGCGCTAAAAGTCGTCATGCATCCCTATTTTAAGAATGTCCTCCCATCTTGCGTCAGTAAAATGCAAGGCACCACAATACTGGTGTATATTTACTGAGGTCAAGTGATCTTAGTATGAAAGTGAACTTTAAAGCCCAGTAAGCATGGCACAAAAACATGGGATGCAATCCCCAGTGTTCCTCGAGCACTGAAGACAAGAGTATGATGATCCAGACTAAATAAGTACCAAGATGATCTACAATATCAACTACAACTTGTAAACTATGAAGTAGAGCTAGACCGATATGGGATTTTCAGGGCCGATTCAGGCAGATTATTAGAAGTTAAGGAGGCCAATAATTGGAGCCGATATTCATTTGCTGTGAAAGTGTAACAATAAGTAGTGTAAACAAATAGTGTGACAAATAGAAAAATAGCTCCAGTAGAGCAAGGAGTTCCTAGACTCTGCAGCATCTCTTGTCAATAAATAGCTGAAATATCCCTGAAATGTTTCCACTAACTAAACTAACATGTGTATATACACACACACACACACACGTATGTATGTATGTATGTATGTATGTATGTATATACATACATACATACATACATACATACACATACACACGTGTATATATATATATATATATATATATACAGTGCATCCGGAAAGCATTCACAGCGCTTCACTTTTTCTACATTTTGTCATGTTACAGCCTCATTCCAAACTGAATTAAATTAATCTCTTACCTCAAAATTCTACACAAAATACTCCATTATGACAATGTGAAAAAAGGTTTTTTTTGACATGTTTTGAATTTATTAAAAATAGAAAACAAAATAATCACATTTACATAAGTATTCACAGCCTTTGCCATGAAGCTCAAAATTGAGCTCAGGTGCATCTTTTTTCCACTGATCATCCTTGAGATCTTTCTACAGCTTAATTGGAGTCCACCTGCAGTAAATTCAGTTGATTGGACATGATTTGGAAAGGCACACACCTGTCTATATAAGGTCCCACAGTTGACTGTGCATGTCAGAGCACAAACACCAAGCATGAAGTCAAAAGAACTGTCTGTAGACCTGCGAGACCTGCTTAGTAAAAGGAACATGGCAGCCCGTCTGGAATTTGCCAAAAAGCACCTGAATGACTCTCAGACCATGAGAAACAAAATTCTCTGGTCTGATGAGACAAAGATTGAACTCTTTGGTGTGAATGCCAGGCGCCATGTTTGGAGGAAACCAGACACTGCTCATCACCAGGCCAATACCATCCCTACAGTGAAGCATGGTGGTGGCAGCATCATGCTGTGGGGATGTTTTTCAGCAGCAGGAACTGGCAGACTAGTCAGGATAGAAGGAAAAATGAATGCAGCAATATATAGAGATATCCTGGATGAAAACCTGCTCCAGAGCGCTCTTGACCTCAGTAGACTGGTCATGTACCTTGACCATATAGACAGTAGACATTAGCACACAGCCAAGATCTCAAAAGATTGGCTTCAGAACCACTCCGTGAATGTCCTGGAGTGGCCCAGCCAGAGTCCAGACTTGAATCCGATCGAACATCTCTGGAGAGATCTGAAAATGGCTGTGCACAGACGTCTCCCATCCAACCTGATGGAGCTTGAGACTTATTGCAAAGAAGAATGGGCAAAACTGCCTAAAGATAGGTGTGTTAAACTTGTGGGATCATATTGAAAAAGTCTTGAGGCTGTAATTGCTGCCAAAGGTGGATCAACAAAGTATTAAGCAAAGGCTGTGAATACTTATGTAAATGTGATTTTTTTGTTTTCTATTTTTAATAAATTCAAAACATGTCAAAAAAAACCTTTTTTCACATTGTCATAATGGAGTATTTTGTGTAGAATTTTGAGGTAAGAGATTAATTTAATTCAGTTTGGAATGAGGCTGTAACATGACAAAATGTAGAAAAAGTGAAGCGCTGTGAATACTTTCCGGATGCACTGTGTGTATATATATATATATATATATATATATATATACATACACACACACACACGAACACACACACACATATATATATATATATATATATACACACACACACACACACACACACACACACACACACACACACACACACACATTTTGAGCAGGCAAGCTCCAAAACCAGGAAAAAGAAGAAACAAACAAAGCAAAGCTAATGTTATGCTAAAAGCTAGTCAGCCTTGATCTTAGCGTACCTCCCTACAACAAAGAACGACTGAGCCGTGAGTTGTAGTTTTTTTTCTATGTGATTTTCAGGCAAACACACACTATTTGAAACACTATTGTTTCCCTCCAATAAAACTAGGGAATTTAAGTTTTTACGGGCTCTCTCTCTCTCTCTCTCTCAATGATACACATGCGTTAACTATGACTGACTGTTGACATGAGCAGACTTCTTGCAAGTAATTCACAGACATGCTGAGAGGTACTACGAGCTAGCAGAGCTGCCACTAATGTTTACGCTGCTTCTGCTCACCGTTACGTTTGTAGTGGTTGGGAGACATAAGAGCACTGGGATGTTTATTACAATTTATAGAGTTCTCTTTGTTTACCTTGACATGTGTGTTTCGTCTCAGGACATTCTCCGAACGATATCGGCCCCAATTACCAGCCCGGTCGATGATCGGTTGACCACTACTATGAAGATTTAAAGGAAAAGAAGGTAAATGAAGTGAATGATTTGCTGTTGTGCTGCTGGTGGCACTCGGATCAACAGACTCAATGAGTTCTTTTAAAATGACTTGTCAACTCCACGTTGGTGTTCACTGTCGTAGAAATAAACAAAATTGTCTGAGGAGGCGTGGTCAGCTGACCACAACCACATGACCCTGAGGGGCTGTGATACCATGTGATGGACCGTGCGGATCGTGCAGTGCATGGTGTTTCTAGAAGGGAGTGTAGTCTACTGGGTACATGACAGGCAGCCAATTCTCAGTGAAGGTAGCACAGTGCGTCCATTTGAGGTGACGCATCAGCTAGAAAAACAAAGGAAGTGAGCGTTATTTAGTTGACGCATGCCTCAGTAATTAGAAAAAAACACAAATATCAAACACGGAGGTCACACCTGGATGCAGTTCTTCATGTTTTCTTTGCTGGGCTTCTCCTCCACCATCTTTGAGGCATACTTTAAGGCTCTGCCATACATCTTGTTCACCAGAGCGTGTTTGTAGGAGAACATCAGTACCTGAAATCAAAAGAGACATTTCTTCATCACGACCTTTAGATAGTTGACATACTTGGAGAGATCACACAATGCTGTATGTTAAATGTTGCCAAACTTGTCGCAGTTTTCCTTCCTTCTGTTCATTAATTAAAATATTGAACATGACTGTTTTATTAATTTCAGTAATTCAGGTAAAAAATGTGTATTTAGCATGGTCAAATTTTCATAAAGGGTTTATCATGCGCACTGTATTTGTCCTAAATATCTTTAATTTCAGCCAGATGTTGGGATCCTTCTGTTTGAATGGGTTAGATTTGAGCTTCACTTTTGTCCACGCACAATCCCAATGGGATACTAAATTGAAATGGAAAGTTTTACAAACGTGATAAAGCAGCATCCAAAGTATAAAAATACATACATTCAGCGATAAAGTCTAAGTTTCGGGGGAATCCATGCTCTCTCATTGTGACACACACAAACACTGACAGGTTTTCACAGTGCAGGGATTGGAACAAATCTATATATAATATAATATAAATTAAACACTCTGAACGCAAAACATAATTATCAAACTTATTTACACAAGTCATTGAATGCTGAAGCCTATCCCAGCTGACTTTGCGCAAGAGGCGGGGTACACAGTGGACTGGTTACCAGCCAATCGCAGGCCGCACATAGACGAACAACCATTCACACTCACATTCATACCTATGGACAATTCTGAGTCATCAATTAACCTAGCATGTTTTTAGAATGTGGGGTCTTGGGTGGAATAAATTAAAACAGATCATTTTCCCACAAAGCACAGATGAAAGGAAATACAGCTAGAATAGGTGCAGATTCTGCAAAATCTAAAATGTTTTCTATTCGGGTTATTGTGTGTAGCTGCTCTATAGGAGACCACAGCTCAATACAAAGGGGCAAAAATTTGCATAATAGGTCACCTTTAACATCAAAGTTATGGTTGAGCATTCTAAACCAAATTTTCAAAAAAAAAACAAACCTTGGAGTCAGTCAGTTCTGCCCACTTCTGCACCTCCCAAAAGGTTTCCGTCAGAGTGTCAGCCACACCCTGCTGTGTGTCATCAGAACTGCTTGCCACCTGCACACCAACCTCCTCGGCATCAGCTTGGCTTGTGGCAACAGCACCGCTACCATCCTGAGGCGTGAGCATCACAAGTTGGTCGGCCAGAGCGCAGCCCTTCCTACATAGAGCGTCCAGAAGAGAGGACTTCTGCTTCTCCATGTCACTGAAACATAATCGTGAAGACACACATTGTTGTTGAAAAGACAAAAGCAGCAGGTACTTTGAGTTCATGTGTATTTGTGGTAAAAATAAGTGACATTATACGTCTTGATGGAAGCAGCGTCAGGTCGAGGGTCTGTCTTCATGGTGAAGAACACCGCCAAGGCTGTCTGGTCAATGTGGGAGATGACAATGTCAGCGGCTGATACCACCTCTTTCAATCGCTTAACACGCTCCTAAAACAGCAAGAGGAGGAATCATTCGTACAAATGTACACATTCTATTTTATAAACACTGACAAGGATGTGTCAATTATGACCTTTTCAGAATCCAGCTGATGTAATCTTTGCACATGTAGAGGAAGGTAATCTGAGTACTTTTCTTTTAGCTCATCATAAAGCGAGCTTGTGTCCAACCTGACAGGAGGAGAAAAATTATGGTTAAGAAAAAAACTAAAAATAAAAATTCATGATAAGAACATCTTGTTTATAAATGCCCACTTTGTCATCCACTGAATTTTCAAGTCTCTCATAGCTTCTGCAAACTCCTCTTTAATGTCTTTCTCTTTGTCAGCGTCCTTGTCCTTCTCCTTCCCTCCATTCTTTGCTTTGTTGGGTGCAGGGATTAAGTGGTAAATGACGGAAACAATGTCCTGCACAAACACAAAAAGCGGTAAAGTCAAGTCACAACTACACAATAAATCAGTATAAACATTGCAACCTGTGCAAAAAAAAAAAACATAAATCATGCCAATATAACCTTTGGCACCAGATATTTGAAACATCCTCTGGTATTATTCCCATAAAATAGATTAGGACGTGTACAGATTTGACCTCAACAAGCTTCATGACAGTCTGAACACAAGAGTTTCAACATTGCAGGCTTTATAGCAGATCTGACCACACCTCCATTAACGCTGCCATTTTGGGTCAGATTACCTTCAAAATAAATAGGGTTCTTGCTTACATCTGACAATGATGCTTTTCTATTTCCAAGAAAATCTGTTAATGATGACAAGAACGACAGATCAAACGAAACACTACGATGCTAGTTAAGTTTGTGGTAGCACCAAATATCTTTGATAATTCCACTCATCACCGGATTTGTACAACTTCAATTAAGACACACTGACATATTTTGACAGAAATAAATGGAACAAATGCAATCTTAAAAGTGGAAATAAATGAAACAAATGCAATCTTAAAAGTGAGGTAGAAGCCATTTCCACAAGGTAGGAGAGCAGAGGGCGCTCTGTTGTACGGTGTTTCTAGCTCATCCAGTACCTTTTTAAACTTTCTTTGTCGTTTTGCAGAGGACTGCCCCTGGTGGTCAGAATAACACACAGTAAGGAGGAGACAACACAAGCACACCAAAAAAGGATTCTTTTTCGTTCATTTACGTTCCATCCTCACTTAGGGATTCATTGTACAGCCACCTACCTTTTAGACTTAAACTTTAAACTGAAAGGCAACTTTTCAGCTTTCATTGCTGACACACTCCCACTGTGACGCTATTGTGTTTGAAACAACACACACTGAGAAAAACCTCTTAGATGAAGACAGGAAAATGTTCAGCAGTTCAATGCAAACAAATAAGTCTTTGCATTGTTGCCACTGAGGAAAGTTCTGCCAATGGCCCTTCCAAGAATATTCATACATGTAGAGTTGGACTTTAATAAAATACCAGCATTGTTTTCTGCATTTACAAAATGTATTAGGAAACATGGCCATATGACGTTAAAATAGAATCAAATATTGAGATGGTCCTCCTTTGCAGCTACAACAAATTTAAAGCTAAAAGACACAATTTTGGAGTGTCTGTGGGAATTACTGATCCGGGAGAGAATTTGTAAGATTGGAGTTAGTCAAGGTCAATTTATTTCATATAATGGTTATATCATTGTATTTTCTCAACTAATCTTAACATCCTATTAACAGTTTTGTCATATTTCCTCAGCCTTTCCTTTTAGCCAAAGGTGAACATGTGATCCAAAGACACGTAGTCAAAAGTCAACACAAAAAATATTATATGTGTCATCTAATTACAGAAACACACCAGTAAAACCAAATGGGTTGAGGCACAAGAGCAACATGTATTTGTGGCAGCAGATGAATGAAAGAGGAAAGGGGATAACATGTCCACATGCAAGAAATGCAAGTTTCACATCAACCACTGATTCACTGACAGACACGATCAACTAGCTCAGGTGACACACTTTTGAAACGGAAACCCAACAACGTAATGTATTTAAACCCTAATCCTCAGGATAAAACATATTCAATTACCTGATTTTAATTCGCAGTAACTGAGATCACATTTATTTGTATAATCTGATAAGTAGGATTGAAAAATCTTAAAGAACTCACTGCTTTCTTTCCATATTCGCTCTTTGCCACAATAAGAGACCCTGACAGGTAGCATCCTGGACTTGTCCCTTTTGGAATCCTGAAGGAAGGACAAACGCAGGCAAGAGAAACAGGAAAAAAAACATAATTCAACAGAGAGTGAGTGCATACAAAAACTATGTGTATACAATTGAGTATTTTCAACCAGACTGCAATGCAAGATGTTATTATCTGATTTGCATAATTGGCCATGACGCATTAAGTAAAACACATCTATGGTTACATACATGGTGTGAAGAAGTGTTGGCCTCCTCCCTGATTTCTTATTTTTTTTACATGTTTGTCACACTTAATGTTTGATATATTTTAGATCATCAAGCAAATTTAAATAAGAGTCAATGACCCCACACCTGAACACAAAATAAATTTTTAAATGAAACTGGTATATTATAAAAAGGCCATTGACTAATATTAAAATTTGTTTGATGATGGGAAGTATTTAAGCATGAGAAACAAGCAACAAAATAAGAAATCAGGAAGAGAGCACACTTTTAAACACCACTGTATACACATATATATCTACAGTGAAGAAAATAAGTATTTGAACACCCTGCTATTTTGCTATTTCTCCCACTTAGAAATCATGGAGGGGTCTGAAATTTTCATCGTAGGTGCATGTCCACTGTGAGAGAGATAAACTAAAAAGAAAAATCCAGAAATCACAATGCATGATTTTTTTAACAATTTATTTGTGTGATACAGCTGCAAATAAGTATTTGAACACCTGTGTATCATCTAGAATTCTGACCCTGAAAGACCTGTTAGTCTGCCCATTAGAAGTCCACCTGCACTCCATGTATCATCCTGAATCAGATGCACCTGTTTGAGGTCGTTAGCTGCATAAAGACACCTGTCCACCCCATACAATCAGTAAGACTTTAACTTGTAACATGGCGAAGACCAAAGAGCTGTCCAAAGACACCAGAGACAAAATTGTACACCTCCACAAGGCTGGAAAGGGCTACGGAGCAATTACCAAGCAGCTTGGTGAAAAAAGGTCCACTGTTGGAGCTATCATTAGAAAATGGAAGAAGCTAAACATGACGGTCAATCTCAATCGGAGTGGAGCCCCATGCAAGATATCACCTCGTGGGGTCTCAATGATTCTAAGAAAGGTGAGGAATCAGCCCAGAACTACACGACAGGACTTGGTCAATGACCTGAAAAGAGCTGGGACCACCGTTTCCAAGGTTACTGTAGGTAATACACTAAGACGTCATGATGTGAAATCATGCATGGCACGAAAGGTTCCCCTGCTTAAACCAGCACATGTCAAGGCCCGTCTTAAGTTTGCATATGACCATTTGGATGATACAGAGGAGTCACGGGAGAAAGTTTTATGGTCAGATGAGACCAAAATAGAACTTTTTGGTCATAATTCCAATAAGCGTGTTTGGAGGAAGAAGAATGAAGAGTACAATCCGAAGAACACCATCCCTACTGTGAAGCATGGGGGTGGTAGCATCATGCTTTGGGGGTGTTTTTCTGCACATGGGACAGGACGAGTGCACTGCATTAAAGAGAGGATGACTGGGGCCGTGTATTGTGAGATTTTGGGGAACAACCTCCTTCCCTCTGTCAGAGCATTGAAGATGGGTCGTGGCTGGGTCTTCCAACACGACAACGACCCGAAGCACACAGCCAGGAAAACCAAGGAGTGGCTCCGTAAGAAGCATATCAAGGTTCTAGCATGGCCCAGCCAGTCTCCAGACCTGAACCCAATCGAAAATCTTTGGAGGGAGCTCAAACTCCGTGTTTCTCAGCGACAGCCCAGAAACCTGACTGATCTAGAGAAGATCTGTGTGGAGGAGTGGGCCAAGATCCCTCCTGCAGTGTGTGCAAACCTGGTGAAAAACTACAGGAAACGTTTGACCTCTGTAATAGCAAACAAAGGCTACTGTACCAAATATTAACATTCATTTTCTCAGGTGTTCAAATACTTATTTGCAGCTGTATCACACAAATAAATTGTTAAAAAATCATGCATTGTGATTTCTGGATTTTTCTTTTTAGTTTATCTCTCTCACAGTGGACATGCACCTACGATGAAAATTTCAGACCCCTCCATGATTTCTAAGTGGGAGAAATAGCAAAATAGCAGGGTGTTCAAATACTTATTTTCTTCACTGTATATATAAGTGTTATGATAAATATGTTAATTTAATAAATGGCAACTCACTTGTCATCCGGCAAGCCTGTAACATAGAAGTGCTGTGTGGCTCCTGGAGACAGGGTGACAGAGTTTGCCTTCTTCTTGGCCATGAGGGCCGCACGGTGCGTCTCATACACATCTGGGCTGAGGGTGGTAACCAGGCGATGGGAGACAACAAATGGCAGGTCCTTGAGGCGTTCCAGCTCACTCGACAACTCATGGCGCACCTGCAGCCGCACGGTGTAGTCGCCTTTTTCCAGCTTGAGAGAATACTGAAGCAAAATAAAAAGACACCAGGCATTGTTTTATGTTAAGATTACAAATACAAATCCAAAACAGGTGTGTAAAAATGTACCTGATGTGGGTAGGCATCGCCTGAGCCCAGTAGTCTTTTGTTCTGATCAAACAGCATCCAGAGTTGACTGTCATACTCAGACTCATACAGCAGCTCACACAGCATGGGGCAACTCGGGGTGATCTCTCCACTCTTAGGCTGTGCAGAAAGTGCAATCAAGTTACAAATACAAAAAGAAAATAAAACTGTGCTGATGGCCTTGGCAGTACCTGGTGAAAACTGTAAGTGAGAATAATCTCATAGAGTTGTCTGTTGTTTGGTAGCACATCCCTCCCTCCCAAAGGTTTTATCTTTGAACTTAAGGGCCTACAAAAAAGACATCACAATGAACCAGAAACCCTTCAACTATAAAACACAGAAAAAGTAGTTTGAACTTACCTTAGGGGCTGAACCCAAGATTTGAGAGTGATAGACGGAGACACTTCTTCATACCTCAAAGGCGACAACACATCAAAACTTGTCACTCCTTCTGATGCATGCTGGCAAAAGACAGAATAAAGTCACTGTTGTCTAGAATATCATTTTCTTCCAAGCTTTACTCTACTGTGTGTACAGTACATGTATATGTCTGTTCTACTAACAATGTGCAGCGGTGAAGGAGAAATACTGAGTCCATGGAATGAGATGCTGTAGTCTACTGTGACATCACCCAGACTTGCCCACCAGCGTGCAATGCACAGTTCTACAATCTTACCTGACTGGAGAGGGGAAAAAACACAGTGCAATTAATAATCATAACCTTTCTTCCCTATTGTGGGTTTCCATATAGTATACTCCATGCGTTCCTTATGATTTTCATAAAGGTTTCTTAAGAATTATTATACAAACCAGTACAGGGAAGGCCTCAGTTAGTGAGCCTTTTTCCAAAAGTGAGGAGAACTTATAGAATTCATTAGCTCTGTATGCTTTCTGTTTGACCAGGTGCACCGCATGCAGAACAAACTTTGAGGACACATCTCCTGAATGAGAGGTCAGTGTGATCTCTGTTGGGGGAAAAGGAGGAGACAGAGAATTGTAAACAAGAGTCATAAGATGCCTTACAAGGACATTTTATTTAAATGCAGGTCTGCCAACTTGTGCCTTTATTTTCCCTGATATAAAGTACTATGTGTTGGGGGAGTTACTTAGTTATTTTAGCTATGGATTGTGATTTTTAAATATTACGTAATAATGTGAATGAAACGTGAATGAGAAGCATATTCTAAATTACATGATTGATGACTGCCCATATTGCATATCCCATATTGCACTATTGTACATATTACTGTAATATCTTGTTGCATTCATAGATCATACTGTTTATAATTTATATAATCTGCAATAGCCATACTCTAGTCACTTCATTGCAATACTGTACATATTACTGTTATTATATATTGTCACATCCATACTGTGCATACTGTTTATAATCTGTATAATCTACAATAGCCATATTATAGTCATTTATATCCCTGTACATATCCTCACTGTATTATAGTCATAGCCTGTTATAGTTTTTTTTTTTTTTTTTTTTTACATAGATCTGTCCATTTTTCTACATTTACTTACTACTAAGGTACTTATAAAATTGCACTTCTGGTTGGATGCTAACTGCATTTTGTTGCCCTGTACCAGTGACATGAGCAATAACAATAAAGTTGAATCTAATCTAATCTAATCTAATATTGTTCATACCTGCCCAGGAAGCTCCCTGAGGCACAGTGATGAAGTGGCGTTGAATTTGTCCTGGTCTGAAGTGGACGTCTTTGAAACACAACTCGTGATTCCGACTGTCTGTCACCCTGTTGGATGAGGAAGAAGGAGTACAGTCCAACAAACATACTTCCACAAGCCTCTTATTGAGACAAATTGCAATATACAGTATGTCGGAACCTACTTGGTGGGGATAATAACAGTGATTGGGACTCTGAACAGAGGCCCACAACCAGGCGCTGCTGTGTCATAACCACACACCTGAAAAATACACAAAAAGTTGACACACATACACAAAGAAATGTCTTCTACTTCAGTTCTTTTTTCTTACTTCTGTATAGTACACCCCTTCTCTCAGTCCAACAGGATCCACGCGGACATTGACATGACGACACTGGTTCATCAACTCAAGATGGGAAGGGCACTGAACCCATGGAGCGGCACATGTAAGGACCAAGTGTAGCTGCAAGGATATCCGGTCTGTGTTGACTGTAATTGAAAAGAAAACGTATGAGTACACAGACAATCAGTGAGTCAACGCTACGATCAAATGTCTAAAAAAAAGGTACGTTTGTCCAGATCCAGGATGTCTTTTATAAGCAAAAGCATAAGCAAAAATAATAAAACAGTAGTAATACCTGTGTTTTCTGGGAAGATGGGTTCTATTCCTACACCATGGTCTGAGGGGGATAGAAGGTGGGCTGGATCCCTGAGGTAGATGCCTCTCTGTGTTCCCACAGTTACCGAGAAACCCAGATGGGCGGTGGGCAAGGAGGCATTTTGTGTGAGGTAGTCTAATGCTCTGTCCACCTGTCCATGAGAAGAATACATGGATTAACTTGCACACTTGGGACAAATTATTATGAAATGGACATACAGGTTGTCCTTGGTTTACCATGTTTCATACTATGATGCTTTGTGGTTATGACACACACTTATAAAATATTAATACTGTGCAAAAAAGGGAAGTAGTTAAATATACGTGGTGGAATAACGCGTAGTCAAGTGAGCTTTTTTGATACATTTTTGCCCTTCGCTATGATACCCAATTGTAAAGCACATTCCTCCGATCGTAGTACGTCAAAGAAAAAGAAAGCCATCACCAACCAATATTGGTTGCATGCTTAGTCTAAGATGTTTCACTGTCATCAGCATGAGGTCAAGGATAAGATTGTATCCTTGACCATGTGAAGGGATCTGCTCCTATGAAAGAGACATGGATAACTAAGCGGTGTAGTCGTCTCATTATTGAGACTTATTCGCCCCATTAAGCCTCCGCCTGCCTCCCTTTGTAATACCTCTTCCACTATGCAAGACAACTACTTGGATAAGGATAAATTACTGTTTCACTTCATTTGTGAATGCAAGTTTTTTTATTACTACTTTGCATATGCCTTCCATGTGTTCTGTGTACAGTGTGAGAGACTTAAAGTTGGTATAACTAATGAAAACTAATGAAATTGGGTAGTATACTGAGAACCCCCTGTACAGCATATTCATATTCTACTGTACAGAAAATAAGCATCCACCAGCAGAAGGAGGAAGCTTACCTGAATGATACCATGGCCTTGTGCAAACACTTCAATGTCATCAACCTTCAAAGCTGTGTTTTCTAGTGCTCTCCTCACACCAGGAACAGTGGGATGTATGCCATTCTGTTTTAATCCTGCATTACACAAAGTCACACACTAGCATAAACAACTGTGAGTTACTCTACATAGTGCCTTTTATTATGAAGCCCTGACCTACCTGATAAAACAAGAGCAATTCCTCCACATGCATTAGGGGATGACATTGAGGTGCCGTTCATCAGCTGGGTTCCACGAAGAGTCCAATTGGGTACAGATGCAATGGCACCACCGGGGGCACTTATGCTGACCCCTAGTGCACCGTCTGTACTGGGACCTCTAGAGGACCAGGTGTACTGGTTGGGGGGTAGCTTCTCCCTCAGGGAATACTCAGCCACCATCATGTCAGGGGTCACATAGGCTCCAACGCCTAAGTAGAAGAAGTTCATTTGATTGTATTTTCACAAATTAGCCATTCACTAACAATACTGTATTCATTTGTGATGACTAGAGGCGTTCTAGATCCTCCATCTGTTTATCCTCACTATGGTCACCGGTGTATGCTGGAAGCTATCTCAGCTGTCTTTGGGTGAAAGGCGGTGTACGCCCTCGACTGGTCGCCAACCAATTGCAGGGCACATATAGACAAACAACCATAAACACTCACATTCATACCTATGGACAATTTGGAATCGCCAGTTAACCTAAAATTTTTGGAATGTGGGAAACCAGAGTACCCAGGGAAAACCCACGCACACACAGGGAGAACATGCAAACTCTACACAGACATGCCCATTGGAGAATCAAACCCAGGTTTTCCCGATCTCCTGACTGTGTGGCCAACATGCTAACTGCTTTCTAGATTCTCCAATGTCATTTTTTTGTATGATTGAGGTTTTTTTTAATCAGTTAGATCCAGAAAGACGTGAATTTGGCAGTGGCTTGCTGTTGTGTATTCAACAAAAAAAACTGTACCTATGACACTGCTGGTGGTTCCTCCGGGGCAGCCGACTGTGGAAAGACAGGGGCCGTTGTTTCCTGCGCTTGAAACAAATATAACATTGTGTTTCTGCACAGCCTCTGTGATCACCTCACAAATCCTCCTGAAAAAAAAAATTGAAATTGACTTACACAGCAACAAACACACTATCTGCATGCCTTTGTCTAATTCTTCACAAAACTTACCCTGAATTGGGCCAGTGGGTGGCTTCCCCATAGCTGTAGTTAACCAGGTCACACTTGTAGTTGATCACTTCAATCATCTTTGGATTGGAACATGACAGTGAATATGCAAAAGGTGCAAGACGATTGTTTTGACTACATATAAGTGACATACCGCTCTAATGAGTCCTGTGCCCGTTTCCATGGTGCTAAGCCGTGTGTCTCCAATTTTCAGAGCTAAAATTTGAGCACCAGGGGCAACCCCATTACGCTCTGGTTCTTCTGGGAAGTAACCTGCTGCAATGCTCGCAACATGTGTCCCGTGGGCCCCTTCAAATACAAACAAGTAAATCAGTATTAGACCTTCTCATACACTGTAGAATGATATAAAAACTTGATTTTGATGGATGTCAGGGGACAGTGTGTCTTCAAATACTTCACCTCCACTTGTGACAATGCACAGGGTGTTTCCTTCATCATAGATATTCACCGAGTAGTTTAGCATCTCAGCATTCCCTAATGTTGCGTACTCCTGCGACTCTCTGTAGGAGCTCAGCACAGTGCACTTGGACAATTCGCCACACTCTGATGTGTCCATTGCAGCTCTTAAAGGAAAAGCAGCAATGTGAGAACATGCTAATCCTAAATATAAAGTAAATACTAAATATATAAAAGTTACCTAAATGTGACACCGTCGTGCCAAAGAACACAATCATATACAGGACCAGGATCACTGTATTTCTTTTCTAGAGACAGAAGCAGCTCTGATTGACTTTGCAGCTCTTCTTTCTGTAACTTCTCTACCTAGAGACAGAAGGCAGGCTTAATGACACATGCAAGGGAGCTTGAAGAGCACAGATAGAGGACACAGACAAAAACGAGTAGGTCCGACCTGTGATGGAGTCGGGTGTGAGAGATCAAACTCCTCTGTTCTGCGACAAGCATCAGTTACTGCTGCTCTGTGTGCTGGGTCCCACACCTTCTCCTTTCGCTCTTTCTGAAAGAAAACAAATCACATACAACATCAACAAAGGAAACACGGTACAACGGTTTTTAAATCAACGCTGTCAGCCCTATTAAGTGTATCCTCTGACTCACTGTGGATGCTATCAGAAGAAATGTGTTGTATAACAACAGCTGTATTATAATTCTAATGTTCTGACTAAATTTTGAACATTATTAAACACAGATGAGGGGATATTCAGAATATAACCCATGCAGTGTGAGAAAAAGGAACAATGTTACAGCTTCCTACCTGTATTCTTTCTTTAAGAGCCTTAGGGAAAAACTCATAGCCATTTTTAACTCCAATGTGATACTTCCCTGATGGGTTGACCCAAGCAGGAGGGATCTGGATGACAGAAAAAGACGGTATGAGAGTAACGTTTAGGAAACCAGTGAAGTATACAACTAATGTATGGAATAAAATACCACATATTCAGAAATAAAAATATAGAACATCTTAAACCCCAAACAGCTACAACTTCTATACATCTACAAACCTTCAGTATTCTGCCAGAGAGGCCAGTGATTATGCCATCTTTTGGTTCCACCACTGTCGCCATGTTCACATCACCACTGCCTGTTGTGTCAATAATATCAACAATCTTTGGCTTCCCGTCTGTGGTCACCTGAAGATGAAGACACAATCATAAATCTGTCGACCTTTTAGGACAAATATATTACAGGTGCATTTCATCTCTGTCTACTGAATAACTATATCAATCTTTCTCGTTTAATACAACAAATATTGTATTAAAAATAGTGTGTAATGCATGTATCTTCGTAGCATACCTCATTTCATTTGTTATGCTATTTTAAGCAGAATACGTAACTGTTATTATGCGTTTACGTCAGAGTTTAAAAAAAGTTTCTACATTGGGTATATCGTAACTTATAAACAATATTAATCATATGTCAAAACTTAGTCAAAAAAAATCACATGAAGCATAAAAAGTGGGTGATGTGTTGTATGCTAGGCTATTGTGCGAATACGCGATCTACTAACGGTTATTAACAACCCGTTTGTCTGATCGCAAATCGCTCCTGACAACTGAAGTAGAAGTGACAAATCACCTTCTTTTTGTATAATAAGTTGTCATCTTTATATTAATTGAAATGTCATACTGTGTACGCTACTTGTCGAGCCCAGCGAGCTAGCTAACTAGCTAGTGACTGCACAGATTATATGGCCTTCAGCCACAGTTGCCCAGCTAGCTTGTAGCTAACGCCGGTCAGTTGTACCTGCATGCCGGGGGCCCCAGGATCAACACCGGTGTCCATGATCGCGATGAGCACCCCTCGGCCATCGTACTCGGGGAACCGGCTGAGATAGGACGCGGCGCCGGTCTCTTTTTTAGGCAGCAACCCGTGAAAGGGGAACGGCTCTTCGGTAGAATGGGTAGCCATGACTCGAAGAGTGACAATGAAAACAAGCAACTAAATAGCAAGATAGCACAGGGGTAAGTTGTTAAAGGGCCAGTACACGTAGCAGTCACGTGAGCGTTGGGGGAAGGGGGAACCTTAACTGTCCTACCATTTATCTCTATTTCTTATACTGTACATCTTTATATATTTGTTTTATGTAAGTTTAATATGTTCAACATTTGCTTGGCAGTGAGCTAAAATAGAACACCTCTTAAGTCTTCAAACGTCACATTGTATTCACTCAGCTCAATACCGAAATGTGCAATATCGTCCACCCCTAGTAATTTTCTCCAAAAATACTGTATTTACCAGATACAAAACTACAAATAGTATTGTCACTGGGGAAAAAAATAAAAGTTAATATGTTTTTGTAGGTGAACAAACACGCACCGATGCTTGAGAATGTTCCCCTACTAATGCAATTCAGCTGTCGGACTGCAGGCAACGTCACACGAATACACTCAAATGAAGTGCACCAAAAAGCTAATAATAAAAACAAATAAATAAAGAAGCATTCTAAAAGTTAAGGGGAGGTCAGAAAAAGTCCTATACCTCATCTGCACATAATATTATCGCATTACTTTACAGAAAGCATTAAGGGGGGTCTAGGTTTGTGATACAATCGTGTGCTCGATATCAGGGACATTGTACTTGAATGCATCTTATTGCTTTATAGGGTTATGTTTTCTATGCGCTCACTAGGTGGCGGTATCACACCGATAGTCATGTGACTGCCCCTTTTCCATTGAGGATGAAGTACAAGAGAGTGGCTATGTTAACAATTTTACTGGGTGAACACCAGTGTCACACACAATTCAACAATAAAAGGTTTTTATAAGTAATCTCCCAAATTATTGAATTTTTGCCATGTACAGGTCATATTTAATTGCGAAAACGTTAAGCGTTTTACCTCATGGCAACTTATAACAGGACAGAAAGCATGATCCATTTTTTCTTGCCTGGTCCTAAAAGCATGTCCCTTAAAATGAATTATTGAAAATGTAAAGGTGGAAAAATTACAACTAATATTGTGCACAGTCGCACTGCTCTTTTTGTTTATCACAAATTAGATTTTGAGCAATCTAATCAGATTTGATTCATGCCATATATGGAGAATAATGCTTGAGAAAGATTAACTTTCACATGTCAGACACCATCTGTTCTACTCCCAGCTCAGCCGCAAAGTACACTCATGTACACAATATGTGCAATATGAGGTGCTATAGCACAAACCACAGTGGTTGTACAGTTATTATAAGAGTGCCAACGCCCTCACACTCTTTGGTGGTAGCTGACATGTACTCTGCATCTTTGGCAATTAAATAACAATGAATAACCACTCACTAATCTGATCCAAAATCTGACAGAGCTTTCTCATTGATGAAATACTAAAGTAGGACATGTTTTAGGATTAATGTTCCTTTTTTTTTACTTTGAGATTCATATTTTCCTTGTGTTAAATGAGGCTCCACCCATTGCCTAGGTCAGTGGTCTCAAACACGCGGCCCACGGGCCAAATGTGGCCCGCAGGACACTAGTTTTCGGCCCCCGCCTTGATATGAAAGTTTAATGTTAGTACGGCCCGCGCAAGTTTGATATGGATGCTGTATGGTATCATGTACCCAGAAAAAAATATTATGTTTGATTAATGTTCATGTTAAAGGTTAAATAACTGTTAAATAACTGTCCGTGTGGAAGTGGTAAGTTTTTGGCTTTTTTAAGTTTAAAGGAAATAACTTGGAGGCTACTGTTTAGGTCGCTAGATCTTTAGTTTGCAAGTTAGCATGTGTCTCAAGACCCTGCAGTTGCGCAATATGTTGTAAATAAAAAGAGTGTAAATGTGACTATAGTCGTGTTTTGTCATGTCTACAGGGCTCTAATAATGCTTTGTTCATTTTAATCTAAAAAAAATAATTTGTCTACCCACCAACTATATGTAGTTTCTTAAGTTTTTATTATTATTATTATTACTATTATTATTATATTTATTTATTACTGATTGATTGATTTTCTTTATTTTTGATTTGTTTATTTTTCATCATATTTTGTGCAGAAAAATAAAAATTAAGATATTTGAAAACAGTGGAATGTTTTATCAATGCTTTTATTATAGAAAATCGGAACCAAAGCACTGAAAAAGTTTGTATATTTTTCTGTTTTTAATAAATGTGTTGTTTTTTTTGAAAACCTGATGTGGCCCAGTCTCACCCAGACCCTAGCTCCAGTGGCCCCCAAGTAAATTGAGTTTGAGACCCCTGGCCTAGGTTCAATCTTCACAATACAATTGCACTCATTTCACTCACAGGTTTGTGGTTCACCACAGGGCGTAGTACCAACTGCGATAGTGGAAATGAATGTGGTTATGAACATTATTTCCGATGCGATGTTGCATGTACCACTACAATAACGGCTCTTCTTCTCTTCCATAGTTACTGAAAGAGATATGAGATGATGTTTGGGTGTATACGAGCAGCAAACATTCAGCTCACAAGCTGCAGGATGTAGCCAGTTTAAAGGACTTGCAATTACTTTTCTGGCTTGCGAGGATATTTATGCATCAAGAGTGATTATTTTAAAAATAGGCACAGTACTTCAGCTATTAAGTGCAAACAGGACCCACTAACTGATGACCCATTCAGAGAGCGATTGTTAAGAGTGCGATTTCTGAGCTCAGGGATGTCCAACAGGCTAATAGAGATGTAACCAAATTAGCTTTAGAGCTGTTCTAAAGGAGTCACAGCTAATCTCAACGCTGCGGCTAACTGGGATTTCTGGCAAAGGGGAAGTCCAACTGCTCTTTATTCGCACATCTCTTGGGTTCACATCACAGCTGGGTTCGTATGTTCTACGCCAGTGTCTGGCTATTTTGAGACTTGCGGTCATTCTAGTGTCGTAGGGATGGCCCAATAGGCTCAAGACTTAGATAGCCTCGGGCTTTTCCACCTGAATGGACTCGTAAATCCCTCTTACACATGCCACCCACTGGCCAGGTAAACACGTCCATCCATGGACGTCCATCTGTTAAATCTGGCCCAAGATCAGTGTCAACAGGAAAAGTGGATCCACTTCAGTCCATGACTCTTTGTAGTTGACTTCTGTTAAGCTTCCACTGCCAGAACTATTGTACTGCAGAATGATGTATCATTTGTTTACACTCCATCTTGTTTGAGTCCACAATTAATGGATCTAATCTTATCAATCCGAGTGTTTACATATTCATATTCAGAACAACATCTGCAATTATTTTGCTGTAGGTACCAGTCAGATGCAGTGAAGCTGACTCAGGATGTGGGGATCATGATCATGGAAGAAGGGTTCAAATCAAATACTGTACTTAAGCATGTGGATATGGTCACCAAGTCTTGCCAACGGCTAAAATTATACTTTCTGAAAAGCCCATAATTACGGGCTTGCCCTTGCCTGTATAGTGTAGCCATCTGGGTGATGCAGTAGTTTGTGTATGGGGATGTGATTAATGGCTGCATCCACCCACCAAAGGTGCTGTTATGAAAAATAAACATTTGTTTGACACACTTTTTTTTATCTGTAATACTTTATCTGTAATACTTTTTGTCTCTATTTCAGGGGTGGGTAAACTACAGCCACATGCGGCCTGCTAAGCTTTGAATCTGGCCCACCAGTTGCTTCCAAAGTATTTAAACCAGGGGTCTCAAACTCAATTTACCTGGGGGCCACCGGAGCTAGGTTCTGGGTGAAGCTGGGCCGCATCAGGTTTTATTAAAAACTGGAAAAAAAATCAATAAAAAAACTATATTCAATGCTTTTGCTTCTGCTATACCCTACACTTTTTCAGTACTTTGGTTCCGGTTTTCCACACCAAAATATCTGATAAAACATTCCACTGTTCTCAAATATCTTAATTTTTATTTTTCTATACACAAAATAAGATTAAAAAAAATAAACAAATTAAGAATAAAGACAATAAATCAATCAATCAGTAATAAATAAGTAAAATAATAATAAAACAGCAAATACAAAAAACGTAAGAAACCACATACAGTTGGTAGAGAAATATTTTTTTTCAGATTCAAATGTACAGTATTATTTATTAGTAGGGGAACATATTATTTAACCTTTAACATGAACATTAATGAAACTTAATAATTTGACCCAATTAGCAAGTTAGCATCGTACTCAGTTCCATCTGGGAGCAGCGTCGTAACTTTAACAACATGTTTGATGAGATGCTTTATCTTGTGTATTTCCCCTTTTATTCCAAATCATTTCCTGCATTATTTGTACCCAGCGTCATAAGCCTTTAGCTTCATTGCTAATCCAAAGCAAAACAGGGCGGGGTAACAGGGTAGGGTAACAGTATGGGCGGGGCAAAATCATGTTAATTGTGTCCGGTGTGCACACAGCTTTAAGCTGTCATTTCAACATTAAACTTTGGTATCAAGGTGGGGGCCTCAAACTAGCGGCTCGCATGCCGCATTTGGCCCGTGGGCCGCAAGTTTGAGACCCCTGATTTAAACCTTTAACATACAACCTGGTAACATGACTTTAGGTAATCAGAGTCATGTTGTAGTCAGGGATGTTATATATACACATACTTTTTCAGTGTTTTATCATAAAAAACTGTAAAATTCTATTTCGTTATTTGATAGGGTCTGATATTTAAAGTGCTCCTGCAAATGACAGAATGTATGACACTTTCACGGATAAATAATTCCAGGTGGACTGTTAGAACTATAAGCGCAAAACAGTATCAAATATTGAGTCTTGGCCCCTGGATAATATTGTTGTCTGAATTCTATTTGGACAAACCAATTAAATATATGCATAAAATATTCTCAAAAACAACTGTGATTATATATGTTGAGTTGAGTTGCCATTCACTCATTCTTGTGGCATCACAGTGGTTACCAGTATCACCTCAAAGAAGAAAAATGGGCATTTCTGTGCCAGTGGGTTGGGCAATAACCAATTTTATCCCACAGTACAAAAACATGTGCAGTATCTCACAAAGATACAAGATTACAGAACATCTTCTCAGTGGACAAAACTGAATAAATTAAAAGTTACAATTTAAGTTAGTACAGCTTTTATAATTCATTATCCACTGAAAATGCCTCAACACACAGCCATTGTGGTCTACATGGCTGGCACCACAAACAACTGTACACAAAAATAATTCAGAGTATCTTTTGACACCACTTGATTTAATACATAAATGCAATGTAAAAAATGTAATTAATTGATTTAGATAAACTTTCCAAGTTGCTAACTTTATTTTTTCAAGTTATGTTCAAATAATAATGTTGGCTATTACATGAACTTAATTTAGCATGTCATATACACTCAAATTTTATTGTTGGTAAGCTTAAAACAAAATTCAAGTTGCCATGACTTAATAAAATTAGCTTGGTAAGATATAATTTTTCTCAACATTAACCTTTCCATTTTAAGTTCCATCTCCTACAAGACAAGACAGTGCAGGAGACTGAAGCAACATTTCATGGTGAGTAAAATGTATTTCTATTTGTTCTACTGAAGTGATGGCTTTAAATTAGTCACAGTAGACTTTCATTGAGATAAGTAAAACTTAGCTTGTTTAAACATGTGACTGCCAGCTTGTATAGCACTGTAACCACATGTTAGTTGTATTCTTCCCCTGAGCTAGTTTAGCCGTGTAACTGCTACCTACAGCAACTGTTACCCAAGTGCCACAGCCACATTTTTCCAGAAAAAAATATATTTTGTTCATTCACATGTGCAGCTGGACTTTCCCCCAAATGGTGATCTGATGTTCTGAGATGAATCAAAGTAGTAAGTACATTCTTTATCTTGTCTACCTGTTTAAATCTGGAGGTGGAAATTTATCATCATGTAAATGCAATGATGTAATCTTAAATTACTTTAATCAGATTTACATTTGTTAAATGTGTCATTGTTTTGAAATATTGGTTGTGAGTGCAAATTTTGTAGATTTGAAACTTCTACACAAACTGGGTTGCTAAGACACTACAGGTTGCGTCATGGCCATGGTGGGGAACGTCTGCCATGCATTCACCAGCACTGTTTTTGTTCATTTAAAACATGGGGTAGCCTGAGATCCCATTTATCAAGAAATCACTCCCATGAAGCTCAGCAAGGTGTCAGGTCAGAAACTCTTTCCTTCACTTGCCAGCTTTCAGTCTTTTGCAGTTTGTCTCTTGCCATAACATTGGACGAGTTGTCTTTTGCTGTTATATATCTATGAAGACTTTGTATGTGGTTATTTTGAGCTGCTCACACAAACATACATAAGAATTACAAACTTTTGTCAGAGGAGCAGTTGAAATGTAAGATTGTTTTCTTACTTTCTTTTTGCAACGCTCGCGTTCAAAATAAAAATATGCAGCTAATTGCACAAAAGCAGTGGTTGAACTCTCTTTCTTGAAAGTACAAAAAATACCAAAAAGAAAAAATGAAGTGTATATATATATATACGTATATATATATATATTTAAGTTACTGCTACTTAAATTATTATTATAATTAAGTAGACAACAAATTAAACTACTTTGAATAAAATGATTAAGTCAGTTGACTCAACATATTTTTTTGAATTATGAACTTAAAAACTCGTCCCTATGACAACAATTATTAAGTAAGCATTACTTAAAATAAGCTTTGAGTGATGAGGAAAAGCTATTTCGTGCAATGCAATATTGTTTGTTGGTTCAAAGCAATTTCAAATTAAGTTGTCATAACTAAGAAAGACTAATGGAAACTGTTGCGTTGATTTTTTTTGTTGAGGCTAAACATTTTTTTTTGAGTGTAGCTTCCCTATAGTGTGGTGGTGGTAGGGTAATGAATGGTCCAGGGCTGCATGAGTGCTGCTGGCACTGAGCAGCTGCAGCTCATTGAGGGAAATATGAATTCCATCTCCTGTGACATTCTGAAGCAGAGCATGATCGCTATTAATACTGTTGAGGTTGTGGTTAGTGTACTGGCCTCGCAGTCAGGATCGCTGATTTTATCCCTGACATGCAAATTCAGTGTTGAGTCAGTTGGGATTGACTCCTCCCCACTTATGACCCTAATGAGGACAACTATTTTTGTGCAAAAGCGAAGATGTGTATGTTTTGTTCAAATATTTATTGACCAATATTATATTGGTTTTAGAATATTTTATGTGCAAAATGTATATATGTCTAATGTATTTAGATGCTTTTCATTGGCCAGTGGATGTGTATTTCTGGCATAGAGTCTATGAGGCATTTTCACGACCCTTTTAGACATGGATAGTTGTTTGAATGCGGAAAGCAAGATGAAATGCTCAATGCTGAATGCATTCACACATATGTTATTGTAGTCGGCCATTTTTGTCTATATATTCCTCCTCTTCTTCCTACTTCCTGCCTCATTTTTTGCCCGATAACTACTCCTCCATTTTGCTGGAGCCTATCCCAGCTGTCCTCGGGCGAGAGGCGGGGTACACCCTGGACTGGTCGCCAGCCAATAACAGGGCACATATCGACAAACAACCATTCACGTAACCAATTCAAACAAATCCAAAATCAGAATGTTCAGCTCAGTCAGGACAGGTTTGCTACCTAGTCAGAAATATTCAAAATATTCAAAATATTCCCACAGTTAGTACAATTTCATACATAACGGGCAATTTAAATTGTGCCCCCTTACATCCACATGTCAATCAATTGGGGCAATAGCTAAACTCAGAGACAGCAAATTCTGATTTCTAGTTAACATTAATTTGTGATTGCAACCATTGAAGCCACTTTTCTAAATATTCCCACATTTTTGTATTCCAAAGGCACACCACTATGCTCTTAACAACAACAGAATGTTGTACACAGTGTATACCACCTTTTGCTTAAAATGGCTGTTGGATTTGTATAGTTCAAGTGCTTGGATTCAGACCCAGAGATGGTTGGTTCAAGTCCCAATTTGTTTTCATTCATCGTTCCCTGTTTTCATTCTAAATTTAGATTTTCGCATCTTTTCAAAGCGTTTCAGTTTCGCTTCAGCTTTTGAAAATTCACTTAGTTCTTCATGAAAATATTTGTCTACCTTCAGATTTGTAGCTACAACAATAATAGTTTATTAGATTGCGAAGGGCCCACAATGCCAGGCCTTCTCTCTCCACAGTGAGTGTGTGACACAGTTCACTCCTCATAGTGTGGGCGGGGCTCCGTGATGCCACACCCCCACCGTTGCTGCTGCTGCTGCCGAGTGACGGACGGTAGGGACCGTAGCGGTTCTCTTGTTCTCAATCAGCTAGCAGCTCGGCGTGTGATCGCTACTCTGTGAGCATAGATGTGCAAAACCTCTGGACTATCCCATTGCTGGAGAGGCCACAAGCGACCAGCGTGGAGGACTGTGTCTGTTTAGCCGACTGAAGGGAACTAAGGCACGGCGAGAGCATGGCGGTAGAAGAGGAAGGTCTCCGGGTTTTTCAGAGCGTTAAAATAAAAATAGGTAAGAAGAAAAAAAAATCCCTACCCCCCCGTCTGAGCGCCTTGGTGGATGGCTCCTCATTAATGGGCCAGACAGGCACCAAAGGCTGGAGGAGCGGGACAGATCTGTCTTGTTAATGTTGTTATTGTAATTCAAATCACACGCTTTACTGTGTAAACAGCAAATGAAAATGCAGCGGAAAAGTCACTTATGGAGGGACTGTGGGAATGTAGCAGCTGGCATAAGAAATCTATTGCGTGTTACATTTACAATGCTTGCATTCCCGTCTTCTACATATATATACACAGAGAAATAATTCAATAGTTACATATAAATTTGATTTTCTAATAGCCGCCATAAAAAGCATTTTCTTTTTTTCCACCTCCAAACAGCAACCACAGTCCAACCATTGACTGTTATTCAGCTTTCTATATTTAGATAGCTATCTCCAGTGGGCATCCTGGTTTGCAAGAGACTTGTAAGTGCATGTACTATATTTCTTATGAATGAAGCCATGAATGCTGAATGTACATTGAAAGCTGTGACCACAGCTTTTCTGACCCCCTTTAGAAATGATGCATATTTGTCTCAAGGCAGCATATGTACTGCACTTAAGAGCGGTGTATCTCATAGGTTATAATAGATAATAACTGGAATAATTACAGTGTAGGAACAAAATCACCTCCAGAAGTTGTAGCCATAATTAAATGCAGTCAACATTTCCAAATAGAAGAAAAATAATGTCATCCTGGCCAATAGTTTATAATAACATTTCATATGGAACACTTAATAGTAAAAGGGTTTGCACTGTATTTTGATTTTATATTTTAATGCATTTCGTGGCGCATTCATTTGCTGTGTGTGCTCTAATTTGTTATCCCTGGTCAATACGGAACGATCACCCGGACATCTGGCACCCCATTCATCCTGGCTGTGCTGTCCGGATTGTCCGAATCCAAATGCACAACACACAAAAAAAGAGCACACATACACACATTTGACAAAAACAATACAATGGCTCATTTTGAGTAAATCTAATACAATATTAGACATTTCTAAAGCTTTTTTATGCTGCTGGTATTGGCAGCAGAGTCAATGGAAAGCGTGCATTGATTCAAACAAAGACATGACAGAGAAATACTTTATTAAACCTTCAGTTCAGAAATATGCCCAGAATTTTAATGATATATTTATAAGTGTTTATCTCGTTCCAGTTAGTTGTCACTTGGTACCCAGTCCAGGGTGGACGCCGCCTCCTGCTCAAAGTCAGCTGGGATAGGCTCCAGCATACACCCGCGACCCTAATGAGGATAAGCGTCATAAAAAATGGATGGATGGAAATATGTAAAGCTGCAGTTTTTTGGGAATTTTACCTATCATCCACAATCCATTTTTGTATTTTCTTCTCTCTGGGAGTTAACAACGCACATCATGGTACCCCCCCAAAAAATCTTTGTTTTAAATTTTTATATACAGTACATCATGTATACATGCAATGTTACATTTATGATAATATATAATACTGCACGGTGGTCGAGTGGTTAGCGCGCAGACCTCACAGCTAGGAGACCCGAGTTCAATCCCATCTCTGTGTGGAATTTGCATGTTCTCCCCGTGCATGCATGGGATTTCTCCGGGTACTCCGGTTTCCTCCCACATTCCAAAAACATGCTAGGTTAATTGGTGACTCCAAATTGTCCATTGGTATGAATGTGAGTGTGAATGGTTGTTTGTCTATATGTGCCCTGTGATTGGCTGGCAACCAGTGATAGAAACCTTTTTCCACCAACCTCTTATAAATTGGAAAAGATGCCCCAGACTAGCTGTTACAATAACAACGTGTTAGCTGCTACAATAACAATGTCGTTGTAGCTTGGTTTACAAAGCGATCAGTTATGTAAATAGAACATTTTATGGCTTTATAATTGAAATAGGTGTGTCCCGATATGTGTATTGTTAGCTCACACATGTTTTTTTTTTTGTTATTTTTTTTAGCTTTTTTCTCTTTTTATAGCACAAAATTCCACAAAAAGTGCAGTTTTCCTTTAACATTTTAATAACAAAATTCCAGTTATTGACACTGTCATCACTTCCAAGCTCCGACTGTTAGCCCCCACCTCTATAATATCACACGGTGACGACAGTTGAGTGTACACCGTGCAGTCACCTAGCAGCCGTCATGTTGTGTGATCCTTACAGCCCTTTGCAACCCTTGCATCACATTGTTTTCATCAGAGGCTCTTTGGCATGTAGCATGGCTGGTGACTCAGAGTAGAACATTTGTTTAGGAGACCACTTATTATTGTGACACTCTGCCAGATGATGACTCTCCTGAGTTTACGGGAGGAACTCATGGCTTTCGGAAACTGAACGTGGACACTGGGAGTCCATACTGTCTGTAAAACAGGAAACAGGAAACTACCCCCCAATTCACTTCCTGATTGACTGAAGTAGACTACAGAAGAATTGTGTTTTTTCCTGCATGGCATCAAGCTAATACGTAGCAGATGTGGTGGGACACAGACAAGGACAGAGGTGGTGTCTCACACATAAGAGCGGACTGCACTTCGTCTGTCAGTGCTGCGACAGGCAGCCAAATTCTCAGTGGCGCAGCTGGAGGCGGAACTTGGCACTAATTACCAACAACACATGTGCATTTCTCTTTTACTGTTGAAACACAATTTGATAAACAAGTAACATGCACTGAAAAAGAGAAAGGAAACATGAATTTATTCATTCATTTTCTACCGCTTATCCTCGCAGGCGAGAGGCGGGGTTCACCCTGGACTGGCCGCCAGCCAATCACAGAGCACATATAGACAAACAACCATTCACACTCACAATGTGGAATGTGGGAGGAAACCCACGCATGCACGGGGAGAACATACAAACTCCACACAGAGATGGCCGAGGGTGGAATTGAACACTGGTCTCCTAGCTGTGAGGTCTGCACGCTAACCACTCGACCACAGTGCAAC
Organism: Doryrhamphus excisus; assembly: GCF_037039965.1. NCBI lineage: Eukaryota > Metazoa > Chordata > Actinopteri > Syngnathiformes > Syngnathidae > Doryrhamphus > Doryrhamphus excisus. The sequence goes on from NC_136369.1 coordinate 5,805,716, forward strand.
AGTAAATATGAAATTAATATGTAGTACCCGGAGAAAACCCACACATGCACGGGGAGAACATGCAAACTCCTCAGAGGCCGAGGGTGGAATTGAACTTGGATCTCCTCGCTGTGTGGCCTGTGCGCTAACCACTGTCCGCCGTGCAGCTACAGAAACTGCCTGAAATGCATATTTATATATTATGATAATAAATATAAATGATGAATGAAATTGATGAATGAAAATCCAACATTCCTTTTACTTTAATTGAAGATATGATTCTTGACGTGACTATTCCTATGATTTCTGGATTAATGGAATCACAAAAGGCAATAGGCCAATAGGAATTGTTCCATGCTTAACCGTAATTGACATGATGTGAATGAAACGCTCTCATCGTGAGGAGAAGGAACGTTTGCATCACAAACATTAACCTGCCCTTTTCAGAACTAAACATGTCAAAACGGTGGCCTGGCACACCAGAGAAAGTTTTCAAAAGAAAAGAAACTTTTAAACGCTTCTCTTATGGATCGTGAATGCAGGCTAGTCGGATTAGCTTAGTTTAGTAGAGCATGCTGGTGCAGCTGTATGCGCGCAACACAGGTTGTATGAGTGTCTTTATCGCTTGTTAATATAAGCAAGCATCTTACAAACACCACCTTCCTGTTTTGCCATGAATTATTTATTGAATTCAAAAGTGTTTCTCAAGAACTCACATGAACTCCATGCAAACGGAACACCAATTTGTCAAAAAAAAGGCCAAAAATGTCACTTGAAAGTTTTGAGCGTATAAAAATAAACTGGAATAAGTTCAGATTGTACTACATGATGATACCCAACAGTGTATATTCCCAAGTTGCACAGTATCACTGTCATAATAACATGTATGACACCAACTTCATTCAAAACAGAAATGCTTACATTCAAACAACAACACAACAACCTGCAGAAATTTCAACTATGACATAATAACAACATACCAGAGACACGTAAATCCCCTGCATCACAAAAACCAGTTTTAGTTGGCAACCTGTACCAAATGTCAACAGAATGATAGAAGAGATGCAAATGTACATACAATACTGTATGACCAGATGCACACTCAGAAGAAGGTACATTATTATACTGTGTGGATTATGCCAAATTGGGATTTCAAGAAATGGAAACGAAAAGACTGCGTTTAGCATGACAAACATGATACCGCACCTCAACAACAAAGAACCGACACAATACAGCGAGTTTACCCAGACAATCCAGCCGAAGACGAAGACGAAGAGTCAGCGGAGTGAAGCGGAAAGAAAATTTGCTTCGCGACAACACAAAGGTGCATCGCATCACAGTCAATTTCTTATTTGTTTACACGCCTACTGGATATTTTAAGTTGAGGTGCAGTTTTGTTTTTATTTTACATATTTATTTCATATTTACTGTTGCACGGTAGTGGAGTGGTTAGCGCGCAGACCTCACAGCTAGGAGACCAGGGTTCAATTCCACTCTCGACCATCTCTGTATGGAGTTTGTATGTTCTCCCCGTGCATGCGTGGGTTTCCTTCCACATTCCAAACATGCTAGGTTAATTGGCGACTCCAAATTGTGCATAGGTATGAATGTGAGTGTGAATGGTTGTTTGTTTATATGTACCCTGTGATTGGCTGGCGACCAGTCCAGGGTGTACCCCGCCTCTCGCCCAAAGACAGCTGGGATAGGCTCCAACACCCCCGCGACCCTCGTGAAATGAATGAATGAATGTTGCACTAAAGTCCAAAGAATTAATTTTATTTATTACTTGATTGTTCAAGCTATCTCACAATGCTCCACTAAAGTGTTAAATGTTAAATGTCCTGTAGAGCAGCCACACACAATAACCCGCACAGAAAACTTTTTAGATTTTCCAGAATCTGCACCCATTCCAGCTGTATTTCCTTGGATTTGTTCTTCCTGCCAAAAGGGTCTGTTTTAATTTATTCCACCCATGCATGCCCACTCCACTGTGATTGGTCACACGCCCAACGTGCTTGAACCATATAAGGAATTCTGTCCCTCTGTGACATCACAAAGGATGAGTTTTACCACGCCTTTTGAAACCGAGCGTTTTGAAAACCATCCTGAACATCTTTCATGGCTCACTTCTAATTACGGATTCTTACATATGTTTATTTTGTGTTAGAAAAGCAAATTACGGTTGTGAGCACAAAAGCTCAAAAGCAACATTTATTTTGTAGTCCTTAAGTAATGAGTTCAAATCGGCACCAGTGTGGAACCAGCATTTTGTTGTTTTGATTTTATGGTATCGTTACAGCTCAAGTGTGATTTGAGATATTTTGGAAACACAGTGAAACAGACAGTGGAACTACTAGATGAGAGTCTGAACTAAGAAACCAGGTCCCAGCTTGGTCACTATAATGGGCTTGAGTGTGGTTGAGAAAAGTGGGTTTGTATTGACAAAATCCGGTTCATTCTTTCTCGCCATCAGGGAGAGGTTCTCAACCCCCCTGTCATGATTGAATAAGAATGCCGGCAATCAATATATATATATTTTTATTAGAGTTCTACTATGCTTGTGCATGCTTTTTGCCTTGTCTTAGAAGGCCTGCTCTCTGGGAAGTACTGTATTTTGCTGTAAACATTTATGTTGACTGTGCAGACATGTTTCGGTTCAGGCAGCTTTAGCCTGGTGGAATAATCCGGGTCGGGCAGAGTCGCACTCCCAGTGTAATCTACCCGCAATGAGAAAACAGTACTTGGAATAGTGAGGATTGGCCACAGCGGGCCCTGCATGCAGGTTCAGAAGGGGTAAATAAAGGGTTAACTGCTCCCTCATGTTGCCCTTCATATGCCCTGTGGAGATGTTATCTCTCTGTGGGATGACCTCTACCTGCTGACAGTGTCATAACAAGCATGAAGACCTCTGTGAATAATGTGTATTACCTCGGCGTGAGTAAGTGTCTTTGCGCATTCTGATTAAATCAGGTTTTGCAACAATGTCATTCTCCTATGCAACAGCTTGCCACATAGAACGCAGTCTCCCTTTCCTGTGCTTTTGCAAACGATTGCATATCTGTTTGCACTTGTGTCTGTTGAGTCCTGATTCTCAGCGTTGTTCTTTCTGAAGGTTTTAAAGACCAAAATACAGCTGCCCGACATACATTTGGATACCATCACATCCTCATGTTCCAACACTTCCAGCACACTGAGGGAACTTACACAACATCTTTTCACATGGTTGTTTTGGAGCCCATGTTTGTGGCTGGATATTTTAGTTTCACTCAAGTTTTCCATTAAGACTTGACAGATCGGTGTGAACATTAGCTGTCGGCAGCACAAGACAGGTCTGAGTTTGATCAGTAACTCAATACTGTTTTTTTTTCTCAGGGACTTTACAGTATTGTGCTGCATGACCAATCGTTAACTGTAAATACCCTTCTTTCGACATATTTATTCAGTCATATATGACTTGTAGCATTTGTATAAAAAGGGCCAGGAAAGAAAGCATGTATTTCAGACTTGGGTAACGGCTTACCAGCTTAGTTCCTTCCTAGATTCAAATGACAATGCAGTTATGGACAATGCAAGTGGTTTTTCTGAGTATGTACTAAGGATCAAGTGGCCGGCTGATATATCGGGCCGATATTTGCGTTCTTTACTTGATTCGGTATCAGCCGATTCGCACGTGGGTTCGGCGATATATTTTTTCACGCATGATTTACAGACAGGCATCCACTAGGCAGCTTTGTGTGCCGGAGAACCCTGCAACACACACAGTCTCGGCATGCCGCCACCGCACCATAACAAGGGAACGATTTCAACTCTTAATTAGCCTTAAGGGTGATGGAAAGAAAATCGGTAAAAAAACAATATCGGTCGATCCCTAGTATGTACATACACCATTTACGTCCGTTGCCTACAAAATCTGTGTTTTGAGAAATTTAGATGAGGATGCTTACCAGTCACGAGTTCGATTCCACCCTCGACCATTTTTGTGTGGAGTTTGCATGTTCTCCCTGTGCATGTGGATTTTCATGTTAGGTTCATTGGCGACTCCAAATTGTCCATAGGTATGAATGTGAGTGTGAATGGTTGTTTGTCTATGTATATGTGCCCTGTGATTGGCTGGCGACCAGTCCAGGGTGTACCCCGCCTCTCGCCTGAAGACAGCTGGGATAGGCTCCAGCATTGATTACCCATTAAAAAGAGTTTTTTTTCTCTGTTTGATGCTTATCACAGCATAGGGATGTAATAATGTCAAAATTTCATATCACAATCACCCCGACCAAAATTATCACAGTTATCTTTATTAATACGATGACTAAATATACATTACAAACACTAACAATAAAGGCTTCTTCTCCTCAGGCATCTTTTGGACTTTTTTATATGTGTTTCAGCTAATTTACAGATATATGTATCTAGACTTTGACAGACAATTTCAGGTTGTTTTCTTTTGTTGCAATTTACCACAATAGTAATCACTCCTCCACAGTTACTTATTACACACAGTTATTTATGCTGCACACAAGCACATGCATAGTGTTTGTGTGTGTGTGTGTAGGGTGGTGGAATTGCACTGACAAACAAGCACACACATGTGCACGTGCACAGCGTATTCAACTGTATTGCAATCGCTCCTCCACAATTCAGTGTGTCTTATACATTCATTACGTTTTTTCGCTTTTTGTCTGTACCACAACGTTATTCCTATCACCTACAGCGTCCAATACAGGCACATACACATATGTCATGAAAATTATGCAAATAAGACCGTGAGCCAAACACCCCAAATAGATTCCAGTCCTGTGGGGACCACTACAGTTACAAAGTTTCATAATTGAAAGTTCCAATTCTGTCTGGGTCTTTTAATTTTTTTTTCGTTACAAATCATTCCATCTATGTTTTATAGCAAAGCATTAAGTGTTTCTGCCAATGGAAATCCATTTTTATTATGATTGATTATGGGACCATTCATTTTTGCTGCAGTCACAATAGGGAGTTTGTACTGGGCAACTTCTGACTTAATGAATGTAGCAAAATGCCAATGCCTGCTCATCAGTCGTCCCTTTAAGGTCGAGACCTGTTAATGTACCAATGTTTATTGTTGTAACTGAGAGGTGTGCAGTGCAGTTGCATTTTTTGCATTCCGTTGTTTTGGAATGAACCTCACATTAAACCACATTAAAACGTGCTGGAGTGTCTGGCATTTTAAATGAAAGTCACACCATAATGTTGTCATTGTTGTGTTTTTTCTGATCACCAAACATCTCAATACTTGCTTTGATTCTTTGTTTGAAGTATGTAGTTGTTTACCTGTCAGGGATGCCTCTAACAAAAGAGAGCATCAAGTTGCATGAAGGGAAATGTCGCATTAGCCAACGAACCAGTTAGTCACTCTTTGATTTAATTGGAGTGGATGTCTCTTTAAGACCTGACTTAGGGACCTGAATGCTGTTAATGAGTGTCGCTTTTACTGTTTGACATTTTGTAGAGAAATAAGTCAATTGTTAACAGAAAAAAGTTATCATGAAAATAATTGTTGTGCTGCAGCACAGGCTGTGATGTGCAAGTTTGTGTGTCAATAATATTGGAGTTCTTGCTCTGACGATGGTGTTAATAATCAAAGGAACTGAATATTAACAGGTATATTTACTGCACGTTTCTGGCATTTTTTCCGTTCTTGTGGTGTGCACACACATGCACACACATGCACACACACACACAGGATTGTAACTGGGGTGTTCTCTGCTTTCAAGCTACATCTTGGATCCAGTAGAAATTCCTTTCTCCTCATCTCATTTCCTCTTGTAGCATTCTCCAGTGCTAACCGCTCTCCAGTTTTCTTTCTGGCCGACCCTGCACTCTCTCTCTCTCTCTGTTCCACAGTCTTCATCCTGTCTCACCCCTGATTGAGTCCTCTGCTTGTATTTTCCTGTCACACCCCCTCTCATTTCTTTCATTTAAACGGTGTCTGCCAGGCCTGTTGGGTAGTATGAACAGAAAACATGCATGTATGCGTGACCTCGAATGTGTCCGTGTCGCCAAACATTAGAATAACACCTCGCTGCATTGTACACGCAACAATGGGGGGGTGAGGAACAAAGCAATGCATTTAAGTGCAGACATTGCTTCAATCACTTGCGCTTCCTCCTGCCTTGCTTCCGTCTTCACCTCCTGCTCTCTGCAGGAACAAGACAGGGTGACCTGTCCATGTGTCCTCATTTTACTTTCTTTGGGGTAGTTCTGTTTGTCTTTTTTTTGTGATGTGTCATTGTCATGTTTTGTATGCATGTTTCACTCAAACACTCCAAGAGTGGCTCCTCAGCAACTGTGTGTTTTGTTCACATACTAGGGCACCATATTCTCTAAGGACAGCTGCAGTGATGGGCTTTGGATGATGAAAGGAGAAGGTTGTTGTTTTTTTCTGCTTGTTTTGAATATTGCACAGATAGAAAATGAAATCTTAACCCCCCCAGAGAAAGAAAAAAAGGGAGGGCTGGAAGGGAATGCAACCAGAAATAGAAGAAAAACTGATTTCGAAAAGGAAAATGGAAGCTGTGGCCTAACATAAAAACTGAAATAATGAAGAGGTTAGGATAGCAAAAAGAGGTTTGAAGGCAGCTCCAGTTTTTCTGTAAGGAAGTCCTCTCTTGTGACAGCTGCTTATGGATTTGTGGAGTCCGGAGCTTTCCTCACTACTGATAGATATGACAGATAGGTATAGTAGATTCCCACTTTTTCCCAGAAAGTACTGGGATCACCAGAAAATGGTGAAAAACTGTGAGTAATTGATAAAAATGTCCATAAAAAGTCTATTTTGCTTGCTTGATGTAGACCAGGGGTCTCAAACACGCGGCCCGCGGGCCAAATGTGGCCCGCAGGACACTAGTTTGAGCCCCCCGCCTTGATATGAAAGTTTAATGTTATCCTCCCTATCCGTGTGGAAGTGGTACGTTTTTGGCTATTTAAGTTTAAAGGAAATAACTTGAAGGCTACCGTTTAGGTCGCTAGCTCGCTAGTTTGCGAGTTAGCATGTGTCTCAAGACCCTGCAGTTGCGCAATATGTTGTAAATAAAAAGAGTATAAATGTGACTATAGTCGTTTTTTGTCATGTCTACAGGGCTCTAATAATGCTTTGTTCATTTTAATCTGAAGAAAAATAATTTGTCTACCCACCAACTATATGTGGTTTCTTATGTTTTTATTATTTGCCGTTTTATTATTATTATATTCATTTATTTATTACTGATTGATTGATTTTCTTTATTCTTGATTTGTTTATTTATTTTTCATCTTATTTTGTGTAGAAAAATAAAAAGTAAGATATTTGAGAACAGTGGAATGTTTTATCAGAGCTTTTCTTGTAGAAAATCGAAACCAACGCAAACTTTATTCATTTTTCTGTTTTTAATAAATGCGTTTTTTTTTTTTTTTTTGGAAAACCTGATGCGGCCCAGTCTCGCCCAGACCCTAGCTCCAGTGGCCCCCAAGTAAATTGAGTTTGAGACCCCTGATGTAGACGTTCTTCCATTTCAGAGCAATAAAAGTGTACAGGTACTCACCGCTAATGAATGATAATGTAATATGATCGATGAACACATGGAATTGGAGTCATGGTGTAGTCTTTGCATCTATGTAATCCACACTGCTTGCTTGTGTAATTCCACTAAGGATTTATGAAAACACAATCATTGAAGCATAAAGACATGTAGAAGTTGTGTAGCTGTGAAAAAATAAATATTGGAATGGATTCGGAGCAACAAATGATGATTACTGCTGAGTGAGAGACCGAATGTGATAGAATAAATAAGCAAAATGAAGCACAAGGATGGCATTGAAGTGGTTAGATCGAATAACAGAAATACTGTACATTGGAGACAACCACGGCTTGCATCATCAATTTGCTGTCAGTGAATGTTGGGTAGAAACAAATTTAGACAGCACAGCGTGAGTCACGTTTTAGCGCTCAGGTGTCTCATTCAGTCGTGAATGAGCGCTGTTGTTAACTGTGATGTATGAATCAGCCTCCAGAGTATCACACATAATAACCCTCGCTTGCATTCTGACAGACTCCCTTGAGGGCACTTCATCACCCATTTGTCCCAGTGTGGTTTTTATATTTGTCTTCCGTGGTGTATCAGGAAACAAATGTCGAGATGCATCATCAGAGCGGATAGTTTTTTTGGGATGTGGTACAGGTTACAGAAAACGTGGACATCAGTATGCTAGAGACTACACATCATGCAAATTAGTACAGACTATATGGATACATGATATGCCAATATTTTTTTTTCACAAGCTGGCTTTATACAAAAGCCCAAGTCAAATATGTGTGCATTTTCTTAAAATGTAAAGAATCTTCTGAGCCGGTGCTCACTTCCAAACCTCATTATCCGAAACTTTGGCATAGTTAAACATGAATTTATAGGTCAGAAAAGTGGAAAAAAGCATAATAGGACCCCTTTAATTTCAATAGGCGATTATCCCTGAAGAGGCCACAGTGAGTCATTATGGCAAAAAGGCGGTGCCAGGGAAAATAGGACAACACACAGGCCCTTAGGCTATCTGAACTCTAGTTGTGAGTGGAGGCAGTGGTCCAACCCAGTCACTGTGCAAAGCAATTTATTACAGTGGAACCCTGGTTTTCATGATTAATCCATTCCAAAGGGTCGGGTGAAACCTGAGACAATATTTCCCATGGGAAACAATTTAAAACCAATTTTTCAGTTCGAGACACAAAACATTTTTAACCCAAAATATGGAACAATTATAGTTTTACATACAGAAAAATATGCGAAAAGCATATAAATCACAAATTAAAAAGATAAACTTAAATTTGACATCAGTTTTACCTTTATTGAAGACAAAAACTGATGAGCATCAAGGGAGAAAGGAGACACAAAGTTACACCCATAAGGATAATCATAAAGAGATGATCAAAGGAATCTGTCTATATTGTCCCAACTCTAAAAGAACCACTATCCATCCGTCACATAGTCATCAATACATGGTTGCTTTGTTGGGGCACTCCATTCTGAGTTAGGACTAGGACAAGTTTGTTAGACGCAAGGTTTGGCCATATCATAACTGAGACAGATTTTGGCAATAATTTTACTTAATAAAACAAATTTTACGAAGAACATGATGCATGAAAACCGAGTTTCCATTGCCAGCCAGTTGCAGGGCACATATAGACAAACAACCACTCACACTTATGGACAATTTAGAGTTGGTTTATAAAAAGTTGGCTAACCACTAGGCCACCGTCCATGTTTAAGTTTAATAACAACAAATACGAGCCTTCCAATGACCATTCTTGAACTACAGATCATGAACATCAGAAAGTTTATTCGCAGACGAGCTAATCTGATGAGCTGTTGCTGTTTGTGAAACAAAAACAAACACACACATATCAACAGTCTTGTGGTTCAAATGTTGGTAACGTCTGGCACTAACAGTTTGTTGGTTTTCTATTTTGATCTCTTTGTGGGCAATTGCTGTGAACAACAAATCATCCTGGGAAATATCTTCAACTGTGGCACATTTTTTTACCAATCGTGTAATTGCATCGTAATACTTCATGACCTGCGTGAGTAGTCACCTCAACCTCGCGATGACACCGGTCACCCGTTTCGCAATAAATTATATACATTGAAATATACGTCAAGAAAAATGGGTTTTGCTGTTATTAAAATTGGTTTCACAGATCCCCTGCGGAAATGCAGTTGCAAGGGAAAAATTGATTAAATGTCTCTTGTATTCATGCATTGATAAAAGGGTATCATAAATCACATCCTTTCAAAGAGGCAATGTGTTTGCAGTTTTACAGCCAGTCATACAAGGTCAAATGCCATCTCTTGACCCCCTCCCCCCGTCACAAGAACTGAAACATTCATTCATTTTCTACCTCTTTTTCCCCACGAGGGTCGCGGAGGGTGCTGGAGCCTATCCCAGCTGTCTTCGAGCGAGCCAATCGCCAGCCAATCACAGGGCACATATAGACAAACAACCATTCACACTCACATTCATACCTATGGACAATTTGGAGTCGCCAATTAACCTAGCATGTTTTTGGAAAACCCACGCATGCACGGGGAGAACATGCAAACTCCACACAGAGATAGCCGAGGGTGGAATTGAACCCTGGTCTCCTAGCTGTGAGGTCTGCGCGCTAACCACTCGACCACCGTGCAGCCCATAACTGAAACAGTATAGTGCATTATATCTGTGCTTATAATGAACAGTAATGTGCAGATATATTACAGGTTCCTTTATGTTAATTTTGAACACAGAAGCACATATGTGCTATTATTATGAAGATGTAATTTAGTCTAAAATGGAAATATTGGTGAAAGACCGCAGCTATATAAGCAAGGCATGTTGAGCCAACACATGTGTAAGTGGGTCCCCTGGGTAAAGACAAACACAATGAGGAAGTGACTTACATTCATCTGTTGCCTCAGGAAGGAGAATACTGTATATTGCTCCTGAGGGACGAGGACACCATCTTTGCTTGTGTGTTTATATGCATGTGTGTGTCAGTGTGGGTGGTTGGACCACATTCTTGTGAAAGGGAGTGCTATCTGTCGCAAGTATTTTGACGTACAAACTGAGCTTCAGCAGGAGTCAGGAAGTGTCCCACAGAGTTCCTTTCATTCACAGATCCGACAACACACATTCATAAATTATATCAAATACATTTCAATGCACATTTTGCATTTGTGTGTATCTAGAGCATGGTATAAGTTGTGTTTAAAATTAGGCACACTGGGACAAGTAAGCTTATTACACATACGTCATGTGTGTTTCAATTAAAGCAGGAACAGGTGTACACACTTACATAAGAACATTTTTTTTATAGCTGTCGCTGTTCTTTAACAAACAATGACTTTTAGTGCTGTGCCTGAGTAAACACATTGTTACTGCTTACCACAGTGTTCCTGAATAATAATAATAATAACCACTCAGCCATGTTTCTTCTCTCTGCAGGGGAAGCAAAAAACATCCCTCCATACCCGGGGCCAAATAGGATGAGGGACTGTTACTGTACTGTCAACCTGGATCAAGAAGAGGTCTTCAGAACTAAGATCATTGAGAAGTCACTCTGGTATGGCCGCTATTCAGCTTTTCTTTTCCTGTTCTTTGTAGTCTGACATGCCGCTGTAATAGTTATTCACGCTACACAACTTTCAGCAACCAATGTAACAACTTTGTCATCCTTTAACACTAAGATACCACAAGATACCATGTGTTGCGTTATTGCAATTGTTCATGGCACTAGTATTGATTTACTGTCCAGTGAAAATGACTCATCACACGGCCATTATTGTCTAAATAGGAATTTTAATTTCTAAGGGTTTGCATGGAATTAGCTGGTACAAATGCAACAATGACTTTTATTGTTTTATATTGTTTATATTGTTTATTTGCATCTATTAGACTGAGACCACCGTATCAAACGATTCCATACGGACAAATGACAAATGAGCTGGAAACCTCATATTACGAATTTACAACATAAGGTGGCCAGAAATATTTCAGTATTGAACAAAGCAAAATTTCAAAAATCAATCAGAAATCACTCCACACTCTTTATTGCTCTCTGGTTCTACCATATCTTACTTATTGTGTGGATATGTGGGGTAATAAGAATAAAAACAATCTTCACTCGCAAAATGTACTGCAAAAAAGGTCAGTAAGGATAATTCATAATGCCGCCTACAGAGAACATACTAACTTCTTATTTCTAAAATCACAAATACTTCAACTTGCTGATATAGTTAATTTCCAAACAGCTAAAGTAATGCATAAGGCTAAAAATAACCCATTACCTAAAAATGTCATCCAATACTTCTCTACAAGAGAGGAGAAATATGATCTCAGGGAAGAACTACATTTGAAACACTTATATGCTAGGACTACGTTAAAAAGCCATAGCATTTCAGTATGTGGAATCAAACTATGGAATGGATTGAGTAAGGACCTCAAACAATGCACAACGATGAGCCAATTCAAGAAACAATACAAGCAGTTGATGTTTGCTAAATACAAGGATGAAGAGTCTTGAACCAGTCATGATGTGCTATATATATCACTATATTGACACTTACTATGGTACCCATTATGTCATTGGATGCTCATATCACCTTGTACTTCGGTACGAGGTGCATTATTAAACTAAACAAACAAAAAAAACCCTTAAACTGTATTATGGAAAGCAGGAAGTGAACAAATGTAAGTTACTGATTGTAAAAGTACCAGATGGAGGGGTAGGATTTAATAAGCTTTGCTTCTTCCTACTCCTTTTGGACATGTGGAACTGTGAACTGATTATGGGATGCACTCAATTGTAATCTGATGCATGTTCAAATGAAATAAAACCATTACCATTACCATGTATTGTTGCTGTAATTCCCCACATAGATCAACATATGCCCCCATATACTCCCTTCCCCCCCTGAGAATGCCGACTCCACGTCCACATGGCCCATATCTAAAACTGAATGAATCCCATGCCCAATAGGATTAAGACAGTGATAGATGAGAGTGGTGCTCACACTAATGACACAATTTGGACATGTTCACCATGACGTGTTCTCACTTGTGTTACCAGATATTATAGCAACCAATAGCTGTAATGACTTACAGTATTTTCAAAGCAAAATAAATAGATAAATCCACTGTTGTACCCTGACTACTCCAAGTGCTATATATTCCAAATTGTTTATCGGGTAAAATTTGTTACATGTTCTTCCACAAGAGGCAATTCAATTAGTTATTTGAAGATCATTCTCTTGTATAATTTCTGTAAATGCATTATTGAGTGAACGAGGCCAGTAATTGTTAAAAAGACCCTGCAGGCGCAAGTCATGGGATTCTCATTGCCAGAATTTCCACGGTGTTCATTTTGAGGTGCCTTGCAGCCAGCTAGTGGCCACAAATAGCACTATTGTTGTCAAACATGCTGTGATGTCTCATTGATTCATGAAAGCATGTAAATAATCCAACATCTGTGGGAAAAGATCTTCTTTGCTTTTTTCTCCTTTCACAATGCTTGCATTTAAGTGGTTGTTTTTATTAGTTGACTGGATGCAAAAGACCTTAGATCAGGGGTCTCAAACACCGCAGGACACTAGTTTGAGGCCCCCGCCTTGATATGAAAGTTTAATGTTAGTGCGGCCCGCGCAAGTTTGATATGGATGCTGTATGGTATCATGTACCCAGAAAAAATTATTACGTTTGATTAATGTTCATGTTAAAGGTTAAATAACTGTTAATAGTTATCCTCCCCACCCGTGTGGAAGTGGTAAGTTTTTGGCTATTTAAGTTTAAAGGAAATAACTTAAAGGCTACCGTTTAGGTCGCTAGCTCTCTAGTTTGCGAGTTAGCATGTGTCTCAAGACCCCGCAGTTGCGCAATATTTTGTAAATAAAAAGAGTATAAATGTGACTATAGTCGTGTTTTGTCATGTCTACAGGGCTCTAATAATGCTTTGTTCATTTTAATCTGAAAAAAATAATTTGTCTACCCACCAACTATATGTGGTTTCTTAAGTTTTTATTATTTGCCGTTTTATTATTATTATTATATTTACTTATTCATTACTGATTGATTGATTTTCTTAATTCTTGATTTGTTTATTTTTCATCTTATTTTGTGTAGAAAAATAAAAAGTAAGCTATTTGAGAACCATGGAATGTTTTATGAGAGCTTTTATTGTAGAAAATTGGAACCAAGGTGAACTTTTTTAACATTTTTTGTTTTTAATAAATGCGTTTTTTTGGGGGGGAAAACCTGTGCGGCTCAGTCTCACCAGACCCGAGCTCCAGTGGCCCCCAAGTAATTTGAGTTTGAGACCCCTGCCTTAGATCTTCAATCAGAGCAAGAATTAGTTTTTTGAATATTGTCATTTATTTTTCAACAAATGAAAGCAATACGTTTATATTGATTTTAATGATCTCAACTAATATTGTTTGATTACCACAATATCTCATTTTGTATTGTCATTTAAGTAGTTTAGTTACTTTTGATGCAATAAAAAAACATTCACATTTAGTTATTTTAATTAAAGCAGATTTAAACAATATTTTTCCCTTGTGAAGTGTTTCAAGTTTTGTTGTTGGAAGCAAGTTCAGCCATGTTTCTTTCCCTATTGAATGCAGCAATTAAAATTTAACATGCAAAAACTAATTTAACATGTTCAGACACATTTTTCACTGTCAGATGCCGTCATAACAGGTTGTAATTTGTGGTGCTTATGTAGGATCCCATTACATGTTGTTCCATTGTACTGTAACTTTACCTCCTTTCAGATGTTAAGACCTGCTTTTTTTTGCTTTAGCGTTGTAGATCTTTGTTTAGCCATGAGCCATTCCCCTCATATCACATTTGTGTTTTTTTACTGGTGTCTCCTTTCTTCAACAGTCCCTTCTACGGAGAGGACTACTACTGTGAGATCCCACGTAGCTTCCGACACCTCTCATTCTATATCTTCGACAGGGACGTCTTCAGGAGGGATTCAAGTATTGGTGGGTAAAAAAAAGTGGCATTTTTTGCTCAGCTTACATGTTACAGATTTTCTGGACTTTGTATTCAAGCTCTAGTTTTGAAAAAGAAATCATGTTATTTTAATATTATAAAACATTTCGTAGGTTATAGATTGATATTAAACTTTGTCTCAGGTTTGTGTTTGTCAAGTGGAACATAACATAACCCCTGTCGTGCCTGAGCACCGGAATAACCGTTTACATAATTACACACCTCAACCAAGCCATTTTTCCTCTCCTCTGACTGACTGTTTGAGATGTCGTCAGGCTCCTGTCTATCATAGCTACCTGCTGAGTCAGTGGGAATTTGGTTGCGTGAATGTGTGGCGGATATTCATGACAAACCATCAAAAATATTGATGCCGCTCTGGAGTGGCATGAGCGCACTTCGTTAGATAAAGACTGATTACACTAAAACCATAGAAATAAGTATTTGTGATATAATGAGTTTATTTTGACAATTTGAATTTGAATTCTAAACAACAACATTGTTATTGTAACGACTGAAGTCAAGTTAGTATAATTTGTCATTATTTTGAGTATTCGTCAATTTACCAAAGTTGGGCCACCCAGAGCGATTCTCCTTATAACATTCATTCATTCATTCATTTTCTACCGCTTTTTACTCACGAGGGTCACGGGGGGTGCTGGAGCCTATCCCAGCTGTCTTTGGGCGAGAGGCGGGGTACACCCTGGACTGATCGCCAGCCAATCACAGGGCACATATAGACAAACAACCATTCACACTCACATTCATACCTATGGACAATTTGGAGTGGCCAATTAACCTAGCATGTTTTTGGAATGTGGGAGGAATCCGGAGTACCCGGAGAAAACCCACGCATGCACGGGGAGAACATGCAAACTCCACACTGGGCCGAGGAATTGAACCCTGGTCTCCTAGCTGTGAGGTCTGCGCACTTACCACTAGATCGCCGTGCCGCCCCTCCTTATAACAATTAAGTAATAATTGTGTTCTCACAAATAACGCTAAACTCATCACCCAGCAACTTAACACTCAAAAGGTAGCTATGAAATACAATACACCAATACACGCTTAAAATTTAAAAATGCCATTGGTGCCTTCTAGGGCGCTTCGGTGATGTCAGCCTCCCACATCAATGCCACATGCCTACCACAAAAATATAAAAATGTGTTTTAGGTTCATATTTTTGAGAGTCAGCCGCTGATGACATCATAGATGGGCTACGTAACTGATTTCTAGAACCTATTTCCATGTAGTGGCAAGTTTATAGTACACAAGCAAGGATTTTTAGTGGCAGGACACCACAGATAAATGAATGTATGGGAAACATGTGACTAAACATTGTTATTGTAACGACTGAAGTGAAGTTAGTATAATTTATCACTATATTGAGTATTCGTCAATTTACCAAAGTAGCGATTCTCCTTATAACAATTAAGTAATAATTGTCTTCTCACAAATAATGCTAAACTCATCACCCAGCAACTTAACACTCAAAAGGTAGCTATGAAATACAATACACCAATACACGCTTAAAATTAAAAAATGCCATTGGTGCCTTCCAGGGCGCCTCAGTGATGTCAACCTCCCTCATGATGCCACATGCCTACCACAAAAATATAAAAATGTGTTTTAGGTTCATATTTTTGATGATGTCATAGATGGGCTACGTAATTGACTTCTAGAACCTGTTTCCATGTAGTGGCAAGCTTATAGTACACAAACAAGGGTTTTTAATGGCAGGCCACCACAGATAAATGAATGTATGGGAAACATGTGACTAAATGCTTGATTAAAATTAAATGTAGAACAATTTAATTGCTCTACAAACCTCTATTTAGCACTATTTTCTTTTTGCAACTTCTATTGAATGATGAAGAAGTGCTTTAGTTTGAGGTTTGTGTCAAATGCTTCACACTTGACTCACAATGTAGAAAGACTGTAGATTGGCTGGACCTGAGCAGACATGTTTGACACCCCAGCATTAGGCCTTTTGTTTTGTTTCCCTTTGTTTCCGTTTTGAGCTAATTTATCGTTTTGATGCCATGATGTGTGCAGGCAAGGTTGCAGTGAAGAAAGAGGACCTGCAGAAATATCACGGGAAAGACACCTGGTTCCAGCTCCAACCTGTCAGCGCTGACTCAGAGGTGCAGGTTAGTACAGACAAAGAGAATTACATTACAGTACAGCTCCCACACTCTCATCTCCTGTTGTTCTCCTGTTCTTTTATGCTACTCGAACTTTCCCTCATGTTTGGCCCAAAATGTGATGGAAGGAGAATTATAACAGACTGGACGCATGCTTTTTTGTGTTGCAGCGGCATGCCACTAGTGTTGGAAGATGAGCTTCCTGTAACTGTGACTCATTATTGAGCAAACAAACAGTCTGAGGCAAGACTGACCTTCAGGGTTCAACTTTACTATCATTTTTAATCTGTACTTTTCATGCAAAATGTATTAGCTACATCCATCATTACCTACAGATAAATTAAACATGAAAAGGTCTATCTCAGGGTTGTGTAGCTCATTAATATTCTTATAAATTAGAAAATCCACTTGAATATATGCTTTACATCAGCTGTTTCAGATGCAATCGCACAGGTGGCCACAACTCAAGGCCTACTTTAGGTTGTGGGCCGAACTAGCCATTACCCCGCGCGCCCATGGACATTTTGTTTTGCATTGGGGTGGATTTTTTTTGTGTCCATTCATGCCTGCTTGAAATGAATCTGGCACCCTTATTAAGAATGGTTGGGATTTTTGTGTTATATACGATATTTATTTTAAATCAAATGCCAGTTTGGAACATCCATCACAATAATATTGATTGCTTTTTCTGGCTTTCTTGCAACACTTATCCAAAAAATGCCTTGTTTTCAGTGGAGCTCAGTTCAGAGGGCATGATTAACTTTTTATGTGTGTTTTATTCTTTTAGTTTTTCTTGGGTTTTTGTGTCTTTTTGTGCAACATTCATTACAAACATGTACTGGCCCCAACAAGGGATATATCAGGGATTTCTAATGACATGGAAATTGCTTGTATGGTTAATTATTATTACGATTATTAGGATTTTTGGCCTTGGTGGAGGTTTTAGCTTTACTTCCTGACGTTGTTTTGCAGAATTTAGCTTCCCATGGTTGATCTCTACACTTGTCCCACAAGCCTTACTGTCCTGCTATTCACTATTCAGGCGTCTGGCTCACCCACACAGATGCATGCACAGTCAGGAGGACACACACACAGGCGTGTAGTTCCGCACAGATGTGCTCACACAGTGGTCTGAAACACAGTGAATGGTAACATCTGCAGACAGATGGGTGTGTGTCGCCCTGGAGCGGCATACTGAAACAGAGACACATTCATCTGAGGAGGAAGGGAGCGGAAGGATGTGTGACAGAATGGGAGTTATAGACAGAAAGCAAGTGAGATGGATCAAATGAAGTCGGAAGATAGTGTCTCTCTCTCTTCTCTTTTCAATAGAGGATGCATTGTTGGCATCCGCGTGCACATGCTGGAATCACTGAGATAGAGTGTGACGCCTGTGAGTTTGCATACTGATGCTGTTAATTAATGGAGCTTTTCTAGACAGCTGAACCACTACACTGTCATTATGTCATTAATCCAATCACTTCAGAGAGAAAATAACTCGGCGTGATGTTTTGGATCTTAACTATTTCCTCTCTGTTTACCGCTTTCCATGTTTACTGCAATTGATTCAAGACGGAAGACTGTGTGTTATATGCGTGGAATGAGCCTATTTAACGACAATAATACCCATAAATCTCACATGTGGTGTATGAAACCATATGGATACCACTGGAGTTCCTGATTTGTTACCATCCGTAAGCGGTCTTTTGGGTCTCTGAGCAAAGCAGTTGGACGGGATACTTGTACTCAGTGTTCTGTTTGCAAACCAAGCAAATGATTACATGACTCCTTATAAATGTATAATACCTCATTTAACTACATTGAACCGGATTATCAATTGAGAATAGACTATTGTTGCGTTTTTTAGGCAACTTTGAAAAGCAATTACATTTCAGGCATTCCGTCACAACAGTCAGTTTTTGTTGAAAATGTTTTGTACACTATCACTATTTTCATCCAATACTTAGTTATGGCATCATATTGTATTTAGTGTAATCAAATGCCGAAAGCTGCGAGTACCAGCAATTTGATAAAGAAGATGAGAACCACTATTGAATTCCACCTTGACACAGATGTATGGAAAGTCCGCAATTGCAATAAGTTCTGTCCATTCATAATTTCTGATAATTTCGCATTGTATTCTGCATGCAAAACTATATTTTTTCTATATAAAATGTATTTTTGTTTATATTTTGAGGGTTTGGAATGGATTCATTGGATTTCCATTCATTCCTATGGAAACAATTGCTTCAGTTTTGGTACGTTTTGGTTTTTGGCTAACTTTGAACAAATGATAAAATGATAAAAAAATGTTCCTTTCTTGTTTCAGTCTAGATTTGCACAGAAGATGGAGGATTAAAGCCAAGAGGAATTTGTTTGCTTATTTCCTCTAGCTTTCATTGAAAAAAACTGGTACATAGCTGATATTATAACTATTATAAGTATGTTTATCTATGTTTTGCAGGGAAAAGTGCACTTGGAGCTCCGTCTTAGTGAAGTCATCACAGACAGTGGAGTCATCAACCACAAACTAGCCACACGGTAAGGCTCAGCGTATGCTTTATGTTGTTATTACAGCCACAAAGTCAGCGGTATTGTTAGTTTATTTTATTGCATGACTTTGCAGAAACAAATACGATATCGTCCACTTCCACCGAGTTGTGTAGAGGACTGGTAAATGTCTCTAGCGCCTATTCAGGAGAAACTGTGAATATACCATCAAAGGTTCTCCTATTTGGCGATATTGAGCAGGAATGCTGTTGGAAAACAAGTAAGATGCCAGCATTAGCCTGCTGCTGTGTTTAATTTAACTGCTAGGAAAAGATGATGCTTCCCACGAGGTGACGTACGTGGAGATTATACTGTGTTAAACCATTTTACACCTTGCCACTTATATTGAGTATTCGTCAATATACCAAAGTTGGGCCACCCAATTGCGTTCTCACAAATAACGCTAAACTCATCACCCAGCAACTTAACACTCAAAAGGTAGCTATGAAATACAATACACCAATACACGCTTAAAATTTTTAAATGCCACATTGTCTACGAAATTGAGTCACAATGGAACCTCTCTTCATGATGGAAATGGTGCAGTCCTGTTCATCTAATCCCAATAAAAACTCAAACTTGGCAAAGGTTCACACGCGACCAGTCATTTTACTTTAATTTACACAAGGATCCGGTATTGATGAGAAAAGACAGACTGTCAACCTGCAGGATGTGAATTCTGTAATTCACATCCACAGTTTTGTAACTCGTCAACATTGCAAGGCAAGACTTCCCACCACTTCCTGTCAGCTGCTGTCACCTGTGGTTTCGCTTGAGGACAGCCATCTCCCGACTTTGTTCCACAGTATATTAGCTAATGGATGGATTGGCATGAAAAGTAGTCTACTCATGCCACACTGCCATGCATCCTGCTGAATCCTTTGCTTTTCATCTCGCTTCCTCTGGTAAACATTCTTGTGGAAGTTTTGACCACAGTAATTTCCTTTGTGCGGAAGCCTCACACGGACAATGTGTGACTTTCTATACGATTGCTGATGTTGTGACTGGTGCATTTGTGCACTATTCCAAAGTGCTCAGCTACCTTTTTGTTCTTGCAGGTGGTTTATGGCGTGAGAGCTGTGAGTTTGTGTGGCACAAACTTATGGATCTACTTGTTATAGTCACCAAAGCTAAAGAACAATGCAGGAAGTTTTTAGGTTGTGTTATGTGTGCGTGTGTTATGTTGGTATGTGTCATTGGAATTGTCTAACAGGGGCCTTGACCAGTAGCACTCATCATATTGTAAATAAACTGAAAATTTTTGTTAGCTTGTTAGCCTGGAAATGAATATATGCAATATATTATTAAGCAATATGTTTTAACAAGGACACTAAAATGCTACAGGATGTAGGACTACAGCAGGATTACAGCAGGACGGAAAAGTATAGTCAAATGTACATGAAATTTTGAACTTTTTTGAGTGTTTAAGTAAGAGAAAAATGTTAGAAAAAGTTATTGCCCGTCTGAGAGAAGTGTGTAAAATATATCACACTCTAGTTCATTCAGTCAGGAGAAGCCAAGTTTACAAACCCATTACCTAATTTGGATTATTAATATCTATTAGGCTTCATCGTTGTGTGTGCAAGTGTAGTTGTTTTCTATTTCCTCCTCTGGGTCAGATCGAAAGATCATCCGGCATGGCATTGTGTCTAAGGTGCTTAAAGGGAAACGGGAGGGAGGAACAGGCAGACAGAGCTGAGGCCAATCAGCTCTTACATTCATGTTTCCTACTCATTCAAAGAATTTGGCTTTTAGCTTGTCCGTTACCACTCTCGGCTCCCATTAGTTTAGTTAGTTAGTTTTGTGCACTTTTTCAACTGTATTTTTTCCTTAATAATTCAACCTTCTTAAATCATATAATGAAAATATCAATCCATCCATCTTCTATCCTCTTATGCGAGGTTGGGTCGTGGTTGCAGCAGCCAAAGCTGGGAAGCCCTTATCTCCTTCTCCTCGGCCACTTTGTCCACCTCCCCAGGAGGCATCCTGACCAGATGCACCTCATCTGGCTCCTCTCAATTCGAAAGAGCAGAGGGTTTCTCACAATCTTGTCCTTATGATATCACTCCCGAAAGCTCACGACTGTAGTTAAGGTATTTGGGTATGTTATATATAACCGGATATGATGTTTACATCTGCGCCATATGCTTTGCTCAGTGTTGGGGAATAAAGACGATAGAAGCAGTATTTTCATTAGAGTCACTAATAAACTACCCCCCTCCATGTATTACATATATGATGTATGGTAATTGACAATTTCTGTTCTTACATTTAAAAAATAATAACTACCGCAGCTTGGCTGGTGACCAGTCCAGGGTGTACCCCGCCTTTCGCCCGAAGACAGCTGGGATAGGCTCCAATGAATGAATGACTACCACAACACACGACATCGCAGAAGCACTGTAGTAAAAAATTGCTACAGAAGAACGTGGCGTAAATCTTGCGCATGCATAGAACCGAACCACTTTTCCGGGATGAATTGCGTGGTAACACATGGAAACTGAAACCGGAAGTCAGCTCCGTCTCCCGACTATGATATCAGCAGCGGTTGACTCCGACTCAATAGTTCTTTGTTCTCTGACAGTCCCTGCTGTCCTTATGATCACTGCTTCAAAATAAACCACAAAGGAGCTAGAAAAAGTTGCAAGAAGGTTAGAAACACAATAAAAATCAAGTTCCAATGAATGTCAATACATGAAGGTGATGTCCGCCTGGATCACAACTTCAGTGAAGGTCATCATTTATCCCTTTCAATTGTCAGTTATATGCATATTGAAGTGTTTTATGCGTATACAAGGGTTATGTTTGATATTGTTGTTGAGAATAGTTAATATTTAATCTATATATTTTATCAGATTTAGGAGTATGTCATCCTTAATCCCTGGTAAAATATATATATATATTATATATATATACATATATATATACTATTTTTATTTCATCCTTATCTCATCCTTAATCCCTGGTAAAATATATATATATATATATTACACATATATATATATACTATTTTTATTTCATCCTTATCTCATCCTTAATCCCTGGAAAAAAAATATATATCATCCTCATATATATATCATATATATATATATTTCATCCTTAATGCCTGGTAAAATAAATATATATACTATATATATCTACAACTATATATGTATATCTACAAACAAAGTGGTAATATATATATTATCAGGGATTACGGATGAGATACATATCATCCTTATATATACATATGTACAGATACCTATATATATATATGCAGAAAACAAGTATGGTAAGATTAAAATAACATGGTCTAAAACAAATATGTGAGTGTGAGTACAGCATGTCAGAGCTCAGTGCAGCGATGAGAAAGAACCAGATAGTAGGCCAAGCAGGGGTTACATAAACAAGCTTATTGGACAGGAAGTGCACTGGCATTAGTGATGCTTAACCCAGCCCTTATTCCTTATTAGGAACCTGTGTTTGTGTATGTGGAGTGTGTTTGTGGAGTGTGTGTGTGTTTGTTGAGGGATGTGCTTTGATTTGCTGTGTAATTCACCGGGCTGTGTGACTAGCAGTGCATCACCGTGACACACAGGAAGTGATTCGTCCTGCCGAGTTGTCTCGTCCTGTGTGGGTGCTAATCGCGTTACAGCATGATGTCATGTGGGAGCAGGACAACTTTAGGCAGGTTGGGCTTACACAGGAAGATGAATAGTAGCGACAGACAAATACTTTATGCATTTAGCAATTAGAAAGAAAAAAATTGGCTTTCATAAAAATGTGTTTTGACTGAACCCGAAACTGAAACGAGGAAAATGCAACAAAATGAAGAGCATACAAGCACATTTGAGAATCAGATTGCATGTTGAGTACTACAAATTTGTACATGTTGGCAGGTCTGCACTAACACTGAAAGCCTCTCACATTGACAGCATAACAAAGCACAAACATTAAAATCCCCTGACAGTTAAGCACGTCACCAACAGGGTGGGGGGCCCGCCCCACTATTTGAGAAGCACTGCACTAGACAAAGCATCTATATCTTCCCGGAGTCTGTTGTAATAAAAAAAAGCCATATCCACACATGCATTGCTGTAATCAGCCTTTTTTTAAAAAAAATGTTTTGCCAATTCAATGATTTCAATCTGAAAAGTAGTTCTTTTAGCTCTCTCTAATGTATTGCTTTAATTTGATGGTGTTCTGTTTCATTTTGTGTGGCAGTCTCTACACCAGGGGTCTCAAACTCAATTTACTTGGGGGCCACTGGAGCTCGGGTCTGGGTGAGACTGGGCCGCATCAGGTTTTCCAAAAAAAACCCCACAAAAAACGCATTTATCAAAAACAAAAAAATTTAAAAAACTTTGCCTTGGTTCCAATTTTCTACAAGAAAAGCTCTGATAAAACATTCCACTGTTCTCAAATATCTTAATTTTTATTTTTCTACACAAAATAAGATGAAAAATAAATAAACAAATCAAGAATAAAGAAAATCAATCAATCAGTAATAAATAAATATAATAATAATAATAAAACGGCAAATAATAAAAACTTAAGAAACCACATATAGTTGGTGGGTAGACAAATTATTTTTTTCAGATTAAAATGAACAAAGCATTATTAGAGCCCTGTAGACATGACAAAACACGACTATAGTCACATTTATACTCTTTTTATTTACAACAACTGCAACTGCAGGGTCTTGAGACACATGCTAACTCGCAAACTAGAGAGCTAGCGACCTAAACGGTAGCCTTCAAGTTATTTCCTTTAAACTTAAATAGCCAAAAACTTACCACTTCCACACGGATAGGGAGGATAACTATTAACAGTTATTTAACCTTTAACATGAACATTAATCAAACGTAATAATTTTTTCTGGGTACATGATACCATACAGCATCCATATCAAACTTGCGCGGGCCGCACTAACATTAAACTTTCATATCAAGGCGGGGGCCTCAAACTAGTGTCCTGCCATATGGACACTGCCATATTTGGAGCTGATCATATATGTTGTTTACCATTATTAGCAACATGGCAGAGGCCTCACACTGCAACTGAATGCTTGACTGCAACTGATACCTGTTGGAAGCTGTGGTTTTATCCAAGAGGGTTGATAAGAGGGAGCTGACAGCTTTGGGTGTCATTTTTCATTGGTCTTGGCTGAGCTTGTGACCCACTCACATTAGTCCAATAATTAAGTGGTAATCGAGAACTTAACAGAGCTTAAATAGTCCTCTGAGAACATTCTACTTATCTGCTCTTTCTTTATAAGCTTTTTTCATATGTTTGTTTGTAGATTTTTTTTTGTTCAGTACAGTGGTATCTGGTGTCAGGACAAATGGCGTTCAAACCGGGAGCCTGTTGACATGCATTACAATTAGCATCAAGTTAATATGTGACAGGATTGTGTGTGAGCGCGTAGCAGTTTGTACTAAATGTTTATTCATTATAAACACTGGCAGTGTTTTTCCCACAGGACTTAATATATGTGAAGGGCTTGAAAGGGCGGGGTAAATTACATCATCATTATGCATTTGCATAATTGGCCATTACGCATGTCACATGAGTAACGACAAGGTACACAGTCTCATTATAATGTGTTTATGAGCAGATAAATTATTTGTGGCTGGAGAAATAAATGAATGCATGGGAACCACTGACTGGTTTGTTTATTTACAGAGTGCTGGAGTGCCAAGGTCTTCCAATTGTCAATGGCCAATGTGACCCCTATGCTGCTGTCTCATTACTTGGTCCTTCCAGGTAGGAACACAGTACACAGTACACACAAACATATGGGTGTATGTGACCATCACAGTCCATTATAGTGAATGGAGTGGTTTCGATGTTGAGGACTTAAAACACAACTGAATGCAAATTAAATTAAATGTAACTGGGTTTTCAAACAAATAATCTTCCAGATTAATTCCAGTAGAGTATGACATACAAATCACTAATGTATATATATTACAAGGTGTTGTGATCTTACAAGTCAGTTAATCACTGGTTGGTTCTCTATCTCTGTTATTTTCAGGTCAGAAGCAAAGAAGACCAAGGTGAAAAGAAAAACCAATAATCCACAATTCGATGAGGTTTTCTATTTTGAGGTAAAGTTGCACACCTTGTACATGGGAAGAATTATCTTCATAATTTCTTGTGAGAGCTACTTTTTCAAAATGAAAATGGATTCGCATTTTAAAGCAAGCATCGGCCGATATCGATAACGTGCTTTTTCACTGATAATGGCAGATCAAGGACTGAGACACTTTACTGACTGTCCTATTCAGTTGGCTGGAGGAAGTTTGACATGACTTCCTCTCATTGCAGCGCATCCACTTGCATAATTGTACACACAGTGTTGACATGAGCACCGTGATCATAGGAGTCTGAGTGAAAAATGTTTGAATGACTGATTTCTTCTCACGCAGGAAATTAATTGGTGGGAGCAACAGTCTTTAACAGATTGTATTTACATTAGAGCTGTCCAAAATAGTGCATATAACGGCGGTAAATCATTTATTTTGTTAATTTGGTTAAATGTTTTGCATAATTAACACATGTGCATCATGTATAGCCACACCACTTTGTTATGATGACAGACTTAGATACAATAGCATTTCCAAATCACTCCAATGAGCGGGAAGGGAGCATGTCACACGCACAGTTCTGTCATTTATTTTTCTGTTTACAAAATACAGTAAAAAATGGCATACATAATTGCAAGTTGTGATTAATCATGATTAATTAATTTGAAAAACTCTGATTAATTTGATTATGATTTTTAATCATTTGACAGCCCTAGTTTACACTTACATTTACTCAGAGCCCATGGACCTGCATCAGGAAGACATGTCAGCCTGTATTCCCTGTTTCAGTTAATGCGTATTAATCATCATTAATCATCCAATAATCATCAAGCATGTGCCCCAGGAAATTATGCAGTTTCACTGAATTGTTTCTAGAATCATTATTTATTTACTGCCTAGCGTAACAGCAAATAGGCAGGGCTCAAGCAGTCTCAATTAATATTTTTGTAACTTGGTAAGGTTGTCTATTTTCTTTAAGATAAGATAAGATATGATATATATAATTTGCAATTTGCTTTCTGGTCTCCAAGAAAAAAAACAGCAAAAAATAAAAAACACAGCATCAGCTCACAAGATTTTTGTAGTAAATCAAACAAAAAGTTCATTACTGGATGATAGTGCCACTGAAGAAAATACAGGAAGCAGAACTGGAGGTAACAGAGATGAGGATGCCGAGGTTCTCATTGGGAGTGACCGGGATGGATAGGATCAGGAACAAATACATCAGATTGACATTACATGTTAGAGGCCTTGGAGATAAAGTCAGAGAAGCCAGACTGAGATGATTGGGACATGTCCAGAGGAGAGATAGTGAATATATTGGTAGAAGGATGCTGCATTCAGAGCTACCAGGTAGGAGGCGTAGAGGAAGACCAAAGAGGAAGTTTATGGATGTAGTGAATGGACATGAGATTAGTTGGTGTGAGAGAGACAGATGCAGAAGACAGGGTTGGATGGAGGAGATTTATTTGAAAAAGAGGATGAGCTGTCCACAAAAATACCAGAAATGAACTCCACAACAACTTTTGTCTCAAAATGTTGTGTTTGTAAATCATCTTAACTATTTCAACATCACTATTTTATGACAATAAGTTTGAAGTCACAAAAATGAATTTTTTCTCATAATTTTAGTCTGAAATTAAGCTAAATAATGTGAGCTCAGGGTGTGGCTGGAAATGCTTATTCATCTGTTCATTATTCTGTGCACACATTTGAAAAAGTAGTTAGATAGTAGTCAGAGCGGCCTTGTCGACCTCACTCACCAGCAGCGCTGCGCTGACATTTGATGTGTTGCCCTTCCCGCTTCCCTTCCCTTCCCTTCCCTTCCTGCTGCTGCTGCATCAGGACAAGAGTGTGATTGATTCAGACACACTAAACACTCTGACTCATACACGTCTGGGCTCTTGGAAGTAGTACAGTAAACAGGTCATGTGGTCCTCTATCCTCTGTCATATGGACAAAAAGTATGGTGACATACTTCTTTATCTTATTCATCTCAAGCTATCTTTTCCAACTTTATGGGCCACGGGCAATGAAGGTGCACGCGCTGCACGCTGGCACGTAACCAAACACAAACTTCTCCCTGCGTCCGGACAATGTATTCCCCATGTGTGTTCATTCGAGGGTGCACACGCGATGTCCACATGCCACTCACAATCCATACCTTGCATACGCAAGACTCACCTCATTGAACCGCGAGACGGGCAGCCTACTGCCGACGCACACCGGAAAGGACTACTTCCGGGACGGCCCCCCCCTAAGAAGCGAAATTGGCGCACAAGTAGTGGTCAGGTGACATTGGACTGAACCAAGTCGCAAACAGGGTGCTGCACCCCTATTGTTACTATTGGTACGCCCAAGGGAGGGGCGAGACTATTTAAAGGGAAGGTGTCTCTCCAAACGGGGGGGAAGTAGATTGAGGAACGTGTGAGAAGAACTTATGAGAAGAACATATGAGAAGAACATATGAGAAGAACATATGAGAAGAACGTATAAGAAGAACGTATGAGAGGAACGTGTGAGAGGAACGTGTGAGAAGAACATATGAGAAGAACGTGTGAGAAGAACATATGAGAAGAACATATGAGAAGAACATATGAGAAGAACGTGTGAGAGGAACGTGTGAGAGGAACGTGTGAGAGGAACGTGTGAGAGGAACGCGTGAGAAGAACATATGAGAAGAACATATGAGAAGAACATATGAGAAGAACATATGAGAGGAACATATGAGAAGAACATATGAGAGGAACATATGAGAGGAATGTGTGAGAAGAACATATGAGAGGAACATATGAGAGGAACATATGAGAGGAACGTGTGAGAGGAACATATGAGAGGAACGTTTGAGAGGAACATATGAGAGGAACGTGTGAGAGGAACGTGTGAGAACAACATATGAGAAGAACATATGAGAGGTACATATGAGAGTAGTTGCTGTTGTATTGATGAGCGAGTAGAAGTGGTCCAAGGTTACATTGTTGGTAACATGTGCCTGCATTTTTGAATTATTTTTTTCTAGATTTGTGTATTTTTTTTGTTCATCTGAGCCATCATATTTTTGTATTGTTTCTGTAACAATTTATTTTCTCCCTTGAATGAACCCCGGCAGTGTGGATTAACTTTGGAGCTCTCACCTAAAGCCCAGGCCGTCGCCCTTTAACTTCACAATTGTTCTTGCTGAATGGACAACATTTCCATCGTCACACTCGAGAATCTTGTTGAAAGAAACACAATTTAATATTTTTCCTACAATGCATGTTTGAAACAAAACAAAAGTTCTTGCTGCTGTGGCTTTGCATCTACGTGTCTCTACAAAATGCTTTATCTCCGTTTAGGTGACACGGCCATTAAGCTACACAAAGCGTCAATTTGATGTCGAAGAGGAAGACGTGGACAAACTGGCACTACGGTAAGAAAAACGCTGCCTTGCAAAGTGGTTCTTCAATCAAACGAGGTAGTGTCTTTCAACCTTGGTCTTTGTTTGATTTCCAGCGTGGACCTATGGAACGCGAGCAACTTGAAGTTTGGTGATGAGTTCCTGGGAGGAGTCCGAGTTCCTCTCAGAGTACTGGGTCAGGTTGGAGTCCACGACGCTTGGTAGGTGTAACATGGTAGTGAAGTTGCGCAACCCCAACGGTGTCAAAAATGTGGGGGGCAATTTTTTAGCCATATTACAAACATAATAATGTTAAATGTGTTTATTCTTGTGCTCATTGTGGCCAGTCACTGATATACATCTCCCCTCAGGTACTATCTCCAGCCCAGGGAGAATGGAGGGAAGTCCGTCAAGGTGGAAGAGCTCGGATCCCTGCGTCTGAACATCGTTTACACCGAAGACCACGTTTTCCCATCCGAGCATTACACCCCTCTGAGAGATTTGCTGCTGCACTCCGCCAACACACAAGTGCGTCAAAGCATTGTTGTGTGTGTGTTTTGCAGGTCTGGTCTTTACTTCTTTTTTTTGTCTCCATCTCCATTCAGCCTGTGTCGGCATCCACAGCTCACATTCTAGGAGAGGTGTGCCGAGAGAAGCAAGAAGCGGCCATTCCGCTTGTGCGACTCTTTCTCCACTATGGAAAGATTGTGCCTTTCATCAGTGCGATTGCTCACGCTGAAGTCAACCGTACGCAGTGAGTGTCGAAGTTGCATATTTGCAATGTTTGTATTCCCTGCAGGAGATAAATTTGATTGTCACTTTAAATCAACGGTAAGGCTGTTGTTGAATTTAATGCTTCGCAAAACATGAATAATTCAATTAGCTTAAAGAAATGAGGTCATCAGGATGTACTGTACGTGTGAATATTAGCAATCCTAGCAGGTTAACTGTGAAAAGCAAGGCAGCAATTCCAAACTCTTTGTTGGTGTCTTTTGCCACTTTGGTTGTTCGTCCATAGGTATGAATGTGAGTGTGAATGGTTGTTTGTCTATATGTGCCCTGTGATTGGCTGGCGACCAGTCCAGGGTGTACCCCGCCTCACGCCCGAAGACAGCTGGGATAGGCTCCAGCACCCCCCGCGACCCTCGTGAGGAAAAGCGGTAGAAAATGAATGAATGAATGAATAATTCTATACTTCCTTCCCCTGCAGGGACCCAAACACCATTTTCCGGGGAAACTCGCTCACGTCCAAATGCATTGACGAGACCATGAAACTGGCAGGAATGCACTACCTGCAAGTCACACTTAAGCCAATCATAGATGAGGTTGAGTTTCTTCTTTCTTTGTAACATATGGAAGTAAATACGAATAATTTATAATTTAATCTCATACATTTTCACAGATATGCACAGAACACAAGTCCTGTGAAATTGATCCAGTTAAGCTGAAGGAGTCGGAGAACCTGGAGACAAACAGAGTAAGAAAATGATGTGTTCAGGTGTGTTAGGTGACATATCTGACCCTACCCTGCCTCCACAGGAAAACCTTCGACACTACGTGGATCGTATCTTCAATGTCATCACCACCTCTGGTGTTAGCTGTCCGACTGTCATGTGTGACATCTTCTTCTCCTTGCGAGAGTCTGCTGCCACACGTTTCCAAGGTAACTCAACTTCTGCATGACTTTCATGAAAATGTGAGGCTCATGAGAGTACAGGATGTAAAAAATATATACACGCTATTCAGATTCACAGAGATTTTGATATAAAATGATACATTTTGGCTGCACGTCGGCCTAGTGATTAGTATGCAGGCCACACAGCTCGGAGTGGAATTTGCATGTTCTCCTTGTAAACGCATCGGTTTTCTCCGGGGACATTCCAAAATTGTCCATAGGTATGAATGTGAGTGTGAATGGTTGTTTGTCTATATGTGCCCTGTGATTGCCTGGCGACCAGTCCTCTCGCCCGAAGACAGCTGGGATAGGCTCCAGCACCCCCAGCGACTCTCGTGAGGATAAGCTGTAGAAAATGAATGAATGAATGATACATGTTGGATTGACTGTCTATGTTGTGTTTCATACTCTACTGCCTCCTTGTGGCAGTAGGCTCTTGCATACATACACAAGAATCTAAATCAGGGGTCTCAAACTCAATTTACCTGGGGGCCACTGGAGCTAGGGTATGGGCAAGGCTGGGCCACATCAGGTTTTCAAAAAAAAAACCGCATTTATTAAAAACAGAAAAATATACAAACTTTTTCAGTGCTTTGGTTCTGATTTTCTACAATAAAAGCTCTGATGAAACATTCCACTGTTCTCAAAGATCATAATTTTTATTTTTCTGCACAAAATAAGATGAAAAATAAATAAATGAATCAAGAATAAATAAAATCTATCAATCAGTAATAAATAAATAAATATAATAACAATAATAAAACGGCAAATAATAAAAACTTAAGAAACCACATATAGTTGGTGGGTAGACAAATTATTTTTTTCAGATTAAAATTAACAAAGCATTATTAGAGCCCTGGAGACATGACAAAACATGACTATAGTCACATTTATACTCTTTTTATTTACAACATATTGCGCAACTGCAGGGTCTTGAGACACATGCTAACTCGCAAACTAGAGAGCTAGCGACCTAAACAGTAGCCTTCAAGTTATTTCCTTTAAACTTAAATAGCCAAAAACTTACCACTTCCACACGGATAGGGAGGATAACTATTAACAGTTATTAAACCTTTAACATGAACATTAATCAAACGTAATAATTTTTTCTGGGTACATGATACCATACAGCATTCATATCAAACTTGCGCGGGCCGCACTAACATTAAACTTTCATATCAAGGCGGGGGCCTCAAACTAGTGTCCTGCGGGCCACATTTGGCCCATGTTTGAGACCCTAATCTAAATAATCATAGTGCACAATATAATGAGATCCTTTTACTTTTACCAAGTTAATAATTACCATTTTTACTGACTTTCACTGTCAGAGAGATATTAATTTAACATAACAAAATGTTGAATGTGATTTAAACACACTGCATTATAGTGAGTTATTCAAACATGAGTAATGTGTGATGAATCCATGTTTTTGTCATTCCTCCAGTTGACCAAGATGTACGATACACTGCAGTCAGCAGTTTCATCTTCCTGCGTTTCTTTGCTCCAGCCATCCTATCTCCCAACCTCTTTCATTTAAGGCCGCACCATCCAGTGAGTTGGCTATATTACTGATTCACTACAACACATGCATACCGTGAAGTCATTTGTTGTTAAATATCTATCTACTTTTGGGTTTTTGGTTTGCAGGATCCCGCCACCTCCAGAACCCTGACCCTCATTTCCAAGACCATCCAGACCCTGGGAAGTCTTGCAAAGTCTAAATCTGTGAGTTCACCACAATGGAGTTCCATTTTCCCATTCTTGTAATTGAACCCGTATATATTTCTGAACAGCTAAATCCTGCCCCCCCCCCCCCCCCCCCCCCCCCCGCCCCCCCTTTCATGACTCTTTCTTTTCAAGGCCAATTTCAAAGAGTCCTACATGGCTGCATTTTACGACTACTTCAATGAGCAGAAGTATGCAGATGCTGTGAAGAATGTGAGTCTTGACTTTTTTTTCTCTTTACGATCCACGAGTAATTGAGACAACCATAAAAAATTATATTATTGATATTTGACAACACAACCCAGGTTGATGCCTTAAATATGCCTCATACACATATTCAACGCCTTTCCAATGATGAAATCTATAGGTACTCACCACTAATCAATGATAATGTAAGATGATTGATGGATCGAATGGAATCAGATACAGTGTATATAGCCTGGTCGTCAGAATGTGCTTGAAGCTGGCAGGCTATAAAAGGTGTTTCTTTTCAACACATACGTATATGAATATGGTGCATTCAATGTCAAATCTCACCGCTGACATGATAAGTGAAGCATAAAGACATTCATTCATTCATTAATTTTCTACCGCTTATCCTCACGAGGGTCGCGGAGGTGCTGGAGCCTATCCCAGCTGGTTGCCAGCCAGTCACAGGGCACATATAGACAAACAACCATTCACATGTGCCGAACTGCATTAAAAGTGGGCAATAATGCACTCGACATTGTTCTATAGTATAGAACAATGTCGAGCAGCTTAAATCAATCTTTGCTTAAGGATTTCAATACCAAAAAAGAACACGGCGAACGGCTGCTTCCAGTCAACTTTATTTTTCACACTTCCACCACCAGAGCACAGCACACACATCGATTCCCGCACTTCCTGGTTCACAGGTCATGCTCAACCCGTCCCACATAGCTGGCCAAACACATGCCTGCAACAGAAGAACCAACTGCATTCGTGGTTTCTCTCGTGTGTATAGAATCTATACACACGAGAGAAACCACGAACGCCAGCATGTACATATGAAAAACAGTGATTATTGCAAGCGATAAAGATATCTGAATACAACACAATTAAATACATGTATTTGTACGCTTGTGTCTTCGTTGGAATAGGTGTGTATGCTATGTCAGTTGGTTCTTCTGTTGCAGGCATGTGTTTGGCCAGCTATGTGGGGCGGGTTGAGCATGACCTGTGAACCAGGAAGTGCGGGAATCGCTGTGTGTGCTGTGCTCTGGTAGTGGAAGTGTGAAAAATAAAGTTGACTGGAAGCAGCCATTCGCCGTGTTCTTTTTTGGTATTGAAATCCTTAAGCAAAGATTGATTTAAGCTGCTTTTGTATCGATATAAGCAGACCAAATTGGCTGGCGGGAGATGAAAAGGGCATCGTAGTAACCGGATTATCATAATAACCGGGTATCGTACGGAACTAATTATATCATAAAAGACTAGAAATTTGCCGGGAAATGAAAATAGTATCGTAATAAGCAGTAATTCGTTATAACCGATATCGATATAACAAGACTTTACTGTATATACTTTTAACCAAAAATCTGCAACTTTCCAGTTTCTGGACCTCATCTCCACCTCGGGCAAGTGGGATCAGAAGAGTATTGAGACACCAATCATGCTCAAAGAGGGGTAAGCCATCTTTATAATGCAGTCATGTGATCATGTGAATTGTGTGATATTTCTTGTTGCATATAATTTTACTGCTATTTTCACTTCCCTGAAGAGGTCCGATAATAGACTTTGGCATATGGGGTCCAGCTGAAGTGAACATATTAAAGATATGAGTACTGTTACTTTAATGTTGCTTCTCATGAGGCTTTAAAGGGAAGGCTAGTTTCCCGCCTCACTCACCAGCATCCCCACCTTCTTGTGTTTCTGCTACCGGGCGTAGGAGTGTAAAAGTCACTATAAAGAGGGTTGATGGGAAGGGGTCAAAAGGCACGAAGGGCAGGTAAGAGCTTCTCTTTGCTCTTGTGACCCCTTTGTGTGTGCACTGTAACCCTTCCTCAAGTGGTCCACCTCCTCTCCCGCAACCGCTGTTAGATGCCGCCGGCACTTTGCTTTATATCTCTGGCAGTAAATCACACATTGTGTGACACTACGTGCACAGCACGCCGTTGTTACATGGTGACTGCAAGGGTGTATTAAGGAAAGTGGCAACCTCGGTGCCTGCTTACTCCACTCAGCAATCATCGTTAACATCGATAGCCCCTTCTCGTTCCGCACCGTGCCAGACGTGGCATCGGGGGTTTGGTTACTGTACACGCATTCCTGGGTTCTCATATATCTGCCCACATCCTGACCCCCAAGTACCCTTTGTCTCCACTGTCACCTTATCGCTGCACATGAGGTTTTCCAGCACAGATCCAGACAGTTTTGCACCAGTTAAATCCGCACGTTTGAGACTCAGGAATGTGAAAAGGATGCAAGTTTAACCGTGGAATCCTGCTGCATCATCTCCCAGAAATAGTACGGCCCCAATATGCTCCTGTATTTCCTATATATACGTCCTTTGATGGCAAAACTTGAAAAAACACACTGGTGGGTGTGTGTTCAATTCTGGCAACTAATGTATTTAATTAAATACGTTTGTGCTCTGTTATGACGGCAGATGGAGGCACAGTGTAGCCTTCCCTCAGAGGCACACAATCTGATACTCTTTTATAACTTCATTCTGACCTGAACACATCAACTGCACTGCAGTTCCAACACTATATAATATATATCTCCAACTCACACTTTTCTTTTCTCGCCACATCAATGATCGTATTCCAATGCTCAAGCATCAATTGACCAATACAGTGCATACAGTAGGTCAAGCATATGGACAAGGTATCTAATGTGCTGTAGGTGCACTTTTTATTTTATCACTGTAAATACCTTCAGCTTTGAGCACATCTGTGAATGGTTCCAGCTGAATGTCTTCTGTTGTTTTTTTTCTTTCAGATTTATGATAAAGAGAGCACAAGGCAGGAACCGGTTTGGAATGAAGAACTTCAAGAAGAGATGGTTTCGCCTCACCAACCATGAGTTTACTTACCACAAAACTAAAGGTATTGTTGATGTCCATCTGAGGTCTTGTGAATGAGAATGTACAGCGCAGGAAGAAGCTGCATGTTCACTTCCACCTAAAGGAGATAAAAAGTCATAATTTTTTTTAATCATGATGTGCTATATATATATATATATATATCACTATATTGACAGTTACTATGGTACCCATTATGTCATTGGATGGTCATATCACGAGGTGCATTATTAAAAAAATAAAAAATTAAAAAATAAAAACTTAAACTGTATTATAGAAAGCCGGAAGTGAACAAATGTAACAGTTACTGATTGTAAAAGTACCAGATGGAAGGGTAGGATTTAATAAGCTTTGCTTCTTCCTACTCCTTTTGGACATGTGGAACTGTGAACTGATTATGTGATGCATTCAATTGTAATCTGATGCATGTTCAAATGAAATAAAACCATTACCATTACCAATCACCAATAAATCAGAATGAACAGTAGATAGGGCGGCACGGTGGGCGAGTGGTTAACGCTCAGACCTCACAGCTAGGAGACCAGGTTTCGATTCTACCCTTGGCCATCTCTGTGTGGAGTTTGCATGTTCTCCCCGTGCATGCGTGGGTTTTCTCCGGGTACTCTGGTTTCCTCCCACATTCCAAAAACATGCTAGGTTAATTGGTGACTCCAAATTGTCCATAGGTATGAATGTGAGTGTGAATGGTTGTTTGTCTATTTGTGCCCTGCGATTGGCCGGCGACCAGTCCGGGGTGTACCTCGCCTCTCGCCCCAGGACAGCTGGGATAGGCTCCAGAACCCCCGCGACCCTCATGAGGAAAAAGCGGTTTGAAAATGAATGAATGAATGAATGAACAGTAGATATGTTTAAGCAAAACACAATTTTCCCTCCACTGATGCATTTACCTTTTACCTCCAGGAGAGGGGGCTCTGTGCAGCATTCCCATAGAGAACATTCTGGCAGTAGAAAGGCTGGAGGAGGAGTCTTTCAAGATGAAAAATGTAAGTTAAACATCACAAAATAGTCCATCATTTTACATATTCCAACAAAAATGTTCAATTCATCATGTTTTTTTCCCGTTATTCCGTGCGCTCTGTCTCCCTCCAGATGTTTCAGGTGATCCAGCCAGAGCGGGCGCTCTACATCCAAGCCAACAATTGTGTTGAGGCGCGAGATTGGATCGACATCTTAACCAAAGTCAGCCAGTGCAACCGCAAGCGTCTTAGCACCTACCATCCATCAGCCTACCTCAACGGTCACTGGCTCTGCTGCAAGCTTTCTGCCGACACGGCGCCTGGCTGTACGCCCTGCACAGGGTATGGAGAAAGCTTCTTGTGTGGTCCTTATCTTTGTTATTGCTCTCTCATCTTACTGCATGTATTTCTATTTAGTGGCCTCCCTGCCAACATCCAGCTGGACGTCGATGGAGACAGAGAAACAGAGAGGATCTATTCTCTCTTCAGCACATACATGACCAAAATGATCAAGATGCAAGGTCAGGGCACATCAAACATCTTCATGTGTGTTTGTGTTCAATCACCCCCACACTCAAAAAGTCTGGTCTCGATCCCAAGAACCTCTCCAATTTCCGTTCCATATCCAACCTCCCCTTTCTGTCCAAAATCCTTGAACGTGTCATAGCTTCTCAACTTCAAACTCACCTCAACTCCAACAGCATGTTTGAACCCTTCTAGTCCGGTTTCCGTCCCAAACACAGTACTGAAACAGCTCTTCTTAAAATCACCAATGATCTTCTTCTCTCCTCCGATTCCGGCCATCTTACCATCCTCATCCTCCTAGACCTCACCGCAGCCTTTAGTCACTCTATCCTCCTGTCCCGCCTCAAAACCAGCCTCAATATCACTGATTCTGCTCTGTCCTGGCTGCAATCATACCTCACCAATCATCAACAGTTTGTGCACATAAATAGCTGCTCCTCCTCCATAGCCCCTTTACCTCAAGGTGTTCCCCAAGGTTCGGTGCTTGGTCCTCTTCTCTTCATCCTCTACATCCTTCTACACCGTCGACATGGCCTCAATTTCCACAGCTACGCCGATGATATTCAATTATACATTTCTACCACCTCCATCAACTCCAACATCTACTCCACCTTCACCAACTGCTAGCTGATATCAAAACTTGGATTCTTAAACTTAATAGTGACAAAACAGATATTATCATCATCATCGGTCCCAAAAACATCACAACACACAAACAGTTAACCTGGACTGCATTCTTCCATCTTAAGAACATAGCTCAAATCCGTCCATCACTTACATTCTCTGCCGCTGAATCCCTGATCAATGCATTCGTCACAACCAGAATGGACTACTGCAACAGTATTCTCTACGGTACACCTTCCAAAACCCTCAACAAACTACAATATATTCACAACTCCACTCTGGAACTCTTTGCCCCATTCACTCCGTGCTTGCCCTGACCTTCCCAGTTTGAAAAAACAACTAAAAACCCACCTCTTTAAATCTGTTTTTAATGTCTAACTTTTTATACCTGACTGCTGTGCCCTGCCCCGCTTTTACTCAATGAATGTTGTATTTGGGCGTGTCTTCTACTCTGTTTACTTGCTTTATTCAACTCCATTCTTCTGTAAAGTGTCTTTGAGAGTTTTGAAAAGCGCTATACAAATAACATGTATTATTATTATTATTATTCATATTTACCCTACAATGTCCTATCTTCGGTTTATAGAGGCCTGTGGCAGTAAGTCAGTGTACGATGGCCCCGAGCAAGAGGAGTACTCTAGCTTTGTCATCGATGACCCCCAGGAGACCTATAAAACCCTGAAGATGATCGTGTCGGCTGTTCAGACGTTGGAGCAGCAGCACACAAAGTACAAACGAGACAAGTTCAAGAAGACCAAGATAGGAAGCCAGTACGTGCTTTGATTATTATTATTATTATTATTATTATGATCATTGATTGCAGTGGAGTAGATCAGTGAGTAATGTCTATTGAGTGATGGATGGAGAGTTTTTGACATCTAACTATTGCTTCTTGGTGTTTCCTCAGAGAACATCCAATAGGGGACAAGAGTTTTCAATGCTACATCCGCCAGCAGTCTGAGAGCTCCACCTACTCCATCTGACCAATGACCCTTTTTGTCCTTGACTGTTTCTGTGATGCTCATAAGCGTACATCAGTGTCCACCTGCACTGATAGGACTTGCACCTGCTGCGGTGAGCTCAAAGGAAATAGCAATTATACATTTCCTGATGGGTCCACGTCAAACGGCGTGTTCAAGAAGCATCTTGCCACATATATGGAGAGAAACAGACTGCAGATCAGTTATGCAGGAGGAGGAACATAAGTGCAGGAAGAAGTAACCACTCATTCTTTCTGTGATGTGACGACAAGAGAAACTTTTTTTTTTTCACTGGACGTTTTTTTGACAGTGAACGACGTGCACTTTAATTGCCTCCAAATCAATGGACATAATAAGCCTCGCAGGATATTTTCAAGAAGTGTATTTTATCGTTTTTGATTTGTATTTTTGGTAACGATTGTTATACTATTTCTTTGTATTCCATGTCTCACAGACCAAAACCTTACAAAGGAGCAAGTGGTAAATCTTGTTCTTAAGGTGGAGGACCTCACAAGAAGGGATTGTTGGGACCAAGTGCAGACTAGTGTGCTGGATGTGTGAGAGCGATCACACTCCTCTGGCGCCTACTGCCATCGTTTATCATGAACGTGCTAACAGATGCTGAGATTTTATTTGGTTAGCATGCTTTGATGTGGTGCCCTGGTCTGAAATGAATTCAAATAACCTGGATGGTTATTTTAAGTTTGCCACTGACTTCATTGTTGGAGGTCCTGGGTATCAGGATGGAGCTGCTCTAAAACTGCATACTCAACGCTTCACCCATCTTCACCCATCTCTCCCTAAAAATGCAATTTTTAAGTCTTAACCCACCAACTCATGTTTTGACCTTCTCAAGTCATTATTGCGAAATGGGTTATATTGTTAGTGGTTGTGCTGACCTATCAGCTGCCTGTTAATTTGTGTCAATTAGATTTTATACAGTCCTCTGACATGCTGCCTGTCATCTGCATCTCAGATTCCATTGAAGGTACTGGATTTGAATTTTACTAACACTTCTGTGTGTTTTTTTCCCAAAGGCAACCCTTTTTTCACGCCTCCTAAATCATCACTATTGATTTTTTTATTGCCAAACCAGTGCATGTGTAGCTTCCAGTCACCTTTGTGACTTTACACCACTTACATATTTCATATCTCCAAATGTAAACCCTGGTTGTGTACCTTCAGTGGTGGTCAGTGCCAGCCATTACTTTTATATAATCCTCTTTATGAAAATACTAAAGAAAAAAAATATGATTTTTTTTTTGAATATATGTATATCATAAACAGTGATGTTTTAAACACTTCAATCATTTATGTTGTTGTATGAATTTGACTATTTGTCATACAGGCATTTGTTGTACATTTGAGTTGAATGACTGAAGTGTATTTTAATGTGTGTCGGTTGTGTGTGTGTGTGTGTGTGTGTGACATGCCAACTGAATTAACAGTGTTACAGGTGAGATGAAGGCACAGTGCCAGTTGTAAAATATATATATATTAAAAAAAACAACATGCCTGTAATGATGCTATAAACGGTAGAAATATCTCCTATTCCCTCATGCGTCGAACCACAGCTCCTCATCATGGAACCTAATTAATTCTCCCCAGCCACGCGACTTGTTTAACTATCCTCAGGTTTGCTGCATTGCAGTTCAAACCGCACACAACCGAGCCTTTTCACTCACGTTATTTGTATTAACTTGTGTTTACCTTCTCGCAAACATCAGCGAGAAAGTAACGGCAACTCCAATCCACCTTAAAAAAAGGGGGGACTTATGCAATAATGTTATTTCGCCATGCAGTAATATTGACATCCCGGGAAATTACATATTTGTAACAGACATCAGATGAACGTTTGCGATGGTATGCATCACACATCAAAGGGAGAACAGTGTATTTTGTACAAGTATTAAAATAAGCCTATGGAATGTGTATACTGTATATACGCATATGTGGAATGAATGGTGAAATGTTGATGTGTTTTACCCCTTAATAATGAAATGAAACTATTAATGCACATGCGGTGTCTGTGCCATTTATTTCATATTTATTATATATAATGATAATTATAATAATATTGTGGAAAACAATTACAAAAAGAAGATTGAAATATTTGTAAAAATAAAGAAAATAGCAAAAAGTGTAATGTAAGCAGACACATTTCATACTATCATAATAAGCTTTTCAAGTAAGAGTTTCAAGAGTTTCAGAATTCTTGACCTTTTGTGAAGGTCACCTGTGCTATAATTAACATTAGTTTCAGATGAAGTACGCTCTTAAAACGACTTAAATCGTGCGCTACGGCATTTTTTTAAACATGTCGCACATGTGTTTTTGTGATATCGGATCAGCACATAACATTTTTAGCATGCAATAATACATTCATGTATTATGTGAACTGTTGTGTCTTAGCATTCACACTGTATATAGTTGTCGCAAAAAGTATTCAACCCTAACTAATACTTGACATTAATACAAATCAGATTTCTGACAAATAATATTCACATTCAATAGTGTCTTTGGGATTAGGCATTTGGTTTGAAAAAAAAACAAATAAATTTTTGGTAGCATTTTTTTTTTTGGGGGGGGGGGGGGTACTGTCATACCTGTCATACTTTTAGCATGACAATTTGTTTATTCCATTGTTAATTCCTCAGTTCTGGTTTTCATTTACTTCCACCTTTACTTTCCTGCTCTAGCACACCTTGTGCAAATATGCGTGATTTTTTTAAATCTTTCTTTTATCAATGTTTATTTTGTGCATGATTGTCAGCGGGGACCAATTATGCTAATTTTCCGCGCTTTGCATTGAGTTGTGGGCTCCTATGGCGCGGCTACACATAATAACCAGCACATAAAACTTTCAAGATCTTCCAGAATCTGCACCTATTCCAGCTGTATTTCTTTGAATTTTGTGCTTCCTGTAATAATAATACATAAATACTACTACTACTACTACTAATAATAATAATAATTACCACAATTAATCTTTTTAAAAGGTCTGTTTATAACATACACCCATTTACGTATGTTAGATCCCGAATCAAATCCGGAAGTAGAGACTTGAAAGTCCCAAGTTTCTCAAGAAGGAAAGGTTACTTCAAGACGTTTCAAGCATTTTAGCGTTAAGTTTTCAACAACATCGGTAACGTGTAATGTGGTCATTACAAGTTTTTTGCGGGACTACAAATGTTTAAAAAAAACTCAAGTAGACCCACTGATTGTTACATTGGGAAATAACTATTAGCAACTCCAGACTTTGTAAGCTTGCACCCTACTCCCTGTATGCACACTCTATAATGCTACACAGACAATCAGTGCACCTGTACTGGATTCCCATCTCCACATCTTGGGGTCACCGGCACACCATTAAATGACAAATAAGCTGTAATAAAACTATAATTATTAAATTAATGAATTTTTGAAATCCGGTGTAGACTGAGGGTGCGATATTCAAACTGCCGTTTAGTGAGGGACAACTGTATAAAACTTATTCCGAGTTTGTAAACAATCTGACAATATGTAAATACATCAATATATTCATTCATTCATTTTCTACCGTTTTTTCCTCACGAGGGTCGGGGGGGGCGGGTGCTGGAGCTTATCCCAGCTGTCTTTGGGCATGCACTGGTGGCCAGCCAATCACAGGGCACATATAGACAAACAACCATTCACACTCACATTCATACCTATGGACAATTTGGAGTCGCCAATTAGCCTAGCATGTTTTGATGATGGCCGAGGGTGGAATTGAACCCTGGTCTCCTAGCTGTGAGGTCTACACGCAACCCACTTGACCACCGTGCCGCCTATATCAATATATTAACATATTAAAATGTTGATCTCATCCGATACAGATACTACCTTTGGTATCGATATTATCGATATTAGACTCGATCCCTCGCTCATTCACATTGGAGTTGAATAATGTGTTCCAATGGGGGCTTTTCTGTTGATCACATAGAGGAGCAATGGGCCTCTCAACGTGTATTGTGTTGGCTAATGCTGTTTTCTGCATGAGTTCCACCCACACAAGCTAGCACACAAACACACACGCACCCACCCTTGCGCCCACCTCTCTTTCAACCCCAGCCCGACCGCAGCGTTTCGGCGACAAATAATCAGGTTTCTTCATCGGGGCCTAGCAGGACTAAACGG
The DNA here is from genome assembly GCF_037039965.1 of Doryrhamphus excisus. Classification (NCBI taxonomy): domain Eukaryota; kingdom Metazoa; phylum Chordata; class Actinopteri; order Syngnathiformes; family Syngnathidae; genus Doryrhamphus; species Doryrhamphus excisus. The sequence goes on from NC_136369.1 coordinate 5,848,066, forward strand.
CTCGACTATGTGGAGACAGAACTTCGTCTCAGCTTCTTTGGTTTTTCTGCTGACGTTCGCCGATGCTACGAAATGTAAGTTAGCACACTTTTACACTCAGCACCTTTTTTTTTTTTGCGAGGGCTTTTATAACTTTTTGTCACTGCTAACGTCAAACAGTGAACACAATATTGTTTTTAACGTTAATAAGCTACTTACAATAACAAAAAGGTCATTTCTTGGAAATCCCAATTTCGCAATGCCCGCCACCCCCAATCCAGGTCATTGGCTTGGCCACTTTACCCATGCAGGCTCCATCATCTGTCAGGAGATACATTCCTGCTTGGATTAGTCATATGTTATTGCCATATCAAGCTGCATTCTTCTATGAACCTCACATATTTCCACTTCATATTCATGTACAAAACGGACATTAACAACATATTTGTTGACATGTGTGTGTATTCCAGTCCTGAGCCAGAGCACGGCCTCACACTTCCTGCACAGGCACAAGAGGGCTAACTCTCTTTTTGAGGAGCACAAAGAGGGCAACCTGGAAAGGGAGTGCATCGAGGAGCTCTGCAACAAGGAGGAGGCCAGAGAGATCTTTGAGAACCAGCCTGAGACGGTAAGAAGGCTGACCTTTGACCTTGCCTGACTGAGAGGAAGAAGAGCACCTGTAGTGGGTACGGTAGTGGGTGCAAAGTCACAGCCATGGTTCAGTTCTTTAATTTACAATGTCTCAGAAAAATGAGTACTGTATACCCTTCACATTTCAGCAAGCATTTTATTATATCTTCTCAAGGAACGATACTACACAAATGAACCTTGGATGTAACTGAGAATAGTCAGTGTACAGCTTGTATGGCAGTACAGATTGACTGTTGTCTGAAAATAAGTCAACACAGCCATTATTGTGTTAGTGAGTACACCTTAAAGCAGGGGTCTCAAACTCAATTTACTTGGGGGCCACTGGAGCTCGGGTCTGGGTGAGACTGGGTCGCATCAGGTTTAAAAAAAAAAACGCATTTATTAAAAACAAAAAAATTTAAAAAACTTCACTTTGGTTCCAATTTTCTACAAGAAAAGCTCTGATTAAACATTCCACTGTTCTCAAATATCCATCCATCCATCCATCCATCCATTTTCCTCCGCTTATCCGGGTCCGGGTTGCGGGGGCAGCAGTCTTAGAAGGGAAGCCCAGACTTCCCGGTCCCCGGCCACCTCCTACAGCTCCACCGGGAGGACACCAAGGCGTTCCCAGGCCAGCTGTGAGACATTGTCCCTCCAGCGTGTCCTAGGTCTGCCCCGGGGCCTTTTCCCGGCTGGGCATGCCCGGAACACCTCACCAGGGAGGCGTCCGGGAGGCATCCGGACTAGATGCCCGAGCCACCTCAACTGACTCCTCTCGATGTGAAGGAGAAGCGGCTCTACTCTGAGCCCCTCCCGGATGGCTGAGCTCCTCACCCTATCTCTTAGGGTGAGTCCAGCTACCCTACGGAGGAAACTCATTTCAGCCGCCTGTATCCGCGATCTCATTCTTTCGATCGTGACCCAAAGCTCATGACCATAGGTGAGGGTGGGAACATAGATCGACCGGTAAATTGAGAGCTTTGCCCTCTGACTCAGCTCTCTTTTCACCACGACGGTCCGGTACAGCGACCGCATTACTGCCGAGGCTGCACCGATCCGTCTGTCGACCTCACGCTCCCACTTTCCCTCACTCGTGAACAAGACCCCGAGATACTTAAACTCCTCCACCTGGGGCAGGACCTCATTCCCAACCCGGAGGGAGCACTCCACCCTTTTCCGACTGAGAACCATGGCCTCTGATTTGGAGGTACTGAGTCTCATCCCAGAAGCTTCACACTCAGATGCAAACCGTCCCAGTAAACGCTGAAGGTCACAGCCCGAAGAAGCCATAAGAACCACATCATCTGCAAATAGCAGAGATGAGATTCTAAGGCCCCCGAACTGGACTCCCTCAACACCTTGGCTGCGCCTAGAAATTCTGTCCATGAAAATTGTGAACAGAATCGGTGACAAAGGGCAGCCTTGGCGGAGGCCAACGTTTACCGGAAACAGGCTCGACTTACTACTGGCAATGCGAACCAGACTCCTGCCCCGTTTGTACAAGGACCGGATAGCACGTAGTAGCGCGCCACCAATCCCGTACTCCCGGAGCACCCCCCAAAGGACGCCACGAGGGACACGGTCGAATGCCTTTTCCAGGTCCACAAAGCACATGTAGACTGGTTGGGCAAACTCCCATGCACCCTCAAGCACCCTCGTGACCAGGACGAAAACCGCATTGGACCTCCTGTATCAGAGGTTCGGCCAACGGTCGTACCCTTCTCTCCAGCACCCTGGAATAGACTTTCCCAGGGAGGCTGAGGAGTGTGATCCCCCTGTAGTTGGAACACACCCTCCGGTCACCCTTCTTGAAAAGGGGGACCACCACCCCGGTCTGCCAATCCAAAGGTACTGTTCCCGACTTCCATGCAATGTTGAAGAGACGTGTCAGCCAAGACAGTCCCTCAACATCCAGAGCCTTGAGGAATTCTGGGCGGAACTCGTCCACCCCCGGAGCTTTGCCACTGAGGAGCGTCTTAACGACCCCAGATACCTCAGCCACAGTGATGGCACTGTCCACGTATGTGTCCTCAGACTCTGCTTCCTCTATGGAAGGTATGTCAGTGGGATTGAGAAGGGCCTCAAAGTATTCCTTCCACCGCCCGACTACATCCCCAGTCGAGGTCAGCAGTCGAGGTTCTCAAATATCTTATTTTTTATTATTCTACACAAAATAAGATGAAAAATAAATAAACAAATCAAGAATAAAGAAAATCAATCAGTAATAAATAAATATAATAATCATAATACCAATAATAATAAAACGGCAAATAATAAAAACTTAAGAAACCACATAGTTGGTGGGTAGACAAATTATTTTTTTCAGATTAAAATGAACAAAGCATTATTAGAGCCCTGTAGACATGACAAAACACGACTATAGTCACATTTATACTCTTTTTATTTACAACATATTGCGCAACTGCAGGGTCTTGAGACACATGCTAACTCGCAAACTAGAGACCTGGCGACCTAAACGGTAGCCTTCAAGTTGTTTCCTTTTAAACTTAAATAGCCAAAAACTTACCACTTCCACACTGAAAGGGAGGATAACTATTAACAGTTATTTAACCTTTAACATGAACATTAATCAAACGTAATAATTTTTTCTGGGTACATGATACCATACAGCATCCATATCAAACTTGCGCAGGCCGCGCTAACATTAAACTTTTTTATCAAGGCGGGGGCATGTTGCAGGCCGCATGTTTGAGACCCCTGGTTTAAGATAAGATGCTAGGAAATATTCACAAAGCATGAAAACACCTACTTATGAGACTTGTCTATTTTGAGTGCTGTATACATTAGTCTAAAAAATATTCATTCATTCATTCATTTTCTACCGCTTTTTCCTCACGAGGGTCGCGGGGGGTGCTGGAGCCTATCCCAGCTGTCTTCGGGCGAGAGGCGGGGTACACCCTGGACTGGTGGCCAGCCAATCACAGGGCACATATAGACAAACAACCATTCACACTCACATTCATACCTATGGACAATTTGGAGTCGCCAATTAACCTAGCATGTTTTTGGAATGTGGGAGGAAACCGGAGTACCCGGAGAAAACCCACGCGTGCACGGGGAGAACATGCAAACTCCACACAGAGATGCCCGAGGGTGGAATTGAACCCTGGTCTCCTAGCTGTGAGGTCTGCGCACTAACCACTATACCACCGTGCCGCCCGTCTAAAAAATAAAAATAAAAATTTTAAACTGCAACTTCTAAATCTAATCTTTTGCAGGAGTACTTTTACCCAAAGTATATTGGTAAGTTTCAGACTGCTTGTAATGTTGAAATACAGTTGACTGTTCCCTTTGTGTTAACATTCTATCTGCCTGTTTAAGTGTGTCTGGGCTCCCACCGTGTGGGCATCAAAAAACAGACAAGCTCTGATTCTGCAATTCCATCTGACCTTCGCACATGTGTGAAGGGTAAGTCCTACTTTTGGGATGTTTAGTTTGTAAATAAGGATTTTTTGAAGATCGGATCAGGACATCCTTATTGGTAAGTTAGGAAAATTTTAAAATATGTGTGATCAGCCATTATTGCATCCAAATCTCGACGTCATGCAGAAATCAGCAATCAGTGCACACCGAACCCATGCTACAAGGAAGGTTCCGAGCGCTGTGTGGATGGCCAAGCCTCTTACACATGTGTCTGCAAGCCTGGCTGGAGGGGGCAAAGCTGTAATCATGGTAAACTGGTTAGGTCATATAAAGTGTCATTAAAAGGGAATCACATCTTAAAATGATTTGTCAACTCTGCAGACGTCGATGAGTGTTCAGATCCTGAGCTTCCTGCAGGATGTAACCAGAAATGTCACAATATTCCTGGAAGCTTCCACTGCATGTGTGAAGATGGCTACTTCCTCATCGACAATATCAACTGTATGGGTAAGGCATGACTTGGAAGATTCTATACCGGTATATAAAAATATTGCTCAATGCTATTACACACTAATACACATGCAAAACAACCCACAAGGCATGTTGGATAACTTCCTGTTGGGGAAGTGGGTGCGTGGGCTTCTTTAGCTGAGCAAACGTTTAATTATTCATTTGTACTCAGTGTGCAGTATATGTATATGCAGTACAGTATATGGAAAACCACCCATCACTGACTTGAAGTGACCCTGCATATAACAAAATGTGATGACCCCCCTCCCCACCCACCGAGGCGTCACAGGTTCTGATTTGTCTCTGTTTATCTTGAGCGTGTGTGCAGTGCAAAGTCTCTCTAAACATGCACTGACCCAATGGGGAACACTTCCCACGTCTTTGAACGCCACAGATTTGCAAGTAGTTTGTCACTCTATCCTGTTTATTTAGTTGACCTTTTGGTTTGTTAAGACTTTACCATCCATTTATTATCAGGGGTTGTGAGGCATGCATTCATCAAATACTACCTAAAACATTTACAAGTAAAATATCTGTTAGTCAGCAGTTACAGTATGTGATATAAGTTAGTTTTTATGGCAAAAGATACATTCAACCCCGAGTGAATGCCAAAGAGTTTGCATCTGTGAAAAAAATATTTACAAATAATATTTAAAGACCTCTCTCTATGAACTCTTTTCAGATGTCAACGAGTGCCTGATGTACCCTAGTATTTGTGAAAAGCCGGCTAAATGTGTCAACACACCGGGCATGTTTGAGTGTGTGTGTCCACCAGGGTTCAAGTACAACTTCACTTCCAAAACCTGCAATGGTGAGTATCCATATGCAATTACTATCGACATTATTACAGCCTTATGTTATATGACTAAAGTCATTTTTTTGTGGAAAAAATCAGTACTGCACAATGACAAAACAGAAGCATACTTTAGTAAAATATTTAAAATTGACTCAATCCATAGTTGTAGTCTGTATGCCATGAATGATATGGAAAAAAAGGAATGATTCTATCAGTGACGTGCAGTTAGCGGAGGCAGGTGACCACAACCTGTTATGGTGGGAAAAAAACAAATGACAACTGAAGAGGAACAAAACAAATATCAAAGATATTTTTGTGCTTTGTTGAAAGAATGAACACATTTGACTGGAATATATCCCTAAACTCACCAGGCGCTAGTTTTACAACAAAGTATCAGAGCTTTTCCTGGAGAAGGAAAGTCAGCATGTACTTCTTATAGTACATATAACCAATTAATTGGTCAATTATTTTTTTTAGATTAATCGATGAATCAGATTTTTTTAAATCACATTTTAAATTTCTGTCTCTTTATTCAGAAATTAAGTACACAAACATCAGGTTAATATAATGTTAAACAATAAAAAAATTAAATGCTTCAGTAAAACAATGAATATACGCAAAAATACAATCATGATAATTTTCTTAGTCGATTAATCTGAAGCTTGTTGTTTCAATCAGTGTCATCAATAACAATAAGTTTACAACATACCAGATGTAGAAAATAATGATACAGGGTCTAAAATACATTATTGCAGATGTGGATGAATGCCAGTCAAGCATGTGCGGTGGCACTTGTATCAACAACGTGGGCAGCTACAAGTGCCACTGCGATGGCCGTGAAGGTCTTCACTTGGCGGACGATGAGCACAGCTGTGAAAAGATCCCAGTCTGTGTGGAACTGTATGACTCCAAATATGCTGAGATGTTGTACCTGGGGGAGCAGTTTGCAGGGCTCCCTGTCATATATCTTCTCTTCCGTCTGCCAGAGAACACAAAGTGAGTACAATAACCCTCAGTCACTCGTCATGGGGTGGGAATGATGCTACATTAATAGCAATAACTTCAACTTGAACAGGACTATCAGATTGTCAGGGACATATACATAATTACACTGTATATGCTCCTAAAATCATTGTTAAAACAACACATGCAATGATTTTATGCAATTGGAAGTGAAGAGATGTTTTTTTTTTACAGTGCACACTCTTTCTGCTGTTGTGTTTCTGACTGCTAGGTTTACAGCTGAGTTTGACTTCCGCACATATGACCCAGAGGGAGTTATTCTCTATGCTGAGTCCTCTCCGGACTCATGGTTCATGCTGGGGATACGAGATGGCCAAATTGAGGTCCAATATAAAAATCCACACACTTTCAAGGTGACCAGTGGAGGCAAAGCTATCAACGATGGACAGTGGCATGTGGTGAGAAGATTTATAATGTAATATAAAATATCATTAAAGAGGACCTATTATGCTTTTTCCACTTTTCTGACCTATAAATGTAGTTAGAATGTTGTATTCTCATGTTAAACGATACCAAAGTTTCAGATAATGAGGTTAGTGCATTTGGAAGTTAGATGTGAGAGATGCTTGGGATGGCTCTGAACGCTTGGTTTCTGATTTTTTTTTCTCCAACATCTCTGTGACATCACAGTGAGCCAGACTTCCTTATATGGGCGTGTCCGAGTATAAGCTGTGGGAGTGTGATCAATAACAGTGGAGTGCCAGGAGGCACTGAATGTTATTAGTGTCAACTTTTTTGTGGGTTTTTGCTACATTTTGCCCATTTTGTTGTTCAATTTAATATCAACAATGTGCCGCTGCCCCGGTCCGTACTTCGGACACCCCTGATTTAGTTGAATAGCCCTGTCTGTTGTAGACTGTGAAATCTCCTCTGTGATGGAAGTAATATTAATAAGATGGTAACAGTGTCATCTATGACATGTAGATCTCTGTGGATGAACTGGAGAACAGCATCAGTGTGAAGATAAGCAAAGAAGCTGTAATGAGCATCAACAGTCCAGAGAGTCTCTTAACTCCTGTTAATGGCAAACTGGACACCAAAGTTTTCATCGCTGGTTTGCCCAACCGCATCAACAGTGTCATCAAACCTGTAAGCTGACTGCTGTGTTTCAGAATAACATTTCCGAAAATGATAGGAATCTAAAAAGAATAAGCTACTCACCATCTGTCCGTCCATTAGATCAACCCCAGACTTGATGGCTGCATCCGGGGCTGGAACATAATGAACCAGGGAGTATCTGGGGTGAAAGAGGTCATCCTGGAGAAGAAGAGTAAACAGTGTTATGTGTATGTGGAACCAGGATCTTTCTTCACTGGGGAAGGACTGGCACACTTCAATATTGACTACAGTGAGTAAGTCAGATTTGATCAGATCCCCACCCCCAGAGTTGAACCACTAGATAGTACTCAAGTGTAGTGTACCTGTCAGATGTACCATATTAGCTCATCGCGGAGCGTCAACACATCACATACAATTCCTACTCCTGGTGTCAAAAGAACTACACACACACACAGCAACACAATATGTGGATAAAAACAGACATACATTACCAACGTATAATGCAGAATATTGACCAACTACAATGTGAGCTCTCACCATAGGATTTTCATCCTTTTTTAGTACTCTGGGAAAAAGAAGTACTGCCAGTGATGCTACATTATAAAGATCATCTCTGTTAAGGAGTAAAAAAAATACTGTCAACTGTGATAGGCTCCAGCATACCATATTAGGGTTATCCAATTTCACCAGCAAGAAATACAGTTGCTCCAGTAGAAGCCCCCTGGATCGATAAGAATCAACCATAAATCCTCAGGTTAATCGATTGTAGAAACACACACCGAGTATCACAAGACGACCAACAGGTTGATAGCCCGTCTCTTAAACAAGGCGAGAGCCTGGGCAGCAAAAGTACTATCGCACATTCACTGTAGCTCACCATGAATGAAGACAAGAATGTATGTAAACAGCAGCAATGCCTACATTATAGTGATCGAAATTCCAATATATTTGTGTATATAATGTATTGTGCCAAAATGCCAGTGCTTCTTTTGCCTTAAAAACAGCGTCAAGTCTCTTCTCTAATCCAGCATTAAAGTTGGGCAATGTGGTGTAAACAAAGAATAATAGGAGTGTATAGGGGTGTTATTTATGTATGTCTAGAGCAGGGGTCTCAAACTCAATTTACCTGGGGGCCACTGGAGCTAGGGTCTGGGCAAGGCTGGGCCACATCAGGCTTACCAAAAAATAAAAAAAACGCATTTATTAAAAACAGAAAAATATACAAACTTTTTCAGTGCTTTGGTTCCAATTTTCTACAATAAAAGCTCTGATAAAACATTCCACTGTTCTCAAATATCTTAATTTTTATTTTTCTGCACAAAATAAGATGAAAAATAAATAAACAAATCAAGAATAAAGAAAATCAATCAATCAGTAATAAATAAATATAACAATAATAATAAAACGGCAAATAATAAAAACTTAAGAAACCACATATAGTTGGTGGGTAGACAAATTATTTTTTTCAGATTAAAATGAACAAAGCATTATTAGAGCCCTGTAGACATGACAAAACACGACTATAGTCACATTTATACTCTTTTTATTTACAACATATTGCACAACTGCAGGGTCTTGAGACACATGCTAACTCGCAAACTAGAGAGCTAGCGACCTAAACGGTAGCCTTCAAGTTATTTCCTTACTTAAATAACTTAAATAGCCAAAAACTTACCACTTCCACGTGGATAGGGAGGATAACTATTAACAGTTATTTAACCTTTAACATGAACATTAATCAAATTAATAATTTTTCTGGGTACATGATACCATACAGCATCCATATCAAACTTTAACTAACATTAAACTTTCATATCAAGGCGGGGACGTCAAACTAGTGTCCTGCGGGCCACATTTGGCCCACGGGCCGCGTGTTTGAGACCCCTAATGTTAAAAAACATATAAATAAGGTTGTAAACATGTTCTATGCTTTAACTATGGAAATATTGAATTTATTAAGAAGGAATCTTATTTTGAAATTCACTTATGGTCAGTAAAAAGTAAAAGTAAATTGGGTTGCTATACTAACAATTTAGTTGATTTAGACATTTTATGTGCTTCACAAAGCTTAATTTAGGCAAAAAGAGCAACATTTGTTTTGACTAATAATAGGCTGTATTCAACCACGAAACAGCATGATTTGTTAATTAGTATGTTTGTTTATAATTTGTTGATTAATAAGAGTGAAGCCATGAAATTCCAACCGTGACGTGGCAAGGGACGACTGTATTTCTCAATTATTTTCAAGTATTGACAGTTAATTCTGTATATTCTGTGTGTAGGTGACTCTGGTAGCTGGAAGGTGGATTTAAGGCTGAATATACGTCCTTCCAGTAGCACAGGCGTCATCTTTGCTCTGGTTTCCAACAACACAGTCCCACTGTCGGTGGCTGTGTTAACACAAGGAGAAGAGGATGCTGTATGTTCAATCCATATACTTTTGTGATAATAAATCACAGAATAATTTCTGTAAACATGCTTAAATTTTGCAATGTTGTCGTCTGATGCAGAACCTGCAAGTTTTCCTGGATGGGGTTTCCGTGGTAACGCTGGACTCACTGATGTTATGCTACCCTGACCACTTAACAGTGCTGCTGAGTGTAACACCAACAGCAATGCAACTCTCAGCAAACTCCTCCACTGTTAAGTACATACTGCCAGATGCCCTGCAGGAGGCACTGCAGCACCTTAACACCAAGATGCAAAGCCCCATCAGTACCTACATTGGTGGGATACCAGGTCAGTTAAAAACAATAGAAATTAAAGTAGAATTGTTGCTGATTTTTTTCATTTATTCAGGGACATATGCTAACCATACAGTGGACAATTTCCCTCCGGAGCTCTAATCATTCCAGTATGCTTACCAAGCAGAGTTATCCATTTATAGAACAGCTGTTGTTGAGAGTTCTTCCAAAAAGTTCTTCAAAGCAAATTTCAAGTAGTTACAGGAAACCTTTTCCCCTAAGAATTGCCAAGTGGCATTATGGCAGTCCTGATTGATTCCAGGAAGAAATGGTCTGTTTTTCTTTGTGGTCTCGTTAGTCTATCTGCTAAGCAAACTGCAGTTACTACAATCTACACCACAGATCTGATGTCATTGAAATGATAAAAGAAGATGAATTGTCTGTCGTGTTTGTCCATTGTGGTCACCAGCGTTTTTTGGGTACAAAACCCGTATTTGTTAGTTTGTAACATATTAGCAATCACAGATATTTAGTGCACTTGACATCGTAAAAGATACACTGATGACCTTCCAATGATGACTTTACATTCATAAACCGCTGTGACCCACAGGTGAAAGACAGAACAATTTTTAAGTCCTTTGTCATGAAGAAGCGCAAATGACGCGTTTCGCGTTTGTGTCACTTGTGATATCCCGATCGTTTACAATTACCTTGTATACAGTAGAAACCTTATTTCCTCAGGCATGTAAACCGGTTATTCCGAATGTTTCAGAAACCAGAATATTGACCTTAACCGAAATATTGACTGCATGTAAACGTAGTGATATTAATTAATTAGCAATATGGGATAGAGGGACTCTTAGTATGCCATGACTAGCACTTAGAGAGCTATAGTGAAACAATACTCTGTTGAAAAATAAAGCATTTGGAGTGGCATCTAGAAGTTTAGACTTAATATCTGTACATATATGTCTTTTGGTAAAATTTCACATCTGTCTTGCTCCCAGATGACGTCCCGTTAGCTGCGACCCCAGTGACAGCCTATTATCACGGCTGCATGAGCGTCTCTGTCAACGGCCAGATGTTGGACTTCGACGAGGCCCTGAGCAAACACAACAGTATCAAGTCCCATTCCTGTCCTCCTCCTTCACCCCCAGAGACTGATGCTCCTCACCCGCATGGAGAGTGACCTTGATTAACCACTACCCCCACCACTCGCAGTAGGCAGCAGTGTCCTCATTCCCTGTGGGGTATTTGAAATATAGGACACAGGATTTGACAGCGGATGAGGGAAAGAACATGAAGAAGAGATAGCGATAAAAGGTTGTAGTTGTTTTGTTTTTTTGCCACATATGCCTTTCTTACAATGAGTATTTTCCTTTCATACAATGTATAGTTCCTTGTTCTGATTACTTGTAGTGAAGTACGACGACAGCTCGTTTGCTGGAAGTTGGATGACGTAGTTATAGCGCTTTGTTGCTACCGAGAAATTCCAAGAAATGTTGGAAAACAGCAGAGCGTATTAGCACGCATACCATGTGTTGAGCAAGAGATGGTTGTTTTTGGGTCACATATGTTCCCTGCAGACCACCTGAGTCTGTCCTCTATCAGTGGATCATGATGTCATTTTTCTTGTACAAAGAAAATAAAAATACAAAATGAAGATGATGCATAATGATGTTTTTACAGTCGAACTGGATTACAATAAATCACGTGCACACTTCACAATGAAGCAGTATTATTGTGTGATTTCTCCCAGCCAATTGTCAAAGAGTCACAACCATAACAATGTATTTTGGATATGTTTTCATCCTTGTAACTCTGCATTCTTCAGGTATTCCAACTGTACCTTCACCTCGTGTTTGCTACGATTTTTACATGGCTACAAATACAGAATACTAAATCAGTTTTATGGAAGTCGCTTAAATGTAATGTGGCAGTTTGATGATTTACATGATCATATTCTTCCATGTAACTTGTGTCCATGGCGATACAAGACTACAGTATATCATAGTTTTTTCTTTAACGCGGGGGTTGATCAAACTTTTTCTACAGTAAGGCGATACTGTAAATTCCGATCTGGCATGTCAGGGTGGTGAACGTTGGCCTCCACCAAGGCTGCCCTTTGTCATCAGTTCTGTCCATCATTTCGATGGACAGACTTTGTAGGCGCAGCCAAGGCATTCAGGGTAATCTCTTTGGGGGGCTGAAAATTTTGTCTGCTATTTACTGATCATGTGGTCCTGATGGCTTCATCGAGCTGTGACCTTTAGTGTTTCCTAGGGCATAACCGAGTGTGAAGCTTCGAGGATGAGGCCCAGCACCTCTAAATCCGAGGCCATGGTTCTCAGTAGTAAAACGGTGGAGTGCACCCCGTGGGTTTGGACTGATGTCTTTCCCCAAATGGAGGAGTTCAAGTATGTCGGCATCTTGTTTACATGGCTAAAGCTAACCTTCCTTCTGGGCACTACTTTACTCATTACGTTACACATCCTCCCACAAGTGAGATAAAGTTCCCACACCAGTCTCAACATCCACGCCTCATCTAACTACCATCTGTTAGCACAAAGGATATTTTCCATCAAGTTCTGTGTATTTACAAACACCAAAATTTGGACATACTAAAAGAAGTTAAATTAAATGGAGTAAAATCATCTTTGGTTCGCTACATGAGGAAGGAGAACGACAGCAGCAAGAAGTGTTAACAAGGATGCAAAAATGCTACGGTGGAGTGGCGGCACGGCATAGAGGCACACGGTCAAAGGAACTGTGAAATACTAATAATAATTTCTTATGTGTCCAACCGCATATGTTGATCGTTAAAATTCAAACAAAGGTTTGAGTTTGAGTATTTAAACAAGATAGAAATGTAAGAAAATGTCTGACAAAAGTGTATGGTGTGAGGTTTTACAGCCTTAAAATACATATTCATTCATTTTCTACCGCTTTTTCCTCACGAGGGTCGCGGGGGTGCTGGAGCCTATCCCAGCTGTCTTCAGGCCAATCACAGGGCACGTATAGACAAACAACCATTCACACTCACATTCATACCTATGGACAATTTGGAGTCGCCAATTAACCTAGCATGTTTTTGGAATGTGGGAGGAAACCGGAGTACCCGGAGAAAACCCATGCATGCACAGGGAGAACATGCAAACTCCACACAGAGATGGCTGAGGGTGGAATTGAACCCTGGTCTCCTAGCTGTGAGGTCTGCACGCTAACCACTCGACTCGCCGTGCCGCCCTAAAATACATATAATTGCAAAAAATAAAAAATAAAGGTGACTACTTCACACATTTCCCCCTTGTCCTCCCAAGATACCAGGAAATCAAAACTGAAAGAAAGTGACCAGGAATCGAATCTATTTTCCTATGTAACATAAACAAGCTTATTAAAAGGAAACAAAGTGGACTAGCACATAAAGTAGTATATACATGGATACATAATCATACAGCCTTGAAGATGAGGAGGGCAGATGACACAAACATGCAAGCAAAGCTACATCAACAAACTCCTGCATGCTTGCTCACCTCACAGTAACTCCCCCCTTTGAAGGCGTGTGGCGCTCGTCACAACACACATAACACGCACACACACAAAAGTCCACGGAGCAGGACAGCAGGACATAACACTGCGATTCGCAATGGAGACAGCGGGTTAATAGCGAGAAGCATGCAGGGGGAACACGAATCTATTTAGCCTCCAAAAACATCACAGTGGTGGCTTTATCATCGGAAAGAAGTACCTGAAGACCTGCGGACTCTTAACGTTCCATTCGGCTCTGCGGTGTTACAGCCACAAGAAACGACGACGGGAAGGATACTTTTTAAAGTGAAAAGTTTACGGTGCTCGGCGCGGAGATAGCGGCGACACGATGCTTATTTGCCGGACAAAGTGGCTCTCATTTGGCGCCTTGCTTATCCTGCTGGCAGTGCACTGCTCCGACACTAGTAAGTCAACATTGGTATGCTAGGTGGCTAACTAGCTTGCTAGGTGCCCATTGACATTTGTATTGTGATAACATGCTGGAGCGTCCTTCACTGTGTCCCCCCCTACTCCCCAACCGTGGAGCTTTGGTTCCACCAGTGGGGGCACTTCCACGCGGTCCGACCTTGTATTGTTCCTAAAGGGTAATACCTGTCTTGTGGTCTCTTTTTTTATGTTGTTCTGTCCAGTTTCCCTGTCCCCTCAAGAAGCGAACCAGTTTTTGAGCAGACACCGGAGAGCTAATCAAATATTCGAAGAGACCAGGCAAGGACACTTGGAGAGGGAATGTGTGGAGGAGATTTGTTCCAAGGAGGAGGCCAGAGAAATCTTTGAAAATGACCCAGAGACTGTGAGTGGAATAAAGCATCAATGATGATTTTGATAATTTAGTGCTAAACTCTTCTCTCAAAGGAGTTATAGTTAGCAATACACACATGCAATATAGAAACGCCATATCATAAATTCCACTTTATTTTCATTGGCACTCTCAAAGTTCATCAAACTTAGAAACTGAGAAATTATATTTGATACATACTATTCTATTATATTAAGTACCCCATCAACTGTACTTCTGGGATCCTCGATGTCAGAAAAACAATGTGAGGTTGTGAAAACAATGTGAAAAAAATCTAAAAAAATTGCCATTCTAAGACAGAAAATCATAATTCACATTTTGTTGCAGCCATGCAGCTCTACATTATTCCTAATGTTATGACCAGTGAGTGTGGCAGTTAGCATCTATGGTAATGGTTTTATTTCATTTGAACATGCATCAGATTTCAATTGAGTGCATCCCATAATCAGTTCACAGTTCCACATGTCCAAAAGGAGTAGGAAGAAGCAAAGCTTATTAAATCCTACCCCTCCATCTGGTACTTTAACAATTAGTAAGTGTTACATTTGTTCACTTCCTGCTTTCCATAATACAGTTTAACGTTTTGAATTTTTTAATTTTTATTTATGTATTTATTTTTTTAATAATGCACCTACAATGACATAATGGGTACCATAGTAACTCTGCAAACGTCAATTTAATGACCCTAATCTGTCTTTTATACTGTTTGTTATTGAAAACATTGTTTCATACTAGTGATTCACAGTCTGAACTGCTGGTGTTGATGATAAGCATGATGATATTCTTAGCAGATTTGATGGACATATTATTTTTTTCTTCTGTTTTGTTTTTGTGGCAGTCGTTGAGTCAGTATGACTAACTGACAGTTTTAGGCAATTCAGCTTTTTTGGAAGACACAGCAGTCTTCACACTCCCTCTCATATGCACACAAACAGTATAGTCACGTGTGTGTCATCTCCTGCCCAGTGAAATACGTACATATTAATATTTCACTTCACTGTAGCCACAGCATGCTTACTTGTTTGTGTTTTCTGCCTGTTATGGGAAGTACAGTGAAGAAAATAAGTATTTGAACACCCTGCTATTTTGCTATTTCTCCCACTTAGAAATCATGGAGGGGTCTGAAATTTTCATCGTAGGTGCATGTCCACTGTGAGAGAGATAAACTAAAAAGAAAAATCCAGAAATCACAATGCATGATTTTTTAACAATTTATTTGTGTGATACAGCTGCAAATAAGTATTTGAACACCTGAGAAAATGAATGTTAATATTTGGTACAGTAGCCTTTGTTTGCTATTACAGAGGTCAAACGTTTCCTGTAGTTTTTCACCAGGTTTGCACACACTGCAGGAGGGATCTTGGCCCACTCCTCCACACAGATCTTCTCTAGATCAGTCAGGTTTCTGGGCTGTCGCTGAGAAACACGGAGTTTGAGCTCCCTCCAAAGATTTTCGATTGGGTTCAGGTCTGGAGACTGGCTGGGCCATGCTAGAACCTTGATATGCTTCTTACGGAGCCACTCCTTGGTTTTCCTGGCTGTGTGCTTCGGGTCGTTGTCGTGTTGGAAGACCCAGCCACGACCCATCTTCAATGCTCTGACAGAAGGAAGGAGGTTGTTCCCCAAAATCTCACAATACACGGCCCCAGTCATCCTCTCTTTAATGCAGTGCACTCGTCCTGTCCCATGTGCAGAAAAACACCCCCAAAGCATGATGCTACCACCCCCATGCTTCACAGTAGGGATGGTGTTCTTCGGATTGTACTCTTCATTCTTCTTCCTCCAAACACGCTTATTGGAATTATGACCAAAAAGTTCTATTTTGGTCTCATCTGACCATAAAACTTTCTCCCATGACTCCTCTGTATCATCCAAATGGTCATATGCAAACTTAAGACGGGCCTTGACATGTGCTGGTTTAAGCAGGGGAACCTTTCGTGCCATGCATGATTTCACATCATGACGTCTTAGTGTATTACCTACAGTAACCTTGGAAACGGTGGTCCCAGCTCTTTTCAGGTCATTGACCAAGTCCTGTCGTGTAGTTCTGGGCTGATTCCTCACCTTTCTTAGAATCATTGAGACCCCACGAGGTGATATCTTGCATGGGGCTCCACTCCGATTGAGATTGACCGTCATGTTTAGCTTCTTCCATTTTCTAATGATAGCTCCAACAGTGGACCTTTTTTCACCAAGCTGCTTGGTAATTGCTCCGTAGCCCTTTCCAGCCTTGTGGAGGTGTACAATTTTGTCTCTGGTGTCTTTGGACAGCTCTTTGGTCTTCGCCATGTTACAAGTTAAAGTCTTACTGATTGTATGGGGTGGACAGGTGTCTTTATGCAGCTAACGACCTCAAACAGGTGCATCTGATTCAGGATGATACATGGAGTGCAGGTGGACTTCTAATGGGCAGACTAACAGGTCTTTCAGGGTCAGAATTCTAGATGATACACAGGTGTTCAAATACTTATTTGCAGCTGTATCACACAAATAAATTGTTAAAAAATCATGCATTGTGATTTCTGGATTTTTCTTTTTAGTTTATCTCTCTCACAGTGGACATGCACCTACGATGAAAATTTCAGACCCCTCCATGATTTCTAAGTGGGAGAAATAGCAAAATAGCAGGGTGTTCAAATACTTATTTTCTTCACTGTAGCTGCATGCCTCTTTCTCACGTGCTCTCCCAACACACGCCTCCAGCTACATCATCTCACATGCCCGTAAACCCCTGTGATCATAACTTGTTTTCTTATTTTAGAACAAGCCTTCTTGAAAAAATGTTTCATTCAGCACAGTCATGTGTCCCTAATCTGCACACATTGTATTTACAACAAACAAAATCCACCACACTGAATGCACCCTAGACATTTACAGCAGATTACTGTGCTGCATTCATGATCAGCCTCCAAAACGTGACTTCAGGTATTTTCGTTCATTTTTATGACTGTTTATAAATAAAGCATACACCCTCGTCCAAACCACTAAAGAAGAAAGAAGAAATATTGCATTCAAAAGAGTGACAGATTTATTATGTATTAGTCTGTTCAGTTTAATGTGTAGGTCATTAGACGGTGCCTTCAGTGTCCACCGTGCTGTGTGATATTACTCTATCGATTGCCCTTACAATTTCCTGTTTGAGAGAGAGTGAAATTGACACAGGTTATGCGTGATATTGAAAGCTGGGTGGGCTGAGGAAAAGGTCAAATTAGTGCACGCTGAATCTGGTAGAATTTGAGAAGCACTAGAATTTTTTTTTGTGCATATAGTTTTCTACGATGTCGTGCCACAAAGACTGCACTGTCATTCCGAGGTGCATTTATCATTTTCAGCCTACGCACCTCTGACTCTGCATTTTGCTCCGCTGCAGCTCTGACTGACTCTGCGGAAAGAAAGAGAGAGAGTGGGGTTGTTACATTAAATGGTCCTCACAAAAGCACTTTTCCCTTTATCACGTCTTACAGGGATGGAAAGCGATAATCTGTCAGAAATCTTTAGTCCAAAAGAAGTCAAATGAATTCACACTGCAGCAGCTGGGTCTCCACCAGTGTGGTGCCAAACTTTTGGAACGGTACAGAAGCAGCCAGGGGGCAAGAATTATTATACTTTAATTTTAAGAGGAGCAAGCGGTTATCATAAATTATTAATATTTTCCTCCAGTCACCTACACACCTATATACAGTACATACAGTAGCTGTAATGCAGCTAATATTGTTTTTCAGCAGGATGGTTTATGTGTACATAATCTGGAATTGGTGTTCAGTGCTTAAATGTCAATCACTTTTATCATTTAGCATCAGTCATGTTTCAAATGAATGCAGTCTCAAGCTGTATTTATCATAATGAACTCTTGTTGTCCATGTTTCTCCTCATTTAGGAATACTTCTATCCCAAATATAGACGTAAGTCAAATTTTGTCACATTCCTACCTACAATATTCAGCTATTCTTATTCAATGTGTTGCTTAACTTCCCGATTTGTCTTTTTCTGCTCTAAGGTTGTATGGATTTGTTTGGAAATTCAGACAAGAAACAGGATCTGACCACATGTGTCCACAGTAGGTTTGACATCTTCTTGTCTATGTCATAACATGAAGGTCTAATTGGTGTATTTTATTATTTTGACCTACTTTCCCCCTTGCAGTACATTCTTATGTGAATAGAATTAGCATACCCTTAGTGGGGCACCTAGATTTCATGAGAGGGTGCGGAGGATTTGGACTGCACCACAGAACCGAATACCGCAGTAGGAAATGTCACAACCCACTTCACTTTAAGTAGACTCAGCTTCTGCATTCTTTTATTCTTGCGTGCTATGGATGAGTAACATTGCAGCACATTGATGCAGTGCAGAGATGCTGCACATTGGTGATTGACAGACACACCCCTTCCTTCGTCACACACTATTCAGATCCTTTATCGGGAAAGGAGGCGGAGTGACGTGAATAAAGTCTGACGTGAGTGGAGTACAGATTTTTTTTTTGCTGCATCAGTGTACAGCGCACCTCATCCAGCTCGGAGTGGAGGGGTTGTGACTCAGCTTGTTATGCCAGTGTGTGTATTGTGACGTTGTATTTAAAGAGAGCTCTCCCTTCCGTCTGTTTTAGGTCCGCACAGTAGCTGCCTCTCCCACGTTCCTTATCTACTCAGGTTTGCCTCTCTGGCTTCTTCTAATTGTGGGAGGCACAGCAGGATTGTACCAGATCTTAGCATTCCTCCGTTAATGGTGAAGTGATGTCATGCATAGTTTTTTTCCCCCCCTGCAAATCAGCACATGCCAGTGGCTGTTATCAACAGAACAAGGAGATCTTTGGCTCTTTTCCTATTTATCTGTCGACTGTCGACAGCAGTAAACATCTTGAGTTCAGTACCAGCACAGATCAGGAACTTGTACGAGTGGTTAGATTACTGCTGACAAGCAAGCGTAATCTTTCAAATTTGATATAAAAACTGCACCATTTACACACGGTGTGGGATTTGTACACTTTAGTACAAACTGTCTTTTCCTCCAGGCCTTGCACATGCTGAACTCAAGCGTGCATGCAGAGACATGCACAGACTCCCCAGCAAACCAAAAAGAAACAGAACATTTTTGAGATACAAGAACACATGTCGTGTAAAATTCGTTTGGTTTTGGTATGAGCCAAAGGGCACGCTTACTGAGTGGGGACTGAATTAGGACATCTCTTGGGAGAGAGCTTAGCCAGCATTATGCTATTTATATTCTGATATGTACAACACAAGACCTTCAGTCTGTCCAGTGTCACTATAACATCACATCACGTTGTCTGCGTTTTCCCCCGCATTTAGACATTCCCGACCAGTGTTCCCCCTCCCCCTGCAACCCCAAAGGCACGGTACGCTGTGAGGACAAAAAGGGAGACTTCCGATGTCACTGTTTTACTGGTTGGACCGGGAGCCACTGTGAGAAAGGTACTATCATCACCATGAGAGATTCGTGTGTTAGAGGTCAACAGAGATTGTCACACTTGTCATATCCAGCTTCTCTGTCAGGTTGTCACCTTTGTGACCTTGTATGAGACAGCTGTCTCTTGGCTTGACTTCACTTAGACATTCGCTTTGCACATCTCAGAGCTTGTATTTCTGTTCTATTTCAGCTGTGGATATTTTTAAATAGCCAATCAGCTCGCACTAGGCTGGTACATATATATTAGACAATTATTGATTGTAAAAAAAACGATACACTGGAAACTCTCATAACTACAAGGTAGGATGTTTTCTACAGCAGGGCTCTGACACTTGGCTTTTCGGGGGGACCAATAGAGGGAGACTGTTTTTGGCAAAAAAGCCAATATTGGGCATCCTTGGTAAACAACAAATCTCCCCAGGGTCCACACTTACACTAAACTTTGATGTCAAGTAGGGGGCCACAACATATGGTTCTGTCGGCCGTAAGTTTGAAACCTGTCCTAATATGGATTTGCAACAACTGATACCCAGTGAAAAATGTGTCCTTGTTCAGCATTACTATGCAATATTCAGTTTGAAAATTCCACCCAATTCAGTAGAAATATTGCTATCAAATAAATGGCGATCCTGCACAAATGCTTAATAGGTTGTTTTAGTTTGGTGAAGCATCATGGTTTGGGGGTGTTTTTCTGCACATGGGACAGGAAGAATGCACTATATTAAGGAGAGGATGACTGGGGCCATGAATTGAAAGATTTTTGAGAACAACCTACTTCCCTCAATTAGAGGATTGACGATGGGCTTGGTCTTCCAACATGACATTGACTCGAAGAACACAGCCAGGTTAACCAAGAAGTGGTTCCGTAGAAGCAGGTTCTTGAGTGGCAATAGAAAATAGAAAATCTTTGGATGGAGCTCAAACTCCTGTTTTTTTTTTCAGTGACACCCCAGAAACCTGGCTGATCTAGAGAAGATACATATGTGTGGAGAAATGGCCCAAAATCCCTGCTGTAGTGTGTTCAAACCTGGGGAAAAACCACAGGAAACAGTTGACCTCAGTAATTGCAAACAAAGGCTAGCATATCAAATAACATACGGAGTGAACAGAAATGGAGACTGGACAGTCCCCTGCAGTGCCACTACACTACTGACCACAGTATCAGACTGGGAGCTCCCCAGCCACACAAACTGGGGCCTGTCAGACAAATAATCTGCAATCCAGCTTCTCACTCATCAGAAAGGGCTGGATGGTGTTAAAGGCACTGGAGAAATGAAATATCATCACAGCGCCCTTCCCACCCCCATCCATGTGAGAGTGAGCACGATACAGCAGGTAGATGACAGTCATAGCAGCTAATGATATGTGGTAGAGGATGCTCTGCCTCCTGAATATACTGTGTGTCACAGCTTCTGGTTTAGATGTGGAAATACAAGATAAAATGTCAAAGCAGAAACTGGAAAGTGCACACGCTGTGATGTGGAGGAGCATATGGGTCCAAGCTACCGAATTCACACTTTTCCACTGTGAGTCATCTTGCCACCTTACCGAGAGGAAGTCAAGAGGATTCAGTCTTCTTGAGTCTTTTCCACTGCAGAGGAATGTCAAGTTCCAAGCAGTATTACAGACTTACTAATCATAGACTATACAAGACTGAAGTTTCCAACAGTTTCCAACCTTTACTACTTACTTTGAATTTGAATATGTGCACATGAATTAATTGCACAAAGTAAACAGTGTAATTATATTTCTCCCACATCCCCCACTCTCCTTTGACAGATGTTGACGAGTGCAGCAAGAGGAACGGTGGATGTGACCATGACTGCCAGAACACGATGGGCAGTTACCACTGCTCCTGTCACCAAGGTTACCTGCTGGTAGGACGCCACATGTGCAATGGTGAGCAACGACACACGCGTCTGAAATTCTTGACTTATTGTAAACATATCTTTTGATGCTATTCGAGTGATGTTCCAAATGACTCCTCCTCATATTGTTGTTGACTCATTTTAATATATGGGAACAATAGGAGGTGCTGTTCTTCATCGTAAAACACCGGTTACATTTTTGTCCTCATTGTGTTCCTCTAAAGATGTGGACGAGTGTGAAGACCTTAACATGTGTGGTTCGGCTCGCTGTGAGAACAACGAAGGAGGATACAAATGTCTGTGCGATCCTGGCTACGTGTATGACAATGAGAACAAGAGCTGTGCCGGTAAGAGGAACACACACACACCAACCATGATCATGACCAGTCCTGACAGATGAGCAGTTTCAATATCAGTGGGGGTTGATGCAGCTGTGTTGTGAGGTCAGCAAAGGAGTGCTAGAACATTGTGAGAAATAATTTTTAACTAGGTAACAGGTCATTTGTCATCTCGGGTCCGTTGTGTATCCACTCCTATAGAAAAAGTCCTGTAGAACACTCGACTTTTTTATTAAGTTTGTCATTATTAATTGGGTCAATGCAGAAAGTACCAAAGGCATTGCAACTACTGCAATGTATTGTACAGTTGTCCCTTGTGTATCACGGTTAATTGGTTCCAGACCCGACTGCGCTAAATGTTTTTTTAACATTACAAGAGCCCTCTAGATATGAAATAACACTCTTATAGTCACTTTTATATTTGTATTACCAAAAATAGTCAACATAATAGAAAAGACGTCTTAGACATAAGTAACATTATATTAGCATTAACAGCTTACTTGGTGGCTATTGTCTCATCAATGTAACATTCCTGACACCTAGTGGCCAGTGTAGTAGAAGACCCCTGCAGTGATGCAGAGAACACATATGCAGATGCAATGAACATTCACACAGGAGCTGCTATCTGTCACAACTCAGGCCTCTCACTGGCTATCTCCACATTGCTAACATTACATTACATAGAACATCTTCTAATTGCGTTATATTTGTATTTATTATTTTTTTAACTCAACATCATATTAGAGTGATGGCTCAATGTAGCAAGGGGTGCCTGAATATAATATAATGTAATTTTGAGTTTCACCTGTGACCCTGGACGGGGTTAGAAGCAGAAAAGAAATCAATTAGTTTCTAATTGCCTGACCATAAGCAACATCCAAACTGATTATAACAAGATAACGAAAGAAAGCAAAAGGAAAACATCAAAGTCATTATTCTAAGCCAGACTTTACTTAACTTCAGTGTCTCTCCTCTGAGAATTATTCTGTTGTTTTTAGCCAGTTGCACCATGGCCATGTAAGGTTATACATGTAGACTGGAAAAGATAACGGCCCCGGTTAACGTCAAATCCCTCTTGACTTGAGTGTTGCTTACATTCCTCAACATGCTGACAGGAAAACGGTTCTCATGTTTTCATATCTTCTCGGAGTTCATGTTTTGATTAAATCCTGTGCTTACGTCGCTTGTAATCCTTTGTCCTCTCACCTCTCTCAGATGTTGACGAGTGTGAGGCAGATGTATGTGCAGAGGAGTGTTTCAACACACCGGGGAGTTTCCGCTGCTTCTGTGATGGCCGTCAAGGCATGAAGCTGGGCCAGGACCTCAAGAGCTGTAAGGTGAAAATATACATTTGGATTTCAGCTCATTTAGATGTATAAGATATGAGCTCTTTTCTCATAATGTAAAATATTTTGAAGATACAAGTTCCAACTTGTCGAAAAACTCTTGTGACATATGTTTCCCTGCAGGCTATAACTCCCTGTATCACACCGGCTCTGAAGAGGAACTCTCGATCTCTATATCTGGGCAGCATGTTCAGTGGTTTGCCCGTGATGAAGCTGCGCTTCCGTAGAAGGATTCACACTGGGTGAGGAAGTGTTTTGTTGCCATTTTCTTTATTTACTCTACTTTATTTGCATTCTCAAGGCGTCCAATTACATATTTGGTTTATTCTAATCAATTGAAGTCACAGAAGATGTCCAATGGGCCTTACCAATACTGAGGAGACTGTTCTCAGTTTTAAATAGCCAGCCAGCTGGCTTACATACTGTATAATCAGAGAAAATAAGACAGAAATAAGATTTGTGCTTGTGTGTCCATATATCCGGATGTGTGCACAAGTTGTGACTTTGGCGACGTAGAGTTGTTTTGTGTTATGATTCTGATTCTGATTATTATTGCTGTTGTGTCTGCTGTGAGATAATACAAACCTGCAATAATAGGACTACAGTGAAGTCCTTTGTATGTGTTATTAATGACACCTAGTGGCCAGTGTAGACTAGAATTAATCAACAGTTTAATTCAGGCATTTATTAAAAACAAAAAATTTTTAAAAACTTCGCTTTGGTTCCAATTTTCTCCAAGAAAAGCTCTGATAAAACATTCCACTGTTCTCAAATATCTTACTTTTTATTTTTCTACACAAAATAAGATGAAAAATAAATAAACAAATCAAGAATAAAGAAAATCAATCAATCAGTAATAAATACATAAATATGATAATAAAACGGCAAATAATACAAACTTAAGAAACCACATATAGTTGGTGGGTAGACAAATTATTTTTTTCAGATTAAAATGAACAAAGCATTATTAGAGCCCTGTAGACATGACAAAACACGACTATAGTCACATTTATACTCTTTATTTACAACATATTGCAACTGCAGGGTCTTGAGACACATGCTAACTCGCAAACTAGAGAGCTAGCGACCTAAACGGTAGCCTTCAAGTTATTTCCTTTAAACTTAAATAGCCAAAAACTTACCACTTCCACACGGACAGGGAGGATAACTATTAAGAGTTATTTAACCTTTAACATGAACATTAATCAAACGTAATAATTTTTTCTGGGTACATGATACCATACAGCATCCATATCAAACTTGCGCGGGCCGCACTAACATTAAACTTTCATATCAAGGCGGGGGCCTCAAACTAGTGTCCTGCGGGCCAAATATGCGTGTTTGAGACCCCTGATTTAATTCCTTACACTGTGTTTGTATTTTACTTTATGCTGGGAAATACTTATTTTAGGGCAAGGAAATTTTTACAAAATAGCTTAATATACATACTGTATTTCTGGACTAATTACATGCAAAACAGTGGTCAGTAATTCATTTTTGGAAAAGCCTTAATGAAGTGAGGGCCATCCATCCATACATTTTCTATGCTGCTTATCCTCACTGACAAAAGTGTATGGTGGTGAGGTTTTACAGCCTTAAAATACATATTCATTCATTTTCTACCGCTTTTTCCTCACGAGGGTCGCGGGGGTGCTGGAGCCTATCCCACCTGTCTTCGGGCCAATCACAGGGCACATATAGACAAACAACCATTCACACTCAAATTCATACCTGTTGACAATTCGTAGTCGCAATGCATGTTTTTGGAATGTGGGAGGAAAAGAAAATCCAAGCATGCACGGGGAGAACATGCAAACTCCACACAGAGATGGCCAAGCACTCAACCGTGCAGTGAGGGTATTATGTGTATAAGTGCCCTGAGATTGTTCTAATGTAAAATGTATGCTTTGTCACATGAAAGGTTGGGAAGCATGGATGTAGAATAGAGATTACAGAAAGTGATTTAAATATGTAATTTCCTCTTCTTATTTTGACTTGTATGCGACTTGTCCAGCTTTTCTGCAGAGTTTGATTTCCGCACTTACGATCCAGAGGGCGTCATCTTCTTTGCCGGTGGTCACTTGAACAGCTCCTGGATAGTGCTTGCAATGCATCATGGGAAGCTGGAACTGCAGCTGAAGTACGGCTCAGTCAGCAGGGTCACCAGCAGCGGTCCTGTGGTCAATGACGGCCAGTGGAGAAAGGTTAGCTCTTTAGATCAAATGTCAGCTCCTCTGTTAGTCTCTGTCAGTTCATTCAGGCTTGGACTACCTTCCATATTTCTTATTTTCTTACTAGATTTCAGTCGAGGAGCAGGGGCGGAGTCTTGTCATTAAGATTGAGAGGGAGGCCGTCATGAAGATTGCAGTAAACGGTGACCTGTTCACATTAAAGAAGGACATGCATGAACTCAACCTCACTGTGGGAGGGGTCCCCTTCAAGGAGACTAGCCTCGTCAGCAAGGTCTGGCTTTTATGCTACCTTTTTTTCCTCTTAATGTACTGCCTGTCTCATCTCAACCCCTCCTGTTGTTTAAAGGTGAACCCTCGTTTGGATGGCTGTATGAAGGAGTGGCGCTGGTTGACCGGAGACAGGTCAATGCAAGAAAGCATAACGACCAATGAGAACATTCAGTGTTTCAGCACAGAGAACCCTGGAGCGTACTATCCTGGCAAAGGCTTTGCTTTCTTCAACATCAGCTATGGTGCTGTGTGTTTGTGTTTAGACATTTTTTTGCCTCATTTTTACTCATAAGTAATTTTTTTTTCTCTATTCTTCTGATTAGATTCCCAAAACCTGAGTGTCCGTCTGTCCCTGTATCCAACATCTGCTGTTGGGGTGTTGTTTGCCCTCGTTCACCAAGACACCGTCCCCCTTTCCATCTCTCTTGCTGACTATCATCCCGGTACTGATGAGTGGCGAGATGTAAGTACAGCTAAATACGCCCTGTGTGTATTAGTTTTGTTTTCGATTGTTTAAACACATTTTCTGAAAGGATGCCTCATATTCTCAGAAGTCTACACACAAATCCAAAAATCACTCACACATTTCTGAAAACCCCTCAATTCTCCTGCAAAATGAAACTTTACATCCAAAACAGTCTTTATTCTTCTCAAAATGGTGTTTTGTCTCCAAATGTGAACAAACATTTATATGAACCAGTTGAACACTGATGTGCTCAGTGTAAAACACTGTGATTACATCATATTCATCATGACTCAGGCCTTTTTGTGTTCAGTGTGACACTTCTTGCAAAATATTTTAGAATTGTTTTTTGGTATTTTTTTGACTCAGAACAAAATTACACAGGAATGTATTTTTTTTATTTTTCACAGAAAAACACTGTACGGAGTGTTCATCACAGCCAACACAAAGTTCCACATACAGTGGTCTGCATCTAAATGTATACAGCTTTAGTTAAAGAAATAATAAAAATAAAAATAAACCAAAAAATAAATCAATAACAAAGCAAAGGACTATACTGCATCACGTCTTCTGTTTGGGTCAGGCCACAGCACCTCATCTTCATCACATGCAAGGTTTTATCTGGCCAAGCAGCGGGGGAAATATCGCCTAGCATGGCGAATCCAGCCATGGAAAGCATCCGCTGGAATCTCTCCACATGCATCTTCCATAGCTTGGAGAAGGGGATTGTGTGTTTGTGGATTTCTGACCCTTTGAAAACAAGAAGTTTACTTCATGAAAATTGTGCCAAAACTCAGAGAATTGTGTGTAGTGTTTTGAAAAAAAGTGTGTTGTAGATCTGCATTCTGAGTGTAAAGCAGGAATTGTGCTTATAGTTTAGCAGACTTCATGGAGTTGGTGCATTGGTTATATGTTGTGGTCATTGTGTCTCAGGCATCACAAATTGTGTGTAAACAATCGAGAAAAACTGTAACCTGCTGACAGCAGTGAAATCTAACAAACTATTTGTCTTAGTTTGTTCTGGTATCAGCTGGTGACATCATCATCGCCAGCTCCCCGGCTCCCCTCTGTGATGGCGAGAGTCATGAAATCCAGCTGAAGATTTCAGGCAACTACACACAGTTGCTGGTTGATGGGCAGCCTGGACGAAGTGAAGATGCAGCGGTGGACCTTTTGTCTCCTTCCAGCACCTTCATAGGAGGTCTCCCTGGTGAGCACACACGTAATGTGTTGGGAATGAAGGAGCTCAAGTACATTTAGAGTTCTCTGAGGAGAGGAAGCATTTGAAACAAATAAATGGAGTTGCTAAGACAGTGAAGGTAACATACCGTAGTCTCATAAGTAGACACACCCATCTATGTACAAATGTAGTTTTAGACATGTTTTGTCAGTAATGCAGTCTGCTTCAGCGATGTTAGCATACTGTATGCCTTTAGTGCTTGAGTGGTTTACGTGATGGTTCACTTACAGCTTGAGCTGTGTTGTCATTTCTTCCCTCAGAGGTTCCCCTGGTCTCCACCCTGGTGACTGCGCCCTACAGCGGCTGTATGGAGGTCACCGTGAATGGACAAACTTTGGACTTGGACCAGGCCATTGAAAAACATAACGATATCCGCTCCCACTCCTGCCCCCTGCTGGATTCAAACCAGTGACCTTCACTTTGCCACAGCAAAAAAGTCATCTAAAAGCAGTGGAGATTGTATCCAGTTTATTTATGAGATCAAACCTCGAGTAGTGAGGAGGTATATTAGATTGAAATGTCTAAATCTAAACCAGGTCTTGTGGTCCAAGTGGACCCTAAGTCAATGGTCACCAGGAACTACCAATGACTTTAAGCAGTCTAAGTAAATCAATAAGCCAACATGCGATCTCCACTTCATCAGGCAGAAGTCATGGGATGGAATGCTTTTCTCGCCCCACCATATTAGCCCTCAAGAGCATCAGTCAGACCCAGGTCTGCTAACTGGACCTGGTATTCTATACCGACAGATGACCTGAACTTGGTTGGCCGATATCCATGATTACTGCCACCCAGTGCGACCAAAGGTCCTATTTGAAGAAAAGGGTGTTTTTGTTAAGTACCCTAAGAAGTCCTCCCTCCATCCACGGGTCTTTATTAACTTCTATAAAAACCTTTTCACACATTGCAGGTTGATGTGGTGAGACATGAAGCCATGTTCTTGATCTCTTCTCCACCATGGCACCGCTACATGTCTAAAAAAAAAAAAAAAATCAACCATGTGCCTACTGAGAAGATCAGCCCTCTATTGCAGAGCACTCTACAAGATGGCATATTCTTTCACAAAGCTGCAGCATACTGTTCACTGACTGACAGCCAACCCTCCCTACGTACACTAAAGGCCCAAATCCTGTACCCTTAGAACCATGTTACTCTTAGCACCCACTGCAATCCGGTCCAACAATGACATTCATTAAAGAAGCACAGGGGGGGGCGTCTCCGCAACGAAGAGGAAGTGCACTGCATCCAACAAACCATACAAGCTACTGAGAGGAAAAAG
Source organism: Doryrhamphus excisus (assembly GCF_037039965.1). NCBI lineage: Eukaryota > Metazoa > Chordata > Actinopteri > Syngnathiformes > Syngnathidae > Doryrhamphus > Doryrhamphus excisus. The sequence goes on from NC_136369.1 coordinate 5,876,902, forward strand.
GAGTGTGCTATAATATACTGTGTGTAAATAATGAGACTGTACACTGCTTTCTAGACATAAACTACCTTGCAATATTCTCACTGAGGTTATCATGCATTGAAGTGAAACAACACTTAAGTCTCTAAAAAAACAGTACAGCTGTGATTTGCATCCCTTATGGGGATTGAAAGCAATAGAAACGTAGTAGAACTTTACAGAACCATCTTTAGTTCTTTAAATCATAGGTGCTAACTACACCAAAATGCAGAAAATAACCTTGCCAGAGGAGCAATGCTCAACTCCATGATGTACCGTATAGTTTCCTCATGAATGAATGCCAGAAATATTACCTTTTTTTATGTTTCGTTTTTTTTAATCGTGGTGTACATTGTAATGCTTTTTTTTTCTTTTTACCAGCTCAGTATGCGTACAATGCTACAATCCTATTTAAAAAAAAGCAAAATAAAGAGTTCTATGAACGTCAAAAGAGTACAATTATACTTGTTTTAAAATGTTTGTATGTATGTTGTGGAGCTGAAGGTGGTTCATGTAACATGCTGACTGATAAATCATACACACTTAACTCCTTGCTGTTGCAACAAGTCACACGAAACATTCCACTTAATTGTTAACATTGACAATACAACACATTAATAGAAACAATATAGCAGCCACATTGGTGTTCTTTAATCTTATATTCCTGTTGAAAGAAAGCCCTTATTCATAGTGCATTTGTCATGAGACAACACACAGGAGCACCTGCAATCTAAGGATGGTTATAGCAAACAGCTTTAATGGTAGACTAAACACTGGAGACCAAGTTCATATCTACGTAAATAATATATATATTTATATATAACACTACACAGATAGACACCGGCATCCTTTCTAGACGTCTCCACCTACAAACTAATTCAAGTAGACAAAGTCTAGACACAAATGACCTAACATGCCATTTTTTTTTTGTTTTGCCTGACGGCTCAGTAGTTATAAGGTGGAGGTTTTTCAAAGGGGCTTTTGGAGGATGCGTAGAGAATTGGAGCATTGGGTGTGAGCATGAAACCTCCTGTTTCCTGGGTGACACCCTGTGAGGGCGGCTGGCTATGGGTTTCTTCAGAAGGACAGGAAGTACCAGGAAGTCCCCCCTCTGGGATCATCTGTGGGGTGGCAGGTCCCTGGAAACTGCTGTTGGGCTGTGGGACATAGAGTATATTATCTCTTGTTCAGTATTCCAGTCAGTGTGGGGACCCACCTGCATCTGGACTGGATAGTTGGGGTAAGCAGGTAGATTCTGTCCTGCAGGACAGAATCCAGCATATGTGAGCATGTGCTGAGTGGGGTTGTACAGGATGTGGGGTGGCGGCGCTGGGCTTGGGGCCACTGGTGGAAGGGGCTTCTGCTGCAGGCGGTCACAAAACATGTTTATATAGTAGCTCACCAGGATGATGCTGTTATATTATTGCACATACTATTACACAATTCATGTGTATATAGTACATATGCTTGTCTCGACTTGACTTCTTACCATGTCCTTATACGCTCCGAGGATGGCGGCAGTGATGATTCCAAGGAAGAGGCCGATCACATTGAGGGCCACCGAGGCCCACAGCAAACGATGAAGATGGATCACATCCCAGCAGCTGCTGACACCGGTGAACTCAAAGTACTGTGGGTGATAGTCTGCGCTGTAATGTTATTAATATGTAGAGTATATATAGAGATAGATGAAATATATGAAATGCAGTATACGTACATAATATGTGTGCAAAATGACATAAAGGTTACCTCTCACAGTTGTACAGGTAGCAGCAGTAGCAGGTGTTACTTCTCAGTTTCAGCTTACAGGCTTTGTCAAATGAATGACAAGTCACCTGTTTGATAGATTTGAGTCATTATTATTGTTAAAAGCTCACTTTCATAGGAATAGTGCTTAATTTTGAGATATGTTCATTTAACATGTTAAGCCTTCAGTATGGTGTAGCACACTTTTGCACCACTACTAGCACTACTATTACCAATAAAATTAAAATTGCCAGCTGAATGGTTGCATTAAAAACCCTCAACCACTAGATGTCACTATATATCCTCAGCCGAAACCTTTGGTAGAATTTTGACTCAGATTTTCAACCACAAATAATCATTTTATGTCATTGTCGAATGTCCGTGGTTTAAGACTGGCAGGGCAATTTAATATTCGTCCGGGTGGCAACACGTAGCTGATTACATTTGTTCCTCCAACAGAGTTAGTGATGCACGTGAGAGTAACGTTTGGTTAGCGGTGTTGTAACAAAAGTGGCTAAAAAAAGGTTGAAAAACACTTCTCTCGACCGTAGTTAAATGTACTTTGTAGTTTTACTTGAATTGAAGAACGAAACCACACTAACAACTCACATTGGTCACACTTAAGGTATGTATTGTGAATTTTTGCTATTTCAAATATAACAAACAAGAAAATAAGTGTTAGAATATCTCAACCAAAACACGACGTGACGTACATGACGTACATGACGTACATGACGTAAGTAATTGACTGCTAGTAGTAGAAGAAGAAGCAGCACCTCAGTATAGTAGCTGTCATAAGCATATCCAGAGCCACTGGCGTAAAAGTCGCACATGTCCTCTTGCAGGGGTCTTGTGTCCTGTGTGGGACACATAAAGATTAGGATCAAACAGCCATTTTTAAAGATACAAAATGTTTTTTACAGCACAAATACAGCTGAGGCGGTCAAGTGGTTAGCGCACAGACCTCACAATTCCACCCTCGGCCATCTCTGTGTGGAGTTTGCATGTTCTCCCTGTGTATGCGTGGGTTTTCTCCGCGTACTCCGGTTTCCTCCCACATTCCAAAAACATGCTAGGTTAATTGGCGACTCCAAATTGATACAATTGATACAAATGTGCATCTGTTTGATGTTGACGTTGTCCTCTGATTTCAGATCACCATTTGCAATATAAGTGACTATTATAATTGTTAGATTAGATCAGGGCTCCAGACTAACTTTTTTTTGCTTGAAGCACATTTAAAATTTTAGCATAGACTTTGGAAAAAAAAACAATTTTTGCTGAATCCTGACTATGCAAGGATGCACGTATAAGATTTTTGGGGTAGTGCATGATGCACATTAGTGTGACTGCAGCAGTTTATGATCAGCAGCGAGCCTCCTGCACCAGCATGATAGAATGAATGAGGTCATTAAATGATTTCATTGTGTGAGGCTTGAAAGAGCAATGAATATAAATTCTAGTGTCCTCTGAGCCGGCTTTGATAGTATTGTTGATCAATATCAGCGTCTCATGCTGAATGAATAGCTTTTTAAATTCCCCCTGGTTCACCCATGCTCATTAAAGGACATTTGATGTTTCACTAGGTTAATGGGACAAACGGAGCTCTGTCAGTTTCCTTGTGGAGTCCTGCACTGTGTACATTTCTGTGCAGAGCCAGTAATGTTTACTTCAATGAGCTAAAGCTGGTGTGTCCAAAGTAGGGCCTGGGGGCCATTTTTTTATTGGTCTAAAAATATAATTCCTATCAAATTGTAAGTACCTTTACAGGAATAACAAAACAAAAATACCATACTTTAGTTGCATTAAGGTAAAATATTAAATAAATATTTTTTCATAATATTGTGAAAAATAAAACAATGCATGAAGTTGTAATTTTTATAAATAATAATAATAAATTATAATGTTATGAGAATAAAGTCAAATAAAGTTATAATATTATGAGAATAAACTCATAATTACCAGAAGAAATGAAAGTAAAAATAGTTGGAAAATGAGAAAAGCAACAGCAGAAATGAAAAATCAGCTGTAATTTTATAAAAAATGAGAAAAAAATTGCAATTTTATAAGAATAAACTCATAATATTATGGAAAAATAATGTCATTTTATTAGCTAAGAGTTGAAAAGAAAAAAGAAAAAAAAAGTATTTTTTTCAAGTTGCAGTATGAGAAACAAACAAAACAAAATTAGATTGGGGGAAAAGTTATATTATTATGGTAGTAACGTCAAAATATTATGGGAATAAAGTCATAATATTATGAAAACAAAATTTACAAAAGCAAAAATGAGGAAGAAAGAAGTGCATACTGATAATATGCTTTTTCACCTATATCAAAGCTGAAATGCATTTTTCTTCTTGAAATATGAATATGTTATGAGCATACCTACATATGTTGGTTTATAAAACATCAAAGAAAAAGTAACAGCTTATACACTGGAAATTACGATAAACAGTAATTGATACCATTGATTTGTGAATTTTCATGTTGACATTCTCCTCTGATTTCAGACCACCATTTGCAATAAAAGTAACTGTTGTAATTATTAGACTTGATCAGGGCTCCAGAGCACGCTTGGAGACTGTGAAGAAGAGGCTAGGTGGATAGCTATACGTAGCTAACCAGCTGTGGCCAGAGCGAGGGAAGAAATAAGTGCCAGGCAAAATGTGTAAACAAAGAAAAATGTAGAATACGCTGTTTCAGCTCTAATGCGGCATTGCTTATGAGCATTAGCATGTGCATAAGCATATGGGATTGGTTTATTAGATGAATACTTACAATGAACTCTGATGCGATGATCCCATCCACGATGGCACAGAAGAAAGACGCAACGACTCCGATGCTGACAAAGATAATGGCCGCCATGAGCTTTGAGACAAGAAATGTGCAATGAGGGTTATTTATTGAATATATAACATATTAGAAAAGTACAACTAAATATACAAAATAGCAGAAGAGGGTAAAGATCAGTCATGTAACACACACTTATTCTTTCCTGTGATTGCTCAGTGTCAGGTCTGTAGGGTGATAAAGGAAATGGACAGCGCCATGCTCCGCTAAAGCAGAGATGCCTTGTGGGTAATTTACGGGCAAAGTAGCTCTTGGTAATGGCGATGTTGGCTGAATAACGTCCACAGATGTCCAATCATAAACCTTACCATCAACTTTATAGCTACGCATCATTTACTGTCACTGTTCAGTCACTCCACCAGGACACAGCCTCCTGTGCTGGAAATCACACTTCTATTCATTGATCATTTCCTATACCGCTTGCCCTCATGACAGGTGAGCTGGAGCCTACCCCAGCTGACTTCAGGTGCAAAGTCAAGTCAATCACAGTGGCATATGTAGACAAACAACCATTCAGAGTCCAGAGTCTCCAATTACCCTGAGCACTTCGCTGATCGAATTTCACTCACTCGTAGTTTTCAAAAATATATTAATGAATAAATCATGCTGTTTTGGGGTGGAATACTGTAAAAAATTACATACATTCCAACAGGCACGATAATTCTGAATCATAACTAGGGATGTCCCGATCCACATTTTTAGCTATGATCAGATTAAAAAAAATAATGCATCCAAAGTATTGCTGAATTTACTTTTTTTATTACACAGCATGATCAACAATATTGTTATATTGCTCTGTGAATCAGGTCCCTAATACAATAAAAGGTCCATCCAATCATCATTTGTGTTGTGATTTACTCTTTAACTCTTTTCAACGCAATAGTAATTTATTGACGGTCCCTAGTATACACAACCAGCGGAAGCTGATATTATCTGATCTTCAAAATACAGTGGATAATAAAAATAAAAATAAAAATAAAAATAAAAATAAAAATAAAAATAAAAATAAAAATAAAAATAAAAATAAAAATAAAAATAAAAATAAAAAACACGGGCTACTGTTGCTGAAGTAACCCACACCAAGCTAAAACTCAACTGTGAACCTCCAACGTCACTTCCTGTCCACACGCCACTCAGATCATCTCAAATGTGATTAATGATTAATGATTATATATTCAATTATATATTAGAATATGCAGAAGGCCACAAAAAACAGCTAGAGGCTAAAAATGCCCCCCCTCGGGTCTCACTTTGGGCACCCATTTGTCGGTGTGTATCGTGTAGTAAGCTTTATTGGTTGTGAAACACAAAAAGGTACACAATTTTGGTGCCTTTTGACACTTTGAACTGTGATTATGTTCAGTATTACACCTCTTAAAAAATAGAACAAAAAAATATGACGTGCTGTCATTACTGCTACTTTCATTTGTAGTCAATAATTAAATGAAAGCAAGTGAAAATACGACACAAGGGGGTGTCGATTCAATGAAAGCACATCTTAAAGACAGGGCAAGAAAATACAATATATTCCTAGTGAAAAAAAAAAATACAATTTTCCGGGTGGGTTTTTATCTGCCCCTGGCCCAGACTCTCCACTTCATTAGCTGTTTAAATGACTTGGCTTTTATGGGCTGCAAGTGGGAGATGAGGCCAGCAGTGCAGACAATAGAGCCTGACAAATGCATGACTTCACATTAGCTTAGCACCCGCTGCCGCCACATAAAACACATCCCTACACTCCAGCCACAGCCTCAAACCTGCCCTTACACTCCAGAGAAGCAAAGCCACATGTCAAAACACACTACGCTAAAGATGCTAATATGGAAGAGTAAAGCAAGAAATAGTTAAGCTGCCTTAGACGTTGTGTAACTAATGTCCCTGCAAGGTCTTTTTGCCCCGCTCACTGGGCCAGTAAGGCATCAGCAGCACAGCACTGGTAATAAGAAGTGAGGATCCCATTGCCTGTTGGCTAAAATACAGTCGTACTTTCCACGCCGCAAGGTGACCGGGAGGACTTTGGTGTGTGAAATACAGTCAGGAAGTGACAAGAGTCTTTTAGAGGTGAGAACACCGGCTTGGTGAAGCATTCAGTCATAAAGAAAACGCTCACGATTAGTTAGTGGAGCCAGCAGCATGAGATCAGATGGACAAGAAAGGACCCATATAGACCCTCAACAAGCCTGAGATACCTTCCTTGAATCATTTCCCTAATTTTGTCCTGTTTGACGGTGTGGCAGTTGATGTGGTTGGAGACAATGTTGAGTTAAATTGAAAAGCGATATAAAAAAATGTATGCAACACATATGTGTTCATTCCAACACAGGAGATATGTCATGTTACACATATTGGTATTGGAAAAAGAGTTTGACTATATCGGCATAACGGTCTCACTCAAAGTTGACTGAGATAGGCTCCAGCATACCCGTGCGACCCTAGTGAGGATAAGTGGTATAGAGAATGGTAATGGTTTTATTTCATTTGAACATGTATCAGATTACAATTGAATGCATCCCATAATCAGTTCACAGTTCCACATGTCCAAAAGGGGTAGGAAGAAGCAAAGCTTATTAAATCCTACCCCTCTATCTGGTAATTTTACAATCAGTAACTGTTACATTTGTTCACTTCCTGCTTTCCGTAATACAGTTTAAGGTTGTTTTTTTTTTTTTTTTTTAAATTTTTTGTCACGTACCGAAGTATGAGGTGATATGACCATCCAATGACATAATGGGTACCATAGTAAGTGTCAATATAGTGATATATATAGCACATCATGACTGGTTCAAGACTCTTCATCCTTGTATTTAGCAAACATCAACTGCTTGTATTGTTTCTTGAATTGGCTCATCGTTGTGCATTGTTTGAGGTCCTTACTCAATCCATTCCATAGTTTGATTCCACATACTGAAATGCTATGGCTTTTTAACGTAGTCCTAGCATATAAGTGTTTCAAATGTAGTTCTTACCTGAGATCATATTTCTCCTCTCTTGTAGAGAAGTAATGGATGACATTTTTAGGTAATTGGTTATTTTTAGCCTTATGCATTATTTGAGCTGTTTGAAGATGAACTATATCAGCAAGTTGAAGTATTTGTGATTTTCACTATATTGACACTTACTATGGTACCCATTATGTCATTGGATGGTCATATCACCTTGTACTTCGGTACGAGGTGCATTATTAAAAAAAACAAACAAAAAAAAACCTTAAACTGTATTATGAAAAGCAGGAAGTGAACAAATGTAACAGTTGCTGATTGTAAAAGTACCAGATGGAAGGGTAGGATTTAATAAGCTTTGCTTCTTCCTACTCCTTTTGGACATGTGGAACTGTGAACTGATTATGGGATGCATTCAATTGTAATCTGATGCATGTTCAAATGAAATAAAACCATTACCATTACCATTACACACAACGTCACGTTTGAGAGTGTCAGACAGATGTGGAATGCCGAAAGATACTTCAAACTGCACAGCCTCTGTCATTGTGGTGTGTTTAGGTGTTCTTTACAGAATGGCCTCCCTCAGCCAACTGGCTCTCATCTTACATGTGGGCCATTAAAGTTTAAAAAGACAGGGAAGCAGTGAGAAATAACAGTAAAGTAGTGAATCGGGTCCAGACTACAGCTTGTGTGTAGTAAGCACTGGGAAAGGCATGAATTGGATATGTTTGTTTGTTTAGATACGTTTCCTTCTCCTGCTTCTGGAGATCCCACGAGGCAAGTCGAAGAAAAATGATTCATTAAAATCTTTATAGAATGAAATGAAGCTTAGGGGATTTGGTTCTTCACAAAAAACCCTTCCTTCCTTCCTTACTGGCCATGTGTGTATCTTCCAGATCAGATACACAATGCTGACAAGCAATCGGTGGCTGCCACGCAACACCACAGACACCACATGAAAAATTCACTACAGACACACTCGGCCGCCTGCACCAGTCATGAAGAAAGATGAGTGTCCAATGTCCAATAAATAAATATCACCAACTTATCTAAAAGTCTTGAAGCGTGTTGTGGGGAGGGGGGGGGTGTCCTTTATTCCTCAATGTCGAAAAATAACGGCAGGAACTAGAAACATGTCACTCACTGGTCATAACATTAGGTACACATGCACGGTCTAACGTTGGGGTGTCCAAATGTTTTCACTGAGGGCCTCATACTGAAAAATGAAAGGATCTGGATCGTTGGGCATCTCTGTGGGGAGTTTGCATCTTCCCCTTGGTTGTCCATAGGTATGAATGTGAGTGTGAATGGTTGTTTGTCTATATGTGCCCTGTGATTGGCTGGCGACCAGTCATAGACAGCTGGGATAGGCTCCAGCATCCTATCAAGGATAGGCGGTGCAGAAAATGGATGGATAGGATGCATCTCTGAGTACGGCTGGTTCTGTTTGTGCAAATAATCTGTTATAGTCATCAGTAATGCAGCAAAATTTGCTCTATTTCAAGCAAAATTATTTTGACGTTGAGACATATCACTGTGGAAAAATAATGTGCTTTTGCCGGATGCACGTTTTAAATAATACACACAATACAGACAAAAACACGCTCGTTGACTCAGTTTGTACAGTACATTGGTACATGTACTTTATCATGGATATTACAGGTGGTCTAGTTTATGTGTCACAGCTCTATTAATTCCTTGTGCGTCACATCGTGTGAATGTGATACTGAGGATGCTGCTTCAATGACAAACCTTCTCAGCCATCAGCCAACATCATATGTTTCATTGTTACTTAATAGTGACTGATTACTGTGCAAAAAGGAAAGATCCTTACGGAACTATAATGTTTTTCTTTAGTCCGATGAGACTAAAACATAAGCAGAACTAAATGATTTAGGGAGACATCATGCCTTCTTACATAAGCAAACATTTTACCTGTGCGTCTCTCTCAGATAACAACCGATGCTAATACAATTTCAGCTCTTGTCACTGACATCCAAAGCCAATCAGATTCTCTTTCCCTGGCCATAAATGTGGTCACTGGGACATAAACACACGCACAGTAAGTAATCAAATTTGTTCTCAAAGCAGGACTATTTCCTGTAAAACTACACATCAGTAACATAATCTTTCATTTATGGCATATCATTATTTTTCCAGTTAGAACTACAGTAAAATCCATGTTATGTTTGCTTCTAGATGTGTAAGGAGGACCTCTGTGCCTAAATATAGTATGTTTCATTCTTTCTTCCAATATATCCATAGTGACTATATCATGGTATTATTGTTATGGTTGGCAATAAATTGTATTTTCATGTGAGTTAACACCATTTTCTAATATTTGCTTTCACTCAAAATATCATAGGCAGTGTATCTTGTAATTTTACACATTATTTTCAGAAGTTAATCACTTTTGTATTGCCTTGTTGTAACATCATATACACTCACCATAGGCCTGCGGTTTTCCACCAGATGGATTCCCACGATGCCAAGGAATGCCCCAAAACTCAACTGCATGAGGACAGAAAGGACAGTCGTCACGCTTCTTTCTATAAAGGACACGTAAAGATGCATGCATGACTCACGGTGATCCCTGGGTAATATCCAGCCACGGGCACGTTGTCGGTGCGTGTAGCAGAGATCAGACCTATGGCCAACACCACCAGGGACAGGGCCAGCAGAGCCACTGTCACCCACAGAGCTGTTTTCCTCCTCCGTATGTATCCAACTGGTAAGTTCAATGACACAAGCGTTGCAATGCAATGAATGATTTTTTTTAAATGAAGTCTGCAGACATATGTACAGTATGCTCCAGAAATTATAATTTCACTCCCTTCACTTCATTGCGGTCATTGAACATGCAAACACACACATAACAAAATCCTTACAATACTAAAAAACATATAATTACAGATTATGACGCTGAATTAAAGAGAAAATTGAGTACCTTCCGGGTCCAGTATGTCTGAGTCCGGTGTCTGAGTCGTTTGCTGGGCTTCTGGCTGTTGCATTTTGGTTCAGAAAGGATGAATGAAGTGGAAAAAAAAAATAAGTTCAAGCAGCCGGCAAGCTCACTGGTTTGGTTTTTGTTGTGCAAGGTAGTTTTTGTCCCTGTTGATTCACCGCATCCACTGCATCCTTCAAGAGTGCTTCTCACAAAAACATGTTGCAAACATGTTTGCCCCCAAAAGAAAAGCGTTCACTACAGCTGAACCTGAGCTCAGTTGGTCTCAACTTTTTCTAGAGAGAGAGAGAGAGAGAGAGAGTGACGAAGAGAGAGAGGACCAATCGGCTTTGTGTTCACTTTAGTGTTCACCTTTTTCTTCATGCATCTTACATGAGTTTGACTCAGCAGGATGGTTTTATATGACTGGTCATGATGCTGCTGCATTGATAAGGACCTTTGAGCTCACAGCGCCCTCCACTGGTCAGTCTGGAAGAAAAAACAAATCCAGTTAGATCAGAGACTTTGAAAATCAAAGATAATCAACATATAGCATATAAATATAAAATATATATATAGCACATATAACATTGCAACAATGAACCAGTGATGCTGAATGGGCCACTTAGTTATTATTATTGATTCATACACAACACTGTAGCATATATAACATACTGACATTATTTTTTATTGAACCAACAAGAAGCAAAATAATGAGTAATAACAAATGTAACACACCGCATTAATATATTTATCCAAATAATGTAATTTTGTATATGAATATAATACATTATATATATCAATATGTTAGGTTTACCTGCACATTATATTACAACAAATACTGTTTTTCAACAAAAGTATACTAGAAAGTATGTTCTACAAAACTGTAGTTATTATTTAGGATGGGCATAATAACAGATTTATTAATTGTTGGATGGCTTACCTGGCTGCAAGCGTCCTCTGGTAACAGTATAGAGTCCTCTGGTAATAGTATTCTGCTCAATGTGGAAACAGGAGGGCAAAACATTCAGACATTGCGCAATGTGTATTTGGTCCACTTTGCACAAAGACAAACCCATGTGCAATGAACCGTGACAATATGACAACTCATTATTATGTCAACTACTAAGTCAACAATAAATATTAATATATTTGAATATTTAATTTAAATTAATTAAATTCGGGGACTTGCTAATTTACAGATTTTTTTTGTGCAAAAAAAAAAAGTGCAATTTTGCATGCTTTTTTCCAACAGGGTATGAACATACATCCTGTGGCGTATTATAGTGATCTATCGGTTTGTTATTGTATTTACTACTGCTGTAGACCTTTATCAATCAATCTGCTTCCTGCAGGACTGCCTGGTTCCTGTTGTATGATTGTGAGCAATCATGCTCGCGATCATACATGCTGAATGAAGGCAGAAGTTACATGGCACTGGGGCGCCTGGAATACTGTAAATTTGCTCAAAGCCTTACCAGAACCAGTTTTATTTTTGGTTAAAAAACAGCCTTCATCACTGTGTGTCGTTACTATCACTTCCACAATAGGGCGTCTGGAATACTGTAAATTAATATTTGGTTTATGGAGTACCACAAGGAAGAATATGTTTTAACAAGGATACAAAAACGCTACAGCCTAATGGTGCCAGAGGAGTGAATGCACAAGTCACTTCATTTCTTTTGCTGAATCTTGTACGATGATCATTCAATTCTAATGAAATTTCAACTCTGACAGCGTTTATGGGACATGTCATCTGTTCCTGACAGTTAAGCTGTGGGCCGCACAAAAATGGATGTAGAAAATGGATGCAAGACATCATTCACAGTATTAGATTATTCAATTATATATATTTATTTAAATATAAATGGTTATTATAAATGATATTTTACACTATTATTGATTACATTACAATTACAATGTTTTATTACTCTATTATCACATATTGAAGAAAGAAAATCTTTGGTTCATCTATGGTTTTAAACTTAATTCATAATAGCTCCCAAAAAGAAAGCGAGCAGGTGAAGTGAGAGGACACCTTCATGACACAGAGCAGGTGGAAGAGCGGGCCGGTTGTTCCAGGATGGATTCACGTCGTAAGTCATTGGGTAAAGTACCAGTGGGGCCCCACACGGTCAGCTCGCCGTACATCCCTGTGTCAATCATCTCTTCCTGCCATGGGATGGACACGTTCCCAGAGGCAAACTCGTTAAAAAAATCATTGTCTTTATCTTCAAGTTGGACACCTTTGACTGTGGAAAAGGCTCCAACGTCACCAATATTTTTAGCGTAAACGGTTTTAGAGTCTGGCACAAAAGGTGGCGTCAGAATCCCTGAGGGGAATATAAGAGAGGGTTGAACATTTAAAAGGTAAGGTCAAAGGTTTACCAACGGTTTGAGCTTATGTGAGACACACCTGCATTGAGCTTCCTCCAGTTGATGTCACCAAAGAAAGGGTGTGACCTGAGCTCGTCACATGAGCCATTTTTGAAGCCGAGTCTCTTGTCCACCTCTTTGAACAGCAGACCCTCGCAGATGGAGTGGGCCTTCTCACTGAACTTCTCCGGGTAGACTACAGGATCATTCAAAATACGCTTCTTCACCACCTTGTTCTCCACCTGGAAGCGGCGTAAGGAGTACAATCAGTTGTACTGTTATGGTTCTGTAAATGTATTCACCTTCTCTCCTCTGGTCCGAAAAGGTCCCTTTGCAGCCAGAAACTCAAACAAAGTAACTCCCAGAGCAAAATAATCCACAGAGTAGTCGTATTCTTCTCCTTTGAGCAACTCCGGTGCCATGAATCCTACCGGAGAAGGAACATCATCAACACGTGGAAGTTCAGGCAAGTCAGACATATTGTATTCGAATGTTGTCAAGTGAACCTGGAGTGCCAGCGTAGCCTTTGGTTTTGAACTGATCATCAACCAGCTCCACTGCCAGACCGAGATCAGAGATACGGACATTACCTAGGAGAACAAAGTGGTAAAAAACAGTGCATGTGACATCAGTATTGTCTTATATATCTATATATATAATGAATGGTGGACCTACTGTGTTTTACTCATTCAATCCTAGCCATTTTTCAAAAGCGGTCTGTCTGGGTATTGCCCATTTTTGATGATTTTGACTGACTTCTGAAGACACATATAATATTGTGTTCTGGGACTATATGGTAGATACCAAAAGAAAGGTCAGACTCTCATATTTACTTGACGTCCTTTTCCCGTTCTTTAGTAATCAGCAGTAGAACACAGGTAAGTTTCAGCAAAATATGAGTTCTCAACAAAAAAAAAGGGAGCCTATCCCAGCTGTCTTTGGGCGAGATGTGGGGTACGAATGACTTAATAACTGATAAATACAGTCAAATTTCAGTCACCTTGGTTGTCTAGAAGCACGTTCTCTGGTTTGAGGTCTCTATAGATGATCCTTTTCTGGTGGAGATGCTCCAGGCCTTGGATGATCTGAGCAGCATAGTAGCAAGCGCGTGGCTCCTCAAAGCCCGGATTGTTTTCATCCACATTATATATGTGATACCTGATAGAAAAAACATGTGACACATAATGAAATTTCAAACTTCAAACTCAGTTAGTATACATACAGTATGTATGTATTTATTATAAATGGAACTTTAAATGTGTGGACCATCATCTGACCTCAGGTCTCCCCCATTCATTATGGTCATAACCAGACACAGCTCTGTTTTAGACTGAAAGGCGTAGGCCAAGGACACAATGAACCTGCTGTGAACTCGTGCCAGGATCCTCTTCTCCACTATCGCCCCCTGTAGAACAGACATAGACACTAGTCAACATATAGGCCTTTAACAACGCCCCCCCTAAATAAATGGCTCCTTCCCCCAAAATCAACATTTTAGAAGTGAAAACGTGTTAATTACATATAATAAAACCAGTAGCAGAGGTCATGTGGTCATTACACGGTTTTTGCAGGACTACCAGTGTGTAAAAAAGACCCACTGATGTGGCAAATGGCTAATAGCAACCCTGCTCCCTGTATGCACACTCTATACTGCTACACAAACAACCGCTTTTGCTCTATTACTTACACAAAATAAACACAGGACACTGATAAATTGTTACTTACTGCTTGCTCTTCTCATTCTTCAACACGACCGAGTAATGCTGGAAAGGCGTCAGGCTGCAGCAACAGTTTTTCGGCTAGTCTAGCGGCATACTGGCCAATGGTCACAAAACAGTCCAATGCGAAATGCCATTGACAGATTCAAATATTTTTCATTTGCTGGTAGGGAATCAGGAATTCCAACCACTTGTGCCTGACGGTGGCGTTATTAGGAATTTTAAACAAACGTAGCGTTCCCTTACACACAAAGGAAACACTTCCTGTAAGCCATTGCTTACAACGTAAACATTGCACACTCATATAAAGAAACCCAGCACACTGTGATGTCATAGAGAGCCAGTGTTACAAAAAACGCTCTGAAACCGAGCGTTCCGAGCCATCCCAAACTTCTTTCAGGGCTCACTTCCAAATACGCAAACGTCATTATCTGAAACTTTGGCATCATTTAACACGAGAATACAACATAATAACTACATTTATAGGTTACAAAAAACGTGAAAAAGGCATAATAGGTCCTCTTTAAGGGTGACGGTCTCACTTTACAATAAAGTACACAAAAATACAGTAGTTACTGAGGAATTAATGAAGGTAGGTAGATTCATTTCTCATTAACTACTGTCATTTTGTGTACCTTATTAAGTGTTACCAGAAAGAAAGCAAGGGCAAACATTTTTTCACACTACTGTACAGAGGATGAGACAAAATTACAAAGCAAAAGTAGATTTAAATATTAAGATGTTTAAATAATAATAGTAGTAACTAATACATGATGATAATACAAAATCAAAACCTCATAATATACTGTATGTTCTTTACCTCATAGCCTTTTCTCTTCTTCAGTCTTTTCTTGTTGAGCTTTTTGCAAGCGTACAATTTCCCAGTAGCCTTCATCTGACAGGCGGACACCTCCCCGAAACCCCCTTTTCCCAACACACGGAAATCCAGAAACCAGTCTTCTCCAACTGGTTGCATCTCCAGCCACTTCCACTGCAGATACCTCTTCAAATACATGCTCTCCAAGAAGAAAGTGTAGGGCATTTCCTTTAGGAAGTCCATCACATTGTCCAAAGTGTCATTGAAGAGATCATCTCCAGCATGCTGGTGATTTTCTTTGACCTTCGTGATAACATTTTCCGCCAGGAAGGGGCAAAAATACTTAGCATCCCGTTCCATGTACCGTGACAAAATCTTCTTTGCTTTCTGGACTCTGTCCTCATCCTCGGCCATGTTGTACTCCTCGATGTCCTTCCACAGGCGGCAAGGACCCTTACATTCATTGTTTGAATCTAGGAACTCCTGGAAAAGACGCTTGCCGATTGGCTGTTCCATGCAGACCTTCTGAAAGCCCACATCTAAAGTCTCCCTGAGGCCTTCACATACTGTAATATGGGGAAGCTTGAGGCGGGAGTGGTACTTCTTGTCTCGGTTGGATGCAGGGTTAGCGGTGCCGTCAAGGCTCCCGCGTGCTGAGATGTAGGCTGAGTTAGCCACCACTGTTGTCAGGCCACCGATATCCATGGTTACAGTGGATGAGGTTGTTGTGGTAAAACCTAAAGAAAAAGCAAAATTAATTCACAAATACACCAGGAAAAAGATGATGACTGTGTCTGCTGGAGCCGGACGGTGGTGCGGCTGTCTTTCCTTTCACTCATACGGGTCTGACTCATCATCTCTTCCCAAAGGTCTTTATCTAAAGGGTTTATCTTTCACTAACCTTTGTGCAGCCTGCTGGACGGGAGGGGGGGACACCAGCATAAATAAGGGGCTTCTGCTGCAAAGATGTACCCATCCATCCAATACTTACAGCACCTGTATTGCCAAAAGAGTTGGAAATGAAAATGGATGTCACAAAAGTGAGAAATAGTTATTTATTGTATGTATTACTAGCAATAACAGTAAAAAAAAAAACAAAACAGTACCCACCCTTGAAACGTAGAAGTGAACTGATCCACCTATCGATGATATAATTATATACTACCTTATTATAAGTACACCTGTATAAAATAGCTCTGTGCCACCCATCGTACCCCAACCCTTCTTTTCAGCTCTTATAAGCTGTTAAAAAAACTTTGCCATAAAAATGTTAGTCTCACACAACCTACATGTTGATCAAGCTTTATTTTAAAAAAATGTGCAATAAAGTTGTTGCAGAAGCAGGTTCATGCCAGACTTCAATTAAGAACGCTGTCTACTGCAATGCTGCTAATAGGATGCTACTTCTTAACAAATGTGCTGAGAGCAGAGTTTGAGGGTTAGCAGCTTATACTCACACTCAGTCTCTTCTACTAATCACAAGGCAGACTTTCATTGGCTTGGAGATCCTAGGAGAGCGAAGTTGTTTCCTCGAAAGATTACAACAGGTGATGATTCACATGCTAGTCAAGTATTTCAGTATAAACACGAGGCTCGAGTTTTGTGGCGCAGTACAAGGTGGTAATTTTGTCCAGCACACCACATTTGGTAATCTGGTAGACTGGGCTTCACAAAGATGGCCGTGGCAGTGCACCGGTGGAGGTGTCCACATTTTCAGCTTTGCGCAGTGAAAATTTCATGACAAATCAATGTGCTGAAGGTGCGCTGAAAGCTCGCCAGCTCCAACCTGGTCTATTCTCAGCTCAGACGGGCGCAGCGGTAAATTGGCTGACAGGCAGTCGTCACACACGTCACCAAAAGCTTTTTCAGAGTGTCAGGCACATTTCAATGCAATAAACAATCAAAGCAACCACTATTAAATATAACTATTAAGATTACACTTGGCTGTGTTTCTTTGCCACTTGCCCTGGTGGGAGGGACGGAGTGGGTGCGCTGCGCTGTTCATAAGAATTGCAAAGTGTGCTAGCCACACCCTGTTGGCACAGCACAGGGCAGGTACGCCACGCCTGGTCTACGAAGATGTTCATGCTGAAATACTTGACACTATAGTGAATAAGACAACAGAAGTGTATACATGAATTAAACATGTACTGTTACTGCTAGTTTTCAATCAGTTTAATAAATACATGACAAAAAAGTATTCCTCCCTTGTGAAGGTTATCAACAGAAATATATGAAGTTTGCACAGTTCATAAAAGCTCATTACACACAGAACAATAACATTTACACCACATAATGCCAACAAAGAGCTGAAGAGCAGGCACATGAATTTGGTACTCAGTCGTAACTAGTGCAAGAATATTTCTCCATGAACAAGAACGTGTAGCAAAGTTTGATGAGCCCAACATCAACTACAGTACATAATGAGGTTGTAGTTTTTGGTAATACAGTACTTGAATGCACCATTCCAGCTACAGTATTACAATAATAACAATGATGTTCATTTACTACACACGACAGTTTGTAGCCGAGTCTGGGGAAAAACAATGCATTCATGATGTAAGATATATATATATATATATATGAAACGGAGCGTGGAATGATCATAGGTGGTCCCTGGAAACAATATACCTGTGCAAAAAGTGATGGCAAGACACAAAAAATAAGATCAGTTAAAATGTCAAGGGATTTTTTTCACCATATTTTTTTGTACCATATTATGGCAAAATTGATGTGAGCTGGAAAAAAGACAATTACATCATGTCCTGTTTTTCCTCATTCATGAACTGCATTATCAAGTACAATACTGTCAGTCTGTGTCCTTATCAACTATCTACTGGCCAAAATGATAGGCAATAGAAATCTCCTGTAGCACTGAATAATAATAAAAAATGGAACCAAGACCTCCCTATTATTCCCAGTAGCAACATATGGGCAACTACAGGTTCTGTAGTTTAAACACCAAATTGTGTCATACAGATGATGATAAACATTTAACTTTCTGCCCTGCTTTTAAACAAATTGTGCAAATTACGCTAAATGCTGTTGGTTTTCCCACCTCTCACAAACATATAATTGTGAAACCGAGGCTGCTCATAGGCCAGCTCGTGACAACCATCTGTGCGTAGTGACTCTCCACAAGACAGGCGCCAGCAGCAGGCTGAGGGTGGTAACGCTTAGAACCAGCAGGTACACCTGAGCAGATCAACACACGTTAGAGAAAAGGACTTCTTGTATTGTTGGAATCCACATAGTCTGACTTGGTTGCAGTTCTATTCTCAGCATGATCACACACTTGCATTTTAAATATACAATATACAAAAGTGGCTTCAGCATACCCCAAGACTCCAGAGAGAATAAGCGGCATAACAAATGGAAGGATGGATGAATGGAATATACAAAAGTACTCACCACTAAGGAATGATAATCAATACAACAGATTAATCGTAGTCATGGGCTAGTGCTACAACCACACTTCTGTTATGGGGCTGCCTCTACCTCATTCTATATCCATGCTCTGCAGGCCGCTGAGTCATCCTGTGTATGCTGTATATTTTCTCCGTTTTGTGTTTTGTTGGGAAAAAAATGCTTAATTTTTTTAGAAAAAAATTATTAAAAAATAATTTTTAACAAACAATCTGCATATTTTTAGGGATCTATTGTTTTCATAATAAAAAAAAACTCTCACTATATACATTAGAATTGGACAATATCATCTTTACAGGGTACTTATTGTGCCCAGTGTTTTTTTACATACATTGTCACTGCTCATGAATAAAATGCTTAATTTGTTTAGCAAAAAATTAAAAAAAAAATTTTTTAACAAAAAATCTGCATATTTTTAGGGCTCTATCGTATTTGTAATAAAAAAAAAAACTCTCACTGTGTACATTAGAATTGGACAATATTAGCTTTACAGAGTACTTATTGTGCCCAGTGTTTTTACATACATTGTCACTGCTCAGGAATAAAATGCTTAATTTGTTTAGAAAAGAATTATTAAAAAAAAATTTTTAGCAAAAAATCTGCATATTTTTAGGGATCTATCATTTTCGTAATAAAAAAAAAAAAACACTGTGTACATTAGAATTGGACAATATCATCTTTACAGGGTACTTATTGTGCCCAGTGTGTTTTTACATACATTGTCACTGCTCATGAATAAAATGCTTAATTTGTTTAGAAAAAAAATTGTAAAAAAAAATGTTAACAAAACATGTGCATATTTTTAGGGATCTATTGTTTTCGTAATAAAAAAATACTCTCACTGTGTACATTAGAATTGGACAATATTATCTTTACCGGGTACTTATTGTGCCCAGTGTGTTTTTACATACATTGTCACTGCTCAGGAAAAACTGACCTCTCGAGAGATGATGCCTGCCCGCCGTGCACGGCTGCTAAGGACAAAGGAAAACTCGCTGACCTGCGCCAGGCCAGCTGAGACAACCCAGCGAATGTGACGAGAGCTGGGAGGTAAAATCACAGACAGCACCAACACGGCCATCATGAACTGGAAGGAGAAGAGTAATCGACATGAAGCAGAAGGTAAAACGCCTGACACCAGAGAGGAGGTAAAAAGTGTGTCACCTTCAGGATGACGAGTGTGAGTGTCAGTGCCACCAGAATGGTGAGTTCATAGAGTACAAATGTAGGGAACACATGGAGACCTGCAGCATCACATGAATATCTTTTTAGTCTCCAGGTAGCTCATCACGCTCATCAATCAAGTCATGCAAATCATCTTACCGATAGAGGCAAAGAAGATGATAGCGAGGAAGTCCTGAATGGGCTCAAAGCATCCCATAACTTCTGTAGTCACCATGTGACCCTGGGAGGACAGCAACGTTCCAGCCAGGAAACAGCCCAACTCCATGGAAATACCCAGAAACTCTGTTACCTTGACAACAAACAATAAATACACACAGAAGAAGTGTAAATAACTTACTAATAAATATAGTATTAGTACAGAACCACATCAGATCCAAGTTTACAAACGTGTACTTACCGATAGCATGAAAAAAATAAAAGCTGCTATCCCCAGCACGAGGATCTCCTTCTTGCCTTTGCTCTCAGCATGTAGTTTCTTGTAAAAAGGACCAACTACAAATGATTTGAGTAAGACACAGAGGAGCAGCACAGCAGCCAGAGACACCAGGACCTGTGCCAGGAGATACAGCACGCGGAGACTTCCAAACAGGAAGCTGCGGTGCAGAGCGGGAACTTGAAGAGCACGTCATGTTTGGGAGTCAGGGGACACATGAAGGAAAGGGGCAACTGACCTGTCTGTGTCCCCACTCTGAGCCTGGATCATAGTGGGCATGACAGCGATGAAGAGGCCGAGCTGAACGTCTTGCATCACTAAAGTCCCAAGCAGTACGCTACTGTAGTCCAGGTCACCTTAATTACAAACACAGGGACAAGATCAATTATTATTATGCTAGTGACTTATATATAAGAGTTGTTTAATACATTTCTTTGGATTTTTTAATGGCAACATTTAGATTTAGTGCACCTGTACTAAATTTAGTGCACCAATTTCCCTGAGTGAGTCTCAAAGGGATTAATAAAGTATTCTGTCTGTTAATATCACATCTAAAATATCGGTACCTATTTTACAAAAATAAAGCACTCAATTTTGAATTTTCACCTGTCAATTTAACAGCAGCTTTAATACTTAACTTACTCATTGCTAAGTTAGAATTTGCCGTGGTGCAGAACTAAGATGCAAAATCCTGAAAAATCTTTTCGGAGGCAAAAAAAATATTTATTACTGGTCTCACTTTACAATATTCATTCATTTTCTATCGCTTTTTCCTCACGAGGGTCGCGGGGGGTGCTCGAGCCTATCCCAGTTAACTTCAGGCGAGAGACGGGGGTACACCCTGGACTGGTGGCCAGCCAATCACAGGGCACATATAGACAAACAACCATTCACACTCACATTCATACCTATGGACAATTTGGAGTCGCCAATTAACCTAGCATGTTTTTGGAATGTGGGAGGAAACCGGAGTACCCGGAGAAAACCCACGCATGCACGGGGAGATCATGCAAACTCCACACAGAGATGGCCAAGGGTGGAATTGAACCCTGGTCTCCTAGCTGTGAGGTCTGCGTGCTGACTTTACAATAAGCTAAACTAAAATATAAAGTTACTGAGGAATTAATAAAGAACTAATGAGGAACCAATGACTAGGGCACATATATTTAGAGTAGTTATTGAGAAACGAATGCACATACATTTAGACTAGTTACTGAGGAACTAATGAGTAGTTATTGAGGAACTACTGAGTAGTGGTTAGGGTTCCGTAGGTTCATACCTCATTAACTACTGTAATTTTGTGTACCTTATTGTAAAGTTGTTAAAAGTTTTTTTTTTTTTAAGTTGTCTGCATGACTCTGTCGAAGACCTAATTTAAATCATTTATAGCCACACAATGGCTCTGGTAGCAAAGTGCAATATTGGTTTTGTAGGAGTTAACAGATTGGTTGTGCATTACAGTATGTAATTAATATCACAAGTCAGCATAAATACATTTGTACAGTCCGAGCTAGGATATATTTATTGTTGCCAGAGAGTTACATTGAAACAAGTGATGGATTATAGACACACTAACCTTCCTTCTCCCCTTTGCTCCCTCCTGCTAAGAAACGAGATACGAGCGGGGTGCTCGACAGGGACAAACATGTGGAAATGAAGACTGTCTGGGTGGGTCGGATGCGCAGCACTTGTCCCCATAATAAGCCACTAACAACCATGAGCAGACACAAGTAGCAGGAACTTTGCACCGATGTCTTCCATACCTACACACAACACACTTGTATTGTACATGTACATCAAGATCTAAAGCTAAGCTCTAAAGTCAAACTCTGTTTACCTTCCTAAGGCGATCAGGTGAAAACTCCAGTCCCACAACAAAGAGTGTAAAGAATACTCCCAGCTCTCCCAGAGTCTCCACTTGGACCATAGACTGAAGTACAGACAACCACACATAAAGCGAAAGGTAAAAGGTACATGATGAGCTGAAAACTCACACACTTTGATGCTGTTGAGGCCAGACGGTCCAAGCAGGACACCACAGATGATGTATCCAAACATGGGAGGAAGACCTACCAGAGTGCACACCCAACCACAAGGCAGTGACAACATCACCACTGACACCAAATCCTAAAAATACACATTAAAAGAATGACACATTTACAGTGGATCCCCCACATATTCATGATTCAGCATCTATGAACCTGAAACGTCACAGAATTTTTATTTTAAACATTTTGTTTGTGAAAACCTGCTACTTTATGCTTATACTCGCCATAATTAGGCAGTGTATTGGAAGACAACCCATCAGCCATGTTTTTATAGTTTTACACATGCTTATTTTAGTTTTTATTAATGTACTTATATATATTTCACTATTATTTTTGTTTTTTTATGTTGTTTATGTTTTATGTTTATTTCTATATATACTTTCTATATTCCTTATCCCATATATCCAGTGTTTCCTCAGTGGGGGCTCTCTGCGCTGGGGGCTCTCCTCGGTTGGGGACTGGGGTGTCTTCTCTCGTGGGGCTTACCGACTGGGGTGGCTGGGAGCTCTGCGGCGGTGCCCCACTGCAGCGCTGCGGGTCCCCTGCCTAACTGTTGTGTGGTGGCCCCCCTAAGTTGCGGCATCATGGGCCTGGGCTGTGGGCAGCCCCCAGCGCAGATGGCAGCGCTTCCTGAACTGGTTCCTCTGTACTCAGGCAAACAAACTTCTTGTGTGTGTGTTTGTGTGTGAGTGTGTGTGTGTATATGTGTCTTGTTGTTGTCTTTCTCTTTTTAAACATGTAAAGCACTTTGTGCTACATTCTATGCATGAAAAGTGCTCTACAAATAAAGTTTGATTGATTGATCACATTTGGCCTCTATTGTGGTCAAGCTTGAATTGCACAGAAAGTAGTCAGGGGCAAACCTCAACCAATGCTGTTCTTTATGCATTATATTAACTTTATGCATTAATGCATTCTATGCATTACTAGCAGAAGTCACATCACTGACTCCCTCTTGGGTAACCTCCTGTTAGAAATGTGTGTGTGCTTCCCAGTATGCGCTGAGGGTTATACACGAGTTATATTAATATTAGTATATTAGTATGCATGTATTTCTACACCGGTATAGTCTGTGTGGTGCAATTCCATTGTGTGTTCCACCTGTGTTATCTGTGGTTGCACCGTGAGTTGAGTAAGAGAGGCCTTCCCTCTTGATGACCTCCTGTCGGTTTGTGTTGTGTGAGTGTAGGTATAAATGTCTAGCTAATGTCTAGCTAATTCATAGCAAATAAACCAGAGGAGCACAATGAACAGACCTTGATGAAGTGATGGTCTGCTCTTGGCATGGTGGAGTCCCTGGGTTTGGTCAGCACATACTGGTTGTTCTGCGAGTCAATGAGCATGCTCAGTCCCAGGTCGCCTTCCACTTCGCTCTCACTGGACTTGTTCTTCCTCTTGCTTCCATTATCCTCATCATCCTCAACTCTCAGCACCGCCTCTATGTTCACTCCTTGCATCTACACAGCAAATCAGGGGATGGAGGCAAGAATTACAATTACGTTTAACTTAAAATTTAACTTTCAAAACTTTTCAAACAACCTGCTTGTTGTTATCAAAAGCATGCTCTTCAATCTCTTCTTCTAGCCGGTCTGCTGCCTTCTTGACATCCTCCAGGATCCCGTCTACCATTGACAGAGTTTTATTCTGAGCAAGCACGCTCTTTACAGCCTCCTGTTGGTGCTTCTCTGCTGCCACCAGTTCAACATACTCCTGCTCCTCCTGGATGTTAGAACATGGAACAAAGTCAGCCAAAACTGACAAGGCAACAAGAAATGAGATGACTTTGTTAGCTATTAGGGGTGTAACAATTCAATCAATAACATTATATGAAATGGTTTGGAGTTGATTAAAGAACGGTATTTGGCTAAAAAAATTTCGACACAAAAAATTAACTTGTATGAAATAAATGCATGGATACTGATAGACAATGCAAGTGAATTTTATACTTGGAAGACAATCACTTCTCTGCACACTTTGCAATTGATGCTACGGTGCTTTGAACAGGTGAATAATTTCAGAACAAACATGATGGTAAAAGGCGGTACACCCTGGACAGGTCGGCAGCCAATCACAGGGCACATATAGACAAACAACCATTCACACTCACATTCATACCTATGGACAATTTGGAGTCACCAATTAACCTAGCATGTTTTTAGAATGTGGGAGGGAACCAAAGTACCCGGAGAAAACCCAAGCACGGACAGGGAGAACATGCAAACTCCACACAGGGATGCCCAAGCGGAGGTTCGAACCCAGATCTTCCCAATCACTTGACTGTGTATGGCCAATATGCTAACCACACGCCCACCGTGCGGCCCTGTACTGTAAGCCGATACATAAATTAATCTTTTCACCCCCCCCCCCCCCCCCCCCACTTGCTAAATTGCAATTCATGACAATGAACTGACATGACACATCACCTGTATAGCTGCAGCCCTAAGCACCTCCAACCTCTGTCTGCTGCTCTGCTTCATGTTCACCACATCCTTGTAGTCTCCCTGCAGCACCCTCTGCAAGCTTTGCACAGCCTGGAATACCATGTGCTCGCTCTCATTCAGCTCCTTCTGGAAAACCTCCATTTTGTGAACCTGAAGGCAGACTGAGAGGTTAAACATTTGACAAAAAATATATATATTTATAAGTAAAGATTGTTTTTCGCTGACAGGAGGGTAACAAGACACAAAATGATAGCATCATGATCCAGGCAGTGAACATACTGTACTTCCTACCTGGAAGTTCCGCTCCTTTTCTGAAAGGGTCCTGTCTTTCCTAACAGCAGCCGCAGCAGCAGACAGCTTCTTAACGACCACGTCTTTTCGGTATTGCAGGCTTGCCAGCCACTTGCAGTTGCTAGCCAACCAGCTGTGGCCATGTGTGGCACCACTTCTGCGATTCCGCTTGATGACATGCTGGACCACCTTGTCTGGTTGTCTCACAGCAGAGACCACAACCAGGCCAAGGCACAGCAGTAAACATAGAGCCTGCATCCAAAGCACCTATTCACTCTTGACTGGAGTGTGCGGACTGAGAGAGAGCAAAAAGCCTGGAAATGGGGTGATAGAAAACAAGCACGTTATGCGAATGAAGCTTTGCAGATAACAACATACTGTTAAGAGGTACTTTTACATAGTTGTCACAGGAATTTGAAAAACACATATGAAGGAGACCAAAAGCAACAATGTTTAAACAAACCTGAAACTATCCACCCTACAACATGATCTTAAAATTCACTAGTGTACATGAATACAGTTTCATAGGTCATAGTCATAGGTTTAAAAGCAAGTATGTACTAGAGGTCAATATACCTGTACTTTAGTACAACTGAAGCATTGTCTTTTTATATTTAGGCAAGGTGTGGTTACTGCTGGTCAGTTTAAACAACAGCTGTGCAAACTGCTGCTGCTGGCTCTGAATGCCTAATAACACCTTGGTGACTTGCTAGGTGCAATTGACTTGACTGGGCATGTCAAGTGATTGAATTCCATTAGATAACCTAAATTTGAGTTGAATGTTTTAAACAGGTAAACTGTCCAACAATGCAATCCTGTCCACACACACAATCCTTCACCAGTCGAATATATTGAATGTTTTCAACTCACGCCCAAGTTGCTTCACACCTTTGTGAGCATAAGTCAAGGTGAGTAATGTTAACTTTCCAAAGCGCTGCTTTATCCTTCCTCCAGTGACTGGACTGCTGCTGGAGGTCAATAGCACCACTGTTCACATCCCGGCTGCTGTAGGGAAATGTGAAGATTTCACAGTCTGTAAAGAAATCTTGCCAAAGGTCTAATTTCACATTTGGAGGACAAATAGTTATAGCCACAACTATGTTCTTGTTTTGTTTGGTCGTTATAGACTACTTTAAAACGTAAACTTTTCAAATAAATATCATTTATAATGAGTGTTATGATAATAATAATAGATGAGAGATAGAATAAATCCAAACATCATACCATCATGAAAAGGTGAACCGGCGCCACTACAGAAGGAAAGAATCCATTTTGATTAACGTCCGGTGTAAACACATGAGTAAGACAACGGCTACCTGTGAAATATCTGCTCTATGCTTGCCACCGACTGTACGACTGAAGAAGCCGGGGACAATCAGCCTGTTGTACGGAGCCCATGGCCGCCCCCTCCTGTTGGGTCTTACCAAGTAGCTCAATGAAGCCAGCCTTCTGAATGAAGCCTTCGACGCACTCACTCGGTCACCAACTTTCGCCTTTACTTTCATTCGCCAGCCAAAAGGAATAACTGTTGTAGCAACGAAAAGCCTGTCCGGGTAGGTACAAATATACAGTTGACATATTTATTTTTACTAGTTGGACCAGTTGAAGTTGAACCTGCTCTCTGGAGCTAGCCCAATTGACGTACGTACACTTAAGGAATGCGCCGCTATAGCTAACGCCTTAGTCTCCTATAGCTAACGACTTAATCTCCGTCTGTGTAAACAACCTTTTAAACAAATAATACGTCACCAATATAAGACTTTGAGGCGAAATCAAGCAAACTGAATTATGCCGCGCACTTTAACTTCATCCATCAAATTTTACTTCCGAAACATTTGTGTTGCTTCGATATGGGAGTTGTAGTTTTCTTTATCTCCCGGTTCAAGTCAAGTGCCCGAAGCTAATGCATCCGCCCTGTGTATAATAGTTGTTAAACACTGTTCACCTTGAGAGGCATTATCTATTGTCAAAGCCTAGCTAAAATATGTAATTTAAGTGTCCTGTTTTCTAACCAAGGTTTTAGTGGGAGTTCTATTATTAGCGACAACTGCTCAGTGTGTGTCCCTCACAAGCAATATTATATAAATAGATTAACATTGTTTCGTGGTAAGTTGTCGGTGAATAGCTCAGATTCTTACAAAAAAAGCGACATCAAGTCACACGGGCGGTGCAGCCCTCCTGACTACAGTTCCCATGAATCAACAGCCCAGCACAGTAGCGCAATACTTATGGCGCATGCTCAGCAGAGCTAACTAGATATGTTGGCCAAAACAGCGGGTGATAAAATGGTAGGTACAATTCAAAACGAGATACCAGAACAAGTCATTAAAAATGCTAATTATGTTACTGCCTGTCATTTATAATTCGTGGATACAGCTAGAGTGTAGATTGTAGTGTCCTCAGCCTAGTGTCGCATTGTTAATGTGATGGGATATGGAATTATGATGGAAAGAGAAGGTCAGTGGTTGGTATATTTGGAAGCCGTACGACAGCACTTGTGGCACGTACCTTTCCCTTTTTGGTAGCTGGTGACCCCCCCGCCCTCATGTCGCTGCACCCGGTCAGGAGACCACTCGAAGGATCTGGGATTACTGTGCCATCCAAACACCTCGTCACGGTCAATGCGCCGTTCGATCCTCGGGTGGGTCAGGTCGGCAGTTCTGCAATGCTTGCAATGGATGACCTTCTGGGTTAATTTGACATTGTGTTGACGTTTTGTTAACACATCTGACCTCTGATCTGCACACACGAAGGTGGTATTACAGCGAAGCGCATGTGTAATCTATATGTTCAAAATTTTAGGCTTTGTGTTTGTGATGCACTTTACTACACATTAAAATCTGCATTCAAATGTGCAATCATGGTGAACTCCTCTGCATTTACCTGCGGTCCTGTGTGTGGATTTTTGTTGCAGCACAAGTTGAAGTCATCACAGAGAGACAAAGTACGGCAGTTCATGTCCTTCACGCAGGCGGGGGAGAGAACAGCCGTGTACTGCCTGACACAGAATGACTGGAAACTAGAGGTTGCCACGGACAACTTCTTCCAGAATCCAGACCTTTACTATAAAGAATCCATGAAAAATTCAGTCGACCGTAAGAAGCTGGAGCAGCTCTACAACAGATATAAAGGTGAGTGTTCAGAGTTAGCGACAAGCTTTTTTACACTTGTTTGATTCCTGTTATCCTCCATTTTTGCAGACCCACAGGATGACAATAAGATCGGCATAGATGGGATCCAGCAGTTCTGTGATGACTTGACCCTGGACCCGGCAAGCATGAGCATACTGGTGGTGGCATGGAAGTTTAGAGCAGCTACACAATGTGAGTTCAGCAAGAAAGAGTTCCTGGATGGCATGGCGGACCTTGGGTGAGCATTAGTACAATTTTCAAATCTGAACGTTAACAATGTTATGCATTTTGCTTTACATGAAATGCAATAGAAATTTCACAGCAAAAATGTATTAGACGTTTGGTATAGCTTAAAATAGGGGTCTCAAACTCAATTTACCTGGGGGCCACTGGAGCTAGGGTCTGGGCGAGGCTGGGCGGCATCAGGTTTTCCCAAAAAAAAACAAAAAACGCATTTATTAAAAACAGAAAAATGAATAAACTTTGCTTTGGTTCCGATTTTCTACAAGAAAAGCTCTGATAAAACATTCCACTGTTCTCAAATATCTTAATTTTTATTTTTCTATACAAAATAAGATGAAAAATAAACAAATCAAGAATAAAGAAAATCAATCAATCAGTAATAAATAAATAAATATAATAATAAAACGGCAAATAATAAAAACTTAAGAAACCACATATGGGTAGCAGGTGGTTAGCATTATTAGAGCCCTGTAGACATGACAAAAGACGACTATAGTCACATTTATACTCTTTTTATTTACAACATATTGCGCAACTGCAGGGTCTTGTGACACATGCTAACTCGCAAACTAGAGAGCTCGCGACCTAAACTGTAGGCTCCAAGTTCTTTCCTTTAAACTTAAAAAGCCAAAAACTTACCACTTCCACACGGATAGCGAGGATAACTATTAACAGTTATTTAACCTTTAACATGAACATTAATCAAACATAATAATTTTTTCTGGGTACATGATACCATACAGCATCCATATCAAACTTGTGCGGGCCGTACTAACATTAAACTTTCATATCAAGGTGGGGGCCTCAAACTAGTGTCCTGCGGGCCACATTTGGCCCGCGGGCCGCGTGTTTGAGACCCCTGGCTTAAAATCATTTGATTCCAATGTCTAATATGTCTCCTAGCTGTGACAGCCCCGACAAACTGAAGGCCATCCTTCCCAGACTAGAGCAAGAGCTGAAAGACACAGGGAAGTTTAAGGACTTCTACCAGTTTACCTTTAATTTTGCTAAGAATCCTGGACAGAAAGGTTTAGGTAAGCACTGTTTCAATTACTTTTAAACTTTTTCACATCCTCTTGTTTTTATGATGGTGGTGTATTTACTCACTAATTTTCTCCATTTCTCTTCATGTACTTGTATTAGAGTTAGAGATGGCTGTGGCTTACTGGAATTTAGTTCTCAGGGGCCGCTTCAAGTTTTTGGATCTCTGGAACCGGTTCCTGACAGTGAGTGGTGAAAGTTGTCATACTGTAAAAAATGAAATCAAAGCAAGATTAGATATCTGAAATCAAGGAAAAAAAAGTTCTTATCGAACAAGTTATTTTTTTTTAGGGCTGTCAAAAATGGCGTGTTAATGGCAGTCACTAATTAAATTACATAGAATTTTTTTAAATGCAACTAACACATGTGCACATGTCGGCACATTAGTGTTCCTACACAGAGTCTGATACTCTTTTATAACTTTATTCTGACTTGAACAGCAGTGCAATTCAAACACAATATACAGTATGTATCTGCAACTCACAAACACGTACTTAATCCTGTTTGGAACGATACTTGTTTGTTGTCACTAGACAACAGCAAGGTGCATTCAGGGGCACGCCGAACATCACAACATCATTATTATGCATTATTATGCCCCTCCATTTCACATCAAATGCAATAATTGATATTTGTTTTCAAAAAAAAAATCAAAAATTCTTCTTTTTGTGTGTGTGGTCTAAATAAACATAAATAGAATAGAGTGGATATTCTTATCACTCACTTAACTCCTAATCCAAAAGTAATGTGCGTGTGTGTTATGTGGGATGTGGCTTGTGTTGTCTGAACAGAAAAAGGGCGGAATAAAAACATTCCAGAGGTCGTGTCCCTATGTAGTCCACAACCAAAGCCGACAATGTTTAATGTTTACTAATAGATGATGATGATAATTAACAAAACACTACTGCATATCTGACCTTGATTTCAGATACAGTGAAGAAAATAAGTATTTGAACACCCTGCTATTTTGCTATTTCTCCCACTTAGAAATCATGGAGGGGTCTGAAATTTTCATCGTAGGTGCATGTCCACTGTGAGAGAGATAAACTAAAAAGAAAAATCCAGAAATCACAATGCATGATTTTTTAACAATTTATTTGTGTGATACAGCTGCTAATAAGTATTTGAACACCTGAGAAAATGAATGTTAATATTTGGTACAGTAGCCTTTGTTTGCTATTACAGAGGTCAAACGTTTCCTGTAGTTTTTCACCAGGTTTGCACACACTGCAGGAGGGATCTTGGCCCACTCCTCCACACAGATCTTCTCTAGATCAGTCAGGTTTCTGGGCTGTCGCTGAGAAACACGGAGTTTGAGCTCCCTCCAAAGATTTTCGATTGGGTTCAGGTCTGGAGACTGGCTGGGCCATGCTAGAACCTTGATATGCTTCTTACGGAGCCACTCCTTGGTTTTCCTGGCTGTGTGCTTCGGGTCGTTGTCGTGTTGGAAGACCCAGCCACGACCCATCTTCAATGCTCTGACAGAGGGAAGGAGGTTGTTCCCCAAAATCTCACAATACACGGCCCCAGTCATCCTCTCTTTAATGCAGTGCACTCGTCCTGTCCCATGTGCAGAAAAACACCCCCAAAGCATGATGCTACCACCCCCATGCTTCACAGTAGGGATGGTGTTCTTCGGATTGTACTCTTCATTCTTCTTCCTCCAAACACGCTTATTGGAATTATGACCAAAAAGTTCTATTTTGGTCTCATCTGACCATAAAACTTTCTCCCATGACTCCTCTGTATCATCCAAATGGTCATATGCAAACTTAAGACGGGCCTTGACATGTGCTGGTTTAAGCAGGGGAACCTTTCGTGCCATGCATGATTTCACATCATGACGTCTTAGTGTATTACCTACAGTAACCTTGGAAACGGTGGTCCCAGCTCTTTTCAGGTCATTGACCAAGTCCTGTCGTGTAGTTCTGGGCTGATTCCTCACCTTTCTTAGAATCATTGAGACCCCACGAGGTGATATCTTGCATGGGGCTCCACTCCGATTGAGATTGACCGTCATGTTTAGCTTCTTCCATTTTCTAATGATAGCTCCAACAGTGGACCTTTTTTCACCAAGCTGCTTGGTAATTGCTCCGTAGCCCTTTCCAGCCTTGTGGAGGTGTACAATTTTGTCTCTGGTGTCTTTGGACAGCTCTTTGGTCTTCGCCATGTTACAAGTTAAAGTCTTACTGATTGTATGGGGTGGACAGGTGTCTTTATGCAGCTAACGACCTCAAACAGGTGCATCTGATTCAGGATGATACATGGAGTGCAGGTGGACTTCTAATGGGCAGACTAACAGGTCTTTCAGGGTCAGAATTCTAGATGATACACAGGTGTTCAAATACTTATTTGCAGCTGTATCACACAAATAAATTGTTAAAAAATCATGCATTGTGATTTCTGGATTTTTCTTTTTAGTTTATCTCTCTCACAGTGGACATGCACCTACGATGAAAATTTCAGACCCCTCCATGATTTCTAAGTGGGAGAAATAGCAAAATAGCAGGGTGTTCAAATACTTATTTTCTTCACTGTATCTAATATGCTTGGAGTTCAGCTTCAGTCACACAATTAACAGTATGTTGTTACAAATGGTGTAATGAACCCATTTCTGTCTGGTTACTGTGCATTCAGGAACATCACAAGCGTTCAATCCCCAAAGACACATGGAACCTTCTTCTAGACTTTGGAAATATGATAGCAGATGACATGTCAAACTATGATGAAGAGGGTGAGTGGATGAATTAGTGATATTTATGTAGCATGCACAATGACTGTCTGACTATGTACAGTATACTCTACCTGTAATGTTGTATTGTATCCATGGGGTAAATGATTTACAGCAGGGGTCTCAAACTCAATTTACTTGGGGGCCACTGGAGCTAGGGTTTGGGCGAGACTGAGCCGCATCAGATTTTCCAAAAAAAAAACAAAAAACGCATTTATTAAAAACAGAAAAATGAATAAACTTTGCTTTGTTTTCGATTTTCTACAAGAAAAGCTCTGATAAAACATTCCACTGTTCTCAAATATCTTAATTTTTATTTTTCTATACAAAATAAGATGAAAAATAAACAAATCAAGAATAAAGAAAATCAATCAATCAGTAATAAATAAATAAATATAATAATAAAACGGCAAATAATAAAAACTTAAGAAACCACATATGGGTAGCAGGTGGTTAGCATTATTAGAGCCCTGTAGACATGACAAAAGACGACTATAGTCACATTTATACTGTTTTTATTTACAACATATTGCGCAACTGCAGGGTCTTGTGACACATGCTAACTCGCAAACTAGAGAGCTAGCTACCTAAACGGTAGCCTTCAAGTTATTTCCTTTAAACTTAAATAGCCCAAAACTTACCACTTCCACACAGATAGGGAGGATAACTATTCACAGTTATTTAACCTTTAACATGAACATTAATCAAACGTAATAATTTTTTCTGGGTACATGATACCATACAGAATCCATATCAAACTTGCGCGGGCCGCACAAACATTAAACTTTCACATTTTGGCCCGCGGGCCGCATGTTTGAAACCCCACTTTTATCAATCAAACCTTCAAATGCATCCTTAGGTGAGAAGTAGCTCATGTGTTTTTCCTCTATCCTCAGGAGCATGGCCTGTTCTCATAGATGACTTTGTGGAGTTTGCACGGCCAATTGTGATGGGAGGAAAAAGTGGCATGACATAGTGTTGGACGATCATGCCGTAACTGGACTTGACTACTCTCCTAGTTTTTTCTTTTTTTTTGTGAATGAGGATTTTTTATACAAATAAGCCAAAAAGAGAGACTTCCATGTTAATTTTGTCCACAGAGTTGTCGAATGGTCCGCCTGCATAAAATGCCCGGTGGTACAAAGATGACGCTGGACAGATGTTTTTATGTCAACTTCAAGTGGACTTCGGAAATGATGATTACTTTGTGATGATTGGTACGTCATCCTGCCATGGACTTGGCCCACTGACTGGATTCGTTTTGCACAAGGAGAGGGGACATTCAGAGTGATCTTTTGGTGCAGCAGCAGTTTGTGTCTTCCTGTCACTGAATGGAAAAAGTACGTTGAATCATGCATGTTTTTGTGCAATGAAGCGGTGCCATTTGGCGTTAGCTCTCTTGAAAACGAGAGAGAGAGCTGTACACTTGGTTTTCATAGTTATGAGAGTTCTGGGTTTGGTTCATGCAGAATCTTTTTATTCGCTTTTATAATGAAAAGAAATTGATTAAATGTGGAATCAGTTAAAATCCCAAATTCAATATTTTATACTCGAAACTGACAGTCGGACAGGGAAATTTTGAGGCATTTTGAGGTCAACACCAGCAAAAGTACAGTAAAATACTGTACGTAATCATAATAGTTCCTCAATACTTCCGAGATTTAAAATTGTTGTTATTATTTTTTTAAATGCAGCTGCCTTTTTTTGGATACGTTCTGCAGTGTGTCACCTGGAGTGTACAACAAGGCACTGATAGATACAGTTTCTTGGCTAATGATTACAGTACAAACTGCACTGATTTACACTTTTCTGTTATTTGTTTTGCTTTTATCACACTGTAAGCTGCTACATTTTATGTTGGTGTCAGTATCAGTATTTTAAATGTATTGAGTTCAAACTCTTTCAGCATTTAGTTTGACACTATATCAGATACAGGAAAGGTCACTCTATATTTATGCTGCCGTACATCTCAGTACAGTACATCTCAGCTGGCCCCCCCCCATATGTACATCTGACAAGGTCACCCACCCAAAGTTTGGCTTGTCTGACTGCAATACATAGCAATGCTGTCTTCACAAATGTATGTCAACTTCTAAAGATCCTTTAATCTTATATCCACAGCGAGTGAGGCCCATGATTTACAGCACAATACAGGGTGGTTTGCTTTTGTTACATCACAGCCTCGTTAACACACTTGCCCAATTATGCAGATGGTGTGAAACCTATACACATATATAACTGATTGCTATTGGTCTAATTGCATGACATGTTGTTCTGGAGCAGGGAATTGTGACGCCCTAAAGAAAGGCAAAATGTTACAAACTGGTTCTAGTCGTCCTACCAGTTCATCCAAGGCAATGAAGTAAGCATTATCAAAAGTCTAGGTTTGTCCCAAAGGTGTAATTGTCAATAAAGCATGTGTCAAATGGATGTTTTAAGTGGTGGTTAGTCCAGACAAGGCGGCACGGCGGTCGAGTGGTTAGCACGCAGACCTCACAACGAGGAGACCAGGATTCAATTCCACCCTCAGAGTTTGCATGTTCTCCCCGTGCATGCGTGGGTTTTCTCCGGGTACTCCGGTTTCCTCCCACATTCCAAAAACATGCTAGGTTAATTGGTGACTCCAAATTGTCCATAGGTATGAATGTGAGTGTGAATGGTTGTTTGTCTATATGTGCCCTGTGATTGGCTGGCGACCAGTCCAGGGTGTACCCCGCGACCCTCGTGAGGAAAAGCGATAGAAAATGAATGAATGAATAGTCCAGACAAGGACCAATCGGAGTTTCAATGAGCGGACAGGATGCTAATCAATGTGCTATATTTGCCGTGTCAAGATTTTCCTGAGCTATCTAACATTTCTAATAAAAAATTTAGTGATATATAGAAAAAAGCAGCAGCAACTCCGGTGCGTGAGTAAATATATCAGGTAAGTCATCACACTACCACCGTATTTTACTGTTGGTATGAAAGCAATGTTACTTCTACACCAGATGTAATGGGTCACACACATTCCAAAAAGTTAAAATTTTGTCTCGTCAGACCACAGAGCATTTTTCCAACGGTATTGGAGATCAACAAGATTTTTTCTGGTGAAGTTGAGACAAGCCATCTTGGAACTCTGGGCTGTTTTTCCTAGTGACTTTAACTGAGGCAAGTGAGGCCTGCAGTTCTTTGAATGTTGTTGTGGGGTCTTTTGTGACTTCTTTGACAAGTCGCTGCACTCTTCGGGGTAATTTTGAATGGCTGGCCACTCCTGGGAAGGTTTCAGCGCTGTTCCATGTTTTTGCCATTTGTGGATAATGGCTTTCACTGTGGTTTGCTGGAGCCCCAAAGCTTTGGGAATGGCTTTATAACCTTTTTGAGATTGATAGATCTCAATTAATCTCAGCTAAGTTATGTTTTAACAAGATGGCAATCACTTTTTCCACACAGTACCATTTTTCCCGCCTCCCTTAATAATAAAAATGTTTCATTTAAAAACTGCATTTTGTGTTCAGTTGTGTTGTCATTAACTGATATTGAAATTTGTTTGATGATCTGAAACATTTAAGTGTGACAATCGTGCAAAAAATTAATTAGATAGATAGTACTAAGAAGTTATACACGTATATTAAAAGTTGTGTCTTATCGATTAAAACATTACAAATTTTTCCATTTTTGCTGGTATTTTTTAAATTTATTTAAATTGTATTTGTAATTATTTAAACTTTCTTCTCCTAGTTTGTATAAAAAAAACAACAATACGGAACACAAATGGTCCCCAAGCCCCACTTTGGATATCCGTGCAGTATATTAATTCAGCACCTCATATATGTAAACTTGTTATAGTTTCCCAAAATGATTCACTTTGTATTTAAAAAGACATGTAAAACATTTAAAGACGATGATACACATTGTGTGTGCGTGTGTTTACTTAGCAACAGTTGACTCTTTTCAGGTTGCATTCCTATTTTATGTCATCATCATTGTGGTCATAAGCGTTTCTGGTAATGCTTTGTCTCCTGTTACTTCAGACTATGTTTGGGCCGACATTCACAGCAATGGCAGGGATAACAAGGGCACATGGATAAAACGCTTTATCTAAGGGTGTCAAATAAAGGTTTAGAGCACTTTGCTGGACTTAAAAGAAAAAAATTGGGTCTCGGGTGAACTACAGAGTAGACATCTTGGATGTGCAGATATGTTGCAATGGGTGGGTTAATGTGTTTGAAATAATCAAAGATTAGAGAATTAATATTCACTAAAGTGGTTGGAATGAAAAAGTGGGGGCATCAATTAGGTTGGTTGGGGCGGGGTAGAATATCAACAATGTCCAGCACCAGCTGACGAGCAGCACATTAGCATCTTTGACAGCACGCCCGGCCCACCATCACCACCCCAAACCGAGCCATCAGGCTTTTAGGCTATGGAGCCAAGGGGATTGCCTTTTTAGGAGACACGGGATTCCAGCTCAACATACTCCAGCCCGGCATAAAGAAGCCATGGAAGATAACACTGACACTTTGATGTGAGTGGCTACCTTTGATAGAGATTAGAAAGCTGGTAAAGAAACAACGGCCGCTGGAGAATATTTGTCAGGAAATGCCGATAATCTCTACTCAATTGTTTTTTAACTGCGTGGTTTAGGTGGTTGAAAAGCTCTTTGGTGGAAGAAGTTCTTGCAAATAACTGCTTAAGACTAGGAACATGGAGAAATTCAAGGCTGGTATGGTCCTGGGCGGTGTTGGAGATGCCTTGGGCTTCAGAAAAGGCCGTTGGGAAAGTTGCACATCAGGCAGAAAGATCCAGGAGGAACTGGCATCCTTGGGCGGTCTGGGAGCTCTAAAACTGGACCCAGATAACTGGCCGCTGAGTGATGCAACATTGATGCACATAACCACAGCTGAGGCACTTATAACAGGTAAGTTCAGCATCCATCTTGGGCAAGGTTACCATGTAAGGACACTTTTATACAGTGCTGAATTCCTCATATAGGCTTGAATATGTAAACCAAGGGTGGGCAAACTACAGCCCGGAGGCCACATGCGGCGCACCAATAGTTTGAATCCAGTTCGCCAGTTGCTTTTAAGTATTTCGACTTTTAACATACCAGCTGGCAACATGACTTTCAAGTCAGATGTCTTATTCAGTAAAAAAAACAACATAAAATTAAATTAAATTAAGTTTGATGTGGCCTTATGTTTAAAGTGCTCCTGAAAAAAAGGGAAATGAGAACATCCAGCTGATAGTATGACATAAAATTAGACAAATTGCCAAACCTTAAACTGTATTAAAGCGAACAAATGTAACAGTTACTGATTGTAAAAGTACCAGATGGAGGGGTAGGATTTAATAAGCTTTGCTTCTTCCTACTCCTTTTGGACATGTGGAACTGTGAACTGATTATGGGATGCACTCAATTGTAATCTGATGCTTGTTCAAATGAAATAAACCATTAACATTACCATTACCATTACTTCAGTACATGACAAAAATATAATTAAAAAAAAAAAGTTTTTTTAAACTTAAACTATATTAGGAAAGCAGGAAGTGAACAAATGTAACAGTTACTGATTGTAAAAGTACCAGATGGAGGGGTAGGATTTAATAAGCTTTGCTTCTTCCTACTCCTTTTGGACATGTGGAACTGTGAACTGATTATGGGATGCATTCAATTGTAATCTGATGCATGTTCAAACGAAATAAAACCATTACCATTACCATTACCGTTACCATTACCAAATAATTCAAGGCGGACTGTTAGAATTATAAGCGTAAAATTGTGTGTGTTAAATATATGTTCTGGCCTCCCACACAATTTTGTTAACCCAACCCATGAGTCAAAACATTTTTGATGTAAACGATTGCACAATATATCTGAATGGAAAGCGTGCACCATTCTTGTACCCCGTCAACAAAACCAAAATCCAAGTACAGACCGTCATATGTGTATGCCCTCACTCAAATGCCATGTTAAGCCCCCCCAAAGGACAGCAATGCATTACCGGGACAGAGATGTTCAAAATAGTATACGAAAGCTTAGCTCTCATTCAACAATAGCTGCTCACTGCTGGTGACATATTTCAGTGCAGACACAATTAAAGCCAAAGACAGGGTGCAGTAATATGGTGATGACATTTTTGGAGATTAGGTATCCCTATTTAGCCACATCCTAAAATCCACACATGCACTTGTATGCAAACAGGCAAAGCAGCCACACTGACAGATTAGACTTTGAATCTTCTGACCAGAAATAAAGCAGTTTGTTCTTCAGGGGAGGATTGGAGGATTTAACCTTTAATAAGCGGTAAAAGAAGGTTTTTCTTAATGGTTGTGCTCTTGGATCCCAGCTGACACCTCAGTGTGCGTGTTTGTGACTCCACTTGCTTGAGGCATGCTGGTTCTAATCTGTAGTGTTGCAGGCTGAGGTTAAACTTAGCTCATTGCAGAAACACACGTCTCCTTTTGCCTGCCAATCATGACTGACTCAGAGTCACTTCATGTTTGTGTGTTCATGCAGATTACTGGTGTCTGGAAGACCTGTACCGTGAGCTGGTGCGTCTCTACGTTGAAGCCATGGTGTCCCTCCAGGGAAGAAGCCCTGATCCGGCAACAGTTGAAGGCTGTGTTCACCTTAAACCGCATAATTTTCTCCTTGCCTGGCATACACCCTTCAATGAAAAAGGTTATTGAATAGAAACCGAATAAAACAAGTTTTATTTATTAAAGTATGCATATACATGTGCCTGGTCAGGGTCTGGATTTGGTGCAGCTGCTAAGGCAATGTGTGTGGGTATGAGATACTGGCAACCTGAGAGACAAGAGAGTCTAGTGGAGGTCAGCATTGAGACCGGAAGGATGATCCATAATCATCCCACAGGTGATACTACTTAAACATAAACATGATTTTTATGAGTCATGATAACTCTAAATTGCAGATTATGTTCAAGCTATAAGTATTATGTTTTAGACCTGACTACTGAGTTGGATATGACACAGACAGACAATCTCTTTCCTGCAGGCTTTCTGGGTTCCCTGACAACAGCGCTGTTTGCTTCTTATGCAATCCAAGGAAAACCTCTTGGAACTTGGGGCCGTGAGCTCATGAAAGTAATCCCTCGAGCTGAGGAGTACTGCAGGAAAACCATAAGACAAATGGCAGGTAACACTAGGTTTCTGGTCATGTTTCAAAACAGATACCGTAATACCATAATGACCTTAGGATATTTTATTTTTTTGTGTGTTGAAAAAAAGTCACTTCCTCACTGTGCCAGATTAGTAAATGCCGTATTTTCCGGACTATAAGTCGCTCCGGAGTATAAGTCGCACAAGGCCAAAAATGCATAATTAGGTAGAAAAAAACGTACATAATTCGCACTGAGTATAAATCGCATTTTTTGCAGGTAATTTATTTTACAAACTACTTGACCAAAACAGACATTACGGCCTCTTGGAAGGCAGGTTCTAATAATAAAAGAACAGAGAACCGGCTGAATAGGTGTAAGATATGCTAACACAATGGTTATTCATCTACATAAAAAATAAACATGAACAGAAAAGGTGTCCAGTGTTTATGTAACATAAACATTTTTTTTCCATTCATAAGTCACTCTGTAGTATAAGTCGCAGGAACAGCCAACCTATGAAAAAAGTGCGACTTATAGTCCGGAAAATACTGATAACTGATACACACCTACGTGTACGACAGAACCATGAAGCTTGAAATATTCAGATATTATGTTGGGGTCATTGTTTAAAAAAATGAGCGGATTGCTAGTCTACATAGAAACGACAAGCCAGTGTTTTCAGACTTTCCCACACTTGATGCAGTTTTCAAAAAAACTGTTTCATGTGGATCAGAGGCTGAAACGATCAAATTTTTTGCCATTTTGACCTGAGAATGTTTCTGAATGAATTTCTGAATGCTAAGACAGCATTTAAATTGTAATGTACCGGTTTTTATTTAGCTGATACTGAAAACATGAATTTTTGTACACATATCCCACAGAAAAGGTTTTTTTTTTTTCAATGTATGTTTCTATACAGAATATCAAGAAAACTGGTTCTACTTTGAAGCTAAGTGGCAGTTTTACCTGGAAGAAAGGGAACTAGAAAAAGAAGGTCAGAATAAACCGTTGGTGGAAAATCGCTATGATGCTGACGACACAGATAAGGTAAGTCTCTCTGTTGTTTAAGAAATTAACTTTTTCTTACACCACATTAATTTTGGTGCAGATGTACAAGCGATGGAGTTCAGAGGGACGTGCTGGCCGGAGGGGACATGATGCCCCGATGATAGCCTATGATGCCCTCCTTATTGCAGGAAGCGATTGGGCAGAACTGTGCAGAAGAGCCATGTTCCACGGAGGTTAGTTGTTCAGACGTGTCATTGATTGTTGTACAGCTCACTGAGTCTTGCCTGTTATTTTAGGAGAGAGTGAAGCCACAGGCCTGATCGCTGGTTGCCTCTATGGCCTTATGTATGGTCTAAATCAAGTTCCTTCAAGCCTGTACCAGGATTTAGACAAAAGGCAACGCTTGGAGGAGCTCGGAGAGGCGCTTTACAAAGCAGCATCTGCAGAGAAGTGCATAGACAAGTAAAACTGCTGCCTATTGGCTCTATCAAAAGGAACTGCACGACCCAAAGACCTCTCTCCCCTGCACTGTCCTTTAGTTCTCTTTGGTAGATCCTTTTTCTAATGTAACATGTCCTTTTCATCCCCCCACACCCTCTCTGTCTTGCCATCCATAAACCACCCAAGTAATGAACCACAAAAATATCAAAGGTTAGGCTATCCTGTTGGTCTATATGCATCTGACCAGCGTGTATTCCATATAAAATGTATCGCTAACATGGATTTGAAGATGAATGAATGCTTGTATTGGATTGCAGTGTGGAGAAGTAAAACTTAAGTAAACTATAGCAACTGAGGATGATTCTAACTCTAATCCCCTATTGCTTAAAGGGGACCTGTTGTGCTGAATTGTGCACTCCTATAGAGCAGCTACACATAATAACCCGCACTTTCTAGATCTTCCTGAATCTGCACCTATTCCAGCTGTATTTCTTTGTATTTCCAAACGATCTGTTTGAATTCATTCAACCCACGCCCCTCCTCCAGGCATACCCACTCTGCTGTGATTGGTCCCACTCAGCTCATACGGTTAACAGCAAGGAAGTCCAGCTCACTGTGATGTCACAAGAAAAAAAACTCTCAGGGAACCAACCCAAACTTCTATCCAACTGCGTAAACCTCATTAACTGGAACTTTGGCATTGTTTAACACAATAACATAATTTTCTAACAACCTTTATCGGACAGAAGAGTCGAAAAAGCACAATACGTCCTCTTTAATGTTAATTTATATTACCATTTGATCCCAGTGCAAGATTTTTTTCATGATAGTTGGACAATGGGGAAAATACATAAAACATGCAATAATCCTACTCTTAATTTCAATCTTGCACCCAATGATATAACTACATTTGACAGCAATGTAACCATATTCAGTGCATAACAGTGACATGAGTGTCGTTGAGTGCTAAAGCAGCCATGTGACTGGTGACTTGAACTATGACAAACCTATTAGTAAAGCATGGGAAATAACCATAACATAGTGATGATTAAAATGTTTTAGATATTGTATATAAACTCTGCCTCTCTTCCTCTTCTAATATTGTTTCTACTTTAATATTGTACCTTTCTTTCACCCAAATGATCTATAAACTAATCAATGCTGCTTAAACTAATCAGTGCTGCTAGAATACGGCTAATTGTTTTTCCCTAATGTCCCATTTTTATGGTGACATTGTTTGAGTTCCATAAAATTAGACATTTTTTTTGGATAATCCATCGTTCACAATCCTAATGTGAAACATGAACACATTTATTTCTCTTCTCTGTGCATTATAGCTACCTTACAATGCTGTCATTGGGATACATCTATTTTGACTATGAAGCCCTCTTAAAAACACCTCTGATCATGCATTAACACGCACACTGACGATAACATGGAATAGTTGCAGTATCTTGCCGTATTTTGATGATTTAAAACACTACAGAATTTCATTCCTGCATCGATAGACTCAACAAGATGCTTGTTTGCCGTCAGCGTTTTTTACCTGAGGACTGGAGCACACGTCTTCTGCTGGAACACACAGCCATCCCAATGAGAGCAGAGATCATAAGAGTTGTAGCCGCTGTTTTTTTTTAGAGGGATTCGTAGTCCAAATAGGGTTATCCCAATGACAGCATTATAAATTGGCTGAATTTAACTTGTTTTCTTGTATTATAAAGCACAGAAAAGGGAAAGAAATATGTGTTGATGTTTCAAGTAAGGATTGTGAATGATGGGCAAAATTCCACCCCAAAAATGCAGCCCCCACCACCCTTTTTTTAGTTCCCCTTTTAAAAAGCATGAATTTAATAGCATAAATTATGTGTGGGATTCATTATCTTCAATTGATTGACATTTAAAAATGTTCTGATGCCCATGTTTCTATTTTTGTTAGTTATCCATTTTTCACTCGTTACACTTTGTTTGTTGCCTGTATACATAAAACCAGACTGTAGCAACCAGTCACCCTCATGTTCAATTGGTCGTTATGCTTTTTCTTTCTGTTTTTGTAGTT
This sequence comes from Doryrhamphus excisus, assembly GCF_037039965.1. Taxonomy (NCBI): domain Eukaryota; kingdom Metazoa; phylum Chordata; class Actinopteri; order Syngnathiformes; family Syngnathidae; genus Doryrhamphus; species Doryrhamphus excisus. The sequence goes on from NC_136369.1 coordinate 5,919,891, forward strand.
TGCTAACCAGCATAACTGAAAGGTTTTTAGAAACATTGTTATCTGAATCCATATTTGACATGGATAACTCTGGATTTTGAAATTGCTGTATGATCCAACACAGACACAGATCCTTAATAATGAAGGTGATGGCAGGATAGCTGTATACTGTGTTTGTATAGCAGCCTGACTTGTGTTTAGGCTACTTTATATGGTTCTGGCAGATGAATCTCTCTGTGACTACCATGCACAATTGAAATGCGCAGCTCATAGGACACTGTACTTTTTCAGAAAAATGACTTCATTGTCTGCTAATATTAACACAGTCATGTGGATTAAGTTTTGCATATCCTTTATTCTCTATAGACCAGATTCTCAGAAAGCCTGTATCAGCCCTGATGCCAGTATGTTGAGGAAGTTGCTAAGAGACCGTGACTGTCGCCGGGAGCTCCGAGGGATTCTGGAGAGCCTCCTGCATTACCTGACACAGGAACTTCCCAACAGGGCGCCCAGAAACAAAGATGTGGACAATATAGTTTTTTTTGAGCAGACTGGACTTAAAAGAAGCCACATACCAGTGATTCAGCTCCCTGATGAAGTAATTAAAAGAAAGAACGCTAATGCCACTTCGAAGACCTCAGAAAAAAGCTGGTCAGGACACCAAGAAGAGTGTCTTCAAAGAACGCGTGACCCCATACCTCGGCGTCTTACTACATTCCGACTCCTCCAGTCCAAGTTCCTGAGGTCCACCCCCAAACCTGCCATCACCCACAGAAGAGAGGTAGGAACTTTGTTGTCCAGCAGAAGAGCAGCAGGTGATGACTATCACAATCAAGATGGTGGACACGAAATGTGCAAGATGAGCAAAGAAAGAAGAGATCAAAAACTGAAAAGAGGCACCACTGTGAAGGATATTGTGGCAAAGTTTGCCATAATTGAGCAGAAGGAATTTGGATTGAAGATACCGAGGCAGCAGGCAATCAAATCAAGGCTAATTAGAAAAGGGATCGTGTTGTCCTCCTTGATGGAAAAGTTTGAGAACATTGTTGTTGTACACAAAGGAATCAAGTCAAAATGTCCACGTGAGACACCTCTTGGGACAGTCAGTGTAAAACACAAAGTAGCTTGCTGTGAGATTCAGCACAAACAGGAAGTGGATGGAATGGATCATAAAGGCAATCACTGTCAGGTGGTTACATCTAAAAGCACAAACCAACGACTGACATCAAATCAGACAGCAAATGAGGTAGAGAAAGAAAAAATAGATCTCGATTTCAAAGTCGGACAAATGCAGACACATTTGGGGGGCAACAATTATTCATTGCATGCCATGACAGATAATGCACAGTACTGCAACGCCGGTAAAACACATACTACAGAAGAAACTATGTGCACCGCAGAAAAGTATGCGAGTTTACATACCCTCAGTGTTAACAGTGTAACACAGTGGTCCCCCCCAGAGCCCTCCATGCTTGTGCTGTACAGAGATCCCCCATTAAAGTGGCATACAGCAATTGTGCTGCCACACTCCATTTTATGGTCCACATCTAGGGATTCTTCTCCGAAACAACACTTTAATAATAATGAGATTTCAGTTAGCCTAAAAAACATGAAAAAGATTGAAAAAGATCCCAATTTAGGGGGACAGTCTCTTGGTAGGGACTATAGCTTAATGGAAAAAGAAGTAGTGGATGACCCAAATTCACTCTGGGGTGGAGGTGCTCAAAGAGGGCTGCCCAAGTATGTCATACCACGTGTTTATACATTTGACTCTCAAAAAGGTGATGATGACAAGATGTCTGTCTCCTGTCAATTCGCACTGCATGCAAAGATTCCGTTGACTTCACTGTCTAACTTTCCTGCTTCAGAAACGGAACTAAGGACTGAAGGAATTTTTCAACAATCACGTCCTGTGGATATCAACACATCAAATGTCCATGCTGCCACAGAAAATAAAGAAGCAGATATACAATTTGAAGAAGGAAAAGACATGTTCACAGCAGACATGGGATATGCGCAAAACGTACAAAACTGCCAACCATCTGTGGTCATTCCCAGTAGGCCAGCGTTTGAGGAGACGGTTCCTGTTGCAACATCACCTCATCCAATTAAATTACATGTGACTAACAAAACTCAGAGACCAAAGTACACGACAATAAACTACGGGGACCCATCTGTCAAACAAACATATAAACCCAAAGTTATACGCTTTACTGACACTTTTAGTTTCTAAACTGGTTAGAATGTAATTCACACTTGATGCTCAATGTTTAATTAATTACAATTAACTGTTTGAATGCTGCTGTAAAACTTGTAAAACTTGGGTTCGATTTTCCGCTTTTGTGGAGTGTGCATGTTCTCCCCGTGCGTGGGTTTTTACTCTGGTATCCTTCCACATCCCATAAACATACATGTTAATAAAGTAATTGGTGACAATTTGATTGGTGACAAATTGTCCATAGGTATGAATGTGAGTGTGAATGATTGTTTGTCTATATGTGCTCTGTGATTGGCTGGCGATCAGTCCAGGGTCTCTCGCTCCAAGTTAGCTGGGATAGGCTCCATTATACCTGCATACCTGCCCTCGTGAGGATAAGCGGCATAGAAAACAGATGGATGTTTGAATGCCTTGAAGAACAACAACTAATAATAAATAATAAACTCTTTTCAGTTATTTTGAACATGTTTCTACAACTTAGTCAAATATATTTGGGCATCTATAATTAATCAAATGTTGTGTTGAAATGATTGGACAAGGTATTTTGTGTTTTCTTTTTTTTTTTTTTTTTACCCAGTACTTTTCCCATATCCCTCCTTATAGCCCTGCTGTCAATTAGGAGACATTTTAAGTATGTTTGTACATGCAAATCTTGCAGAAAATATGATTCATCAAGGAAATGGAAACGGTCAAAACAAAAATGCTTCAAGAATTAAATATATTATTAGTTACACTTCTTATATGGTTATTTTTCAATAGTTTGATATCCATAATGTTAAAAACTCCCATTTAGATCATTTCTACCACGACGTAAACAGTATATACTGTGTATATATATATATATAAATATATATACATATACATAATTTATATACATAAATATATATACATATATACTGTATATGTATATAAACAGTATATATATATATACTATGAATCACTCCCATATTTTATCCATTGCTGTAACCACAAATCTATATATTTTTCTTACTGTGACGCCCTCATGTGGTCGAACCCAGAAACATGTTTTAATAATTTGAACATTTCGAAAATGTTTTAAAACAGGTAGTTTGACAGGTTTTTTAGATCAAACTCATGTGAGCCATCAAATATTAACAGTATCCAAAATACTACATCCACACATCCATATATATTTTCACAGAACAGTAAGAAATCAATCAATGAGCCTTCTACATGATAATAACAAGTTGAGGTGTCTGTAGATGTAGGTTAACACAAGTAATCCCTTACAGTATTTAAAATATTTTAAAAAATATTAAATTGAAATAATTTTTCTCTTGAGCAATCTTTTATCACTGTATTTACATTAAAGGTGGAACAGACATGTTTTACTGTTTACATGAGCTGAAGGCTGCACTGAAAAGGCGTGGTTACTCGCTCGTGGTGCTGCCTTCACTATCATTTGGAGAAATCCCCTTCCATTTTCTACTAGGATTGCGGACCTATCTATGATTAATTATTATGAAGATGTTTGGGATATTATATTAATGAGTTCGTGGTGTGATTATCATATTAGAGGTAGCACCAAATATACATATATTAATTTGAGGTAGTAGTGTTTTATTATGACCGTTCAAATGTACACATATGTATTAAAGGAGTCGTTTAATAATGGAAGTGTACTAACGTCCCCTTGTGAGTGTCAGAATGTGTGGCTACTGAATTTCTAGTGAGTTCCATATTTCGCGATGCATTTGAAGGCACCATGAGAGCCGATTGACATGTCCCGGGGCTTGCGTCACGAGTGCGAAACCTTCCACGGCGTTCCTGGGATCCTAAAGCGGATCCTTAGCTGGAATCGGCGGAGAGCATCCACCCACTTGTTTGGATGTCGTTTCCAGAGATCAATGGAAGGGTATTGTTGTATTTCGAAGTAGGGAGGAAGTCTGCAGCAGGTGCATGTGGATGGCGGTAAAACTAGTCAAACAAAGTTGTCGCCATATGGCAGTCAAGCTAGTGGGCTGGTATGTGTCGAGTGAAGCGTGTAAGTAAAAAAAATAACTTTAAAAGAAAGTGCTACTTGTAGTGTCGGGTCGAGCGAATGTAGAAAGAAGAAGATATAAGTGAAGGCAGAAAAAAAACATGGAGAAGAACAAGACGACCAGCGGGACTAGCGCCTATGGCGGCACAGCCAAAGACAGAGTGAACAGGTAACATGCTTTTAATATGAACCTTTAACGTATTTAAAGCTTACTTATCAACACGATAACTCTAAATGTTACAGCTTCGTGTAAGTAAGAACATTTGAAGTAAAGTTTAGAGGTTTACCTGACATAATGGCTACCTCCTCATTGTAGGACATGACTTAAATATCGCGATAACCTGGAATGCAAACCTGTAAAGGTGTCTAATAACGTGTTACCTTATTTAATTACATCACTGCAAATTAGTCCCACTTTATTTTATTTTATTTAAAGGAGTTTTTTTATTTTAACTCGTTATCGTCCACCTACTTCATGGCTTCACCGAAGCTTTGCCTCTGTTTTGGCAATAAGGCAAAAATATATTTACACAATACACACTACATTTAAATACATTTAAATGAAAACACATTTAGTGTGCTACAACATACTTGTTCCCTACAGAGACGTCCTCAGTCTGGTGAAAGGGTTAATCTAGATTATCATGTTACCTAACCATCTTAAATACACTGCTTTGAGACACCCACACTCACCATTGTACAGTATTGTTTGGTACATAGCAATTTTTTTTTATAATTTTCCATCCAGGGTGGATCCTTATGGCTTTGAGCGGCCAGAAGACTTTGACTACGAGTCATATGAAGAGATGATGTCCGAGTATCTTGTTGTGCTCACCCAAAGGTCCATCAAGTGGTCCAAACTACTGAAGGGCAAACACAAGGTGCAGAGAAATGTAAAACGTGAGTGTGAAACATACAAGTGTCACAATTATCTTATGAAGTTAGGGATTAATTCAACTTTCATGTGTTTTTTTTTTAATCCCAATTCAGTCAAGCGCTACATCCGTAAAGGGGTACCCAATGAACACCGAGCCCTCATCTGGCTGGCGACCAGTGGGGCTCAAGATCAGCTGGAGAAGAACACAGGCTACTACCAGTCACTGCTTGGAGCTCAGCATGACCCCAAACTGGTGGAGAGCATCGCTACAGGTTTGCTTATGATGTTTTTAATACAATGTTCACTTGGAAATGACTGTTTTCCACAAAATGACTCACACCTGGTGATATGCGGCAAATTGGATTTAAAAAAATGGATCATTTTACATGTCGCTGTCATGTTTTTCTTATTTTCTCTTCACTTTGCTTGGAGGTAAGGCCAGTGATTGTTTGTCTAACTGCTAAGTCAATCATCAGGTGAGTCTTCAGCTCAAATACAGGGAAAAAAATATGGATTGTAGGAAAACCATAAAACTGATATGATGTAATTATTGGAAAATTGACACCTTTTAGTGTTATTTAAAATATGTTATTACTGTACTTTTATCCTTCAAAGTTATCAAAAAAATGAACTAAACGCACAACCTTTAAAAGTAGGCCTATGGCAACAGCAATTGAAACAGTAGAGACCTTTCTTCTTCTTTTTAATGTTTGCTAATTACCACCCCCTACAGGATGGGAGTGAAACCTATTTGAGCAGGACTTAAAATTATTCAAATGCTTAAAGGTTCCTTGTTTTTGTGTCTAAATCAGGGGTCTCAAACTCAATTTACTTGGGGGCCACTGGAGCTCGGGTCTGGGTGAGACTGGGCCACATCAGGTTTTCCAAAAAAAAAACAAAACGCATTTATTAAAAACAAAAAAATTAAAAAAACTTCGCTTTGGTTCCAATTTTCTAGAATAAAAGCTCTGATAAAACATTCCACTGTTCTCAAATATCTTAATTTTTATTTTTCTACACAAAATAAGATGAAAAATAAATAAATCAAGAATAAAGAAAATCAATCAATCAGTAATAAATAAATAAATATAATAATAATAAAACGGCAAATAATAAAAACTCAAGAAACCACATATAGTTGGTGGGTAGACAAATAATTTTTTTCAGATTAAAATTAACAAAGCATTATTAGAGCCCTGTAGACATGACAAAACACGACTATAGTCACATTTATACTCTTTTTATTTACAACATATTGCGCAACTGCAGGGTCTTGAGACACATGCTAACTCGCAAACTAGAGAGCTAGCGACCTAAACGGTAGACTTCAAGTTATTTCCTTTAAACTTAAATAGCCAAAAACTTACCACTTCCACACGGATAGGGAGGATAACTATTAACAGTTATTTAACCTTTAACATGAACATTAATCAAATGTAATAATTTTTTCTGGCTACATGATACCATACAGCATCCATATCAAACTTGCGCAGGCCGCACTAACATTAAACTTTCATATCAAGGCGGGGGCCTCAAACTACTGTCCTGCAGGCCACATTTGGCCCGCGGGCCGCGTGTTTGAGACCCTTGGTCTAAATGTACAAATGAGTTAGTTTATCATACAGTAATACCATGTCAACTAAGTAGAAGTAAAATTACCCCTATTCAAATCATAAACTGAGGTTTTAGCTCTATTAAGTGCCGCCATTTGTGTCTTTTTTTTTTTTTTTTTTTTTTTAGACTTGAATAGAACATTCCCAGACAACGTACAGTTTCAAACGACGTCCAACCCGTGTCTGCAGAAAGCTTTGTACAATGTGCTGCGGGCTTACGGTCACCACAACCCCACTGTGGGTTACTGTCAGGTACTGTAACTGTCTTTTTAAATGTGTATATTTCAATGTTTTACAAACAGGCTTTTTATAATCCAAAGCTTGTCCAAGAGAAGTCGCTGTGACTGTGTTATGGTCCACACAACCATGCTAATTGTATTTGGAAGGGGAGCATAGTGGAATGTTTTTCTATTTTAAGTCATCTTTTTGATGATGTAAAAGTACGTTTTTAGTGATTATAAATGTGATTTGTTCCCAGGGCATGAATTTTATAGCTGGCTTTCTACTTATCATAACAAAAGATGAAGAGAAGTCTTTTTGGCTGATGGATGCACTCCTTGGAAAAATCCTACCAGGTGTCTACTCATACATACTTTTATTTGTCATGTTTTACAAAATGTGTGCTTGTTTTTCCACATTATGGATGTCTTAAGCCACAGGACCTACTGTGTAATAAACTGTACTTTACAGACTACTACAGTCCAGCCATGCTCGGGTTAAAGACAGACCAGGAGGTGTTGGGGGAGCTGGTGAAGGTCAAGTCCCCCAGAGTGTGGAAGACCATGATGGATCACAATGTAATGTGGACCCTGGTGGTGTCTCGGTGGTTCATCTGTCTCTATATAGACATCCTGCCAGTGGAGGTGAGGGCTTCACTGACTTTTATGGAGGAATGTTGGCCAAAGCCACGATAAATTGTCATGCATTCAGCATTCACATGGTCCCTGCTTAAATGTGCTTTTATTGCAGACTGTTCTCCGAATTTGGGATTGCCTGTTCTACGAGGGCTCTAAAATCCTGTACCGTGTCGCGCTGACACTGATCCACCACCACAGACTTCTGATTCAGCAAGCCCAGTCCCTGCCAGATGTATGCCAAGTTTTCAAACAGATCACACACGGACCCTTTGTGGAGGAATGTCACCCATTCATGCAGGTGAGTTAAAAGGCATAACGACAAGCACTCAAGTTACCTGCCTTGATTTCATCAAGTGTTGATTTTCTCTCCTAGAAAATCTTCACTGAACCAGGACGCATTTCCATTGCAACACTGACCAAACTCCGAGCGGTATGTCGAGCTCGTATCATTGCTCAGGAGGCAAACTGACTTGTTTATGGTGCTCATGCTCTTGAAACATTCCATGGGGGAAGAACCAGCTTTTTGCACCTTGACCTCCTTGTATAGGTCTTGTCTTAACATTGTCACGCATCAACATGAATGTATATGATCATGTGATATTTATAGCTTTGAGAAAGGAGAAAAAACTGTTTACACTTTAGTTTGCTTTTAGTTTGTATTTTCTTATGTGGAGCTAGGCACTTTACTACACAGCTGTAGCAGATGCCTGATCACATGAATTGTTTTGTACACTGTAAGCACAACCAATAGACCTGCTGTATTTTTGCCATGATGAATGTTGACTGTCATTACATGTGCGACATGAATATGTACATGTAATAATCTGTATGATCTAACATTTCAATGTGTGGTTGCGTTAATATGAAACATTTGGGACCCATTGCAGTAAGTGTGTTGTTTGTGATTTTAAATTCAGAATTCAAATATAACCCCAATGTGCCCTAATACAATCACTCTTGCACAATAGATTCCAATCACCACCAAAATGTTTATTATCTTTTAAGATTTGCAATGCCAAAACAAGTTTAAACAGTTTTGTATCAAAAAATTCGAAACATTTCTTCTCAAGAGATGCTGAGGATATCCCAAATGGCAATAGTAATAGTAACCCACAATGCAGAGTAGGACTGCTGGACCGTCACAAAGATTTAAAGCACATATTAATTCGTAACTGTCTTAATTTGCACAAGAGGCAATGCACAGTCACACCACTGAAAAGCATTGTTTGGTTGGGGGAGTGAGGGGAACCTTCTTTCCCTTTTTGGAGACTACCAGGGCTCATCTCTTGCTGGTCACTCAATTGAAAACCTTTGAATATACACATTCTCAGCTGTCCACATTTCTTACAAAAGGAGGAAATTCAATCTTGTAAAAATAAATCTATCCTTCGGGTCATACGGTATTACCTCATGTTACTTCCATATTACCTCATAACGAGGAGAAAGAGGTTCTAATTCAGCTAAAAACCAAACATATTATGAAATTCAGTAATTTCCAAAGAGACCATGAAAACATTGGGAGGTGAAATGATTCTCATCCAGGTTATGGTCATTTGTAAATGTTGGATTGAAGCAACTGAACTCTTGTTTGAAGACGTTCCACCTTTCTATCAAAAGACTTTTATGAGATTTTAGGTGAAGAGTTCTCCCATTTACAATTATTCTTAGTGCTTTTCTCAGAAAGTTTAGTTCAACTTCCACCGCATTTAGCCATTTGTGCACATCTTGGCAATTTCTTCTTGCTCTGATCACATTGCATATGCTTTTGGATGTATATCAGTTGCTTGTTTTGTAACATTATTATTACTCATTACATGTCAAAACTATACTTATGTTGAATAGTTGTTCCCAATAAAACAATAGTCTTAATTTCATTGCTTGAGTTATTGAATACAAAATTGTTGAACTCTATCTATTCTATTTTTTTTGCTGAAAATGCCTAAATTGAACAATTGCTCTCAGGTGAATTTCAGCTGTCACTCATGAGGTGGTGATGCTGTCACAGATTGACAAAATTGAATCTGTGTCAATTGCAACAATTTACAGTGCTCAAGAAAAAAGACATGCGCATGAACCAATTGTACAAATTTGAACGGAACAGTGAAAAGCTGGAGATCTGTCTCCAGTATGTACAGGTAAAACTTGCCTTATATGTACACTAAAGTTGTTAGCACAGTAAACTTTTACTTTGTGTAATTTCGTGCAGCACACATGAAAATACACTCCCATTCCTTAATCCAATAGAGGAATGTTTACATGACAGATGTCCACATGAACAAACTGCCCTGCTAATAGCCATGGACGCAGCATGTGATGACATCACAGTAGACTCCTGCACAGGGTGGATTCACCAGTCCAGGAGAAATATATGTTTGCAGACTTACTGTATGTCGTGTTACAACACATCTACATTTGTGCACAACTCTACCAAAAGGGTGTTGTATTGTAAATACTGTAAATGTATATTAATATATTTCAATTTATTTTGTTAGAGAATTGCATTGTTGGAGAAGCATTAAAGAGCGTATATGGTAAACTCTTGCACTCACTCTTACCTACTTTAATGTTTAACTTTATAGTCGTTTTCAAATGGCTGCACAAGTAATATACAGTGCTGTCTTCAGCATCTTTAGGTAATGTCACTAGATGGTGACCATTTTTTCCTGACCATGCACTAACTGCTATGCAAAGGTTAATACAGTTGTGAGAAAAGCACCAAAGAGACGGAGGAAAAAGTATTTTCTCCATTATTTCACAGGTGAGGGGCCGTCTGAGTAGTCGTTATTGTGGCTGTTATAAATTGTTAAGCACGGCGGTCATTCACATTTTTTTTTTTTTTTTACAAATGAAGGTTTTATGGAAAAAAGGTGAAATGTCTTCAAAAAACAATACTACAGTTGCGTCAATTCAACCTTTGTGGATTGCTGGGAGGTGAATATTTTTTTTTTTAATCATGCTAATGTAGACTGAAATGCCTCTAGCATAGACTCAAGTTTGATGCACACTGCTGCATTTGGCTTTTCTCAACACAGATAAAGAAAAAAATATATATAATCTGAATATCACAGCAACATGCAAACACTCGCTTCCATTCTGTAACGCTTGTGTCTGCAGTCTATTGCGTTCTCATTGTCACACTCCACACAGTCATGTCAGGTTGCCCGAAGACGAGAGTTCGGTTCAGATGGTCTGGTATCCAGCATGGCTCCTCTTGCGGCCTATGAGGTATGCAATGAGGACAATCAGCACCAGGCCAGCAAGGGCTGCTCCTACAATGATGGGGATGAGCATCTGATCTTGGTCCATCTGACACTCCTCGGCTGGAAACAGGAGATGGTTATAGATGGTAACAATGCATTTAGAATGGCCTTAATGTCGTTTTCACACCGCAAACCTGATTTGAGGTTTTATTTGATTTGTGACAGCTAATAAAAATTAGTCTCTGACAATAGTGTAAGATTATGTTCATTTCAGTCTGGTAAAAGTTCCTTTTTTTGAGAGCCTTGATCTAAACCCCACCAAACACCTTTGAAATGAACAGAGATTGTGTCAAACATCTGTGACCTCTGACCTGAAAATGAAATCCCAGTCACACTCTAGAATTCTTGAATGTCCTTACAGAGGACTGTTAACTTATAACAGCAAAGAGAGGACTAACACAATATCCTATTCCATATTCCTTTACGGACGATGTGAATGTGTCCAGTTATTTTTGCTCATACAATATATAGATTTTTTTTTACCTGTGGCAAAGTGGTTAGTGGTGACTCCAAAGGGTTGAACTTGCAGTCTGAATGTGTTCAGAGAGAATTGTTCCACCACAACAAGAGTTTGCTCTGCGTTACACATGTAGGAGCGTCCCACTGTCGTCCCCAGGTAGTCAAGGCTGGTGTTAGTAGCTGTGAAGGGAACTGGACAGAGACAGAATTATGTTTCTTAATTTTTCTGAGTAAATCAGATCAAGAGAAATGATTGTGTATGCACATTTGTATAATACCTGTCATATCAGACCAATTGGCGAACAAGGTTATCCCACTAAGGTGGTATTTGTTGGTTGTTGAGTTCTGCAGAGAGAGTTTGGATGAACAATTTAGAGTAGCGAGAGAGCACACAAAAAATTAAATATACAATTACCACAGTGAAGATGAAGTTGAGTGTGGTAGTTCTGTCCTGAGTCAGAACTAAGTTTGCCTTGTTGGATTCACATGATCCAGATGAAACAGTCAGATTTGGGGTGAGATTGAAAATTTCCTGGATAGTCTGAACAAACAGACAACAAATATGACATCTGCATGTTAAGTGGACACAAAATAAAACCATTCATTCAAACATCACAGACTTGTCTAGACACTAATACCTTATTCTGGGATTGAGAGAAGTAGGAGAAATTGAGCTGCAGTCCCATTTGGGCCAAGAAACAAATTGTGCCGTTATTACTAATGGAGTATGTTCCTCGTTCGGGTGTTGCTGGTTGTGGAGTTGGTGTGGTTGGAGTTTGGGCAGTGGTGGTGGGAGCAGCAGTGCTGGCTTGATCTGCTGCACAGACGGTTTCTGTGACAAAGAGAGGATGAGTTAGCATGACAGAGTAAACAGAATAGAACCTACAAGAATTGTCATACCAGCTGAACTCAGATCATTTCCTGGCATGTACGCCTCAAGTCTCATATCAGATAATGTGACCATTTGTCCCCCGACTACAACAGAGGTGGAGCTCACACAGTGGTAGGTGGTGTTGATCGCTGCCCAGATTCCAACAGTCGCTGACACAACAGTGACCACATCTGTAGGAAAACAAAATATGCGACTGACTGGTGACCAGTACAGGTTACACTGCATCTTCCATCCAAATTCATCTGGGATAAGCTATCGGGATGCACCGATCCACATTTCACTTACGATACAATACAGATTTAAATTGCTAACTATGAAATTTGGTTTGACAATGGATACGACAGAACATTTTTTTTGACATTTCAAACCCAAATTTATCGAGTTCTCACCAGAGCTGTTGGCCTCCGCAAAAATCGAAGAGTCACTGAGATTGTACTGCAGCGTCAGGTTATCCACGCTGTAAAAACTTCCATTTCTTGTGAAGCTCAGTCCTAGAGCGTGTCCAGATCCAAACGTAGCCACCAGCCACGGTACGCTGCCATCTGCACCGCACGAGCTGCTTGCCGCATCGACTGTGGTGGTGTTGGGCAGTGACACCTGCACAGTTCTCTGAGTACAGACATTCGCCGTGCATGAATGAATCACTGATTTCTAAATATGCTATATGTTGCTACACGTACCGCACTACTGGAGGTGTTGTAAGTGATGGAGAAAAATGCAGTGAGGTCTGCCTTGATGCATGTAGAGTTCCCCTCCCTCACTTCAAGAGTAACAGCTTGACTGCAGCCTGCAATAAATGTAAAATAGAATTAAAAAAACTAAAAGCATAAAAAACACTTTTTACATTTTGTCGTACAAAAAAACAGGAAATCATTTTTAAAAATAAAGTGACTAAAACATTTGTTTTTGTCAAATATACCCACAGAACAGTACAAAATATGACAAAGTTGATGATCATATCAAACTATGTGTTGAATAGAGAAAAAGATACATGAATAAAGTTTTCGTTTTGTTATCTTTCTTGCTGCTATGTAGATAAAGCCTTTTTAGATAAAGGCTTATGGCTCAACTACAACATTGCCTACATGACCTACATTCACTGTGAAGCAGAGATTCACTACAGCCCACGGCCACTAGAGGTCTCTGGACAGGTCCAAAAACAGTCAGTCACAAAAGATATAAATGTTTGAAACGTTTTTCACATTAATTATTTTTTTGCAAAGGGGAGGGCATGTCCCTCTTTTTCGGTAGAACTGAAATTTCTAAGAGGTAGTATTCTCAGCTAAAAGAGTGTACATTATCACAGTGTAACTCATTGTACTTGGCACCAAACCTAGGCTGGAACACCCTCGAAACTGGCAGCATGCATGTAAATGCTGTGTGTGTTAGCAGGGGAGCTCTTTAGTCTTACTGCTTTCAAGCCTTCAAAGCCCATATCCTTAAGTAAGAAGCACATTTACCTACTGATGACATAGCATCAGCAGCAACTGGGGGTTCAGTATCTTGCCTAAGGATAATTCGATTTAGATTAATTAGATAAAACGATAAGAAAGGGTTTATTGTATCCATTTCTAAAACTTTGGGACTCCAGCACACCCACAGTGAGAGCATTTATCCACAAATGACAAAAACACGGAAAAGTGGCAAACCTTCCTAAGACTGGCCGGCCAACCAAAATTACCCCAAGAGTGCAGTGGTGACTCATCCAAGAGGTCACAAAAGACCCCACAACATCATCTAAACAACTGCAGGTCTCACTTGCCTTAGTTAAGGCTTAGTCATGACTCCACCATAAGAGAGACACTGGGCATAAACCAAAACCACTTCTGAACAAAAAAACCATTAGGTCTCGTCTCAATTTTGTGTGTCCCATTACTTCTTAGTGTAAAAGTATTTCAGAATAAGTACATAGAACAGTATGGCCACCTCCGAATGACTGAAGAAAAACAAAATGAAGACTTTATGGAGTGAAATCAGGAAGGGGGCACTGTATATATGACAAGTATCTGTTAAAACAGCACTTTTAAAAACATATTGTACCCCTATGTGTACTGCCCACTTGTGGCGGCATTACAGAAAAAGCAGTATACATCAGGTGGCATACAATGCAGTACAGCACAGTATAGTACACAATACAGTATTATCAGTTACATATATCATATATAGTCTGCGCAAAGTTCAGTCAGGTTTTTCCCCAGGCTGAGAAAACACTGGCGTCTTAACTTACATAGTAAGTGATAGCCATCTTTTTATTGTGTCTTGTTGATGTGTTTGTTTTTAACGTCCTATGGCCCATGTACTGTATGTGTCTGAAATAAAGTTGTTGATGATAAAAAACCATTTGACCCAGAGTATAATCTCACACTTCAATCAAACGTTCCTTCCAATGCTGCCTGTTGAAACTTGAACTTGACATGTTGGCCCTGTCAACGCTGCTGACAGTTTACACAACATAAAACAACATAAAATCATCTATATAATTACACAAAAATGGCCGAATTTATTCACTAGATTGGTCTGCACCTGGGCTCTGGGCAAAGAAAGAAGCGCATAGTTCTGTGTGCATAACAAAGCAGCATACAAACACTAGTCATGCAGTTCTCAGATGACAACAACAAAGCTGTAGCTGTTGCATAACATCAACAAAACTTGAAAGTTACATTAATATAGAATGCAGTTAAGTGCTGATGCTTCTTCTGTACCGTGATACAGGTGGGAAGCAATACAGAAAAATCATTAGGATGGTGAAACTTAACACAGCAAAGTCATAGAATATTATTTTGATGACGTCAAACAAACCGGAAGTTCCTTTCTTCTATTTCGCCGGGCTGTCGATGCTTTCAAAATTAACGTAGTTTACGGACGAAATAAATAGATGCATGGGGGGGGGGGCAGTAATTTACATACAGCGTATATATACTTTAAGGCACATTTTTAACATGTTGAATGAAAAGGTTTGTTCGCAATTCTACAGTAGCGAGCTTGTAGCAGTTTATGCTAACTGACAAGCTATGGGTCGTGTCGTCCCATATAGCACGAATAACACTCACCTAGCGCTGCAAAGCAGATGAAGACCAATAGGGCGCTACAACAATTGGAGTGTTTCATCTTTGGAGTCTTGTCACAACAGGCGGTTTCTGTCACTGATTCAGCCGTGGAGATGCTGATCGCCTGTCGTCGATGCCTGTGGGTCCTCGACCGAACAAGTGCACTTGACTTGACGGAGTATAAAATTCACTCAGTCACTCTGGTTCGGATAATATATATCGATAAGAGGCCTTGTTCTTCTTGTTGCCGAGTGAAGATACAAGTGAGAATAGTTCCTTAAACACCGTGCTGGTAAAAACGGCGTTCGTTGGCAGATGCTTGTTACTGGTCGCTGCTCCTCTGATGACTAAAGCTTTGAAGCGTCATGTGAACTGGTAGCATGTCACGTGAGCGCGCACCCGCGCGCCGTCCACGCGATATTTGACAGCTTGACCCACACAAAATGACAATAAATGTCCTCGAGTGTGTAAATATGTCCCACGTGTTTAAATAATAAGTGTGTTAAATTGTATTGCACAATTCTACGTGTGGTTATTTGGGCAAAGACTTACATTCGAAATATGGCACTTCCAGGAACAATATTCCAGCACCGTACGCGAGGTTTTCTTTCAAAGAACTCACACACATGTGTTAAATAAACTTCTAAACGTTTCACACTAGTTTGCCCATAATTTATTTTGATAGAATCCGTCATTCAACCATGTTCGAAATACTGAAATTAAACAATGATGCTGGTGGCTGGATATTCACTTTCGGGTTTTTTTTTGTAGACAGCAGAACCCCCTTTCCCAAATAAAGTTTCATTCAAAAACTGTTTTGTGTTCAGTTATGTGGTCACTAATATTTACCTTTGTTCTATGGTCTGAAACATTTAAGTGTGACAAACATGCAACAAAATAAATCAGGAAGAGTTAACTTTTTCACACCACTGTAGTTTAAGGACAAATTCATCTTCTATGAAATTATTCAAATATGACCTGATAAAGCTCTACAGTAAGCTATGGGAAATGTATTAATACAAAGCATATTTAATAGATTGACTCCATGGGTGCAAACGTGAATCCTCTTTCTCTCTCCAAGATAGACACCCACACACACACACACAGCAAAATGCATGCATTGTGGTTAGTCAGCTGACACTTCCATCAATTCACGAGGGGGTGCAAAACCCCAGCAGGAACGCAGAGGCCACTTTAATGTTGCGCTCCAACGCTTGTCAGCATCCTGCAACATTCTCCTCACACATCTCAACCACATTTTAAACAGCAGACTGGCTGTATCTTGTTTGATAATACTCATAATACTCCATAATGTTGTGCACTATCAGCACTAACAAACTTGAATGAGCTGAATGCCTTAATATTTGTTTCAATAAAAATGCAAAACGAGGGCACTTGGTTGTCAGCAAATAATTAAATATCAATTTATTCACTGTTCTCATTCTTACATAAAATACAATCTGATCTAGAAAAAAAATGTTCAGGATGTCATCACCAGAGCAATATGTTTAAAGAAATGAACAAAACACCACAGAAAGTTATGCTCCCCCTTCTGGCCCAATTAGTAAATCTCAACTCTCTTGCATCTGCAACAACCATGTCTACAAGGAAGAAGTTCTCTGACAAAAAGAAAATAAAACACTTAAAATGTGACAAACTACTATGATACAAAATGATTTCAGCGCAAAGCCATTGAGGGAATACAAACAAAAAAAAACCTGCTGAGTGCAGAAAAACAAAGGAAAGTGCTAGTCTTTTTTTCTTAATTTTTTTTTTTTTTTAAACAAACGCGAAACAACCTTGGCCACTTCCCCAGCCTCCTCTCAGACAACTTTTACTCCCATGACAGACCCCAGAGCCATCAGAAACATGGGCGGGACAAAGCCCAGGTACTCCTCTGTGGATCTGAGTGGGATCTGGATGCTGCACCCATGATCTTGGCTGAGGAGAAAGATAGGCACCAGAGGAGAAGCTGGATGGCTGAAGGGCTGTGAAGATGCTTTGGGAACCAGCTGTACACTTGCCAAGAGGAGAGCATGGCTCAACTGTGGTGCCCCCTCAGGCAACATAGTGGTACTGGTTAGGAGTCTCCTTATCACGCTCCATATAGTCTCTGTCTATGAGGGACTCAATCCGCTTCTTCAGGTCGCCAGGCTGTGGACAGAGGAGTATCAGACAGAGGTGACAGAAATGAATTGGTAATGAGATTCACAAGTCACCTTGACAGGGAACTTCAACTGATTGTAGAGCTCTGACACAAGTAGGTTGTGGCTGAGGGTCTTCCTCATCTTCATGATGCGCACCACAGCTGCATCAATCTGATACTGCCGGTCTTGAAACACGCGCTCTGTAGTGCTAACTTGCTCCTCAACCTACAAGAAATGTTAACTTCATGACGAAGCAAACATCACTTTCGGGAATAGATGCGACAAGACGTGTATTCTTACGGTTTCTTTCATTTGGATCTGGTTGATTTTGATGCGGAAAAGTTTGTGTTTAAAATCACTGTTGAAATTGAAACGGTCTCCATTCTCCACGTCTTTCCCTCGTGGGTTCTTGTTGAGGACGCGGGCTTTTCCACAAGCCAGAGACTGCAATGTACGCCTTAGCTCGCCCTCCTCTGTGCAAAAAATATAAAATAGACCCTATGCCTTCTACTGACTCAATTTGCAAAGAGTTGAGACAAGAGAAACAGAGCTAACCTATGCCTGTGGCAGTACCAATCTCCTCCACGCTGAATTCCTCTCCCTCATTGAACATCAGCAGCACTAATGTCTGGAACAGGGACACCTGTAGCTCCTTTTTTCCCTGCAGGATGATAAATTAAGCTGTCAATGTTAGCCCAGTCCTGAGATGTTCTGGATGAAAATTGTCTAGCTATGTTGATACAGTGGTATGAAAAACTTTGGGCACCTATGATCTCATTTTCAAGATCCTTTATAAACCACTAGTTATTGGAATCAGCAATTTCAGTTAAATATATCATATAGCAGACAAACACAGTGATAGCTGAGAAGTGAAATTAAGTTTATAGGATTTAGAGAAAGTGTGCAATAATTATTTAAACAAAAACAGGGAGGTGCATAAATTTAGGCACCCTAGAAAAAAATGACATCAATATTTAGTAGAACCTCCTTTTCCTTAAACGCCTCCTATAGTTTATAATGGGGGTCTAGACTCGGGTTTAAGGTATTTTTTTACCATTCTTCTTTCCAAAACATCTCCAGTTGGGTCAGGTTTGATGGTTTCCGAACAAGGACTATACAGTACAGATAAATGAATAAATAGTTTCTCCAATATTTCAAATCGGGGGTGGGGGTAAATCATTTCACGGCTCATACATTAGTGTGTTTGTCTGCTATATTTTTAACTGAAATTGCTTATCCAAGAAACCAGTGATTTATAAAGGAAAATCCTGAAAATTGCCCAAACTTCTTCATGTATATGAACTTACGTCTTTAAACGCTGCCTTTAGGACGGAGTGACCAAGTGTGGGCTGCCACTGCAGCTTCCTCCCACTGTGCTTCCCCAAGTAGAACAGCTTGAACACCTCCTGGAGTTTTACCATCTCCCAAAACAAATACATTTTACATTAAAGGCCAGATGGGAGTGGCAGAAAAAATTGACACTGGTATTAATAATAATAATATGTTTATTGTTGTGGTTGCAATGGTGTAGCTATTGAATCATACTGGTACTTGAATCAATCTGGTATTTTAAACCTCTTTGTATACTAAAATATAATTAATATGCCAAACAACATATCATGATATACAATATCAGCAAAGCAAGAGGCTGCAATGTATATCACACTATGGATTGTAGGCGATATCGCCCATCCCTGCTCTCAATGACATAGTGCAGTTAGTCCTACACTACTACAAACTACCACAATAATAACATGTGTTGCCTTTGTTGAAAGTATTACTACAGTAATGCTACTATGTACTAGTACTATGTTTCAAAATGATCTACCTTTTATATCCAAGTTAGTAAGACGCCATTAGTGTTGTTGTGCTGAAAAGAAAAGCTCCACAATACTTACCTCTGAGGGCAAATGGACCTCCATGGGTAAGTATGAAGGCCAGTAACCCATAGTGAGGATGTTGACGGTTAGTTCTATGTTGCTTGGCTCACTCTGGTTCTGCATGTACTGAGTAAAAATACCATAACTTAAATGGATAGTTCAGATTTTTTTACATGAAGTTTGACACCCCCAAAAGCAGTGAACTCCCCACTTGGTGTCCTGAGCCGAGTTCTGGTCGGATTTCGGTGCTGAGGAAAGTAGTTCCAGCTAGTTGCTGGGGACAGTTAAGTAAAAAGTTTGGCTTCTCAAAACAATATGCGTTCAAAAGCTTAATACATTTGCATCACAAAAATGCCTACTAGTAAGAAAATCCAACCTCACAAATCGCTCTGCGTTATTTTCTCTGCTGTCATATCACTTCGCGCTCTCGCCTGTCCATTGTTGAGTACGTGTCCCACAGTGTTTAGATGCACGGTTCGTAATAAGTTCACTGCTTATGGGGGTGTCATACAACTTCATGTCAAAAAATCCCAACCATCCCTTTAATCTACAAAACATGCATTACTGACCCAATGCATTTTCAATTCATGTTTTTCAAAACGACGATATGTAGATAGAGACTGCAAATACCTGTTTGAACTGAATCATGATGTCTTTGGAGAGTTCCATGTCCTTAAACATCCCTTCTAGCTTACTGGTAAACGCTGCGCCACATTCTGCAAGTCAACAGCACAATCGTCACAACACGTTTGCGCCACATTTGTGAGGAAAATGGAGGCAATGTCTCGTGAAGAATATACTACTGTGTAAGCCAACCAGCATGGAAAAGAATTTACAATCACAATATATACAGTAATTGTGTACAGTAGTAGATTTCAGTTATTATAATCACTATAATATGCCTGTCAGTTTTAAATTCAGTGTTACACATTAAGAAACAGTTGAAATATTGACTAAACTTTAAGTAAACTTGAGTAAGTAAACTAAATTGAGTAAACTTTAAGTTACCATAAAAAAACGTATTCTTTATAATGGAGAGCGGAAGATTTAAATCTGAATATGCTCAGAGAATGAATGCAGAACCGTGAATAGGGAGGGATCTACTGTACAGGACTAGAGATTCACCATGTTTCAGCTTGGATAGCATTGACTTTTCAGCATCAACGGAAGCACTCTTGCCAACCAGCAGACGCTTGGCCAAGTCCTTCTTATAAAACGCTTCAAAGACATCTTTTCCTGCAAGAAGAAACAAGTACATTTAAGTTTTTTATGGCAAAACAAAGTTTTGCGTATGTTTTTAATGTTGCCATTTCCAGCAATGGTCACACTGGGATGGATATTGTGTCTCCTATACCAACATCGCTTCTGTAAGCAACATTACAATATGACTCAAAAAGTGATTTGACATGCAAAACCCCAAAACACATACTGCTAAACTCACCATGGATGAAACGGAATATTATCATAATCTTGTCAAGAATTCTCTCCAGCTCTTCCTCTGTAGCCTCCTTGTTGCCAGCTCTCAACTTTGAATCCACATATTTAGCTGAAATTGAAGCAATTAGTATGCAACTTAAAAATATAATACAGTAAATCATGGAGAAATGTAGCAAACAATAAAAACCCACTGGAATACGTATGCATATGCACAAAAACCTGCTATATATTTGACTGCAGTAGTGCCTGTCGTAACTTGTTCTCATTCTAAATTTGCAACCTATTCTTAAGCCTGACGTACCAATTAGTTCTGCGGGTTTGTTGGGTCGTTTGTTGATGAATGTCTCAAAGGCCTCCTTCATGGCATTGATGAATCCCTCATTCCGTGAAAAGCAACACTGAGTGACATTGTCCATCTTGTCCTTAAAATCCAGCAGCTCTTGCACCATGTCCTTGTCTTTCTCCGGTGTACACACGATCTCTCCACCAAAGGACTACAAGGACAGGTAGAGCATATTGGTAGGGACAAAGAAAAATTGACTCTCTGAGACTGGGGATACCTTGATGTAGTCTCTCCAAAACTGCAGTAATGTCGGCAGTCCTCCCTTCACCTTACTAAACAGTTGATAAAGTAAGGCCAGCTCAGTCACACGGTTCTCATCTAACAAAATGCTCAGACCTGTAAAAATGTCACAAAAACATGATCTTGCAGTGTAAAATACATCTCATTCGCCTTGAAGGGGACCTATTATGCTTGTTCCACTTTTCTGACATGTAGTTAGAATGTTGTATTCTAAAAAATGCCAAAATTTCAGATAATGAGGTTTGCGCATTTGGAAGTGAGCCCTGAGAGAAGATGGGGGTAGCTCAAAACGCTCGGTTTCAGAGGGCGTTGAAAACTGTTCTTTTGTGATGTCACAGAGGAGCGGGCTTACTTATGGGCATGGCTGTAGGCCCAGGGCGGAATAAATTAAAACGAACTTTCTTGGTGGGAATAGATGCAGATTCTGGAGGATCTAGAAAGTTTTCTGTGCGGGTTATTGTGTGTTGCTGCCCTATAGGTGTCCCCAACTCAATACAAAGGGGCAAAAAATGAGCATAACAGGTCCTCTTTAGGTAAGTAATATTTTATGAATACGTGATAATACAGGTAAAATTTACAGCATACATGTACCACAGTTAAAAAAAAAGCCCACAATTTTCACATTTATATCTCTATGCTTCACTGATAATCACGGGTGTCCCGATCCAATATGGGGTATGAATATCAGGATATGAGTCTCAGATACTGTCACACCGACAAATAGTCGTTTCCAGACTCCGATGATACGATACCAAGAAACCAAAATACGCACACAAGAATAAATTTTTTTACGTGGCCTGACATACCTTTTTGCAATATTGCAGTCATGTGCTCTCCTAAAAGTTGTTTCTCAACACAGCTAATAAGAGGTTTCCTGCAAGATAGTAAAGAAAATAATTATCTAAAAAAACATAGATCTGTGTTCAGTCAATGAAAACAGATGACTAGTGATAAGATTTGCTGTATTACTGGGTACTCTGGTCGAGGTAGCTCACGATACGATCATTCTCCTCCTCCAACCGACGAGCCACATGATGCAGGTATTCAGGCACCTGGCTCGATTAAAAAAAAACAAAACAAACCACATACATTTATGCACAAGGATGACTTGAGATTATATTAATTAGTACTAATATTACAGATTAGTATTAGTAGTCACTCACATCTCTTTCTTGCATCAACTGCTGTCCCTCTGCAGAATACAGACGATTTGTCTCAAGCAAAAATCTCTCTTCAAAGGACTCTTTATACACCTTGAAGACAGCAGACAGTCACAGGCTCGGAAGAAAAAGAAACCACATGCTTACAAATCTAGTACTTTTATTTTGGTCCAGTCACTTGTGTACCTGAAGGTCTGAAAGCATTCCCAGCAGGCTTCTCAATAGACTGCGGTCAGCTGTCTCACCATTACGCTCAAGTTCGATCTGCTCCAAAATGCCATCTACTGTGCGTTTCTGAACAGCACTGTCACCTACAATGTGGGTACGGAACAGCTCCAGCCCAGTGTCCCTGTAAGACACACAGAACCTAAGTTTCCGTCATTCACCTTGACCAAGTGAGTGCTTGAATCCTAATTACCAGATAGATGGGAGCAGCGAGCTCTGCAGCACATACGTACGATCCAGAAAGAGAAATATGCTTCTGATCATTATCTACACAAAAAACATAAACAGTATAGAAAAAAGATCAAGCTAGAGACTGAATCTATGCCCATCAAGACCAAAAAAAAGGACATAAAATCTGATCAAACCTTACAGTTTGCCTGCAGTGATCCTGCCAGCAGCGATTCATCCTCTTTAGGAAGGAAAAGTTGTCCAAAGACTCTGTGATGTCAAAGTTATGGAAAAATATTCATACACCTCCTTAAGTATGTGACTTACTTCCCTTGTTGGATTGCTTACAAAAATGATAAGAGGTTGTCTTTCAGTGGGTCACAAAACAGTACACTACACTAGGTCTCCCCGGAAGAGACGAGACAAGATTTTAACTAGGGTTGGGCAATATGGACGTTAGCAAGTATCATAATATTTTTTTAATATATCACGATATGACAATGCAATTAAATTCAGCAAATCTTTGTATAAAAAGCTACAAACCTTAGCCCATATAATGGAATACACTAGTCTTGAATTGTAGCCATGTGTCCTCAATTTGGTGTAGTTCCAGCTGTACAGTTCTTCTGATATTACAGAAAGCAGCTTTGTTGGATGATGATGATGATGGGTTGTTGAGGTGTGCTCAGTGAAGGCAATGTTTTCTCGTACAGCAAAGAATTTCTTGTTGTCGTCGAGAAACCAGTCCTGGTGCACTGGTGCAACCAGTGACTGATTCCCGTTTGAGATGTTCAAACGCTTCGGTGCCTTCTTTCCCTGAGGGGGCAAAGCCAGATTGTTGACTAGGTTGGATTTAATGGCAATCTGTACCTTGAACCTAGCCAGCTCTCAAGCAATAATCACTGTCCTCCTCTGTGGTCTGTCTGTCTGTCCCGGCATGGTCCAACAAAGTGTGCACATTCCATGAGTCTAAATACGAGTCGTATCATCTTTGTAGAACTTCTTGATTTCTTCTTACCGCTACAGAGGGATCCCCGCCAGTCGCGGCATGCTGGCCAAGATGAAGTGAAGCAGGCCATTTTTGGGGCACCGCTTGGCCTGTTGATATATTTTGACCTGATGGTAGAACAAATTTGTCGTTTTGTCATCACCGTTGCTTTGCAAACCTTACATATTATGGACTCTATCGAAACCAAGCCACTTCCATATTACAGAGGTACCTCCCCATCTTCGCTTCTCCTCCACCTTCAGCCATGCTCAAATACAGTGTGCCGTGGCGAGCAGTCGGAGGAAGAAATACACATCATCAACTACCATTTATACCGGTAAAAGTCATTTTTTTATCATTGGAAGAATTTATAACGGTATATAAAAAATATTGCCCAACCCTAAAATTGCAACTACAGTAAAGATTTTATTTTTTTAATCGATGACAATTTCTTGCAATCAGTATGCTAACAGCGCCGCCTCCACCCACCAAGACTGTATGGCTAACAAAAGGGGTCAGTCCTTTGATACTGCCAAGGTGCTAAAACCCGTGAACAGAGTGAACCCTCTTCCTCCCTGTTTGGAGGTTAGAGAGGCGAAAGATGGCAAAATGACCAACTTAATTTTCATTTACTGTGTGATTATTATCACCCCAGGCCTAGAGCCTATGAGACATTTTTTTTCTGAACGAGAAATCTTGCCACAAATCCTACTGCAAAATATAACAAGAAATCCACCTTGCAACAAACAACAGAGACAATGTTTATGCGGGTTGACCACTTCAAATAAAAAGGGATATTCTCTAAACTGGTGGATCTGGGCCTGCACGTGCTCCTCACAGACTTGCCGTAACTGCTTGTACAGCGTAGGGGATACTTTATACGAACACAGGTTCTCGACGGCCTTTAAAAACAACAGTGAAAGAGAGACAAACAAAAAGACAGGAATAGTAACAAGACATTTTTAACAATAGTTGTTTTAGGACATGCTGAAATCAATCATATTTAATAATGAAGCTATTTTACCAATCCTGCAACAAGTGGTGTTTCTCAGGTAAAAAAAGAGAAATCAGTGAATTACATAATTCATACTGAAAATGTAACTTTAATAAATTCATCCAGCCATCCATTTTCTGTGACTTGTTCTCACTAGGGTCGGGGGTATGCTGGAGCCTATCCCAGCTGACTTCGAGCGAGAGGCGGAGAAAAGCCAGACAGGTCACTGTTGCTGTAGTACACAGCTGATGGGGATGTAAAAAAAATTCTAAATATCCCTTTTAAATATTTTAGCTCACTACGGTTGACTCTACAGCATTTGCACAAGGTCTTCATGGGCAATTAAACTTCCACTGATGACACACTTGTCTTGTCATTCATAAAACTCTCAAGACTGGCTTAGATTAATTGGTGATAAATAAAGGTAACACAAACCTGATAGAGCTCTTCAAGATTGTACTTTATGGAGGTGCTGTTCTGAATGGCACTGACTGCATCTCGCAGTTTCAGCCATGTGTCTTCAGTGTAGTTCTCAGCTAGTTTTGGCCGATCTGTTATCAGGAATAAAAGGTTCAATATGGTATAACGATCTTTAAAAAAAAATATATATATATATATACACAAGTGCATTTAAATGAAAGAGAATATCTTTGAAAAGTAAATTTCAGGAGTTCAATTGAAAAAGTGAAACTCTTTGAGCCCATGGGTTCATATAAAGTTTGAAAAATTTGTCAAGAAGTCCAATATTGTACTGGCTCAAACTCTTATCAGCAATTGAACGGCAAAAAGATAAGCTGGTATATAAATATTACTCACTTTAGCTATAGTGTCCTTTATTTTTTATGTATTGAACTTCATTAAAAAAGCAGATGCTATTTTCAGGCATGGTACTGTATTTACAACACAAGTCTCCAGTTCTAGCACAGCAGTGTTACCTAATAAACAATTGGGTTCTAATAATATAACGATTACACGCTCAACGAATGTCAGCTCTACAAACCTATTGCATAGTGCCAGTTGTCAAGTAAAAAAAAAAACCCTACATAAAAACAGCGTTAACGCCAAGTTGCATACATGTTGAGTATTTCATGAAAAATTACATGACTTATGAGTTTTCGATATAATGATCTGTCTTAGAAGTGGGTCATTGTGGCTAATGTAACTGCATGATCTGATGATGTTAATGACAACAATACCTTTGAAATTTTTTATCACTAATTTCTTGGAAGTGGCGGTTTTTCCTGAGGCCATGGAAGAGGTCCTGGTCATCCCGTTGGTGTCCGTTAAAGCGGAGAAGTTGGCTCTCTTGTCCTGTCTGGTGTCTTGGGCCATGATCAGATTAGCACTATGTCTTATCGCTTGGTGCTTCAAGTGTCTTTGCTAAGTTTTCGTTGATGTCCCAGCCGCCTGTTTATTGTCGAACGCAAGTTAATTTTTGAACCAAGTCCCTTTGGTTGTAAGCAAAAGTGTCCCGATCTTTATATAGCACATCTGTGAGCAAAAAAATGAATTGTGTTGGGTTACTCAACTAAGTTAAAAAAAAACAAACAGCCGCCGCAGCTAGCAAACTGTGTACTTCTGTAACTGTAGCATAGTAGTCACCGCAACGCATTAGCATCATTGCTAACACACACTACTTTGGCAGACTTACAAGGACGAGTCGAGTCAATTGTAACATTCCGCGATAGTAAGTGACATCGTTGGCTCGACATGTCTGCACTTTGTGTCAGAGGTCCATTTTATTCATGCTAACAGACTTTTCTCTGACCAAGCGGCTAGCTAGCACAACAAAATGGCTTTTCGGTTCATTTGGACAGGTGCATCTTGGGGGAAAAGTAACCGAGTTGCGTTCACAAACAGTTTACCATGTCAGTCCATCTACGAATCGTAAAATCGTGCAGCAGTTTGTAATCATAAGACATGATTGTGTATATTGGCTTGTATTGGGGATTTTAAATGCACAATTAATTGAAATGAATGAAAATGAAATGGTCAGTAAAATTGGCTGTTATATAGGTGAATACATTTGTGTTTGACTGACAGGACATAATGTTACATTATTTTATTCAATTTGAAAAAAATACTCCAGAATTAGAGGTACCTACTTTTTGTTAGACAAAAGACTAAATTGTGTTCAAGAAAAACACAGAGGTGTACGGCATGAAAACAATCAGCATGCAACACATTTCTCAATCCTCGGTAGTCTTGAACGCACACCTGGATCACCAGCATCCAGCACAGCCTAGAGTCCAGACATTGGCAATGGGCGGTGTTTGATAGAAAACGGACTGGACCAAGCAACACCAGCATTCATCCCATATTCCCGTCGACTTTGTGCTTCCTGCCATAATGGATATCTTGACGTTTTTCTCGCATATATCTTTCGTGTTTATTTGCGGAGGAATATTAGTGCGCTTCTCTGTTCTCGGCCTGCTTCAGTAAGCAGCATCTGAGCGGTAAGTTTGGCTCACTAACCACCAACAGCATGAGGGAAACTGGGGAGGGAGTTGGTGTCTATAGGTGCACAGGTATCGCCTGGAGTGGAAAGGGCTTGTTGAAGACTTTAACTTAAATACATTCTGCGTTTACACACTTGAATATGCAGTTTTCACCAGTTTCACGCAACACACCCCAAATAAACCACCATGACCAGTCATAATTAGCCGACTAGCATCGGCAGGCAAGAACGTTCTATATGGGCGTACGTATAGTCAGTTAGCTGCCAAACTAATTAATTAAAAACAAACCGTGATTCCATCAGACTTTATACAGTATACTTTCCATGCTGGTAATCTGCATTGCATGTCACAATCTTAGCCAGTATGCTTGTCTTATTCCTGCTTTTAGCCTCCGTGTATTTGACAGGCTAGCTAGCGCTATACGTCAATAGCTGTTAACACACGCACGGGCGTAGCTATTCTGATCATGATAATACTTAAAAAATATACGAATCCTGACTATTTAGTATATTTATATATAAGAGAAGCGTATTAACATTTCAATACATTACATATTAGAAGCAGCTCAAGGCTCACTTAAGTCTGGTGGTCTAGCATGCATGCTGAACAGTTACACTCCCGATTTTTCAGCCACCAATGCAAATTACACTTATTGTGACAATGTACTGACTTTCAGTAGATGGTTAAGTTACAAATATGTGTGTTTTGTCGGCCTATTTTAAACTAGTGCAAGTTTATCAACTTCGCAAATACATTGAATTTGAATTTACAATTATTTTTAGTGCAACTATACAAGAAAATCGTTGTGGAAATCATTGCACAAGGAAAAGCATTGTTGTTCACTGAACCCAAATTTGTTTTAACTCGAAAATGTAGATTTGATATGAAAAAAAAATCCTCAACCTCAAGAGCCACCAACATACCTTCATGCTGAACATGGAATAATTGCTGAAAATGGTGCATTGTTTTATAATTGATTTTGAAATACTCACCACATGAGTTGCTGAACAATTTTCTGGTGTTGTCCTTTTTCAGCTCACTTAGTGCACAGTGCTGCTTGTACAACGGTTTTATTTATGTAATAATATCAATTTTGATAATTTCTATGCAGATAAGATGATTACTTCCTTTCTTTTATCTTCCAGTTTAGATGCCTTGGCCAAGATGAGCATCAAGGCCTTTGAGCTCATCCCAGCTGTGGAGCGGGACCTCCTCATGGGTGATAAGGCTCGCATCAAAATTGAATGTATAGAATGTTGTGGAAAGCACTTATATGTGGGAACCAACGACTGTTTCATCCACCACTTTCTGCTGGAAGAGGTCACTTCTGCCAAAGGGAAGCTGACTTACTCGGCTCAGAAACTGCTACACAAATACCTGGGCCTAAAGAAGCCAGTGGCTGAGCTGCGGGGCGCCTCTGCTTTGGAGCGCCTGATTGTGCTTTGCGATGGCATCGTGTTCCTTGTGGACATGGTGACACTGGAAACTGTGCCGTCGGCGGCAGGAGGTGGAGCCAAGATCAGAGGTGTGACGGCCTTTTGCATTAATGAGAACCCGGTGAACGGTGATCCATTCTGTGTGGAAATGGGCGTCCTTTCCTTGAAGCGTAGGACGGTTCAGATTTACATGGTTTATGAGGACAGAGTGCAGCTGCTCAAAGAGGTGACCACGCCGGAGCAGCCTTGTGCTGTCTGTCTCGATGGTTACTTCCTGTGTCTGGCGTTGGCCACGCAATACATGATCTTGAACTACAAGACAGGAGCGGCCCAAGACCTTTTCCCTTACAACAGCGAGGAGAGGAGACCCATTGTAAAGAGGATTGGCAGGGAGGAGTTCCTCTTGGCAGCACCAGGTGGTCTGGGTAAGCTGTATCAAGCATTAACTTAGTCATGCACAAAATTTTGTCTTTTACTTATCATTTGGGGTGTCACAAGACACTCAGCTTATGAGATGAGACGATACATGAGATTGGGTGCATGAGAAGGAGATGACAAGACTTAAACACAAAAATTTAAAGAGTTTTTTATATCTGTTACAATTCAAAGCAGGTACGTTTTGAAATGTTTATTGTCCCAGAAATTGTCACTAAACAATATTATTTTCATCATTTCTTTAGACCAAATAAACCAGTAATGTTATGATCATATATCATAATATGCAGTATGTCCTTTAACATGTCATCTTTCACTCTGTAAAGTTTGGCATTGCTGTTTGTGACATGTATTTTCTCACAGCTAAACTGCGCCTTTGTTGCCACCACTTTCAAACAAATTCAGCGTACTGGCTGGTCCGTGTCGATGAGCTCACCTTGCTCGTTTGCTTTGAAGCTGGAATATTCCCACACAGGGACTGTGGCATTTCACTTTGCAAGGATCTTTTTCTCTCCTAATTTCTACTATGTTACCTTGCATTGGTCCTCACCAGGCTAAACTCTTTCGCAGTGTGCATGGTAGCAGCCTACCTTCCCCCACAGAGACAAAGCGACTATCATGAGGGCTCACTCCATTCATGTATATGTATGTGGAATGTCTTTGGTTCTGAACCAAAGAAGAGTGAACCCTCTTATTGCCTGTTTGGAGGCAAGAAACGAGGAAAACACACACTCGTGCACATGGCAAAGTATGAAGGCCCAGCAAAACTTTATTGTTTAAGTAATTTATTATTGAGAGACATTTTTTTTTCTGGATGAGAAATATCGGAGTTTAATCTCACAAGATCTTGTGACATCCCAACTTCTTAGTCATGTAATCAAAATGGATCCATGTAATTATTTTTATGTTTATTTTTCACCCATCCATTGGATATTTCCAATGCCGCTTTTGGGCATAGATAAATGACAGTGGTCTGTCAGGAAGGGCATTCAACATAAAAACCAAGCCAAACAAATAATGTGATTAACTCGCTGTGGCGACACCTGACAGGAAAAGCACAAAATAACACAAACATTTTTTCTATTAACCTATGACCGGTAGACACATGCAGCACTTCCTCCTCTGCAAAACAGGCATGGCATTTGTAAAGCTGCCGTTTTTGGTGTACATTAATGAAAATATTTATATTAATATTCATGTTAATATTAAAATCTGCTCAACATTAATTCAAAACAACTTAGGAGATGTTCCATGCAATGAAAAACTAAGTAACAAACAAATCAATAAACAATGCTCAATACGATTTTTCTTGTTTTATCTCCACCCACCCCTTTCAAAAAGGAATGTTTGCCAATGCGGAAGGGGCTTCTCAACGGGCTCCTGTCAGCTGGTCCGAGAGCATCATTGGCACAGCTGTGTGCTTCCCATATGTGGTGGCCTTAGATGAGAGCTTCATCACCATCCACAGCATGTTGGACCAACAGTTAAAACAGACGCTTTCATTCAGGGATGGACACATTCTACAAGACTTTGAAGGTACATAGACACAGTTCTTTGTGTTGATTTTTGTGGAAGATATTATTTCTTTCCAAAGTACATAGATTTTGCAGTAGTTAGTCAGCATCATCCCATGGCTATTGGGGAGCAGGGATGCGCTGACCTGTGAGTGATGTGTGTGTTTTTAGGGAAGGTGATTCTGGCGTCCACTAAAGCTGTGTACGTTCTGGTGCCCTTGCCACTAGAGAGACAAATTCAGGACCTTCTGGCCAGCCACAGAGTGGAGGAGGCACTCATCCTTACAGAGGGAGCACAAAGAAATATTCCCAAAGAAAAATTCCTGGTAATTCATACTATTTTGCTTGATGGTCACCGTGTTTTTTCAGCGGTGTGGTTGAATTTTTTTGACATTTTGCTTAGTTGTCAGTTGCTTGAAGGTGTGTACCAAATTTCGTGTTTGATTCTGGAAAGTTCAATGCTACATATAGGTATATTTATCAGAAAAAATAATAGCACAGGCATTGCAGTGGAGATGCATGTTTTGCTGTGGTTCAGGAGCAGTTACACCAAAATTTTTCCACATAACTGCACAGTAATTTATTCCTGTATATCACATCAATTGGTTTGAAAGAAATTCTCAATAATTTCTGGTAATTGGTATTTACTACAGCACAACTGCGTAAACAATTCAAATCATATCTATTTGATGGCACCACCAGGCCTTGAAAGTGAAAATAAAAAAAAGTGATAAAATTCAGTGTAATTTCTTTCCAATTTTCTTTATGATTATTCAGATCTTGCACAAAAGGATTCTGCAGCAGGCAGGCTTCATACAGTTTAACCAACTACAATTCATAGAAGCAAAAGAACATTTCAGGTAAGTTTTGTTTTTTTGTTCGTTCATATGACAAGCGGTCAATGGCAAGTTGTTGGCTGAACCCCGTTACTATCTAAATGCTAATGTTTCCCGAGTGAGAATGGAAATCAAGAACGACGCTGTTGCCACTATCGACAGTACGACAGTATAAGGTTACTGTTTGACTGCTTGAAGGGGCCCTATTATACTCATTTTCTGGCCCTTTTTATTAAATTGCAGACTGTTACACACAATAACCTGCACAAAAATCTTGCTAGATCTTTCAGAATCTGCACCTATTCCAGCTGTATTGCCTTGGATATCCAAAACATCTGTTTTTAATTTACTCCACCCACAGCCCTCATCCAGGCACGCCCACACCGCTGTGATTGGTCACACTCAGCTTGTACAGCCAATAGCTTGTACCCCTGCATGCACACATAAGAAGTCAATGGCTGGATGGAGCCAAGTGTTACAAAAAAAACTCAGAAACAAACATTCAGAGCCATCCCAAACTTCTTTCACTCTCACTTCAAAATGCACACATCTCATTATCAGAAACTTTGGAATTGTTATGGAACATTCTAACTACATTACAGGTCAGAAAAGTGGTCCCCTTTAAAAGCTCTTGTTGTGTCTGTATATGTTTTGCTGATGCATGCGTTTGTTTCTGTCTTTGCAGGAAAGGTCAGCTGGATGTGCGGGAGCTGATTTCTCTGTACCCACTGCTACTGCCAGCTTCTTCTTCATTCACACGTTGCCACCCTCCCCTCCATGAGTTTGCAGATCTCAATCACCTGGCACAGGGAGACCTGGAAAAAGTGTTGCAATGCAAGATATTTCTGATGAGTTATTTGGCTGAGGTGAATAAGGAATTAAGACTTACATGATTTGAAAGAACTTATATTATTTGTAGAGGTGTCATGACACTCATATTTGTCACTCATACTTTTATATACACTCTTGTCCTCCTCCCCTTGTAGGTCAGAAGCACAGAGGTAGCTAATGGTTGTAAGGAGGACGTGGACACCGCTCTATTGAAACTGTATGCTGAACAAGATCACGAGAGTCTTCTAGACCTGATAGCATCAGACAATGCGTGCTTGTTAGCAGACTGTGTCCCGTGGTTGGAAAAATATCACAAGTGTGTATATTATGTATTTTTTTTTTGTGCATGTGTGTGGGGGGGGGGGTTTACTATTCATGAAAAAGTGTGAACTCAATACTGTGTTTCATCTGCTTGTAATCCAGATATTTTGCACTTGGGCTCCTCTACCATTCTAATGGTCAGGATTCAGCAGCTCTTCAGGTAAACTCTAGCTATGAATAATTCACACAATATTTACATTGTGATAGGAAGGGAACACCTTTTATTTACTATTCTTAAAACGTGTTTTTGTCAGATGTGGATTCGTGTAGCTGATGGGGATCTAACGGATTCTACAAGACCTGATCTCTTTGAGTACATTGTGGACTTTCTTTGTTCCACTTCCAATCTGGACCTAGTATGGAAGTACTCAAATTGGGCTCTACAACAGGATCCCACTGTAGGTCAACCTCTCTTACGGATAGTTGCTTGTAAATTTCATCCTGCTCCATTTCATAATAAAATAATGATGAGTATTACAGAAGAATTGCTGCATTTGCCTGCGAATATTCTCATTCATCCAACATCTGAGAAGACGGTTTGCCTCTCATCCCAGCTGGCTTCATCAGTTCGTGCTCAATGGCTCGGTGGGACCAGTCTAGTCTAACTAGATAGGACAGGTCTAGTCTAAGAAGTTTGGTATAGGATCCAAACTGTCAACTACAGTTTGACCATCCCAGTGTTTGTCCCACCAAGTCATTCAGCATGAACTGATGAAGCCTGCTTGAATGAGACATGAAATGCCTTCTAAAATAACCTGAAACAGTCCAGTTGCAATCGACTCAATGCCCTGAGAGTTTCCCCTTTTTCTAGTAGCTAATTAAGGTAACCAAAGTTTTATGAACACCCCACATCACACACTCACACAACAGTAAACGTCAGTAGGAACTGAAAGTGGTCTTTGCAAAGTGCAGATTTTCTGATCTGTTGGCGCTCATCACTTTACTGCCATGTATGCAAGTCTAATCTACATTGTTCCTCATCCATTCATCACACTTGCTGATATTGTGCATCATGCAGCATAAATACAATGGTAACTCAGGCATTCTTTTTTTTGTCCATAGACAGCTGTCCACATCTTTTCCAAGAGGTCTGTTGAGGCACCCCAGTCTGACCTGAAGCCTGATGATGTCATCACATACTTGGGAAAGCACAGGGACGCTCTTCTTCTGTACCTGGAACACCTGGTGCTTGAAAGACGGATACAGGTACCACACACAGATACTGCCTCCAGGGGGAAGGCTCACTGTTGGACAGTGTGTGCATGTGGTGCATATTGTTAACTCTTTTAATGCTGTTTTATAAGTAAATACAACAAGCTACTGTCTAGTTAATGTTAAGCTGCAGTTGTGATTAGTTCCTTGTCTATTTTATTATCTATAGAAGGAGAAATATCACACACATCTGGCAGTCTTATACACGGACAGAGTCTTATCTTTGCTGTCCGAGTCTACATCCAATGAAGAGCAGCTGAGCAGACCCAGAGAGCAACTCCAGGCTCTACTCAGGGAGTCAAACCTGTACAGAGCTCAGTATCTTTTAGGTGAGATCATCAAATGAATAAGTAATTAAAACGTAGCCAACTAGCCATCGATATATATCCATACATCCACCCAGTGTTCTACAATGTTGACTGATGTGTGTGGATGTTTTCCTGCCTTTTTTGTTGTTTAGGTAAGATAGAAAACTTTGAGCAACTGCTGCTAGAACGTGCATTGCTACATGGAAAACTAGAGGAGCATAATGAAGCACTCCACATTTTGGTGCACAAGCTGAGAGACTTCTCATCTGCGGAGGCCTATTGTATTTGGGCTTCTTCTTGGCAGGATTCAGCTTACCGACAGCAGCTATTTCACCTTCTCCTGAGACTGTATCTTGGAAAAAATGCAGTCAAAAAATCCCACACAGCAACGTGTGAAGACAATGGAGATCTAGAAATGGCAGCGGTGGACCTCCTGAATCGTCACGGAGAGTTGTTTGATGCGGTTCATGTACTGAGAACTCTGCCAGATAACTGGTCGTTACAACTGCTGCGGCCCTTTCTGGGTCGAGCCATCAGGGCTAATATGCATGCCTCCCGCACGTCCCAGATCGCCCTTGGGCTCGCCCACTCTGAACACCTTCAACTACTGCATGACAAGGTGAGCGGTCTGTCACATAACACACAAGACACCTAATTTATTGACTAAAACTTTGTCCAGTATAAGTCTGAAAATTATCTATATTTTAAATTCTAATTACTAATTAGTTATTGTATCCTCTACAGCAGTGGTTCCCAAACTTTGTACAGTCACGTACCCCTTCAGACATTTGACCTGAAGCCATGTACCCCTACCCCTGCACACTTTAAAAAACATTCCTTCATTCATTTTCTGCTGCTTATCCTCACGAGGGTCGTGGGGGGTGCTGGAGCCTATCCCAGTTGTCTTCGGGCGAGACTGGTCGCCAGCCAATCACAAGGCACATATAGACAAACAACCATTCACACTCACATTCATACCTATGGACAATTTGGAGTCCCCAATTAAGCTAGCATGTTTTTGGAATGTGGGAGGAAACCGGAGTACCCGGAGCAAACCCACGGAGAACATGCAAACTCCACACAGAGATGGCAGAGGGTGGAATTGAACTCGGGTCTCCCAGCTGTGAGGTCTGCATGCTAACCACTCGATTGCCGTGCAGCCCTTAAAAAAACATAAACCTAGTTAGTTAACTTGAAATTTTCAGGCGCACTTGTAATTCTGATTGTTAGGCACTAAATGTTTTTCATTTTCATTCATGTACCCCCTTTGGCAATTTATGTACACCTGGGGGTACGCATACCCCACTGTGGAAACCACTGCTCTACAGCTTGACGTAATATTTTCTGCATCAAAATCTTTATTCCAAAAGGGTGTCTCCACTCATTTCACTCATCTGTTGTTTCATTTTACTAAATATTCCCTTATGTACTGTATCCACAAGATGGTACAGTACCTTTCACTGGTAACTGTCCTATATTAAATTAAACACCTTTTTGATGGTAAAGTCTACAATCCACAATAGTATCTTCTACCCATTCCTTGTAATTAACATTAAAATGGCTTGAATTGAGGGGATTTTAAATTATCCTATATTTATATGTTGGACAGATAATTCTTCACAAGATGTCTTATGTACTTTTAGTGATCATGACAGCTGAACTTGTCTTGTCATCCTCCAGCTCAAAGAGACAAAGAAGCCAATCACTGTGTCAGCAAAGAAGGGCTGCCACTTATGCCACAACACCTTCAGTGAGCCCGACGTAGTGTGTCTGCCTGGCGGTGTGCCTGTCCACACTCACTGCGTCGCCCAGAGAGTAAGAGACTCCCCCACAAAGAAACAGTTAACTAACAGCAACAAAGATACGTGAGACTCAGGACCATCACATGAAAATGTGATTGTTTGTTTTGAGGCACCAAAACAAAGCGGAATTTACTGGCTTTGGGTATGGCTGATGTCTGTGAGGACAAGGGCAAAGCAGAGGGGAATCCATTTCTGTGTTCAGGTCGGTAAGAGTCTACAAGAGTCAAAAAGAAAGGGGAGGTTATGAGATGAGAAAAATGACACGTTGTACAAGTTGTGTTTATGTGATGCAGTTAAACCCACATTCAGAATTATGTCCAGGTGAAAGTGAATGAGCCGTCCTTTTAATATTGGAATTAAAAAAACAAAACAAAACAGGACAGACACTTCCGTACTGCTCTTTCTGTCTTCAAACTTAAACTGAAATATGTACAAATTTTCTTCTTTATTATACCTTATTTTTACTTTGAGGGGAAAAAAAACCATCTGTACTGTTTTGCTTACATTCAGCGGTGAAAGAGCTGTTTCATTTGGTAATGGCTGCCCACATCTTACATTCAACTTGACCTTCCTCCACTTCTTATTAATTGAGGATTCTGTTTATTTAATGTGATGCCATACATATAAATAAATTGTGAATTTACTTACAGCAATTAACAAAAAAAGCACACTTTGATTGTTCCTTTCAATTTGATTTATTCTACACTGATGCTATGTTCTTTGTGAGCCAGAAGATGGCAGCAAATGATTGAAAAGTAAAGTCAACATGACCTTTTAGTTTATAGAATGCTTTTAGTATCACCTAATTATGTCAATTTTGTATGATTTATAACAACATACATTATTTATTTCCCACTTTGTGGCACCGTGCAGATAAAAAGGGACAGTGGAAATGCATTCTTGCATTACTAAGGACATACTGTATAACTAATTAAGAGAATGGCTAAGAAGTAACAAGATGTAATGACAAAAATAAATGGATGTCAATGATGAAGCGTTATGAGATTAATGTTTGGGACTTCTACAGCAGATTATTTTGGATTAGTAACAAATTAAGAACAAATCCACTTGGACCCTTAAGGAGCAAATTAATTTCCATTAGAACAGCTCTCCCAAAAGAATCATATGAATCAAAGACAAAAGCATTGTTGCATTCTCTCCATTGTGAAAATGGAAACGGGATGTTCCATGACCACAACACACGTTTAAGTGTTTTCTGCCACTGTCTGTTATTAAAATGTTGTAATTCCTCTTAAGATTACAAGGTCACAGAACAGCAATCATTCCTCTTCAACAAGGATTCATACTGTATTAGTAGTTGTGTCCTCTGTAATCTCCATGT
Organism: Doryrhamphus excisus; assembly: GCF_037039965.1. Classification (NCBI taxonomy): domain Eukaryota; kingdom Metazoa; phylum Chordata; class Actinopteri; order Syngnathiformes; family Syngnathidae; genus Doryrhamphus; species Doryrhamphus excisus. The sequence continues at coordinate 5,957,173 of NC_136369.1, forward strand.
CAGTGCAACACAATTCTTTAGGGAATTTATGCACGGAACTAGTTTTCCAAATGTAGGTCTTACTCTCTTTTCAAGGCACAAAATCCCAAATTATCAAAATCCATTTCATTGCTGCATCTGTTAATTGGAATTCTAAAAAAGACATGCTGTTGTATAATCTGTTCTGTTATCTACACTATATACTGCATTTTATACATGTCTGTCACTTTATTGAAATCACAAATGCAGTGGAGTGTACAAACTGCAAATCCATCCTATTTAATAAATATCTGAAATTGAACATCCACTCTTAAAACTCACTTTATTGTGCTGCAAAGTATAAAGAAATGTTTTTACAAGGGTCATACTTGAGAGGGTATTTTTCTCATTTGTACATGTCACTGCAGGGCCACACTGTTAATGTCATCTTTACCATGTTTGCAGTATTTAAATTCATTATTATAGAATACTTATTTTTAAAATGGGCCAATAAAAAAAACTACAGGCCGCATTTTGGTCACCACTGCTCTAAATTATCGATAGGTTAGTGAGGTTGATTGATGAGTAACTTACTTCACAAATAGACTATCAGTGGCATGTGCACGGATTTATAGTAAACAGGGTAATTCGTTTACCTAACCATGGCTATATAGCCCAATATTAAAATAGGTATAGAACGTATAGGTAAAGTAGTTTACGATATAGTCTGTATTACCCGCTCCCATACAGTAGGTGCCGGTATGCACCTGTAAAACAAAAACGGCCATTTCCGCCATGGAAGAGCTAGTTTCCATTGGTAAATTAGCGCCCCCTGTTGACCTTTCTCTACAACCGCAGGCGCGACAGGCAACCCGATCAGCTCCTCGCTGCAACACAAACGCCATCTTTAACAGACTGACAAACTACTGAAGCAGAGTTGGAGAACGAATCTGGGTCAGCCACTCAGACACGAAAACCCCGTCTGGAAATCGCCACTATTCGCTAAACTCTGGTCGATATTTACCTATATCTTGACAAATCGCGCCGTTTTATGGTCCAATGTGTTTGAGCGGTCGGGCAGCCCGAACGCAGTTTTGTTGTGTCGGTCCCGGTTGACGTTGACGGGTTGCTTTTGCTCACTAACAGCTGACTGAGGTGAAAAACAGGTAATGGAAAAAATATTGACTTCTTTGTTGGAAAAACTCATCTTAATGCCAATATTTTACACCATAACTTTACATATGTAGTCAGCAATGTGCTTGCTAACGAGTTAGCTAAGCTGTATTCTCATTCGCTAGCTAACTCTTATCTCGGTTGGTATGCGTTGTAAGCAAAAAACTGATGCGGTCAGTTTTATCTAATGCTAAACATAACTCACAGTCTTGGCTTGGGTCGGGTACGGTTACATTTATACTCGCCAAAATAGACTAAAAAAGAGTCGAATAGTTCACGCATTGGTCATAAGCTTGTGTTTGTTGTGGCAAAGGGGAGGCGTGTCCTCCCACTTCAATGTGGTCATTCTCAGCACAGCATTGCTGCAATATGCTACCATTTAATAATATAGTCTGTACAGTCACACATCATTTTCCTTTAGCGCCTCTGTCATTTTGCAAATACTGTACTATTACATTTGAAAAGTCAACTGACACTGGACTTGTCTAAAAAGTAAGTGCGTTGTTAGATATCGATGACTCACTGACATTATGACTTTAACCAAAAGAGTTCCCGTTACCTTTTGCATGTGTGATAATGTGAAATGAAATCTGGAAAAAGTTATATTCTTTACTCACACGTGTTTCTAATTTCACAAAGTGTTATTAGAGTCATTATCCATACAGTATGTACCTATTGGTTGTAATGTCATCATCTGGGTAACATCTGGTTTTTGATTGACAATATTTACACTATTACCACTGCTAATCAAGGATATCCTCGTTGCCCCCATTGAAATTCCAGCATGAAACGAGTTCTCCAAGGGACTCAGCAGGAGGACGGGGGCGGTACCAGTAGTGGGACTCTCAAACGGTCACGCAAACAGAAGATGGACACAGATCTTGAGGAAAAGGTGGTCCATTGGGAAGATCTTCCACAGGAGATCCTTCTCCACATCTTCCAGTACCTGCCACTGTTGGATAGAGCTTATGCTTCTCAGGTACAGTGTTATAATACTTGATATAATACTTAACAGGGAGAAGTGTTTTTTTCTTTTTTGTAGGTTCAGGCATGGGCACGCTTCATAAACTGAACAGAGACAGAAAGGCCTCAAAGAATGATGCATTGTTTTAAGTTTTTGCTGACTATGCTGGTGAACTCACTCTTTGTAATGGTTAGTGTTTGATGGCCATTAGCGAGATAATTTGTAATAAAAGACCAGGGAAAAAGTGACTCCACTCAGTCTTCCGTAACATGTTCAGCAGAGGTGTTAATCATTATTAATATTAATCATTATTGGTGTTTCCAAACATAAAATAATGAGGGTAGCCTGTTTAAAATACTGTATAAAATGCCACAGGGTGATTTATTTTTATTCTTATCTAATTTACTATAATATTCCTTCTTCCACACTCTCAATATTGTAGTCAGCAAATTTTATATGCCTTATATTTTTTCTGCTTCTTTAGTCTGTTGATTAACAAATTTCCTGTGTTGTTCTTACAAGCATTTTTTTTTAGTTCTTTTGCCATCCATACCTTATTATTTTTATTTTGCTTCTTGGACATTTGTCTCCAGGGACAGTTCTTATCATAAAATATTCGATTTATGGATAAGGAATCTTATTTGGTGGAAATTCACACATCGCGTTCGGGTCTGGCACTACTGTAATTAACCATGATAAATGAGGGATTATTGTACTGAAGTACATTAGATTGACCTTTAATGTACAAACATGTATCAAAGTTGTCTTGCCGCATCCTTTAATATTTCCTCCTTGGGGGGAATTTGCAAGGCTATTAATTATTAATGAGACTGCTCTAACATAGTATGGCCAGTTTTCAGGTCGCTCCTGTGGAGCCAGCATACTATGTATTCTATTGTAGTTTCTGGTATGTGAACATGACCTATAAGATGTCTCTCTGCAAGGAACTGGGTGTGACCTCTGACCCAGGTTTCTGTGGTAGCTAACAATCGAATGATCGTCTAAACATGAACATTAAGTTCTGTGTAATTAAATGAATGGCACTAAAATACTGCTTTTGATTAAATGTTTCTAACTACTATATTTTCAATTGTTGCACGTTACTTGGATTACGCAGGTGTGTCGGGGCTGGAACCATGCATTTCACATGCCCGAGCTGTGGCGATGCTTCGAGTTTGAGTTGAACCAGCCTGCCAGCTCCTACCTGAAGGCCACACACCCTGATCTCATTAAGCAAATCATCAAAAGGCACGCCGACCACCTCCAATATGTCAGCTTCAAGGTATGTGTACCGCCTGTGTGGTGCGCAGGTAAAGTTGACAATGTGTAGTCTCAGTTCTGATGAGTATCTTCCTGCACAGGTGGACAGCAGCAGAGAGTCCGCAGAGGCAGCGTGTGACATCCTCTCTCAGCTTGTGAATTGTTCTCTCAAAACTTTGGGCCTCATCTCCACAGCTCGGCCCAGCTTCATGGAGCTGCCAAAGGTCAGTTCAAGGCTTGACACCTATCATTTGTAAATGTAGAAACGTGTCAGTGAAGTCAAACACATAGACTGACCCATTGCTGATAAATGTAAGTAATGTAAGTAAAGTGATGTAAGTAATTCATCATGTAGATTTGTCATTTAGACTAAAACAACAAATATTTACATATGGTTATTTATTACTGCTCAAAAATACAGATGAAAGAATCATTGTCTTGTGTGTTTGCACAGGTGTCATTTGCAACAGTAATATTCATATAGAAAGAGGAAGTGTAAATGGGACTTTAAGCATAGAGAAGGAAAGACTAATACGTTTTTTTTTTTTTTATCGGATCTGTTCAACAGTCTCACTTCATCTCAGCGCTGACGGTGGTTTTTGTGAACTCTAAATCGTTGTCCTCCCTGAAGATTGATGACACGCCTGTAGACGATCCCTCCCTCAAAGTCCTCGTGGCCAATAACAGTGACACGCTCAAACTGCTGAAAATGAGCAGTTGTCCTCACGTGTCACCTGCAGGTACTGACAAACAAGAAAGAATTGGGGATTGTAAACCGGTGACAAATTATCATTACTGTTTGATTGATCAAGAACAATTGTCGCTGTTGGTGTGCAAAGTTGTGCAGCAATCCATCTCCACAAAATCAATCCTATCTGCGGTGATGTCTGAACTTTTAACAAATGTAGAAGTGTTTAGATGTTAAGGAATACAAATGCACAAGAAGGGACGAGAGAATTGTTGATGCAATTTGAGTGTTTTTAGAAAATGAAACACTAAATACCCCAGCGTTATCTTTATTAAATAGACTGTATTGGTATGTCATTTCCTTTGGGTTTAAATCCCATTCTCTTCTATCAGGCATCCTTTGTGTGGCTGATCAGTGCCATGGCCTGAGAGAATTGGCTCTCAACTATCATTTGCTGAGTGATGAACTCCTCATCGCCCTCTCTTCTGAGAAGCATGTTCACCTGGAGCACCTGCGCATTGACGTGGTGAGTGAGAATCCTGGCCAGCAGTTCCACACCATCAAGAAGAGCAGCTGGGACGCCATGGTGCGCCACTCCCCTAAATTTAATTTGGTTATGTATTTCTTCCTCTATGAGGATGAGTTCAGCCCCTTCTTTCGTGACGAGATCCCAGTCACACATCTGTATTTTGGCCGGTCTGTCAGCAAAGATGTGCTGGGCCGTGTCGGGCTTACGTGCCCTCGCCTGGTTGAGTTGGTGGTGTGTGCTAATGGGCTGCGGCCGCTGGATGAAGAGCTGATCCGCATAGCCCAGCGCTGCACTCAGCTGTCAGCCATCGGTTTGGGAGAGTGTGAAGTGTCTTGTAGCGCCTTTGTGGAGTTTGTAAAGATGTGTGGAGACAGACTGACGCAGTTGTCCATTATGGAAGAGGTGCTGGTTCCAGATCACCGCTATGGGCTGGATGATATCCACTGGGAGGTGTCCAAGCATTTGGGCCGTGTCTGGTTCCCTGACATGATGCCTACCTGGTGAAGCTGTGCAAGAATTGTAAGTTGCATGCACATTTGTGTGTGTGTGTGTGTGTAAGCACCTTTCTCTTACTGAAAAAATCCCACCAATCAAATTCAATGTAATAGATTATAAGATATGGAAAAAATGCCCTCCTTTTAAATTTGGGTTACACAAAGATGTACAATTGTTTTCAAGTCTGCCACGCTGTTCTTTGTATATATTTTTATATTTCTATTTATATGTATATTTATATATATTTGTTTTCTTGTTTTGACAAAATGCACTTTTTTTCTCTGAGCAATTTACAGATCTGTCGACATTTTCCATCTTAATCAACAAAAAGTAACTGGGAATGAAGGGGACAATGTGGCCGTTGTGTCATGTACATTATGTATTTATTGTGTAATACACCATAACCTTCTAATATGGAGAGTCCCCAAGGTTGGATTCACAAACCATTACGATAGCCAACCATTGTCTTCATTAATCTGAATGTACTCGTGTGAAAGATTGCTTTTAGTCACTTGTAATGGCTAATCTGCTGAGCACATGTAGAGCTTTGCCGTGAGTAACCATTATAAGGTGGTATGTTTGTTGTGGTTAAGGTTTCTGAGAATGTTTCTGTGTGAACCAGGGCCAGATTGGGTGGTTGAACAGGCGACGAGTCCACATACTGCATATTATGTTGTACAGCAACGCTTAAATGCAGTAATAACACTTACTCTATGGACTCATTCATAGTTTAGACTCACACACAGAGGAATCTTACTGATGCACTTTTACTTTATTAAAGGATCATTGCTCTGTTTCATCTATACATTAACTCAAGTGTATACATTTAAAATATGATCAGATCTTATGAAATTTCTTATGAAAGTTTCATTGCATACATCATGGGCTGTTTGTAAATGCATCTCTGATAATTCCCATACAGTATATGTATACTCAATTGTACTTAGCTATGTACAGGCATTCTTACAATATGCATTATCTTCTCAAACATTTAATATTCTGAAGCTCTGAGCTGGTCTGCTTAAGACTATGGTAGTATCCAGGAATAACCCACTTCAGTGCTTGAATGTGGAATTGACATTTAAAATTGGAAATGATCTTAAAACCCAAAAGACATGTTGGCGTGGCTTGAATGTTGAAGTATGACATCAATGGTTGACTTTTTCCATTGCAATCAAGTATAGACAGTAATAACTGGAATTGGACATCAACCTTGTACTGTTGAATAAAGAATCCCTTTAAATCATTTTGTCCAAAGCTTTCCATTAACTATACGGCTTACCCTGGGTTGACAATATTTTATTTGCTACTGTTAGATTCTATATGGGGACAGGAGCCCATCATGTTTAACATTCTCGCTTTTGAAGTTCAGGCGAGCCTGGCAAAAAAACTCTTGTTTTTTTCCCGAACTGTAATGTATTTCTAAAAGCATACCATATACTAGTGAACATGAACTACATTTATCCGTGCTGATGGATTTTGGCAAAGGTAAGGACTTGCATAATATGTGCATTGTTTTTATTTTTGTTGAAAAATGTAATTGTGTTGAAGTTTTTTTTAAAGGTAAACTTTTGTACTTTTCTCAAATATATGTATAATATTGGTTGAGTGAGGTTCTTGCAACTTTAATGATATGCTCATCTGTGTTTTTTGGTATTAAATATTTTGTGCAAGTGGGCATATTAAAGGGGAAATTAAATGAAAAAAAACACTGCATTGGGTGGCCTAATATTTGCTAGAAGTCACTGTTTTTGTTTTAAGATGCCCTCAAACGTTACAAAATTACAATTGATAATTTAACGAGTTGCAATGCATGATCACAAGCTGTAACTTCATTCAGCTTGTGTTTCTGAACATTGAGTCCACAAATAAGCTGTCCTGACTTTCACGCTCTGTCCTAACTTGCTCCATGATGCCCAATAAAATGCGTTGACTTAGTTGAATCGTTTTTGTATTTCACTTGTCTTATTTGCAGTGACAAATATTCGACAAAACATGACGCGTCAATAAAAAGGGATGGTCTTTTGGAAAGTAGCTCAAAGCAACCAATTAGAAAGTCGCCTCAGGTCACCTGACCGCTACAGCTCGCTTCTTTGAACCGTGTCCAAGCGCCTCAAGGCCCCAGCGCCCCCTGCTGATGATTTTTTTGTGGACTGTTTGAAATTGAGCATAACGTTTGACTACGTGACAATAAATAGCATTTTCAACCCAAAAACACACGCATAGATATTTCTCACATTATTTACTCCAGAGAGATCTTAAATAACCAATAAGCTCACATTGCATTCTTTCATTATCAGCTGCTGGCTGCGGTTGAACTTCCAGCCGGATGACGAGTGGGTGGTCTGTCGCCTGTTGTGGCAAGTCTCAAAGAAGGCTACTCCTCCATCCCAGAAAACTTTGCCACCGTAGATAAAGGAACTCTAGGAATTCCCATCAGTTAACTAGATACGTTTATCGCATTTTTGGATGTGAAGAGGTGATGCTGGGGGTGGCTGGAATGACGGGCAAGTGAGTGTTCAGATTGCTCTCGCTAACATTAGCTAGCACACACAAATGAAGAGACTAGCGCTAGCAAGCTAAAGCTAAAGTCCTCTGTGAGCTTACAAAACGTTATTTCACTCCCAATTACAGCTATACATTTTGCAGTTTGATAAGAAATTTACTCTAAAGCTAATGGCTTATTTTGTTTTACTCCGGCAGAAGTTCGCTAGTTAGCAAGCTGATTAGCAACTTCTCATCTATCATCGCACTTGTGTCGAGATGTATAGCTTTCTTAATATGGAGAAAGAAGGTACCAATGATAAATGTTAATAATAATAATACTAATGACAGTCAAGTCATCTCTACAATACCACTGGTTCCGTGCTAATACTAAATTGTGTACTGAATATGTGAGTTTTTGTGTTTGGAGGAGACATCCCAGTGTCTCTATTCATTACCAAATTAGGTAATAAGGTTACAGTGAGTAATGTAGCTTTTCTCTTTTCTCCTTTCCTGTGAGAGTTCTGGAACAAACAACATAGTAGCTCTTGTTCTAGTTCTATCAGCTGTGTCTATGGTAGAGTCATGCACTAAGGTTACATTCGCTTTCCTTTGACATGCAACAGCATCGCCAATGCCCTGGCCAGTGCTGCCTGTGAGCGATGTAAGAGCGGCTTTGCTGCCACTGAGAAGATAGTCAACAGCAATGGAGAGCTGTACCATGAGCAGTGCTTTGTGTGTGCACAGTGTTTCCAGCAGTTTCCAGAGGGACTCTTCTATGAGGTAGTCAAAATTATTTTTAAGCCTTGTAGTAATTGTGCATGTTATCTAGTGAGTGTACTTTTTTCCATCAGTGGAAACTGAATCTTCATTCCCTTACAGTTTGAAGGCAGAAAATACTGTGAACATGACTTTCAGATGCTCTTTGCTCCTTGCTGTCGGCAGTGTGGTGAGTATTTTATACTATGCGTCACATCAGAAGCATCATGAACAACAAATGTTATATTCATAGAACACTTGACACGCTGTATTATCAGTCAAAACATATCTATATATTTTTTCTACACTTGGTGAGACACACAAACACATGACTTGATAGCCAGAACAACAGGCTTTTATTGCAGGTTTAAATTGTCTCACAACAAGCACATTAATCCCAAATATAAACCTGGGCTACTGTTGCGACCGTAACCCACGGCAAGATGAAACATAACAATGAACCTCAAATGTCACTTCCTGTTCACGCGTCACAAGCATGACCATGATAAACGTGGTATGACTGTACTATGTGATGATATAAACTGAAAGAGAAATTAATTCTTGCTGGAGAGTCAGATGTAATCTTCACACAAGTGATGGTTTTGATTTTTTTTTATGTGGAGTATTTCGATTTAGATCAGGGGTCTCAAACTCAATTTACCTGAGGGCCACTGGAGCTCGGGTCTGGGTGAGACTGGGTCGCATCAGGTTTTCAAAAAAACAAAACAAAAAAAAACCGCATTTATTAAAAACAAAATTTTTTTAAAAACTTTGCTATGGTTCCAATTTTCTACATAAAACATTTCTGATAAAACATTCCACTGTTCTCAAATATCTTACTTTTTATTTTTCTACACAAAATAAGATGAAAATTAAATAAACAAATCAAGAATAAAGAAAATCAATCAATCAATAATAAATAAATAAATATAATAATAATAATACAACGGCAAATAATAAAAACTTAAGAAACCACATATAGCTGGTGGGTACACAAATTATTTTTTTCAGATTAAAATTAACAAAGCATTATTAGAGCCCTGTAGACATGACAAAACATGACTATAGTCACATTTATACACTTTTTATTTACAACATATTGCGCAACTGCAGGGTCTTGAGACACATGCTAACTTGCAAACTAGAGAGCTAGCAACCTAAATGGTAGCCTTCAAGTTATTTCCTTTAAACTTAAATAGCCAAAAACTTACCACTTCCACACAGATAGGCAGTACAACTATTAAGTTATTTAACCTTTAACATGAACATTAATCAAATGTAATAATTTTTTCTGGGTACATGATACCATACAGCATCCATATCAAACTTGCGCGGGCCGCACTAACATTAAACTTTCATATCAAGGCGGGGGCCTCAAACTAGTGTCCTGGACCGCGTGTTTGAGACCCCTGAGTTAGGTAATGTGAATTTCATTGTGTAGGTGCAAATTCAGTTGATAAGAGTATTTTTCTACAAGGTAACAACCCTCCAAAAATGCTGTGAAATGTACTTCTATTCCTAAATGTAAGCATTTTTCCGGGCATCCACAGCAATATGTGGGAATCCTCATTTCCTTGTAGCTAAACTACTGCTTGTGGTCTTCTTCAGGTGAGTTCATCATCGGTCGCGTCATTAAGGCCATGAACAACAGTTGGCACCCTGACTGCTTCTGTTGTGACATCTGCCAGGCTGTGCTTGCAGATGTGGGGTTTGTCAAAAATGCTGGCAGGTGTGTATCCCGTCTCTGTGGAGCATGTTGACAGCCTGTATTCCAAGTGGTTATATTTAAACTGCCAACTGCAGCCCGCCTCTTGCACCCAATGGAGTGACTGCAGTCAGTCAAATAATGTATATATATTTTTTACCTGCATATTCCATCTTGACTGCAGTAAATGTTCTTCATACTCCAGGCACCTGTGTCGCCCGTGTCATAATCGGGAAAAGGCTCGTGGCCTGGGCAAGTACATCTGCCAGAAGTGCCATGCCATCATTGAGGAACAGCCACTGATCTTTAAAAATGATCCTTACCATCCAGACCACTTTAACTGCAACAACTGCGGGTCAGTACATTCACTTTACTCTATACATCTACGTGAAAGTGTGGCAATGCCCATGGCTGATATTTGACGTGTACCAGCTGTCTCCCCAGTAGAATAACTAGTCACTGCTACATTGTCCCCAGGAAGGAACTGACAGCTGAAGCCAGGGAACTGAAAGGTGAACTCTTCTGTTTGCCCTGCCACGATAAGATGGGGGTGCCTATTTGCGGAGCTTGCAGGAGACCAATTGAGGGCCGCGTTGTCAATGCCATGGGCAAGCAGTGGCATGTTGAGGTGCGTGAGCAAGACCAAACAATTTATTTTGTAATTGTCTGTTGTTGCAGTCTGCTGAACTGTTCACGTTTCCATTACAATGCAATCATGATATCGGCTAGCACAGAACACTTGGTCATCACCTTTTAAGTGAAGATTATTAAACTTATGTGCTTTGTTTCAATTAAATAATGTGTGAAGAAGAAGCACAAAATAACACAATCTCACTGTTATTTCTGTCAGCAACATTTATTTCTCCTTGCAGCATTTTGTATGTGCCAAATGTGAGAAGCCTTTCCTCGGTCATCGCCATTATGAGAGAAAGGGATTGGCTTACTGTGAGACTCATTATAACCAGGTAGGAAAGCCTATCTAAACTGTACATTTAAAAAATAAGAATAATTTGTTTGGCCTCAGCCTACCGTATGTGTTCTAATTTCTTATGAATGCTTTTATGTTAAAGCTGTTTGGTGACGTGTGTTACCACTGCAACCGTGTGATTGAAGGCGATGGTGAGTTTTAAATATTCACATCATAAAACTGATATACCAGTATGTTTATTATTGTTATTGTATGTTCATTATTGTGGCCTCATGATTAGCATCGTTGTTGGATTTTTTTTTTTTTTGTGGAATTTACATGTTCTCCTATGCGTGTATGCTTTTTCTCCAAGTACTTTGGTTTCCTCCCACAGTTCAAAAACATGTACAGTATGTTAGGCAAATTTGAGACTCTCAGAGTACTTTCCCAAAGGTCTTGGGGATCATCAAGATGTTTTCTGGCAAAATTAAGACGAGCCTTAATGTTGTTCCACTGTGGGTAATGTCTCTCTGGTTTTCAAATCACATGCTACTTGAAAAGCACAATGGCATAAATGGCCAAAATTAGTGTTTTTGAACATACTCAAAATCCACCCTGATTATTTCTGTTTTATGTTCCCGACAGTGGTGTCTGCACTCAACAAGGCCTGGTGTGTCAGCTGTTTCTCCTGCTCCACCTGCAACACAAAGCTCACCCTCAAGTACGTATTTGTCCAACTGACCAACTTAAATCAGCAATGTACTAATTTATCCTGCTCACTTTTCTTCCTCCGATTTGCTCTCTCACTCTCCATGCTTCATGTGCGGTGCCTTTGTAACTTAGAGATAAGTTTGTTGAAATTGACCTGAAGCCGGTGTGCAAGCATTGCTATGAGCGTATGCCAGAGGAGCTGAAACGGCGCCTGGCCCGCCGCGAACGTGACTCCAAAGACCGCAAGAAAAAACCTACTGTGTCTCAGTAGAGTTCTTATTCTTTCCAGGTCGCTATCCAATCTGCTGGTTGGTGTTCTTTCTTGTTTTTGCACGTGTGGCATGGTCAATACATTATTTATATATATATATATATATATATATATATATATATATATATATATATATATATATATATATCTTTTAGGCAGGCATGTGCATCCTCTAGTTTCCATTTTCTTTTTTTTAAACTTTATTTTGAATATACGCTCACCTACACAATTGAAATAGATTAAATATGAAAAGATACTAATACTCAGTTTTGATTAAAGGGGAAGTGCACCTTTTGGGGAATTTTGCCCATCGTTCACAATCCTTATGTGAAACATGAACACATTTATTTTTGTTTCGGTAGTGTTTTAAATCATCAAAATACGGCAAGATACTGCAACCATTACATGTTATCATCAGTGTACGTGTTAATGCATGATCACAGCATGTATATCAAACCATGCAATGTTGGTAGAGGTTTATTTTTAGAGGGCTTCATAGTTCAAATAGATGTATCCCAATGACAGCATTGTAAGCTACCTGAAATTAACTTTTTTCGTGTTACAATGCACAGAAAAGGGAAAGAAATATGTGTTCATGCTTCAGATAAGGATTATGAATGATGGGCAAAATTCCAAAAAAGTGCAGTTCCCCTTTAACACTCTAAAATAGGTGTTTTTAGTCACTGTGCTCTATACTGTAGCTGTGTAGAAATGCACTACTTAGTCCTCGCTCTTGATGTGATTTAGCTGTATAAGAGTTTAAAAGCATCTTTTTGATGCAGCTCTTGTATTGGCTCTCATAAGATGATGCAGCTGCACACAGTTTTATTGGTGAGCGTATATGCATACCTTAAGTTTATGTGTACACCCTTTACTTGTTTGATGCTGATAACAGATAATAATTTGCTGCTTTTGGAAGATTTATGCCATGTCTTGCAGCCAATTCTTGATTAGTAGATTGCTACCTTTTTTAAATGCACCCACAGTTGTGTTATGATATAAAGGGGACCTATTATGCTCATTTTTCAGCCCTTTGTACTGAGTTATGGACTCCTATAGAGCAGCTACACATGATAACCTGCACAGAATGCTTTCTAGATCTAACGGAATCTGCACCCATTCCAGTTGGATTTTGTTGGATTTCCAAAAGTGTTTGTCTTAATTTATTTTAACTGCCTCCAGGCACGCCCACTCCCAAACTTTCCCGAAGACTTCCGGACACCACTTTATCATTTTGTCGGCATAGGAGTTGATAATAAATGAATAAACCTTTTGGAGAGCGACTTGAAAAGTAGCTCAGTAGTTTAATCATGAGAGATTGCAAGGGCCACTTGGATATTTTGTAAAGCAGCATAATATTCTAAGAAGTTATGTACATATAGGTGTTTATATAACTATAACTTAGAATATCTATATAGTACAAAATATCCAAGTGGTCCTTGCATCCTTTCATGATTCAGCATATAGCCTTGGAAAAAGCTTGGACACCCCTGAGTGGCAGGTGATTGTCGTTCACTTTTACAGAGGATGAATTTGAGGATACACCAGCAAGCATCATTTCAGTTTGCGGTGCAGGAGCAACAGCAGGCTCCCATGGAACACGATGTGATATTAACAATGTCACTGACAGGGAAGGCTGCAGGCTAGAACAATTACTTCTAAAAACAGTGCTTTGACTGATGAAGCATTTTAAGAACCATTCCCTAATGTGTTAGGTGGTACAAGGCGAGACTTGGTTGGGAATAAATCTTTTTCTCCTGCATCATATTTCAACATTGTCATTCAGATTGAGAATGGACTGCCTCAATAAATAAAACATATAGGAGACAGATGATGGTGAAATATACAGTATATGCAGTTGTGGAGGAGGATGAATTTCACTGTAAGTACTTGGGGATTGGATATAGCTGCATCTCCCATCTCGAATCTGAACTTGCCCAACAGGCATATACCTGCGACCGAGACGTGTTGTCAGACTTGGTATCAATGACTGATAGTTTTAACATCTAATTCCTTTCCTTTTTTTGCAGGAACAAGTTTGTCGAGTTTGACATGAAGCCTGTTTGTAAAAAGTGCTACGAGAAGTTTCCTCTTGAGTTAAAGAAAAGACTGAAGAAGCTGGCCGAATCTTTAGGACGTAAGTAGGCACATTAATGTGGATTCCATCATGGTGCGTTGTAGTCCTGACAGTACATATACACATAAACATGTATAGCTATCAAACAATACATTCCCAAAGTGACCTTAACTGACCTATATCCTCATCAAGTGGTGGTAGAAATTAATTCAGTTGTTCATGTGTCAAACTTAAATGAATTTGAATGTTTAGTATGAATTACTCTTGTGCCTTGACTGTATTAATGATGTGTCATATTTGTATGCAATGGTAGCTATAATTGTGTAATACTGTTATGCTCTAAAGGTCTTACAATTGGACAGGTATAGGATATGGATAGTCACATTTGATCACATTTAGTTTGCTACATGAGTAAACAGTGTTTTAAGGTACCAAATGTGTCTAACTTGAAACCACACCCTAATGAAAGTCCAAATGAACATGCTTTGTCTCTGGTGCACCTTTCCCTCTCTATAGTATCTGTCAATAAAACATAATTCACTAAAATTACGGTTTCATGACATTGATATGTACACATTCAAAATATACTTAACCAATGTTAAATGTTTATGAGTGTGTTTGTTTGTTGGATCACATGAGTATGAATTGATCTTATAATTTAATATAGTCGTACTCTGTTGGAATATTCATGCTTTTCATGAATCAGCACATTGCCAGTGCCTAAATGAGCAAAATAGCTTAGAAATGAGAAATGTGGTGTTAACAAAACTCTGTGCTTGCATCAGCATCATTTATTGTGGAGCAGTTTTGCATTTTCCTTTTCGCAGTATGTTTAAGTTTTACAGCGTCTGCTTATTTGGAAAATGAGATTCACAGTTTAACGCAACATATGCACATATTTGCCTTTCTGTTCATCAGTCAATATACATAAGGTATATTAAGTCTATGAAATACCCAATACCTTCTGTCAGCGCAGGTTTAGGCTGTGACATACATGTGAGGCCTTATTGCAGATAACACACAAAAAACACTTTGAATTTGGCAAATAAAAGATACAATATGTATACTGAACAGTTGGTAAGACTGAACTGATCATAGTTCACATCAAATGATAAACTACACACATCGCAGATGTCTTCCACAACCATGAAACTCTGAAAGTCTTTCACCTCATTTGTGTGTTAACAGATGGCACAAAGTGTGATGACATATAAAAAAATAAATGCCCAACCCAAATTGGTTCTTTTCAATAATGCTGAGAAATTGTGTAATTACTCTTCCCATGTTTATGCACACTGCATTGTTCAATGAGATAAATACTGAGCAACATTTGGGGGAATTAGTGTGTCCGATAGTTTCTTAAATAGCACTTGTTGCCAAATGGGGGTGTATGTCTTGTCGGGGATGTCTTGACAGCTGCTTGTGAGGAGGATGCACATTCTTGTGTTGGGGTTGAAGATGTAGGGGTAACCCCAGGAAGCGAAGTCTGAAAGTCGTCCATTCACCAAAGGTCATGTTCAGCAATTTTTTGATGTCATCTGGGTCACCAAATACGAGCGCTGAGCCACTGATACAATTGTTCTTTACAATATCTGCATACTTTCCGGGATATTCCATCTTCTCCAGCTAGAGGAAATAAGAAAATTGAGCATTATGTAAATGCTGTTTTGAAACTCTAAATGACTTTGTGCTTCAGTAGCTTTCCTTGTATGTTGCGTTCTGTATTAAATACGCATTGAACAAAGCCCATGAAAATAGTCATGGGGTCGTGTATTTCACTAAAATACTGCAAGCATGAGGACATGCATTGACAGAATATTCCAACAGTACTTGGAAAAGCAGGCAATTTTGTGTCCTACATTTCAGAGTACGCTGAACGATTACACATGTTCGTTCTCTATAACCACATTTGTTGCTGCATTATCATAGAATGACCTTGGCTGGGTTGACTCAAACTGTACTTGACCAGTCTGAGGCCATGACACTGAACAGATGAGCTGCATAGCAAGTAGATGGATTGATGCAGTTTCTCATCATACATCACAAGGGTTGGGATTTTATCATCTGCTTTTTATGCTGATGCCAAAAGATCTGAATTGGCCTGACGGATGTTCATCCAATCATCCCATTAACTCACTCATACCTGCTACCACTGGCCAAACTAGGAAACCGGGTAACGTCATTAACATTGATGAAGTCTTGAGTTTCACTGACTCATGGGTGTTGGCCAATCAATGACAGTATAGTTTCTGTGTGCGCTCGAGTAAATTGAGAATATATACAATATATCAAACCTCAATTGCGATTCTGTCGTCTTACCTCTTTACATAAATCTTCGGAGTCCATATTGATTATAGCAGTGATTGGCAAAGGAGCAAAGGTCCTCATCCAACCGGAGTCTTTCAGCCTGGATGTTCCTCGAATCTGAGCCAATTCTTTCTTAAATGAGTGATTCAGGTTCACCGTCACCACATTGAATGCCTTCAGATCCTCTATGGTGAACTGGAAATCCACCTTGAGGAATCTCTCAAACATCTCAGGGTCTCCATCTTGGTCAAGGAGGTCTTCAATCTGCGTACGCATCACATAAAGCTCTGCTCTGGACTCGCTAAAAACCTCCCATAGGTTTTTGGAATGGTCTGCAACAGGCTCGTTATGATCAATTTCGGCTCTCTGTAGAGCATCTTCCACGCACTGGATAATCCAGCTGAGTCTACACGGCCACTGATTGGCCAGGACCACCCAGGCTGCGATGAGGTCAGGTTGAGGGAGCTCTGTCTTTAAGGCCTTCATGATGATTACAGTCACTCGAATGGAGTTTATCACTCTCCTCATGGACATGGCGTCATCTAAGATGTACTTATTTAACTTTCTTTCATTGCTCCCAAGGGTACTCTTGACCCAATGTTCGATATCTGCCTCAGTTACATGTAGTGCAACACCATTGTCAATCAGTGGATATGCTTCTTTTGTTCCTGATAAGACCTCCACTCCTGATATATCTGATAAGGAGGTACTTTTTAAGCCTCCGGTTTGATATTTATCTTCGCTCATCTTTCTGTCCTCGAGATTTTTTGGGCTGCTGGCCAAGTTGTGAAATATAGTGAGCTTTGAATCATCACAAAGCGGCGGGACAGTGAAGGCCAGAGTAACAATGCGGTTTAACAGCGCATAAGCTCGGTCTTCTTTGCAGAAGCAACCATCTGCAAAGTTGACCTTCTGTACGATAATTTCTGGGTCTATGGCCAGAATTGAAATAAATGGACTTTCCTCATCTGACAGTAAAATGTTGATAGCATCTAAAACTGCTACAATTTTTGGTGGGGAGCAGCGGTCTAGATTTGTGATCCTGAGCACCACTCGGATTCTTCGGCTTTCAAACACCTCCATGAACTCAACAAAGCGAGAGAGGAACCACATCTCCTTTCTCACTTCGCTCATGAAGCCCAGCTTGCTGCTGACACGCTCGTTGTCCATGCCTCTCTTGATGTTGAGTTCCTCGTTGAAGATGAGGTTCTTGCCCAACAGGAAGATGAACCTCAGAGCATTGGCGGCTGGGACTCCAAATGATGCGATAACCAGGCCTTCCAGGACACTGACATGGCTTGTTGTACCATTAACCTTTATAGGTGGTTTACCCACATGTTTGGGAAGTTCAAAGGTCAACAAGAATATCAGGATGATGACTGGTACCATGAGACTGAGCAGGATGAGAAGCCACAGAGGGCAGCAACAAATCGTTTTTGACCTCCAATGATGGGGACCCTCCACCACTATCTGAAGGGAGTAACAGGAAAAAAAGATTGTGTGTAACAATTGTGTGTAATACACTGAGGCGCATATTTGCTTTAAAGGAAGCTGTAATTTAGGTTACGTTCACACTACAAGTAAATTATGATTTGTCAGTGCAATTCCCATTTTTTCAAATGCTATTTCTTTTGTACTAAATCCAATGTATGTGATGATGCTATTGATGTCTTGAATATTCAGGCTGGATATATGAAAAGGTTTGGGTAGCCCTGATCATTTTCAATGAAGGGCGGCACAAGGGCGGCATCAAGCATTCTGCATATGTAGCTGACATAAGTGGGCTAAAATATTACACCCCCTCTCAATATGTTGCAGTATGCACCTTGCCATCTGAAATTTGTTTCATTTTAACAGGACAGTACAATCGTGCATCAGTCACTGACTGTGTTTTTTTTTTTTTGTCTGTTTGCTTGGTTGTGATATGAAGTCGGTTGGAAAACTGCTTGTACGACTGAACGCAGTGCTTTTGGGAAAATACTACAGTCAACATGGCTGACAGATTATTTGTATTTTGCAATAATGAAACACCAACTTCACACAGCTCATTAAAAATAACTAAAGAATAAAGTCTCAAGGATCACTTACACACGCACACATACAGTACACATATAGCTGAATAATAAACAATACAAATAGCAACTTCTGATCAATCCATGTCAATTTCACATTTAAAATAATGTACAGATTTTAGCCCTGCTCATTTCCGGTTAAACCACACACACATCCGGATTATGACGCGCCTACTTTGAGTATGGATACGGCTACATATAATTTAGATGGGTCAACAGATACAGATGGCGGTGTACTTGCTCATCCCTAATAATACCAGAAAATAAGCTATTTGAGACATAACATATGCTCATATTTTATTTATTTTTTCTAGACAGGGCACTTCCTGGTCTCATCAGTTTAAAATCACTGACACCAAGTGACCAGTATAGAATACTTTATCTCACAACTTTGGTAGCTTTGGTTCATTTTGCAATTTTATGCTTGGAAAAATACATAAAATGTGCTTAAATATGCATATATTTTGACTAATAACAGGCCGTAGTCAACCACGAAACAGTGCTAATTTATCAAAAGACCATGATGGAGTTAAGCCGTGAAATTTGAACAGCGAAAGGGTGGTGGACAAATACAAGTCACTAACCTTTTTTTTGATTTCTTCCTCTTCATTGTGTTGAGCCATTCGGTATAACACTAACTGTAACTTTCCAAAATTAATTTGCATAGCTTGAAAGAGTCGTATGGCCAACCCTGCCCACAGCAGGTCACTTCCTGCGAAGTGCCAGGCACTGAAGTTCACATAAATGAAGCGGACATTATGATGGTCCTGATTCTCTGTGGTCCAAATGGGCTTGTGGAATAACAGTCGCCAAATTAGCGCCAACATGTCAGAAAGTGAAGGCTTAACCGGGCGGGGTCGGGATTTCCCTTTGTATTCCTCGTCAATCCTCCGAGATTCATTCTTCATGTAAACTGAAACACAATATTGACCAGTTGAGTACAGTCGCACGCAACTGAAATGCCAGTTTATTCTGCAAAATCTTTTGAGGATGCCACTCATTCAAACTGCATAGTTTCTATTGAGTGAAACAAGACAAAACATGCAAATTCTGACACATTATTAAAAGATTATCACTGCTCTCATTTGGATCTGGAGAGCACATCCACTGCATCTATCCAATGAACCCAGTGGTATTAATTCTTATAATTTAGTGAGGACATTTGATCAAAATTCAGTGGGTTCTACTGCAGACCAGACTGCACTACCCACCATGCAGGTTATGAATAAAGAGCCTTTCTCATTTGTAATCCTGCTGGCAGGCTTGGGGGTAAAATGTACCAAAAGAAACACTTTATGGGAAAGTTCACTTTTAATGGATGTTATTGGTTCTGCAAATTATGACTGATTATATTTGTGCAAAGAAAAAGTGGTGTTATAATCCAGAGTTACTTTGTCAGCCTTAACTTTTCTTTAAACTGGTGAAATTATGTCGAATTGTTTTCGTTCAAATCTTTCAACCATTTCTTTTTGAGATGGTCTGTAAAAAAAAAAAATCGAAGCCAATGTCACTTTTTCTAAGTGGACTGAGGACCAACATTGTGTTTAATGATTATCTGCCACAACAGTGTGTGGCTGGTAGTTGTTTTTTTTTTTTTTTCGAGTGTGTGCCTGTGTGTGATTGGGATGTATTGTCACAACAACAGGGTGCTCTTTGGTGAGGAATGGGCAAACTACAGCCCAGGGGCCACATGCAGGCCACCATATGTTTGAATCTGGCCTGACAGTTGCTGCCAAGCTCCAGCATACCCTCGACCCTAAGCGGTATAGAAAGTGGATGGATGGACGGAATGTACTGTATGCTTAACATTGAAGTATTTCAGCAGCTCAGCATAGATGCATACATACCTTCCATTTTCCCAAGAATCCTTTTGATTCGACTCTGACATGAAGAGTAGAGTCCCACAGTTACAGGTGATGAAACTTTGGTCAAGGTCTTGGAAAGGGCATATGCAAAAATGTCATCTACAAACACAAAGTGGTCATTATTATTTGTTGTGTTTGATTAAGCACTGACACAGCTAACACTGAAGATGATATAAAACAGTAATTTGTCACATAATTATTATTATTATTTTCAAATGCATACAATAATATTTCTGCCAGAAGGAATCAAAGAATCATTTTACCAAGCCGTCTTCTCCAATTATTCAAATTTCAATGATTTGCAAGTTTTTCATGTCAGCCCAATGAAATTTCTGCAAGATGATCTAAATACAGTGAAATAGAGACTTTCAAACCTTAACTCAGCAAATACTATAGACTACAGCAGGGGTCGGGAACCTTTTTGGCTAAGAGAGCCATGAAGGCCAGATATTTTAAAATGTGCATCTGTGAGAGCCATATACATTTTTTTAAACATTGAATGCAATAAAATGTGTGCATTTTTATGTAAGCCCAACAGTTTTAGATATAATGGGCTCTAATTACGTAGACCAGGCACACTACCCCACGCCAATGGGGTGTGGCCAGCACACTTTCGTGAGCAGCGCAGTGTCTAATAATAAATCAAATACTTGTTGCCATTAATACAACTTCTGCTGCTGCATAATTTTGCACCATACTCAGTATATTTAATTATTGTGGCCATCTTTGCCAGAAGGCTTGGTTCTGCAGCTTTAGCTAGGTGACTATTTGACTAAAGGAGAAAAGTTTATATTTACATGTTGACATCTCAATGACCGAGGTAGACTACAGCATTACCCAGTAATAATCGAGTTTTGGTGTTTGACCTGGAAAATATCAGGAAAGATAGATATGGTTGGCCGTATTGCAGCAGAATATAGATGGACGAATTAAAATGCATAAAAAAGTTGTTGATTTTTAATATTATTTTTAACAGTCATTTCTGTGATGTTTACTTTAAAATGTTGCCAAAAATACATTTTTATTGTGGTAAGAAATGCTTGAGAGCCAGATACAGTCATCAAAAGAGCCCTACCTGGCTCCCGAGCCATAGGTTCCCTACCTCTGGACTACAGTGTTGCAATACATTCTATCACTATATATTTGCCCTGCAAATTTGCATATTGTTGGTCCAAAAATTTTTTTTTCTTTAAAAATAGGCAGGAAACACATCTCATTGACCATATGTCAGAGATATTTTATGAATACATAAAATAAATGAGTATCCCTCATGGATACGGTATTTTTTTTGCCAGATAGGAGTATGAAATGAGTGCATTTCATCATTAGGAGTATTCGTGTTTAAAGAAAATGCTCATTATGTATTCACTCATCACGCTCTGTGATTGATCGGCGCTGTGCAGACACTCAACAACTCAATACATATAACCTGCAATGACTGGCCACAACATTAGGTACACTAGCACAGGACCAAAAGACTGTGTATGGCTGAAATGAGCCATACATAAAATTAGGGCTGCAGCTATTGAATATATTAGTAATCGAATATTTTACCAAACTTTTTGTCGATTATTCAAATAATCGAAAATTGTAAAAAAAACTTATATTTGCTTGTTGAAAGAGAAATAATAAATTCACAAGAAAAAAATGAAACATTTCACTAAGTAATGAAGGACCAATTGGTTTAATTATTTAGATTATCAAGCGTTTTATTTCTCAAATGGGCTTTGTGTTCTGCAATGTTCTGTCAACCTGTACAAGCTGAGTGGGACCAATCACAGTGGAGTGGGCGTGCTCAGAGGCGGGTCATGGCTGGAATAAATTAAAACAGACCGTTTTGGAAAAATCCAAGGACATACAGCTGGAGTAGGTGCAGATCCTGGAAGATCTAGAAAGCTTTCTGTGAAGGTTATTGTGTGTAGCTGCTCTATAGGAGTCCACATCACATCTCAATACAAAGGGCTGAAAATGAGCATAATAGGTCCCCTTTAAAGCCACTATGTGCAAATGTTCCAATCTAAACACACTTTGCAGCAATAGGTTACAGCTTTTGTTTTTGATTCAATAAAGTGCGTCTCATACTGTAGCTTACCTTTGGTGGGAGTAGACATAATTCCTGAACTTCACTGATGTTTTATGTGACCTATGAAAAAAAAGCGGCAGCATTTTTACTACAACTAATAGAAATGCGTGTGTATGTGTGTTTGCCTACTTTCTCTTTACAAGTGGGTACCTTTCAGTCATATTTTCTCATGGTAAAAATGCAAGAAGGAGAAGTCAAAATTGAAAATCATTCATCACTCCAGGCAACCTTGGTTACGCCTGCATCATCATATTGTAGAAACAGCATTTACACTTTGTAAAATCATTTTTTCCTATGAAGGATGAGTTTTCCATCTGCTGAATAGGAAAACATTTAATGTGTTTATCAAACAGAGACATGGACCAGAAATCTAAGTCTTTTTGCTCACTCATGAATTTTACTTATTAATACTGTATTAAAAAGTTAAGACTTTCTAATGAGTCTAAATGTGAAGTTAATTGCTTAAGTGGAAGGACACACCTTTATTATTTTTCATTTGCTTTCAACATTAGGGGAATATTTTGGGGAAGGCCTGTTTCTATTTTTCATGTGGAAGACATTATAACCCTGACTTCAACCCTAACCAGACAAATTTGGGGTGAACTATATAATGTCAAAGCTCATTCTGAAATCTTGTAGAAAGTCTATCCAGAAGAGTGCCAGATGAGCACAGACAGAGTCTCCATTTGTTGTAGTTGTTCAGTGTCCCAACCATTTTGTCCGAAAGGCATAACTGAGAGCATTACTTCTACAGTTACTGGATTAGACAACTGTGTGGGTTCAGTATCCCATTAGGACGTTGCAGTTTTTCTAGAAGCGCTTAATCTACAGTATTTTGAAAGGTTTGACTGACAGCCAATGAAGAGAGCTGTTTTCAACGATACCTTGACATTCATGCATTTGCATTCTACCCTCATGTCACATTTACTTATTATTATGTGCACGCAACTGCCTCCCTGGGGCTATAAGCCTTATGCTTGCATTAACTGCTAGATTTTTCGGTACCTCTCATTCTCATTCTTTCATGTTTTTGCCCAAACATGCTTCGTTTGAATGAGGCACGGCATACGTACAAACACAAAGGTTTCTTTAACTGGGTCCTCATCTGTCAAAGTAAGTTTTTTCTGTGCACAGATTTGTTACAGATGAAACAGTCTTACCTTATGCAATTCCAAATCCTTATTTTCCAGCATGACTTGTGGCTACAAACAAAGGAGTTCATGCAGAGGCTGATATGCGAGGTGAACCTTAAACTAGCAGGAGTGACACTGATAAGACAGAGAAAGAGAGAGAAAAAAAGTACCTGATCAGGAAGCAGTATCAAGTCTGTAGGCCGGACACGTTCCAGGAAGTGAGGTCATATATAAGTGTAATTAGAGCCGGTCTGACCTCCGTTGACAGATTCTGATTGGATTGTTCGTGAAACCATTGAAGGGTGCTGGCATCAAATGTAACTTTTTTTTGTTTAAGCCTTGGAGAAAAATGGAACAAATGTGTGATTTTATGCACAAGCCCAAGGCTTGCATGATTCATGAAATGAATTTCTCAATTGAGACCCCCAGGTTAGGAAAGGCTGGATTCCTCGGCGTGGCCTGAACTGACATGCAGAGCAGCTCGGATGCCAAAGCTTCAGCAATAAGCCTTTTTAGCCTACAGCAAGATTTGTCATGACATAACTGGTTAGTCAAGCTTTTAAAAACAAGCTGGATGCCTCCTTTGGCATCTTTACTGTTTTTTTTCCATTAACCCACTTTAACATATGGCGTCACACGGTACCTTGCCAAACAAATAGTTTCATGGTAAATGTGCGCTGGTATTAAACTGAAGGATATTGACTCAATCTATACGTGTTAACACACACCTTAACATGTAGCACACAGAGACATAGCACAATTTTTGGTCGACTTCACCCTAAATTTACACGGATAATAAAAACTGCAGTAATAATGGTAATGGTTTTATTTAATTTGAACATGCATCAGATTACAATTGAGTGCATCCCATAATCAGTTCACAGTTCCACATGTCCAAAAGGAGGAGGAAGAAGCAAAGCTTATTAAATCCTACCCCTCCATCTGGTACTTTTACAATCAGTAACTGTTACATTTGTTCACTTCCTGCTTTCAATAATACAGTTTTTACAGGTTTTTTTTTTTAATAATGCACCTCATACCAAAGTACAAGGTGATATGAGCATCCAATGACATAATGGGTACCATAGTAACTGTCAAAATATGATATGTATAGCACATCATGACTGGTTCAAGACAAGTATGTGAATTGTGTTGTATTAAGTCACAGTATCGGATATCAAAAAGGCAGGTCTACAAATGATCCGCAACGGTAACACCATGTGCCACTCAGCATGGCTCAGCAATGCTTATAATGACTAAAATACTGCATTACACATGATCATGAATGTGCCTGTTACTACATTGTGACAGCATTGGTGGTGGTTCTTAGATGTTTCTATTAGAGGGCTTTATAGGCGAAATAGATTGTTAGAGAAAGAGGTGTTTATCCAGAATGCGCACATAGTGATTGTAGGTATTGGGCAAAATTCCAAAAAAGTGCAATTTTCCTTTAATAAAATGAGCTGAGATAACATCTGCAGCAACTTATAACAATTTTCCCAAGGGCTCTTATTTGAAAAGCACTGATCTACTGTATAAACAATACAGCAAAGGAGAGCACCTCGCCACACACCCTTCCTCATGCTGAATTCTCATGAACCTTGGAGGTTCTCATGAGAAGCTTAGTGTTTCACATATCGGTTCTGCAATGAAGTCAACCTGTACAAGCTGAGTAGGACCAATCAAAGTGAAGTGGGCATGCCCAAGAGGCGGGTCGACTAACCTTTCTTAGAAAACACCTAATGAGCACTTGACTGTTTACATTTAGCTGTTTCCACTCTCCTGGCTCTCGTTGGCGGGGGTCATGAAACTACGTCGCTCAGAGCAAATGAGTCACTTTGCTATAAACCGCAATAACAAATGTTACCTTTGGCGAGTCCTACCAGGCGAAATCAACAATTTAGCATATTTGCAAGCTGGGTGTTGGTAGTCTCAGTCTTAATGTGATTATTCAGCCATCCATTTTCTATGCTGCTTGTCTTCACAGGAGATACTGGAACCTTTCCCAGTTGACTTTAGGCGAGAGGTGGAGTACACCATGGACTGGTCGCCAGCCAATTGCAAGGCACATATAGACAAACAACCATTCACACATACAGGTTTCATTAGTGTAATGTGATTTTGTTAATAATTTCTTATACAGTTTTGCGCAATGTGCTTAATTCCAGTAGAGCAACATATAAAGCAGGGGTCTCAAACACGCGGCCCGCGGCCAAATGTGGCCCCCAGGACACTAGTTTGAGGCTCCCGCCTTGATATGAAAGTTTAATGTTTGATATGGATGCTGTATGGTATCATGGTATATATGTATCACGTTTGATTAATGTTCATGTTAAAGGTTAAATAACTGTTAATAGTTATCCTCACTATCCGTGTGGAAGTGGTAAGTTTTTGGCTTTTTAAGTTTATATAACTTGGAGGCTACCGTTTAGGTCTCTAGCTCTCTAGTTTGCGAGTTAGCATGTGCCTCAAGACCTTGCAGTTGCGCAATATGTTGCAAATAAAAAAAGTATAAATGTGACTATAGTCGTGTTTTGTCATGTCTACAGGGCTCTAATAATGCTTTGTTCATTTTAATCTGAAAAAAATAACTTTTCTATCCACCAACTATATGTGGTTTCTTAAGTTTTTATTATTTGCCGTTTTATTATTATTATTATTATATTTATTTATTTATTACTGGTTGATTGATTTTCTTTATTCTTGATTTGTTTATTTATTTTTCATCGTATTTTGTGTAGAAAAATAAAAAGTAAGATATTTGAGGACAGTGGAATGTTTTATCAGAGCTTTTCTTGTAGAAAATCGAAACCAAAGCAAAGTTTATTCATTTTTCTGTTTTTAATAAATGCGTTTTTTGTTTGTTTTTTTTTGGAAAACCTGATGCAGCCCAGTCTCACCCAGACCCGAGCTCCAGTGGCCCCCAAGTAAATTGAGTTTGAGACCCCTGATATAAAGCATCATTTTACACATGCAATATACTGACACACCAAGCGAGGGCGCTAATGTATCATGTTTAGAAACATGATAGTAAGCTCTTCCTCCCGGTCTCACATTGCTGTTTGGTATGTAAGAGCAACACTTGACATTGGAGGTGGCATTCACTGTAAGTGGGGTGTGGTCAATCTCTTAACACGAAACTGTTGGGTGAACCGTACATCATTTTGTGTGAGTAATGCACCTTCGAGGACTTCACATACACACACACACATGCACGCACACAGAGAGCCAATAGCATCTCTCTACCTTTTATTCCTTTTCCATTGTTCCTAAGGGCGGACAGGCTTGACTATTGACATAGAGCCTGACATCAGCTTGGCCCCGGCCCAGCTTGCCCGGCCTAATTGGCCTCAAGACCTCTTGTTGGTGTGATCTATTGATCGGTCTCTCTGCAGACCCCGCTAAGTCACAGGAAGAGGACAGAGAGCGAGAGATGGCCCGATATAAGAAAAAGGAAGCACTGCCAAATCCGGGCATGATGTCTTAAGCTTTGCCATTCTCCCTGCAGAGCAGAGATGACGTTAAGGTGTTCACCCTAAGGTGCAGGACTCCAGCCCAGCGGAAAGTTGATTCACATACAGTGATTGTCTTTTATGGTTACCACAGGGATGATGGCGGCCAAAAATGAGTTTTCTGAATGCTCTGACCCCCAAGGATCTATAGACATTTTCTGCTTTAACATTCCCACCAGAGACTGCGAAATGAAAAGTCCTTCACACTCACAAAATCCACTTTTTGTATGATACCTATGCTGCAAATCTCAGCTCTGAGATTGCCATGAAAAGAGCACTTCAGGGTCAAGGGTCTGCAAATGGAATACATGCTGATTTTGTGTCCATCAGCACAAACATCCTATACATGATTATTTCGCCTTGCACAATCAACCCCCACCCTATTCCAATTCACTACCAGGATCATATCATTTTATTTGCATCACTTCTTTCTTGAGCAGTACAGACATTCTTATGTAGGGATGCGGCCGTCCATCCATTTCCTTGTACTTATTATTATCACATACTACAGTATTAATTGGTCCTGTACCCTAGAAACCGGCCATGAATGATACGGGAAAAGGCCGAAATGATACTGTGTCAAAGCCCAGGGCAGTGATACTGATAAAATATACAGTTTAACCATGTCCAGTATCAGCCCCCGTAGCCCGTGAAACAACCAATCAGAGAACAGCACACAAGCGTGAACACACACTATAAATATTCCTAGTGCCTCTCCAGTCACCAAAAAACCCAAACTTGATTAATGGAACTTTAATTGTCAGACATTGATAAGATAAGACTGTTGATAAAATATTATTGTTGAAATATTTGTGCAATTATTGTGTTTACACTGTTTAGATATAATACTGTTTAGTAATAAACTGAAAATTTTCTGGAAACAAAATGGTATTTTGATTAAATAGTACGTGATAATAAGCTCATGATTAAATAGTATGTGATAATAAGATCATCACATGGTTTGTCTGGTATCAGGCCCGGTATCATGCCCCCAAGTGTCAGTATCAGCACCTTATAGGTGATATAGGTGATAACCTATAAGGATCACATCTGAAACCTATCCCAGCTGACTTAGGGCGAGAGGTGGGGTACACCCTGGAAAGGCCACCAGATAACCATTCCCAGTCATATTTATACCAAACAAGAGGCAAATTGGAGTCTTCAATTAGTTAGAAAAATTATCTGTAGTGGCAGACATGCTAACCACTATATTGTGCTGCCCCTGTGTTTCCTATTCATCTTTAAACATCCTACATAGCACTGATTTGAAAGAAAGAGTGAGATAAACATACAGTAGCAACTCGGAATTGGAGGAGGGTGGTGACGGTGTCCAACCAAATCTAGCAGATGGCGCTGTTT
This sequence comes from Doryrhamphus excisus, assembly GCF_037039965.1. Classification (NCBI taxonomy): domain Eukaryota; kingdom Metazoa; phylum Chordata; class Actinopteri; order Syngnathiformes; family Syngnathidae; genus Doryrhamphus; species Doryrhamphus excisus. The sequence continues at coordinate 5,985,485 of NC_136369.1, forward strand.
TTCTTTTGTGACAAGATGTGTATCTTTATTTTCAGAGCATTGATTCAGTTGTAGAATTTATGTGTAGAAATAAACTTGTCTCGCAATTATTACAGTGTTGGTTTTGGACTATTTTTTAGTGTGTCTGTCTGCCTGCCTGTTTCTACTAGCTCTCTGTCCAGGGGCACACCGCCATCAGCTCCTAGTTTGCCATTCAAACAGCCTAGTGGGCTGCAATACGACATTTTTTATGCCCCCCCCCCAAAAAAAAAGTACAGGTGTCCCTCACATTATTGCGGTTCAATTATCACCTCTATGTATCACGTTTAACAGAAATTAATTTATAAATAAATGCTCGCTGTTTCATGTTATACTGTAGTCATATCGAAGTACAAATAATATGTAGTATTCTGGTCACTAGGCAGCAATAATGACACAAAACATTACATTAGAAAAGTTCTCCTACCATTCTGTGTTGAAGTAGTTATTTTTGGCTTCTTATGTTTAGAAGAAATACATTTGAGGCTAACTTGCTAGCTCACTAGTTTGTTAGCTTGCTAGCAGGCTAGCTATCGGCAGTCTTGAGTCCCTACAGCATAAGAGTTGCACAGTGTGATGTAAACAATTAATAATAGGAATGGAAAGGTGACTATTAGTCTTTGACCATTTGCTGAAGGTACGCTATGTGAAATATATGGACCATGGCATGTTTGTGGACTTTAATTATTGATGAGCTGGATAATACATTTTTCCGGATACAGGTATGAAACAAGCACATTTGGTCATTATCTGTATTCATGTTTAAAGAACATACTCATTATGTATTCATTGTTCATGCTCTGTGATTGGCCAGTCACACACTGGTTCCGCCTCTCCCCAGATGGTGGTTTGATGGTGGTTTTGATGATGGTTTTCTTCAGCTTGCCTCTATTTCGGTTTGCATGTAAAGTTACTTGATAAGCTTGTCTCGTAACGTACGCGGGCTTGTATGCAGGCTTGTGTTACATCAGGGGTACCATGACTTTTTTTTAATATTACCGTAATTGCTGGTGCATAAGTCGCTACTGCTTTTCCCAGGCTTTGTGCTCACAGCTTGTACAGTGGAAAAACTACGCTTCCCATGATCCTTAGAGTGGAGCTTCAGGAAGTAGTAACGTGAACTAGTGAAGTGGAAGCTAATATCATGTTTTGGAGTCTTTTGCACATCTTAAGTGAATTTGATTGTGTAGAATTAATACAGGTTCTGTTTTCACTGCTCTATCACCAACAAGTTTGGAAAGGCTGGACTACTGCGTGATGAAGGAAGATAGCTCAGGAGACTAAATTGAGCAACAACAAAATAAAGCGAGAGAGAGAGAGAGAGAGACTGACAAAGTGTATGACAAAGGAATTATGAATTTGTTCAATGGTGACACTGAAGAAGACAACTTTAGTGGTTTTAGTTGCCAGAAGGAAGGCAACAGTGATGATGTACTGAAGTATAGAACAAAACAAAGCACAATGTTACATTTAAAAATTACACACAAAATTAATACTTAATGGTGGTTTAATGTTCATTGTTTTGATAGTGGGGGCTGCACAGCGGTGATTGGTTTGCGCGCAGGACCTGAGTTCGATTCTGCCCTCGGCATCTCTGTGTGGAGTTTGCATGTTCTCCCCATGCATGCGTGGGTTTTCTCCGGGGACTCCGGTTTCCTCCCACATTGCAAAATCATGCTAGGTTAATTAGCGACTCCAAATTGTCCATAGGTATGAATGTGAGTGTGAATGGTTGTTTGTCTATATGTGCGCTGTGATTGGCCTGGAGACCAGTACAGGGTGTACCCCACCTCTCACCCATATTATATGGAATTTGAAGAACAAACACTTGACGAAGTATGGTGCGTTTTCAAGGCTCACGGTGTGATGATCAGTCAAACAGCAGCGAATACAGCCAAAATGGTGGACAGCACTCGCCCGCAGTCAGTTATAAAGTCAGAAGGCTAAGCAAATAACCTGAAAAATAAGTGAATTCATTGGATGAGATGAGCAGCCTTTGCCAGGAGTGGAAGTCACCCGGTTTGCCAACTGCCCTCTGACTTGGAGTCCTGCAAGTACCTCAAAGTCCTGCTAGGGTTCCACCAATGTACTCGCACATTCTTTTTTTCGCATCAACCTTTTTAATGATTTCTTCTGTGCTCCCTCAGGAACAAAAGGCAGTGGTAAATAATGCCAATTTTAAGTCTTTCATGATTTTGCAGATGTTATCAATGTACAAGTTGAACTGTTTTGGTCCCAGTATTGACCCCTGGGGTACTCCACATGTAATATATTTAAACTTGCAGATGTGTGTTCTCCTAATATTGTGAAAACAATTAGAGTGATGGTGAAAAAAATAGATGGGACAACATTGGATTCCATAAATTGAATAACCCGATGTGCTTTCCATTTATGGCTATGTTGTTTGCAACTTTCATTTAGCTCGCTTCCTGACCGTGAATACATTAAACATATCTCACCATGAGGGGACAGCGATGGCTATAATTCACAGTAAACAGACTTCATTATGATGTGCTGTGTTACATTAGTGATTAGATAGCTAATCATTGTTTACTCCTTGATGAAATGCAGTAGATTGTAGTGAAGTGAGATATTGGTTTTTGTCAGATAGTTGTAACCAACGACAACCAACAATTCAAAACATAGTGAATATTCATGTGTGACAAATGATTCAATACCTAATACAATAGTCTTACTCTGAAAATCAATAATTATATATGTTATATATGTATCCCATTCATTCATCTTTTATATGCAATGAGAATTTTTGTATTCATGTAAAACAATGAAAATGTTTTCTTAACATTTTTTAGACTTATGTTGCAACTGTGAAATTACAGAGCTGGCGTCTGGTTCCTGTTTCCATATAGTGGCAAACTAATAGAATCCTAACAGTATGTTTTGTGCTAAAAATACATTAAGAACACAGCGTGGAAACACACCATGTATTGATAACACAACAAGATGTGTGCCATATTTTATGCTAACTGAATGTATTTTTTTTGTTGTGTAACTCACCACCATCAACCAAAAAACATGTGAACCAACGTGGATGCTAAATGAGGTTCCACTCTAATTATTTACAAATACAACATGGAATAAAATAAATAAAATTCTATTGTGTCTGAACGTGCAGTGCTGTGTAAGAAGAAAAAAAATAATCTTTATAGGGTGCTGACTTGTCTGCTTTTTCTTTTCTGTTGCCTTCATGATGCATTGAAAAATCTCCCGTCTCCTCTTCAGCACACAGCACGCAAACTAGAGCTGTCCAGAAGTCATAGCTGTGACACCAAGAATCACTGTGAATGTTTCTTTCAATCCTGCAGCCTTTTTGTATTCCTCTCCATGGTGTCCATGAAATATCTCTTTATCCTGCTCTGCGAGAGCATAGCAGGTGTGCACCAAATTCTTTTTCCTAATGGTGATGTGAGGATGAGGGTCCACTTACAGACCTTTTCACCACCATGCATGTGTGCACACATTCACGCCAACCAGCTGAGTGTGCCCCCCTGCGTTATTGTCAATATCATTGGGCATGGAGGTTGAAGGGGTTGACGGTTGTTGACAGAGGCTGGATTGTTGAGGCAAAGATGATGGCAGCTCTTGCCGAGATAGAGAGGCTGCATCTCGAGACCCCTTGGAGGGTGTCATGAGGCCATTATAAAATCAGACCTTCATGAATGCAGGTTGGAGGAAATGGCAGTGCTGAGCATGTGTGTTGATTCTCCTCTCTCTTGTAGCTTTCCCTCATTGGCTCCTCCCTTCCTCTCTTTCTCCTCAGCATCCTACCTGTATCCTTTGCTCAGCGCTGGCTGCAGTTTCCATGTTGCAGGGAAGAATTTCCTAACCATATGAGGAAAGGCAAACATTGTTTGGTGTTTTATTTTGTGAGCATTTACACCCGAAGGCGCACAGCATGTACTGCATCATCACACCAGAGCCTGCTTGCTGTCAAGCTGCTGTGAAGCGCCTGACAAGATACCTAAACAGACACTAATCACTGAATGCCCTGCTGCAACATTGTAATATAGCACACACTTTGAATGACACATACCCACACAAAGAGCATGTAGTGGAAACAACATTGCAGAGGAGTACAAACAAAACTGACACTAAGAACGTCATACAAGTTAGTCACGTACGTTGTTTGGACAAAAGTATTGGGTATGAATGTGAGTGGGAATGGTTGTTTGTCTATATGTGCCCTGTGATTGGCTGGCGACCAGTCCAGGGTGTACCCCGCCTCTCGCCCGAAGACAGCTAGGATAGACTCTAGCACCCCCAAGACCCTTGTGAGGATAAGCGGTAGAAAATGGTAATGGTTTTATTTCATTTGAACATGCATCAGATTACAATTGAGTGCATCCCATAATCAGTTCCCAGTTCCACATGTCCAAAAGGAGTAGGAAGAAGCAAAGCTTATTAAATTCTACCCCTCCATCTGGTACTTTTACAATCAGTAACTGTTACATTTGTTCACTTCCTGCTTTCCATAATACAGTTTAAGGTACTTCGGTACAAGGTGATATGAGCATCCAATGACATAATGGGTACCATAGTAAGTGTCAATATAGTGATATATATAGCACATCATGACTGGTTCAAGACTCTTCATCCTTGTATTTAGCAAACATCAACTGCTTGTATTGTTTCTTGAATTGGCTCATCGTTGTGCATTGTTTGAGGTCCTTACTCAATCCATTCCATAGTTTGATTCCACATACTGAAATGCTATGGCTTTTTAACGTAGTCCTAGCATATAAGTGTTTCAAATGTACTTCTTCCCTGAGATCATATTTCTCCTCTCTTGTAGAGAAGTATTGGATGACATTTTTAGGTAATTGGTTGTTTTTAGCCTTATGCATTACTTTAGCTGTTTGAAGATTAACTATATCAGCAAGTTGAAGTATTTGTGATTTTAGAAATAAGGAGTTAGTATGTTCTCTGTAGGCGGCATTATGAATTATCCTTACTGACCTTTTTTGCAGTACATTTAGCGAGTGAAGATTGCTTTTATAGTTATTACCCCATATTTCCACACAATAAAGAAGATATGGTAGAACCAGAGAGAAAATGAATAAATGAATTAATGTCATTTTAAAAATACAATTAAAAAAGAAATTTGGCAAAAAACAACAACAAAAATTGAAAAAAATGAACAGCCATAAGGTGATAAAAAAGTAGATACTAAGAATGAGGCCTGTGAACATCAGAAATTTGTTTTATCGCTAAAAGCTTACAGTATCACTGTACAGTACAATGGAGGGGGAAGGATTTCGGGATTTGATTCATACATGAGGGTCCAGTTATAAAGACACCGTCCCAGCAGCATATCACCAAACATGCATGCCAGCATTGTATGCCCAAGTGAAGAAGCAAGTTGATAAATAATTAGCATATGCAGAGTGAGTTGCTATAACAACCGATCCACAGATGTCATGATCCACAGAGTCTTATGTGACAATCACAGTCCACTACATCTTCAAAGCTAAATGTGCATGTGTTACGAAGTAAGGTATTTAAAGGATCCCACTGAAAAAAAATATCAGTGCTCTGCTGACTGGAACCTTCTTGATAAAGAACCGGCCCTCATAACTTCAAAATGGACACAGTAAAATGGTTGTTGGTAAGAGTGAGGACAGTTGTTGCCTTTTTCCACCGCAGTGTGAGGGCAAGAGAAACAACTGGCATGCCCTCCCACAAGCTCATCCAAGATTTGTCCACCTGGTGGAATTACCTTCCATGGTATGCTTGAATGCTTTTTGGAGCAACACACTGCTATTTTCACGGCACTCATGTCCAGGGATCTCAGAAAAGGAGACGAGGTAATCACTCAGAGGGACAAAGACTCCTATGAATTTGAAGACGTTGACAAGTTGATGTTTGCAGCATGTCAGTTCAGAAACGTCCAGTACAGGCGGAACCTGCAAATGGAGATCTGGACATCCTTCATTGATATGCCACAGAAGCAAGATAATGGGGATGAGCGAGTACACCACGATCTGTATCTGCTCACCCATCTAAATGATCGGTATCCATAGCTATACCTGGAAAGGGCAGGGCATAAACCGAAAAGGGGGTGGGGTTTGCCCAGGAATTGGTGGAGCATAAACCAGAGGTGGGTGTGGTTTGATTGGAAACGGCTGTGGCGTACATTGATACATTAATCTGAAATTGACATGGATTGAAGTTGCTATATTTATTGTTTATTATTCAGCTATGTGTGTACTTTGCATGTAAGGCTTACTAGTTTTACGCTTTTGAACGCATATCGTTTTGTTTCCTCAGGAAGAGACATATATGTTTACATATGACCAATATTCTATTTATTGTCCTTGTGTTTACATATGTACAATACTCATGTTATGTACTACACGAATCATGTCATTTTTACCACTGGCATGCTAATATACAGTGAAGAAAATAAGTATTTGAACACCCTGCTATTTTGCTATTTCTCCCACTTAGAAATCATGGAGGGGTCTGAAATTTTCATCGTAGGTGCATGTCCACTGTGAGAGAGATAAACTAAAAAGAAAAATCCAGAAATCACAATGCATGATTTTTTAACAATTTATTTGTGTGATACAGCTGCAAATAAGTATTTGAACACCTGTGTATCATCTAGAATTCTGACCCTGAAAGACCTGTTAGTCTGCCCATTAGAAGTCCACCTGCACTCCATGTATCATCCTGAATCAGATGCACCTGTTTGAGGTCGTTAGCTGCATAAAGACACCTGTCCACCCCATACAATCAGTAAGACTTTAACTTGTAACATGGCGAAGACCAAAGAGCTGTCCAAAGACACCAGAGACAAAATTGTACACCTCCACAAGGCTGGAAAGGGCTACGGAGCAATTACCAAGCAGCTTGGTGAAAAAAGGTCCACTGTTGGAGCTATCATTAGAAAATGGAAGAAGCTAAACATGACGGTCAATCTCAATCGGAGTGGAGCCCCATGCAAGATATCACCTCGTGGGGTCTCAATGATTCTAAGAAAGGTGAGGAATCAGCCCAGAACTACACGACAGGACTTGGTCAATGACCTGAAAAGAGCTGGGACCACCGTTTCCAAGGTTACTGTAGGTAATACACTAAGACGTCATGATGTGAAATCATGCATGGCACGAAAGGTTCCCCTGCTTAAACCAGCACATGTCAAGGCCCGTCTTAAGTTTGCATATGACCATTTGGATGATACAGAGGAGTCATGGGAGAAAGTTTTATGGTCAGATGAGACCAAAATAGAACTTTTTGGTCATAATTCCAATAAGCGTGTTTGGAGGAAGAAGAATGAAGAGTACAATCCGAAGAACACCATCCCTACTGTGAAGCATGGGGGTGGTAGCATCATGCTTTGGGGGTGTTTTTCTGCACATGGGACAGGACGAGTGCACTGCATTAAAGAGAGGATGACTGGGGCCGTGTATTGTGAGATTTTGGGGAACAACCTCCTTCCCTCTGTCAGAGCATTGAAGATGGGTCGTGGCTGGGTCTTCCAACACGACAACGACCCGAAGCACACAGCCAGGAAAACCAAGGAGTGGCTCCGTAAGAAGCATATCAAGGTTCTAGCATGGCCCAGCCAGTCTCCAGACCTGAACCCAATCGAAAATCTTTGGAGGGAGCTCAAACTCCGTGTTTCTCAGCGACAGCCCAGAAACCTGACTGATCTAGAGAAGATCTGTGTGGAGGAGTGGGCCAAGATCCCTCCTGCAGTGTGTGCAAACCTGGTGAAAAACTACAGGAAACGTTTGACCTCTGTAATAGCAAACAAAGGCTACTGTACCAAATATTAACATTCATTTTCTCAGGTGTTCAAATACTTATTTGCAGCTGTATCACACAAATAAATTGTTAAAAAATCATGCATTGTGATTTCTGGATTTTTCTTTTTAGTTTATCTCTCTCACAGTGGACATGCACCTACGATGAAAATTTCAGACCCCTCCATGATTTCTAAGTGGGAGAAATAGCAAAATAGCAGGGTGTTCAAATACTTATTTTCTTCACTGTATGTATGACCAATGTATACTGATGATATACCAATGTATATCAGTGGGCTATCAGTGTAGCAGCAGGAGTGCAAATAACTAATTGGTGTTGATTCTCACATAATCTAAACGAGTTCAAGTTCTTTATTTACAAATATGTTGCATTCATTTCAATGTTCTTAGAAAAATTAACATTCTTTTTAACTCATTCAAGCACAACCCTGATACTCACAAATTTTCAGTTTTTTGTCGCTGTCTGTGACCAGCCACTTACTCGAAGACATTACCCAATGAGTTAAAAAAATAATGTTATTCTTAAAAACTACAGTACCCAAACCCAATGAGAATTTTCTTTTCGGATAATTGCCAGTTGTAATCGTTTCATACTTGTAATCGGGAAAAAATGCATTATCCCTAAAAGATAAGCCTGCGGGTTTGTCTGTTTTATAATTTATGATTAAAAAAGAGTTGACTTTTTATTAAACTCATACTACAATTATAAAACATTAGCATAAAACATATACAAAAAAAGAGTACAACTTTTACATACACTAAGTGTGGTGAGACCAGCCATGTTGTTTGGTCTAGAGACAGTTCCACTGAAGAAAAGACAGGAAGCAAAACTGGAGGTAGCAGAAGGTGACAGAAGGAGTGACCAGGATGGATAGGATCAGGAATGAGTACATCAGAGGCACATGACACGTTAGAAGCCTTGGAGATAAAGTCAGAGAGGCCAGACTGAGATGGTTGGGACATGTCCAGAGGAGAGATAGTGAATATATTGGTAGAAGGATACTGCGTTCAGAGCTGCCAGGTAGAGGAAGACCAAAGAGGAGGTTTATGGATGGAGGACATTTGCTGTGGCGACCCGTGAAGGGAAAATCTGAAAGAGAAAGAAGATATGCACAAGGGTGCCTACATCATATGAATATTTATACAGAACAAAGTCAGTTAAAAAAAAGTAATATATAGTAATTGTTTTCTAATTCAGATGATAACTCTCCTCGCAAAAAGAAGAAAATGTCAGTGCTGGACCAGCTGTTGGGAAAGACTTTGAAGTGAGGACGGCAGCTAGATCTGTAGGAGACCAGGCCAGTGAAGAAGTCAAGACGTACAGAAAGCATGGTTCTTTGCCCCTGAAACCAAAAAAACCCAAACCACTGCAGTGGTGGAAAGAGCAGCAGGACTCGCCACTGCTGTCATCTCGGTCAAAGATATCTGTGTATAACAACCGTTAGTGCGGTTGTTATATGAAAGGGATTTCAGTACTGCGGGAGATATTATTATTTCCCAAAAATGTGGGAAATCACCTGATTTTCCTGAAGAAAAATCAGCTTTCCTTAAAGGATCAGGACAATAATGAGAATGATTTAAAAAAACTAGGGAACCTTAATCTTAATCTTAATCTTAAGCAAACTACTTCACTGTTGAAGTTTTACTTCACTGGTAAAAGCTATTATTATTATTAACCTGTCATAAGTGACAGTACTTTTATTCAGATTACCTTCCCAAGTCAAAAGTAGCAGTTCAATTTATTTTATATTTATACAGTATGTGTTTTTCATGTAATGTTTCACACAAAACACTTGTCGCTCTGTGTTGAATTAATCTTAATTTAACATTGGTTGTTTTTCTATGGCTGCTGCTTCATTGATTATTTATGTTATTGTTTTATACATTGGAATGCTATCACATCCACAAGCGTTTTTTTGGTCGAGGTCTAAAAACTAAGGCTGTCGATTAAAATATTTGATTGGGATTAATCACACTTTGTCCACAGTTAACTCACAATTAATCACATTCAATCATAGATAGAAATACGTTTTTGTCTATCATAAGTACGGGGAATCTCTTTGTGGTAAACGATCCGACGTGCCGCTACAATGATAGTTATATAAGATTTTATGTAAAGGGATATAAATTTGGGAACTTGGGCCATTATTAAAAAAAATACAGTTAGCATTTTTGTATGACTATTTTTCTTTATTATTAGCACATTAGCTCTTAAACCCACCCAGAAATGTTCAGCAAATACAAAATGTGAGCAAGTGAGACCTCTCACACTAACATGTTTTTGTTTATTTGTGTCAAATCAAAATAAGATTTCTTTATTTATGATACTGGTTTTAAATTATAAATGTTTGTGAGTAAAAAAGCACATTTAGGAACATTCAGAAAGGATTATTAATAAAGAATTGCCTCAATGCACCTTTCCTTCATGAAATGTACAAATGAAAATACCTAAAACACATGGCAATAAAGTATATAAAGTCATATATAGTCAGTATAGTCATAAAACATTTCATCCAAATTGCAAACTCAATGTCATTTAATTTCTCTTTTAAAACACATTGAAATATATAGAAATGAATCATTATAATACAGTACATATTATTTTTTATTATAATACTCTATTTCCACAGTTTTGGAATGTTTAATGCGATTTGTCCTACTTTTTTGACGCTTTTTTTTTTGGCGTGTTTCTAATTTCATAGGACTACTTGGAGTATTACATTGTCCTGCATGAACAACGAAGTATGTATGTGTCAACTATTAAAGTACTCATGACACCAAAATTTTCAAACAAAACAATAATAAAATTTAAGTACTCACTTAAAACATTTTATACAAACTATAATATCAAGAGATTATTTTGACAACCCCCCACCAGCAAGTTTCTCACACTTGGGACCCTTTCTACATTCAGTGCAGCCATGGAGGCCCAGCAGAGAAAGGGAAATAGAGCAATTTTCCGACATTTCAGACTGTTCTTTGGTAATTGAGGACCTCTTTGAAGTAGAAGAAAATGACCTAAAAGGAACTGTCAACTCTGCATCCATTTCCTTAGTATGCTCTGCACATTTTTGGCTGCCATGATGGCATCAGAATCTAGAAACATTACATTGTGAACATGGCCTGGGCACACTGCTCAGCAAATTGCTCAAATATACAGTCCAAAAGACCAGATTTGTGGTACTCTGGGTACTCGGTCTTCCTCTCGCCTTCCAAAAATATGCATGTGATGTTACTCTAAATTATATGTGTGAAACTCTGCTGCAGTTTCATCCAACCTGTAGTACCCTTTGGAACATAGTATTAAGTTCAGAGTCATCAATCAGTTTTTCTGGTATCGACTACTCCTCTGGTGTTACAAGCACAAATTGTCACGATCAGGCTTGTAGACGTTGCGATGCGACCCCAGGACGCAGACAGGAGGTAAAAAATGTATTTATTTTTTTAAAATAACCAGCAACTGAGTAGGCCAAACCAACAATGATCCCACAAATGGGAAAAAGCTCACACCTGAACTAAATAGACAACATAAATTAGGAACAGGTGTTGGTGATAATTGTAACACAGGAAAAACAGGGCAAAGCAGGCACAAACATTTTTACTAAGAGTATTGTAAGACACAAACATTTAACTGTACACAGCTAAAAACAACACTAATTTAACTCTTATATCATACAGCATACTCATACTCTTATATCTTACAGCAGGGGTCTCAAACTCAATTTACCTGGGGGCTACTGGAGCTAGGGTCTGGGCAAGGCTGGGCCGCATCAGGTTTTCCAAAAAACAAAAAACAAAAACGCATTTATTAAAAACAGAAAAATATACAAACTTTTTCAGTGCTTTGGTTCCGATTTTCTACAATAAAAGCTCTGATAAAACATTCCACTGTTCTCAAATATCTTAATTTTTATTTTCTGCACAAAATAAGATGAAAAATAAATAAACAAATCAAGAATAAAGAAAATCAATCAGTAATAAATAAATATAATAATAATAATAAAACGGCAAATAATAAAAACTTAAGAAACCACATATAGTTGGTGGGTAGACAAATTATTTTTTTCAGAATAAAATTAACAAAGCATTATTAGAGCCCTGTAGACATGACAAAACACGACTATAGTCACATTTATACTCTTTTTATTTACAACATATTGCGCAACGGCAGGGTCTTGAGACACATGCTAACTCGCAAACTAGAGAGCTAGCGACCTAAACGGTAGCCTTCAAGTTATTTCCTTTAAACTTAAATAGCCAAAAACTTACCACTTCCACACGGATAGGGAGGATAACTATTAAAAGTTATTTAACCTTTAACATGAACATTAATCAAACGTAATAATTTTTTCTGGGTACATGATACCATACAGCATCCATATCAAACTTGCGCGGGCCGCACTAACATTAAACTTTCATATCAAGGCGGGGGCCTCAAACTAGTGTCCTGCGGGCCACATTTGGCCCACGGGCCGTGTGTTTGAGACCCCTGTCTTACAGCAAAGCATGCTGGGAAACATGTAATCTGTCCATTTCACAAGTTTTGGACCCTTTTGCGAGTTTAACACCCCTGCTCTAAATTGTCCATAAGTGTGAATATGAGTGCAAATGGTCGTTTGTCTGATTGTTTTCTACATGTAGACATACTATGTACATACAATGCCCGTCAACAATTACCATATTGATCTCCACCATGTTTGAAAACATATACATTGTCAAGGAGTTATGCTACATATGATAATCCCTTACCCTGTCAGACTGCCCCATTAGCTGGTCAAATATATCAATATTCCTGCATGTTTTCTCAACAAATACCCGCAAAATATTCTCCATCAGACTGCAATGAACTTTATGTTCAATAAGTATTCTAACTATGTTATCTCAGCCCTTATAAATCTGCCCAGAACCTCAGTAAATAAAGGTCAAACTGTCAGTGATTTGGAGCAAAGAGGTTGTCTATGACATGTTATTATGATGGAGCCTCTCATAATTCATATTGTATGAAAAACTGCAGCAGCTTACCACATTGCACATACTGTGCACATTAAGAAAAAGTCAATAAGACCGTAATAGAGGTATTAACGCTGATTATTGTTGTGGTTCTCATTTGAAGTGGTGCACACTATTGTAGTGGTGGACATTATGCTGAGAAGTATTATTTGCAGACTTGTTATGTGCAGTCCAGAGAAGCATAATTATGTCACTATGAAAAAAACAAACCCCCATTTACTTATTTTTATTTTATATACTATTTATTTGAGGTTGTACTTAATTAATCTAAGTTAACATAAATTACTTTTCGTGTGGCAGTTTGCATATTTTTTAAAAAGTCAACTTTTTACATTTTACATTGTATTTATGTCAACAATCAACTTTTTCATCATTTATTATAAGGTTATATAATTTATATTGATCACAAACATGAACTCCTTTTGTAACACATTACTGTACTGCCTTATTGTTTTGTTTCAAAGTTGGTAAATGGCACATATTGAATACAGGACATGAACAAATGTATTAGCAATTGATATAAAATTGTGTTGTCATGTTTTTCCCGTGCGCACTCCGGTTTCCTCCCACATTCCAAAAACATGCTAGGTTAATTGGTGACTCCAAATTGTCCATAGGTATGAATGTGAGTGTGAATGGTTGTTTGTCTATATGTGCCCTGTGATTGGCTGGCGACCAGTCCAGGGTGTACCCCGCCTTAGCTGGGATAGGTTCCAGTGTACTAGTGACTCTAGTGAGGATAAGCGGTATAGAAAATGGATGGATGGGGGAAATTGTGTCGTGCCGCCTGCCACCTCTCACATCTGTTGCCAATCCCTCATCATGGAACTCCCTCACCATGCCTGATTTTGCACAGGTGTTCCTCATCATCTCCGCTTACCTGCTCCCTATTTACACCCCCCGGTTACACCTGAATTGTAAGTTTGTTGTACTCTCATGTTACATCCAAATGCCTCTTGTTTTTAAGCCTCCTGTTTTTTTTTTTTTTTATCTCTCCTTCTGCCTGCTGTATTTGGATACCTTTGCCAATATATTGTGTACCGAACTTGAAATTGCCCATGTATTCTACCTTACTTTGAGAACTGCCTGCTGACTCTGCTTTTGAGTCCTCCTCACATTGAGCCACAACTGAGAGGGGATGGAATTAAATGAGCATTGCTTCTTCATACTACTTTTTCTTACATTTGGATTTGTAATATGTGATGCATTCAAATGTAACCTGCATGCATGTTCAAAATAAATCAAACATTCATTCATTCATTTTCTACCGCTTTTTCCTCAGCCTATCCCAGCTGTCTTTGGGCGAGATGTGGGGTACACCCTGGACTGGTCGCCAGCCAATGTGCAGGGCACATATAGACAAACAACCATTCACACTCACATTCATACCTATGGACAATTTGGAGTCACCAATTAACCTAGCATGTTTTTGGAATGTGGGAGGAAACCGGAGTACCCGTAGAAAACCCACGCATGCACGGGGAGAACATGCAAACTCCACACAGAGATAGCCGAGGGTGGAATTGAACCCTGGTCTCCTAGCTGTAAGGTCTGCGCGCTAACCACTACATCGCCGTGCTGCCAATAAATCAAACAGTTACATTCCAATTACCATATTTGTTATCACCAGCTGCTATTGTAAAAAATAATTTTGAGTGTCACTACACCATCACCACCCATATGTTTCAAAACTGGGCACCCAGTCTGGGCAGAGACTGGGTGCCCCACGTGCTAATACATATCCTGCACAGAAACAACAACAATGGGCATTTAGATAAGGGGTTCTCAAATTTTTTCAGTATACACATCAAATTTTTTTTTGTCCACAGATGGGGTAGTGGCCCCATGAATTTCTTGCTCTGAGCCCCCGAGTACCCTTGCAAGATGAATAATGAATAGGGATTAGTGAGTACACCACTATCTGTATCTGTTCACTCGGGATAAGCCCAATACTCGTTATAAACTAGTATCCGTTGTATGTATGGCTGATCTAAAATATTAGCAGCAGGCGCGATCGTGCATCAGTCACTGACTGTGTTTTATTTATTTTTTTTTTACATCTGCTGACAGTGGTTTGGCTGGTGATATAAAAGTACTACTGAATAGTAGTACTGACAGATTATTTATTGCCATGTTTGCAGGTTATATGTAATCAGTTGTTGAGTGTCTGTGCAACGTTGCAGCACTGTGCACCGCACAATCGTGCATGTTACGGAACAACTTTACCAAGTCACTTTAAATTCATTCATTAATTTTCTACCGCTTATCCTCCCAAGGTTGCGGGGGTGCTGGAGCCTATCCCAGCTGTCTTCCAGCGGGAGACAGGGTACATCCTGACAATCACAGGGCCCATATAGACAAACAACCATTCACACTCACATTCATACCTGTGGACAATTTGGAGTCGCCAGTTAACCTAGCATGTTTTTCACACAGAGATGGCCGTGGGTGGAATTGAACTCACGTCTCCAAGCTGTGAGGCCTGTACGCTAACCACTCGTCATCCACCATGCAGCTGTAACTTTAGATATAAATCATAATATAGAGGAGTGCTGAAGAAAATAGTAACAAACGCATTGACAAACCTTGAAGAATACATACATTTTCTTGAAACACGAATAGGGATGATGATGAAATGTACTCTTTTCATACTCATATTCGGCAAAAATGCATTAAATGTAAGTCTAATAATGAAGTAGGGTCAGTAGCTGTCTTTTTTTTTTTTTTAAACCAAGCCAGTGGCCCAAATTAGGGATAAGTCAGCAACCAATGTGTCCTTTTAGTTTTGCTAAACACAACAAGGCTTTGACCAATGCAGAACTGTGTAAGAAGGCAATAGTGATCATGAAAAAGCATCTGCAAGACACTCAGGGACTTTATTCATTAAACTTGTTTCAACATGAAGGGTTGAGTGGAGTCTCTGCAATTCGATGAGTTGTTGTGATGCAAAACGTGCAACCCACCTCATCTTTTTTTTTCGCGTGTGTGTGTGTATATACGCGTACGTGCAAGACATCTCATTCACATGTCAGTTGCCATAGCAACATATGGACATCGGCTATATTGGATATACACTCCGGATTTATTGCCCTGTGCTGTAAAGGTTCTTGCAAGCAGCACTTTTGAGGTCTTAATAGTTTTTCCCTTTCCTTCACTTTGGTGAGAAAATAAAAGCACTGACTTTGAGACTCTCAGCATGAACTATGAACCCAACTACAATGGTTTATCTTATGCTTGCAGACAGCCATTACACTGAAATGACATTTATATTTGTAAATACATGTTTGTTCCAGGGCTGCATGGTGGATGAGTGGTTTTCGCACAGGCCACGCAGCTAGGAGACCCGAGTTCAATTCCACCCTCGGCCATCTTTGTGTGGAGTTTGCATGTTCTCCCCGTGCATGCGTGGGTTTTCTCCGGGTACTCCGGTTTCCTCCCACATTCCAAAAACATGCTAGGTTAATTGGTGACTCCAAATTGTCCATAGGTATGAATGTGAGTGTGAATGGTTGTTTGTCTATATGTGCCCTGTGATTGGCTGGCGACCAGTCCTGGGTGTACCCTGCCACAGACAGCTGGGATAGGCTCCAGCACCCTCTCCACCCTCGTGAGGGTAGAGAATGAATGAATCTTTGTTCCATATTTGCATGTTAAACATTTGTGATTATTATTATTATTTTTATTTTTGATGGCTCTTTGGGTTTTTATTCGGAAACCATCTTAATGGTGTCAGATTTTCTTTCTCATCCGTCATGTCTTAGCCTCCTTGAAACATTTCTTTTGAGTACTCTACACTTATGAGGTGAACATTAGATATCCATTACTAGAAGCATAGTAATGAAAGGACATAATTATATCTGCAATAATCCGACTACATCCATACACACATCATGGGCATGAATGTCATATTCATTTTAAGGTTTTAATGATCTATTTGAACCT
The DNA here is from genome assembly GCF_037039965.1 of Doryrhamphus excisus. Taxonomy (NCBI): domain Eukaryota; kingdom Metazoa; phylum Chordata; class Actinopteri; order Syngnathiformes; family Syngnathidae; genus Doryrhamphus; species Doryrhamphus excisus. Next base: position 6,002,245 of record NC_136369.1, read on the forward strand.
TAAGTTTTCCTTTCTATACAACAAACTTTTTCAGTGATGAGAATTCAGTTTTATTTACTGGGGATTTTCTTTACTATAATTGTGAGAGACCAGCCAGAAAAACAAGGGAGGACCCGGTTAATGAGCTCAAAGGAGCTGGGATCATAGTCTCCAAGAAAACCATTCAGAACACATTTCATGATCCTGCAGTGCCTGCAATGCCCGCCTGATCAAGAAGGTGCATGGCCGTCTGATGTTTACCAATGAACACCTGAATAGGATTTGACATTGAGTCTGGAGTATCAATAGGAGCCAGGGATAAGATTACGATTCTCCCGGGATCGTTCAAATGTTGCCTCTGGGTTAATTCGTGAAAAAACGGCTTACATCAACATTGAGACAACAGACAAAGCATAACACTTTTATAAAGTAAACATCTTTTATGAAGGTGTACTCATGTAAAAAGATCCTGAATGGTTTGATATTTATATTCTGGTTGAAAATAGCCCTGTGAGAAATCCATAGTAGAGTTGATATGAAGTTCATATCATTAAAAATTAATGGAGAGTTTCAGATGTTTAATCCAAAAAGAAGTCTGGTTAGCGCCCTTATTTAAACCATGCAAACTTTTATGACCCTGCTTCTTAAAAGCATTGAAATCGAGAATTGTAAGGAAACAAAAGCCAAATTAGGAATCTGAACTGGAGTCATTAAAATTTAAAACAATGCCCAGCCCGGAATAGGACAAGGCTTGGGAGAATATGATGTGGTTAAATAGGAGCATAATGCAGCTCTTTGGCAGTAAGTCAAGTGGATATGTTCGGAAGACGGCGAAATGCTCAACATGACACCAGTAACACCATTTGTACGGTCACACGTGGAGGTGGAAAACATTCTGCTTTGGGGATGTTTCTCTGTCCAAAAATATCTCATGAGATGAGTGCAACCCTGGCGCCCAACAACGAGGAACGCCTGACATCTGTACTAAAGTACTAAACTACATTTATCTTAAGGAGGTTCTAAGTAGGGCTTCAAAATGCAAAAATAAATGGGAATGACACAAAACAAAACAACTCATCAGCGGATCGAAGGTTTAAAACCATAGCAAAAAAAAACCTGAACACCCCCTAAAATAGAAATAAAATGTTCCAAAAAAGGGACTCAGTAATGAGTAGCTGCACCATTCTTCCAATGGAAGAATATGAATGTTAGTGTGAATGGTTGTTTGTCTATATGTGCCCTATATGTGTCCTGTGATTGGTTGGCGACCAGTCCAGGGTGTACCCCGCCTCTTGCCCGAAGACAGCTGGGATAGGCTCCAGTACCCCCGCTACCTTTGTGAGAATAAGTGGTAGAAAATAAATGATGTACATTGTATAATTATTGGTAATGGTAATCGTTTTCATTTGAATATGCATCAGATTACAATTGAATGCATCACATAATCAGTTCACAGTTCCACATGTCCAAAAGGAGTAGGAAGAAGCAAAGCTTATTAAATCCTACCCCTCCATCTGGTACTTTTACAATCAGTAACTGTTACATTTGTTCACTTCCTGCTTTCCATCATACAGTTTAAGGTTTTTTTTTTTTGATAATGCACCTTGTACCGAAGTACAATTGTGCATTGTTTGAGGTCCTTACTCAATCCATTCCATAGTTTGATTCCACATACTGAAATGCTATGGCTTTTTAACGTAGTCCTAGCATATAAGTGTTTCTAATTCCATAAAGAGAACGATTCAAATAAATGATCAACTATGGTTTATTCCTGCATTTCAATTTCAGGTAAATATTCCAATTTTCTCATCAAACATTTGGACGGGAAAGAGGTTAAAGGTAAATCTGATGTGAGTAAAGAACGTGATTTAGTCGACAAAAAACGATTTAAAGAGGCTCTCGACTCATTCTAAACCCCTTCTGTCAGTTGAGAGAGAGTCTGCTGTAATCCATTGTCACTTGGTGGATTAATTTGCATAATTCTACTATTGTGCAGTCCCAGATCTTTCCCTGTCTCCTCCTTCAAACACAATATAAAAAAAAATGAGCCTCTCAACCCTGAGCTACTTGTTGCTTAGGAAACAGCAGTGGCGAAGTGGGGAGAAGTGCAGCAGAGCGAGGAGGACAGAAAGACAAGGCACTCCGTTGAGCAGGAGTGATAAAATGATGAGGGCAAGATCATGCAGATACAATAACTGCGAGCAAAGAAAAGGAGCCAGAAGCCAAGAAAAAGAAAAAAAGGGGAAACCAGATAGAGTGGAAAGAGAAAACTCCTGTTCAATACAGGGCAATTTTCTGTTACTTAAAAAGTAATTTATCTATGTCGACAGTCTATTAGCCATGTATTCGACTGTGACCCCCCACATCATGCTCAATGCTACACCCCCACTCTGTGCGTGTGCATAAATGTCACTGTTTGCGGTTTGTTTCGATACCGTGTGTCTGAGTATGATGAGGATGTATTGGTTATCCTGGAGGGAAGAGAGGCTGTGCTAAATTGCACAGATAAGATCGATATGTAGTTAAAGTGTGGGGCTGCAATTTTCACATTGAGCATTGTGAAATATTGCATTAACCCTACGCTGTGTTGAATAGTTTATTCTTAAATGTGTGTGATGTGTGGAACTGACCACACACACACACACACACGCGTGTGCGCACACACACACAGTCACTTTACATGTGTTTATCTTCTCAATTACTTCGTGTAGGAATGTTCATTCATTCATTTCTTACAGCTGTTTGAGAACCCATAAACGGGTATAGTTCCAATATTGATGAATATGCCCTCCTGCTAAAACAGGGATCATTTAATTTAACAGGGGATCCATTGCCTAGGCTGCCGAGAGGTGGGGTACACCCTGGACTAGTCGCCAGCCAATCACAGGGCACATATAGACAAACAACCATTCACACTCACATTCATACCTATGGACAATTTGGAGTCGCCAATTAACCTAGCATGTTTTTGGAATGTGGGAGGAAACCGGAGTACCCGGAGAAAACCCACGCATGCACAGGGAAAACATGCAAACTCCACACAGAGATGATGATGGAACTTCACTGTGTGCAGCCTTGGTCGGTTTTCAGTGTCAAGGAAAAGTGTCAGTTGGAAAACTGCTTGTAGTACTTACTATATATAATACTAATAATACAGAAATCAGAAAGGCTGACACATTATTATGTTTATTGCAATGTTTGCATGAATCAACAACTCATGAATATGAAATTATTATATATATAAATAAATAGGGCTGCACCGTGAAAGAGTGGTTAGCACGCAGGCCTCACAGCTCAGAGACCAGAGTTCGATTCCACTCTCGGCTATCTCTGTGTGGAGTTTGCATGTTCTCCCCGTGCATGTGTGGGTTTTCTCCGGGTACTCCGGTTTCCTCCCACATTCCAAAAACATGCTAGGTTAATTGGCGACTCCAAATTGTCCATAGGTATGAATGTGAGTGTGAATGGTTGTTTGTCTATATGTGCCCTGTGATTGGCTGGCGACCAGTCCAGGGTGTACCCCGCCTCTCGCCCAAAGACAGCTGGGATAGGCTCTAGCACCCCCTGCGACTCTCGCCAGGATAAGTGGTAGAAAATGAATGAATGAATATATATATTGGTGTATGCCCCGCCTACTCTGAGTACAGATACGCATACAGATAGTGGTGTACTCGCTCTTCTCTAGTGTTCATCTTCTGCTTCCCACCCAGACCGTATTAAATATTTTCTACTCCTTCCCTACTCCTTCAAAAACAAGGCTTTCAAACGCTCTTGTACATTTTTTTTTCTTGGAAGCTGCCATAATTGTCCATTTTCTATTCAGGTCTCCCAGCATGCCACCCCATCAGTCCCAGTTCACAGTTAATAATGACCTTTGCTCAGCTGCTCTGTAACATGGACACACTGGCTTTCTCAAGCATCTTCACCCATGATTTGGCATTTCAGCTGAGGGGTAAATGTTTTTCTTCCTCCTTTTATTTATAGAAAGGAGACATAGAGGAACACATACTTTAGAATGACTGTGTTTGATTTGCAAGAGCATGAACGTGTGCAGGAAGTGGATGGATTGCTGAAGGAGACAGTCTGTACAGGAGGTACATATAGGTATGATCTGTGCTCACCCCTTTACTTTACCCCTCCCACGCCATAAATCCACTGATACCTTTTGTACTCCTCAAGCCCCTCAAGACAGCAATATCCTTTATGTGACGTTCTTGCAGAATACTCCAAGAAACATCTATTTTTAAAAAATATATATGTTAAAAAAATACATGTTGAAATATTGGGTAAAAACCACACAATCTAATTGTATTCATTTCCAGAACTATATGAACATTCCATGTTTTAAATTTGTTTACTTTTGGTTGACACTGCTGGAAAATGAGTGTTACTTAGATACTGTTTTTGCAGCTATTTGTAGATGTAGAAAATATTGCTTACCAGTATGTACTGTAGATTAGTGTCTGCTTGAGTCACTAAAATTATTGACTTTCTGACACTTTTCTGAAACTGACACTTTTCGACTAAACACAGCAATTGGCTGCATGTGGGAAAGGTGTGAGAGGGAAATGAGTGAAAGTGAGGAATTATGCATGATTTCTCTGTCGAGATCTCTTTACCCACTTGACACAACTGCTTCATTTTTCCGGGAGGAAGAACAGAGGGCAACCTCTACACCACCTGAAAGTGAGTGTTGCAGTTATCCCCAATTTGAAAGATGATGTTGAGAAATGACATGTAAACAGCGGGGGAGCCAAGAGGAGTATACAATGATGTTGCTATGGACAATGGGACACATGGCAACAAAATTCTCCTATTACATACTTTTTCCGGAAGAATTTACCATTTTGTTGTGTGTGGCGCAGCTAAGGATCACTTAAAATACACATCTGCATGTCAACAAGTTATGTTTTTATTTAATAGTGAGTGCAAATTCAAAGAGAAGCTTTGTTGTCATCGCAAGTGGGTACAATTTCTCCATGAAGCAGCATGTTCTAATCATAAAATTGAAGTATATCATGTGAGAAAAAAATAATATAGTAGTAAAATAAGGTGCGTAAAATGATCTCTTGTAACATTGACCTACGGGTTTTGGTTTCATTTTGTGCAGCGGTAAATGAGTGATGAATGTTTTCTGTTTCCTGTGCATGTAATAAGGTACACACACACATTATGAAGAAAACACACATTAATTATGGCTTCTGGGCTCTGCATAAGTCTGCTCCGATATTACACATAATCTACACGTCATTGTTCATATAGCTTATAATATTGCAGAAGCACTGACCTACATTTACAACTTAAATTGTAGTATTTCTTTCATGAAATAGAATTAAAATTAATATCTCGGTTGCACTGCTTCTTATTAAGATGTTTTTGTCCAATCAGATTTCAGGTTCTATGTGTTGCAATGTTTATGTAATCTACTCAGGGCCTTCAGAAACATGTTTGCTGGTCCATGTCTTAAGCACACTATTAGCAATTGTTTAACCAATCAGATCTCAGACTTGCTTAACCAGCTTAACAAGTTCTGCTCACAATGGCCGACTGTGGAGTAGATGTATTTATGTTTTTGTCATGTTGTTAGATGAAGTACATATTCCAAAATGAACATATTACTGCTGTCTGACATCCATGTATGTCTCATCTCAGGGACAAGAATAAACGTTTATTATTGAGTTGGCAGCATTCAAGGGCAGGTGTGTTCTGAAGTGGATGTACTTTACGAGTTCGAAGGACAGTTCTGGCAACCAATGAAGATACTGTACTTATTAAAACATGGGTTCTCAAATCTTTAAATTTCTATATTTTAAGAATCCATTAAAAATGAATTTTAACAATATAATTTTTATTACTTCAGCTCATGTGTGACCCTGAAGAAGTGGTAAAAAGGAAGTAATAAATTCCAAAATAAAGAGGGGTGTTTATTCTCTTTGCAGAGTGCCTGTAGCTTTGTTTTCTCCATTTTTGCTGTTGTTTTTTTAAAAATTATATTTCAAACATCTTCCATGGCCCAATAAAGAAAGGGCAGTAGGCCACCAATAGTCCTCAAAACACACTTTGGACACCCTTGGTTAAATGAAGAATGAGGAAATGTGTTCTAAGAACTGTGCATTGGTTTGTAACTGTCCCTATCCCAGCTGTCTTCGGGCAAGAGGCGGGGTACACCCTGGACTGGTCGCCAGCCAATCACAGGGCACATATAGACAAACAACCATTCACACTCACATTCATACCTATGGACAATTTGGAGTCGCCAATTAACCTAGCATGTTTTTGGAATGTGGGAGGAAACCGGAGTACGCGGAGAAAACCCACGCATGCACGGGGAGAACATGCAAACTCCACACAGAGGTGGCCGAGGGTGGACTCGAACTCAGGTCTCCTAGCTGTGTGGCCTGTGCGCTAACCACTTGAACACTATGCAGCCCTGCACTATATTATATTTCCTAAAAACATCCAAAAATGAACTTTTATATTTGATAATAATTGTTAACAATAATTTTGTAAGCTTTATTTAAGAAATTAAAAACAATAAAAGCTTTTATTGTGCTACTCAAGTAATTTATATTTACTCACTAATATAATAAGCAATATCATTACTGTTCTTAAGACTATAATGATATGAATTAATAATTGGTAATGGTAATGGTTTTATTTCATTTGAACATGCATCAGATTACAATTGAATGCATCACATAATCAGTTCACAGTTCCACATGTCCAAAAGGAGTAGGAAGAAGCAAAGCTTATTAAATCCTACCCCTCCATCTGGTACTTTTACAATCAGTAACTGTTACATTTGTTCACTTCCTGCTTTCCATAATACAGTTTAAGTTTTTTTTTTTGTTTTTTGTAATAATGTACCTTGTACCAAAGTACGAGGTGATATGACCATCCAATGACATAATGGGTACCATAGTAATTGTCAATATAGTGATATATAAAGCACATCGTGACTGGTTCAAGAGTCTTCATCCTTGTATTAATTAATCATATAGTAATTATTAACTGATTAATAATCTAAAAGGCAAAAAAGTAATGAAATAAATTCAGATTTTAGTATAGGTATCGGTGATACTGGCCCCGTATTTACTTGGTATCGGATTGATACCAAATCTAACAGTATTGAAAATGTAGCTCTCCCCGTGTCCTGGACACTAAAAGAGGGCACAGTAGCATCAATGTCCATGACAAAATCTCATGACGTGATTTTCTGCCTCTGCTTATCCATTCTAAATCCAGTGTGGACTAATAGCATTTCCTCGCCTCTTCCCACTCAATCAATTCAGAAAGAGAAGGTTAACTTTCCTTCAGAAAAAACAACATTGCCTCCTTGAAGCAGAGCACTGGATAGAGATCACACTGCAATCAATTAAGTGTCTGTGTCATTACGGATTAGCTCTATTCACAACATAGTCACACACATCTAGAACAGGAAGTTAATAGAGCAAGTGACTGCAGGTCCCTTGGGGAGAATTAGGACTTCATACCTCAGGTTAGGAAGTGAGGAGCAGTAATTAAATTAGTGGATTGCAATGTATATAAATATATATTTATATGCTTTCACATTGTACTTTTCCTAAAAGTAATGTTAGTCTCGTAGACCCAATCTTGTGTATTATCTCGTTTCGCAAACCGAATGACTCGTGACACCCCTAGTATTTAATAATAAAAGTATTCCAACGCACCATAGGTACACTTATAACCAAAACCAACAAATAGTCACATACATTCATTCAGTGATGTGTTAAGGATAAAATAAAGTACTGCATTGGCATACAAGACACTGGCTGTCTTCTCCTCCTCTAAAACCTCTAGCAGATATTCACGTGCACCTCCCAAAAATTCAAGCCTCTGTGATTGGTAGGCTTTTAAAAAAAATACATTTGTGGATTTTCCGTCCCTCGAAAGCACCAAAACAAAATCAAAAATCAAGCAAATTCAGGAGCGTACAATAAACCCCAATTTAACCCTCCTGTTCCTCAGTGGGAGCTTATGGGTTATGCGAATAAAAATTAACAACAATCAGCGCCTAAAACTCAAAATTACGAGTGCGCCTGAACGCCTCACAGTGCGACCGCAGCAGGAAGATATGTTTGAATATAAGTTTGAATGATTACTTTGTGCATTAATAGCGTTGAGAGTCTTGAAGGTTTCATTTATATTGTCGTTCCAATTAATCCCTGCACGGTGCAGCGGGGAAAACCTCACTGTGAGTGGAGATTTGAAAATGAGGCTTTATTGATGGTTGTATTTATTTTTATATTTTAGATACTATTAAGAAACGGGGTAGTGGTTCTTTTAGATTTGAGACACCATGGAATTATTCCAGTCAGATAGCACTTCATACTCGACAAGCGGGATCAGAACAGGCAAAATGCTGTCAGTGGTGCTCCAGCTTTTTCCAAAATGGTGCATTCAGGTGTGTCACATAACTCCCGGCACACAAGTTGCCGCTGGATCCAGGGACACGCCCAAAGTATGTGATATTTACAACACCAACCGCTTGTTGCTCATACAACAATAAGACAATGTTCAATCCACTTATAAACCTTTGGACAGATGTGAGTGTGAATGGTTGTTTGTCTATATGTGCCCTGTGATTGGCTGGCGACCAGTCTAGGGTCCGCCTCTCCCCCAACGACAGCTTGGATAGGCTCCAGCATGCCAGTGACCCTCATGAGTATAAGTGGTTGTTAGAATAAAATGTAGATAGAATGAATATAGTATTAGTTATCACCCTTATATCCATTTGCTTAGACAATAGAAAGTGTTTGAATGTGCTGAAGAAGAAATGTTCCCGTGACCCTGATCAGAGACCCCCAGCGACCCCCAGGTCCTGGAGGTGCATGGATGCACCAACAGCAACCCTGCAGATGCTCATGTTAATCCTGCAAGATTGTGTCAAGATAAGAACTCATAAAACAATAAAAGTAATTACTCTCACATATACACACACACATAGACAAACAAATACAGCTTGTGCAACTGCCCCCCCCCCCTTAGAGTTGCACGACCATGTAGTAGGGACCCCCGAAAAGAGAATAAAAAGAGAGGAGTGTGAGTATGTGGTTTCACTCTCCTCGCTGCGAGTAACTTTGAATATTGTTTGTCTTTTCTGTATTTCTGTATTTAAGTGCTTTTAAAAGCGTCACAGGAGTTTGAACCTGAAAGTGGTACAGAAATAGATGGATGCTTCAAAGGGAAGGATGCCAACATCAAAGTGGAATAAAAGATATGTAGGATAATGTGTTAAACTCACATTTGTGACCCGGAATTACTGTAAAATGAATGAACCAATGATTTATTTTTAATATTTGCAGTTAATTAACATAATTTTATTTATGTTTTGTGTTTTATGGGGAGACACGTCTGTAGGGTTACGTGGCTGTATAAAGTTTGGGTACCACTGATCTAGTGTTATCGAGCGGTATAATTCAAGTGTATACTTGTCTGCGGCACATTTCAATAATGGGCCAAAGATTGGAATGCTCCTCATAATAATTTGATTACTCTGAAATTATTCAGATTGCGGTAAATGTGTTTCCATGGCAGTGTCTTGTTTGGAACACAGTAGGGTGGCGATGAGAATATTGCACTACATGTAAAACGGAGTCATTGTATGAATATGAATGAAGGTGATATTGCCATTATTTGACTGGAACATCTCATGACTACTGAGTGAATTATGATTCAGTTTTCTACATATACATTGTACAATATAAAATGTCTGGTAATTGAATGTACATGAGTAATACCAACATACAGTTGATGGCATTTAGCCTGTAGCCAAGTAGAATCTCAGCAAAGCCTGGAGACACTTGGCCCTGTTAAGCTTTAATAATCCATGATGGAGTGAGGAGAGACACCTACCTCGTCCGCCTACTGAATATCTAATGCAGTCTTGGATGTGAAAGAGAACAAATGTCACACATGGGCGTACAGCACTCGCTCAAAAAACTCCATGTCAACAATACACACTCGACAACTGAAGCATGTCCAATGCAGTCAGTGTATGAAAGCGGTGTTGTCCGACTGCATCTTTTAACTTGAATTGACTTAATAGACTCAATAGTCCCTCTCTGCCCAGACTGCCGGTACAGGATGATTGATTGTTCATAAAACATGCATGAACCTCATGAATTATTTGGAGAGAACATCTGATAAATTGTTTTAGATGCCTTATTACAATGGCGTTACTGGCCTGGCGCATTAAATTATTGGCAATTCTGTGAATCACAGACTTGAAAATAAACCAATCACAGGGCTGATGATGGCATCCCCTCCACTGTCCCAACAAACTCCACCTCTGTCACAGCTTATTTTAATCACAAGGAATTTCGGAATCAGTCACATCTCATTATTTAATAAAATAAAGGCTGAATGTGAGGACATGAATTTGAATGAATTTCCAGCATTGTGTACGTTTGTTGACTTTTATGAACGCTATAAGGTTAGCAATGATTAATGTTGCTGTGAGATGTTACGAAGAACAATCTGACCTTAGATCAGACCTGTCTTCAAAATACAAAACACATTTTGGAATAAAGGCAAGTGATAAAAGTACTTAAGGTCAACACTTTTTAAAAAACAAACATTTTTCAGTTTTGAAATGGGAAGATGACCGATGATGCATTCAAGGATCTTCAAACAAAGTGCAAAATTTGTCAACTATTTATCATTGCAGCATCAAGCCATGAACAAGTAAGAATAGTAGGCTTTCTAACATTGGTGCATATACTATAAGGTATTCCGGCACCCCATTTGGGAGAACCACCCATGTATAGTGTCAGGGGCTTGACCCCAGGAACCCCAGGAAAGACATTTTTGCAAACCTTCTCCGTGGATCACTACCTTATTGTGATGGAGGGGTTTGAGTGCTGAAGTGATCTTGGAAGCTATGTTGTCCTAGGCTATAGATCCTCCAAGAGTGATTCAGAAGACCCTCTGGGAAAAGCTTTTAGGAGAAATCGCACCTTGCTTGGATGTGGAACACCGGATTCAGGCCTGACATGACTTCCTCCCCATAAACGCACCACTTGTGGGGGGAAAACATAAGGTTCCAGTGCATGGTGTGTTTGGTGTCTGTCGAGGGTTGGTTGACTTGGTTGACATGAACTCACTTCAACCCACAGTTTGGGTTCTGTAGCCAAACTCCTTGAGGGGGGGCTCCACTTTCTTCTCTTCTGGAGTTGCTGCAGGGGAGAGGGGGCGAGCTGGCGTGATCTTAGTCATAGCCCCCCGGCTTGGTGTTTATGTCTTAGAGTCATACTCAGTAAATGAGACAGCCACTTCTTTATGCCTTCGGGTCGGGGAAAGAGTCCTGATGGAGGCTCAGAGTAACCGTACTTCTTAGAGTCCATCAGAGCGGTTCTGGCGAGCATTTCCATTGGTTGATATAGTTCTCATATTTAGTTAGTTGTTCCAGGCATGCCCAGCTGGGAGGAGCCGTGGGACAGGCTGAGGGGGCGACTCCAAATTGTCCATAGGTATGAATGTGAGTGTGAATGGTTGTTTGTCTATATGTGCCCTGTGACTGGCTGGTGACCGGTCCAGGGTGTACCCCGCCTCTCAAGCTTACAAAATTATTGTTAACAATTATTCACAAATAAAAGGTTATTTGTTGGATGTTTTTAGGAAATATAATATAGTGCAGGGCTGCACAGCGCTCAAGTGGTTGGCGCACAGGCCACACAGCTAGGAGACCCGAGTTCAATTCCACCCTCGGCCATCTTTGTGTGGAGTTTGCATGTTCTCCCCGTGCGTGTGTTGGTTTCCTCCCACATTCCAAAAACATGCTAGGTTAATTGGCGACTCCAAATTGTCCATAGGTATGAATGTGAGTGTGAATGGTTGTTTGTCTATATGTGCCCTGTGATTGGCTGGCCACCAGTCCAGGGTGTACCCCGCCTCTCACCCGAAGACAGCTGGGATAGGCTCCAGCACCCCCTGCAACCCATGTGAGGATAAGCGGTGAAAAATGAATGAATGAATGAATAATTTAGCCATAAGTTAAGCAAAAAACAAGTAACGCTTGCTCAAATGTGCATTTTAAAAACTAGTAATTATTACGTATATTCAACCATGAAACAGCATGATTTTACCTTTACCTTCTCTGGGTCCCATTAGTGTTTGGGGGGGAAGTGAGGGGGTGGAGCAGATGGTGCAGACCTGTTTCCTCTGACCTTTCGGTTCCAAAGGAATACAACCTCAAGAGTAAAGTCGAGCAGATGCCAAGTGTGATTTAGGCAGAAAAAAATATTTAAATGGTAAACAGGAGCTTTGGGCATTACTTAATAAAGGCGTGGAATTAGTTTTTTTGTTAACTCCTTATTTTTGTTTTCCAAAATAAAAAATCCAGTGACAGCTTTAGTTATAATCATAAATGAACAGGACAGCTTTTGATTTCAAGGCATTTGTGTTGCCTGCCATGTAGATTGTGATGTGCGACCAACTTTGAAGGTCCACTACTAAGCCATTGAAATCGGTTAATTTAATGACTAGAGGGAGAAAGGGACACTGGTTCACACAGGTTGATTTGATTGAGCCAATACTTTGTTTTTGATTTGAACTAATTTATGCGCAATGGAATGGAGTGTTGTCAAGAATGTGGCCCCTGTGTGAGTCAACATGAAACAAGGCCCAGATGAAGGGAGCATAATAGTGTACAATTACCTCATACCTGCTCTCATCTCATTTGATCTAAAGCCTGCACCTTTGAAGTGTGCATGCTTTTGTGCAGGGCCAAATAGTGGTGTGTTTGAAAAATCTCACATCTAAAGACATATCTGTCCTATTTAGATGCATATGCAAATACAGTACACATGCATGCACGTTCCTAAGTATGACATTTTTATAATGACTGTGGATGATCTCAAATAGTAATGCAAATCCGATTGTAAAGATCGGAAACATAGAAATCTACTTTAGTCAACAACTATCTGTATCTGGATATCCAACTCGGTGTGGGCGGGGCACAAACCATAAGTGGGAGTGGTTTATTTGGAAAGGGGCGGAACTTTAAAGTGGGCTTGTCACAATCTGCATCGCCTCCTGTGTGACAGTTTGTGTTACGTTGTTTTCCTTAGTTCCTGTTTTCATGCTCTTATTTTGTAGTTTTTCCTGTGTTGGTCTGCCCTGTGTTCCATCTCGTTTACACCCTCTGCTACGCGCACCTGTTTTTCTAATTTGATTGCCTTATTTAGTTCAGCCGGGTGCGTTCGCCTTTCGTTGGTACATTGTTCTTCGTTCATGGCTAAGTGTTGTATGACAGTGCTGCATTTGCCTGTTTTGAAAATAAAGCCAAGCTTTTACCTGCACCACTCGCTTCTATCTCTGCATCCTGGGGTCGCATCGCAACACCCGCATGACGGACCTTGACAGGGCTTTTAAACTGTACATTATTTTAGGTTATTTTAATTAAAAAATGATTTGGATTGATCAGAAGTTGCTGTATTGTTTATTATTCAGCTATATGTGTATGTATGTAAGTGATCCTTGAGACTTTATTCTTTCATTTTTTTCATTCATTCATTCATTTTCTACCGCTTATCCTCACGAGTGTCGTGGGTGTGCTGGAGCCTATCCCAGCTGTCGTCGGGCAAGAGGCGGGGTAGACCCTGGTCTGGTCTCCAGCCAATCAAAGGGCACATAGACAAACAACCATGCACACTCACATTCATACCTATGGACAATTTGGAGTCGCCAATTAACCTAGCATGTTTTTGGAATGTGGGAGGAAACCGGAGTACCCGGAGAAAACCCACGCATGCACGGGGAGAACATGCAAACTCCACACGGAGATGGCCAAGGGTGGGATTGAACTCGGGTCTCCTAGCTGTGAGTTCTGTGCGCTAACCACATGTCCGCCGTGCAGCCCTTTTTCATTTTTTGTAATATAATTATTTGTGTGAAGTTGGTGATTCATGCAAACATGGCAATAAACATAACAATAATGTTTCAGCCTTGCTGACTGTATTTTTCTCAAAACCACCCGAAAAAACTCTACTACTTACTTTTATCGTAGAAAAAAAAAACTGTTTTTCTTTATTGGACACTTGGCACACGGGTGTTTTCAGCAAAAGAGCATTTCACATAGATTGTGACTTCTTTGTGAGTACAGTTTCATATTTTCCTCACATTTCCCCTGTTTTTGCTCCCATTTAATCATTTCCTTCCACATTGAAGTATTAGGTATTAAATGTGAAAATTAGCAATTATACAATTGTATGAAAACCAGCTGCGGCAATATTCTTGAGGAAATGTTTTATTGCTTTAATATTAAGAGAAGCATGGGTTCCTCTTTTCAAAGTGAAAAGTTTCCTGAAATTGAAGACATGCTTTCTATAGAGGTCATGTTAAAATGGCTTTTTTTTTTTTTAGTGGTGCATTCCGAGGAAAGAAAATGACTTTCATTCAGCATCACATCTCTGTCTTTAAGCAGATGTTAAGATGTATGAGTCAATATGAAACCTGCATATTTTCAGCCAGAAGAATGACATTTTAAACTAGGTTGGTGTTGCTTCTGCAGGCTGCAATATGTTTAATTCAAAAAGAGCAATGAGAATAAAATATCATTTCGATATCTGGAAAGGATGGGAAAAGGAAAAAAAGAAACCTAAATGCCTAATTTGGAGTTTTTGTAGATTGTTTGTTGTTGATTGTCCATGTAAACATATGCTTATGTATGTATAATGTATGACTTATGCAACTACATGCAAGCATGTTTAACTCTATGGGAATAAATTTCATGATAACTCCTTTGGTGAAAAACTCACTGCTGTGTGGTTATACTGTCAGATGACAGGGTAAGAAGCAAAAATAATAGGGCAGCAGATGAGGAGGTAACAAGAGAAGTGGGGGAGCTGTCAGTGGTTCTTTGGCTTCTTGGGGTTTAATATCTTTTTCTAATGCACACATCTAAACCGCCTCCTCATCTGCTGTCATTGAATGCCAGCTCCATGCCATTTTAACTGTGGATTTCCATCTCATGACAGAGGAACTGAAGGTCAAATCACTAAACAGTAGACTCAGTTTAATGGGACTGAACATAAAACGGAGATGGTTTTAAAATACATTCAACAGCTGAGTCGTTTCCAGGAAATGATCACGTTTATCAGTATCTGCCGCACAGGCATCGGACCTCCGTTCATTAATAATGTATCACATGGGGAAAAGATAAGCTTGGAAATGTACTGGTGGTCGACAAAGTAGGATAAAAAGCAGTACAGGTGAAATATGGCAGAAACATGTCTGCAGTATTATCAAGTAATGCATGTAACCGGAAAGGAGGAAACAAATCACCATCATAGCAGGTTCCCATTCTTTCAGTATTAAAGGTGGTGTCTGTCATGGTTGGATTCTGCAGTGGGGGAGCCAGTGTTTGAACGTAGCATCTTTACCGTCTCAGAGCATGCAAGCGACACCCCAAGTAACACTCACATGCATATCTGCCGTGTGTGGGACTTCCAGTCTTTGTGAGAGTGATATAAGTTTTACACGCTGCAAAACGTGCCTCAAAAATGTCTCACCGGGGTGGCGTTTAGGGCCAAATATTTGGCAGGGTGTGGTGAGTTTGAGGTTTGTGATGTGGTCATCCATCAAGCAGTGGCTAAAGACCCGATCCCAACCCACTGTACTTGCGAGTGTGGGCCAAATTTGTAGAGGAGCACTGCCTCAGCATGCAGATACTACATAGCACTATTAGTGTAGGTGGAACTTTTGTTGTGTGCTGGTCTGCGTTCGGATGATGTGTGGCGTTTGAAACGGGCGTTGTGCACACTGATATCACATTGATATTGTATCTCTTCTCCGGGCACAGAAGAGGGAGTCGTCTGCGTCTGCGCTTCAGAAGGAAGCGGATGCAAACGGGACTTGGATGCAAACCATGAGTTCAACTCCATGAACAAGGAACCTCACCATCACATTGAGAACGACATGCTCAGAAAATCTGAGTAGCGACTTAATCACAGCCAATTTTCGCCACTTTCCATGTATCACGCAGAGATAATGGTCACTTGTTCTCCACCTTGCACATAATGTAGATTTCTGCTGATGAAGAGGGTAAATGAAGTTAGACAAGATCAGAGTTCGATCACAGGCAACGATATCTTCACCTGTCTACACTGGCATTGGTGTTTTAATGTAGCTGGTGAAATCCTTTTACTAGATTTGTAAGAACTCTCAAATATTATTTGCAAATTAAACAATTAAAAATGCATTTGTTTATATTCATTTCAACTCTCAGGAGTCCAGGACATCATATCCACACTCTCATAGTGTGTTCCTTCCTATTGTGATGCATCTTAGTAAAGAAAAATTAAAGCTGGTAATGATATATGACACTACCTGGGAAAAACTACTGCTGGGAAAAAAAAGAAAAGAAAAAAATATGACCGGTCGTACAATATGGTGCGTCTTGTTGCATTATTAATATGCTGCATGAGTCTGCCTGTAATTGTACCAAAACTTCCCTTTTAATAGCATGATAGCATCGCAATGGGAGTCATTGTCCCCCATGCTTCCTTGCTCGTCTATGATGTCATCAGCAGTTGACTCTGTAGTTCTTTGCATCTTAAAGTAGGTTTCATCAAGTGTAGAATTACTACAGCTACAGCTTTTGTTTAATGAAGAAGATAGCTCAAGCTAAATATCTAATTTGCCTCGAGACAAAGGTGACTCCGAGAAGGACAACACAATAGCGCGAGAGAGAGAAAGAGAGAGACAGACAAAGTGTGTGACAAACGAATTATGAGACTGTTCAATTGTGACGCTGAAAAAGACGACTCGACTACACTAGTTTTAGTTCCGGCATTAAAGAAAACGTCTGTTAACACGTAATTAACTTTGACAACCCTAATGCAAATAATATGCAAATTAGTCGATAACATCATATTGCGACATCTAGGATTTCCAATAGCTACTTTCCTTACTGTAGAATTGGCAACATTGATTTCCTGGTGCCGTCAGACTAATCATGCAGATGAGACATACAGTAGCAGGTTGAACATCAGGGTAGGAAAAGAGCTGAGAAAGATAATGGTCGACTGACACAATTGATGCAACTGATAACAGTTGCATGGTGTCAAAATAAAAATAAATGGTTGCCCAACTTAAAAAAAAACATTACAGAAAAAGCAACAGAAAATGGAACACAAAACGTCTACGTTGCTGTTAAATGGGGATCGTGTGAGAATAAGCAGCCTGCTCAATGGTGAAAAGCACAGTAAAGCCATCTTCTGTTGCACAATGCCATCCAGTTGGCATCGAACGGGGACGACATTCTGCAACACGACAGTGATTCCAAACATGTAGCCAGACGTACCCAACGGATTTTGAACAACAGTCCTGCACCAGATGGTACGAAGCCCTTAGAGTCTTGAGCTCAGCAGCCTGGGATTACATGAAGAACCAGACGGATCAATAGAAGAACTGTAGCATGTTCTCAAAGGTGGAGCAACACTTCCAGCAAGAGATTTGAACCCTGATGAGATGTTTATTAAGTCATTGTAAATATTAATTTGCTCTTTAGCTCTTTTGTGGTAAAATACCGTATTTTGCATTCATCTGGATCGGAATTATTAATTAAATTCCATCAGTTAAGGTTTCTGCAATTGTACATTCTAGTCTTAACTAAGCCCACTAATTACTTGCATAATTCTTAGTAAAGACTTAATTAATTTTCTTTTGTTTTAAAAATCAACAAGGAAAATGACTTTATATAATGACTATTTTCATGTTTTGGTAACAGCAATATTAAAAGGATGACTTTGATGTGTCCACACATTAAATATTAAGAACATACTAACCGTGAACTGGATGAACTCTTCCATCAGTTAATTGGGATTTCTACACAGCCCAGCGACCGTGGTGGACAAAACATTGCCAGAGGGCTTCAAAGAGTGGGACATCGCTACAAAGCAACAGATCAAACCTCAGAAGTAGCTACAAATATGCACAGTAATGGCAACTGGCCACAATATGGGCGAAATGTCACAGTTTGAAAGAAATTGAAGGGAGACCAACAGGTTTTATGTTGGAGTACACTAAGCCAAACAGGTACTCACTCCTTCTCTTTTATCTCCTTGGTATTTTCCAAGAAAGATTGTCTCAGATGTCGGCTGTGTGTGAATCCTCGGTCTGCATCCTACTAGGCCAGCCAATGAGCCTGCCAATGAAATCAATGAAGGCCAGACATTCAGAGGCTCCTCCTCCAGCCGCAAACAAGCGTCTAACCTTCCTCACACTTCCTGTTTCCTCACATCTGCCTTCAATTGCAACAGCAGAGTAAGAAAGTAGAAACATAACTAACTAAAACTGACATGATGGAAGCAAAGTAAGTTTTTTCAATGTAGGTTTTACAGGTTTTAAAGGTTCTCCATCTGCGGATTTATCTCTAGCTCACAGCTAAATAGATATATAAGTATGTACAGTATATACGTATGTATGTATTATTTGATGGCATATATGAGGTGATGTAATAAAACAATGGAGCATCCCGCACTGTCTCAAGCTGGAGGGCAGGTGAAATAATGATGAGGTGCAGGAAGCCACATACTACCTGCGACTGCAGCAATTGCAGCTCCATCCATCATGATTCTCTTTAAATTAAAACATATTTGTGTTCTTTACAAAGTTTTTTATGTTGACATCATTGAGAAGAGAATTTTCTTTAAAAAGTGTTATTGACAGAGAAGTGGAAATCATCCTTGCACACCTACCGGATGGATGATGATGACAGTGGAGACATGCACCAGTCCACATGATGTCCCAGTGACAGACACGACATCTTTGTCCATGGAACACATACAGCAGCACCATGCACTCGTACTGAAATACATGTTTCATATAGTCACTATATTTTCATTCATGTCTATAATGTAGCCATTTGCTAAGCCTGTTATGATTGTACTTGGGAGACATCACCTCGATTTACTTACATATTTTATTCTGCCTTATTCTGATTCCCCAATCTTTGGGGAAGAGAGTAATATTTTAGCTTGCTTATGTCAGCCATACATGCAGTTTACTTGATGCCGCTCTTGTAATACTGTGTAACCTAAAGTTACACAGGCATTTCACACAGAACTATTTTGTGTACAAGGGCCAGTATGCCGACAAACTATTGCTGAAGTCGGATGCTTTTCCCACATTACTTGGTCGTGTCAAGGAGTCAGAAGAGCAAACAATAAATTACTTTTATCAATGTCCTGTGTTCATTTTATGTAAGTCATGGCAAAAAAGTGGTTGTCCGTGTAGCATTATAGAGTGTGCATAATCACCTAGTCTGGAGTTGCTAAGCCATTTCCCACCACAATCAGTAGGTCTACCCAAAGCTAACTTAATGCTATTTTTCAACCAGCGGGACAGGTTTGGCCACCGGCCTGAGTTTGTGCAATACATTAAGGTTTGTATGTTTTCTTCTTGAGTCAAAGTCTGTGAAGATCTTTTCATCACTGTGAAAAGTGTGTTAGTTTTACATGGTAATGTATGACCATCTGGTCAAATTAAGGGATTTCCAAGAACAGGCTTTTATGAGCAGTGTGAATTTTGCAAAAAAACATTTTATGGATGTGAATTGGAGCTTTCTTTCAACCTGTTCTCAACAGAAAAAAAAACGTATGAACGTACAGTGAAATGAAGACATTAGAATACGTTTCCTGAGGAACATAGCACAAAATAAATGTTATTGCAAACAGGGAAACTAATATTAAAACTGCCAACACAAAATGGAGATTACAATAAAATTGGGTCTTTTGATTATAAAAGGCAAGTAGAGGGATTAAATGACCAATCTCTTAATTGATCAAAATGACAGACTCATTTAAAATATGCTGGCCCCACTTCACAAATAAAGCACGGTATGTTTTGGCTAGGGGCGGCATGGCGGTCGTGTGGTTAGCACGCAGACCTCACAGCTAGGAGACCAGGGTTCAATTCCATCCTCGGCCATCTCTGTGTGGAGTTTGCATGTTCTCCCTGTGCATGCGTGGGTTTTCCCCGGGTACTCCGGTTTCCTCCCACATTCCAAAAACATGCTAGGTTAATTGGTGACTCCAAATTGTCCATAGGTATGAATGTGAGTGTGAATGGTTGTTTGTCTATATGCGCTTGTGATGTCTATCTGTGATTGGCTGGCAACCAGTACAGGGTGTTTACCGGCCCTCGTGAGGAAAAAGCGGTAGAAAATGAATGAATGTTTGACAAGTATTATTGCACTGATCCACTCCCAACACGGAACACTTCCCCTCCTCCAGCAGGATTGGAAGAGGAAGGCCAGGCCACTAAATGGAAGAATGACCAACAAACACAGCTCTCATTCTGAGTGTAGTTCTATACCTGTAAAAATTACACCCATGATAATAATCATTTTTTAACAACAAATATATTGACACATCCTAAAAAATGAAACATTATTATCATGTAAAGGCAACAATTCCCCTCGAGTCACTTCTTTGTATTTTGATTCTAACTCGAGAGAAGTCTGCAGTGTTTGCAGTGAGTCTGCTGATTCGAGTCAGTGAAGCAATTCGAATAAATCGCCTGAGTCCTCAGTGAGTCCGCTCACTCGAGTCAGTGAACTGATTTGGCATAATCATCCGAATCAGCTGTGTTTATGGTTGAGTCCATTGTCTTTCTGTGAATCTGCAAACTTGTCTTACTCAACAACATCCATTCAGTTGACTCATAGGATCTGGGTTAATGGCGACCTCAGACTTATGATTCCTGATTTTGTAGCTCTGTAACTGGTGTGATACACTGTGGTTGTCTACGACCAAAAATTCTACTCTTCTATCTGAGACACTCATTGCTATTGACTTTTGAGATTATTATCCTACCACACAATATTTGTACCAATAATTGAATCAGGAGCTGCACGGTGGTCTAGTGGTTAGCGCGCAGACCTCACAGCTAGGAGACACGATTTCAATTCCACCCTCAGCCATCTCTGTGTGGAGTTTGCATGTTCTCCTTGTGCATGCGTGGGTTTTCTCCGGGTACTCCGGTTTCCTCCCACATTCCAAAAACATGCTAGGTTAATTGGTGACTCCAAATTGTCCATAGGTATGAATGTGAGTGTGAATGGTTGTTTGTCTATATGTGCCCTGTGATTGGCTGGGATAGGCTCCAGCACCCCCGCGATGAGCATAAGCGGTAGAAAATGAATGAATGAATAATTCAATCAGCTTTAAATGTACATTCATTCATTCATTTTCTGACGCTTTTTCCTCACGAGGGATTCACACCTATGGACAATTTGGAGTTGCCAATTAACCTAGCATGTTTTTGGAATGTGGGAGAAAACCGGAGTACCCGGAGAAAACCCACGCATGCACGGGGAGAACATGCAAACTCCACACAGAGATGGCAGAGGGTGGAATTGAACCCTGGTCTCCTAGCTGTGAGGTCTAAGCGCTAACCACTCAACCGCCGTGCCGCCTTTAAATGTACAGTAAGTGAAAATGCTGTACTGCTTGAAGTATAGACTTCAGTACACCTGTATCTCATGATTAGACTCCGTATTATATTATGATTTGTGTAACACTAACTAATAAGTAAGCATAAATAGTTCAATCTACTGCAAACTGGGGAAAACAATGTCATCAGCAAGAGTACACTGTTGTTTTTTATTTGTAGTCTGCCTTCTGATGTAGACATCTATTGTTATGACACTCAGCATGACGCCACTAGAACTAAATTTCACACATTTTCATCTGACATTTGTTCAATAGTTGACACTGCGAGAAACAATTTCCACAAACGTCTTTTGGAGCTCATGTTATCAGGAGATTTTATACGATAAATGATGTGTGCTGAGTTCAAATTATTTTGGTTTGCTCGACAGCGTGGCTGATGCACATCTGTGGCTTTGTGTTGTGTTTTTGACGTGGTAAATGGAGACACTTCACATAAATTGAAATTTAACTCTTAATTTTCAAGTAAATATTAGACTACAAAATAACATATATAATACAACCTATAATACAAGAATATCAAATAAACGATTAACAAGAAACACTTATATGGGGCCTAAACAATGAAATTACACAGAGATGCTGGAGGAGGAGTGACTCCCGCGATCTGAACCAGATTGGTGCTTTGTTATTGGTCTTCTGTGACCGTTACAGATGGACCATAACGAACACCTTGTTCAAACATAAGAGTGCCCACATGTGCGTACGGCAATAGGACACCCTGGGCCACAGTTTGATGCTCGTGTGGTCATGTCGTTCGACTTGTAGCCACATGTTTTGGACACATTTATTTGACCACATAGTGGTCATTTCACTGCGATGGTGGGGGAGGATGTAAGTCAGACCTGCTGACCTCAAAACATTGTGAGGATCTGCTGGGAGTCCCCTATCAGGATTTTTCAACTCCCACCTACGACCATGGAATCACCTTGTTAGGATTTCTTTCACGGTAAACTTAAAACCAAGGTGGCTGTGTCTTGATTATTTATCAAAGGCTTATTATTTGTTAAATTACTCTTTTGGAAAGGATGAAACGACAACATTGCATGTGGGAGAGAGGCGATGTCATAGACCTCCCCCTCTGTTTAAAGATGGTTTCTCATTTTTGAAATGGTTTCTTTTTAAAGCCATCTGTCTTCTCTGTCCAACATATGTCCTACAACTGTGTTAAATGTCCGGAATATGCTACTGAATACTTGTTTTTTTCTATATGGTACAGCTACTTTGGATTCTATCAAATGTCACCTGATCTCCTTGATCCAAAATGCTGAGTAATTTGAGAAACTTAATTCGTGTAAGCCATCAGACAATTTGTGACCAAGTATCAATGACAAGTCAAGGACAAGTCTTTGGCAATTTCAGCTTGGAAATAAGCTGTTTAAAGTAATGCTGTCCACAGCCAAAAGGATGCATTCATTGTACATCAAATTAGATCGTAAACATTGAAAGAATTGTGGGTGGTTGGATTAATCATGGTTAATTGGAGACTAAATTGTCCAAAAGAGTGCATGTGAGTGTGAATGTTTTGTTTTTTTCTACGGCCTCCAGTCCATAGTGCGTTGCGTTGGGCTCCATGACACCAAGAGTATGAGCGGTATAGAGACTGGATGGCCTGCGATTGGCCGTTTACTAGTCAAGGGTGTACCTTGCTTCTCAAGTCAGTTGGGATAGGCTCCAGCATACCTGTGCGACCATTGAAACAAATGGATGGATAGCTCCATCACATCACATTTGTAAGTTATGTATATAGTTTAATGTACAGTATTTATCCGCATAAACTGTATATCATATAAGTGTATACGTATATTTGCAGGTAAAATACTAACATACATAAAGTTTGGTCATTTGTGCTTGTTTTTGGTTTGGTTTTCCTCACATCTATTGTTTTGCTGATTGTCAGCACCTGTTTACTCTATGATTAAACCTTAAGGCAGTCGACCCAGCAGGGCCCAGGACGTAATATGCCTGCTGGGGAGACGGACCCAGACACTGGCAGTTGTTTATTTTCCCCTCGGCATTGCAACAGATTGGCTGTGTGTTGTTTGATCATGATGGCTGAAAACTTGAGCCAAAAATGCAGAGTCACAACTGAGATGGGGTTTTAGTTTTAGCTGCACATATATTTATCATTTTTTCGGTCTCGCAAAACGTATATGCGAATGTGTGGGTCGGCCGCAGGCATTCAACCAATAGAAACTATTTAAAATGAGGTGCTGCCTCATGATGTTTGTAAGCTTTACTTTATATCGCTGCAACCCAGCAGGTCTTAAAGGTGTACTGCATAACTGTGATAATGATAAAGTCGTCCATGACCTAACAGATGGACTTAAAGGTGCGGTGAGGGAGTGAAGACAATAAAACACAAGGGCATCAGCTGACCTTCAGTTTCAAGGCCAGATTCAAGGGAGGAAATGTATGTGTAAGATTTGATTTCATAATTCAATTTATTTTACTGGTTGTTTGTCTATATGTGCCCTGTGATTGGCTGGCCACCAGTCCAGGGTGTACCCCGCCTCTCGCCCGAAGACAGCTGGGATAGGCTCCAGCACCCCCGCGACCCTCGTGAGGAAAAAGCGGTAGAAAATGAATGAGTGAATTTATTTTACTCTAGTACTCATACGTCAGTTAGCCAATCAACTCCTTACCTTTGCTCAACCACCCATGTCTTTATTATCTGTGATTAACCTGATTGCATTTGGAGAAAAAAAAGTACAATATATATCATCTATCTAACTATCATGTTTTTAATGGTCACGTAAGTAGAAGCTGCCTCATTTAAATATTGAGAGAACAAATATTGAACCTGCTCTTTTCTTGTACACGTGACTGTACTTCCCTCATATTTACCAAAAGTTCTCTTCTAAGGAAGTGCTCCTTTTGTGTGATTGTCATTCATTCAAATAGGCCTTAAACTGATTTTTTTCTTATAGAGCTGAGATTTTAAGAAAATACTTAAGCATAATCGCCACACTTACTGCACCACATCACCTGTGATTACAAGGCACAAGGGGAGTAGGGACCTTTACCTTCTGCCCACTTAATCTTAAATAAAATGATAGTTCTGTGTTGATTGCACAGTTGGCAGATATGTATAAAGTGAGGCATACAATTTTTTATTTTAGTTCTGGCTTTTACTTTTTGAGAGAAGAAAATGCTGATTTTTGCCATAATATCTGAAACAATGGTATTTGTTTATTACAAATTAACCTCTCAAAAATGCTGGATGGGGGGGTTACCATGAACAATTTTCATTATTAATCCTTTTTCAGGCAAATATTCAGTTTTGACATTACTATTTCAAAATGTTGTAGCTTGAAAATGGTTAGAGATAAAATTAGTTTGTGATAGGAGTGAATTCTTACATGTAATTTTCATATCATGACATCACCTGGCTCAGAAATTGTCAGATCCCTGTCTCTACGATACCCAAAAGGCTCATCAAATCCCCCTATCATTGGCGTCCTTGTCTCTCACGCAAAAACAGATATTTACAGCACAACATTGAACACAACTGCTGCTTTCTATGCTATTAGAAGTGTATTCCCTGCAGCACATTCGCAGGTATGGCTACTTTCGCGTTTGGGTTTTTTTTTTTTTACATTCCTGCTACCCCCACCCACCATAGCGCTGCAAAAAAAGTTTGGGAATGAATGAGTTAGTATAAGTGAGCTAACAATGCTCGTCAAGGGAGGTACATATTTTGACACTAATGTGCTGGAAGACACAGCCATCCCAATGAGAGTGGACATTGTGTCGTTGCTGTTCCTATGCTTTTGACAGCAGTTGCGTGGCTCTGTGAAATCAATGCACCTAAGCAAGAAGTTCTGGTATTGTTTTAAATAATCAAAATATGGCAAGCAAGATACTGTACGTGTAGGAGCCATTTATGGTTTGTTTACTATAGTTAAAAAAAACCTGCAGTTTTCCTTTAAAGTGCTTAAAATCAGTGCTTGAAAAGCTGCTGCTAAAGCCGGTAGACACGGATGTACCCAAACAATGTGGAGTCCACACATATTATTTTAGTACAGGGGTGTGCAACCTTTTTCTAGCAAGAGCCATATACTAAAAAAATCAAAGGATGCTAAGGCAACTTATATATTTTGATAATATTTTGTAATATGCTCAAAAGCTAGGAGTTAGAGTTAGGGGAAAAAGAACTGATTGGGCACCAACCACTCAAGTGGACCACGTTCAAGGGCAACTAGACATTGCAGTGATTGTCAACTGGAGGGGGGCGGACCCATACTTGTTCAGTTGCAACATTTTCAGATCAAAGCGGCAAAGTATCATTTCATCCTCTCATCCACACAGGAACGGCATTCTGGGTGACCCGAAAACAATAGTTTTTGATGATGGCTTGCCGTTGCTTTGTAGACTAGCAAATCCACTATGGTTTAAAAACGATTACATCACCGCCACATGACCAGAAATGAGCTTTTACGACAAGTCAACCTAATATCGGAATATTTCAAGTGTCACAACTCACTGCAGATGACATTCTTTTGTCTTCTACTCCCAAAATGTCGCACATGGAATTGAATTTTGTCGTAAGTCTAGACAAGCCTCGAAAAGCGGAAGACAATTAACTTATGCACATGTGTTATTTTCTTCTGCTAGTGTTAGTGCTAGAGACTTTTTTAACCCATCCAAAAAAATATCCCCCAAACGTTCCCATATGGACAGGACATAAAATAAAAACCCTGATTGAGGACATGCGATGTTAGCTTTTTATTTTGAAGTCATATATCCTAAACATTGCTGTGATATGAATATAGATACATGGCCAAAACATCACCTCAGCATTCCGTTTACTGCTGGCACTTTTGCTCACCTCCTTTATTTCAATGCAGGTAAAATATGACATGTGTGTGGGTGTGTTTGTGTGTTTTTCTGTGTGTTATGACTGAAGGGGAAGCAAGAGAAGAGGCAGAAGATGAACATGCTTTATGGCTATTGTAAAACTCTCCATGGTCCGTCTGCTAGGGAAGAGCCAAGGGCAGAATGTTTATAGCAGCAAAACATTATAAACTACCTGCATGCATTTTCCTCAAGCTTTTGCGTTTGGACCGCCCTGTCCCTCTGCTGCAGCAGCATCATTGAAGTGTGTCCTTTCATGAATACTAACCATACTTCTGTTTCACTATTATTAATGTTTTTGTATTGCCAGTCTTATCTCGTCTGCTGGTAAAGTTAGGACACAGAGGTGTGATTCCATGCAGTGAATATCAAACGGTTCACATCGCTGATGCAATACAATGGCAAAGCAGACAGAATTTGCAGCAAAAATACTGTTCGTTTCACTTAATGCCTACTGTTATGGAAGATGATCATCGTTAAGGAATAAAACATTGTGCAACAAGCTTCTTGCGTCAGAAACGTACAGGTACAATGAAAGGGTTTTGTGCTAGCAACTATATTATTTATTCATTCATTCATTAATTTTCTAACGCTTTTCCTCACGAGGGTCGCAGGGGGTACTGGAGCCTATCCCAGCTGTCTTCGGGCGTGAGGCGGGGTACACCCTGGACTGGTCGCCAGCCAATCACAGGGCACATATAGACAAACAACCATTCACACTCACATTCATACCTATGGACAATTTGGAGTGGCCAATTAACCTAGCATGTTTTTGGAATGTGGGAGGAAACCGGAGTAGCCGGAGAAAACCCACGCATGCACGGGGAGAACATGCAAACTCCAGACAGAGATGGCCGAGGGTGGAATTGAACTCTGGTCTCCTAGCTGTGAGGTTTTCACGCTAACCACACGTCCGCCGTGCAGCCCTCTTTCATTTTTGTAATATTATAATTATTTGTGTGAAGTTGGTAATTCATGCAAGCATAACAATAAACATAACAATAATGTTTCAGCCTTGCTGACTGTATTTTTCTCAAAACCACCCGAAAAAACTCATATTTGAGGAGAATTACTTTTATCGTAGAAAAAAAAAACTGTTCAATAAGCACACAAAAACATTTTAAAAAACATTTAACTTAACATAATTCTTGTATGAATAAATATCAAGTCAGTACGGGTAAAACTGATAATAGTTAAACATACAACATATTGAGTTATGAAACACCCCAATGTTCTAGCAAACTGTGTTTATGTGTATAGTGTTGGCTGAAGAATGGTAATACTGCAACTCTGGTTCCTCCTTCATTGTGTGTGGAGTACATGATGTACTCCCAAGTCCTGCTGCAATGGGATACTCCATCTGAATCCTAATGCCATTTTACACTTGGATTCTGAAAGCTGCTGTCAAGGGATATAAGTTTTATTTGCTTGTAATTGCCTAATTTTGCCTTTCCTGGAGGCTCGGAAGGAGCAGTAGCCCACCTGACAGACAGCCTAACCTTGCCTGGTGAGGAACAGTCCAAGGATGTAATACTGTCAGCTTCATGCGGTCCTCGGCGGTGATTTATCATCGTCTCCCCCTCCCTCGCCTTCCCCTACCTTCTGCTTGAACAAACACTTAGTGAGTTGTTATGGCGCCGCTCATTGAATGTAAACTCAGGTGAGTGCTTGTGTTGCAGCACAAAGGAGGACGCTGTTGACAGAGGAAACTTGGAGGTGAATAAGACAAGAGGAGCGATGTGTTGAATGACTGTGAGAAACGCTGGACGGGTTGTTTGTCAGGATCAATAGTGCCGTCTGAGCAAGCAAGCATAGGAAGTGTCTTTGTGACGCTGGAGTGGATTCAGGTCAATGATGGAGGCTCACTGATTTTTTGTGTTTACTCAAGTGAGGGGCTGATAGTGTTGGCTCAGTTGGTGGGGCAAAAAAGACATTCATTCATTCTCTGCTGCTTTTTCCTCACGAGGGTCGCGGGGGTGCTGGAGCCTATCCCAGCTGTCTTTGTGCGAGAGGCGGGGTACACCGTGGACTGGTGGCCAGCCAATCACAGGGCACATATAGACAAACAACCATTCACACTCACATTCATACCTATGGACAATTTGGAGTGGCCAATTAACCTAGCATGTTTTTGGAATGTGGGAGGAAACCCACGCATGCACGGGTAGAACATGCAAACTCCACACAGAGATGCCTGAGGGTGGAATTGAACCCTCGGGCGCAGACCTCCTAGCTGTGAGGTCTGCTAACCACTAGACCGCCGTGCCGCCCTGCCAAAAAGACATTGCAAGGCAAATATCTTTTTTCCTTGTTTTTTATTTGGGATTATTGTACCTGTTGTGTATGACATTCCATGTTCAAATGTTTTCCGGTTCCAAATTAACTCCTGTAATTTAACTAAAAATGAAATTTTGGTGGGTGGCACGACGGTCTAGTGCAGGGGTCGGGAACCTTTTTGGCGAAGAGAGCCATGAAGGCCAGATATTTTAAAATGTGTATCTGTGAGAGCCATATACGTTTTTTTAAACATTGAATACAATAAAATGTGTGCATTTTTATGTAAGACCAACAGTTTTAGATATAATGGGCTCTAATTACGTAGACCAGGCACACTACCCCACGCCAATGGGGTGTGGCCAGCACACTTTCGTGAGCGGCGCAGTGTCTAATAATAAATCAAATACTTGTTGCCATTAATACAACTTCTGCTGCTGCATAGTTTTGCACCGTACTCCGTAGACGTATTTCATTCTTTTGGCCATCTTTGTCAGAAGGCTTGGTTCTGCAGCTTTAGCTAGGTGACTATTTGACTAAAGGAGGAAAGTTTACATTTACATGTTTTTTGACATCTCAATGACCGAGGTAGACTACAGCATTACCCAGTAATAATCAAGTTTTGGTGTTTGACCTGGAAAATATCATCAGGAAAGATAGATATGGTTGGCCGTATTGCAGCAGAATATAGATGGACGAATTAAAATGCATAAGAAAGTTGTTGATTTTGAATATTATTTTTAACAGTAATTTCTGTGATGGTTTACTTTAAAATGTTGGCAAAAATACATTTTTATTGTGGTAAGAAATGCTTGAGAGCCAGATACAGTCATCAAAAGAGCCCTACCTGGCTCCCGAGCCATAGGTTCCCTACCTCTGGTCTAGTGGATAGTGCGCAGACCTCACAGCTAGGAGACCAGGGTTCAATTCCACCCTTGGCCATCTCTGTGTGGAGTTTGCATGGGTACTCCGGTTTCCTCCCACATTCCAAAAACATACTAGGTTAATTGGCAACTCCAAATTGTCCATAGGTATGAATGTGAGTGTGAATGGTTGTTTGTCTATACGTGCCCTGTCATTGGCTGGCGACCTCTCAAGTGGCAGTGCGCCCAAGGAAAGTGATCACCATTACCATAATATAATACATATTACCATAATAATTTGCCGTAGTTAACAAAGAAACAACGATTCATTCATTATTTTTTAGAATACCGCAATATATATATAATATATATATATATATATAATATATATAATATAACTGCTATACACGTAGGGACGGACGACTACAGTACTGCAACAGCGCAGTGAACATTCACACAGGACCTGCTGTCAGCCACAACTCATTGCTAACCATTGCTAACACTCAGCAACTCTACAGTAGCGAGCTGATGTCACTTTGCAGGTCCCGCCTCTTAAAGGTGTATGTAACCCAGCCAAAGCTATTGTTTATGTTAATTAGTAAAAAAAAAAAACAAACTAAACAAAACAACAATGAAAGAGGTTTGTTTAAAAGTGTTAAAAGCCTTTAAAAGGTGTATTTGTATAAAACATAATCTGTATTTCATCATTAGTTTGAGTAGTTTTATTTTGTGTTGTTTTGTGTTAAAAAGCAGTGTTTTCTCTGTGTATTCTGTGACAGCATTTAAGGGGTTAACCCAGTGGGGACATAGTTGAGGGAACACGAGCCCGGAGGAAAAGGAGGGAGGAAGAGGTGAGCGACGTGGGGGGTGGCTAACGTGAGGTGTGCGAACGAAAAGGGACAGAGGCAGTCTGTATTGTCTTGATAAGCAGCTTTTCAAAACTTGTGTGTTTGGGGTTTTTTAATGATTGTTTCCACGACAGTCAGTAAAAGAAGACCATCGGCACGTTAAGGGAAGAAAGGAACCTCCACAAGGCGTTTCGGTATCGTTTATTGTGCAACAAGTTAGCGCATGCTAACAGCTCTGCAGGCGTAGTCTAGAGGCTGTTCGCAACAAGTGAGCCGAGTGTGCTAGACTAGTTTAACTTCTCCAGTTAGACCTTGAGTGGGGTAGTCTGTTCGTTTTCATCCAGAAGACACAAAGAGGACAACCCAGATAGAGCTAACGACCAAGGCTTCCCGGCTACCGTAGCTTTCTGACAACGAGGGATGCAAGACTGTGGCTGGACATAAACATCTGTGGATCTGCTGTGTTCCTGCACGTGAGTGACTGACATCGGAATATACAGAGACACGTTTCTTTTAATTTGCTTTCCAAGGAGTGAAGGGGCCGTATTGGTTTTGGGCCACAACGAACACTAGCAACGACCAGGCCTGCAACGTAAAGTGTGGGGTTAACAAGGTGTTTAGCTTTGCCGGCTTTGGGGGACAGTGTCTGAGTGTGAGTGTGTGAGTGGTGTGTTGTGGGCCCACAAATTAGTATAGGTGTCTATTAGCTCAAGTAACTGTAAGACCGGTGTTATTCCAGGTTGTAACTAAGGATGACATGTTATGTTATATTTTGGTAAAGACTATGTTCTTTTTTGACATTTGATATATTGCACAACTTTTGAATTAATTACTAAATAATTGATAATTATTTTTCGAAAAGTGGTGTTGTGTGAATTCATTTACTTACCTGTCTATTTCGTTTAGCACTAAGGATCTGCATACTTAAACAGTTAAAAGAAATTCAAAATAGTTAAAACTGAGTTGATCAGAATTAGATTAATTGATTTAAAAGAACCCAAAAGCCCTCTCCTCAGTCACATGACTACGAGGGGACGCTACATAAAATGGAGGCACCGCTGGGATTGTTTTGGATTTCAAAATAAAACGTACTTAGAAAAAACATCGAGATAAAATAACAGTTTAAGTATTAAGTTAAACACCAAGCAGTGTTAATATGGATTTGTTATTACCAGAACTAGTGTCAGAGCTAAAGCGCTGGTGTCGTGGTGAGGGTTTAAGCGTGACTCATGCCCTGATGACCATTGTCCCAGAAGAAGTGGAGATGAGCAAAGTTGAAGAAACCCTGGAAACAATCAAGTGTCTGGGACGAGTGAGGGTCAGAGGAAAGAATTTCAGTGCAAGGCTGGATAGCCGTATGGTCTTGTGTGAGACCAGGGAGACAGTCAAGGATCCGAGTGTCCCTCCTGAAGTTGTGCCTATTGTTGGTGGAGAGGCGTGGCCTATAATCATCGTAGGGGAAGTACAGGCAGCTGCTGAAGAGTTTAATGACAAACTGCAAGGGCTGTTAGTGGCAGAAGGAAAGACTATGGAGGACCTTAAGTCACTGTTTCACCGCACAGAACCATCCACAAGCTCCACTGAATCAATACTACGTGCCGTAGGTGATTTGTTGGACAAGACCACAAACCCCTCTGATGGTGGACACCACGTTCGTCTACGCATGTTCTCAGGAGCCTTACCTACTCCAACAGGTGAAGAACCCTTCGACCATTGGTTAGAACAAGCATGTATTATGGTAGAGGAAACTGACTGTTCAGACAAAGAGAAAAGAATAAGACTAATGGCAAGCTTGAATGGGCCAGCCCTTGCAATAGTGAAAGCAGTGCGACATGCCAGCCCTGACGCCACCCCAAAAGAGTGCTTGGACGCTCTCGAAAGTGCTTTTGGAAGTGCAGAGTCCGGTGATGACCTCTATTTTGCATTCCGTCTGATGCAACAGCAACCAGGGGAGAAACTATCTGATTTCCTCAGACGCCTAGAACGGTCTCTGGCGAAGGTGATACAGAGAGGTGGCCTGCCTGCTAGTAGCATGGATAGAGTCAGACTGGAGCAACTGCTGAGGGGTGCTACTGTCTCAGACCTGATGCTGATCCAGCTACGCTTGCGTGAAAGGAAGAGCGCACCGCCCAACTTTTTACAGCTCTTGAGTGAGATTCGTACTGAAGAGGGATATGAAGCGTCTAGGAAGAAGCTCAGTGCCTCAGTACGCCAAGTATACGCCGACCCTGAAGTGGATGGGAAACAAGCGGAGATCCAGAACTTAAAAGCTGAACTAAAGGAGCTAAAGTCAATGGTTGCATCAGTTGTAACTAAACAATCTCGCTCCAAGGATGACCACTCAGAGTTAACGCACTCAAGTATGCCACCTAGCCCAGAGAACCGGCAGGACCCGGAACTGGCTGCTTTGAAAAAAGAACTGAAACGAATGAAACAGAAAGTCAAGAATAAAGTGACTGAGCCAGACGCTGCAGTTTCGGTTTCGACCATGGAGGCTACCAAACAGGTTCACAACTCTCCCAAAAGAGTACCCAAAGGTGAGAATTTCTGCTACCGATGTGGCGAAAATGGACATTTTGCTACAAAGTGTGGGAACACTGAGAATCAAGCCAAGGTCATAAAGAAGCTAATACAGGCATTGAAAGTCACTAGACAACGGTCTGGTGATGCGGCAACCAGTGAAGTGAACTGTCATGCCAAACAAGGTGCTGTTACTACAATAGAGCCTGTTGGCATCCCTGAAGGCTTGATTGGCCCACCCAGCATTGTACCCCTGAAGGTGAATGGACACGCTTGTGATGCTTTGTTTGACAGTGGCTCTCAAGTGACCATTATATTTGAGTCTTGGTATCAGACCTACCTTTCTGATGTACAAATACGTCCAGTGTCTGGTCTAGCACTCTGGGGCCTAAGTGAGTCTGACCTCAGCTACCCCTACCGTGGTTATGTGGTGGTTGACATGGAATATCCAGCAAAAGTAGCAGGTGCCGACAAGATTGTGACAGTCCTTGCTCTTATCTGCCCCAGCCCCCGTACTGCGGACCAAACTCCTGTCATTGTGGGAACTAATGCCAGTCATGTCCGACGTCTTGTGCAGCAATGTAAGGAGGAGGGCATTGACATCACCCAGACACTGGGTATACAAGGCTGTTGCAGAGATGAAGATTTGGCAGCATGTGGCACGGCTACAGCCACCGAAGTGGAGGATGATATTGGCTGTGTGACATGGCAAGGCCCAGGCCCACTGACTATACCTCCTGGTGGTGATTGCAGTCCTGTGTGCAAAGTTGACTTCAAACACCAAGTCAACAAGGAAGTTCTGATGGTTGACTCATCTCCCTCAGCTCCACTCCCAGCTGGTGTGCTACTACAGCCTATGGTAGTGTCCAGTGAAGAAGTTAAGGTCAACCACTTCAGAATCTTTGTCCAGAACGAGTCGCTGACAGAGACCATCATACCCGTTGGAACTGTCATCTGACATATGTACCTGACTGATGCAGTCACTACAATCACTCCTTCCAAGACAGCAGCACAAGAGTTTGATGCTAATCTGATCGACTTTGGAGACTCACCTGTCACAGAGGAGTGGAAAAGAAGACTCCGTAAAAAACTATCCACCAGGTCTTCAGTATTCTCCCTCCATGAATGGGATGTCGGATTGGCCAAAGACGTAAAGCACACAATCCGTATGTCAGATCCACGGCCGTTCAGGGAGCGCTCTCGACGTCTGGCACCAGCCGATGTGGAAGACGTGAGAAAACACCTCCAAGACCTGTTGCGTGCGGGGATCATCAAGGAGTCGCGTAGCCCATACGCATCCCCAATCGTGATTGTTAGAAAGAAGAATGGGGCCGTGAGAATGTGTATTGACTACAGATTGTTGAACAGCCGAACAATCCCAGATCAGTATACAACCCCATGCATCGATGATGTTCTGGATTCCATGACGGGAAGCAAGTGGTTTTCCGTGCTTGACCTGCGGAGTGGCTATTACCAAATTGCCATGGCCGAGGAAGATAAAGAAAAGACGGCATTCATCTGCCCACTGGGGTTCTTCCAGTTTGAAAGGATGCCACAAGGAATTACTGGAGCCCCAGCCACCTTCCAAAGGTTAATGGAGAAGGCGGTGGGTGACATGAACCTGCTGGAGGTCCTAGTATACCTCGATGACCTGATTGTGTTTGGCAGAACCCTGGAAGAGCATGAAGAGCGACTGCTCAAAGTTCTAGATCGTCTTGCAGAGGTCGGCCTGAAGATCTCAGTTGACAAGTGTCAGTTTTGCCTGCCCAAAGTGCAATACCTGGGACACATTGTGTCCGCTGATGGTGTCTCTCCTGACCCAGCCAAGGTTGAGGTAGTCACAAACTGGCCACAGCCTACTCACCTGAAAGCTCTTCAGTCATTCCTTGGGTTCTGTGGATACTATAGGCGTTTCATAGCCAACTATTCAGCGATCGTCAGGCCGTTGTCAGAACTCACTAAAGGCTATGCCCCAAGGCAGAGGAGTATGAAGCTCGAGAAAGACAGCACAAAGGCTTACCTTAAAGAGTCTGAGCCCTTCGGTAAGAGATGGGACAAGTCCTGCACTGAAGCGTTCCGTCAGATTATTCATTGTCTCACTCACGCACCTGTCCTGGCTTTCGCAGATCCAAACAAGCCATACATCCTACACGTAGACGCCAGTTTGAAGGGACTTGGCTCGGTCCTCTATCAGCAGCATAGTGAGGGACTGAGGCCTGTGGCATTCGCCAGCAGGAAGTTGAAACCACCAGAGAGAAATTACGCAATACACCAGCTGGAGTTTCTGTCTCTGAAGTGGGCCATAGTAGATAAATTCCATGATTATCTCTATGGCGCCAGATTCACTGTGCGTACAGATAACAACCCGCTGACGTATGTGCTCTCAACCGCCAAGCTTAGTGCTGTTGGGCACAGATGGCTGTCTGCATTGTCCACCTATGACTTTGATGTACAGTACAGACCCGGCAGACACAACATTGATGCCGACCTGTTGTCCAGAATGATGCCGGATGAGGGTCAAGAGGAATGGGAGACCATACCACAGACTGGAGTGAGATCCATCTGCAAGAAAGTATGCATTCCTGGATCCTTGGTCAACCCACCAAGATATGTGGACCAGTTAGGAGCCTCTCCTGACTGCGTGCCTGACATCTATGCGTTCCCGACACACTTGGAGCTGAAGTCATTAGGACAAATGTCAACTCAGGACCTGATTAAAGCCCAAGAAGAGGATGCAGAAATCAGCGCTGCTCTTCAAGCTGTTAAGCAAGGAAAATGGCCTGAAGGGAATGTGTCCAGCCCAGAACAGGCTCGTCTGAAGAAGGAGATGGGAAGGCTGATGATGAAAGATGGACTGCTACATCGCTTAAGCAAGAGATCTTCTGGAGAAGACGTCATTCAACTCGTCTTACCAAGAGAGTTCAGAGAAGTTGTGTTGAGGGCCTCACATGATGACTTGGGACACCTTGGTGTAGAGAGAACTACCGACCTGTTGAGGAGCCGATTTTTCTGGCCTAAATTGGCATGTGATGTGGAGCAGTACATCAAGAACTGCGGAGAGTGTATTACGCGAAAGACTCCTAGCCAGAGAGCAGCTCCCTTATGTCAGATTGTGAGCAGTGGACCGATGGACCTAGTCTGCATCGATTTCCTGTCAATGGAACCCGATTCTTCAGGCATCAGTAACGTGTTAGTCGTGACTGATCACTTTACACGTTATGCCCAGGCTTTCCCCACCAGAAACCAGAAAGCACAGACAGTGGCAAAGGTCCTGGTGGACAAGTACTTTCTACATTATTCTCTGCCAGCTCGGATCCACTCAGATCAGGGGAGAGATTTTGAGTGCCAGCTAATAAAAGAGCTCCTGAAGATGCTGGGAATCAGAAAGTCACGGACCACTCCGTATCATCCTCAAGGGGACCCACAGCCCAAAAGGTTCAACCGAACTTTACTTTCCATGCTGGGAACTCTTGGCTGTGAGAAGAAACGGCAGTGGAGCAAACACGTTGGTTACTTGGTGCACGCCTACAACAGTACCAAGTGTGATGCTACAGGGTACTCACCCTATTTCTTAATGTTCGGCAGAGAAGCGAGGCTTCCTATGGACGTGTGTTTTGGAACTTCTCCTGACGGAAAAGATGAAGCTTGTCACTCACGCTATGTAGCCAAGTTGAAAGAGGACTTGCAGAGAGCTTACCAGCTTGCCTCTGAAGCTGCTGACAAGACGCATCAGAGGAACAAGAGGTCCTACGATAAGAGAGTCGGATTCCAGACACTGGATATCGGCGACCGAGTGCTACTGAGGAACTTGGGATTGAAAGGAAAACAGTAGGTGGAGCTCTATCCCTTTTGTTGTATTGGGAAAGATGCCCAATCTTCCTGTGTATAAAGTCAAACCTGAAGATGGAGGCGGAGGAGTCAAAACTCTTCATCGCGATCATCTCTTACCGATTGGAGAGTCAGTGAGAATGCCAACTGTGAGCAAGGAGGAAACCTCACATGTTAAGCCAAGAACAAGGTCCGAGACAATCAGGAAGGTAAAGAAAGTCTTACCTGAGATACGAAAGACTCTGCCAGAGTTACAAGACCTTACAGACTCGTCTTCAGACGAAGAACATTACCTACCTCAGAAACCCTACAGTACCTACCTGAAAGAAATCCTGCAAAGAGAAAAAGATACTGCCAGACCTGAAGCCCCCGGCCGAGACCACAGTGACTCTCAACAGTCAGATGAAAATCCTGTTGAAGAGGACATGTCGGAGGATGAGAGTTCAGAAGAGGAGAACCAAAGCGTTGGCGAAGTGGATACAGCTCAAGATTCCGTTCCCGAGGAAGAAAGTGAACCTGAGGCAGGAAGTGATCCTGAGTCAAACCCTTGCCACGACAACCAGACACCTGCCAGGTCTAATTTCACTAACAAACTTGAAACTCGCCCTAAGAGAAGCGTGAAGCCAGTCATTAGGTTAACGTATGATGAACCTGGTAAAGCAAGAGATCAGCCTCTCACCATAGTTCATAGAGGTGTGATCATAAAAATAGGTAAATGTTAAGTTCAGTATTTACTGCACCCTTTCTGATTATAACTTAGGTTGTGTTTGTTTGTTGATGAGGGCATCAAAACGTTTAGAAGGGGGAGGGTGTAACCCAGCCAAAGCTATTGTTTATGTTAATTAGTAAAAAAAAAAAAAAAAACAAAACAAAACAACAATGAAAGAGGTTTGTTTAAAAGTGTTAAAAGCCTTTAAAAGGTGTATTTGTATAAAACATAATCTGTATTTCATCATTAGTTTGAGGAGTTTTATTTTGTGTTGTTTTGTGTTAAAAAGCAGTGTTTTCTCTGTGTATTCTGTGACAGCATTTAAGGGGTTAACCCAGTGGGGACATAGTTGAGGGAACACGAGCCCGGAGGAAAAGGAGGGAGGAAGAGGTGAGCGACGTGGGGGGTGGCTAACGTGAGGTGTGCGAACGAAAAGGGACAGAGGCAGTCTGTATTGTCTTGATAAGCAGCTTTTCAAAACTTGTGTGTTTGGGGTTTTTTAATGATTGTTTCCACGACAGTCAGTAAAAGAAGACCATCGGCACGTTAAGGGAAGAAAGGAACCTCCACAAGGCGTTTCGGTATCGTTTATTG
This sequence comes from Doryrhamphus excisus, assembly GCF_037039965.1. Classification (NCBI taxonomy): domain Eukaryota; kingdom Metazoa; phylum Chordata; class Actinopteri; order Syngnathiformes; family Syngnathidae; genus Doryrhamphus; species Doryrhamphus excisus. The sequence continues at coordinate 6,040,193 of NC_136369.1, forward strand.
TGCAACAAGTTAGCGCATGCTAACAGCTCTGCAGGCGTAGTCTAGAGGCTGTTCGCAACAAGTGAGCCGAGTGTGCTAGACTAGTTTAACTTCTCCAGTTAGACCTTGAGTGGGGTAGTCTGTTCGTTTTCATCCAGAAGACACAAAGAGGACAACCCAGATAGAGCTAACGACCAAGGCTTCCCGGCTACCGTAGCTTTCTGACAACGAGGGATGCAAGACTGTGGCTGGACATAAACATCTGTGGATCTGCTGTGTTCCTGCACGTGAGTGACTGACATCGGAATATACAGAGACACGTTTCTTTTAATTTGCTTTCCAAGGAGTGAAGGGGCCGTATTGGTTTTGGGCCACAACGAACACTAGCAACGACCAGGCCTGCAACGTAAAGTGTGGGGTTAACAAGGTGTTTAGCTTTGCCGGCTTTGGGGGACAGTGTCTGAGTGTGAGTGTGTGAGTGGTGTGTTGTGGGCCCACAAATTAGTATAGGTGTCTATTAGCTCAAGTAACTGTAAGACCGGTGTTATTCCAGGTTGTAACTAAGGATGACATGTTATGTTATATTTTGGTAAAGACTATGTTCTTTTTTGACATTTGATATATTGCACAACTTTTGAATTAATTACTAAATAATTGATAATTATTTTTCGAAAAGTGGTGTTGTGTGAATTCATTTACTTACCTGTCTATTTCGTTTAGCACTAAGGATCTGCATACTTAAACAGTTAAAAGAAATTCAAAATAGTTAAAACTGAGTTGATCAGAATTAGATTAATTGATTTAAAAGAACCCAAAAGCCCTCTCCTCAGTCACATGACTACGAGGGGACGCTACATGTACACAACCGCATACACCGCATACAGTGCATTCATTCACTAATTCACTTTCTAATTCACTCATTCATTTTCTACTGCTTATTATCTCGAGGGTTGTGGTTATGCTGGAGCCTATCCCGGCTGTTTTCGGGTGAGAGGTGGGGTACACCCTGGACTGGTCGCCAGCCAATCACAGGGCACATTTAGACAAACAACCATTCACACTCACATTCATACCTATGGACAATTTGGAGCATGTTTTTGGAATGTGGGAGGAAACCGGAGTACCCGGAGTAAACCCACGCATGCACGAGGAGAACGTGGGTTTTCCCGAGAGGTATTTCTATTACTTTGTGCCACTTGTCTCCTTAGAATGTTATTAACAAATGAATTTTAACATTGGATTCATATAAATGAATACCTCTCCCACAGTTTAAATAAGTGTAGTCTTCATGCTAATAGTGAAAACAAATTGCATTTAAAAAAGTGCAGAGGATGCTCTGACATTTCATTTACTCCTGGAAAAAATGTTATTGAAATTTCAAATTCCGGCATCTGACGCCAGAAATGATAAGCATCTCTCTCTAATAAGAGAGATGACGCAAAAAGCATTGGGGTGTAATACATTGACTATTTTCCATCTCTGACACACCAACAAGATCAATCAAGATCTAACAGTAAGCCATGTTTGATGTCCTTCTTCATATCCTAAAGGTCATAGACAGAGCGAAGCTGAGCCACATGAGCTTTTCAAACATTGTCTTTAATGTTTTTCTTTTACTTTAGTTTTTAGAGAATAGAAAACCTGTTTACAACCTTCTCAATACAGTTTCTGGTATTATTAGAGCTTAGATATGAAATAACACTCCTGTAGTCAACTTTACGCTCATATTACCTAATGTAGTTGACATAATAAAAAATAAGACATATAGTATAAGACATAACAGACTCACACAATAGCACAGGGAAAGTTTCATGTTTGGACAGTGTACTTCCTGGTGGTTCACAACCCTGCAGCCTAATGCCCTTTTATGGGCATTGATGGGCTGTTACCTATGTTAATCACAATTGAATTTGTCTCACCTGAAGGTGCTTTCACTTTACAAGCAGATGGGATTCATCAATATAAGAACACAGCTGGGAACGATTCTGTGGTACATCTTACAAGAAAATCTAAAGATTCTTAGGAAGATATTGGTGAATGATGCCCGATATTCACGACACAGGCCCCTGCAAAGTGATTGTATTTAATAGCAGTTATGTTTTTTTTTAACAAATATTGTTAAAAGCATATTGACAGTTGCCATATATTGAGCTGTGTAACAAAATTTCAATACCACCATGTGGTCAATTTATCAGAAAACCCCCTCATGGGATGTATTTCTTTTACATTCTTATTATGATGGCGCAAACATGCGGACATTGTGGTGCTTCTTTGAACTCAAGAAGATGAAAATAATTCTCACTATTAGAAATCAAATCAAGCACATCCTGTCAGCAGGTGGCAACAATCTGTCCTTGAGTGCGATGGCCTTGGAGGAAACTGCAATAACTGATGCACCTTTGGACAGTTTGTGTCCCATCAGTCAGACTGCTGGCTCCAGCAATTACGTCTTCTAACTCTTTAACTTGTTTGTCCAATACCCTCTAGTGTGATGCTGGTTGGCCGTTTCAATCAGCATGATCAATAAGTCTTTTGGTCAGGATTTTGAATGCATCATAGTATGGATCACATTATTAACGATTTTCTTGTTGTTTCAAGTTTGTTGAAAAAGATTAAAATTTAGATGAGCCACCTGCATGCTTTCAACCAGCATACCCCAAAGACTGTAAACATTAGCCAGTTAGCATATGCTCAAAAGCTCGGTTCCAGAGGGCGTTGTAAAACTGTTCCTTTGTGATGTCACGTGATTATAGGCGTGATACACTGCCTACGTTTACATGCAGTCAAATAATATCATAACTGGAATTTATTACCAATAACCTGGTTGCGCACGGCCATGTAAACACCAATAACCCTTTTGAAAAACCCAAATATGCTCATATGCCGTTTAAAAAACAAACAGAATATTACCTCTTGGTTACTCCTTTTCTAACCTGAACATTGAGTCTCGTATACGCATATCGGGATATCCCCCATTGAAAGGAATATTGAATTGTGTTCTGCGCATGTTCCATTCGAAAGTAATCTTGGGTCTTTGACAGGAAGTATTGAATTTGAAAACATGGCGACATGCAAAACTTGCACGTGTGGAGCAAGAAGGAAACTAACCATCTCATTAATGTGATGAAAGACAGAAAAATGTTTACATCCTGTATAGACAAGTACTACCACTCCCGGGTTATTCACTATACGCCTTGCTTGCATTGCGTCATGACGTTCTCCATACGTCACTGTTTTGTTTGGGCTATCCCGATTGTTTACAATTACCATGAATCCAGGAATAACTCTGTTTGCTCAGGCATGCAAACTGGTTTGTCCGAATGTTTCAGAAACCGGAATATTGACTGCATGTAAACGTAGTAACTCTCTGCCTAAGCTCTGCTAGCAATGGCTCGTAAAATGGCTCGTAAAAGCCACAGTTGTTTACAATACCTAAAGACGGCACCACCAGGCACAAATGGTTGGAGTTCCTGATTCCCTAGCAGCAAAAATGCATTTTAATCTGTCAACGGCATTTCACACTAGACTGTTTTGTGAACATGGGCCACTGTGCAGCTGGACTAGCCGACAAACTTGCTGAAGCCCGATGACTTTCCAATGTTACTTGGTCGTGTCCGAGTCAGAAGAGCAAGCAGTAAGTAACAATTTATCAGTGTCCGAAGTGTGTTTATTTTGTGTAAGTCATGGAGCAAAAGTGCATGTGTGTGTAGCATTATAGAGTGTGCACACAACAAGCAGGGTTTGCTAATAGCTGTTTCCCACCACAATTCGTGGCACTACCCAAGTTTTTTAAAAACTTTTTTTTAATTTTAACTAAAAGTCCAGTGACCTGTTGTATATCTCATATAAAAGCCAATACAGGAAGTGGCTATAATAGAGGAATCCTCCATTTTCATCCACTCCTTATGAGAAAAGAAAGCATCATTTTCAAAGGTTGTTACATCTGTAGGAGTGTAAATATTGTTTAGGCTTTTATACGTCATTATACCTCATAATACCTCGTCATATCTCAGTATACATCATCTTTTATCAGCAAAATCACAGATGCACATCATTGGAATTGTATTTGTGCAGTGAAACAAAAGGGAAGTCCTGCTGCGGTGTTATTTAACATACATTTTGTTCTCTATTAGGAATACTGCCTCACAGTGACTATGTGGAATTCTGTAGAAACCTTTGGAATTACTTTATACCGGCCTGTGAACACGTATCTTTTTTTCCCATCGCATTTTTGTTGAGTGCTTGAGTGGATGATGAAGAAGAAGAAGATAATTCATTCAGTGGAACGTTACATTATTTATAAACAATACAAATAACTTCCCTGAATCATGGAGTTAATGGCTGGACTTTCAAAAGAAACTTCTCGCTGACACATAATGGATGCAAAGAAGTGTGAACAGGAACAACTGGTGATTAAAACAGAGGAGTATGTAGAAGGGTCACTTTCAGAGGACCAAAGGAAGGATCTATTTCAAGCTCGCAACAACAAGCTATATCAGATTACAAGCATCGAGAAGCAAATTGAGCAGTTAATGGAGGATGATGCAAATGTTGACACTGTCAAAACTAAATCTCGCATTGATTTTGTTGCTTTGAAACAAGACTTCCGTGACCTGAATAATGGTTTGCAACAATTTATGACAAAAGAAGAATTTAGGGATAACCAAATTTGTTGGTTTTATCCCAAAAATAAAATCATGAACAACTTCTTCTGGAAATGTGAGGACTGGATGAAGGAAGTCAGGAAACGCTCTGAGAAAGCAGAATATTGTGACAAAGAACACATTAAGTCTACATCACCTAAATGTACCTGTAAATGCCAAAGTGCTGCTGGACCACATGGTGGAAACACATGGTCTTCAACCTCCTCAGTCAGACTCAAGGCTGAACTGGAGCATGCATCATTGCAGGCAAAATCTGCAGCTTTAAATGAGAAGTTGGCCATTGAAAGAGAAGAAGCTGAATTTGAAGCAGAGCGAAAAAGGATGGATGCCATAATAAAGGCCAGAAAGCAAAAACATGCAATGGAGACTGCTATTGCTGAATGGAAGGCAAAAATGGAAGTTCTGCAAAAATATGAATACACTCAGGACTTTGAGGAGCAGGAAAATAGTAGGGAGGAACAAACCTTATACAGGAGCGGTGTGCACGCCAGTAGGTGCACCGTCTGCTTGAGCCACCAGCGTTCCTGCGTCTTTCTGGAGTGTGGTCACGTGTGTACATGCACACTATGCTATGAGGCATTGTCTGAGCCAAAAAAATGTCCCATCTGCAGAGCCACTATAGACAGGATGGTGCTCATCTACAACATTTAATTTTCTGGAGGCGCCTGTGATCTTCAAGAAACAACATGAGCACAAAGGAAATGACAACAGGAGAGGAGGACTCTAACAGTCAACAATAACATGCAAATCAAAACAGACTGCAGAACAAGTCTGTGATGAAAAATGGGCCGTTGTAGACTGAACAAATGCGGATGAGGACTTTTTTTCACCAAGAAAATCAGGTGCTAAATCATTGACAGAAGATGTGACAATAGCATCAACAAGTGTCTATCAAACATTGTGACTGTGTTCTGTTCTGCTTATATCCCCTACGGGGGCAATTTACATGGTACCCTGTTACTCAGGAACCTCTCAGGATTACAAAATCCTAATTTATTGATATTGATAACAATTTGAAAACACAATTCTAAGAGCCTAAATTGCTTTTGTGATTATTGTTTATGTTTACATTAAGCAAAGTCAATAGGACTTGTGCATCATTGGAATTTACTACAATTAGAGGCCTTACACTGATCTGGAAGGGCTTTTGACCCCTATAATAGACTTTGTATGTATGCTGTGTGTGTTGCCTTATGGAATTCTGAAGCTTGGACTTTGTGGACCCCCGTCATGTTGGAGACAAATAAATAAGTTGGATTGATTTTTGCATGCAACGCACATACTAATTTTCCTGTGCGGACAGTCTTGGTATTTCGAACCTGCCAGTGACTACATATATAAAGTAGCCTTTGGCCAATTCTGGAATATTTACTACTAAATGTTCATGAATATGCGGCGTCCCTTTTAAAATACAGAAATAGAGTAGCAACAGCACTGGATTGGCTACTAAAATATAATTTTAAGAAATAATTAGGGATTAGGGCGGCACGGCGGTCGAGTGGTTAGCGCGCAGACCTCACAGCTAGGAGACCTGAGTTCAATTCCACCCTGGCGTTTGCGTTTGCATGTTCTCCCCGTGTATGCGTGGGTTTTCTCCGGGTACTCCGGTTTCCTCCCACATTCCAAAAACATGCTAGGTTAATTGGTGACTCCAAATTGTCCATAGGTATGAATGTGAGTGTGAATGGTTGTTTGTCTATATGTGCCCTGTGATTGGCTGGCGACCAGTCCAGGGTGTACCCTGCCTCTCGCCCAAAGACAGCTGGGATAGGCTCCAGCACCCCCTGCGATGAATGAGCGATGATGAGCCGAATACTCAGTACAATAGTACATTTCCTCATTATCCGCATTTGTGTGTAAAAAAGATGCTCATTATGTATTCGCTCTTCACGCTCTGTGATTGGCCAGTCACACAGTAACCGCCTCTCCCAAGACGCCTCTCCTTAAACTTATTTAGAACACGGTGCATTTCACACAAGAGCTGTATACGGCTTTTTTTTTGTGATCAAGTCACTTGGAAAACTTTGCTTGAAGTACTGAAGGTGATGTTTTTTGAGAAAACATTTCACTTACCTTTTCCTGACTTCTGTTGGTGTTTTGAGGGGGCTTTCTTTTACTAAGGAAGGGATTTCCACTTTAAGTCAGGTATACACTGAGATTTGGAGTGTCTCAGACTGCACATCTAAAATTTGGCCATCGTCTGCGATTGTCTCTGTTGTAAGAGCGCGTTCAAAGTACATTTCTTGCCAGCAGAAACATGAAAGGTCATCCATCCATCCATCCATCCATCTTCTATATCACTTATCCTCATGAGGGTCGCAGGGATATGCTGGAGCCTATCTCAGCAGACTTTGGACGAGAGGCAGGGTACACCCTGGACTGGTCACCAGCCAAACACGGCACATATACGCAACACTTTCACACTTGCATTCATACCTATGGACAATTTGGAGTTGCCAATTAAGTGAAGTTGCATGTTTTTGGACTATGGAGGAAATCGGAGTACCCATAGAAAACCCATGCACGCACAGGGGGAACATGCAAACTCCACACAACTCCCCCAAGCGGAAAATTGAACCCAGGTCTTCCCGATCTCCTGATTGTGTGGCCAGTATGCTAACCAGTCATTCATCGGAAGGTTAATCCATAAATGTTTTTATAATAATGGAATAAAGTGCATTCATCTGGATTTTTCAAACTCACAGATCATATTTTGTGGCTGCCTACATGACATCAAAGATTAGTGTAAGCACAAGTCAACACAATTCTTGTCACACGGTGAAATGAAGGCGGGGGTGAGAGGCCACAACACTAACTATAATCAGGATTCCAACACAAAAATGACAGCATAACATGCAACAAGTGAGTAAACACACATAGGACAACAACTAGTTGAAAGAATAAGCAACAACTATGTTAAACTTTAACACGTAACTATTAACAAGTAGAAAAGCCTCCTGGAAAGCCGGAAGCCCTCCCAGCGATGGCAGTGTTGCCATCTCCCAGCATGCTTTGCTGTATTTGAGACTGTCAGGTTCAAACTCCTGTGACACTTGTAAAAACACTTAAATACAGAAGAGACAGAAACAACACTCAAAGTTACTCGCAGAGAGTTGCTCCACTCTGAATATGCAATTCACACTCCTCTCTTTTTATTCTCTTTTTGGGGTCCCTACTACATGGTCGTGCAACTCTCGGGGGGGGGGGGCAGTTGCACGAGCTGTATTTGTTTGTCTATGTGTGTGTGTATATGTGAGAGTAATTACTTTTATTGTTTTATGAGTTCTTATCTTGACACATTCTTGCAGGATTAACATGAGCATCTGCAGGGTTGCTGTTGGCGCATCCAGGCACCTCCAGGACCTGGGGGTCGCTGGGGGTTGCTGGGGGTCGCTGGGGGTCGCTGGGGGTCTCTGATCAGGGTCACAGGAACATTTCTTCTTCAGCACATTCAAACACTTTCTATTGTCTAAGCAAATGGATATAAGGGTGATAACTAATGCTATATTAATTCTATCTACATTTTATTCTAATAGAGACCCCTGATAAAAACAGTAATACTATAACATTTAATACTATAACATTTTCCTTTTATTATACAGCACTGCTTTTATTTTTTTCAAATGCCATCTGAATGACACTGAGCAAAATGGCATATAATTTATATTGCTCACATCTCATTGGAAGATTAAACCTGTATAAAGGCTTATAGGAAACATTTGTATTTCCCACCCTGAGGTGAAACCTTGCTGTAATCGACCTCCACTAATAACATTTGATCACATTATATTAATATCTGGTGACAGGGCTGAGCGGCCATGCGCCAAGTGTTGCCTCTATGGAAGGGTCCTGGTTTCCTGAACTGCCACCTTATTTTCACCTTTCAATCCAGCATTATATTAATAATGGCTTTCTTCATTAGTGTAAAATGGCCAGGTATCCCCCCCCTTCACAGGTCTAAATAGGAAGATTAGCTTCGCAAATTACAACTGATGAATGGCCCATTATGAAAATCAAGCTTCTCAAGGGATACTTAGTTATGGGGTCAATCCCTGAGCCAATCTTCTGTCTGACACTTAAATTAACCTTAAAACTGGGGCATCATTTTACTCATCACATATCCGAAATGAACAAATTATGAACAAAATAAAATGAGGTGAGCCTGATTGCATGGTAAAGTTGGTAAGACAAATAAGCTCAATATTATTCAATACTATTCTTGAGACAGTATTCTAGGACCCAACAGCCAATTAAAACATCACTAAAACGTCATTAAAACGTCTATGCTTTGTTAACATACTTTGTGAATGAGTGCTGCATGTGGAGGTCAAGAACATGTTTTTCATTCTTGGAAGACACAGAAAAGATGTTGCCTAGCACATTTTGCATCACCCTTGCTTTTCTTTTCTTTCTTTTTTTTTCAGAAAATGTGCTTGGAATATTGGCAGTTACCAGGTTTGTTTGTCTGTGCTTGTTTTCAAATTGTGCTTGGTCTTTAAAGCCTTGTTGTTCGTCAGCTGTTCAATATGCTCACAGCCAGAAAAGCTGAAATAAAATACAAGGTGTCAATCATTACCACCCACTGGCCAGTTCTGCTACCCTTTAAAACTGCTTCTCACACTCACATCAACAAATGTGGCACACGGTTGGCTGCTGATAATAGAAAATGCAATTTGTAATATCAACATTTACACATTATACCTGATAAGAAGCGGTTGAGTCAAATATAAAACAATGTTTTTCCTCATCTTCAAGACAATCATCAATAAGTCAATATGGATACAGAGCTAACATTTCAACTTCCATGGCAAACATGGAAATAACAGGAAATTAACAATGCTGTAGAACACAGAAAGTGTGCAGCAACATTAATCAGGGATTTATAATTAATCAAAATACTAGAAAGGTATGGAATCAAAGAGTTAGTGTTCAACTGGATAAATAGCTATTTAGCAAACAGGAAGTGATGTTTAAGGCTTGGAGAATATGCAATGCATCAGCAAGCTTATTGAATTGGTAACTGCTATGGCGTGGAGAAGGGGTAGGATTTAATAAGCGTTGCTTCTTCCTGCTCCTTTTCAGACATGTGTAGTAATGAGGTGTTGTGTGTATGCATGTATGTGTATATATACATATATATATGTAGATATGTGTGGATGTATATGTGTATATATATATATATATATATATGTATATATATATAAATAGATATTGTAAGTGTATTGTATTGTAAGTGTATATGTGAGAAAGAATAATGTAACATAGTATGCACGTCTGAAATAAATTAAGAAAGAAGAAGAAGAAGCTTAAATATATCATGCGGCGTACCCCAGGGGTCAATACTGGGACCAAAGTTGTTCATTCTATGTATAAATGAGATCTGCAAAATCAAGAAAGACCTAAATCTAGTACTATTTGTAGATGTTACTTCTGCATTTTATTCTGGAGAAAGAGAAGAAGAGCTAATAAAAATGTTATAACATTTGTGGTTTATTTGGTCTCCAAGTGATGTTGACAATAATGGTGTCATGGTCATTTTGGAGAGCATTGTTTTGTGACTGAGTCAAATTAAAAAATCTTAAATTTAAACGTTTGTCCAATTATATTGTACTTTTCTTAAAAATATAATGTTTCTCTCATCTTGTCCCATGGACTCAATCTCATGTATTGTCTCGTGACACCACTACTGCATAGCCATCTATCATGCAACTGTGCTGTTTTTTAAAAACACAACTTAAATAAAATATTCTTGTCGTTGTGTCTTTATTAAATTGATTAAACTTTACTTGATATTAGACTGCACGGCCTTATGACATATATGTGGTCTGCTGCCGTGCTGTGGTTAGAAACTCCATTGGGACACACTCGGGGTGGTCAGTGTTTATCTCATCTCATGCACGATGCACAGACGCTCACTCAGTAGTGCGCTTTGCTGTGAATGTGTCTGCTCAGTGGTGGAGGCTCCCATGTAGCCCTAATCCTAATTAAAGTTCAATGTAAGTTCACTTATGCTGGTGCATGTTGGAAGTAAAGGAATGTGGACAGCCTTGGATTCATCTTCATGCTTGCAAGCACACTAAATCCGCCAGACTGTGTGAAATGTGTCGTGTTGGTAGTTTTATTAGGATTGGTGTAAACTGCGATGATACTAACTCAGACAGATAATTAATCTGCTTCATATCCACAGTCACTAAACCACATCACCTCCATCTATTTGTGTTACGTTGATTCAATATTATTATCATTATTGCTTAGTGATGACTTAATAATAAAATCTTACCTTCAGACTACATCAATTCTGCTCATGACGCACACAAAAATGATGTGTGGAGACTTTTATTGCCAGGATTTCGTTCTATTTAAATATTTGATAGGAATATCAGTGTGATTGCGTATTTGCCAAATAATGTGTACCACACCTCCCCAAAAATGTAATGCTCTGTGACCTTACGTATATCATTGTCACAAAAAACGTGTTTTTATCCCCACTTTTGAATTGCTTTATTTAAAGCAAGTTCAAGTTTCTTCTTCCCTGTATTTTACAAGCAGTTGATATTTGCAAAATACAGGGAATAAATAATTGCCATTTATTATGATTGTGAAAAAAAATCTTAATTCATTAATTTATATCACCGTGTTGTCACATTACGTTATCACTTTTCTATGTATTAAAAAAAATCACATATGGAATACAGAAAGTGAATTAATGTACTGAAAAAGCTGTGAAACGGATGGGGGTAGGATTACATAAGATCTGCTTCTTCCTACTCCTTTTGGACATGCGGAATGCTGGTTTGATTTATGTGATTCATTGTGACTTGTATGCACGTTCAAATAAAATTAAACCATTACCATTACCAGTGAGAGCCCTGGTGCAGGGGTGGGGCTGAAACATGCTTCTTTTGGAGGCAATCCACTGAAATGGTGCAGATGACGAGGGCAGCTGAACCATGGTCCAGCACTCGGGAACATCTTGAGGCAACTTGCACCTCGGCTTGGCGTGGCAAGAAGGGGAGGGACGACAGCACTCTTTGAACGCAGTGGAGCCTTCTTCACTGGAGCCGGTGGAGATGTGCATCTGTGTTGTGATTGGGCCGGAGCCCGGGACACCGACTCCATTGGAACAAGCCTGCTGTCAGGTCCCCATGCCATTGTCTCCAACTCCTGCTTGTACCGTGTTGTCTCGGCCTCCATCACATTTACTGTAAGATCAGCAGGGTCCAGTGAATCTACCCCGTGAGGCCGTCTTTTGGTTGAAGCATTCTGTTACATAATGGTGTGACGATGACCCCACGATGCAGAGATGGGAAGTCAATGTAGGTAAAAAGACTTTAATTATAAGCAAATGCAGAGCAGAAAAAAGAAAAATTGCAGATACATGTGGTGAGAGCACACATTGAGAGAACATTGACAACTATACTGTTTATACGTACCACAATGTCTCTGCATCCTGGGGAACCGCGGTCTACAAAAAAAGGCAACAGAAGCAGAACAATGCGTTTAGTTGAACTTTATTCTACTGTTTAACAATACACTCACTGTATTTTTTAATTAATCTTCTCCCACAAATCCATCAAAGTCGTCATAATCTTCTGTATCTGAATTGAACAGCTGGGCAATTTCGCCACCAAACATGTCGGGTTCCCTCTTATCATTGTCAGAGTCAGTCTTGTTGTCAGGTAGCTGTTCAGCAATGGAAGCTCGGACAACAATTAAAGCAGCTTCTGAGGCAAGGCTGAGGTTAAGCAAGTTAAGGTTTAGGTATGTGTGCCTACGTACTACGTATTCTTCTTTGATTGGTTTATTGCTGCCAGCGCACGTATTACATCCCTGTGTCAGTAGGAAATGTAGCACAACAACATTTTTACAGATTTTGGAACACATGAGGTGCACCGGATTGTAAAGCTCCTCGTCGATTTTTTATGGAAATCATAGGCTTTTTATGTGTCACTGAAATTCCAGATTCTGCACCTCTTTGTACATGGTTTCCTTGGATTTCCTGCTTCCAACTCAAACGGTCTGTTTAATTTACCATACTCCACCCCCGTCCCTCCTCTAAGTACGGCCACTCCGATTGGTCACACTCTCAAGCACTCCCAAGGACTTCCAGATACATCTGTCCGTGTTTAATGAGTGCAGGAAATCTGCAGCTAGGAAGACCTCATCCCATTGACATCAGTAGAACTCGGTGACAAACTAAAGCTCCAGAAGCTAAAACAAATACTTTTATTTGCGTATATGGATGCAATAAAAATGTACTTTACTTTAATAAACATCAAAATGTTGAAGAAGACACCTTATTTACATGATGTGACACCTGGACACATCCCAGTGTCAAAAAATCATACATACATGTGTATTTCGTTGGTCAGCAGCTGATACAGTACCTACAGTCTCCAAGAAAGAAATTATCAGTGCCCTAATTAAACACTGTTTTCGGAAATACAACATTACTCCATCCACACAAGTATAATGTAATTATATTTGAACATTACTTATAGACACATAGTATTCGGAAGCACAACTCAATGAATAATTGTGGCGGCAAAAAAAAAAAAACAACCACTACCCAATTTTAGCTTAAAGGCAGCACAAATTATTACCAGCCAAACTGTTAAAAAAACTTGACTAATGGTGTGGAAATTACGAAAAATAGAACAGTATGAACACAAAATGCCATGCTTTATCAAACATAGCTTGTCTTCATTTTCAAACAGTGTCATGTCCTTAAATGAAGTCAAGTTCAAAATCATACAATGGAGTGCTGAATTGTGGTCTCATGCCATTGTTGGCGTGACTATGTTCCCTTTTAAGGAGCATTTCCCTAAAATACTAAAATACGCTGGTATGAGTGAATGCAAGTTAACTAATAGAACATGAAGGCAGAATTATCAAGGCATGATTGAGCACAAAGTTACAGGTCAATAAAGTTAAGAATTTAACATTTTTTTAATAGAATATATTTGTGCTATAATTATTCCGACATTTTAGTGTGTCTCAGGGTAAAGGTATAAAAGTATTCACTCCCAAATCAACAGTACACTTAAGGTACAAGCTTAATCAACGTCTTAGCAGGCAAAAAAACCCTTTGGGCCACGGAATGCATTAATGTCAATCTAGCTCAGGGCAGCCAAAATCTAAAACCAGTCCTGTCTAGGAGTATTTCTCATGGAAAACTCCCGCAGCTATGTTCAGTCGCTGAAGGATTTTTGATTCAAATCCCTCAATACATTTTACCTTAGCGGGAATGAAATATGACATGCATCTATTGGGCAGGAAGAAAGTGTTGTGTGATTGGGCACAGCGTGTCTCTCCTCGTTTGCCATGAAGCAAGGCCATTCAAAGTGATTATAATGACAGCTCAAACAGGGAGCCTTGTCTGGGACTCGAGATAAGGCCAGGCAAGTATGTGTGCCGTGGTACGAGGAGGGGTTATGGGGAGAAGGCATGAGGATAGACAGATGGACTGAGAGAAGGAAAAGAGACAGATGGAAGAAGAGGACGGGAGAGGGTATTGCATAATAATAGAGAGGCGACAATGATTGCTCTCTGCAGTGAAATTTGAAGTGTGGCACCCATCACAATTTCCCTTTCTGTCTTTTACTAAACTTCTTTGTCATTCTGTCCATCGTCTTACTGCGTCTTAAGCACTGAACTCTTCTTTTTTTTTTTCACTCCACTTCACAAAAAGACATTCTCTACACAACACAAATGACACCCACAGTGGTGCTTTGGGGAAGAATCACAAACCCACAAAAAATGAAGCAAAATACACCATGCAGAACAGTCTTTAAAACAATTGAAACTGCTTCTGACCTAAGAGAAAAATACTGCATTTAAGTTAGCCAAAGTATCTGACAATGGCTCTTAATCGATTACAGGCTGCTTTATGTACTGTGCTGCTGTCTGGCTTATAGCAAAAGAACCATTATGGCATTAAACTTAACTGTGTGTGTGACTGCATGGATGTGAAACAAAGCCTTAATGATAATAGCTGGCTTTAGTTTTTTTTTCTTTCAGTGAAATGAGCCATATACTACCTCATTTACTAAAATCACTGTCAAGTCATTTTGTGTTACTGGAAGAGCATTCTGATTTGAAAAACCTCAGTCAAGGCCAAAAGCACAAAATGCCTTTGTGGTTGGAATTTTTAATCAAACATAGTACCTCTTCAAGCTCACTGTTGGGATGTGAGTTGGAGGAAAAAGAGAAATTCTGACTGGACCTTGATGAAGTGATGCAGAGCATCCCTAGAAGGGAAAGGGTTGTCATTGGGGCAGACTTGAACGGACATGTTGGTGCAGGAAATAAAAATGATGAAGAGGTGATGGGTATGTTTGGTATTCAGGAGAGGAACGCAAAAGGACAGACGGTGGTGGACTTTGCCAGAAGGATGGAAATGGTCTGTAGTGAATACTTTCTTCCAGAAGACAGAGGAACATAAGGTGACCTATAAGAGTTGATGTAGGAGTACACAAGTAGACTACATCTTGTGTACTAGATGCTGTAATCTGAAGGAGATCAGTGACAGCAAAGTAATGGTAGGTGAAAGTGCCAGTAGTGTGATGGGAAGATGTAAAGATTATTTTAATGAATTGATGAATGAGGAAATCGAGAGAGAAGAAAGAGTAGAAGAGGTATGTGGACCTGTGGACCAGGAAGTAGCAGAGATTGGTAAAGAGGAAGTGAGAAGAGCATTGAGAAGGATGAAGAGTGGGAAGGCACTTGGTCCAGATGGTATACCTGTGGAGGTATGGAGAGGTAACAGTAGAGTTCCTGACTGGGTTGTTTAGTAGGATCTTAGGTGGTGAGAAGATGTCTCGGGAATGGAGGAGAAGGGTGTTGGGGGTCCATTTTTAAGAACAAGGGTGATGTGCAGAGCTGAGGTATAAAGCTAATGAGCCATACAATGAAGTTATGGGAAAGAGTAGTTGAAGCTAGTCTAAGGGCAGAAGTCAGCAGTATGTGAGTTTGTGGGCAGCAGTATGGTTTCATGCCAAAAAAAGAGTACTACAGATACAGTATTTGCTTTAAGAATGTTAATGGAAAAGTACAGAAAAGGTCAGAAGGAGCTATATTGTGTCTTTGTAGATCTGGAGAAAACCTTTGACGGTGCCTGGAGTGACAGGAAAGTATGTCCAAGTGGTGCAGGACATGTGGTAAGATGTGCTGTAGGTGTGACCAAAGAATTCAAGGTGGAGGTGGGACTGCATCAGGGATCAGCTCTGAGCCCCTTCTTGTTTGCTATGGTGATGGCAGGCTGACAGATGAGGAGATACAAGAATCTCCATGAACTATAATGTTTGCAGATTACATTGTGAGTTGTAGCGAGAGTAGGGAACACGTGGAGGAGATGCTAGAAGAGTGGAGGTTTGCCCTGCAAAGGAGAGGAATGAAGATTAGCTGCAGCAAGACGGAGTATATGTGTGTGAATGGGAGGGACTCAAGTGGAAGAGCGAGGTTACAGGGAGAAGAGATACAGAAGGAAGAAGAATTTTAAGTACCTAGGGTCAACAGTCCAGTACAATGGAGATTGTGAAAAGGAGGTGAAGAAGCGTGTGCAGGTAGGATGGAACGGGTGGAGAAAAATGTCAGTCGTGATGAGTGATAGAAAAGTTTCAGCTAAAATAAAAGGAAAGGTATACAAAACTGTGGTGAAACCAGCCATGTTTGGTCTAGAGACAGTGCCACTGAGGAAAAGACAGGAAGCGGAACTGGAGGGAGTAGAGATGTGGATGCTGAGGTTCTCATTGGGAGTGACCAGGATGGATAGGATCAGGAACAAGTACATCAGAGGGACATTACATGTTAGAGGCCTTGGAGTAATAATACTCACATGAGTATTAGTCGTACAGTCAAACCTTGGTTTTCAAACACCCAGGTAAAGAGTCACCCTTTGATTGTTCCTTCTGTTTTGTCCTTCTAAACCCCATAACACCAGTGACACCCCTATTTAATGCACATTTTTGGGTTTCTGGCGTTTCTGGTGGGGTTCAGCTACATTTACACTGCAGTATTACATTACATTATGCCCTTTTTGTTAAAATTCTGGTGGTTCACATTACAAAAAAATACGGTGTCAGTGTGAAGGCACAAAAGCACAATGTCACGCACTTACGATGGGATTACGGAAGTAAATAGTGCCTCAATATGTGCTCTACTCTGCACGTAATTTGGTAATTTCAAGTATTTTGTGAAGCGGGTGTTTTGGTTAACATTTTGTTAACCAAATAACTAAGATTGAGAAGAAAGAGGTCAATACTTATCGGCATAGCAGTCTGCGGAGAACTTGTTTCGACGTTCTGAGGAGCATGAGAGTGAATATCGAAGCCAGCAGTGGTGGAACATTTACTGGATGTGAGCCGCTGAACTGACACTTGGTTGAAATAATTTTTGACTACACAAGTTTTTCTGTGCTTACCAAGTCTTGGTTAGTTAGAATCCCACACACACTTTTGTAGATGAAACTACTGGTGCTGTTCTGTGATGTTTGTACACAATTTTTCTTGATGCATGCTTCACTGCTGCCCCATATTTGAGTTACCATGTTGACAAACTATTACTGCGTGAAGCATACCGGTTCAGTACATTGTACAGTAAACCGACCCAAATTTGTGGTGGAAGTTTGTAGAACTATAAAATGCAGTACTATATATAACAGCAAAGATGAGCATTGATTAGGCAAGATGCTGCTCCGTGTCAAGCACATTTGCTGTCTCTCTCGCTTCACTTGGCCCCAATGTCATGTGCCACCGAGGCCAATGAAGACGGGTCTTGGACACTCTGGCACTAAGTAAATTTATGCACATTACAAATGGATGTTATACCCCCTGGAGCAGTGCTATTCTCAGACCCTGTAACTGTTAAAAGTACAGAAGTGCATGGGGTATACCGTGTACTGTACACGGAGCATATAAATGTTGAAATAAATATACCAAAATATGTTTCTGCAAGGGCTGCACAGCGGATGAGTGGTTAGCGTGCAGGCCACACAGCTAGGAGACCGGAGCTCGATCCCCTCCCTCGGGCATCTCATCTCTGTGAAGTTTGCATGTTCTCCGGTGCACGCGTGGGTTTTCTCCGTGGGTACTCCGGTTTCCTCCCACATTCCAAAAATATGCATGCTTAGTTAATTGGAGACTCCAAACTGTCCATAGGTATGAATGTGAGTGTGAATGGTTGTTTGTCTATATGTGCCCTGTGATTGGCTGGCGACCGTATAAATATTTTATATGATGCAATATATATATATATATATATATATATATATATATACATACAGTAAAGTCTTGTTATATCGATATCGGTTATATCAAAGTACTGCTTATTACGATACTATTTTCATTTCCCGGCAAATTTCTAGTCTTTTATGATATAATTAGTTCCGTTAGTACGATACCTGGTTATTATGATAATCCGGTTACTACTATGCCCTTTTCATCTCCCGCCAGCCAATTTGGTTTGCTTATATCGATACAAAAGCAGCTTAAATCAATCTTTGCTTAAGGATTTCAATACCAAAAAAGAACACGGCGAATGGCTGCTTCCAGTCAACTTTATTTTTCACACTTTCACCACCAGAGCACAGCACACACATCGATTCCCGCACTTCCTGGTTCACAGGTCATGCTCAACCCGCCCCACATAGCTGGCCAAACACATGCCTGCAACAGAAGAACCAACTGACATAGCATACACACCTATTCCAACGAAGACACAAGCGTACAAATACATGTATTTAATTGTGTTGTATTCAGATATCTTTATCGCTTGCAATAATCACTGTTTTTCATATGTACATGCTGGCGTTCGTGATTTCTCTCGTGTGTATAAATTCTATACACACGAGAGAAACCACAAACGCAGTTGGTTCTTCTGTTGCAGACATGTGTTTGGCCAGCTATGTGGGGCGGGTTGAGCATGACCTGTGAACCAGGAAGTGCGGGTGTGTGTGCTGTGCTCTGGTGGTGGAAGTGTGAAAAATAAAGTTGACTGGAAGCAGCCGTTCGCCGTGTTCTTTTTTGGTATTGAAATTCTTAAGCAAAGATTGATTTAAGCTGCTCGACATTGTTCTATGCTATAGAACAATGTCGAGTGCATTATTGCCCACTTTTAATGCAGTTCGGCACAGGATCGGATATATCGACAGTCCGGTTATATTGATATTTTTTCCAACTCCCGACAATATCGATATAACGAGACTTTACTGTATATATATATATATGGTAATTCATTCATTCATTCATTTTCTTCTTCGGGCGTGAGGCGGGGTACACCCTGGACTGGACTGATCGCCAGCCAATCACAGGGCACATATAGACAAACAACCATTCACACTCACATTCATACCTATGGACAATTTGGAGTCACCAATTAACCTAGCATGTTTTTGGAATGTGGGAGGAAACCGGAGTACCCGGAGAAAACCCACACATGCACAGGGAGAACATGCAAACTCCACACAGAGATGGCCGAGGGTGGAATTGAACCCTGGTCTCCTAGCTGTGAGGTCTGCGCGCTAACCACTCGACCACCGTGCCGCCCATATATGGTAATATTAATTTTTATCAATTGTTGTTGCTATATGTGTGTGCTATGTGTGTGTGCATGTATGTATATTATATATATATGTATATATATATGTATATATATATGTATATATATATATATATATATACACGTATATATATATAATATATATGTTTATATATGTATATATGTATGTATATGTGTATGCATTTCATAAACAATGTACATTTTCAACCAATGCACACACATAGCAATGAACATTTCTTCATAAGTTAAACACATCAATTTTATCATAAAAAGTGCTTATTTTCTAATTCTCCCACAGAGGACAGATCCAATAAATGTATTTTCCATATAAATGCACAGTTGCCATCTTCCTCTCTGATCTATGCTTTGCATTCTGGATTCAAGTGTTCCTGAGTGGCCAAGAATTCATCCTTGAGTGAGCAGATGATACTGTGGTGAAAAGCCCCTGCCTGGGATCTCAGGAGACACCATGCGGGGGCCTCCTGTTGTTTGGTCAAGACACAGGCTAGGACTGAACCTATATAGGTGGATATTGTAATTCATGCAGCTTGGCACATTGGTCAGGGATGAGCTCACCTCAAGGTCAGGGATCTGTGAGTGGAATACTTATTGAGAACACAGAATTTATCCTTCTCTGTCTCCACGCTAATGAGAAGCGATTCTGCAATGCGCAACAGATTCTCTGTGTCTTGAGGATTTTGAGAGAATAAACATTGGAAATGGAATATTTTTCTTTGCAGCAGTTTACTTTATATTCCATACTGAACCTGTGGTGCATTACCAAAAGAAACCACATTAGTTGAAAGCAAGAGGGGGATTTAAGGGATTAAAGGAAAACTGCACATTTTGTGGAAATTTGTCCATCATTCGCAGTCCTTATGTGAAACATGAACACGTTTCTTTGCCTTTTCTGTGCATTCTAGCGGGAGAAAATGAGTTAGTTTGAGCTAGCTAACAATAACGTCATGGGAGGCACCTGATGTTAAAGCCCGAGCAAAAAAAGGCAAAACAAACATGCCAACAGTGTTCCATTTACATAACTGACTTGTATAGTAACCAACTACATTGATTTTGTTGCTGTAGCACGGAAAATTATATTTATCTGGCAGAAGATGGAAGAATGGATACCAAGCTCTCAATTTCGCTTAGCATTTTTTACCTGAGGACTGGAGAACAAGTCTTGTGCTGGAAGACACAGCCATTCTAATGAGTGTGTACATTGTGAGTGTTTCAATGCTGCTGTTATTGATGGAAGTAGTGTAAGCTCTTAGGCTAAATCAGTGCACCTCAAAAATAAGTTTCGGTAATGTCAAAATACGGCAACATATCTGCTCCTGTGCAATATTATGTGAACAACATGGAAATCTGGACGATCTCCATCAATATTTACCATCTACCTCATATCGTACACTGAGCCTCAATTGTGCTGTGCACAAGTCTGCATTTCATATTGTATATATCTTGTATATTTAGAGCCTCCCTGCAACTTCTTAAACTGTTTTTACTTTTACTTTTTGTATACTTTTTTTTAACTTAACTATTGCACTGAAAGGAGTACATCTTGTATAATGACGGCCATTCTGATTCTGATATACTGTAACATGTACATGTAACATGTATTAATTAAGAATTCCTTTGGTAGGATCACATGCTTGTTGTACCCTCCCATTTGCTATCTTGATTATATCCCAGAATCCTCACGTCATGGCAGGACGTACCAACGTACCATAGTGTTGCTCTGAATAGAGTACCGAAACCTTCCATTCATTGTCTTGAGTTTTTGAGCTGTGTATTTCGAGTGAAAATAACCACGAGTCTTAAAAAGGTGGGCGTGGTTGTGATAAGAAGAACAGGATGATGTCGAAACTTGAAATCATACCTAAATATGAAAGTGGGGTGCATTTAAGTGCTATCGCAAGGGACTATGACCGAAATCGTTCGACCATCTGAATTATACTAAAACAAAAGAGTGCCATTAAAACCGCAAGGCCTTGGAAGGGCGTGGTGGTCCTTTCCAGTAAAAGGACTCATCTCATTGACGAGATGGAAAGAATTCTTACCCCGTGGATAAAGAAGAAGCAAATCGTCGGAGCTACTGCGACTGAAACAATCATTGGCAAATGATTGTTTCAGTCGCAGTAGCACCATTTTCAGTGACCTCATGAAAGAGGCTGAGGAAAAGAGCACTTCAGAGCAGCAGGCACCCCACGGGCACCCCATGGGCGGTTTGATAACTTTAAAGGGAAAACTGTAATTCATTTGGTGATCATCGGAGGCTGCCTTTAAAAAAAAAAAATTACAAAGAGTTTGTAAAGACATTTAAAGCATTAGTTCTCGACGAAGGTTACATCCCAAGTTTTCAACTGTGATGAATCAGGACTCTTCTGCAAGAAGATGCTCCATCGGACATACATAACTGCAGAGGAGAGGAGACTGCCAGGGCATAAGCCGATAAAGAACTGCCTTACCCTTGTCCTATGTGCTAATGCTAGCGGGGAGTGTAAAATCAAGCCCCTACCCATGGGACTCAATGTCAATTAGGATGTCGTTGACAAACAGGGAGCACCAAGATGAGTTGGAGACACACTTTGGTTCAGGAGCAGTTCAGCAGCGAGGAGGACTTACAGGAAGCAATCATCAAGTCAACAGTTGAAATTAAAGAAATGTTATCGTACTTTCAGAAAGTGGCAGACTTCATAAAAAAAAATTAAAAATCTTGAAAAGGTTCACGGGCGGCACGGCGGTCGAGTGGTTAGCGCGCAGACCTCACAGCTAGGAGACCAGGGTTCAATTCCACCCTCGGCCATCTCTGTGTGGAGTTTGCATGTTCTCCCTGTGCATGCGTGGGTTTTCTCCAGGTACTCCGGTTTCCTCCCACATTCCAAAAACATGCTAGGTTAATTGGTGACTCCAAATTGTCCATAGGTATGAATGTGAGTGTAAATGGTTGTTTGTCTATATGTGCCCTGTGATTGGCTGGCGACCAGTCCAGGGTGTACCCCGCCTCTCTGACTAACTTGCAAAGGTGAATGTAATGAGCCAAAACAAAAAAGCAGTAGAGACCAGGGTTCGATTCCCTCCTCGGGCATCTCTGTGTGGAATTTGCATGTCCTCCCCGTCTCCCCGTAATTGGTGACTCCAAATTGTCCATAGGTATGAATGTGAGTGTTAATGGTTGTTTGTCTATATGTGCCCTGTTACTCCGGTATACGAAAGCCCCCTAAATCAATTTTGTATCTGGAGGTATTGCTGTATTCCAGTGTTTGTATATGTGAAGGAAGGCAAAGATAAGTGCAAAAGTAGCAGCATGCTAGTTTTACATGCCAGATCTACCTAATCTTGTGTCAGAGAAAGTACTCAAAAGTTTTTCAATAATTCTCAAGATTTCTCCAAAAGAAAATTCATACATGCAGAATTCCTGCATAACATTAAATAGTCATATGCAAGATGTATCACTACGCAATGTACATCCTGTATTGCTATTACACCTATACTTTAATATTGTATGTAGTCAAAGGAGAAACAGGGGGAAACCTCCATGAACAATCCACATGCACAACTAAAAGGAATCCCAAGGAGCACTGACAAGTGTTCTTGTTCTAGCCTGAGGTGAAAGAGAAAACAGACAAAATGCTCTGCTCTCTAGATATCCGTGACAATAACAAATTGACAGTTTACTTCTCATATATTATTTATATTGTTTGATAGGGTTGTAGGCGGTTTATATGGAGGGAAATTCTGGAGAGAATACAAGAGTATGTTAGATGTTTGGATGATGGTGGTTGCTTCCTCCGAGGCGTGTTGTTTATTGTTGTATGTTTTCGGCATATTTAAATGAAAATTAAATCAGCTACTTAATATCCGGAACAACAATTCAGACACAGAAAGCAATGTGATATATTCACCTACTACTTTGTGGTAGAGGAAGTTGATACAGTTTTCCAAGAGTCTGCTGCCGTTATCATTAATGTGATTATAGACCAAGGACAAGAAAGTGCAGATTGAGGAAGTAGCGAATTTCCAAAGTGGATGCTAATATCATGTTTTGATCTGAGAAATATTAAGTAAGTTTGATCAACTATAGCTTCTGCTTGAAAAAAAAGCCTTTCAAGTCTCAACCACCAGAGCCAATGAGTGACGCTGGAAACACTGAGTGGAGGTAGGATTGCAGGGTTTATAGTGTGCACTTAATGTGTTCTAATCCTGCCTCATGATTTCATACATCTTTGCGTAAATAGCCCACGTTAAATAATTTATCCCATCCCAAGTGCGGCGTATTTGTGTACTTTTCTACTTTTCCCTTTGTTAAATTTAGTGGGTACGGCTTTTATTACATGCTTAAATGGTGGCTTTGATTCAAGCCACACATCCACATGTAGTTGCATTTTCCAATTAACCTGCAGAAAGTTCACTTGCCTGGCATTTTATTAGGTATGCCTTGACAGTTTATTGAGACCCAACACCAATGCATATTTTTCAATCATCAATTATTATATATTAGTACATGTATGACTGTGGTTACAGTTTGGAGGGTTACATACTGTAGCGACCCTGATGGTTTCATGTTTACGTTGTGCTCTCGGGTGTCCGACTGTTCCGGGTGACCGTGAATGCACCAGGGGTGGGGGGCGTGTCTGGTGGGGAGAGAGTGTTGTGTGTTGCTGGCGGGAGTTGCAACGGCGGTTACGGCCGACAGTAGCCGTTATTCTTGTTGCCAATAGAGAGCTTGTCAGCGACGTAAAGACAAACCCGGGCGGCATGATGGCTCGGCGGGTCGACGGTGGCGGCCGCCTGAAAGTTAAGGAGGAGGAGGTGGATGCTGTTGGCGGCATGTGGCGAGGTGAGCCAGTGCTCGACAGTGTCGCGGAGCACGCTGCTCACCTTCGCCGGGCAGCCAGACGGCTCGCGTCGGAGGCCGGCTTCGGATCGCTGAGAGAAGAGAGGTACGCGGAAACAGAGAGTGAAGACGATCGCGGCGCCCATGGCGGCAACATGGCTGCCGGCGTACGAGGCGTGAGCAAAGATGGCGGCGCCCACGGCAGCCAGCAACATGTGAAGACGCTGAAATACAACGGAAGGGCAGATTGGGAAGCATTCCACGCCCAATTTGAACTGTTGGCACGGGCTGTTGGCTGGTCAGATGATAATAAAGCTCTACAGCTTGCCCTGTGCCTTACTGATGAAGCTTTGTCATGTTTACTCTTGCTGAGCCCAGCTGAAAGACATGACTATGGGGCCTTGGTGGGTGCCCTACGGCGGCGTTTTGGACAATGCAGCCAGCCTAGCGTTCTGCGCTCCGAGCTGTCTAACAGGCAAAGGCAGGTTGGGGAACCGCTCCGTGTGCTGGCTAATGACATTGAAACCCTGATGAGACGTGCGTATGCGCACATGCCTACTGATGTGCAAAGCGAGCTAGCCAGGGACCAGTTCATCCGGGCCATTACCCCCAGGGAGCTGCACATACAGACACAGTTGGCACACCCTCTTACCCTGCAGGAGGCGCTGGAGCTGGCGGTGGAAAGAGAGGTCGTAGGAGGTGTCGCACACGGCGATCATGGGGGTGGCAACTCTGTGGTGAGGACCGTGGTGCAGGATGGCCCAGACAAAGAGAAGCCAGTGTGGGTGGACGAGCTGACCGAGCTTATCCCTGCGACAGCACTGCAATCACCGCGACGCAGTTCCCGTTCTCGCCGTGGGCCTCCAGGGTGTTGGGTGTGTGGCCGCCTTGGACATATCAGCGTGCATTGTCCCAAAAAGACTGACATCCAGGGAAACGCCCCGGGGTCTGTGTGATGGGAACAACACAGACCCCTGCACCTGTGTCCCAGAATGCCTGGCTTCCCAGAGACGGAGCCCGGCTGCACAGACGGGGGAGCATGGCTCCACTCCCCCCCCGAAGCAGATAACAGCATTGAGTCGGCAAGGGTGGTAGGGTGGACCCATGTGGGGAATTTTTGCCATGTCCCCATCACCCTGGCAAGGGGCCCATGCGTAGCCCTTGTCGACACCGGATCCACAGCAACTTTGATGAGACCCGATGTGGTTCCACCTGGGACGCAGTTGGAGCCCACCGCTGTGAAGCTGAGAACGGTGACCGGCGAGCTTGCCCCTATGCTTGGAAGGGGAGTGGTAGCCGTTCAGGTGGGGGGACTGAAGGTGAACTTTTGGGTGTGGGTGGCAGCAGTGCAAGACCCCTGCATATTGGGACTGGATTTCTTGCGGACAGCCCGGTGTGTGTTGGACCTGGGCAGGAACACCATGACCTTCCCAGGGGGTCCCACAGTTGAAATGGTGCACCCCACACAGGCTCCAAGACCACCCCCCCAACCTCTAGGGCAGTCAAGGCCTGTCGGGGGCAAGACCCTCCAAGTGTAAACTCCCCCACATCCCCACCGCCTGCTCACGTCGACACGCTGCCCCCTGACCCGAACCTGCAAAATTCAGCAGCCGGGATGGACAGAATTACCGCAGTGAGAGAGGTGTGGGAACGCAACCGGGATAACTTGGATCCCGTACAGCAGGAGGAGCTGTGGCAGCTGCTGGTTGAGTTCAAGGACATCTTTGCGCTGACGGAGGAGGATGTGGGCCTGAAGAACATGGTGCAGCACGGCATAGATACCGGTGACGCAAGACCTATCAAAGCGCATCCTCGCCGCCTCCCACTGGCTCACCGGGCAGACAGCGCCATCGACGAGATGCTGAAAGCGGGCATTATTGAGCCATCTGACAGCCCTTGGGCCTCAGGGGTCGTGATGGTAAACAAGAAGAAGTCGACCAAAATAAGGTTTTGTGTGGACTACAGGCCATTAAACAAGGTGACAAAAAAAGACTCGTACCCCCTGCCCCGCATCGACGAGTCCCTAGATACGGTGTCTGGTTCATCATGGTTTCCTCATTGGACCTATGCAGCGGTTACTGGCAGGTACCCCTGAGCACTGAGGCCAAGCCAAAGACTGCTTTCTGTACCGGCAGAGGTTTGTGGCAGTTCAGAGTCCTCTGCTTCGGCCTTTGCAACGCACCAGCTACGTTTGAACGCCTCATGGAAAAGGTGCTGGCGGATGTCCCCTGGTCCCCCAGGTCCGTCACGTGCCCAACTCCAGCAGCTGGCAGTGGGGGCCCCGATGGAGAGGGTGGCGGTGGACATACTGGGCCCGTTCCCCCGCACGGACAGCGGAAACCGGTACATCCTGGTCGCCATGGACTACTTCACCAAGTGGCCTGAGGCGTATGCCATCCCGGACCAGGAAGCAGGCACCGTTGCAGACGCTCTGGTAGAGGGCATGTTTGCACGATACGGCGCAGCAGAGGTCCTGCACAGCGACCAAGGGAGGAACTTCGAATCGGCTCTGTTCTCAGCAATGTGCAGGCGAATGG
Organism: Doryrhamphus excisus; assembly: GCF_037039965.1. Classification (NCBI taxonomy): domain Eukaryota; kingdom Metazoa; phylum Chordata; class Actinopteri; order Syngnathiformes; family Syngnathidae; genus Doryrhamphus; species Doryrhamphus excisus. The sequence continues at coordinate 6,066,766 of NC_136369.1, forward strand.
GAATCCAGAAGACGCGGACCACCCCCCTGCACCCACAGAGTGATGGGCTGGTTGAGCGGTTCAACAGAACCCTCGCGAAGCAGCTCGCCATCCTCACGGCAGAGCATCAGTGGGACTGGGACACGCACCTTCCTTTTGTGTTGTGGGCCTACAGATCTGCTGTGCAGGAGTACACATCATGCACACCTGCCTTGCTCATGCTGGGACGTGAGCTGCGTACGCCAGGGGAAATGGTCTTTGGCAGGCCTCCAGATGCGCCGGAGGTCCCGCCTGGTCCTGAATACGGCAGGAGGCTGCAGGACAGGATGGACTCAGCGCACGCTTTCGCTCGAGACCAGCTGCAGAAGGCGGGCGGAACTACGACATGAGGGCCACGGGCAAGGATTTTGAAGCCAGAGACTTGGTTTGGGTGTACAGCCCAAAGGGGAGGAGGGGCAGGTGCCCCAAATTGGACAGCCACTGGGTGGGGCCTTGTGAGGTTCTGGAGAAGCTGGGGGAGGTGGTATATAGGGTCCAACTGCCGCCGAGGGGGAGACGGGTGGTCCTCCACAGGGACAGGTTGGCCCCGTACTTGGGCGAGGGTCACCCACAGCAGTGCCAGAGGCCTCAGGCACCTCCCCAGCAGCACCAGGAAGCCACACCCCCACACTCCTGGGGCGTCCCCGCGTTCTTTCCCATTCCTGGACTTATCACCTGCCCCTCAGCAGGTTTCCCCAAGACTGCAGGTGCAATCCAGAGAGCCCCCTGTGGGGCGGCCTCAGAGGGAAAGAAGGCCTCCGGCCCACCTCAGGGACTTTGTGTGACCCCCTCGGGGCGAGGGTTTTTGTACGGGGGGGGCAATGTAGCGACCCTGATGGTTTCATGTTTACGTTGTGCTCTTGGGTGTCCAACGGGTGACCGTGAATGCACCAGGGGTGGGGGGCGTGTCTGGTGGAGAGAGAGTGTTGTGTGTTGCTGGCGGGAGTTGCAACGGCGGTTACGGCCGACAGTAGCCATTATTCTTGTTGCCAATAAAGAGCTTGTCAGCGACCACAGTTGTGTGATTTCCCTAGCGTCGGCAACGACGCTACAATATACATTAGTACTCTGTATTGGACAGTGTATGATATTATATATTTCAAACAATTCTCCATGTTATGATGTTAGAATAAGTAGATTCAAGTTCATTTGCAGGTCCCCCAAACTGGGAATATCTCCATGGTTAAATTCAATCTCTTCCTGGTTCCCAGCATGCTTTGCGACACCGTCTATGTAAATAGCTCTTCAGTTGCTAGTTTAAAGTCACATATTTGTTAATTATTGTTCTACACAACCAGTAAGTTGAGTGTTTTCTCTGTTTATCTGTTGCGTTGCTGTGTAATGTTTTGCGTTTTCTTGTTCTCACACCACGACTGAGACTGTTGTGCTGACCTATAACCTATGGTGACTTCTAACAGGCTGCGTTGTTGTCAAATGTTTGCGTTGCTTCTTCTGCTCTCAGAAATAAAGACTTCATCTGTCTCAAGACCCTTGAGCGCCACAATATATTCAAAAGATGGTTCTTGGTAATGGTTTTATTTTCATTTGAACATGCATCAGATTACAATTGAATGCATCACATAATCAGTTCACCGTTCAAAATGTCCAAAAGGAGTAGAAAGAAGCAAAGCTTATTAAATCCTATCCCTCCATCTGGTACTTTTACAATCAGTAACTGTTACATTTGTTCACTTCCTGCTTTCCATAATACAGTTTAAGTTTTTTTTTGTTTTTTTTTAATAATGCACCTCGTACCGAAGTACAAGGTGATATGACCATACAATGACATAATGGGTACCATAGTAACTGTCAATATAGTGGTTCTTTCAACACAGCCTCTGATGCACATGTGCTAACTGCAGGTTCCAGTGTGCTACCAAAAAATTAATTATTTCCAAATTAATAAATAACACACAAAAAACAGTAACGTTGGAACAGTAAAGTTGGAACTGAATCGAGCAAATGATTTTGTGGTCCACAGTGATGAAGATGTATTAGCAGTGTATGCCTCCGAGTGTCAGTCATATTTAATCCAGTTATGTGCTGCCTGGATAGTGTGACCAGACATGTTGAGTATACAGAAAGGACCATTTGTCATCACCGCTAAGAGCAAACACTGTGTGTATTCTAAATTAATCACTGTCAGCAAACAATTCTTGGCTTGCTAATGTGCAAGAACAGCGAGGGTATTTGGCTTGACAATATGACATGTGATGAAGTGCACCAATTCAAGTGTTCTGGTAACTTTTACTGAAACTTTGTGTGTGGTCATATTTAAGTATGGGCATTACAAAAGTAACTAAAATAATGTACAGTTTGAACAGTTTGGGCATTGCTGAACTGAAAAAGCCTGGAAGGAAATGTTTATATGTAACTTCAACACTTATACAGGCACATGAAGCTGCTTTAATAAAAAAAAAAATAACAGTCTACCTGGAATTGTCTTATTTTATCCATAAAAGTGTTGCCACACTGAATTTGACTTTTTTTTTTTTTTTTACTGAATAAGACACCCGGAATGAATAATAAATACAATATAAACTATTCACGATAAAACATTGTCTATTAAAGAGTATGTGAACGTCCCTTCATTTTTACTTCCCAGTTAAGTTGAGTGTCACATATATGTTGTGTATATAGTATATATATATCTTGCATTTGGCAATGTGGATGAGGTAGTCATCTGGATTGCTGCATCTTAAAATCCTAAACAGTTTGTCTCAAATTGACTTTGATTACCTGCAACTCATGTTGCCGGCTTGTGTGTTAAAGGTTTATATTAAATACTTAGCATCTAGCGGGCTGGATTCAAATGCTCGGCGGGCCGGATGTGGCCCCTGGGCTGTAGTTTGCCCACTCCTGCACTAGACAGATAGCAAGATACATTTATGGACAATCACAGAGCATGAAGAGTGAATACATAATATATAAAGATGATTTTCTGTCACAATTACGGATAATGACAAGCTGTAAAAAACGCATTATCCGTAATGGAATCCAGTTCATCCATAACTATTAGTAGTGCTGTTTTTTTAGCTATGGGGTTTTGAGTTTTTCCTTGCCCGGATGGGAGCTAAGACCAGAGGATGTTGTCTATTATTGCCAGCTTTTGAGACATTTTGTGATTTAGAGCTATGTATATAAATAGACTTGACTTGGTTGTGTTTTTATTTGGGTTGTCAATTTATGATTAATTAGTGAAACTTAGAAATATAATAAAAATTAATACCCCTATCGACATAGGACTGGACAATATGTTTGCTTTATCAGAATGTCAATTAAACATTCATTTTTTTTAACAGCTCAACACAAAATGGTGACCCAAAACAGGCCCAAAATACAGGAAGACAGTGGTATGGTTAATTGTCCATCACTCAAATGTCATTCTCTTCAAACAAATCCTACAGAATATAATTGTAACTAATATCACAAACAAACAAAAACACCCAACAACTGTGTGAAGGGTGTAAGTAATTTTAACTGACAAAAAATTAAATACTCAGGTAAATATTCAAAAAAATCATAATAATCCAATATATAATAATAATCCAATTCCAATAAATCATTTTGGATACTTATACTGTAACTCTTTCCTCTTCTTCTGTATTGATCAGAGGTGGAGCTAACAAGCCTACTTGAATTTTGTTTTTAATCAGTGCAAAACGAAATTGAGATAAAAGGGAAAAAAATGAAAGATACACTGCATAGTTTGTCCAAATTACTTGTGTTTTTTTGCACTGAGCCAGTTGCTCAGACAGGCAAGCCTGTTCACATTTTCCGAGGACAGCTCTTTTCCTGGTCCAGCGATTTCAACAGTGTGGAAATACGACACCATGTCAGGTTTTATTCAGTCCCCTTTGACAAACACAGTAATTCAAAGCTATTAAAACACTGGCAATGCTGGCAATCATTTGATCCCTCCACATTCGGAGATCACAGAGGGATCATTTGATCCCCCCCTGGAATGTGGTTTGTTATGCTAATATATGGATTTGGCACTTCTTCCTTTTGCAGAGTTCAGATGGTGTTGTTAACTAACTGTGTGTAATGTACAATTTTAATAATCTCAGGATACTGGAGATTGACATGACCTGCGTGAGGAAATTTGCTTGGCTATAAATTCATTCATTTACATGTAAATGCTGATTAATGCATGTTCTCCCTTTAAAAAAAGAAAAAATAAGTCCTAAATCCTAAGAGAACTCTTCCAATATATGAAGATGTAGGTCATTATGAATGCACATATGTCTAATAGGTTAATACATGTTGGGGCAACACTAAATAGGGCTTATAAATGGATTTGTGACCTACCCGAAATACTCGCATCCTCCGGACCAGCGGATGTGAGGGGATGTTCTGTGGGGGAACTCAAAACCAACATCCACCCTTGGCCAGTGGACGTCCTCCCATGATTTAGTTCATAGTTTGGAAAAATGGAAATCTGGAAGGGCCGTATCCACTCTTCCCGTTGTGAATTTTCTCTTTATAGTAGCCACTCTTTAAGGTTTTCCACCGATTGCGAATTTGTTTGACGCTTCGGTCTATACCTGCTTCTCCGAGTTTTCTTTTACTTGTAGAAATAACTCTGAGTTTTTCGGCCGTCCAGTCTTGCAATTACGTTCAGTTCTTTTAAAGTTTGTATCAAAAATGTTTCCCGCTGTAGTCCAGTGATGACTGCTCAGCGCCATTTTCAAAACCTGAGAGACGTCTACGTGTTACATCACAGCTGTGCATGAAAGAACACACCCTGGCAACTTTCCGATGGAGCGGGTACAAGATACCGCAATCGGACTGGGGAAAGGAATATTCCACCCCTGTGAATCCGATTATATATTCAGTCAGATTGGCACTTCTTCTTTCGGAATGAGGTGCATACCAAAGTTAGATTCTTTCCATTTGAGCAAATAACCTGAATGTAATTGGAATATTTGGGTCCATGTAAACGTGGCTAGTGACTCTTGTTCACTTTGCTTCTGAGCTCAGTTTGGTGGACTACGCTTGTATAGCTTACAACCTTTCTGCATTATGCCAGTGCACTGCCACTTAGTTATTGCTGTTGAAAGTTTGTTGGATGAAGAGCTGTTCATGTGTCCGCGTAGTAAACTCTCCAGTGTGCTTTTGTTGAGAGGGGGGGGGGGGGGGGGGGGGGGCTCTCTGCATTAGCTGAGTGCTTTGCTGGCAATTGGCAGAGACTCGGTGTACTAATAAGTCAACTCACAGCAACAGTAGATGCAAATAACTTTCTTCTTGTCAACTGCTATGACTTTGAAGGTAAAATCGCCACTCAAAACAACTCTTACTTTGACACTTTTTAATGGTTTTGTTACGGCTTGTGGCGGTGCTCAACCTTAACGGCAACACTGCTGAGTTTTCCTAAACTACGACGTGGGCAGAGGGGTTACACACACACACACACACAACACATTGATCAGCGTTAAAGGGAATTTAACTTGATATTATCACGTTAACTTCACCAGGCCTGACTTTTATTTTGTTATATTACCTTCTAAATAGTTCGGTTCAGTTGTATTTCAATGTGTAGATATTAAAATTAGCATAGAGTTACCATAGTAATTTTAAAGTACAATACAATAAAATACAATGCAAACAAACAACCCAGATTAGGCACAGCAAGTGAAGACTGGGGCTGGAGCTGGTCATCGGTTTGAGCATAGACCTAAAACCTTGCTTTTTAATGCACAACACTAGACACACACAAACTAAAAAGCACGTCTAAAAACCTCAAGGTAGGGCTTAACAAGAAGAAACTGATGTTTGTCTCAAGTTCTTGTTTTTTAATGCACAAGATTAGACACATGCAATCCAGAAAATGGTATGTACATAAATGATACACTTAGGGGGAAAAAGTGGGCTAATAAATTGACAATAAAAGCACAAATACTGCGGATTTCAGAAAACAACAGATGGAATGATACAGCACTCTACGAGAAGCAGTGAAGTCTGTAAAATTAAATAATTAAAAAGAAAAAAATCCAAAAATTGTTACAACGATAATGATGAAAATGATAATATTAATGATGATTATAATAATGGTGATAATAACAATAATAATGGTAATAATGGTAAAGATTATAACAATAATGATAATGATAATAACGATAATAATATTACAATGATAATAATAACAGGAGAAAACAAGACTGTGGCATGAACATGATTATGATTATGATTATATCTTGCAAAAAGGGGTAGGCATTTATAAGCTTTTGCTTCAGCCTACTCCTTTTGGGCTTGTGATTAGATAGTTCAATACAAATGTAAATAATGGAAAGATATATTTTGATTAATGTAAGAAATACACTGTAATGTTTCATATATTTGCCCAAGTAAACAAAAAAACCTAATTATTTTGCTTTAATTATTTTTATTATTATTATTATAGTTCTGCTGTCCCTTGCTACTATATGCTTTTGCGGTGTCACTCCTCCTTCTCTCCAAAATATCACTTTTTGTTGTCCCTCTATGTCACATATGCTGGCGCTGCCTGTTCTATAGACAAACCCCCCACCGACTGTGCTTTATATGAAAGTCTTCCTGTACTACGCTCTGACATTGTACCTCACAGTAACATTGACGGCTATAGCTGAGATGTTTCACATTTAAAATAAATTGTATGTAAGCTCGGTGGGCTGGAAAAAAGGGTTTAGTTCATTTGTGTTTTATTATTGACAGTTTTCTGAAGATTGGTCTTGAACATAGTGTATCTGCAAACTTCAGGAGCCACTGGTTAAAATAAATATGTCATGTTCCTTATTTTTCCTCTTATTTTGGAGTGCTGCATTCCTACTGAGGGGAAGTTGCAATGTAATTGTGCACGGCTGGTGGCAATTACAATTAGTGGGGTTTAAAAGCCCAGCAGAGATGGTGCTGGTTCATTGCAGGTGACTCATGTCGCCTCACCTACGCTGTCACCTGAACCCGAAGTTTCGTTCCTGTTGTCTTTTTCAGATTATGTTGTCACAGAGCTTCTTCTTTGTTGCCTTTTGTCTCCTGCCCGTACTTAAAAAAAAAAACAAAAACTTTTATGTGCACTCTGCCACCTGTGTCTCTGCATACTTGGGGGGTCTAGCCATCGACAGCTCAGCTCATGACAAAATCAATCAACTTTGCTGTTATGCTCTAATAAGAAAGGTCTTGCAGGTTATAGTGAAGTGAAGCCATGCTGAATGAACACAGGACTATTATGTGATTTTATTGTGAACTGCGCTGAAAATAACTGCAGAACCTCATAGAATATTTCTTTTTTGCAAGTGTGGTCATTTTTACTGTATCTTATAAAATCCACCTGGGTGCATGTTTATATAATTTGAAAAACTTCTCAATCTTCCGGAACGTTAGGGCCTGGATGTATTATTTTTCAAGGACTGGCAAATGTGTTTTTTGTGAGATTTGTCTCTTTTTCCAAGAACACAAGGGCTTGGCTGACTGTGCTACTCATGGTCAGACGAGAATGTTCCTCAAATCAAAGATAGTTTTCGGTGAGATTATTATATTAACTGTATACATCAGCACAAATGTGCTTGGCTCGAAACCTCATTTATCTTCCAACAAATAGTATGACTTGTCCCTTCCACACCTATGGCAAAGTGCCGGAAGATGGCGAATCTCATTACTTGTTTGCTGAGCAGACACTTCCAAATATAATGCATGATGTCCACTAAGCTTGTACAATAAAAATCCACTATGACTGCTCAAAGTAATTGCACGCACACATACAGTAGTCATGCACACAACATGCTTTGATAAAGGTTGAAAAAAGCTCCTGTTTGAACATCTGGGGGTTGGTTTACCTCGTATTTTAAAACTTCATAATTCGGTTGCAAACAATGGTAATGGTTTTATTTCATTTGAACATGCATCAGATTACAATTGAGTGCATCCCATAATCAGTTCACAGTTCCACAAAAAGGAGTGGGAAGAAGCAAAGCTTATTAAATCCTAACCCTCCATTAAACAAAGTTTTGTTAAAGGATTGTTTTTTTACACACCACAAAACGTTAGAGATATTCAGCTGTGAAATTTCATGATCAACCTTAAATTCACTAGAAACCAACAACTGATCTACAGCCAATTTTGAAGCTTCTAACTGAATTTCATGAATTGCCATTGGTATTTTGCTCATTTGGCAGATGCAGTCTTAGGAGCACCCTGTTAGTAGGTTAGGTCAACTTTGCACACACAAGCAAACCTTAGTAGATCACAACTTGAATGTCACTGCTGACAATTGTATAAAGGTACATTATTCATTCCATACTGACTGAAAAATTGGTGCTGTATGATCGAAATTCAACAATTTATGATTTTACAGAATGCACTGATGCTACCATACATTACTTTTGAGAAATGTGTATATTCTTCTCGCTATTAGAAACAGCTGTCAGTATGATGCACAATATTAAACATTTGATTAAATGAATATCACTATGTTAGTGTTTTTGCAGACTGTATAAGATGGCTAAAACATGAGCTGCATGTTTTCTTGTTCCTTCCTTTTTGCTGGCTATAAATGGGGGTCAACGTGTGGTAAAAGAACCAACCTGCATACGTATACTAAATGGAAATCAATGTTAAAGAAGAGCGGTGTTTAAAAAGACTTATACTGATCAAAATTTATTGAAAGTACCTCTATTTACCTTTTATCTGTCTTGCCAAGCCTGTAATCGTTTCCCATCCACTTATAAAAGCCACTTTATAAAGGCAAACACCAACCTGTGTTGTTTAGTGCAGCACCAAAGCTTGAGAGACAATAACACAACACCTTTTGTTTCTCCTTTGATAACACTCATCTTAGCACACCAATGATGTGGAAAGCGATAAAGCACTGCCACTGCCAGCTGACGGCACTGGTACCTCAAATATGTGACAAGATATGAAATATGTTGTAGCGTTGCAACTTGAAGGTGATCTTAAAAATGAAATACGATTAGAGACCTTTTTTCGGTGGAATAAAATAGTATACTTTCTGGTCTCTTAAATGTCAGAAGTCAATCTACAGTAGGATTTCAACCTGAAATCCCTAATTACTGGGGATGAGTTATCAACAAGTATCACATCTCGTCATTATCTGTATTTGTGATGAAAGAATATCCTCTTCCTGTATTCACTCTTCATGCTCTGTGAATGGCTGGTCACACACAGTGACCGCCCCTCCCTCGACAGCAGGCTACAGCCACAGAGAATCTGAGTGGTGCCTCATTCACGTATGTATACACGGTGCAATTGGCAAGTTGAAAACAGCTTGCGTGTGACTGCACACTATTACGTTTTTTTCAGCTCACCTCTTTCATTTTTTATCTAAAGTTACTTGGTAAACTTGTTTTGTAACGTGTACGGTGCATTTGACACAACAGTGCTGTGCGGACCTGGGTTGCATCAGTCACTTTACTTTTTTATCTATTTGTTTTTCTTATTCCATTAAGTCATCATTAAACAACCATGCTACCTACATTATCCAAATTATGAGAAACATTTCACTTGGCAGTACACAGTGGTAATGGTAATGAAACAAAACACACAGACAAAAACAAGATTCTGGACATGGAACAAAGGCTACAGAAGGTCGAGGAATTAAAACGAAAAAAAACTCATAACATAAATTTTATGTTATGAGTTTTTTATATAAAGGACGTTTGTATTTTTTTATGACTGACAGAGTCATAAGAAAATATTGCTTTATTTATCCAATCATATTGTAATATATTTGTTATGTTTTCAGTAGGTTAAATCTTGGTTTTAATGAAGATTGGACAGTCCGGCCCTCGGCTTGTGGCCAAATGTTTTATTTGGCCCTCCGTCCATTTGACTTTGACACCCCTGGTTTAGAATAACCGTAATTACTAAATACCATTCAATAGAGAATTTGAAGTTGTCAACAAGGGAGAAATGTATCATGTAAAAATATATGTTTATCATTAATGACAATCCTGAAGGAGTATATAATAAAATGGTAGGACAGGAGAAGAATCAATATGAATGTCATATTTAACTTAAGGCGTTGCACCATTAGTCTTCATCGTTGTGCCAAAAACAATTGCAAAAACTGATGGATGTGTCAGGCGTACCTCAGCCACATCAGACGGAAAAAGGTACTTCATAGAGTGAACAGAACTGAGATTTCTTTGAAATATTCCGAAACCTGCATGAAGTGTCTGAAGTGATGGGGAACTAACAAGGTGATAAAATGCTGAAAGGACATTCTGGTTTTGTTCCAACTGAGATTTAAAGTGTGTTTTAAGGCATTAGTAGCAAAATTAAATCCAGCCCAAGCTCCCATTCGTTAATCTTGTGTTTAGCAATGTGACTCAAAGAGACTACTTTGATTTTCGAGACCACCCTTCCAGGGGAAATTATGTTGATTTGTTACACAAGAGCTCCAATTACAGGACACCCCTCGTTGCCAGGTTGACTTACATCCCCTTAACTGCAGTTTCTGCTCCTCTGTCGCCCTTGTTGCCTTAGATTTGTCAAAGAAAGGCCATCAGATCTAGAAAGGTGGGAAGTCATGAGGAAGAAGACCTCTGAAATAAGGCTGTAATCATCAATATCCACAGGGGAAGGCATGTGGTAGTTCTTTTTTAATCCTGAATTCAATGCATCATGTGTTGATATTTAAAAAAAAAAGATTAAAGACGCACCTTTTTAATCAGGCTTTTAACTAATATTTTTAAACTTTTCTTATGTTTTTATCTTTTTAGTCCTATTTTATGCTCTTAGTCTTCAGCTTTTAACTCCAGTGTTTCCTCAGGGGGGTCCTCCACACTGGGGGCTGTGTCGGGTCTGCTGAGGGGGTGCCATCCTTGGGTCCCCTCGACCCGGCCGGCTGGGGGTTCCTCCCTTTAATGTAAGGGTCCGCCCATCTGTCGGAGTCGAGGGGCCCGGGTGCTGGTCCTCCGGTGGCACGGCCTGCAGCTCCTCCCAGTGTGGACGGCCCCAAAGGTGGCGTTTCCTTGTTCCGCAGTGCCATGCAATGTCTCCCTACTTTGTGTGATTGTGTGTGTGTGTGTGTGCATGTGTGTGTGTGGGTTTAGTCTGGAGGGTGGGAAGGAGGGGCTTTCTTTTGTTTCTTTGTTTTTTCCTTTTAATTGTGGAAATTGTTTTAATTCTGTAAAGCACTTTGTGTTGCATGTCTTCGCAGGAAAAGTGCTATACAAATAAAGTTGATTTGATTATATTATTAGGGTAGTCCGATAATTATTACTACAGATAATTATCAACCCGATATCAGCTTACAAATTTCATATCAGTAGACATCGCTATCAGATTTTTTCCCAGTGTACAGATGGACATTTTAATGTTCACATGGCCAGGATAACACTACAATTTGTGCTTTTTCCACAGGCCCTTGTGTCCGTGGCTACTCTGAATGTACTGAAGTTGGCTTGTCAGTTCATAGATCTTGGTCAGTCGTGAATTCATGTTTCCCATGATAATAAAAGGCCCTGAAGGCTTGAATCTCTACTTCTTTGCGAGTCGTTTGACTTTCATCTTAGCCTCGGCGCTGATGCCTTCATATTAATGGGTGGACAGGGAATCACACTGACGCCGGATGTTGGTTTCATGACACGTAAAAATGTGCTTGAATGAACACAAAAGCAGTAACTCTCGGCAGCGGTGTTGATTCCATGACATACCTACATATATACAGTGCATCCGGAAAGTATTCACAGCGCTTCACTTTTTCTACATTTTGTCATGTTACAGCCTCATTCCAAACTGAATTAAATTAATCTCTTACCTCAAAATTCTACACAAAATATGTGAAAAAAGATTTTTTTGACATGTTTTGAATTTATTAAAAATAGAAAACAAAAAAATCACATTTACATAAGTATTCACAGCCTTTGCCATGAAGCTCAAAATTGAGCTCAGGTGCATCTTTTTTCCACTGATCATCCTTGAGATCTTTCTACAGCTTAATTGGAGTCCACCTGCAGTAAATTCAGTTGATTGGACATGATTTGGAAATATAATAACTGTCTATATAAGGTCCCACAGTTGACTGTGCATGTCAGAGCACAAACACCAAGCATGAAGTCAAAAGAACTGTCCAAGTCTGTAGACCTGCGAGACAGGATTGTCTTGAGGCACAAATCTGGGGAAGGATACAGAAAAATTCTGCTGCTTTGAAGGTTCGTAAATGGAAGACGTTTGGAACCACCAGGACTCTTCCTAGAGCTGGCCGGCCTTCTAAACTGAACGATCGGGGAAGAAGGGCCTTAGTCAGGGAGGTGACCAAGGCCCCGATGGTCACTCTGTCAGAGCTCCAGCGTTCCTCTGTGGAGAGAGGAGAGCCTTCCAGAAGGACAACCATCTCTGCAGCAATCCACCAATCAGGCCTGTATGGTAGAGTGGCCAGACGAAAGCCACTCCTTAGTAAAAGGAACATGGCAGCCCGTCTGGAATTTGCCAAAAAGCACCTGAATGACTCTCAGACCATGAGAAACAAAATTCTCTGGTCTGATGAGACAAAGATTGAACTCTTTGGTGTGAATGCCAGGCGCCATGTTTGGAGGAAACCAGGCACTGCTCATCACCAGGCCAATACCATCCCTACAGTGAAGCATGGTGGTGGCAGCATCATGCTGTGGGGATGTTTTTCAGCAGCAGGAACTGGCAGACTAGTCAGGATAGAAGGAAAAATGAATGCAGCAATATATAGAGATATCCTGGATGAAAACCTGCTCCAGAGCGCTCTTGACCTCAGTAGACTGGTCATGTACCTTGACCATATAGACAGTAGACATTAGCACACAGCCAAGATCTCAAAAGATTGGCTTCAGAACCACTCCGTGAATGTCCTGGAGTGGCCCAGACTTGAATCTGATCGAACATCTCTGGAGAGATCTGAAAATGGCTGTGCACAGACGTCTCCCATCCAACCTGATGGAGCTTGAGACTTATTGCAAAGAAGAATGGGCAAAACTGCCTAAAGATAGGTGTGTTAAACTTGTGGGATCATATTCAAAAAGACTTGAGGCTGTAATTGCTGCCAAAGGTGGATCAACAAAGTATTAAGCAAAGGCTGTGAATACTTATGTAAATGTGATTTTTTTGTTTTCTATTTTTAATAAATTCAAAACATGTCAAAAAAAACCTTTTTTCACATTGTCATAATGGAGTATTTTGTGTAGAATTTTGAGATAAGAGATTAATTTAATTCAGTTTGGAATGAGGCTGTAACATGACAAAATGTAGAAAAAGTGAAGCGCTGTGAATACTTTCCGGATGCACTGTAGATTCCTCAGTAGGAATTTAACAATTCCCAGAAGTCTGATTTCTAGTTAAGCTGATCACTGTGAACCGGTGGCCTGTATGTTAATATGTCTTTACTGCTGTTTAACATTTCCCTTACTAATAGAACACTTGGAGCCTCGTCAGCCCCTGTTGGGCAGCCTGCTGAGGTCAGCATCAGCAACACGATGGCTCCGGCAGCCCACCACCTTGTGGGGGCACAGGATTACCATAAGAACGCCGGTAATGACCTTGTCATTTACACAGCGTAATTCAACGCGTTGTGTCCTCTGAATTTTCTTTCCAGATGAATTATACATCAGGACGGCCGCTTCAAGACAAGGTTTTGTAAAAACATCCTGATTCACGGGTTCAGCGAGTTCACAAGGTAAATAAATACAAAACTATATTTTCCTTCAAGGAAGTGTATATGCAAATGAGGAGGACATGCAATGTGAACTTCAGACTATTTGAGTGTTATTTCTCCAGCTTTTCGTCAACGATTTAATTTCGACTGATCTATTTTTTAATCACTACACTTTGGGAAACTGTTGGTTGCTACAGCGAGTGTCGTCTCTCACCACGTTACAGCCTGGGAAGTCTCCACAAAGACCCAAGTCTCCCCGAGGTCTTCCCGATCTCCTGCTTGTGTGGCCAACATACTAACCACTAGCCCACTGTGTGGCCATGCTGAACTCAAATATCAATTTCTATACTTCAGGACAAGCAGCATAGAAAATTGATAGATTTTTCTGCTTTTGTTTCATGATTACCGTAATTTCCGGACTATAGAGCGCACCTGATTATAAGCCTCACCCACTACATTTTTAGAGGAAAACCGATTTTGTACATACACAAGCCACACCTGTATATAAGCCGCATGTGCCCACATTAAAACATGTAAACATATTTACAAAGAAAGTCAACTTTTATTACCTCTGAAAGCTTTTTTCGTCTTTTTACATTGGTCCAGTTCTTCCCGCTGCCGTTTCCAGCGTCTCACCATCGATTAGTTTATGCCAAGTTTACGTGCAGCAGCTCTGTTTCCTTCTTTATCGAACAGCTCGATTGCTTTTAGCTTGAAAGCTGCGACATACTGTATGCCTTTCTTTTTGCATTTTCCATGATGAGGGTATGTTCACGCTAATTTAATTTATGCACAAGACAAGAAGTTGCAGTCTTCCTCGACGCATATATTCCATCGGTCTTAATCTTACCTTTTCTACTCGAGAGCCCCTGGCGGTCGTTAGAAAAATTACATAAATTGGCCGCATCACTGAATAAGCCGCAGGGTTGAAAGTTTGGGAAAAAAGTAGCGGCTTATAGTCCGGAATTTACAGTATGCTTATGTGTAAAATTGCATTGTTTAACTGATTATTTGTATGTATGCCATGTTGTTGCAGACCACATAAAGCCCACAGTTCAGCCCAGTTTACCACATCTGGTCACCACTTGTTATGAATAAGATGTTTTAAAACCGCTACTAACTCCAGTGCACATGAGCCAATTTTCCATCAGATTTTACACTTTTACACTTTCTTCTTACTATAATCATATAAAAATTATGTAAATATATCCAAGATGTTTTGTCATCTTCTTATTGCAGTTCATGTTTTATGCACAAGAGTAGATGATACATACACGATTTAGGTGAAATGTCTACAGAGGACTGTGACATGTTTAGGAACAAGAAATTATTGTAAACGAAAACATTACCACAAAAATACAATCAAAAGGGCATCTATTAAAACAATCATTTTACAAAATACGTAATTTCCACACATAAACAACAGTGCTTCCTCAAATGCTACATTTAAGCTTTTGCCTCCATTTTTGTAGGAGTTAAATGTAAAGCAGTAAGACAAAAAACAGCAACTGTCAAATTCTCAGTGCCTGATAATAGTCAGCTTTCAATTAGTTGAACACAGCGTGCAAAGCATTTGATTTCTGCAAGTGCTGCCACAGCCTTAATCCTGAGGTCTCATCTCTGGCTTTGAATAATGAAATGTCCTGATTTAATGGTTCAAATTAATGAGGGAGCCATGACTAAACAGTAATCCCTGGAAAGAATTAAAAGCCTTTGTGTTCTGTTCAGTAACCACTAAGGTTGCTAATGTCGCTGCAGATGTTTCTGCAAGCTCTGTGTCATCTTCATGTCTCACTGCATGCTTCACACACACACACGTGTGCAAACATACTTACCAACCCAAAAGGCTTCTAAATTTGGATAACCTCTCTTCAATATGCATTTAATATTGTGTATTTGTGCAGATATATGTAATTACATACCAGTAACTGGTATTGTTACTTAATATATAGTGCCTAGGTTTCCAAAGTTGGGTACGCGTACCCCTACGGGTATACCAATTGTCATAGGGGTTAAGTGACTAAAAATGAGAAACAATTAGCGCCTAACACAATTACGAGTACAGACAGAACATGAAGTTATTCATTGAAGTTTGATTATGTTTTACGTTAAGCATTTTTAATCTTGAAAATGTCATTCATATCCATGTTCACGCTGTGAAAACCTGTATGTATGTGTGTGTCAGCATGAGAGAGTTTGGATTCCCTCGAAAATGGGGCTTTATCGCTGATTGCATTTATTTTTGTACTTTAGATACTGCTTTATCGTATTGGTTCCACTTTCACTTTCAATTTGTTATCAAATTAACTAACATGCAGGGCTCTAATTGTGTGGCGCAGCGCAAGGCTTTGCAGGGTGGCGGCAGCCCACACAGTGGTAATTTGGTCCAGTGCACCACTGGAGTCTATCCCAGCTGGTGAGAGGCGGGGTACACCCTGGACTGGTCGGCAGCCAATCACAGGGCACGTATAGACAAACAACCATTCACACTCACATTCATACCTATGGACAATTTGGAGTCGCCAATTAACCTAGCATGTTTTTGGAATGTGGGAGGAAGCCGTAATATATATATATATATATATAGTTTGTTTTTTCATGGCGTGTCTGAACCAGCATGTACAAGTTTTATTAAAGTCCCATCACATGGGAGCTCAACTTGACAGCAGCAAGATGCCAACCAAGGCTGACTCTACAGTGGGACAATGTCCCCCTAAATAAATGGCTCGTCACCCCAAATAAACACTTTAGAAGGGAAATCCCAGTCAGAAAAAAACGCACAAGACAGCCCCACTCATCCTCATCTCTATGGTTCTGCTTCTTCACATGCCAAATCGCTCCTCCCTCTCCTCCCCTTAGTAACAAAATGAGCCAACCCACAATGCAGACTTTGTGGTATCAGAGGAAGTGACCCATTAGACAACTAATAATTAACAACAACTAAAAACAACGATTAATATAAAGTCGGTTGTTAAAAAGTAAAAGTTCAACCCATTCAAACGAAAGGATGCCAACATGCCGGCTGAAAATAAAAGACATACTTTATCAGCGTCCATGTAAAATCTAAACTTGACTATGCAAAATGCAAATTTTTCAACCAGAATTACTTAACTACTGTAAAATTAAATGTGTTAAATACTTCTAGTTAATAAAGATTAAAAAAGGTAAATTTTTTGTGTGCCTGAGTAGAAGGCACGTGGCTTTAAGTCAAATGTCTGAAGGGGTACGTGAGTGTGAAAAGTTTGAGAATAACTGAGGTAGTGGATTCCGTGATTTTTATTATGCTACTGCAGCTACCGGCAGA
Organism: Doryrhamphus excisus; assembly: GCF_037039965.1. NCBI lineage: Eukaryota > Metazoa > Chordata > Actinopteri > Syngnathiformes > Syngnathidae > Doryrhamphus > Doryrhamphus excisus. The sequence continues at coordinate 6,083,706 of NC_136369.1, forward strand.
GCTTCAGTGGATCTTTACCTACCTGTGGATTATTGGGTGTCTGGAATTCCACTGTAATGAAGTGGTAATACTTTCTAAAAGGGATATTTGTTTGATGATGGTGTTGGATTCTCCAACTCGCCATTTGTCTTTGCCTGAAGTTCAGCATTTCTGAAATAGATTTATAAACAGACATTTTCCACCCGATGTAAATATTGTTTGTTTACAATGTACAGCATCCTTTCCAGGGTCTCAGATATAAGATCATCAAAATCATAATTGTATGAACAGTTTGACTATTCACCAAATGCACAGACCTCACCAACAAAAAGGTCATTGCTCCATAAATAGTCAGAGTTGCTGGAGTTATTCCCTTGATAGAACTGCTGATAACTCTCTGAAATGAAATCTACCGGTGCCTGTGATGCATTACTGTTACACCGCCACTGGCGTTAATTCATTACAGAAGAACCAGGCAGAGATTACAGCTTTGTATTCCTTGACAATGTCACGCAGGCCTGTGCCATCCAGATAATTATGAGTCGAGAGCTGTGGCCTCAGAATGAGAGAGCGCTCAGAGCTCATCTCATTCTTCTGAATGGGCTTCTGTCAGATACTGACAAAGAGTGACCTTGTGTTAGAAAAATCCCACTGAATTAAGCATGGGGCAGATATCACTTGTGTATATATATACTGTATATATATAAAGTGGCTGCATTCCCATGAGGGCCTTAAAGTCATTTTTCAAAAACGAATCAACTCAAATGGTCTAAATTATGTCGTGCCACTGCAGTCTCCCCAAGGGTGCTCCTGCCACACCAAAGTGGCATACAAAGTCTTCTTGAGCCATTCATTTCAGCTTAATCTGTTTGCGGTAGGGGTGGGTGGATCGATCCAAGTGATTGATACCAAGGGTAGTAATAGTATCAGACCAATACGAGCATTGTGATCAATATTGTATATTTTCCACAAATATCGGTGCTTTTGTTGTGTTGTGCATATTATAAAAGTTAAAGGATTTGAATGAGAGCCATTTGGTTTTGTTTTGATTATAATTTTATTATGTTGATATTACTGCTCTGTCATACTACATTGTCATAATTATATATTGTTAAATACTTCACAAAGTTTACGTAAATTTATAAAAAAAAATGCCTAAATGGCAATGGTAATCATTTTATTCATTTGTACATACATATTGGTTATAATTCACAATTCCACATAGGAAAAGGAGAAGGAAGAAGCAGAGCTTATTAATCATATGCCCTCTCTATTTCACAACAACTAGCTACGGGGTGGCCCAGGCCCCCCCGGCCACCCCCGACCACCCTAGTCACCCCCTCACGGCTGCAGGACAATTTATTAACAAATGCGGCTCCTTGGTGCGGAACACTACTTTAGCCTAACCACCGTTTCCACTTGGACACATTTCACTGCAGCACACAATTTTAAGTGGGGAAACAGTAGAGAGCTACCTACTGGATTTGTTTTGGCGCTGTGCCCATCAAGGTATGTTTTCCACCATTACTTTGGTCGGTTCCTGTCAAGTTGTCTCACTATGTTGACTTTAACTTAAATTCTGAAACATGATTCAGCCCACAAATCTGTTAATATCGGAAGCTCGGTCTGCCTAAGCATGTAAACCAAGGAGTCTGGAGTTAAAACACGAGAGCTGATCGGCGTATACTTTCGTATTTTGCCATCGTGATCATGAGCAGAATCCAGAAACTATGCCTTGAAAACATGTCTTTGGAATGCAGCTCAGCTATGAATTGCTCCAGACAGCCCAAAAGACCAGAGTTGTCAAGTTTTAAGTCCCTCCCACCCACAAAAAGGCAGATGTTTGTTATAAAAAATTTATACAATTTTAAAAAGTCTAAGAAATATTATAACAAATACAAAAAATACAACAAAAAACAACGTTTGCATCGAAAAACCTTAGTTAATAACAGTTAAAAGGGGAAAATTGTCACATGTTGGTAAGCTGCATTGCCCCATGATGGAGAAGCAGGGAACAAAGTGCGGGTAAAAAGTATTTAATGGGCTCAGGCAGGAAATAAGAACAAAAGGTATCAGTACATAACAGAGTAACAAAAACACATAGAGGTAAAAAAATGCAAAAGTCAAAGTTCTCTGAGAGTACGACTCACGCAAATCACAAAGCTGCAAGCACAACACCGGTGTCGGCCTAATGCCCTAAGAAGCCTACTAATTACAAATGACGTCAAGCCAAAACAGAACTGAGCACAAAATAAACACACAATAACCAGATAGAAATGGCAAAATAATCTACCGCTTTCCCAGCTTGCTTGATGGCAAGAAGCGGGGTACACCCTGGACTGGTCGCCAGCCAATCACAGGGCACATATAGACAAACAACCATTCACACTCATATTCATACCTATGGACAATTTGGAGTCACCAATTAACCTAGCATGTTTTTGGAATGTGGGAGGAAACCGGGGTACCCGGAGAAAACCCACGCATGCACGGGCAGAACATGCAAACTCCACACAGAGATGGCCGAGGGTGGAATTGAACCCTAGCTGTGAGGTGTATGTGCTAACCACTCGTCAGCCGTGCAGCCCAAAATAAGAGCACAAAACCAGAAATATGAAAACAAACCAAATCACAACCAAACTATCCCATGTAGCGTGACACAGAACACATGGAATACATTCGTTACAGCGACAAGTACCATGTTTAATATCAATGTTATTCTGCATTGCAGTCCCTCATCTGTTTAATCTAATTTGAGTGAACTGATTGCATGTTCAGTGTTTGTCTTTCAGAGCCACTCAGAGAAAATGAAAAGCTAATTGTTTCTTCTGCACTCTGCTCTGCAATTAGCACTGTCCACTTTTGTGTCAACTGGTGAGGAATTGACACCATGTATGACTGCCTGATTGCAGTTGTTGAACGCAGCCTGCATTGCCCTCACTGGTTCCATTGCAAGGTACAAATGAAGATATGTACTGCTTAATTGAACATTTAACCAATGCTGTGCTCCTCTCATTAGATACATTATTTCTTTGTTAGATTGTGATATTTTTAAGGTTTTCTACAGTAAATGAGGAAACGGCATAGTCGCAAAGCAACATGAATTCTATTTTCATTCATTTCAGGGTGACGTTTTATCAGCAGATAACAGATTTACTGGGTCTTTCTTTACTCATCCCGAAACATTTAGACTACATTTAACAGTCCCAATTATCTGCAGTCAGAGAGCTGAAAGACCACTCATTTCTTCCTTGCCTGGCAATATAATTATTAATCAGTCCTTCATTAAGATAATTATTTACCAGGGAAAGTAATCATTGCATTATTTTTTAAAAAATCTTCAAATATGTCAAAGAATTAGATTAAGCTTTGTAGTGCAGTTGAGAGATATTTGAGAGTTAGGGCTGCAACTAACAATTTTAAATTGATTAATCCAAAGCTTGTTGTTTAGATTAATTAATAATCAGTTAGGCCCAAGACGGACCAAATCAATATAAACCAAACACAATAGTTTGGTCCACAACATATCAAAAAATGTGTTTTACAAAGTCAAAACTGATGTGTGCGAATATCTTGTTTTGCCTAAAACACAAAGACAATCACACATATGTTTTTGCCTTTTACATCCATGACATTGAAGTACCTCCATCCTAAAAACAGCAGTTTTCACTCCACGGACTGATTCCAACTCGCCATTGTTGCATCTCGTTTTCTTGTGGGGTGGTGGTGCTTTGACGTTTCTAACACCCATCTACCTCAACTTGGACACTGATTGTACTTTACCAAAGTAACCTCCCACCTCACCAAAGAAGGACAACCATATCCTTCTCTGTTTGATATTGGTGCAAAACAATGTACCACATTTGGTGTTGCGAGGTTTGAAATAGTAATCTATTACATAAGCCTTACTGTCCCTGTTAGTAACACCGCTGTCACTCCCTGCTCATGCGGTGATGCAATTATGTCTAAACAAGTACAAAGACATCAAGTTAAAATACCATGGCTATTTTACACAATTGTAAAACCCCACTCAGAGCAAGCAGACTAAAGCTCAGCAAGTAAACACTAGGTTCTTTCCACGTCGTAACCTTGGAAACAGCTATGAGAGCAACATCATCCCTGCCAGTGCAACTGGTTCCTAGCTATCGCTATAAACAGGAAATGAATAAGTACACATTAGATCGTCTTGCATGTCCATATGTTGAGTGTTATTTAGATCAGTAGATATTTTTGATGTTGTTACATAAAAAATATACATTGCATATGTATAAGTGAGGTAAAGGTGAAGCCATTTCATCATTGTTGAAAGAGAGTGAAGTAATATTCCTTTTTTAGATCAAGCAACAATAAAGAACATGGCACGGAACCGTAGGATAATGAATGTTACTTTCACACTGGATTATTTAGTGGATGCACCAATACAATGGAAATGTTGAGTGGTACCAGAACACTATCTAACTTATTATGGATTATTGAATTTGAAGTGATCTGTTCTGTATTTTTTAAATTCATTATTATATTTTCTTCTTTTTGTTATCTCTCATCTTGTCTATTTTGCCTTTTTTCTAGTCATTAAGTTTATTTTGACACTTTTGCAGAGCTGCTGGAAATGTAAATTTCTCTTAGAGAGAAATAAATTATCTATCTAAAGCACCTTGTGTGCTCACTTACATCATTATTGTTCAATCTTATCTTGGAAAAAAAAATCATAGCATACTTTGCATTTGTCTTATATCCTCCCACACGGCAAGCCTTTTGTCTGCTGTTGTAATGCAGATTACTTCCTGGAGCCGACTCCTACACCAGCATGTCATCAGATATCGTGAAGGCTAATCCAGATTCCACAGTTAAGCATCCTTGCACCAAATCATCAAGACAAGAAACAGCCACGTATAACAGGATTTAGACTGAAAGCCTTACTCACTTGCTTTGTACACTGTGATCTCATTTTACCTGCATTTCACAAGCTTCAAAGCTCATCAAAATTGATAAACATGTCAAACTAACCCCCCCCCCAACACACACACACACACACACACTGTACATAACCAAACTCGTACACATACACGCACTCAAGATGTTTGTAGAAATTGCTCTACATTTGTACTCGATATGAAGAGTGATACTTTGGTCTAGTTTGAGTGCAGTGAATCTCTCCCAGAATTTTGGCACGATTGGGAGAGGTGTGATTACACCCTAAAGACTACATTTGTCCATTTTGTAACGTAAAGAGGTCCATGCTGATTCAGAGAAATTTGCAAAATTCTGAAAAAACTATGCCGAACATGCCAAATATTTGGTATTTTTCCAAAATATAAAGTTTAGTACACAGAGTAGCATTATGGATGATTGCACTACAGTTTGAACATTCAGTGTCTAATCATTGCTTTCCCATGCTTTTTTCCTCACAAATTAAAACGCATTTATTTTTATTATACAAATATATGTATTTGCAATTTATTTCTGAATTATAAAGCTTACAAGAAATGGAATGAACATGAGAAGAAGTGTATTGTATGGAGCTTTATTTAAAATTTGCTATGGCATTTGCCACCAGTTTTTCAAGCTGCCTTGGAACTGAATATGACATAACTTCTTATATTCACCATAGATTTACCTTATAGATTTAATTCACATACAAAAAATATTACAACATATGAAGGGCTGCACGGCGGTCGAGTGGTTAGCACGTAGACCTCACAGCTAGGAGACCCTGTTCCCATGACCCAGACCCATGTTCTCCTTGTGCATGCGTGGGTTTTCTCCGGTTTCCCCCCACATTCCAAAAACATGCTAGGTTAATTGGCGACTCCAAATTGTCCATAGGTATGAATGTGAGTGTGAATGGTTGTTTGTCTATATGTGCCCTGTGATTGGCTGGCGACCAGTCCAGGGTGTAACTCGCCTCTTGCCCGAAGACAGCTGGGATAGACCCTCGTGAGGATAAGCGGTAGAAAATGAATGAATGAATGAACAACATATGAATACATTCTATGTTAAAATATCTACCCTGTAGATACTACTAATGTTCTCAAGGTCATTGTATCATCAACGGCATTGTATCCTTTTACACAATTTCATTTACAAGATGGTGAGAAAATAGGACAAGCCAGTTACAATTTTCATCACCATTACAATTCAAGTCTTCTCTCATGACACGCACACATGCAGGCTTTCTTTTCATTTTAATAATGCATTCATTAACCTCTGAACCCACCTCGCTACCCTTCTCATTCCTTAACCTCAAAGCCAAGTCTTAACCCTCAGACTAGCCTTTCAAGGTGTCTCATGAATACATAGTGAAGAGACTCCTTGTACTTATGCTGCCCTCAACAGCTTCATTTGCATATTTATTTAACCACATGTTGAGAATCCTTTAGCATCCTTTAACACACATTGACAAATCAAATCAATGCATCAGTGCAAGATGGAAGTGAAGTGCAAAATATTGTTACGAATGACTGTCGACTCTATGGGTTGTCTCACTGATATGCAAATATTAAGAACCCACTGACTCGTTTGTGGTGTTGCTTTTCCAAACTAATGCACTGTATTCTTCCCACTCCTCTTTGGACCTGTTGAATGTAAACATGTATTATTCTTTAATGTAACTTTGTTAAGCATAGCTGAATTAAACCTATGTTTGTTAGAGGTAAGGAAGGGTAATACATGGGGTTGATCCTGGAAGGCGTCATGTGTTTGTCCAATAAAGACTCACAAAGCAGCTGTCAATTTCAGATTCATCACCTTACATGTATTTAAAAGTGAGATTCATTGAGCAAATGAGTGAAAATGTCATCTCAACAGGACAGACCCTCTTGAGAAAGACTTTTCCGGTGGAGTAGCATTCTGGTATGCACGAGAGGGTCTGACTCCCTCACATTGACAGGTTGGGGTCTTTTTTTGATTCTTAATTTGGTTCCTTGGTATGTTCATGAATAGTTACTATGGTACCCATTGTGTCATTGTATGGTCATATCACCTTGTACTTCGGTACAAGGTGCATTATTAAAAAAAAAATGAATTAAATAAATAAATAAAAAAATCTTAAACTGTATTATGGAAAGCAGGAAGTGAACAAATGTAACAGTTACTGATTGTAAAAGTACCAGATGGAGGGGTAGGATTTAATAAGCTTTGCTTCTTCCTACTCCTTTTGGACATGTGGAACTGTGAACTGATTATGTGATGCATTCAATTGTAATGTGATGCTTGTTCAAATGAAATAAAACCATTACTATTACCATAGTGTGGCTTCTTCTTAGTTGCTGCTTGACTGCATCCTCGGGATCGGGAGTGTTTTGGTTGGAAAACCACTCCCTACAATGATCACATTGTTCCAACTATTCTCTGCGGATAAACAGACTCTTTTGTATGCATCATTTGCAGGTGTGTTAGATCTCTAACCAATGAGTACATTATCTATTCCTCAGGGAAGCAGGCAACACCATGTAACAGCATTCAGTTGTATCATACAATCTGAATCATCTTTATTGGTCAAGTAAACTACAAGAAATTTGCTAATATTTGCGGTAGTTGCAGTAGCTGTGCTTCCTCAGCAGCCACAGGAAGTACATCCCCTGCTGGGCCTTTGTGAGATGGTGCTGATGTTAACCTCCTGCTTCAGGTCATGATGGATTATTGGATGATTGAGTGAAGGCCAGGAGTCAGGAATGGTTAAAGGTCAGGAGTTTGACAGCTGGATGCAGATGTTCTTGTAGCAAAAAGAAGAGGAGAGTAGAGAGGACACAACTTTTGGGGGCATTGGTGTTCCCCCGTGCATGTGGATGAGGTTGTTTTCCCCCAGCCTTACCTGCTGTGTCCTGCTTGTCACAAAGATGTATGTCAATTGGCAGCCGTCAGGACACTGAGCTGGAAGAGACTGGAGGAGAGACGTTTAGGCATGCTGGTGTTGAAAGCTGAGCTAAAGTTCATGAACAGGATCTTTGCATATGCCCCTGGATTGTCAATATGTTCCGGGATGAATTGCTGGCCCATGTTCACCGTGTCATCCATTGACCTATTTGCTCTGTAAGCAAACTGCAGGGAATCCTGCAGGGATCCTTGACGCTTTACGTGTGGTCCAACATGAGGCGTTTGAATGGCTTCATGACCACAGATGTCAGAGTGACGGGCCTGTAGTCATTCAGTCCCACAGTTGCAGGTTTCGTGGGGACTTAGATGACAGCAGAATGTTTGAAGTAGAATGGAACCTTACACAGGTCCAGAGATCGATTGAGCTTCTGGTTGAAGACTTTGAAGCAGGAGGGGAGGGGAGCCTTGTTGATCTCTTGGTGTTTGAAGACCTGGCACACTTTCTGTTCATGAATGGTTAATATGAGTTGGGCAGCAGAGGGAAGTGTCAGAGGTGTCATGGCAGCCATCAACAAGAGAGCAGCACCAGGAGCGTGGATGGAAGCATCAGAGGTGTAATAAGCGTTGTTGGTGGTGGGGGCGTTTGGGGTGTGAAAATGTTCTCTACAAATATGTAGCCAGGCCATTGTTGGTGGCCCCTTAGAGGGATGGTCTCCTGTAGTTGATGCTGGTTTGGAGGTCACGCCACACTGACGTTAGCAAAAAATATATATTATTCATATAAATACATCTTTGGGATTGGGGGTTCGGAATTATAAAAACGGTAAATACACTTTCGTTATTGAAAAAGTTCAACAGTGATCAGACAGCCGCAGTATTCATGGATCTGACAAAAGCCTTTGATACAATCAATCATGACATCCTAATAACTTAATTAGAAAGGTACGGAATAAGAGGATTAGTTCTGAACTGGGTCAAAAGCTACTTAGCTGACGGGAAGAAATACGTACAGCTCGGAGAATACACATCTGCAAGTTCATATATCACGTGCGGAGTTCCCCAGTGGTCTATACTGGGGCCAAAACTGTTCAGAAGAAATGGTCACAGTAAAAAGATGGTTTGATGATAATAGATTGTCCTTGAACCCAAGTAGAACTAAACTCATGCTATTTGGTAACAGCAGAAAGGACACGCACCAGCTAATACAAATAATACAAATAATAAAATAAATATTTCTAAAATCACATACTTAAACTTGCTGATATAGTTAATTCTCAAACAGCTAAAATAATGCATAAGGATAAAAACAACCAATTACCAAAAAATGTCATCCAATACTTCATCCAAGAGGAGAAATATGATCTCAGGGAAGAACTACATTTGAAACACTTATATGCTAGGGCTACTTTGAAAAGCCATAGCATTTCAGTATGTGGAATCAAACTATGGAATGGATTGAGTAAGGACCTCAAACAATGCACAACGATGAGCCAATTCAAGAAACAATACAAGCAGTTGATGTTTGCTAAATACAAGGATGAAGAGTCTTGAACCAGTCATGATGTGCTATATATATCACTATATTGACACTTACTATGGTACCCATTATGTCATTGGATGCTCATATCACCTTGTACTTCGGTACGAGGTGCATTGTTAAAAAAAACAAAACAACAAAAAAAACCTTAAACTGTATTATGGAAAGCAGGAAGTGAACAAATGTAGCAGTTACTGATTGTAAAAATACCAGATAGAGGGGTAGGATTTAATAAGCTTTGCTTCTTCCTACTCCTTTTGGACATGTGGAACTGTGAACTGATTATGTGATGCACTCAATTGTAATTTGATGCATGTTCAAATGAAATAAAACCATCACCATTACCATTACCTAACGCAGCATGCGGAATAGAGTATTATGCGTGTAGCATTTATCCAGAGTGTTACTGTCCCCATCCCTGTACCTGTCCTGACAGTCAATGTGCTGCTTATATTTTGGAAGTTCATGGTTGAGTTTTGCCCTGTTGAAAGCCCCCGTGAAATATAAAAAGTAAGTCTGGATATTTGATCTCCAATCCAGTTATCAGGTCAGCCAGAGTTTGCTTTAGCCAGAGGTGGAATGTAAACACCAGCAAGGATGAAGGAGGCAAAATCAAGATGGTGAGTAGAACGGCTTCAGGCTGAATTGTGCTACAGCGTCACTATGCTGGCCCTTCTGACATCAGACCTTGTTATAACTCTTCTACAGGAGCTGAGTGCATGACTTGTAACTCTGTACCAAAACGCTAGGGGAAGTGTTTTCCTCAGAGTGAGAAAACACAGCTCTCACTGACTAGCTATTTGCCTCCTTATATTGTAGTAGTGAACAATGGCAACTGAAATGACATCTAGATCTAGATCTGGAACCTATTGGGGTGGTCATTCACCACTTACATGTTCATATTTGTGCATATTTGTTCAATGATATTCTCGACAATTTCGACAATTGGTTATTCTGTTTTGGCACTTTCACACGAAGAACCGTAAACAATGTATTAAAAGCAGCCAACCATTACTTTACTTAAGTCTTTACTTAAGTAACATAACTTAACTTATCACCAAAATCTGACCAGAAGTGGGTTCACGGGAGGTGGGAGGGTAAGTCATCTTTGATAGACTACACTGCTGCTACACACGACTACCACTTTATGCCAAAAAAATCCAAACTATTCCTTTAATGGCAAATAATGACACTGCAGCATGGTGCAACACTCATTAGACGATCATTGTGGCAAGCTGTTTTTCTGTTCAACTGTAATGCAGAAATATAAACAAGCTTTAGGCGAGAGGCGGGGTAACCCTGGACTGGTTGCCAGCCAATCACAGGGTACATATAGACAAACAACCATTCACACTCACATTCATACCTATGGACAATTTGGAGTCGCCAATTAACCTAGCATGTTTTTGGAATGTGAGCGGAGGTCGGAGTACTCGGAGAAAACCCACGCATGAATGGGAAGAACATGCAAAAGGGTGGAATCAAACTCGAGTCTCCTAGCTGTGAGGCCTGCGCGCTAACCACTCAGTATATTTTTTTTTACAAGTTAATACTTTAAGATGAATTACAGGCATTAATACTTCATTTTTGTCAGCCCTAAAAAGAAAATTTCAAGAAGTAACCATTTAATTTTTGCACCAATAGTCTGAGTGAAGTATGAAATGGTACTTCTGTGACATTTTTGGTTGAGTAGTGCTTAGATGAAATCAACCATTATAATTCAACAATAACTCACATTCTCTCAACAAGGAAAGAAGCTAAAAAGATCAAATGTTTTATAGTTTTATTCCTACCATGATTGTGCAGGGGCTGGACTGTTGAAGCACAATACCAAACAAGTAATTACATGATAGATTTTTCTTTTGGGGAACTCACATTACCCACTTTACAATGGTCATTAACCAAATTAACTGTACACCTGATTCAGTTTTTCTTCATTACTACTTGGATGCATAATAAGAAACGCAAAGAGAATCTGGCTTTTCTGATGTTTGACAGTGGTGAATAATTTTCCCACTGCTCTTCACTGATGATGGAGGGAACAACATACCGTTATTTTCATAAATCAAGTTATTGAATAACCTTCATCTGCAAATTATAGCTCAGTAATGGCAATATTCATATAATATGAAATGCAGTCAAAAATTGAGGGCGGGTGAGTAAATACCAGCCCAAAATGCTAAATGAGAAGCACATTGAGAACTTTATTGCAAGTTAACACATCACACTATACTATGGCAATCCCAATGTACCATAAGAATATCCCCCTTGGGACTATTAGAAGCTTAGGGAAGAAATCTGACCAATGCAATGAGATAATGGTGCATAAAATCCTCTCCTGCATGAAAAATTCCAATATTTCATAAGTAATTGTTTGCACATTAAAAGCTAAACATTGTGTAGTTTAACAACTGTGTTGCTATTCTGCAGGAGAACCCTTGACCATCTCTGTGTGGAGTTTGCATGTTCTCCCTGTGCATGCTGTCACGGTTGCGCTTGGCGGTGTTGCGATACGACCCCAGGATGCAGAGAGCAGGACCAATAGCAGGTAAATAATATTTATTTTAGCAATAATGGTAGCAGCGGGAAAAAGGCAACACAGACAGCAGAAGGACAAACTAACAGTGATCCCAACCAGGGGAGATGCACACACCTGAACTAAATACAACCACAAATTAGGGACCGGTGTGAATGATTAAGGCAACCAAGGACGACAGGGCAAAACAGGAAGTTAAATACAAAATAAGAGTGCAAAACGGAAACCAAAACCTAGGACGGGAACTCAAACATAAACTGTCACGGGCAAACCCACACAGGGCGTGACAGTACACCCCCCTCAAGGACGGATCCCAGACGTCCGAAACAGTTCAGAGGGAAGGGTGGTGGGGGGACCGGAGGTGGGTCGCCGACGGGGCCCTTCAGGGGGCCGGCCGGGGCGGCAGGCCCGGCAGAGCCAGCAAGACCCCTCACGTGACGGAGGGAATGGTTGGGTCAGTAAGCACCCTCCGGGGGGGCGCCCTCGACCAAGAGCGAGGTAGGCATCCTGAGGGGGACGCCCTGGGTGTTGAACCTGGGCTCGGGCAGGAAGTCTAGAAGCCACAGGCGTCTGGCCCAGACGCGGAGATGGTGAAGAAGCAGGCGTCCGGCCCTGACGCGGAAACGGCGAAGAAGCAGGCGTCCGGCCCTGACGTTGAGACGGCGAAGAAGCAGGCGTCCGGCCCTGACGCGGAGATGGCGAAGCAGCAGGCGTCCGGCCCTGACGCGGAGACGGCGAAGCAGCAGGCGTCCGGCCCTGACGCGGAGACGGCGAAGCAGCAGGCGTCCGGCCCTGACGCGGAGACGGCGAGGCAGCAGGTGTCGGCCCTGCCAGAGCCTCTCCATCTGCTCCAGCAAGCCCTGCTCCTCGTCTTGCCGGTGGAGTGGGTTGTGCCTCCTCACTCCCCCCGCAGGTGGCGCCATCCTCCCTTTCTATTGGCAGGCTGGGCTGTGCTTCCAGCGTACCCAGCAGGTGGTACTAGCCCGCCCTCTCGTAGACGGATCCCAGACGCCGTCATCAGAGGGAGCCGAAACCAGGGAAGGGAGGAGGGAGGCTTGGAGGAGGGTCACTGGCTCCTCCAGGTCAGCAGTACCGGCCGCAGCCACTTGTTTAGGCTTGAAGCCGCGCGGCTTGGGCACGGGCGGGATCAGGGATGCCACGCAGCTTGGCACGGGAGCCGGGTCTTGGAAACCCCTGGGGCTGCGCGGCTTGGGCACAGGCGGAATCCGGGATGCCACGCAGCTTGGCACGGGAGCCGGGTCTTGGGAACCCCAGTGGCTGCGCGGCTTGGGCACAGGCGGAATCCGGGATGCCACGCAGCTTGGCACGGGAGCCGGGTCTTGGAAACACCTGGGGCTGCGTGGCTTAGACACTGGAGGAATCTGTGGAGTCACGCAGCTTGGTGCGAGAGCCGGGGTTTGAGGAACCTTGAAGCTGCGTGGCTTGGGGACTGGAGGAATCCGGGGCGCCTCGCCACCTGGCACGGGAGCCGTCGGGGAATGCACGACGGGCTGCGACTCGGCAACAGCGAGAGGGTTGAGCTGTGCCGTGGCGTGACATGGCGAGGTGGAAGAAGGCGGCCACACCTCTTGGCGACGTGCCGTGCGTCGGCGACGCCGCAGCATCGGAGGGTTTGCAGCGGGTACCGGGAACACCGACGCCATGGGCACTAGGGTGCCGTCCGGCCCCCACTCCATGGTCTCCAGTTCCTCCGGGGTGTACCTTGCACATTCCTGCTTCATCGCCTGGAAGAACTGCCGGGTCCATTCGTCGAGCTCTGCAAAATCATCGTCGGGTTCGTCGAAGCCGGCAGGGCATGAGGGCGGGTGCACCTTCGCTTGGCGTGGAGGGGATGACGAGCTTGGCTTCGCTCTGTGGCGCCGCAGCTTGCGTCGGCGTTGCGGAGGGTTTGGAGTGCCGTCGGTGGGTCCGGGATACAGCCACGCCGTGGAAACTAACGTGTTGTCCGGACCGCGCACCAAGTCCTCCATCTCCCATGGCGGCATCGCCATCTCCTCGTCCTCCATGGCCTTGAGGAGCTGCCAGGTCCAAAAATTGCTCTCCGCGAGGTCGTCGTCACATGGTGGGATCATTCTGTCACGGCGCGGCATGTCTTTGTTGCGGTGCGACCCCAGGATGCAGAGAGCCGGACCAATAACAGGTAAATAATATTTATTTTAGCAATAATGGTAGCAGCGGGAAAAAGGCAACACAGACAGCAGAAGGACAAACTAACAGTGATCCCACCAAGGGGAGATGCACGCACCTGAACTAAATACAACCACAAATTAGGGACAGGTGTGAATGATTAAGGCAACCAAGGACGACAGGGCAAAACAGGAAGTTATATACAAAATAAGAGTGCAAAACGGAAACCAAAACCTAGAACGAAAACTCAAACATAAACTGTCACGGGCAAACCCACACAGGGCGTGACACATGCGTGGGTTTTCTCCGGGTACTCCGGTTTTCTCCCACATTCCAAATTGGCGACTCCAAATTGTCCATACGTATGAATGTGAGTGTGAATGGTTGTTTGTCTATATATGCCCTGTGATTGGTTTGCGACCAGTCCAGGGTGTTTCACAAGGTTCACTTGGGAAGTTCAACACAATGTCACAATGCCACCACTTTATTAAGTTTTCTTCAGCTAGTCTCTATTTTTCCCGTAACACTCAGCACAGCGCTCTGCAGACCTGCATTGACTAGCCACAACATTAGGTACACTCGATGCCAAATATTACTCAGCAGGAACAATCGTGCATCAGTCATTGTTTTTTTGTCTCCTTGTTTCAGGTGGTGGCTGGTGATATAAAGTCAGTTGGAAAACTGCTTATAGTACTGAACGCTGTTCTTTTGTGAAAAAATACAGTGAGCAAGGCTGATTCATTAGTGTTATGTTTATTGCCTTGTTTGCAACTTCACACAGCTCATATATATGAAATGAATGTAATATAGATAAAAATAACTGAAGAATAAAGTCTCAAGGATCACTTACACACATACACATTAAGCTCAATAATAAAGACTACATATAGCAACTTACGATCAATCGATGCCGATCCATGCAGATTTAAAATAATGTACAGCTTTAAACCACGGCCACTTTCGGTTTATGCTCCGCCCACTCCGAGTACAGATACAGATAATTAAAATGGGCGAACAGATACAGATACAGATAGTGGTGTACTCCCTCATTCCTATTAGACATCAATAATTGTACATATCAATCTTCTAGCTTGTTATCACAGTTAATTACAGATTCGGGATGCCTGGAAGCTTTCAGTAAAACCAAGCTTAATGCACTCAATACTGAGCGAGTTTCAGGAATCCAGAACAAAGAGTGTTCTGTGTTCTTGTCTGAATGAAAAATGGGCTTGCTTTATGGATGTCGCAAAGCTTGTTTACCAATACCTTAAAAACATGAGATAGGTTAGATAGGGGATAGAGGGAAATTGCACCGTTACAAATAAGCAACCTCTCTGTCAGCTGTGTGCCGAACTCAGAGATGCATTCAAACTAAAATATGCCATATCAAAGAGTGTACAAATAAACTAGAAATTGGGTTTCCACGCGTTTCTGTGTGCTTCCTTGTTCAGAATGTCTAGGGAATAAATAGAATGTGAGGAATTATGCCAAAAAATATCATCCCCAGATAAAATGCAAGTGAACAGTGCAGTATCGCAGCACCAACAACAAGCAACATATTTTTCTAGCCCAGTGATTCCGAACCACACTTGATCAGAATATTGTATAGTTACTACAAATAAGGTATTTTTGTCAATGTCAGACTTTATAAAATAATGTACAGATGTGAATGAGGCACTGCTCAGCCACCCCATCGAGGGAGAGACTGACCAATCACAGAGCGTGAAGAGTGAATACAAAATGAACATTTCCTTTAAACATGAATACGTGACGAAATGTACTCGTTTCATACTCGTATCTGGCAAAAATGTATTATCTGTAACGAGTATCCGGCTCATCCCTAATAGGCAGCATATGTCGGAAATGGATGGATGGAAGGAACAAACTAATTTGCAAGTGACATCTGTCGTTTAACATGCTTGGCGGTTTGATGAGGTCATCTTTTGCATGCCGGGAAACCATTTTTGCAGGGCTGCTTGAAATGTGAATTTGTCTTGGAGAGTAGTAAACCATCTATCTACTGTATGTAGTATGTATGTATGTTTGTAGTGGAATTAACAGTGCCGCCAAGAGTGCCTTTCAAATAGCTCTGTTTGTTTCTTCAAGCACATTTTTACGTGTTATGCGAGTGACGTCCGGCACTATGTGATTCCCTGTCTATCCAGTCGTATCAAGGCATCAGATGGCTAAGATGAAAGTCAAGCGGCAAGCAAGGAAGTCGAGATTTTAAGCCTTTGGGACCTTGTATTATCATGGGAAATGTGAATTCACGACTGAGCAAGATCTACAAGCTGGCAAGAACGTCAAGACCTTCAAATGTGTGCTTCACTGAATGGCTAAGAGCTAGCATCCCAGAGGCTAACATGAGATGCTAGCTGACTTCAGTACAGTCAGAGCAGCCAGGAACTTAAGAGCATTGATAACTACTTTGCAGTAAGAAAAGTAGCAAGAGTAGTAAGAAAATAGTGGCTGTTCTAGAAGTGGCGAGGTGACAACTCTAATTAGCATGTAATTTGCATATGATGTTGTAACATACTGTAGGAACAAAAAACAACCCCATAGGCGAGACAGAAAAAGGTGAATAAAAACACCTTAACTACCTTTAGAATAATTGATTACGAGTTTAATTTAAAATTGGCCATAAGATAAAATCACTTTAATATTTTATTTTGGCCAGGGCCTCTCGAAGTTCTCCCATCACATATTGACTCCAAATTGTCCATAGGTATGAATGTGAGTGTGAATGGTTGTTTGTCTATATGTGCCCTGTGATTGGCTGGTGACCAGTCCAGGGTGTACCCCGCTTCTTGCCCGAAGACAGCTGGGATAGGCTCCAGCACTCCCGCAACCCTTGTGAGGATAAACGGTAGAAAATGAATGAATGATGTATTATTATTATTATTTTGCAATTAATTTGTTAATTATTTTTAATGTTGAATTAATTTTTATTTGTTGTTCCGGTGATCAAGTCAATTTTTGATGCCTAGTGACCAATGTAGAATACTAAATATACAATTTGAATGCAACATATATTGGAATTTAAGTTAATTGAGCTATTTATGTGGTTGTAAATACTTAATTTATGTAAACAAAATACATATGCGTATTTTATGAATAACAATATGCCGTATTCAACCATAAAACAGCATGACTTAATAATTAATACATTTGAAAAACAGTGATAGAGTGAAGCCGCAAAAAGTCCAACCGTGATGTGTTGAGGGATGACTGTAGCTAATTTTTTTTGTGTATAATGCTTGACTTCTTGTCTGTTTTTCTTTGACTGCCTTTGTGTCCACCCATCTGTGCCTCAAAAGTCCTTCTCATTTTCCTTTCTTTGTGTGACTCGTCAGCTCCCGATCCTCCTTGGTTTTCGCCCACATTTCCCCTTCATTTTTCATTAGTTGTGTTTTTTCAGAATGGTTTCTTCTTGAACCTGCATTTCATTGGTTCTTCCATCTCTTTTCTTACAACCTTGAATCCAATTCCTGTCGCCTTGTTTGAGTTTATCCTGGCTGCTAAATTAGGTTCTACCTTTTGATTCATGTTGCATGGCCTTGTTCATCAACCTAACAGAGGCACTGCAGGTCAAATGACCTTAGCAAACCAATATGGAGTAAATATGTGGAAAAATAGCAAACAACTATAATAATAGCAATACAAACAAACCCCATAAGACATAGCCTTGAACATATTTAAAAGCTGCTGGTTATCGTCTCTCCTTTCAGGTGACAGCAGGCAATACATCAACGTTAACAACCATACTCTTTAACCGAGCGTGGTCGGTATACTATAACAATGGCAATGAACAGCGGCCCTTTGACTTTATGTTTAAGAACTCATAAAGTATTCATTACTCATGCATGAGGAACAGTGTGCTGCTTCCTTAACAGTGTGACATTCATTAAATCTTTACAGCTAAAGTGTTAATTGCATCATGTTCTGTGTCTTGATGTGGTGCGTGCCCTTCTAAATGCAGACTAGTACCAAATACAGTAGTAATGATATGGGTGAAATCACACTTTTTTGAGGCTGCATAATGTGCAGTACATTTACAGTGCAGGCTCTATGGGTGTTATATTTATGTGGGTGGTACCAATACATTCCATCTGTCACCTGGATTAACATTATTCTTTATGCACTTTTTGACTTTGCATGTGAGGTAGAAGATGAGCGCTTTAGAGTGCATAGGTTAATTTAGTCTCTTCTCACAAAATGGGAATGTCTTAGTCTTTAACATTTAATCCAAAGGGAGGTATTTTTCAAGAAGCCAAAAGGGTGTGTGAAGGGTAATAAATCCTCAGCTCGAATATCCACAGCCTAGCAGAGGTTTCAACACATGCTAAAAACCTGGGCCCTAGGCTACAATGCCAGCGAAATAGTAGGTATAGTGCTCACCTGAATAATGCACAAGGTGAAAGGGTCAGGAAGGAGTTTCCATTTCCATTAAATGTAATCGTAAGGCAGGGCAGAGAAGAGGTCCGATTCAATTAACTCATTCGTATAACACCACAAAACCGCGCTAATTACTTGAAATATTAATAACTGTCCTTGGTGCTGTACCAGCATATTTACATCTTTAAAATACACACCTCCACTGTGTAAAACCTGGTGAAAATGATGAGTTTCCTACCCGAAGAAAAGCATTGCATGGTATTATGGGATTCAAAATTTGATAAAACATCAGGCCAGTAGCAGTAAGGGCCTTCTCACACCCCTCATTGAGATACTGAGGAACAGTGGTTCTCAACTGGTTTGCTATGGAGCCCACCATCACCTTTCAATGATGTCAACCCAAATTGTGAAAATTTTGGAAAACAAACTTCTACATTTACATTTATGTATTCGATTTAAAGGGACTGTTTTCAATCAAGGGACTGTTTGCAGATGGTTCAAAATTGTGTTGTGACTGTAAAAAAAAAAATTTGTTGTTCTATGACATCCCAATCAACAGTGTCATTTATTAACAGCAAATTACCCCCCACTTGGTCTCCTAAGTCCAGTTGTGGTCGGATTTGGGTGATGAAGAACACAGTTCCGCTTAGTTGCTTAGGACATTTAAGTCAAGAGTTTGGCTTCTCAAAACAATATGCGTTCAAAAGAGTAATACATTTGCATCACAAAAATGCCTCTTCAAAAAAAATCAGATCTCACAAAATAAGGTGTTGAGTCACAACACAATTTTGAGCCATCTGCAAACAGTCCCTTGATTGAAAAGACATTTTTTTATTTTTTTTATTTTGTTCTATGACATCCCAATCAGCAATGTCGTCTGTTAACAGCAACTTACCCCCACTTGGTCTCCTAAATCCAGTTCTGGTCGGATTTGGGTGATGAAGCACACAGTTCCGCTTAGTTGCTTAGGACATTTAAGTCAAGAGTTTGGCTTCTCAAAACAATATGCGTTCAAAAGAGTAATACATTTGCATCACAAAAATGCCTCCTCAAAAAAAATCTGATCTCACAAAATAAGCTGGTGATTCACAAAGGAGAATTGAAACAAGAAGCTAAAAATCCAATCTGCCCAGGTCAATAGATCGATTTGGGCATGAATTGCCTCTCAGTACCTGGTAGTCTTTATTGTGGGCAGAATTCCCCCACACAACACAACGAGCCGCACTCAAACAGCATGCCAAGTCCACGCTCGATGTCCTTCCTCTTCCACTTTTGACAAAAAAGCTGGGTCCAGTTGAGAATCACTGCTGTAGAACATTTATCTTAAAGTTATCTTCAGAGAGCACAAAAGTGGTTAAGCTGCGTGAAAACTAACCTTTTTTTCCATTTTTGAGGAGTGCAGCAAGCTCATTAAATTAAATGTTCATTGAATAATGCTGAATAATTAATGATAGCACTTCCTGCAGACATTTTAATCCAGGCTACAACAAAACAAACTAAACTGCAGCTTTTTAATATCAAGTGGATTGTTGTAATTGGAAATATGAGTTAAGTTACTCTAACTGCTGTGCATATAACCAAAATCTATATATTTACCATCCATGAGGGGTGAGTTACGGCTAATGCATTTTTGCTGGATACGAGTATGAAACAAGTACATTTTGTCATTATCCGTATGTGTGTATAATGAAAATGGTCATTATGTATTCACTCTTCACACTCTGTGATTGGCCATTCACACACAGCGACAGGCACTCCATAGGCGGCGGCAGCTCAGCTGCACCTCATTCATGCACACGATATAATTGGCAACTTAAAAACGTCTCGTGTTGCGTTGGTATTAGGTTTGCTTCAGCTCACCTCTATTTCGGCTTGTATCAAAAGTTACTTGGTAAACTTGTCTCGTAACGTATGCGGGTTTGTATGCAGGCTTGTGTTACATCAGTCAATTACACATCAGCGTAATTCCATGAAGTCATCAAAAGAACAGGTGAACAATTTACAATATAGGAATTTTGTTAATTTCAGTTGGCAGTACACAAACAATGGTAACAAAAAATACACTGAACAATACTGACGAGTATTTCCTTGTTTGCTATCATTGCATGTTTGCATGAATCAGAATCAGAAAAGGGTTTATTGGTATGATCAAACACATACTAGGAATTTGTTTTGGTATAGTAGGTGCAGACACATCTATTAAAAAAGAATGAAAAATACAAAATATACAGAATAACAGTATAAATATATGTACACAGTCTGTTTTTTGTTTGTTATTCCGGAACTGCAGTCTGATTGAATCACCAACTTCACACAGATCATAAAAAAAAAAATAATAATACGCCTTACAGATCACTTACACACATACACAGTACACATATAGCGAGATAATAATAAATGTAGCAACTTCTGATCAATGCATGTCAATTTGAGACGTAAAATAATGTACAGATGTAATCCCTACACATTTCCAGTTAAAACACGCCCACTTCCGGGTTCTGAATTTGTAAAACAGCCCATGTAAGGACACAAAAATCCTAGTACCAAGTTATGTTTTCAAAATTAAAGTAATTGCAGGATTTGTGACAAGAGCAATACAAAGATGATAAAAGATATTCCTTCACTTTTTCCTGTGGGTGCTTTACTGTTGCCATGTAAGATGTGATGCCATGGAAGACTGATCATCTCAATGCATTGGAAGCATTACAATGATTAACATCTAACATTTGGTGCTGATACAAGCGTGAGTTGCAACTTGCATTTGTTTAACAGTACGAAAAAATGACAAGTTCAAGGAGACACAGCTGATAAAAGGTATAAATTATTGAAATTATGGTGTAATTTCTTCTAAACAGCTTTTCTCCCAGAGCTTCTTGAGGTGAGTACACAGAGAAGCAAATCAGACATTTCCTGAAGTTTATTATGTTATTAGGGCAGCTAGACTGACCTTGATGCTTCCTTGGAACATTTAACCAACCCCAAGGTAGCTATTATTGTGATGAATATTCCGTAGTGCAGACACCATCATGGCTTATTTATTTACCCAGTGAGCGGTACCTCACTCCCTCCTCATGACCTCATGCTGTGTTTTCCCTGCTCATTTGTCAACTTACACCTCCTCAGGTGGCGTTGCGGCTTTTACAGAGTAATTCTCACAACGGATTACTTTACGGTTTAGCGCTCCATTGTGAGTTTGACTGTATTGCTTTGCCCCACAACTGAACTTGTCTGTTATGTTTATGTGCTTTGCGTATAGAACAAAATCTGAACACTGTTTCAGGTCTCATATTTAATGCCAGTTGAAAATTTGCAAGAATTTACATTTTGCACTGTTGGATCTCAAGGAGGTTGTAGTTCAAGTAGAGGTACAAGTAGAGCTTCAAAATGCAAAAAGGAGAAATGGGACTAAGACAAAAAACATTTTCAGTAAGCAATTTATTAAAGTGAAATAGGCTGTTCATCTGCTGATGAAAAGTTTAAGACTGCAGCCTTGAAAACCTAAAATCTAAAATGCTAAAAAAGCTTAAGTGTGGATTCACACTTGTCATGATCTCTCGTTGGCAAAGGCATAAGTGTCTCCCTTTGAACGTTGTTGGCTTGTTGAGCTACATAAGCAAGGTCACTCGCAGCACATTGAATGGTGGAAGAGTTTTATTCGCGTCAAATGGCAACTGGCTATGTGGAGATGTTGCAGCGGGCATTTCTCAAGACTGAAGGCCCTCGTCTGTGTGGTAATGACTGGACAGTTACACAATGAATGCCTGACAAGAAGAATAACTGGGCCATCCTGTGTGTTCCCCTGATTTAAGTCCAGTTAGGAAATTTGGGAATGAATACCAAGGGATGTAAAAAAATGGATGTCACATCCAGACACTGGATGCCCTCCATGAATCCATCCTTACCATCTGCAGCAACGACTAACCTTCTGGAAACACTGACATCAAGCATGCCAGAACCAATTTTTGAGGTGATTAACAAAAATGGCGCAGCTAGTCATTACTGACATTTCATTTCTATTTTAGGGTGGTTTCAGGTTCTTTTTTTAGCTAAGGGGTTATACTTTTGATCAGTGGATTAGCAGTCATTTCATGTTCATGCTTGTTTGCAATAAACTGCTTACTTAAAATGTTTTTGTTTTTGTCCCCTTTCTTCCATTAGCAGTTTGAAGCTACTTAGAACCTCCTTATGATCCAACAGAGCAAAATACAATTTTTTGACAATAAACAATGTACTGTTCTATATTGAGCTGCACAGCGGATAAGTGGTTAGCTCAGCTAGGAGACCCGAGTTCGATTCCACGTGTTCTCACCGTGCATTTGTGGGTTTTCTCCCACACTCCAAAAACATGCTAAGTTAAATGGCCACTCCAAAATGTCCATAGGTATGAATGTGAGTGTGAATGGTTGTTTGTCTATATGTGCCCTGTGATTGGCTGGTGACCAGTCCAGGGTGTACCCCGCCTCTCGCCCAAAGACAGCTGGGATAGGCTCCAACACACCCCCGACCCTCGTGACGGGGTAGAAAATGCGATAAGTTTTGAATGTTCTATATTGGATTTGTTTTTAGCATCAAAGTAGACCCCAAATCCTTGTTTTTTTATGCGATATCACTATGTTCATTTTTTATTTGATATTACCTGACAATAGATTGCAATGTAATTTTTCTGTTTCATTTTAAAAAATAATATAATAGTAATTATAAATAATAAAGAAACAATTTTAGCCAAAAAATAGATGGAGTGACTGCAATGTGACGACTGTAGAGACGGCTGAGGTAGACTAAAGCTCATGGGAGTTGACCTGAATAGTTGTAATGTCAATTTCGATACTGCACTTAGTACCTGATAAACTTATTTAGTCAATTCATTTGTGTAGTTATTCAATGGCTTACTGTGTACAAATGTAGATTTACTGTATATGCATTCTCCTGAAACTAATTACACATTTGCTCAGTATTGAGCCACTGAAATAAAATATAAAATATGTCAGAGAAGGCGAGTCAATGTGATACTTCAAAGCAATAAGACTCTTCAGAACACCCTGAACAAAGAAAGTTCTGACAATGTGTGTAAACTACATTGATCTCATCAGCTCTGTCTCATGAGAATTCTATATGAAGACGATTGCATTCTAATTAATAGCAAACTGACATATTACTTCTTACTGGGTTACTTGCTAAAACTTGAAAAAGACCGTAACTGCATACAAGCCTGCTTCGTGAATCCACGCTGCAAACAATATAAAACATGTAATTGTAATGTAATTAAAATTACTTCATAAACACTTCCAGACAAGGACTGGAGCATGACTTATTTTGGATTATTAGTTTATTTGGATTAACAATTACCTTTGTTATCCATATCCAAGGTAGATATGAGAATGCTTATGATGGATGGATGGGTGAATGGATGGATGGATAGATAGACTTTCTTTATTTATTGTCATTGCACAATAACACAGCAGTGAAATTGCCAACGAAATGTCGTTGCCTGGCTCCTGTATAATAATAATAATAATATTAATAATAATGTGGTGAATAAATAGATGACATCAAATATGAACAACAATGTATGAGAATGTCTTCAACGGGGTATTCACTCTGTGTGGGTGACCAGGTGCCTGCTTGGCTACCGCTGGTCGATAATATAAATATCCAATATAAATATCTAAATATCATATTTACATCTTAAGACCTTTTGATCACTAGTCCGATATATGTAAATATGCATGAGTTTTTGTAGGGGTTACATTCTGGGACCACCATATACGATGGTGAAATTGAGTCGCTCATAAAAATGGCTATTTTTAACACACGGCTCACCCCCACTCCCTGCCAAACTACCCTGCTAACTTTGATTTTTGATTTTCGATTAACCTCCAGAACCCTCCATTCAATATACCTCACACACTTATTAAACACATATTAGTAAGTATAAAATGCACAGGTACTCACCAATAATGAATGATAATCTAATGATCAATGAATGGATGGAATCTGAGCCAAGTTTTAAGTTTCACGTTTACGTCTCATTGCAACTATGGTGCGTTCAAGGGCCACTGAACAAAATGCTAAATATACATGGTATAATACATGGTTAAAAAAAAAAGATCAGTCAAGCAGGTTAAAATTGCAGACATGTAGGCTGTATATTTCCCTGTATTATCACATATTGATAAATTATTACCAATTTTGGTTAAATGTTTTTGTTAGTGAAACACGGCCTATTGTCAGAGAAGAAAACGTAACTTTTTCGTTTCTGTTAACCAAAAATTCACAATGCTGCACATTCAAATTTGTGATTACTTGCCTCATAACAAGTTTTATGATATCAAATAATTGCAATATTAGGACCTGCCGCTTGTGTTTCTTCTGTTCTCTCCTTTTATATATGTACTGTATATCTCTGTGGCAATGTTTTGGCCTTTTACTTATAACCATATTGCTTGTTATGGACTCCAAGGTAACTGTCCAGGGTCTGCAGGTGTCTGAAATTTGTGAGGTATTTTCATTGCACACAAAAGAAAATCAAACATTATTCAGAAAGGCAACTTTAAATCTCAATGCTGTTCGGAAATGTTGAATCCGAGTGTGTATTCACATGAAAGAGAGGAAGATCTGAGGGATGCTATAAGCTGGGCTTTCGGGCCTTAACTGAGAGACCCTGAAGACATGCTGGGAATATTAGAGAATGATTGATACACACAGCTGGGGAACGGAGGCAAGCAAAGGAATGTTAAAGAGTTTTTATCTTGCCCCGCTCCTTTGAAATATGGTTTACAATCCTCTGCTCATCCCCTTTTCCTCTAAGAACCTATAGATTATAACACATGACTGCCAAGAGTCTCTATAATTCTCATGAAAAACAACACAGTATTCAAGTGTGCGAAACTACTCTATAAAGCTTCTTTCTTATTCACACCATCTTGACGGATAATTGTCATGTTAATTTACAACACCTTTAAAACAGTTTGCATAAAATCTTATCTGACAGCACGGAGGAAGAGGGTGATTTTCGATTTCATGACATACACTAGACTTCTTAACGACCCGGAAAGTCGAACATTTTCAAGAGATTTTTATGGAAATTAAGATGTCATCATATCATAAACATATTGAATATAAACATGGAACATGCCAAAAGAAAGATTAGACTCTCGTCCCTCATCAGAAAATGTTTGTACTTTTCTCTATTATAGAACAAGAAAACTTTCAAGAAAATATCAGTTCAGAACAAGAAAAAAGGAGCTATGAGGCGCACGGTGGAGGAGTGGTTAGCATGTAGGCCGCACAGTCAGGAGATCAGGAAAACCTGTGTGGAGTTTGCATGTTCTCCCCGAGTGTGCGTGGGTTTTTTCCGGATACTCTAGTACATTCTGAAAACATGCATGTTAGATTAATTGGCGACTCCAAAATGTCCATAGGTATGAATATGAGTGTGAATGGTTGTTTGTCTATATGTGCCCTGTGATTGGCTGAGCTATTCCAGCATTGAAAATGGACACTATAAGGCTCCCGCACACCTCCTCCTTGCTGTCAAGTGTGGTTTGACATGTAAAAGATCCATGAAAAGCTCTTTAAAGTGACATATTTTGGTGTACAGTGTCGTTATTACCTCTTTTTGTCTCTTGCACAAAACACGCAAAGATGATAAATGCATCGTTGGGATCAGGCATTCGGGTTTCTAAAAACATATGAATATGTCTTCGGTATTTAATGCGTTAATACAATGAAGTGCTGTTCTACATTAATGAGAT
This sequence comes from Doryrhamphus excisus, assembly GCF_037039965.1. Taxonomy (NCBI): domain Eukaryota; kingdom Metazoa; phylum Chordata; class Actinopteri; order Syngnathiformes; family Syngnathidae; genus Doryrhamphus; species Doryrhamphus excisus. The sequence continues at coordinate 6,109,870 of NC_136369.1, forward strand.
CTACAAACACAACACTGCAGTCATCCCTCACAGTTAAGACCAGACCGTGGTAAGTGAATCTTCATGAAATCAGAGTCCTCATTTGTAAATATTTTCATAGTTGGAGCATAGCAAACCTGTTTATGACCTTCCAAATGGGGAAAATTGTGAGACTGCCATTGGCTGGCGACCAGTCCAGGATGTACCCTGCATCTCAGCCAAAGTCAGCATAACCCTGTGACCCAAGTGAGGACAAGCGGCACAGAAAATGGATGGATGGATGGATGGATGGATGGAAAATCAAAATGTGAAGTTTGGTGCTGTCAGGGACGACTGTAAACTTTTGCAATTACAACTGAACATTCTTCCTTGTTCAAAAATAGAAATACAGATCTTGTAGTGGACTCATTAGAATATGCATGCATAGCTTAAGTTGTGACCGATAATTTTTACTGGCTTTTCACATTCGTGTTGTCTTCTGAAAGTTCATTGCAGAAAATGATTTATGAAAACTGTTAAGGAAGCCTAATTGCGACCACACACATTTCTTAGATTCCTGCAATCTTTAAAGATTTAAAGAGCCTTTATAATTGGAGAAAATGTAACATTTGCTATACTGTAAATCGATGCCATGCATTTTACTGAACATATTAACCCAAGCTTGTGGCAGGCTGTTTGAATGACCTTGTAACCTTGAGCTGATCCCTGCTCACTAGGCTACTCATTCATGATCAATAAGCAATCAGGGAACTGGTCCCCGTGTACTTAGGCCAACAAAAATGTTTAGGAAGCAAGCAAATCACGATTTTATTTGCTGTCATATGACCTTACCTTCACCCAAATTAAACTATCATATTGTTGGCATAATTTCTCCTTGCTTATGGAGCAAATGACCTTAGCACACATCTTCATTGGTCCAGGGAGGTCCATTGTGTTCATAATTTTGCCTTAATATACACCACTCATAATTCCATTGTGTTCTTTGTGGAAAAAATAGAAGGTTCAGTGGTTTGCAACGCTTTCCACAGGCCTTTCACCAACACACATCCAGCTTGTCAGCACCATTATCTAGAGGACACCGTGTGACAAAACCCATCATCAATCTTATAACGATGAACTCATTTGTAGTTTTAATATTCACATGCAGTATTCAGCAGGAGATGACATTCTGCTCCAATCTTGCAGCTGGAACGTGAGTGCCGTGGTCGGCTAAATCAAAAAGAGCTGGAGCTGAAATCAGGTACAAAATGTCATGTTCCTGCAATGGGAATCTAATAAAGGGCTTCAGTCTACTTCTGTGGGCTTTTTTTTGTATAGTTATAGGATGTGCCCAAACCTGCACGTATTATTCTTGCTTGTTATATGGATCTTGTACTCTTGTTCCTACAAATGGGATTCATATAATGCATGTTTTTTCCAATTATGTGTTGCTGCTTGTACTATCTTTTGTGTTTTTTTGGTTTTCAAACTTAGAAATAACCAAAGGTATTTAGCACAGAAGCCAGCGAGCGTAGAGCTTTGAATCTGAACACTAAAGTTTACATCTTGGTCTGCATCACTGACAGAAAGTCGAACTTGTACATGGTAGACACCGAACTCAGCCAAGCCTGCCCTTTATCATCGGTTCTGTTCTTTATTTTTATGGACAGAATTTCTAGCTGCAGTCAGGACGAGAGGGTGTCCAGTTTGGTGGCCTTGGGATCCCATCTCAATTATTAGCAGACAATGTGGTGGTAATGGCTTCATCGAGCTGTGACCTTCAACGTTTCGTGCATTTCAGCATTTCATGCTCGTTTTGGTCAAGATCCCCTTTTCTGCTGAAAGTGTGTGCAGTACAGGGTAGTACCCAATAGAGCAGCACGTCTGCCATTTTGGTAAGCAAGCAAGCTGAGCGGGGCTAGGCACTCAGTGTGTAAAATTTTTAAAACACTTTGATTTAATGAATGAATATTATTCATTGAACAAAAGGAATATGTTTAAGCAAGTTAATGTATTCAGCTACATCCTGAACATGATACTCAACATAAGGACATTAAAAAATAAATATGTTGTGGTTCCAGCATCGCTCCCACACTGTTAAAATAATTAACAAATGATTGCTGGTTTGTGAGGGCGTGGCACAGCGGTCGAGTGGTTAGCGTGCAGGCCTCACAGCTAGGAGACCAGGGTTCAATTCTGCCCTGTGGAGTTTGCATGTTCTCCCCGTGCATGCATGGGTTTTCTCCGGGTACTCCGGTTCCCTCCCACATTAAAAAAAACATGTTAGGTTAATTGGCTCCCTTCGCACAAAATCCTTGAGATTGCCACAAACGTGTTAAGGAGATCACGCTAGTAATAAGTTGATCTGAAAGATCGATACTTTGATACCAACTCCTTCATGCGCTAAAGTCGATTCTGAAGTCAAAATAGTGATACTTTGCACTACATCTCACAGGTGGTCTGGGAACACCTTGGTGTCTTCCCAGTGGAACCAGGGCCCCGTTTCACGAAGCAGGTTTAGTGAAAACTCTGAGTATGTTAACCCTGAAATGAGGGAAACTCTGAGTTTTCCGTTTCAAAAAGGGAGGTAAGTCAAACCAGAGACAGAGGAGTAACTCCAGCCTGTTTCACAGAGAGAGGTAACTTAACCTCGGTGTCAGTTACTATGGCAACAGACTCTGTGAACATAACCTGGTCGGGACCGGGTTTTCTTCAAAGAACCTCAAGTTTCTTTCTGTCTCCGCCCTCTTACGCTACACACGGTGTGATTCATTCATTGTCGCGCGTGTTTAAAGCCAGTTTGGTCGTTTTTCTTCAAGGTGTGCTGTGTGTCGCATTGTTTTTTTAACCATGGCATGTCCGTCAGAGACATCATATGCAATAATCATTTCACCGTTTAAAATCATAATCACCATCACCAACAGCAGTAAAATGAACAGAAAGACATTTTTTTTTTATTTGGTCTTCTTTATTTCCTACAAATAAGGGAAAAAATGGTTTCTTACTTTTTAATTGTTACAATCATCAACACAATTCACCTGTCATGACCATGCACCCACCTCTAACTTGTGTTTTAATAATTCAATTTCCAGATCCGTTTTAGTTATCTGGCGGTCCAGCAACACCATTTCTTTTTCTGTTTTTTGTACTGTTTAATAAATGCACTTTGTAGATTTCTTTTAGTGGTAGCTGGGAACACATAAGGATGACATTGCACATGAATTCCACTGAATTAACCTCTGGAATTTACTGAATATCTCACTGTGTCAATCTGTGCTGTGGAGGTTGAGGGACCCTCTTCCTGCTGCCCAGCCATGCTCTGTTAAAATGGATAAGAATCCGTTAATACTTCAGTGTAGGCTAAAAGTCACTATAATCCACAAAAGCATGTAAAGACATGTGAATGGAGAGGAAACCAGTAACATCAAGATTTTACCTCTGTAGGCCTCTCAGGCTCCCTCTCAGACACCACAGAGAAGGCAGCAGACATTGTGGTCCCATCATCTTCATCATCCTGTTTAGAGTGTTGTGTTTCACTATGCTATACTTTAAAAATGGCATAATCTCTGGACTATTGGCTACTTACAGTTAAAGTGGCACATGGATCCACTAGGCCAAGTACGCCTTCAGAATCTGTTGAGACAAAAGAAAAACACATGAAAGGGAAATTAACATTGAACTATAGGCCCAAAAGAAGTTTGAGGCCTAGGCCTATTACATCTTATCAAGGCTGGTGGCTCCTGTGTAATCATGTCCGAGGATGAGGTTCCTCCAGGGATCTCCTCTGCGACTGGCCTCCCGACAGTCTGACTCATGGCCAGCTCCTCTGCCTCGGTCAGACGTGGTGGGGGTGGTCCTCTGCCAGGTTTGCGGGCATCTGCCCGCTTTCTGTTGGCTGAGTAGAAGTTAGATGTTGCTTTTCATATGTCTGATTTAACTGTATACAGGCGAGGACATTTATGTGTGTGAAAACAATATTATGTTGGAGATAATGCACACTGAAACAGCTGCTGAATGATATTTGGTGGTAAACATGATTAAAAAGAGGCACCCTGACTGTTATGCTGAGGGCTTACCTGTTTGAACAATGTTTTTATATTTCATCTTCAGCTGCTTCCACGTTCTTTTTTCGCCGGTGGGATTACATCTAAGTGACATAAATTGTACCTGTAACACCATTCTACTTGTTTGCATCTGTAGCCTAATATTATTGTGATTGCATAAATGTATATAATAAATTTAAACTTACGCATTGACTCGAGCAGTAATCTTCTCCCAGGCCGACTCGCGTTCTTTCGCTGCTGCAGCCGTGTTGCTTTTCTTTTTAAAAACGCTTTCAAATTCGCCGTATGACTGCATTAATATATCCACTTCCAGAGGACTGAAATATGACGATCTTTTCTTATCACTCGTTGCCATGGTGAATCGAGGGAACGGGGCTCCATTGATGAGGGCTTTTTAAAGTCGTGCTGCACGCGCTTAACTCAGAGTGAACAAACTCTGTGTTGATTGAGCCAAATGAAATCACCTGTTCTGAAACCCGTAACTCAGAGTTTCCTGTCTCAGAGTAGATCAACTCAGAGTTCAGGGTTAGACTCAGAGTTGGTTGAACCTGCTTCGTGAAACGGGGCCCAGGTGAGGGAAGACAGGGTTTTGAGTTGGGGGTGTTCACCCGTAGGTTGCATGCACACTTTACATCTTGTCATTAAAACACACTCTGACCCATTTTCTCTGCTAATACACTTTCTTTTTGGTCAAGTTTGAGTGTAATCTACTCGAACCAACACTGGACAAAACAAAAGGACAGAGACCAATGCAGAGCGCTCTACATGTGCTTCAAATGTGAACACCAGTTGCATCCTATGGAGGACCAAAACTGCCAAAATAATAAATAAATAAATAAATAAAAGTGGAAATAAAAACAAAAATGAAAAAAAAAATAAAAAAATTAAATACAAAAAATAAATATAAATGGAAATAAAAACAAAAATATTTTTTTTTTATTTTTGAATCTTGTTTTTTATTTTTGTATTTATTTTTGCTTTTATTTATTTATTTATTCATGTATATATTTTTTTATTTTTGTTTTTATTTCCATTTATATTTATTTTTTTGTATTTCATTTTTTTATTTTTTTTCATTTTTGTTTTTATTTTCTCTTTTATTTATTTATTTATTTATTATTTTGGCAGTTTTGGTCCTCATAGAAATGCAGAAGGAAAAACTATTGGTTGATCGACATGTGAGTGCGAAAATCGACTAGGTATGAATGCAAACGGCCACAGCAAGAGGAAGTATACAGGGAGAAAAGTATACATTTACCGGGACAATAATGGCGGGGTCCACCAGGAAGTCGGTGTCCGAGCTTCTCAGGGACGCTGCCAATCGTTTGGATGATTTGGAACGTGGTAAGTATGAAACAGCTGATGTGTTACGCTTTTACTTAATTCCAGTTCAGGTGTGTTGACTCTTTCTTTACTTTCTGCTTTCACAAGCTTCAACTTCGGACGAATCGGACGAGAGTGGTGTGGTGACTTCCTCTTGCTGTGGCTGTTTGCAGGCATACCTAGTCAATTTTCGCACTCACATGTCGATCAACCAATAGGCGAACAGTTCAACCCAAGACACACTCATTTGACCGCCCCCTCATTTGACCGCCCCCTCATTTGAATAGTTTTTCCTCTGCATTTCTGAGGACCAAAACTGCCAAAATAATAAATAAATAAATAAATAAAAGTGAAAATAAAAAAATCAAAAAATTAAATACAAAAAATAAATATAAATGGAAATAAAAACAAAAATAAAAAAATATATACATAAATAAATAAATAAAAGCAAAAATAAATACAAAAATAAAAAACAAGATTCAAAAATTAAAAAAAAATTATTTTGTTTTTATTTTCATTTATATTTATTTTTTTGTATTTAATTTTTTCTTTTTTTTCATTTTTGTTTTTATTTCCACTTTTATTTATTTATTATTTTGGCAGTTTTGGTCCTCCATAGCATCCAAACACTGGCTGCAAATGTTGTCATCTGCAACCAGAAAAGTGAAAGTGACAATGGAGAAAAAGTAACAGTTAAATATCAGGCCAAAAGCATCAACACAGTAGTTAAACATACCTGGTTCTTTTCAAGGGGCTGTGTTGCTCATTACAGTTTGGTGAAGTCACTGTCTCCTTGCAACACATCTCTGCCTAAGTATAAAACGGAGGAATTTGACTTATTTAAATCATTTATATCCTCTGCATTATACCTCAGGTAGTAAAACTTCCACCACAAACACATAACTCCTAAGAGCGTACGTAACCTGGAAGACAATGTGTTGTTTTGAATGAGCGACTTTTGTCATAAAATATACACATCACATACATCATCTAATCAAAGCACACCATTATGCATATGCTTTACTGAGCATTATTTGGTCCGCTGACAAAAATACAAGCGTGAAAGATAACCTAACCAGACCAAAGTGTGCATCAAGTGTCTTGTTTTAAACTTTTGGTGTCAAGTGCGAATGCACCCTTAGACTGCTACCCCTGGAGGGATGGATGAAGTTCATTTTTATTCACTACCATTGACATCTACGGCCAAAGTTATATTCTTACTATAAAAATAACCAAAATTTACGGTGGTTTTAGCCAAACAATAGGATGCACAAAAAAAAAAAAAATATATATATATATATATATTTCACAGTAAAATATTCAATAAAATGTCCACTGCAAGAACAAATTAAAACATTGAGTGGACTAAAATAACAATATACAACATTCAGAATTACAACATACTTTACATACATAAATCCCAAACTATGAATATGAACTACTTCTTCCAAAGTCTACGCTCCATCATGCCATCACATTTGTGCCTAAAAACCAACGAAAAACTAAAGGAACACAGGTGGAAACAAAATGTCCTTGGCAGAGCTAATGAAATAGTCTCTTGTTGAATAAAGTATCCTAATCTGCCATCTAAGTTTTTTTTTTTTTTTTGGGAGAGGAGGGGGAGAGATAACTAAACAACACATCAATCAAATGCCAAACACCATTATAGTAACAACAAAAGGCTGTGAAAACCAGCACAGTAAACCAGCCAAACCCAGATCAAACCTATTTAAATATTTACTCAACAAAGCAGAGACAGCTCTTTATTGGATTGCCAATTGATTGTACTTTGTAAGTTTCAACTCCAAGCCAGCAGAGCCCAAGGCACCCAGTTTGAAAGCATTTGAAAGCTGAATGTCCATATGGACACCAAAATAGGCCACTTTTTCTTAAGTTTAGCTCTCTGTGTAATCATTTTTCATTAAAGGTTCTGTCTGCCTTGGTTAGGTACTGCATAGGGACACTAACTTTCGAATATGCTGCAAGAATTATTACCTAGCCCTCTTCCTACTCCTAAATTGCAAGCCACCCGACACGTTAATCTGAATGGGTTGCACGGTGTTCTAGTGGTTAGCGCACAGACGTTACACCTAGAAAACCGGGGTTCAATCCCACCCTTGGCCATCTCTGTGTGGAGTTTGCAGTTCTCCCTGTGCAGACGTGTTTTTTCTCCGGGTACTCCGGTTTCCTCCCACATTCCAAAAACATGCTAGGTTAATTGGTGACTCCAAATTGGTCATAGGTATGAATGTGAGTGTGAATGGTTGTTTGTCTATATGTGCCCTATATGTGTCCAGGGTGTACCCCGCCTCTCGCCCAAAGACTCCAGCACCCCCGCGGCCCTCGTGAGGATAAGCGATAGAAAATATATGTAAATACATGATTTTTACAATAATTTGCATGAGACAATTATCTACCCCCTGCGGTATAATAGTTTTAGATAATGAATTGAAGCTGTTGCCTTCCATTGTTGTGTATGTGTTCCACAATGTTTACATGCATGGATTAAGATGGACAACTGACAGCACACAGTGGTACGACGATGCTGCCTTTTCAATTTTATTCTATGATTGTTTCTTTTGTGGAGACTCTGCTTTGTTTAACACAGTAGCTTCACCTAGTGTTTAAACTAAGAAGTACGAAACTGGCCATGGCCAATTATATTTTGATATGGGCCAGTTAAAAATGAATGTCATAGTTTGGAGACCCATCACGTAAGTGTACCAAGTTTTACGATGGTGATGAGTGTCACTGTGTCTGTCCATGTGCAGACAGGCATTACATATCGATGAGCTACAAATGGTCAGTATACGCATGTCATAACTACATGAAGTAGTATCATTTTATTGGTTTTTCGGGTCATACTTTAAAAACACTACATCTTCATCAGAAGGCAAATTATTGTGAAGTGAATGTGTCAGTGTTGGGCCATTTAAGTAAGTTCTGTTACTGCTTCCTCTAAATCAAAACAACCCAGATAAAGCATACAATATATACATGTACTGTATTGTTTATTAATACAGGTTTCCTTCTGCATGAAGCACAAACCATTTTTTTATATAATGATGCTTATTCCCCATTTTCCAATGCATCTAAAAGCTCAAGTCCCTCAGTACCAATTTTACTGCTCCCTCATGTGCACCTATGACACAATTTGACATCCAGTAGAGTTGGAAGAAATAGGCCTTTTAAGTTTTTTTTTTCTCGTTCTGCTCCAAAAATCAAGTCAAACCCAATCAGAATTGCTCCAAACACAAGATGAAGAGGCGCGCTTCAGAACTTGTCATCATTAAATAACAAATTGGAGACTGTAGTTCAGATTTTTGCTCCATATTATCTCAATTGGTGTCAGTCCCCTCTCACTGTTTGATAAGAGTTCAGTGTGACTCACTCCATTTATCGGGAACTATTTCCAAAACTGCAGAAACTCAATCAACTATTCTGTCAGACTGTATCATTTGAATTTTTGCCCTTTTCTACACTTGCTGCTCTTTCCACTCCCCCTGACTTCCTCTCATTTTACTGTCTCTCACACACACACTCACTTTTTATTGTCAGCAGTTGCATTTACTCCCAGGGTATTTTTACATAGTTAGATTGTGTGACAAAATAGAGAAGGTAGGGGGGCTCTTGAATACAATCACAAAGCCTCAGTAAACATAGCGTGAGGCAGTCATGGCGCCTAATGTTGTTTCCAGCTGGTGTGCCAACTTATTGGCAAACGCATTACTTTAAGTTTCTTCTTCTCAATCAATTCCCTGAAAAGCTAAAAACCAATCTGGCGTGCAGCAGCTCCCATGGGGCCTGATTGATGGGCATGAGTGGGAATGTGCATATCCAAGCAAGGTTCGTTTTACGTGTCCTCAAATTCCATTGGGTAGAAAATGTGGATTGAGTGAGGCCGTCATGGATTTGGCAACGCTAACTTGAGGACAGATTGCGGTGAATGGATTGATATTCAGCCGGGGGGAAGTGACAGTTCATCTGAAGGAAGAATGGAAGTGAGAGTGAAAAACAAACAGGCAGATCCATATCAAGACTGACAGCGCCATGAGGGCAAAAAAAGCCAGGAAAAGTAGAAGTGGAAAATAAAGTAACCCAGAGAGACCAGTAAAGTTACTAAATTAGTAATTCATGTGATTAATAACCATTTTGATGCCGACTTCATAAATATTTCTTACAGCACTCAAACCTCTCCATCATATCCACTGTCCCACTGTGATCTTGCTTGTGTCACTTCAGGCACGTCTAATGATGTCAAAGCCTAGATGTGGGCTCGCATCCTTCACCGCTCAATCACAGAATTCAGTACACACTTTTCATGGATTGACAAGCATGTCTTTTGCATTTAAGCATGCTTGGTTGAAACAACTGGCCACCATCAACCAAAATGTTTTGGCAAGGACATGGATGGGAATCAGCATCTTTTGCCATTTGTCCAATGATTATAACACTATAACACTGGATGTATGCATTATATGCATGCTAGCATGTCTTCCAAAGTATTTTAAACACAACACTTAGGGGGGAAATATCATGAAGTCAATTTCAATTTTACATCTCTTTGTGATATTTTCATAGTAAACAAACTATTGTACAAAATGCTTAAATAAATATTATCAAATACTTCTTTTTTCTTTATATTTTTGCACAATACATATGTGGTGATCACGTGGTTCTGGATAACGTCACAAGACATTTTTTTCTTGGTAGTTGAAGCATACTATAGCATACATACTATATATATATATATATATATATATATATACGTATATATATATATATATATATACCAGCATATATGCAGCCCAGTCAGATTTTACATTTATTTTCTAAACATATATATAGGGCTGCACGGTGTACGAGTGGTTAGTGCGCAGGCCACACAGCTGGGAGACCTGATTTCGATTCCACCCTCAAGGATCTCTGTGTGGAGTTTGCATGTTCTCCCTGCGTGTGTGGGTACTCCAATTTCCTCTCCCCGCCTCTTGCCCGAAGTCAGCTGGGATAGGCTCCATCACATGAGGATAAACGGTAGAAAATGAATGAATGGATGTAAGCTCTGACTGTAAAATTGTCTTCTCTAGTCTTCAAAATTTTATTTTAAAATACATTTTTATAAAACTCAACTCAAAGCATTACAAATATATGACAATGTTGATGTCAAAACATAATATTGCATCACACATTGCCCCCCTATTGTTTGTGGAATGTGTAGTGCCTCTCAATTGTTGCATATAACACTGCAGGGGTTCGCACAGCTTGCACAGGCCAAGTGATGCTCATATTGTTGGAAATTGTCCTGCTCACGTCATATGGTTCCTAAGTTTTTGGACAATTTCCTGCTAAATTATCTTGAGAATCCGTGCCTGTGCTTGGAACTGGTCCTTCTCTCGACATTGTTCCAGCTGTGGTGTTTGTACGGAGCACATGACATCCAAAGCATGATGAAGTGGATGTGAGGTTTGTTTAGGTTCCTCAGTAAGGCAAATGGAGCTGCATAGAAACACCAATTTATCACCTTGCAGTTTAGAAAAAGTTTAAAAAAAAGAAAAAAAAGATTTCACTCCTACTCCCATAACGCAGGCAGTCATTGTAAGATGTGAAATGTTTTTACACCTTACTTGTGTCAAATGCATGCAAACATGTTTATTTTCTTTTTACTTTTATCAAATAAAAAAGCTCAAATCCAACAAAACTACCAGCTCACATCTTTGAATGTATGTATCTTCTACATACCCTATATTTATATTTCAGTTCATTTTGCCATAATAATAATGATAATATTTATTTCTAATCCACTTTTCATTACACAGAAACTCAAATGAAATAACATAACCAATAAAATAATAAAAACAAAATTTTAAAGCAATTAAAATAAAGCACTTAAAGAGATAAAATACTTAATATTCAAAGCAGCATCAGGATTTTTTTTTTAAAGAAAAGTCTTCTGGAAGTCTTTAAAAAAGACCATTCTCTGCATTTTTTCTGCTGGATAGAGAGGCAGTTCCAGAGGTGTGGTGCAACTGAACAAAAGGCTCAGGCCCCGATGGTATAGATCCTGGTTGGGGAACCTGGAGGAGCATGCTACCTGATGCTTTGAGAGTGTGAGCATATGTTTGGGGAGTGAGAAGTTATATAGGTGTGTAGGTGCCTGATCAGTGATACATTTTTGAGTGAGCAGTACGATTTTGCATTCAATTCGGGCAGGGAACCAGTGCAGTGATTATGGGAATGGGATGATGTGGTCATATTTATGGACTTTCATTAGGATACTGGTAGCCCTGTGTTGGATATATTGTAAAGTCTTTCCCGGAAATCAAAGTCATCTTCTGGGATGGGGACTGATAATGACCTGGAGGGATACATTGTGGTCGTCTATGACCAAGTGTAACCCCACTGGCCCTACCTGATGAGCCTAAAGCCTGAGCCGTCAACCCCTTTTCCAGCGAGGTACTTCTAAACAGCCGCACCAGCTAGCATCCGTTACACGTGCATTTGTAGTTTTTAGTTATTCTTTACATGTTCGAAACAGAAGACGCCGAACAAGCAAAATATATTAAAAAAGATGGATTGTATCAATTTACTTGCTTCATACTGTAGTTCCTGCGCTGGTGTCATTTTTCATAGGTAGATCACACAGTGTGACAATCACCTCAGGATAACAGATAACTTGAATACGTTTTTTAAAAAAAACTACAATTGTGTGAGAAGGCACGCTGCAGGTGCAGTGAGCGAGAGACAAAGATCACTGCACTAATCATGTGGCTGCCCTCAGGGAGCAGTCTGCAGAGGCAAGGTCTCCTCAAAAGGAGAAAGCAAGAGAAATGGAGGGCACACAGGGTACGGAAGAGAATGGAGGCAAAATATAACTAAGTTAATTCATTGAAAAGAAAATACCTACATGTAATTCTAAATCACAAAGTGATAGCGAGGAAGAGAGGAAGCATAGAAGACAGAGAGTCATACAAAAGCACAATTTAACAGTACATGTGGAAAAGGAAGAAATTCTGATGAATAATAATGAAGTGCTGGTGTGAAATTGTGTTGTGTAGCCACCCCCCCAAAGTAATGCAAAATTTCCCACCAGACTTTTTGCCACAGAGGATGAAGGCACACACACAAAAAAAAATCTGGAGTGACATCATTAACTTAAAAAATGCTCAGTAAATTTTTCCATGTAAACAATCAAAGGCATTCATTTTCTACCGCTTATTCTTATGAGGGTCGCAGGGGTGCTGGAGCCTATCCCAGCTGTCTTCGGACAAGAGGCGGGGTACACCCTGGACTGATTGCCAGCCAATCACAGGGCACATATAACAACCATTCAAACAACCATTCACACTCACATTCATACCTATGGACAATTTGGAGAAACCAATTAACCTAACATGTTTTGGAATGTGGGAGGAAACCGGAGTGCCCAGAAAAAAAAACCCACGCATGCACGGGGAGAACATGCAAACTCCACACAGAGATGGCCGAGGGTGGAATTGAACTCTTGTCTCCGAGCTGTGAGGCCTGGGTGCTGACCACTCATCCACCGTGCAGCCTAGAGATCAGTCAAACACACTTTTTTGTATTTTCTTTTTTGTAGTGAAGAAATTGACCTTTGCCCATCAAGGAAGAAGCAAGGTCTTGAGCTATGATGTGCCAACATTGTTATGTTATTCTCACAGCCTGCCCACGGAGGGGCAGTACCTTTTCCCGAGTGGATCAATAGAATGTGTGTACATCTAACAGGCTCTAGCAGCTTGTGTCAGTCAAGCTGAAGTAGGCTTAATATGATTGCCAGGCAACTTGTCTGTGCAAAATTCAAGTAACAGTGCATCCATTGTTTAATTCCCCATTACTTCTATTGTTTAATTCTAGTCAACTCTAACATGTGGTAATATTTAGTGTGGGAAAAAATAATAATAATTTTCCAGTGAATGGGGACTGCATCAGGGGAAGAGAATGGAGACATTAATACCGCAGCGAGCATTTGTTATTCACTTTGCAAGCTACAGATGGACCAGTTCATGAGAGCATGAGGTTCCCTTAAGAGATTGTCCTGACACATGTTCAAACAATCTTACTCAACTGTTCCCAAGGTCTGTGTTACAATTCTGTCATGCCCATGTAGGACACTGAAACAGTGAGAAGAATGATGGTGAGACAAAGGAGAACTTAGAGAGGTTCTTGCATATTAATACTTCACTGCTGAAGTGCATAATTAAAGTTAGATGTGTCCCCTGCCGCAATTATGACAGATTTTAAGAAGCATTGCATGTGATGTGCCATCATGGCTCCATTAAAAAAATAATTATTACGTATGAATCCTTATTGGCTGCATTTGTGTCCTTTAACCCATTATAAAAATGCTAATCAATGCAGTCCAGTTAACAATATACAGTCCCCTTGAAAGGCTGTGAAGTGGCTTCAGTGAAGCCATCACACCAAGTGGTGGATGCCAAGTTTAAAGTCACCTGCCGGGGTGTGCAGTCTATAAATCACCCCCAGCCAGGCTGATCTTCTGTGAGGTGCCCTTGAGGACATTTATGAAAGAGGGGAGTAGATAGGAGGGATGTAGTTGATGAAGTTGATTAAGAAACAAACAAAATGGCTTATGAAATATATAAATTAATAATATGGTAATGGTTTTATTTCATTTGAACATGCATCAGATTACAATTGAATGCATCACATAATCAGTTCACAGTTCCACATGTCCAAAAGGAGGAGGAAGAAGTAAAGCTTATTAAATCCTACCCCTCCATCTGGTACTTTTACAATCAGTAACTGTTACATTTGTTCACTTCCTGCTTTCCATAATACAGTTTAAGGTTGTTGTTTTTTTTATTTTTAAATTTTGTAATTTTTTGTCCCGTACCAAAGTACAAGGTGATATGACCATCCAATGACATAATGGGTACCATAGTAAGTGTCAATATAGTGATATATATAGCACATCATGACTGGTTCAAGACTCTTCATCCTTGTATTTAGCAAACATCAACTGCTTGTATTGTTTCTTGAATTGGCTCATCGTTGTGCATTGTTTGAGGTCCTTACTCAATCCATTCCATAGTTTGATTCCACATACTGAAATGCTATGGCTTTTTAACGTAGTCCTAGCATATAAGTGTTTCAAATGTAGTTCTTCCCTGAGATCATATTTCTCCTCTCTTGTAGAGAAGTATTGGATGACATTTTTAGGTAATTGGTTATTTTTAGCCTTATGCATTTTTTTAGGTGTTTGAAGAATAACTATATCAGCAAGTTGAAGTATTTGTGATTTTAGAAATAAGAAGTTAGTATGTTCTCTGTAGGCGGCATTATGAATTATCCTTACTGACCTTTTTTGCAGTACATTTAACGAGTGAAGATTGCTTTTATAGTTATTAGCCCATATTTCCACACAATAAGTAAGATATGGTAGAACCAGAGAGCAATAAAGAGTGTGGAGTGATTTCTGATTGAGAACAAATTTTGCTTTGTTCAATACTGAAATATTTCTGGACAACTTATGTTGTACATTTATAATATGAGGTTTCCAGCTCATTTTTTCACATTTTCAATATCCATTTAATGTCTTTTAAATGAAGTCAAACAAATAGTCATTGCAGTTCTACAGTATATGTTCTCATCACTCTGGAATTTGCCTCAGTTTCTGTAAAATACCATGCTATTCATTCATTCATTTTCTACCGCTTATCCTCACGAGGGTCATGGGGATGCTGGACCCTATCCCAGCTGGCTTCAGGCGAGAGGCGGGGTACACCCTGGACTGGTCGCTAGCCAATCACAGGGCACATATGGACAAACAACCATTCACACTCACATTCATACCTATGGACAATTAATCTAGCATGTTTTTGGAATGTTGGATCTTGCATGGGGAGAACATGCAAACTCCACACAGAGATCAGAAATGCCAAGCGGAGATTGAAGATCAAAAGCAATAGAAAAGTAACATCCAAGCCTTATAAAAATAACAACTTCCAAACATCATATAACACTACCATCCACTAAATGGGAAAACTACTTAGGCATATTTACCTACCTCAACTTCTGGAGGGACATATGTAGAAACATCTACTCCATGTCAACACTTCACAGATATCCTCTAACACAAAGCCGATTGCACAAAATGGAATTATCAGACAGACACTTGTTCACTATGCACTTTGGGTTGTACAGATAATTATTTGCATGTCACATGGAACTACACACCTGTACACGACTTCTGGTCATCAGTAACTGAGAAGCTATCAGCGGGATCCCATTAAATCCAACACCGTGTCTTCTAGGAGATACCACATAAGTAGACCTTTCTAATAAATACCATAACCCCGTTCTCATTTATCTAACTATTGCTAAGAAAATATATTTTAAAAACTGTACAAACAAATAAAAAGCATGCAATATATATAGTTTGTTACGCCCGACTGGGGAGCGGCAGGGCTTAACATAAAGTGGAAGAAATCCCAACTCCCTCAAGTCCCAAATACCACTGGATCCAAACTTTTGTGGCGGTACAATAAATGTATTTACCAAAATAGAAAGTCTGCATCAATATGTCCATGTGTGGCAGGTTCCTGGTGGTTTCCTTGGCTCCCCTGCTGCAGCCAATAACGGGAAGCCAAGGTCCTCCAACACAAAAAAAAACCCAAAACACACACACCAGCCTCCATTTGGGCCATCAGCCACCAATACACACAACACAAACACAAACCTCCGACCCTGGGTGGTAACAAGTAGAGTACTATGTGTATCAGTAGAGAGCTACATGTATACTAGTTGCAACATTGTTGCCTGTGTAACAGTTTGTTCTCTTTTATTGTAATATTTCCTGTGTTGGTCTGTTCTGTTTTCTGCTGCTCTAATGTGTACCTGGTAGTGATTGTTGATTGTTCGATTTAGTTCAGCCGGGTGCTTCTTACTTCGTTGGTGCATTGAGCTTTTGACGTGCATGTGTGCTTTACGCCAGTTAGTTGCTGGGTCCCTTTTGCTACTTTCATTGGCATAATTAAAAATCTGTTTAATCTGTTTTTACCTGGGGTCGCATTGCAATGCCGCTGTGCCCGGTCGTGACACATGAGGTTACAATGTTTTGTCATACATTTATTTAGAGTAGATGTTTGTAATACAGTAAATTAATTGTCTATTTTGTCTTGTCTCATTATGGCACTTGGAATTGAATGCAGCAGTATCAGACATCACATGTAATTAACGCCACTTTCAGATGACAACTGAAGCACAGAATGCTGGATTGACTCTGTGCATAAAAGGTTTTCGTTTACATATCACAAAGCCAGTAAGGAGGACAATGTAGATGATGAGGAAAATAATCAGGTTGGGTGAATTATTTCAGTGACCCAGCTACAGTAGTTATGTTGGTAATTGTGTCTGGCTAAGGGAGGGGGGAGTGTGAGTGTATTATACTTTGATGGAGTGTGGGCTCCCATTTATGTGTTTTCCACTGTCATTGCAGATTTATAGAAAGTAGTGATGTGATATGTGGAAAGCTCTTGTTTATGCGCAGTGGAAAATGAAATGTGTTTGATGTCGCACACAGTTTATGTCCCACGTGACAATGATAAGGCTTTTCTGTGAGGTGACAACGAACGCCATTTCATGGGTGACCTTGCAGGAAATGTTCAAAAGATCTTTCAGTGATGGGATAGGTAAACAACTTTGAGTGTGTTTCAGGGTGTTTTCCTGCCTCAGGTTTTTCTCAACTTCTCTAAAATTAATTTTTGATGACTTGAAGAGATCAAGTAAGCCTTGAGCAGAAATGGACAGAAACTCTATTGCATTTCACAAACATACACCCACACACACATTTCAATCCCTCTATTCAGAATGAACTACTATGCATCAGATAGACTAAGAATAAACTTTAAATCAAAAAATGACAACATGAATGATTCATTTACTCTACTATTCTCTCTGTGTTTTACATACACAATGTTATATTCTATATCATACACCTAAGAAAAACACTCTTTATGAATTCATTTTTGACCCTGTTCAGAGTCACTGGTATGCCGAAGCCTGTGTAACGGACGTCAGCTCGTGTCTGTGCGATAGTAGGGGTGTAAACCTCACTCTCTGACACCTTAAGAGCTGCGTTAGACAATGAGTTGACAGGGGCTTTTAGCTTGCTGGCTTAAGCTGCTCGGTTTAACTTTCATTGTGTGTGACACAAGTTGGAAACACATTACAACTACAGCAGAATATGGACGAGAGGTGGGGTACACTTTGGACAGTTCACCAGTCAATCACAGGATACATATAAACAAATAACAATCCACACTCACATTCGGTACAGAGTCCCCACATACAGCATAGTTATCACCATACTAATAGCTGTGGAAGTGATGCTGAAAAAGGAAAGTTTCCGCTTCATCGAAGTTGTGAAAGTTGTACAGTATTCAGGCTTCGTGCGGTCAGGAGAGTTCCTCGCACTTTGCAACTCTATTATGTGGAATTGTATCACACTCCAGCAGACATAGTATTACTTGACTTTAGTTTCGTCTGTGAGACACACGACTCACATACAAATTACTTAAAAATAGATTTGTATTGTTTGATCAATGATAAGTTATACCAATATTGCCGCTGTTGGGTGGAAACATTGGATACACAGAGGCATGACTTTTTAGGAAATGAAAGTAAGATTTTTTTTAGAAAGTTCTTTTAAACCAAACTACTGTAATTTCCGGATTATATAGTGCACTGGTGTGTAAATCGAACACTAACACGTCATCAGCTCTTCAGCTCTTCTGCATTGTTGAGTCTGGTGTATCGCATTTTCCTCTTTACAATAACCCAAAAAGCAGATGACATGGCATCCTAAACCAGTGGTTTTCAAACTGGGAGGTGTGAGCCTCATGGGGGACCCCGGTGTTATGAAGCTCCAAAAATGTGCTTCTTTATGGACTGTCTGTGGACTGGGAGCCGCAGCCTTGAACCATAACATCACTTTGGAAATCAAGGTGACAGAGTTTGAAGGAAGAAAGGAAAGGCACAGAATCCATGTTGCTGATGGTTTGGTGTCATCTGCTGATACTGGTCCACTGGGTTTTCTGAGGTCCAGTGTGTTAAGCGCTATCCTCTGCATTACGCAATAGTGGACTGTTGGCAGTCCGAGCAGTTCAAACAGATGCTTTAGTAATTGTACACTTGATTGAACTCACTTAAGATGTGACAGAAATGGCTGCATAGGACTTCAAAAACATGATATTAGCTTCCATTTAACTTGTCCATGTCACGAAGCTGTGCTCTGTTTTAGCCATAAATTAGCCCATCACTGTGCAAGCTGCAGGGTTCAAAGCTTGAGAAAAAAGTAGTGGCTCATACATCGGAAATGATGGTACTATATTCCCCAAATAAAGTCAGATATAGTAACTTCCTTTTTGCTTTAAGCGGCAATTCATAAAGATTGACCTGTCGTTTGAAAAGAAAATAACATACCGCTGTTTAATGATTCTGTGCTATCTTATTTATATCGGTCTTGTTTTCTGTTATTATATCTACTATATCGTGTAATATCAGTGTGTAAATGTGACTATAGGGGTGTTATTTCATGTCTGGAGGGTTCTAATAATGTAAAAACATATATTTAGAGGGTTGTAAAAAAACAATTATATTTTTTATAATGTATATTATATACATAATAATATATAATATTGCATATTAATTTATACTTAAAGAATCACTACACCGAGATAAATGAGGGATTACTGTAGATATTAAATGGACCGTGTCCGACCATGTCAGCTGGAAAAAGTGCAGAAGTTGCCATGGCTACTTTTGCTGATGAACTATTGCGTGTCACCCAAACCAGAGGCTTTTTTGTGCTGTTGTTTAAAACTTTGTATTTATTTCAATGCACTTAAATCATAAATGCTGTGATAAAGCAGACGCAACGCTGCATTAACAATGATGTATGCTGTATGTAATACAGAACCATGATTCATTTGTGTAGATATGGTGCTATCATAATCATTCCATTGTGCTGATTTTAAGTGATGTCCTTGATGGCACACATAGTGTGTGTGTCTACCAACTGGTCATAATCTGCCATATGCCTTTTCTCATTGGTCCACTGAACTTAGTCAGACAATCAGCAAGGCATTCTGTTGAGCTGTGTTTCTGCATCTGCCTGACAGATTTTTTTTTTTAAAGTTGGGATGTGCTGTAATGAATCATTACTGATCTGCTGTCAGTACAGACTTTCAAAAAGTACACCGTTTATTAATATAAACGAGTTTTCTATTCCCAATATGTACTGTAGCTGAATATGCTACTGCAACAAAGGCTTTTGGGTCTTCATATTCTTAAGGCAGTCTTGCATTCCCTTACACTGCAAAATGCTCATTAAAAGTGTAAACAGCTAAAGAGTTGAACTAATTCTAACACATTAAAAGAACACAACTGTAAGCAGGAGATAAAACAGTGTTCAACTACATTAAAGGTAAACTAAAAAGTTAAAATGCACAGTGCATTCAAACTTGAATATTGAACAACCTCATCACACTTACATTAACAACTTAATTGACTGCAGTACAGCCACAAAACCTATCAGCAATGAGCTGTGGAAGCTGACCAGACGGTGATGACAGTTTGTGAAAGCCTTTACAAACCATTGTTGTTGGCAGGTGAAAACCTAGCCCCCAAAAAAACCCAACATGTCAAAACAAAAACACTTGTAAGCGCTTACTTAATCATAGCAGCTGCATATCTGCCTAATATCCTGGCTCCTGGCCCTGGTGTGGCAGGAAAGCATAATGAAAATGACGTGGAGAACATGGGTCATAATGGTTGGCAGCCACAGGGCAGTGGGTGCTTGGCCCTTGTCTTACACAGGCTAAAAGGAAGTGGAGACTTAGTGTGATAAAACTGTGTGAGGTCCTCCATGGTTCATTAGGAAAGAGGCTGCAAGTTTGCTTACACACCATCTGACACCATTGACATCATTTTGTTCCCATGTTGTGTGCAAGATACTAGAAATATACCCTCTAAGGCTCTGACTGAAAAAACCACATAATCCAGCAGCCTTTGTCCAAACAGAGCACCGGGAGCTTGCCCTTTTTAAAAACTCTGAGTTGTTATTTTGCTGTAGTTCAAATACCACTCCAATTACCAATGTGTCTGTTTTCATTGCTGCTATGAAACATTATCACATTTATTAACATTCATTCGTCTTGTGCCACTAATCCTATTACAGTATACAACCAATGACACTTCGTTCACACCTATGGGCCATTTAAAGCTCCTAATTAACCTAACTTGCATGTTTCAGGAAGAAAACCGACATATCAGAGATCAACGTATCGCTCCTTTGGAAAATGGAGTGGAAAAAAATAGTGCGGCAAGAAGATGTAAAATGTAGTGTATACTATGCACTTCCATTAAAAGTTTGAAACACCAACTTTGTGATGATGGACACATAAAAGAACTTCTCCAAAATCTTCAAACTGGCATCATAGCTCATATGACCCACATTTTTTACCACAGTTATGCAAATGCTCAAAAGATCAAAGTTCTTTTTAATCATTGTATACAGATATTTTGTACCCCACCTCTTTAATGTGAGACATGGAAATGATTGCAATGGCATATTTAGATTGATTTGGTGTCAGAATATAGTTACTATAGGGGATATATATATATACGTTAAGAGACCGCCTTGGGTACATTTGGGTACTGTAAAATCTGTATCAAAAACTGCACTGCATCATACTGAGAGATGTTTTTAAAAGTTCACAAATGAGTAAATCATCAGATAATGGGTTGATAGTGCAAACAGAGGTTGATGCAAACACATAAATCACTTACAAAACTGTAATGGTGGTGACGTGATGACGTGTTAGTATCTGTGTATCCACCAACACTGCAGCTTTGCAACTGCAGATTTCCCCCAAGGTAGCTGCAAAGCCGTGGGCGGACATGGGCATGGGCCACTCCATCCCATCCATTTTCTTCTGTTTATACTGGTCTGTGTCTCAGGGGCAAGAGTCTGAGGAGGGAAGCTCAGACTTCCCGGACTGCAGACCAGTTCCACCGGGTGGACACCTAAGCCAGCTGTGAGACATAATCTCTCCAGTGTTTCCAAGGTCTGCCTCTGGGCTTTGTCCCAGCTGGGCATGCCCAGAACACCTCCCCAAGGAGGCGTCCGGGAGGCACTTCAACTGGCTCCTCTCTATGTTCCTCATCCTATCTCTTAGGGGGAGTCCAGTGACCCTACAGAGGAAACTAATTTCAGTCGCTTGTGTCTAAGATCTTGTTCTTTCGGTCACAACCCAAATCTCATGACCATAAATGAGGATGGGAACAGATCGACCTGTAAATTGAGAGCTTTGCCTTGCGGCTCAGGTCTCTCTTCACTACGTCACTTCCTACACTCGTGAACAAGATCTCGAGATCCTTCACCATCATTCTTCACCCGGGGCTGTACCTCATTCCCAACATGGAAGTAACAATCCACCCTTTTCCAACCGAGAACCATGGACTCGGATTTGGATGTGCTAAGTCTCATCTGTTTCAGTTGTAAACCACCCCAGTAAATGCTGGAAGTCACAGCCCGGTGAGCCCAACATCTGCAAATAGCAGAGACAAGGTCCGAAGGCCTCCGAATTGCACTCACTATGGTGATTTCCAAACAGGTTAGCAAGTTGAATGTGAGCTCTGTTTTACTCTGCTGACGAATTAAAGTCATCTCTTTCCCAACAACTCATGAGTGTGATATATGTATGTATACGTATATAATATATATTGAGCTTAACAATAGAATAGGGCCTCTGTTGTCCTTTTAGCTGATCATTAATTTCCAATCTCCCCTGACACAGGAGTATTTACATCCACTAAACAAATACAGGTGCATATAAAATTGTTGTTAGTGCCTGTTTTCCAATGGATTATCTGATGGCAATTTCCATTTAAAATCTACAGTCTAATTAACAAGTTTGAAACTACATCAACAGTAGTAATCACCATTGTTTTATTAATAGTACATGCCCAGCGCAGAGCCTGCACACACAGAAAGATGAATGTCTCGTCTATAATTAACCAGAATTATTTACTGACTCAGGTTGGTTTATGGGAGGATCACTCATGCAATGGATATATTAGGAGAACACTGAAGGGATTAGTTTCAGTGGATGTAAAGAGTGGTCAATACATCAAGCTGCAAAACAATATTTATCCTACTTATTTAAAATTTATGTTTGTATGAACATGAACTGTAAATGTCTTTTTTTTGGGGGGGGGGGGGTATTTCCCTCATTATCTAAAATCTATCCAACAGGCCTGATTCACTCAAACTGTGTTTTTATTGTTTTTTATTGTTTTTTT
Organism: Doryrhamphus excisus; assembly: GCF_037039965.1. Lineage (NCBI taxonomy): Eukaryota > Metazoa > Chordata > Actinopteri > Syngnathiformes > Syngnathidae > Doryrhamphus > Doryrhamphus excisus. The sequence continues at coordinate 6,132,558 of NC_136369.1, forward strand.
CGTCATTACATCATTAATGGTGTAATGTTGAAGCACTAATATTAAACTTCAGCTCAAAAGTTGCCATTTCTGGGAACAATATGATTCCTGCAATGTGTGGGCTTATTCATAATGTATGCTTTCCCATGCAAGTCTTCCCAGCATGAATATACAGAGTATGAACTTCACAATCTCTATGAATATTGTATGTCATATGGTCCACACTTCCACTTCATAACAATAGCTGTCAAAAAATCCACTTACTTAAAAGATGACCATGCTGGACCTGCACATATTCTGAAAAATATTGCGTATGTTGAATTTTTGGTAGAACCTACACCTATTATATTGCCCGGGTTCAGTCAAGGATTGTATGGACTACGGAAACTCCAAATACATAATGGCAGATTTTGGGCTCCCTGGGAAAGAGTGAAATAGACTCTCAAATTCCAATTCATTTTCATCCTTGTCTTCCCAAGACAGTTTGGACAATACTATGCTTCCAACATCGTGTTGACTCAGTGCACAAAGTAAGGTTGCTTACTGTGGTGGGGAAGATCTTGAAAAACCTAACCTTAACTCAAACATTTTCGGGAACTATTGTTGTGTCCAACATAGTGTCCTCTGACCTCAAAAATCATCTTCTACAATGGACCAATGGACAAATCCCTGCAAACACCATCAAACATCATATCAAATAATTTAGAGTTGCAAAGGAGGGAGAGTCCAATATTTCTTTCCATTACCACCCCCTTAATTGTTCATCTGTTGGTGCATTTATTTCAGGCTCTGGCATGACTGAACATTTTAATTTGGAACTATAGAGTAGATTTTGTGGTGGTAATCTACCGTATGTTATGGATGTAAGATGCAGAACATGTGCTTTTATTCATTCATTCATTTTGTACCGCTTATACTCATGAGGGTCACAAGGGTGCAGGAGCCTATCCCAGCTGTCTTCGGGCCAAAGATAGGGTACACCCTGGACTGGTCGCCGGTTGTAATTATTTCATTATTTCGTATATATGAGCTGTGTGAAGTTGGTAATTGCATTTTTCTCAAAAGCACTGCATTCAGTACTACAAGCAGTTTTCCAACTGAATACAGGTATATATCACCAGCAAACCACATGAAACAAGCAGACAAAAAAATGAATAACGTCTGTGACTGATGCACGATCGTGCCCACTGTCTTAAACAAAATGCACCATGTAGTTATGAAACAAGTTTAAAATTGTAATGTGCATACCGCAAGATATTGAGAAGAGTGTCCATAGCACACTCATGTCAGCCATACACACTCTTGTGCTCCTGTGCGAGTGTACCTAATGTTGTGGCCAGTCAATGCAGGTTATATGTATTGAGTTGTTTAGTATCTGCGCATGTTACGGAACAAGTTTACCAAGTAACATTAGATACAAACCAAAATAGTGGCGAGCTGAAGAAAACCTAATAAAGTGGAGGCATTACGACAAGCGCCAAACCGTTTTAAATTTAAATTTAAACACGAATACAGATAATAACAAAATGTACTTCTTTCATACTCGTATCTGGCAAAAATGCATTATCTGTAACAGATTCATGTTTATATCCCTAATTTAGAGTACCCAAAGCCTGAAGAACATCACTGAGAATGTACAAGATGTACCAATTGCGATTTTAAAACACACTAAGATTAATGCATGAACTCAATTATGGTGTTATTCCATCATCTACATTTGGCTGTGGTCCATCAAGAGCGACCATATTGTCTTCTCAAAATATTTAGTCTTCTGATTGACACAGTGAAATTTAAATTAGAACAACATTGTGATTCTGTCATCCAGTATTGAATAGTGAAGTGTCATAACTTTACAACTGCACACATGGGCTTCTGGCTCCACTGGTGGGGCCTCTCACTTTTGTGGTCAAGTGTGATCTTATAGCAACTAGTAGTAATTGTCACACTTTGTTGCGACAAACCCAGCTGGAGATTCGTCACGGCACCTGTGTGTGCCTGGTGTTCATAAAACACATTTCCAGAGCACCCACGGAGCAAGGTCACATTTGTGCAGTGACAAACACACACATGATCAGAGACCTTTCTGTTTAAAAGTAAGACATGACACTATGGAGTCTAAAGGCGCCAATGTTTTAAAATATTGCCATTCAGGTTAGGATTAGCATTTGTGTCATCTGACCCTGCAGACATGAGTGGGAGTGGGCTGGGGCGAGGAGGAGGACTGAAGGCTGAAGGTTTCAGGGACAAAGGATCCACTGAGGAGGCAAAGCAATCGGTTGAGGAGGTGCAGTGATTCACATGCAGCGCAGGAGGCCTGTCTGTATCACCAACAACCCTGCCCCAAATCCCAGGAGGGCATGGGGAATTGATGAAACGAGCAGGAAGGCCTAATTAAAGGCTCTCAGCTCAAACGCATTGATGTATTACATCTATTATGCCTCAGTTCAATAGGTCTGCCAGGCAGGGGCTGCTGCGGCTGCTGAGTCCCGCCAAACAAACTGAATAAATAATGGCAGCTGAGCGGGAGCGAGTGAGAACGAGAGGCATAGAGAAAGAGTTAGATGGTGAGATGAGTTCAACAAGCACAATTATGATGAAGCCGCCAATAGCCAAAGGCATGTCAAACACGCTTCAAGATTTATATAGTGCTTCATTAACAATCATACAATATTGTATACAATGCAAGCAGGAATACAATGAGTTTTGTCAGCCATTATTATAGATTTTTTTTAGTATACATGCCTTGGCTGCAACTTTAGATACACCTGCACAACCTAATATGATCCAATACAAGAGCTGTGTCAAAAATTCTGCTTCTACCTAGGTAATGATGGCCTGTTTTGATTGACACTGTCAGAGAGATGCACTTGACAGCATCATGAAGCATATTGAGTATCCTGGAATATATTCCATCTGGTGAGTCAAGAAGCTGCCATCATAATAACACCAAATGTATGGAGGACCAAAACTGCCAAAATAATACATAAATAAATAAATAAAAGTGGAAATAAAAACAAAAATGAAAAAAAAATCAAAAAATTAAATACAAAAAAATAAAAATAAATGGAAATAAAAACAAAATAATTTTTTTTTAATTTTTGAATCTTGTTTTTATTTTTGTATTTATTTTTGCTTTTATTTATTTATGTATATATTTTTTTATTTTTGTTTTTATTTCCATTTATATTTATTTTTTTTGTATTTAATTTTCTTTTTTTTCATTTTTGTTTTAATTTTCACTTTTATTTATTTATTTATTTATTATTTTGGCAGTTTTGGTCCTCATAGAAATGCAGAAGGAAAAACTATTCAAATGAGGAGGCGGTCCTAAGTGTGTCTTGGGTTGAACTGTTCGCCTATTGGTTGATCGACATGTGAGTGCAAAAATCGACTAGGTATGCCTGCAAACGGCCACAGCAAGAGGAAGTATACAGGGAGAAAAGTATACATTTACCGGGACAATAATGGCGGGGTCCACCAGGAAGTCGGTGTCCGAGCTTCTCAGGGACGCTGCCAATCGTTTGGATGATTTGGAACGTGGTAAGTATGAAACAGCTGATGTGTTACGCTTTTACTTAATTCCAGTTCAGTTGTGTTGACTCTTTCTTTACTTTCTGCTTTCACAAGCTTCAACTTCGGACAAATCGGACGAGAGTGGTGTGGTGACTTCCTCTTGCTGTGGCTGTTTGCAGGCATACCTAGTCGATTTTCGCACTCACATGTCGATCAACCAATAGGCGAACAGTTCAACCCAAGACACACTTAGGACCGCCCCCTCATTTGAATAGTTTTTCCTTCTGCATTTCTGAGGACCAAAACTGCCAAAATAATAAATAAATAAAAGTGAAAATAAAAACAAAAATGAAAAAAAAATCAAAAAATTAAATACAAAAAATAAATATAAATGTAAATAAAAACAAAAATCAAAAAATATATACATAAATAAATAAATAAATACAAGCAAAAATAAATACAAAAATAAAAAACAAGATTCAAAAATTAAAAACAAATTTATTTTTGTTTTTATTTCCATTTATATTTATTTTTTTCTTTTTTTTCATTTTTGTTTTTATTTCCACTTTTATTTATTTATTATTTTGGCATGCTCCATACAAATGAGCATGTTTTGTCAGGTATGTCCAAGCTTTTTCCACTGAGGGCCACATATTAGAAATGAAAGGATGCAAGGGCCAACCAGGAAGTTATACACAGTATATGTTTTAAGAAAATTAACGTGTATTATGAGAATGAACTTCAGCCTTACATACTTGCTATTGTTTTTTTTTTTTTTACAAACATTTTTTAAATATTTCAACGTTCTTCTTTAATAATCATCATAAATTTTGCAGCGACGACTCATACAACTGGTCACAAAAACATACACAAAACTGCAGGCCTCGCTACCCTCAGTTAAGGTCAGTTTTCATGAATCCACCATAAGGAAGACACTGGGCAAAAAAAAGGCATGCATGCCAAAATTCCAATACAAAAACCACTGCTGAACAAAAAATATTTTGATGGTTCCCCCAAAAATGAAGGAAATAGTGGAAAAGTGGTCTGACAAGACAAAAGTTTAACTTTTTGTAGAGAATGTGAAAGAAGATCATATCAATAATAAAATATGGTGGTGGTAGTATGATGGTCTGGGGCAGATAAATGCTGCTGTGACAAATGGAACCATGAATTCCGCTGTCTACCAAAAATCCTGAAGGAGAATGTCTGGCCATCTTGTTACTTCAAGCTGAAACCAAAATTGGTTCCAAATACCAAAACACACCAGCCAGTCCACCCCTGAATGACTAAACAGAAATAAAATGAAGACTTTGGAGTCCTGACGTGAATGCTATTGAGATACTGTAGCATGACCTTACAAAGGTGGGTCATGCTGGAAAACCATCCAATGTGGCTGAAATACAACAATCCTGCATTACACAATTACACAATTCCTCCACTACGCTGTAAGAGACTCATTGCAATTTATCACAGATTCTTGATTGCAGCTGTGTTACTTAGGCTTAGGGGGCAATCACTTTTTCACACGTGGCCAAAACTGCATTTTGTATTACTTTTTCAAATACTGCCATTCAGACTCAATTGAAGACAATAAGAGCTGTCATGGAGCGTCATGGAGAAAAGCTACCGTTTATTAGTAGTATGTTGTTTTATATAATGAATTTTGTGATGAGAGCTATTAAAATACTCCATCTTGAACTGTCGCCTCAATTTGATCCCACAGCTCATCAAATTTATTAGTTACAAACTAATCATCCCGGTCGTTTAAGAGATTAATACAGTTCTTTAAATGAGCAGTCAATCGGATAACTGTATGTTTCACATTTTAACACGCAGTGCATATATTTTCATTTTTCTAATATGGTGAACACCACATTAATTTTGGTGTTTAACTTTATTTCCCCCACAGGAACATTTGTCTCGCCGCCAGGTGAAACAATGACAATGCTCAGCCTTGAACATGAGACACATAAAACATAATGAAATGCACACATCCTCCCACTGAGCGTATAAGATGACATAAAGTACTGTGTACATAAAAGTGACACCATTAACATAAAACCTGGAGTACATCCAACCATCTCCACCTAAATGAATTAATGCTTTTTCTTTTTCGGGTTGTTTAAGAGGTTCTTTTCCATCACAAGGTCACTGCGTAATGCAATTGTCCACTTGATAAAGTGCAGCACTGTACTGTAGGTGATCCCTGCCATAAGAGTATTCATTCGATTTTTCTTTGATTTTTCCATATAAAGTTGGACATGTACATAGTGTAAGATTTTAAATGAAGTGCATTGACTTTGTAATTGTCTACCAAAGAAGGACACTCTTGCTTAAGCACACTGCATCATAGCTCAAATACTCTTTAGTCCAGTTTGTGTGGAAAATTACACTATCAGTGATTAATTGAACAGTATGTCTATTGTTGGGGTAAAATTATTCTGCGTCATACTGAGAGCTGTTCAATATTTTAGTACAGCTCATTCAGCAACAACAGTGAATCAATCAGAGTTGTTCTACCTCACTACAATCTGATCCACAATAATAAATGTATTGTTATTTCTCTGTTATCCTGTCTGGCAGGGTAAAAAAAAATATTTTTGTCTTTTGTAGTAGCAGAATTTTTAATCAAGCTCCGTTTTTGATCTCATTATTTCATCAAGTGGCTTTGATGGTTGTCTGTCGGTGAATGTTGCCACAAATGAAGCCAAGAAAAAATCAATGTTCAAGTTAAACTTAAAGCACCCCAAATATTCTATGGACATGCTTCCATGCAGTTGTGTACATGCGGATATTGGCCATATGAGAGCTCAACGCTGAGCTGAAGACAATAAGCCCAGGAAATACTGACAATATGATGTGGATTCTAGCTGTGTAAATCCAGCAGCCATTGACATAGAGCGACGGATATAAAAAGCAGTGCAGTGACAAATTCAGCAGGAGTGGTCCTGGCAAAGTGAAACAGGAAATTCTCTGTTGCTCTTTGTGTCTGTGTGTTGGAGTGTTGCTGTGACAGTGTGTAAATATACGCCTTTGCTTGCCTTTGGAGCAGATTTGTGAGACAAGCTAGAGCAGTTGCATTCACAGCAGTGGTGTGAGATTGGATGCAAGCGGTTTCTGAGCAACTGTGACGGATGGCGTCTGTTAGCAACGACAGCCGCAGAGAGGACGTCTTGTACTGGCGGCGGGGGGAATCTGAAGCTTCCGGAAACAAGGCTGTGCTCAGAGAGTCTGGTGAAATGCCAGGACAAGTAAGGCCAGTGTTTCCATTGTCAGTCCGAGACATTTCCTGACACTATTCTCGCCTCCATCTGTCACTTATTAACACTTAAGCCTTGCATGTCTTCTTCCTTCCTTAACATGCTACACTTTCAAACCGAGGCGTAGCTACCGAGGTGACGTTTGCAGCATTAAGACCACTGACAGAGCACACACCTGGTTCAAGACTTGTTTTGAATCGAATCCAGAGCCATATTTTCTCTTGAATTTGAGGGGAGTGCAACTAAACTCTCAAAAACGTGAATACAGAACACATTGTTATAGATTTACAAATATGGTTTTACATGTATAAAAAGTGGTTAGTGCGCAGGCCTCACAGCTAGGAGACCCGAGTTCAATTCCACCCTCGGCCATCTTTGTATGGAGTTTGCATGTTCTCCCCGTGCATGCGTGGGTCCACAATCCAAATACATGTTAGGTTAATTGGTGACTCCAAATTGTCCATAGGTATGAATGAGTGTGAATGGTTGTTTGTCTATATGTGCCCTGTGATTGGCTGGCGACAGTGTGTACCCCGCTTCTTACCCGAAGACAGCTGGGATAGGCTCCAGCACCCCCACAGCCCTTGTGAGGATAAGCGGTAGAATATCCATCCATCCCCACATTCCAAAAACATGCTAGGTTAATTGGTGACTCCAAATTGTCCATAGGTATGAATGTGAGTGTGAATGGTTGTTTGTCTATATGTGCCCTGTGATTGGCTGGCAACCAGTCCAGGGTGTACCCCGCCTCTCGTCCGAAGACTGCTGGGATAGGCACCAGCACCCCCGCAACCCTTGTGAGCATATGAATGAATGAATGAATGAATGAATGAATGAATGTATAAAACCTTTGTAATTTTTGAAAAAAAAAAAACATTATTTGCAGGACCAGCCAGACTATGAAAACTTACTTACTCCCCTTCCTTCTTTTATTTTTTAAACATACAAATAGTGTTTCTCACCTTTTTTGTCAACATGCTGGCATTTTCAACCTTCATTGGCTCCAGTTTTGGTTATTGAGTCAAGTCAAGCCAAGTCACACATATTTATAGAGCCCTTATTCACAAAAAAGGCTTTATAAGCAGACAATAATAGACAACAAAGGTGAGAAACATTGTTGAATATAAGAAATACTGTAGCTCCTTGCAAAACAGGAAAGTGGTGTTGAAGAAGTCTTCGGTGAAGGTAAACGTAAACTTAAATTTTCCTTCATCTTTAGGGATCATTAGAGATGAGCCGGATTCTCAAGTATACATTTTTGCCGGATACAAGTATGAAACATGTACATTTCGTCATTATCAGTATTTGTTTTAAAGAAAATGCTCAATATGTATTCACTCGTCATGCTCTGTGATTGGCCAGTCGCACACAGCGACACTACAGCCACAGAAAAGCTCAGAGGTGCTTCACAAGGTGCAATTGGGAAGTTTAAAAACAGCATGGCGTTTGTCACAATGCTTTCACTTTTTTAGGTTTTGTTCAGCTCGTCAACATTTTGGTTTATATTTAAAGGTATTTGGAAAACTTGTTCCATAACACAGTGTACAGTGCTGTGCAGACCCGCATTGACTGACCACAGCATTAGGTACACTTGATGCCGCACAAGGGCACGGTGGAGCGTCTTAACAGTCACACAAAGCCTGACACTGTATTATAACTTCATTCTGACCTGAACACATACTGCAGTACAATTCCAACACCGTATACTGCATGCATCTCCATCCCACATGTCTCTATCCTTCTTTCGTTCTTTCACATTCTCATTATAAGAATACAAGATGCATTCAAGGACGCGCGGAACATCACAAAATGGCTTAGTAGTGTGTATGTGTGAAAAAACAGAAAGATAAAGAAAAACGTGAATTGGATATTCTTATCACTCACTTCCAAACTCTTAAGCAGTTTAATTCAAGTGCCGCTACACTGATACACACGGCTTCTATTAGCGGCAGCACGACTGCCTGCAGTCCACAAAACCTTAACCGTGTTTTGGATCGTAGTAGGGGACATACCACAGGATTCATATGTTTCTAAAAGACATGTATCATGTATGGTCAAAACCCCTGAACTCTGAAGAGTGGTAACGTATTATCGCAAGTGGACCTCAGGAGAAGCAAGATGTGTGGCAATCTCTCCTGCCCGAGGGATAGCGCCCATTGTCGGACACATTTTGTCAAAGGTGCCGTTGTTCTGGTGGAAGTCAGAAACCCTCAGACATGAGGGCGCCAGGTGGATGCACAGCGTGTCCGAAATTAATGCACCTTTCCCGGCGAGAGCATGCTGTTTCTGGCTGCAGCAACAGTTTGGCGGGTATTTCATGATCATGTTAATAAAAATAGTCCTATGTGAAATGGTGCTGACAGATAAAAATAGCAGAGCTTGGGGGAGGGCAGAGAGTATAATATATGTCATTTTTTATTTATTTATTTATTTGTCCTGTCCAGCCATTGGGGCAGATAGTATTGTTGATCTAAGTGCCCTGACTACATGCTAAACAGATTTGCTCTGTGTCAGGAAAGGTGTAAGCTGCAACTTCCCTGTACTAAAAAAAATTATTTGCCGTTATTTGATGTTTTTGTTATGCGAATTTGGAGCAGCTGGACCGGAGCAAGAAGAAACACAGACAAGACATTATTTATTTTTGTATTCATTAAATACTGTAAAAAAATTGCATATTTCAGACAGTTGTTAATGGTGATTAATCATAATTAATTAGTTAAAAATAATCTGACAGTCCTAATTCATATGCATTTCAAATTGTTTTCCGCATGTCAAACTGTAATTGTGAATCTATAAAAATTAGTTTTGTGTTAACATTTCTGGCCTTGTAGAACAAATGAATTAGATTTACATTATTTCTAATGGGGAAATTTAATGTGGTTGGAATCGGACATTCTGAAACAAATGAATGACACCAACTAAGTTTCTACTAATAAATCACAAGAATTAAAAGAAAAGAATAACAACGATTAAAAGCCAAAGTATGAGGAACCTTTCCATCTCAGTAAATATGACCACTACACTACACTACACTGTAGTACACTTTTATTGTCAAATATTCTTTAACATGCTGAAGGATACTGTGGTGACCTGGTACTCGTGTATTGTGAAATAGTTTTGTGATTTCTGTGTCTCGCTGAGTGTTGTGTGTGTGGATGCCAGCCAAGGGGGACGGCTGCATGTAGAGAGGACAGTTTAGTTTGATTATGTTGTTTTGGCAAGGATGTGGCAGACACTAAGTAGCCTGTTTTGTTCTTGCAACAAAAGACACTGTTACTTGTCATCCATCATGGGGAGACTTTACAATGATCTGTATCCTTCATAATGGTCGCGGCAGTTGGGAGTGTTGGGAGTTGTGTTGTTGCATGCAAGTCATTCATTCATTCAATTTCTACCGCTTATCCTCACGAGGGTCATGGGTATGCTGGAGCCTACCCCAGCTGACTTTGGGCGAGAGGCATGGTACACCCTGGACTGGTCGCCAGCCAATCACATAGACAAACAACCATTCACACTCACATTTATACTTTTGGACAATTTGGAGTCGCCAATTAACCGAGGAAGCCGGAGTCCCTTGAGAAAACCCATGCATGCACGGGGAGAACATGCAAATATGTTGATTTTAATGTTCATTTAAAAACTTGTTTTGGTATTACACATAATAAGAAGAAAGAATGTCATTCCAAAGCGGAGAAAAATATGATTTTGCTGAGAAAGACTTTGGAATTTTTATAATTTTATCAAAAACCATCAATGCATTTAGTACTTCCATCAAATTGTTCTGTTGAGATTATGCAAGAATATTTAAGTAGCTATTGTAAAAATGCATTGTCTTGACTCATGTTGAGTGTATCCAGTGCTGGCCATAATTTAATGGTAATGGTAATGGTTTTATTTCATTTGAACATGCATCAGATTACAATTGAATGCATCACATAATCAGTTCACAGTTCCACATGTCCAAAAGGAGTAGGAAGAAGCAAAGCTTATTAAATCCTACCCCTCCATCTGGTACTTTTACAATCAGTAACTGTTACATTTGTTCACTTCCTGCTTTCCATAATACAGTTTAAGGTACTTCGGTACAAGGTGATATGAGCATCCAATGACATAATGGGTACCATAGTAAGTGTCAATATAGTGATATATATAGCACATCATGACTGGTTCAAGACTCTTCATCCTTGTATTTAGCAAACATCAACTGCTTGTATTGTTTCTTGAATTGGCTCATCGTTGTGCATTGTTTGAGGTCCTTACTCAATCCATTCCATAGTTTGATTCCACATACTGAAATGCTATGGCTTTTTAATGTAGCATATAATGAATTCTTTACAATGAATGAGAAAAATATATTGAAAAAAAAACACTAACCACTTTCTGTTTTCTCCATTATCTTAAACAAAGCAACAAATTCTGTCAACTTATCTCCTCAACACAAAGGTGTGCATGTTTACCTGTCAAAACATTTTTGAGGCATCCTGACGAAGCAGAAGAGTGGCATTTACAGGCAACATCAAAACTCTCTCCCCTTGGGAAGCTGCTGCAGCTGGTGTCACAGAAAAACACATGGTGCACTTCCGCCTGATCAAGATGTGCTTCACTGGCGTATCTGACATCTCCACCATCATTTTCTTAATTGACGTGCTTAAGTACGCTTCTCGGAATATCAAATACCTGTCATAATAAAGTGTACAGTCGTTGACATAAAGAAACAACTTTAATTTGTAGCTGTCTGTTGAGATATGATTTCCCAAGTGCTGCAACATTTAAAAACTTGCTGCTGAATGACAAACTTCACTTATTTAACGAGTGACTTAAACAATAATAGGCCATTGTCAGCACTATATTTATATTGTATATTTGAGAGCTGATGAAACACATTTATACAGTGTATTAGATACATGCAAACACGTCTCTAATTCGGAACAAGTATGTACTCTTACTCGTTCTCACCACACGACATCGAGGTGCATTTGGTGACACTTTGAACATCACATCTTTATAATGTGTGTATGTGTGGTCAAAATAAACAGAAAGACCAAAAAAAAAAAAAAAAGATATTTTAGATATTTTAAGATATTTTATATTCTGAAAATCCCTATGGTCAAAAGCATCATACAAGCATCCGACTTGTACAACACGCATAAACATATATCCTCACGAGGGTCATGGGTATGCTGGAGCCTATCCCGGCTGTCTTCGGGTGAGAGGCGGGGTACACCCTGGACTGGTTGCCAGCCAATAACAGGGCTCATATAGACAAACAACCATTCACACTCACATTCATACCTATTGACAATTTGGAGTCACCAATTAACCTAGCATGTTTTTGGAATGTGGGAGGAAACCGGAGTACCCGGAAAAAATTCACGCACAGGGAGAACATGCAAACTCCACACAGAGATGCCCGAGGGTGGAATCGAACTCAGCTACCGTGCAGCCCCAGGCATGATAACAATCAGAATTATAATTATAACACAGGGTACCGTTGTAGCCATCATCCAGCTAAAACTCAACTCTCAACCCCCAGTGTCACTTCCTGTCCACACATGCAGAACACATTTATTGCAAAACATGAGAATTAGTTTTTATTTTCTTATTGTCTTTATTGTCTTTTAATGTCTTCAATGTCAAGTCCCGTGTTGGTTTCTGCGTGACAGTTTGTTTATGTTCCCTTCTTAGTTTTAGTTTGCCTTTGGATGCTCTTATTTTTGTATTCACTTCCTGCCGTGCCCTGTTCTGTTTTCCTGCCTTTCTTATCTCCCACACGTGTTTCTAACTTCACTTACGTCTATTTAGTTCAGGTGTGTGCTCCTTCTGTTGTTGGTTCATGATCATTTGTTTGGTTTGGCCAGTTGCCGTTGTCCATATAGACAAACAACCATTCACACTCACATTCATACCTATGGACAATTTGGAGTCACCAATTAACCTAGCATGTTTTTGGAATGTGGGAGGAAACCGGAGTACCCGGAGAAAACCCACGCATGCACGGGGAGAACATGCAAACTCCACACAGAGATGGCCGAGGGTGGAATTGAACCCTGGTCTCCTAGCTGTGAGGTCTGCGCGCTAACCACTAGATCGCCGTGCCACCCAGCTAAATTATTATTAAAGAAAATACTTTTTGCACTTGGCCCTGCTCTTTGCATCCTGGGGTCGCAACGCAACGCCGCTGTACCCGAACCTGACATTAAATGGCTTATTTCCCCCTTTTTTATCTCGTATATCAGTAAATCTCAGTGTAAAGGTCGCTGTAGGGGTGTTAGTATTTAATGTCCCGAGGGTACTAATAATGTAAAACATGTACTCAGAAGGTCGTAAACACGTTTTCTGCACACAAATTATGAAAATATTCTATTTATAAATAAGGAATATTACTTTGTGGAAATTCACTTTGGGTCTGGAAACAATTAACCAAGATAAATGATGGATTACTATATATACGTATATACAGTAATCATGTCCTGTTATTTATTGTTCCGTTAATAAAGTACAGTAAAAAAAATGCATATTTCAAACATAGTTGCAAATGGTCCTTAATCATGATTATTTGATTTGAAAACTGTGATTAAAATATTGAAATCATTTGATAGCAATCTTTGGCAGTTTAGATCAAATCTAAACTTGCCTGGATGCAGACGGGAAGAAGCGTTTATGTTTTAAGCAACCATGACTTTGTTTTACACCTCACTTCATTAAAACACAACAAACTACACAACACAACCTTGTTTGGTCGTTCAAATATGACATAACCAACAAAATTCTACTGCTAAACAGAGCTTCATTTTTAATGTGAGCTTATTTACAATGCACATAAAATATTTTATTATAGTCTTAAACTATTGTGATGATTTTATTGAGTGTCTACGTATTGATCTTTTTTTTTTTGTTTTAACCTTGGAGCAGCATTGCGTTGCAGGGGCCAGACCCAGATATGCAATGATGGAGTGGGTGGAGCCATTAAAAAATTGTTTTGTCTCGCCTGCACTATTTCTAACTGGCCCACTTTCGTTCCTTCCAGGCCTTCAGTGATTTGGAGTGTGACCCCCAACCCTGTGCTTCACTACAATACACACAAAGACAAACACACTCACATATACCCTGAAGTAGTCTGTGCACTTCACCAGAAGTAAATCACACATAATATACTTGTCGGCTATTCGGGCCCTTAACAAGATCTGTGTGGCTGATCTCTTGGACCGCAAACTACCAGTCTGAATGTTATTTAATCTCGCCATGCTTGAAAGACATTGAGTGGAACTTTTAGTGGATAGGTGCCATCTTGCACACCATCAAATAACTTGGGATAAAGTGTTTTTTTTTATTTTTTTATTTCAGTATATAATCATAGCGACATTGTGATAGTTTACTGCAGTAGGTAGATTGTAAACAAACAACCAAAGAGAAGTCCCTGTGGCTCACATTCACACAAGCAACACATTCTAAATTTAGACTTCACCATCTGTTTACCGATGGTGTTTTTGTTAACAGTAAATTTAACACATACTGTATACTGTCATACATGTCATTGAGTTGACTTTTTGTGCACTGGAGTCATCAAAAGGAAAATTAACCACAGGTTTTTATTTTCTTCCCGAGTGACAGCCCTTCACTAAGTTCTGTATAAATAGTTGGAGTGGTTTATCATTGTATCTTTAATTTCTATAATATGATTTAAACATGGAATTAAAATAACTGCTATAAGCAATGATTATGCTGTTGCTAATGGTCATGACTCTCCAAATGCTAAAGTGTTCTAAAAAAAAATTATGGTAAACAATGAAGTTGAGTTATATAAGCAAAGCTAAGAGGCAGGCACACTCACAGACAAACATCTGGTGGTGTGTGCTCAAGCGCCAACCCTTTTGCCCTGCACGACAAAAGTGACCTTTCTGCTGGAGGTCAAATGTTTTTTTTTTTCATTCATTTAAGAAGAAAAATCCAAGCCTATCCAAGCTGACTTTGGATGAGAGGTGAGGTACATATATCATGAACTGGCGCACCCACACCTCTGTCCCTCCCACTGGCGCAAGTGGCAAAGAGGGAGGAGCCAATCAAACCAATTAAATGAATGCCCCTAATTGCCTTTCAATTGAATTTCTTGGAAGTTAATAAGTCATTCATAAAAAGGTCATGTAATTAAAAAAAACCCCATGGAGACATTCAGACATTTCATTCACGTACTTTGGTTAGCGCAATCAATTAAACCATGCAAACTTTTTATACCCCACCTCAGAAAAGAATAACAATCGAGATTTGTTAAGAATTGGAATCAAAACAAGGAATCGAAACCAGTCAAATTCAAACAATGCCCACCCCTATGGGGCGCCTGTGAAGGCGGAATACCCGGAGCAAACCCACAAATGCAAATTCCACAGATGCCCAAGAGAGATTTGAACCCAGATCTTCCAGATCTCCTGACTGTCACCCAAATTTTGGTGTTGGTGCTAGATTCAGTTGGCAGCCGGGTGGACCCTGAACTGACCCCGACATCAATTTCATTTCCATTGTCCTGAGGAGCCGATCAGGAAAACAGGAACAGGAAATTTCAAGTGTTGATCATTTTTTTATGAAAACACCATCCATTCATCCATTTTTGGGGAAGTACAGCATTGTGGTATTATACACACCCTGGCAAGCTGACACGGCGGTGTCGGTAGCCTTAAACTTTATTGAGCACCTCAAAATAATTTCTTTTTGTCTATGTCGTCTTTCTTTAATTGCTGAGGTTTGTCATTTGTTCAACTGCAGCTATTTCGCCTTGATGCATGTCATCATCGCCATTGCAAATTTCTTCGGCAGTCCTTCAAATGTCTAAATGGACAAGATACAGAGTGTTTCTTCTGCTATCCAAGTTTTCATAGCCTTTTCCATTGTTAGAGTTGCAATGCAATGTAAAAACAATGGAGGTAATTAGGTCCGCCCACTCAGCCCAGCAAGCTTTTGGTGCCTGAGTTGAACCAAAAAAAGACCCCGAAATTTGAACCAATTGTGGAACCATGACAATGGAAAAGCAAAGCACCAAAGAACCAGCTCCAAAAAAGCTCTGCACCAGTTATGGTCATAATTTATTTTACGTGCATACTAAAAGGTAAAGCTTGACATTTCATTTGAATGTTATTTTCTGATATAGAAAAATAATGTTTTTTTTTATTTCATGCAAAGTATTGAATTGCATTGGCTAGTTGAAATGTTATCTACACATTATTATGACGTTTTAATTAAAATAATAGAATTGTACATTATGGAATTTACCTCAACTAAAATGTCTCAATCTAAGACGTCAAATACAAACGTTAACTTTTAACCAGATTAATTAAATTTGTCTGACGTTAATAAGGTATATCCAAGGTTAAAAAAACAATACTAAAATCATGGAAAATATGCTAATGTTATTGCATCAACACATTTGTGTCTATGCATCATGAATGGCAAACAGTCACAAATCAATTAAAAGACTGAAATCACATCTGGAAGAAGAGACAGAGCAGCTCAGTGGGCTGAGAGGAAGAGACAGATTGGAAACAGACAGACTCTCAATCAGTGCTGGTCTTTGGGCTGTTAGATTGTCTTTGTGTAAATATGTGTGTCCAGCACATGAGCACGGCGCCTGCATCATAATGTCATGTTCTGCTCACTCTCCAGCAACCACTCTGAATTTGTTTACAAAAGCTGAGCAAGATTACAAGAGAGTGCTTTTCAGTTCATGCATGATGGAAGTATTGATGCTTATTTAATATTGATGTAATATTGACACTTTAGCGTCAACTGAAACATAACGAAAATGTTATCTTTGGCTCTAGTATTAAGTATTGTGGTTCGTCCAAATACATCATCGTTGTTTTTTAAATAATTTATTTATTTGCAATGACTTTATCATATGTGCAAAGCATACCTTGTGAGCATTTAAAGGGGAAATGACAGTACAATACAGGTTATAAAGTACAAGATATCTTTTCGCATATTTCACATATTCACATTCACATATTCCCATTCCCACACCCCTCATGTCTGTAAGACATGGGTATGTGCATTTTCAGCACAAATAACATTGTAAACAGTGTCAAATTTAATTTTCCCCTTAGGGAGAGTATTCTTCTTAGAACTCATTTCCTGTGTAGTAGCAATACTGTAGAATAGTTATAATATTGCTTTTTCCTGACACATTAAACTTGCACAAGGTGACTCACCTAATCGTATCAGACACAAGCCTAGCAGATGGTAAAAACAACTAAATTCTGTTGGGTTTACGGGGGACAATTCCTTTAAACATTCAAGTTTCAACTCAACAAAAGCGCACCTTGAGTGCCCTTGAGCCCTATCCTGAAACCTTGCAGAGCAGTACAGAATGCGGTGTTTGACTTCCTTCTTATAGGTGCACTTGCTCGACCAATGCCCAAATGTTTGAATAGTTGAGTACTCAAAAGTTTTTAGTTGAAACTAAGGTGGGCACGATACAACTTTTTTCACTTTCGATACAATACCAATGTCGCAGCCTTGATTATCGTTGGAATACTGATATTGATGCAATATCATTACATATATTACATATTATTATAATATATATATATATATTATATGTATTATGATATTACATATTATAATACATTTATTACTTAAATCTTGATTGAGTGATTACTCAAACAGAGAACAATAGACACCAACAGTAGGTAATATTTACTTCTTTATGCCTGGTATAGTGTGTGGGGCGGCACGGCGGTCGAGTGGTTAGCGCGCAGACCTCACAGCTAGGAGACCAGGGTTCAATTCAACCCTCGGCCATCTCTGTGTGGAGTTTGCATGTTCTCCCCGTGCATGCGTGGGTTTTCTCCGGGTACTCCGGTTTCCTCCCACATTCCAAAAACATGCTAGGTTAATTGGCGACTCCAAATTGTCCATAGGTATGAATGTGAGTGTGAATGGTTGTTTGTCTATATGTGCGCTGTGATTGGTGTCCAGGGTGTACCCCGCCTCTCGCCCAAAGACAGCTGGGATAGGCTCCAGCACCCCCGTGACCCTCGTGAGCAAAAGCGGTAGAAAAATGAATGAATGAATGGTATAGTGTGTGGTATAGTTTTATCCACAATGTAGTGGCAGTTAGGCATAATAAAGGGAGGTTCAAAGTGCTCAAAAAAGCCCAACATTACTCACCACCAGTAGAGGCTTTTGTTCTTTTCTGTTAGTGATAATGAATATTTGAGGTTTGTCATATTAAACTTCCCCAGTTCTTTGTCAACATGGGAAACTTGTGCATGACAAGTTTTGCACTCCGCTGCAACAACTTTTTCTTTTGCTGCCACACAGCTGACATCACTCCTGCTCCTTGTAACTTTATTAGCACGGTAGCAGAAACTGTTGTTGTGATCACATGGGCTTTCAGAGACTGGAAACAACTGCTTGTGCAGAAGTTCCAATGTTAGAGATTTAAGATATAATGTTGTGAATGGTTGTTTGTTTCTATATGTGCCCTGTGATTGTCTGGCGATCAGTCAAGGTTGTAGCCCGCCTTTCGCCCGAACACAGCTGGGATAGGCTCGTGCATGCCCGTAACCCTCGTGACGATAAGCGGTACAGAAATTGGATGGATGTGGTATTGGTTTTCTATGCTGATATCGGCCGATTATCAGGATAGGAATATTACGGAATATTTAGCTGCACTGTCCATATCTGTTGATGTCTTGATGTAGCACACAACGTTTGCTTTGTTGGCTGTGATGATGTAAACCCTGTGATGCATGTTTTCAGGCAATATGAGCTTTCTGATTTCTCAATGGGATTAATTGCCTCTAGCCTTAAGTCTTTAATCAGGCAGGGACTTCTAAAGCAAATATGTCAAACATATTGATGTCATTTTTACACATGTAAAAGTAAGTTTATCAGCTGAACATATATAGAGAGATATCAGCTATAATATACTGTAGGTCAGACCTCAGCAAATTATGCCCTGTGGGTCCGTCAAGCCTTTCATATTATTTTTTAAAAATCTTTAACGTCAAAGCTGTAACCGGCAATATGGTTTGCAATGCTAATTTCAAATTACCGTAAGTGTTCAACTGCAATGGTTTCTGTAGGAAGAGAGTCTGCATTTTCTAGTGATATACTGGTGATTATGATACTCGGTGGGCCTGCGTCTCAGCATCTCCTTGAAGTACAGTAGGTAGTGGTCTGCACAAAGAAGACAGGCAGCAAGTGTATGTGACTGAGAAACACAGATGCAATTAAGTTTTCTATGAAAAGGTTCTGCAAAAAAGTCATATTTCATCAGACATTTGGGTGTTTTTTACCCTTTGCTTGTCATATTTGTCAAGGACGTAGAGGAAGGATTTTCATATACTGATTGTGATACTCAATTTTTCTGTAGTTCATAATGTAAGATCCCACATCCTTTAGTCATGGACATTCTGAATCATATTCAGTAAAAATCTGTAAAATTCAATTGAGGTAGTATGTCATGGCATTTTTTACATTTTATAATTCATGATCGCGTGAGTTTTTCATTATGGTGTGATATGCTTTTTTTCACAGCACCTTTTACAACTAAAATATGACAAATAATGGCAAGTGGACTATTACAATCACATTTATACACACACGCACAGGGGTGTGAAAGTGTTTGCTCTGTTCCTGATTTCTAAATTTTTGCATGTTTGTCACTTAAATGTTTACACTCGTCCAACAAATGTAAATATTATTCAGTCACAACCCAATTGAACACAAAATTTTGTTTTTAAAGAAAACCTTATATTATTAATAAAAAATATCCAAAAATACATGACCCTGTGTGAAAATGTCATTGCCCCCTCGTTTGCCCCAACCTTGAAAATTGTCACGTTCTATCGTAGAAAACACTACCACAGACAATAATTGAGATCTCTTTGTCAGGAAAAGTTGTACAGCCGTTTCTTTGGGTCTCCAGCGAAGCCAATAACCAGTACCACTCCTGTAAAGTGGATACTAAGTTGAGTCAGGTTTGATGTTTTTCCAAGCATGGACAGCCCACTTTAAATCGCACCACAGATTTTCAATAATATTTAGGTCTGGGGACTGAGATGGCCATTCCAGAATGTTGTACTTGTTCCTCTGCATCAACGCTTTAGTAGAATCTGATGAGTGTTTAGGGTCATTGTGTTGTTGGAAGTATCCAGGCCAGGCACAACTTCAACTTTGTCACTGATTCTTGAACACTGTTGGCAAGAATCTGCTAATACTGACTGGAATCCATGAGACCTTCAACTTGAACAAGATCACCAGTACCCGCACTGGCCACCTAGACCCACAGCATGATGGAACTACCACCAAATGTTACTGTGGGTAGACATTTCATGTCCAAATAACTCAATTTATGTTCATCAGTCCACAGCACCTTATTCCAAAATGAAGTTGGTTTGTCCAAATGTGCTTTAACATACCTCAAGCGAATGTGTTTGTGGCATGTGTGTAGAAAAGGCTTCTTCCGCATGATTCTCCCAGAATAGCTGAATAGTTGAACAATTGCACAAAGATCATGTTGTAGGTCTTTGGAGGTGGTGTGTTGGTTGAGTTTGACTGTTCTCACCATCCTTCTCCTCTGCTTATCAGAGATTTTTCTTGGCCTGCTACTCAGGACCTTAACTAGGACTGTGCCTGTGGTTTTCCGTTTCCTCACTGGCGGAACCAGTAATTTATAAAGGAAAATCTTGAAAATTATCATGGCTGCCGAAATGTTTTCATACCACTGTAAGTATCCACTACAAATGCAATGATAACTTATTATATGTACTGCTTATGCATTTCACCACTGTGTTATTTCATCTGGAATTTGGATGATAAAGATGAAAAACACGTTTTTTTTTTAATGCCGCTGGAGACGTAACAACAGGGACCACTGATTGCTTTCGCCTACGGGAATTTAGTGTTTTTCTGAGGATGAGCGGCAGCGAATCAAGAAGGGACTTTGATAGTTAGCTGACTGATGTCCTGTTACATCTGTGACTCAGTGACCTCTGTATCAAATAGATTAGAAATTGATCGTTATACCCCTACTATATGTTTATTTATTCATTTCTGTTTATAATATATACTTATATTAATTGAATATATATTTGTTAATTGAGCCCACCCCCCCAAATTTCTTCACCCAATGTGAATTGCGAATCAAATTAAATTGCACAGCCCTCATATAGTTAGATGCTAATCTTCTGCAAAACTTAAAATACAAATTTTTGATGAGGAAGATTTATATGGAGATACTGCACTTACAGCTGTCCTTCATAGCTCATAATTTGAGGTCATTACTTCATATTTGTAAATACTTTGTTGTCCCCACAATTCCCAATGCAATTAAAACATATTTACTTACGTGTTTATAATCCTTAAACAACTATTGATTTCACTCACTAAGCACCTTATCAGGAACCTGTAAACGTGCAGTGGAAATAATCTATTGAGGAACCGGGTGGTTTGAGTGGAGTGCATGCAGGCAGCTATGACTATTAATCATTTCTTCGTCCCTTTTATTTATTTATTTTTATTAACTGACAAACCTTTGTGTTCTTACCTTTTATGTGGATATGAAGTACATGCACCCTGTTGTTCTCCTTTGATCACCACCAGGTGAACTTCATTGGGTATACTGTATAATCCTCCATCTTGACAGTCAAATTCATACATTATTTATAATTTCATTAGAGCATAAAATATATTGCATTTGACTTGTTTGTAGCTCAAGCCAGCACTGGTATTGGTATATTCAATAAAATAAATAAAAAATGGAGGCTTGGAAGAAGGTGCTGTGGTCGGATGAGACCAAAATAGAACTTTTGGGCTCAAAGAGAGCAAAGAACATCATCCCCATTATCAATCATGGTGATGGTGCCATTATGCTTTAGGTGTGCTTTTCCGCCAATGGGATGGGGCAACCACATCTCATTAAGGGGAGGATGGAAGTATGGACCAACACCTCCTTCCCTCAGTGAAAGAGCTGAAGATGGGTCAAGGGTGGGTGTTTTAGCAGGACAACGGCCTTAAACACACTGCCAAAGCAACAAAAGAGCTGAAGAAGAAGCACATAAAGGTTATGGAGTGGCCTAGCCAGTCTCCAGACTTGAATCCAATTGGAGGGAACTTCAATTTCGGGTTGCCAGGCGACAGCCACAGGACCTGAATGATTTGGAGGTTGTCTACAAGGAGGATTGTGCCAGCATCCCTGCCACAATGACCACACATATCGTCACAAACTATAAACAAAGTTTAACATCTGGGCCCCGTTTCACGAAGCAGGTTCAACCAACTCTGAGTCTAACCCTGAACTCTGAGTTGATCTACTCTGAGACAGGAAACTCTGAGTTACGGGTTTCAGAACAGGTGATTTCATTTGGTTCAATCAACACAGAGTTTGTTCACTCTGAGTTAAGCGCGTGCACCACGACTTTAAAAAGCCCTCATCAATGGAGCCCCGTTCCCTCGATTCACCATGGGTGACCATGTAGTTGGTCTACATTTCTCATCAAATGTCTTTACACTTAAGACACCACATAAAAAGTAACTGGTTTTCAGGCAATTTTCACTTGTTTCACGCACATTTTCAATTGAAATAAGTAGAAATAACAAACTTGCTCCACTGACAGATTTTTCAAATTATTTTTTTAAGTGAAATGTGATTGAAACATGTGAACATTGTCTAAAAACAATTTACTTTTAGGTGTGATTCGTTTTGATCAGAAATTAGACATTTTGACGAGAAATAAGACAAATATTGTTGGTATGATTTTGAGTTTTTGCAGTTTGATGCAGTCTGACATTCAATCTATTTGCACATTGATGCTGTGAATGGATTTTCTGTTCACTTGGTCTCCTTCATTTTCTGAAGGAGCAACGATGGGAATGTGCGTCCCATCGATGCACCCTATCACACCAGGGAATCCTAAAAGAAATTAAAATGACAAATCCCAGTGTGAGGTTGCAGCACCATGTCATTAACTGAATATGATTTATAATCATACATTTTAACTGATTTCTACATTCACCTGTAATTCTGTGGAATTCCTCCTTGATGACCCCCACGGGTTTATGTCCCGGGAACACAACGAAGGAGTTGATTCGTCTTTTTAGTGCTAGGGACACTTTTCTCACAGCTCTGCAGATGGTGGCCTTGCTAATGTTTTCTGCATCACCTACATATATTATATAAAAAACTTCCGTTGGCAAAAAACCGAAGAGCAACACACAGAATCTGGGTGGATGACAGTGGACGTCCACGGTTGGTGATGTTTTGAATGTCCTGACGGATGAGATTATGGATGTAAGTGATGGATGGTGAAGTGAAGCGGTACCGTTCGAAAAGAAAATTATCTGGAAATGATAGCGTGTCCAATCTCGGCCTGTGGATAACTTCCCTACGAATGCGGAGCTCTCTTCTGAGTAGTAGTGCCTCTTCGTCTACAGCAGAGGTAGGGAACCTATGGCTCGGGAGCCAGGTAGGGCTCTTTTGATGACTGTATCTGGCTCTCCAGCATTTCTTACCACAATAAAAATGTATTTTTGCTAATATTTTAAAGTAAACATCACAGAAATTACTGTTAAAAATAATATTAAAAATCAACAACTTCTTTATGCATTTTAATTCGTCCATCTATTTTCTGCTGCAATACGGCCAACCATATCTATCTTTCCTGATATTTTCCAGGTCAAACACCAAAACTCGATTATTACTGGGTAATGCGGTAGTCTACCTCGGTCATTGAGATGTCAACATGGAAATATAAACTTTTGTCCTTTAGTCAAATAGTCACCTAGCTAAAGCTGCAGAACCAAGCCTTCTGGCAAAGATGGCCAAAAGAATGAAATATACTGAGTATGGTGCAAAATTATGCAGCAGCAGAAGTTGTATTAATGGCAACAAGTATTTGATTTATTATTAGACACTGCGCTGCTCACGAAAGTGTGCTGGCCACACCCCATTGGCGTGGGGTAGTGTGCCTGGTCTACGTAATTAGAGCCCATTATCTAAAACTGTTGGTCTTACATAAAAATGCACACATTTTATTGCATTCAATGTTTAAAAAAATGTATATGGCTCTCACAGATACACATTTTAAAATATCTGGCCTTCATGGCTCTCTTCGCCAAAAAGGTTCCCGACCCCTGGTCTACAGGGTCTTCTACAAACGGACATGCCATGGTTCAAAAAACAATGCGACACACAGCACACCTTGAAGAAAAACGACCAAACTGGCTTTAAACACGCATGACAATGAAAGAATCACACCGTGTGTAGCGTAAGAGGGCGGAGACAGAAAGAAACTTGAGGTTCATTGAAGAAAACCTGGTCCCGACCAGGTTATGTTCACGGAGTCTGTTGCCATAGTAACTGACACCGAGGTTAAGTTACCTCTCTCTGTGAAACAGGCTGGAGTTACTCCTCTGTCTCTGGTTTGACTTACTTCCCTTTTTGAAACGGAAAACTCAGAGTTTCCCTCATTTCAGGGTTAACATACTCAGAGTTTTCACTAAACCTGCTTTGTGAAACGGGGCCCTGGGCTCACCAATTATGTTTTTTCTACAAAACATTAATATGCTGTTTGCACAGGATTTGTTTTTGACCAAAAACATGTCGCTCACTATCAAATTGAACCTAACATTAAAATTATATATTCTTGCAGTCTTTGTAAGTGGGTAACAAGGGGTGACATCACTATTCTTCTTCTGAATGCCTCAATTTTCATTCAATTCGTCATTTTTATGCTTCAAAATGCTTAATTTAGGCAGAGACTATATGTATGTACAATTTGCTTCAATGTACTTTCAGTACAAATAGGTTTGGATGTGTATGGTGAGGTGTCAATGTCTCCACTGTGATTAACTGGCGATCAGTTCAGGGTATACTCTACCTCCCAGTATAGTAAGTCAGATGGGATAGGCTCGAGCTCACCCATGACCCAAAGGACGAGTGCATCAGTATTGAAGATGGATGGATGACATACAGTTGTTACAAGTTCACTTCTAGTTTTACGTAATGAATATAACCATGCGAGATAAAGCAAACACACAAGCATGGCAATATTCTTAATTGAGCTATTCCATTAGAGCATGCTGAAATTACCCTCTGTCACATTGCCAAAGAACACTACCCTCTAGATAAAAGTGTGAGTTGAAGGACTCTCTGAGTCACATGGCCTCCCGTGTGGGCATTGTTGGAGCCCATCCTGACAAAATTGTGAGATTACAGGCTACACCACGCTCTTGCAGAACACAGCATGCACCTGGACCTGGCTCCCTCACAGCTGTTTACCATCTGAAATGGTACCCCAGGCACAGGTGGCCTTCACAAGAAGCTCAGCAGTGGCAGTGATGACTACATTAATGAGAGCACTTAGGAAGAAAGGATGCAAAATGTAAAAAATATAATAATACTGTTGGAGGTGTAGAAAGGTTGCAGAAGAAAGATAAATGTTTTGTTTGCTGGGTGGAAAAAAAAAGTGCGGACAAATTCAATGCAAAGTGACCACAATATAAGTTTAAATGACCTTCACATAAATTGATATTAGTCATGTAAATGTCATCATCCCTTTAGTTAATAGTGTAACAAAATGTATATTTGTGCTCTATATCTTCGTTGTTCATGCTCTATATGCTTTTTGTTGCACTGTATCAAAAATAACCAGACTAAAATAATAATAATAAATAATGTCTCAGATGTTGTTAGCTGTTTTGTTTCTGATGCAACCTAGGATCGAATCTGTTCCGAAATGCTGGTCGAGTTCAGATGTGTAATTTTTGGTCAAATTTAGTCTGAATTGCACAATATCATAGGTTTTCGTCATTTGAGGTTCTACTGTATTGTGGTAACTTTTTAAAATTAAGTTTTACAACAAATGTATCGGCTGATTTAAAACCTTAACTATTCAATTGAGACATTTAATTTTGACTTCACGTCAGCAGCAGGTTAACATGATTCCCATATTTGGGAGAATGCATGTCAGTTGTTGTCAGTGGAAAAGTCTAATTTTACTGCTCAGTGGTCCTTGATTTTTTGCTTGTATAGTCACTAAATCTGGAAGGAGGTCCATGGTGCCATCTAACAGGGCTTGATCAACAGCAGAATTACATGAGAGGTGATATTGGACAGAAAATAAACTTTGGGGAATTTACTAAGACTAAAGATTGAGACTAAAAGCTGCTGGAAATTAAGCACCCCCAGTGTAGAGCCGTCAGGTTAAATTCAATTATGCGTGACGTCTTTTATTAGACATCAGATGTGATGGGACAATTAATACAAAAATGTACATGCTGTTTCAGACGGTTACATTAAATAGTGTATTGAATAGTTGCATTGAAATGTGCAACTAATGAAAAACCTGCCTGTGAGGTTTTGGTGACGTGTGCGCTGGTCAGCCAATTTACCAATGGGTGCGCTTAGCCTGCACCAACAATAGACCAGGTCGGAGCTGGTGATCTTTCAGGGCACCTTTGGCGAACTGTTTTGTCACTGTGCCAAGCTGAAAGTGTGGAAATCTCCCCTGGTGCGCCGCCACATCCATCTTGGCGTAGCCCACTCGACCAAATTACCAAATTGGTTGCGCACAATGGTGCACTGGACCAAATTACCACTGTGTGGGGTGTGCCACTCTACCACTACAATTCTATGCCTCTAACTATGTGGCAAAAGTTTGGGGAAGGCCCTTTTTGCTGCAGTACGACTGTGACCCAGTACACAAATGGATGTCTATAAGGTATGCTTGTAGCAGTCAGGTTTGGGAGAACTTGACTCAGACCTCAAGCCCATCAAAAACGTTTAGGATGAACTACAACAGAGATGATGATTGAAGCCTTCTCATCTGCAACATCAGGGATCTTTGACCTTCAGAACTAATGGTGGGCTGGAGCCTATCCAAGGTGGCTTTGGTGATATCGTGGGTCACATCCTGGACTGGTTGGTAATTAATTGCAGTGCCACCCATCAGCAATATATAGAGTAACTAATTAACCCAACAAGCCCACACAAGCATACGGAGAAAATGTAAATTTTAATGAAATACGTAATAGTTCCCTTTAATATTATCACTATTGTTATTAAAGAGGACCTATTATGGTCATTTTTCGGCCCTTTGTATTGAGTTGTAAACACCTATAGAGCAGCTGCACACAATAACCAGCACACAAAGCTGGTATAGTTCTTATAGTTCTTCTAGAATCTGCACCTATTCAGCTGTATTTCTTTGGATTTTGTGGCTCCTACAAAAACGATCTTTTAATGTATTCCACCCATGGCCTGCCTCCAGCACGTCCACTTCACTGCATTTAGTAACACACCCGCGGGCATAGAAATACTTACCGGTTTGTGCCTCTAACTTTTTTGCATGTTCTCCCAGTGCATGCGTGGGTTTTCTCTGGGGACTCCAGCTTCTTCCCACATTCCAAAAACATGCTAGGTTAATTGGCGACTCCAAATTGTCCATAGGTATGAATGTGCGTGTGAATGGTTGTTTGTCCGTGTGGACACCTGTGGCTGGTGACCAGTTCAGGGTGTACCCGGCCTCTCGCCCGAAGACAGCTGGGATAGGCTCCAGCACCCCCTGTGACCCTTGTGAGGAAAAGTGGTAGAAAATGAATGAATGAATGTTTATTGCAATGTTTGCATGAACCACCAATGTTACACAGCTTATTAAAAATAAGAAGAATAAAGTCTCAAGGATCACTTCCACACATATAGCTGAATAATAAACAATACATATAGCAACTTCATACCGATCCAAGTCAATTTCAGACTTAAAATAATAATCAGGTTCAAGCCCCGCCGATTTCTGGTTAAACTACGCCCACTTCCAGCTTATGCTTCGCCCATTACAAGTACGGATACAGATAGTGGTGTACACGCTCATTCCTAACACCAACATCCATGCAATGTGACATGTCTTCTCAATTCAAATTTAGACCTTTTACTCTGTATCGCTACCATCTATCAATGGCTGCTCTCAGTACATCATCAATTGCAAATTGTTTCTGCATCCTCGTTCGGGTGTTTTCAGTGTCATACAATGGCAACTGTCCCATGTACATTAAGGCTCCTGTCTGCCTATCTGTTGTGTAAGGACTCTCTGATGTATTTAAATGGGTGTCTGAGCCTTTCCCAGAGACTGCTGATGAAAATGCATGAGGTTAATTTTCTCCTTCATTTATCAAACTTAGTAATGGAGATCGTGTGCTGAATCACAGGTTTATCAACTTTGGATTTAGTGCACACACAAGAAGACATTGCTGCCTTTGATGACACAGGAGCCACTTATTGTATGCCAATTTGTTGTCAACACTGTCTGAGTACAGAACCCAAGAGGATGTTCTCAAAAATTATCATTCAAAGGATGAATATCGTTTTTTATATCATATTTTTTACGTTTCCCCATGTTCTCCTATTACTCCATTTGAGAGGGACAGCATGACTTTAATCCATCATACCATCATGATAATAATCTCCAATTAGCTTGGGTTCATTCAGGGAATTAAATGGTGAAAGGGGACAAAGATCATTCTGTCTTTATGAGTACAAAGCTGTCAAACCCACAGCTAAGCAGTCTGATGCAGTTGAAGTTCAAAAGGCAAGGGCTATGATTAAAATCTCTTTCCAGACGACTCTTAATGAGTCCTAAAATTACAGCACACCCACTTATATGATTTTGACCTTTAGAGGAAGGGATGTCTTTTCCCTTTTAAGATTAATCAATAGTACCAATTGGGACAAAATCATATTTCTAATATATTAACACAAGTTCAAACTAATTCATGACTCTACAGATTTTTTTTGTCAAAACAGTACATTTTTAACAGAAAACAGAAAACATTTCACCACTTGCAATAATCAGAAATTAAGACTAAACCTCATTTAGTCATAACGGATTTTAGGCCCGTATTCATGAGGCAATACTGGACAGATTTATTTATATAACTCTTTTTAAAGCCCTAGTTACCCAACATCACTTCAGAGTAATAAATTTAAACATGTTTAATTTATAAAGATTGCTTGCTTTAATAATTGATAAATATAAACTCTGGTAACAGATAGCAATGACTCCACCGACCATCCCTTTGGCTGCCACAGCTTATTTGGTCAAGTCAAAGTTGTTTCACTTTGATTATTTTCAGGTGCGCTTGTTTTACAGTCTGCTGATAGCTGATCCCAAGCGCTAACGAAGAAACTCCCGATTATTATCTCTCACACTCATAGAGCGTGTCATGTCTGCCATGACAATGTGCTTTCTCTTCTGCCGGCTTTGCCAGATACAACGCTTGCAGGGAACACAACTTCCTCACTGACACTGACCCTAGTTCTTGACTTACTGTACCTAACCGTGTTCTTTTCCCAGTCCTCTGAGCCAGACCAAGATGATGAATTTTTAATATTGCTGCATATAACCAAGATGGGGAAAAGCCACTAACTTTAACAGCAGTTGAGTTTACAACAAAGAAAAGTATAACAAACATAGCAGAGATATTGAGATTGCACGTCACGTTGTAATCAACCTGCATTTCTTTCGTTTGGTATTTGGTGCACATAATGCCAGAAACTATACTAAGAACCAAAGAGAATATATTTTTTCACTAACGTAACTTTGTGAGAGAGCTGCCAATCCTCCCTCACGGATCAGGTGTATGCCCTCTCATTTTTTCTATTTGTGTATATAGTGTTCTTCTGTCATTTACACATGCATTCTGGTTAGTGCTTTAGTAATATTACATTTGTTTGCCAATTCAGCTGTTAACTGTCGATGATTGATTTAGTTAGTTAGTTTTTCATTTAGAAGTTATTGGTTTTGTTTCTAATTTCTCCTTTCTCCTTTTTTTTAAGGTGATTGGAGCCGTGCCCATGTGAGTGCTGGCCAGATGCATGTCATCACCTTGATTGGACTCACCCAAGTTTCACCTGGAGATGGGGGGGTTAATTGTGTAGTTTATCTTTGTAAATATAGTTAAATGTAATACAGGGGTTAAAATTAAATAAAATTTAAACTTAAATGCAGTAATATTAAAATGCTTTTGTAACATGAAGGAAGGGTTTAGAAAATATAAATATGGTACCTTTTTATGGAAACTGCCTCACCCTCTCATTGGGGATACATGGTTGGGCTCTCACTAGTAAAGTAGTCTGGGTGAATTGTTGGGGAGCTCCTGTTGTGTGTGCTGGGGGGAATGCTGTTGGACTGTCCTGTAGAAGAAATATGAAGGGCTCGCTACCCCATTGTCTGGTGTTATTTCAGGTAAGGGCTGGGCTTGTAAGAGGGCATTTTTAAAACTAAAATCTTACAAACTGCAGATGCATAGGCATTTACTGTCCCTTGTTTTGTGCCTGTAGCTCAAACCTGGGCAAACTACAGCCCACAAGCCACATCTGGCCCTTTGTACGTCCCTGTCCGGCCCGCGTGAGGCCAATCATAAACACCATAAATTAAATTTTTATTTTTGAAAAGCGTTGCATTACATTACTTTAACGTATGCACATAAGTGAGTGAAGGTAAACAGCTGAAAGTGATGCTAGCCACGTCACCATCAAGATGTCGGCTCACTCTACGAAAAGGAAAGTTGATAACGAATGCCGTGTTTTCAACAAGACATGGACTGCCAAGTATTTCTGTACTGAAGTTAATTGGGTTGATCAGTACTGAAATCTCAATACTTGGACACCAGCTCCTCCATGTGTTAATGTTGAATCTGAAATCAAAATAGTGATACTTTTAATACTTGAGCCATCTGATTGTGTCCTTTGTTTTTTCTTAGCTTGGCTATATCATATTGTAAATTACCCCACTACCTCAATATAATCAAGGGTTTAAAAATAAATGACTGCTTGCTAGGCTATGATTTGAAATACTGTACATGACTTTTTAAAATTTACCAAACACATTAGGTGAATCGGCACATAGAATCAGATCGGTATCGCGATACCGGCCTAATTTTTTACTCAGTATCGGTTTGGAAGTGAAATGAATGGTATTGCATATACTAGTGCTGACACTGCAGTAATGTTTACTTCTGTAAACACATGGAAATGTAAGTGATGTTGTGCTTTTGCATGCTTTCCAGACACTTATTAATATGTTGCCTTTGTTTGGTATCGACCTCATAAAAAACAAACAAAAAAAATTCTAAATAGTGCATTCAATCTTGCAATGTCAACATAGCCCTAGCCTTGCCGCTTTTTTTTTTTTTTTTTTTTTAGATGCAACCGATTTCAGTCACGCCTGTAATATTTTCTGTTTCCATGGTGCACTCTTTTTGTACTAACACTTTTGCTTATTTATGTGGACTAAATCAATTGCTAAACTCACCTCCTCTGCCCCTTGCCTTTGCATCTGGGGTCCAGATAAAACCAGCCCGCGATATTGACTGCTTTAACATACTGCAAGGGCGCCTATTGTATGATGTAATAATTACAACTGCAAAGTGAAAGTGAAAAAGGGGGGAAAAAACCTCACTGCAGAGACAGAATGTTGTACACCAAATTCACATGATGTTGTCATTGCTGCAGTGACTCAAAGCTAATAAATGTATATGATAAACATAAATCAAAGGTCAAGGTGAATCTGACCACCCTAAAACCTTTAACTACATTAGAACAGGATAACAACAATCTCCAATACTGTCTGATGGGTTATGGCATTGATGGATTATGTTATTTTGTCAGCATCTGTACAAAGGGAAGAGTAAAGCACAAAGTTTGCTTTACTGTGTCAATTACACTTATATTTTGGGAGGAAGCAGAACTACAGTATGTAGAATGATGAATAAGTGACTTGGAATGCAGTTACAGAAGATGCATGGCAGATGGAGGTAGGCTGGGGTACAGGAGAGCAGGCCAAACAACTAGTAGGTAAACAGCTGGTGGTTGCTTGTGTGTTGTTGCTAAGGAGAAGACTGTTGGAAGGGATGCCAGGTGGATGAGCAATAAGTGAATCAATTTCTCCCGAGTTCTATGCACTGTATTTTTATAGTAGGGCTGGAAATGCTAACCTTTTGTTCTACAGTCAAGAAGAATGCCTTTATTTGGATAAATTATTAGTTATATTAGATTTGTTTTACATCTAAACGCCTATACAGAGAATACAAATCCTTAAAACCACAAATAATAAAATTTGCTGATTTAGCAAACTTTCAGCTAAAAAGATGCTTAAAGCAAAACATGACCCGCTACCAAAAAATGTCAATACAACACATTTCTACGAGAGAGCAGAAATATGATTTTAGGGAAAAACTAAACTTAAAACACTTATACGCAAGAACAATGCTAAAAACCCACATTTCAGTATGTGTACTCAAATTATGGAATGGACTGAATAAGGAACTCTAACAAAGCACCGAGATGAGCAATTTCAGGAAACAATATAAGCTGTATTGAATGTTTTTTTGCATTTATTACTATGTATTATTATCTTGGTTATTATACATGATTGTTTATTATGATCATGGAAAAACCTTGACAATTATATTACTATATTTTACATTACCTTATCACTGTTCTATATTTAAAAAATCACATATGAAATGCAGAAAGTGAATAAATGTACAGCAACAGATGTGAAACAGATGGGGAGTGGGATTAAATAAGCTTTGCCTCTTCCTACTCCTTTTGGACATGTGGAACTGTGAATTTTATGCGATGTATTCCAATGTAATGCATGCATGCTCAAATAAAATTAAACCATGACCATTAATCGATTCTGTATCTTATAGTTTTCTCATATTTAATGCACTCGCCTCATTCCTTGGCTGCATGGATTAACACACATCTGTATCTGTACTGTGGGCCGGAAATAAACCAGACATGGCCGTGGTTTGACCAGAAATGTGTGCGGCTTACATTTGCACATTATAAGTCTGTAATTGACATGGATTTATGAGACATTGTTTTATGTATTATTATTCCACTCTGTGTACTGTGTATATGTGTAAGTGACCTGTAAGGCTTATTATTTAATTATGTTTTTGTTGATCCGTGTGAAGTTGGTGATTCCTGCAAACATGCATGAATGCATGTGATTCATGGGTGTAATATTTAACCACAGTCATACAGGCAGTTTGATGCAGCGACTGTGAAGGTGTACCCAATGTTGTGGCCAGTCGATAAGGCAGTCGAACAGTTACTGTCAACTGAAAATAAATACAATTCTTATATTGTAGGGAGTACACCTGTTTTATGATGACGTCATGGAATAAGACAAACATACATTTCAAGAAAAAATGTTTATCAAATAACTTAATACAAATTGAAATAGAAGCAAGCTAAAGAAATCCTAATGAAGTGGAGGCAGAGTTTTCAACTTGCTGAGACACCACTGAGCTCCTCTGAGGCGGTCGCTTTGTGTGACTGACCAATCATAGAGCATGAAGAGTGATTACATAATGAGCATTTTCTTTCAACATGAATACAGATAATGACGAAATGTACTCATTTCATACTCGTATCTGGCAAAAATGTATTATCTGTAACGGACACTCGTTTGTAACAAGTGTGCGGCTCATCACTCGTTTATACCCACCGCTGAAGTGTCTATTCCCAGCCCCAAGTCCAAACATTTTTGCCAAAATGTTGCCATGGTTCATGTACAGTGTCTCAGTTATCGTGACAAACTTGTATTTTTCACTTTGTCACATTGAATCTTGTGGTAGATGTGGACGGACTACTCCCAGCCTTGCTTGTTTATTTGACCGTGTTGGATCACAGTATCCTGTAATGCATATTCATTTTGCAAACTCAAATGAGACCTCAAATATGTCTAGAACAAATAGGATTTAGATTCTTTGCTATGTGAAAAATTATATATTTGTACGATTTCTGTTTTAGATGGATCCTCTGAAAGGAATTACCATAATATTAAAAACCAAGGTACCCTTGTAATTTCCTTTTTAGGTGTACTGTCATGACTGCCATTTTTACCACTGATATCCCTATGAAAGGATATAGAACCAGAGGTGAAACACACACACACATTTTTTTTTTTAAATAGGAGTGTGGAGATCCAAGGGTCCATTGTTCTTACTACACTGTACACAGTTGCTGTTACTTCAAAAATTACATTAATTTCTGAGATTACTGTAACTCTAAACACTTTCCTGCCAGATTTTATCCCAGCCTTTGATTAACCTTACAGTAAGTCTTGGCAGTTAAAATCATTTTTATCATTCTGACACACACACACACACAGGCGCACAGACACACATGCACAGAGCATTTCATGCTGGCTGAAACAAAGCTTCAATTAAGAGCCTGATAAGGGACAAAGGGATTCCGAATGGCATGGGAAAACTCATCCAAACTCCACAATAAAGTTATTGGCTTCTAAACAATTAATATGAGGGAACACTTGATTAAATATTCAATACAGACTATTATAGCTATGTGTGCAAAACAGCCATTCTACCAACCATTAAAATGTCTAGCTCCATTTGTGGCTCATTTATGGGACCTCCTGCATTAAGGCTACATTAATACTGCAAGCAGAGTTGAAGGGCAATGGAAAGTGCTCTTCTAAATATTAAAGATGGCTGTCATCGAAAAATTATGTTGTCAGCAGGCTAAAGGGCTCGGTCTATCTGATTGCACAATGCAGAGATCAAAATGTCAAGAACAACAACAAAAAAAAACTCCCCATGTCATTAACATACAAAAGAACCTAAACTAAACAAGTTTATTATGGCATCTGTTAATTTTTTTAACAGAAGTTTTTGATTAATCCAAAGCTGAGACATCTCTTATTGGCTATTGTATTTTGTATTAACTGTTTGAAATAGTAAAAAAAAAAAAACACGTTAAAAAAACCCTAGTGATTCACTGTTTAAAATAGTCTAGCTGAAGATGGAGTCCTATTGAACATGGATGGCCTGTGGGACTCTTTAAGCAGCTGACTGGTACTGTCAGGCCAAGCGGTACGCAGATTCGGCGATGGTCGAGGCAAAAACTGGCCATGGACGGTGAAAAGAATACTTTGAGGCTCTTCTCAATCCCACTGACATACCTTCCATAGAGGAAGCAGTTTCGGTGTATGAGACAGTTCATTCGCCGTGGCTGAGGTATCTGGGGTACATAAAATTCTCCTCAGTTGCAAAGCCGTGTACCCCACGCCGTCCTGTGGCGGTGCTCTGGGAGTACGGGATTGGTAGCACGCTACTACGTGCCAGCTGAGCCATTCCTCCTTCCCATTGCGAGGAGACAGTTGCGGTGGCTGGTGCATCTAGTCCAGATGCCTCCTGGACGCCTACCTGGTAATGTGTTCTGGGCATGCCCAGCCAGGAGATTATGTCTCACACCTGACATGGGAACGCTTTGATGGAGCTTTCCTACTGAAACTGCCAACCCAGTGACCCGGATAAGTGGAGGAGAATGGAATGGAATGTTTGAAATAGTTACATATACAGTATAAAATTCTTACATAAGTATACTGATTCTATTTTTCATACAGTATATCTATAATTAACATATATAACAAATAATTCTGGAGTTGGCACTTTTTTTACTTGTCCAATTAGGGGTCGCCACAGCGGATCACATGTGTCCATCTAGCCGTATCCTTTGTAACTTCCTCTGTCAGTCCTACCACCTGCATGTCCTCTCTAACCACATCGAGAAACATCCTCTTCTGTCTTACCTTCTCCAGCATCCTTCTTCCCAATGTAATCACAATCCCTCCTCCACCCAACCATCCCCTTCTGGCCTCTCTGACCTTGTCTGCCAGACATCTAAAGTGGTCTGTTTCTCTGATCTGCTTCTTTCTAATCTTGTCCATCCTTGTCACTTGCATTGAAAATCTAAGCATCTTCAGCTCTGCCAGCTCCAGCTATGCCTCCTGTCTGTTGGTCAGAGCGACCGTCTCCAGACCACACTCCACCCAGCCTGCACTTCAGCTTTGTCACCTCTTTTCCACACTCTCAGTTGCTCCGAATGGTTAAACTCCTCCACTTTCCTCACCTCTACAGCTTGCATCCTCACCACATACACTCCTCTCCAGCTCCTGTACCTCTTCAAGGTTTCCTCAACTTGTTCTCTGCTTGCATATCACAGTGTCATCTGCGAATATCATTGTTCATAGAGCCTCCTGTATCACCTCACCCGTCATTCATATTCATATATTCACCATCGCAAACAAGGAAGGGCTGATGAGTCCAACCTCCACCTGAAACCTCTGTGAGCCCTACAAATCATTGCTGTTCCACTGTACTTGTACATACACTAACATACTGTGGTCATATTCTCTGTCACCTTAGAATTACCCATGCTATACCACAGCTCCTCTTTCAGGACTCTATTGTACGCTTTTTGTAAAACTTCTGTCCTTCTTTGTAGCTCGCTATCAAGTCTTTCTGTGGGGCTTTATGCCCCATAGTTGCCATAACTCTGAACACCACCCTTGTTCCTATCTGGAACCAATGCACACTTGACCCGATTTCATTAACTGTGGCTGGAAAATAACATAACATGATATTACAAATGATTTTAATAATCCACAGCTGATTCATTATGCATGGGTTCTGTGATTTTTTTCGCTTATCTGTTATTCAGACTGCAGTAGTCACCAGAGTCGTTTTTTTTTTCCTGTTATGGCACTGTGGCACTGTTGCTAACATTAAAATGTCTATGAAATAAATGTAACACATGAAATAAGCAAGGCTGACACATTATTGTTATGTTTATTGCCATGTTTGCATGAATCACCAACTTCACACAACTCATAGTATATTCATTCATTCATTTTCTACCGCTTATCCTCACGAGGGTCTTGGGTGTGCTGGAGCCTATTCCAGCAGTCGTCGGGTAAGAGGCGACTGACCAGAGGGTACACCCTGGACTGGTCTCCAGTCAATCACAGGGCACATATAGACAAACAACCATTCACACTCATTCATACCTATGGACAATTTGGAGTCACAAATTAACTAGCATGTTTTTGGAATGTGGGAGGAAGCCTGAATCCCCGGAGAAAACCCACGCATGCACAGGGAGAACATACAAACTCCACACAGAGATGCCCGATGGTGGAATCGAACTCGGGGCTCAGAGTGTGGCCTGGACGCTAACCACTTTCCCCCGTGCAGCCTGAACTAAATTAAATGAATAATTTAATGCAAAATTATTGTGAAAAATAACTCTGAATGTGTGCCTGGTTTCTTTGAACATGTACTCCATGCTACAGTCATTAATTTTGGGTTCATTTTTATTATATTTAGAAATAAAAACAAAACAAAAACTCTTGTTTACATTGGTTAGACTTTAGACAGTTGCATTCAATCTTTGTTTTGCTTACCACAGAATTGTTCTGCCTCCCAATGTTGCAGCGTCTGAACTTTCATATTCATATAGACCTTTCATATACCGGCCGACTTGGGCTTGTGCTATATTCATTCCTCTCATTTGTGCGTTGAAATTTTGTGCGTAAATTCGTATCTATCTGTCTATCCGTGCACCACTGTAGACTACTAACTCAAAAAAATCCACTCTAAAGCATCAGATCCAATTTTCCCATGATTTAAACTGTTGACAGAAACAAGCTTGTAGAGAAGCTCACAATCAGTCAACCTTGAACCCTCACATCTTAACACAGTTGTGACTGATGCTATTACCCATTGGTTATAGCCTTTTTGCTGGCTTATATTTCATCATCATCTTACATGCAAGGGCTATGGAAGTCATAGGAGTCTCTGTGGTGGATGTTTTTACTGGGATAACATTTTTAGAAGAAAGGTTGTTTGTCCTTTAAGGATGATAAACTCTTGACGGAAGACACACAATCTCAAGATGAAATGCTCAGAATTATTCTTCTGGTGCTCCTGGACAAAATTGTATATCCAGGGATCCAATGTAATTAAAATCCATCCAGCAGCAAGTCATATTGACATTCTTATCAGTCTTATCTGTGTATACGTGTGTTTATTCTTTTGATTGTTTTTCTAGAAACAGAGTAGGAAATACATAAATGGGACCTGCAATGTTCTTTATGGAAAATGTGTTAAATTGAAAACAACAGAAATATGCTATACCTGAGCTGACCTAAAAGTTGCTACATGGCGTCATCTGCTAATTTGTATATCATTTGCATGTGACATTGTAACAGGAAAAAAGCACAACCTTGTAGGAGAGACAAAAAAGTGACTAACAACATATTACTTACATTTAGAACTAACCGATCGACTGCCGCATTGACTGGCCATAACATTAGGTACACCTTCATACTAGCTGCATCAAACACTGCTTGCATGGCGATAGCCAAATATCACACCCCTCTCAATATGTTGCAGTATGCATGTTGCAATCTTTTT
Source organism: Doryrhamphus excisus (assembly GCF_037039965.1). Classification (NCBI taxonomy): domain Eukaryota; kingdom Metazoa; phylum Chordata; class Actinopteri; order Syngnathiformes; family Syngnathidae; genus Doryrhamphus; species Doryrhamphus excisus. Next base: position 6,170,591 of record NC_136369.1, read on the forward strand.
TAATGGTGATGTTTGTTTAGATCAGGGGTCTCAAACTCATGGTTTGAGGCCCCCGCCTTGATATGAAAGTTTAATGTTTGATATGGATTCTGTATGTATCATAGAAATGATCCAGAAATGACAGCTTGAATTGTTTATTTATTTCTTCATCTTATTTTGTGTAGAAATATAAAAATTAAGATATTTGAGAACAGTAGAATGTTTTTATCTGAGATTTTCTTGTAGAAAACCGGAACCAAAGCACTGAAAAAGTGTAGGGTATAGCAGAAGCACAAGCATTAAACGTGTTATTTTTTTAAAAACCTGATGCGGCCCAGCCTCACCCAGACCCTAGCTCCAGTGGCCCCCAGGTAAATTGAGTTTGAGAACCCTGGTTTAGATATATTTTCTTTATATTTTGTGTTATATTAAGTGTTATATTTAAGTGTTGTTGCAAACTCATAACCATTTGTTTTGTTAATTGATCCATTGTTTTTGTTTTTTTTTTGCTTACTATTTGTGCACTTTTTGTCCACATTTTTAATACTTTTTACACTGCCTGCACTACCTGGAGAGCACAATAAACACAGTGAAAGTTATCTTTTTGACTGTGCCATAGTTGTTCTCTCCCTGTTCTGAGGGTCTAGCAGGAGAACCCTATGACAGCAGTGCATTTCACAAGAGAGCTGTATATGGCTCGTTTCACTGCCAGTGTTTTTTTTTTTTTTTTTTCTAATTTGGCTGGTGAGATAAAGTCACTTGGAAAACTTTGCTTGAAGTACTGAATGCTGTGTTACAGAATACAGTGAACAAAGCTTACAGATTATTTCCCTGTTTGCAATCATTGCATGTTTTGCAAGAACCACTGACTTCACACAGATCCATCAATCTATTTTCTATGCTGCTTATCTTCCCTAGGGTCTTAAGGGTATGCTGGAGCCTATCCCAGCTAATGGGTGAGAGGCAGGGTAGACACTGGACTGGTCGCCAGCCAATTGAATGGCACATATAGCCAAAACAATCATTCATACCAATGGACAATTTGGAGTCGCCAATTACCCTCTTTGGAATGTGGGAGGAAACCGTAATACCCAGAGAAAACGAACAAATGCACGGGGGGAACATGCAAACTCCAGAGAGGGATGCCCAAGTGGAGAGTCAATCACAGCTCTTCCCGATCTCCTAACTACTCGTCCAACGTGCGGCTCTTCACACAAATCATTAAACAAATAAGTCTTACAGATCACTTACACACATACACAGTACACAAAGAGCAAATTAATAATAAATATAGCAACTTCTGATCAATTTCAGACTTAAAATAATATACCGATGGAAGCCCCAACCATCCGCTTAAATCACGCCCAGATTTAGTTTCTGCCCCGCCCACTCCGAGTACAAATACAGATACAGATAATTTGGATGGGTGAACACATACCGATACAGCTAGTGGTGTACTCGCTCATCCCTAATTTTCAGTATATGGTATGACCACCTCAGCATGTGAACAGATCTGTTGCAGCTCTTGTCTCGGTATGGTGGTTTTATTTTTATTGATTCCCATTTCCCCATCTACATGGTCAGCGTGCTAGTGTAGATGACTCTTCTCACTCATTCTACACTTTCTCCTGTAGATTACCACCAGCTGGGCCTTCAGTCGTCTTGAGCTGTCCTGTGGTCTCTCCCATCTGTGTGCACCCTGTATCCTGTCTTCAGCCGACAGCCAACCTCTCACAGGTAGGATACCATCTTCTATGAAGTGCAACTGGACCTGCATTTGAAAGAAGACGCTTGCATTCAAAAAACATTATTTTCCAACAAAAGCTATAATTTCAAACCATGTTGAAGATGTTAATGGTTAAAACCCAACAACAATAATCACAGTTAGTAATCAACTGTGATTGCATTCATCATTATTTACATCAATTTAGTCACTTTATATTGTGACTGTGCGACATTTATTCTAATTTGTAAAGCGTACTTGAGCAGAATCGTGTCATCTCTTCAATAGCTTGTGTTTGGTTCTGTTAGAAATCAGTTAACCAGAGAGAAGAACATGCCATCATGACAGTTTCACCTTTGGAACTGTCATATAATAGTGTAATCTGTCCAGACGCGGTGCAAGTAATATGGTCACATATCTCAGGAGGTTTCAAAATACTGTTCCTCTGAAATCCCAGAATTGGGCTGGTTTCATGGCACGTCACCTCAGATATGCCAATGGAGCGTGAAATTGAGTCACTCAATGTGAAAAATGAAAAGTAGAAAAAAAAACTTTTCTCTTGCCTTTTCCCTGAAGAGAAGACCTTAGTATGCTGGCAACGCTTTGGTCTTTCATTTTCAAGAACACAGAGCACACCAAACATGGATATTGGACATGAACCCAATATAAAGTAATTATTTTGCAAGTAATATGTATCCATAGGAATAAAACAATCATGAATCAGGAATATTTTTTATTTGTATTTTGATGGAAAATTTCCAGAAACAGCTGTGACAAAATGTCAGCAAATGACATGTTCTAATGAACCAAATGTCAAAAGTGTATTTTGTTACAGAATAATATGCTCTAACGAAGCAGATGTTGCCATTTAACTTCACAGCTAAGTGCAGCAAAGCGTGGATAAAAGGACTATTTCTTTTTCTTGTAAGCTGACTGATGTATTGCCTCCCTCAATAGAGCCGTAAGATTCTACTAATTGATGCTTTTTTTATTATTTACCTGTACTTTCTTTTAAAAAAATATTCAAAATACTCATCTCTTGCAATAATTTTCCAAGTCGACAACATGTCCACAGGTTTCCATCTCAGTCAGTGTGTATTTTGGCTATGTTGCTGTGTTCTTTCACTTTTACTAAAACAAGGAACAGCAAGTGAAGAAGCTGATATTGCTCTTTGCTTCTTTGTGTCTACATGACATAGATGGTATATGATAACAGCGAATTACATTTGAGACCAAAGTATGGAATGATAAATGGCTTGGCTACTGGACAATTTGCTGGGGAGAGAAAGGTCATGGTTTAAACAATATCCAACAGTAATTTTTACTCCGACATTGGAAGCTCTACAAATCAACACTACTACAAACTGTGGAAGTCATTGAGAATACAAGGCTGAAAATGAAAGTGTTTTCGTAAAGTTCCATTCATTTTAATGCAGATTGGTCTCACAGTGTCTGGACACTCAGCAGAAACTCATATCCATAAAAAAACTGCAAAGATGAGTTTTGTCACTTGAGCTTTGCAATAAGAAAAACACAACAGTCGGTGTGTATGTAGGTATAGGGCAGAGATGTTAAAAGTGCAGCCCTGGGACCCTTAAAAGGGACGTATTGCACTCACTTTTCGGCCCTTTGTGTTGAGTTGTGGACTCCGTTAGAGCAGATGCACACGATAACCAGCACATAAAGCTTTCTACATCTTCCAGGATCTGCACCTATTCAGTTGTATTACTATGGATTTTGTGATTCCCACGAAAATGGTCCGTTTTAATGTATTCCACCCACGGCAAGCCTGCAAGCACGCCTACAACACACGCCAAGTCCGCCCCTCTTTGACATCACAAAGGGGCAGTTTTACCACGCCTTTTGAAACCAAGCATTTTGAGCTATCTCAAAATTCAAAACCTCATTATCGGAAATGAAATGCAAACTACACAGGGTCACTGGAAAATTCAAGTTCCAGGAAATATAGTCACCAGGAAATAAAAAGGGGCTAATGTCAGTATTCATGGTCTAAGAAGTGTTGCACATATACAGTATTTAAAATGTCTTGCAAACAATTGTCACTGAAAACACTGAAATATCAGTTCACAGAACATGTTAAATTCTTAGTAATATAAAGTCTTGATGAATAGTATTGATGAGCATTGGAAATATCTGTATCCGTATTTGGAGTGGGCGGGGTATAAACTGGAAGTGGGTGTGGCTTAACTGGAGATCGGGCTTAAATGGGTGATTCATGCAAACAAGGAACTGTCCTGTCAGCCTTGTTTACTATATTACCAAGTTTTCCAATTAACTCTATATCAAAATTACTAGACGAAAAAAAAGAAAACACAACGTAGTCATATGCAGCTCTGTCTTGTGAAATGTACCACGTACGTTACTAAAGTTTAAGGTTGCAATGTGCATACTGCAACATATTGATAGGCGTGAAATATTTTACCACACTTGTGTTTATGATACATAATGACATCCATACAGGCAGTATCTAATGTTGTGACCAGTCAAGCAGTAGTCAATTCAGGCTACTATTACCATTGTCTGTATATTTCCAACAGAAAATGAACAACATTCTTATATTGCAAGTAGCATAGTTGTTTTATGATGACTCTATGTAATAAAACAAAATATATGCAGCCAGGCTACCCGGGTTTTTGCACAAGTGACTGATGTAACACAAGCCAGCACAGCGCTGTCTGATCAAATACACTGTGTACTTTACAAAACAAGTTTACCAAGTCACTTTAGATATAAACAATAGAGGTGAGCTGAGGAAAACCTAATAAAGTGGAGGCAGTGGACAACGCCACACAAGCTGTTGTCAACTTACCAATTGCACCGTGTACGTGAGTCAGTTTCGGGAGAGGTGGTCGATGTGTGTGTGACTGGCCAATCACAGAGCATGAAGAGTGAATACGCAATTATGGATAATGACAAATGTACTCCTTTCATATTTCATCCAAAAATGAATTATCCATAACGGACACTCACTTCTACTAACAAGTATCCAGCTCATTCCTGATGGATAGCAGCCAAATATATTTTTAAGTCTTATCATTATTCATTGATTAGAGGAATTTGTAACGACAAATAATTTCTCACCATCCTTAAACAGAGCGTATTGATCCCTTGTGCAAGTTATGATGGCAGTTGGTGTTGTAATGTGTTTTAATTGATCTGCTCAGCTCATAATTGTGCAATACATTTATTGTTTAGGAGCAAAAGAGGGCTGACCGTAGGCAACACAAAATAAACAAATTACTATGGTGAAAATTATCCCATTTCCATTCAGGGATCAAAAGAGTGCATCTTATCGTAAAATGGCTTGTTGTCAATAAAAATAACCTGTCCACCGTCTAAAGCAGTGGACTCCAAAATGGCCAAGAGCTACTAATTTTTTGTAACATTCATTTTTATAGCCTATTTCAACACAAACAAACCAAACATGCTTGTTGTATCAGAACATTAACAAAATGCTCGTATCCACAACTCACATTTTGTATTTCTAAATGCATTCTCACATTCATTCATTCATTCATTCATTTTCTACCACTTTTTCCTCACGAGGGTCGCGGGGGGTGCTGGAGCCTATCCCAGCTGTCTTCGGGCGAGAGGCGGGGTCATTCTCACATTATTACTGTAAATTCCGGTCTACAGTATAAGCTGCACCGGTGTGTAAGCGGCCACCCACTAAAATTAGAGGAAAAAAGAGAATTGTACATAAAGTATATCAGCCGCACCGGTCCATGTTATAAAATGCCATATTGTGGCACGCACAAGTGCATGAGGACCAGGCAGCTCTTTGTGTGACAAAAGCCAATCATGAGACATGAAAAAACTCATAACGAACTTGGCAACCCATTGGAAATGGGAGGTCATTAGTCAATGACTCACAGTATCATTTTACAAAGAAAATTAAACTCATCACACATCAACTTCACAACCTGAGAAACATACAACCATGTACCAATACGAGTTTTAAATTAATAATGCATTTCGTTTGAGCAAAGCATTGGAGAACAAGCAACAGAACAATAATAATGGCATAACTTGAACACTGTTGCATTACTGTAATTTTTCTGACATTGTGGATTATTTAAAGTCATTATGTTTATTGTGTCACGTTTGGGGCTCGGGTGTGACCCCAGGATGCAGAGAGCAGGAACAAAAGTGCAGATAAAAAAGGTATTTTCTTTATTGATGATGGCTTTGCAGCAGCGGGATAATGACAACTTGCCAAATAGAACAAAATATACAGTAGGTAAGGAACCAGCCAACGGAAAGAAGAGGGAAAAATAGGAAACAGGTGTGGTAACGGAAACGAGGCAAAACAGGAAATGAGTACCAAACTAAGAGCATACAAGGAGAAACTAAACTAGAAGGGGAACAAAGGAAGTAGTGGCAAAATAAGGGCGTAGACACAGGAAAAGAGGAAAACGAAGAGGGCTGTCACGAGGGGGTGAAGCCCAATCGTGACATATTGGTGTTTATTGTGCAAAGTGGCAGCTGTCATGAGGAATGCAACTGCATGTAACATGTCTTTGTTATGCCTGGGTTTTAACAATCAAACTGTACTGCACTGGATCAGAGTGGCCATACTGATACACACAGTTTGAATGGCCTAGTCTGAGCATGACCTCATACAATGCCAGATAACATCTCTGTAGACTGGACTGACTAGACTAAGTTTCATATTGCGACATGTTGGCGAGTGCTCATGTTCCGATTTCAGATAATGAGAGATGATGGCGTCAGTCATTCACTCTTTAATGAGAACTTTGCTGTTGAGTATAAAAAAAAACAATATGCAGGACATCAATTATGAGAAAGCCAAAGCAATGCATCTCTGTTTTATCTCGCATGTATCTAGAACTCATTGTGAATGGCTTGACTCAATGGTTAGCCTTTGGGAATGTTTCAAGAGCCTTATCAGATGAGGAGAGCTCTTATCTGTATGACTCCATTGATTGCTCTGTGCTCTCACAGATTTGTATATGCAATCGTACCGAGGTGCAGGAAGGCGACACTTGTATCTACATTACACATACCAATGCCTTATCAGTGAAGGACTAATGATTATCATCTCATTCATTGGTTATAGACCTTATAGACACCCGACACTGTCTCTTGGAAGCCTCCAGGAAAGCAGAACACACTGCACAACAGGAAAGGCCGTCAGCAAGTGGCAGCAGTAAGCTGCAAGTTGAACGTTTAAAAGTGCTTTGCAAAATCCCTCAACTTTTGTGACTTATGTCGTCATGCTTAATAAAGGATGTGTCCATCTATTTCTGCATTACAGATGACACGTTCATTTTGTGAGGCTTAATCGTATAAACGTCTTACAGAGCGTATGCCCGAAGCAATTATGTGTGATGAGAAAAGGACGTCTGTGTTGTGTCTTGTTGCATTATGATTCTAATTCCTCACACAGATCATTTACATGTGACCTTACTATGACCTATATATCTCTTAAGTGTTGCTACTCTCATTTCATGTCACATCATGTCATAGAATTGATGATGACATCCCGATATAAAAGACATGAAAGTTAATTGCCTGATAAACCACAAAAATGCTTAGCAAAGACTTGATAATGCTAAGGTTCACTTAGTAGAAGTTAGAATCATAATCAATGTTCTTATGATTGCATATTGCAGTATTCTTTATGTCATTTCAATTCATTCATGGCACGGTGGTTGAGCGGTTAGCGCGCAGACCTCACAGCTAGGAGACCCGGGTTCAATTCCACCCAAGGCCATCTCTGTGTGGAGTTTGCATGTTCTCCCCGTGCATGCGTAGGTTTTCTCCGGGTACTCCGGTTTCCTCCCACATTCCAAAAACATGCTAGGTTAATTGGCGACTCCAAATTGTCCATAGGTATGAATGTGAGTGTGAATGGTTGTTTGTCTATATGTGCCCTGTGATTGGCTGGCGACCAGTCCAGGGTGTACCCCGCCTCTCGCGCAAAGACAGCTGGGATAGGCTCCAGCACCCCCTGCGACCCTCGTGAGGAAAAAGCGGTAGAAAATGAATGAATGAAATTTATTAAATTACTGAACTTTTATTTAGGTATTACTGAGTTTGAGCCACATAACCTAGTGGCAGTTTGCACCACTTCCGGTGAGCAGATGGTGGGGTCAAACAAAGACTATGGACATAAACAACCATAGAATGTTTGTATAATATTTGGCAGATTAAAGTGAATAATGGTAATTGAAATCACTTTATCAAATTGTTTGCGAGTACATGGTGTGACTCATGAAGACAAAAAATAGTTGAAAACAAGACGATGGAACAGAATCCATCCATCCATTTTCTATACGGCCTGTCCCCACTAGGGTTTCGGATGCGGAGCATATTCCAGCAGACGGTGGGCAAGAGGCACCCGGAACTGGTCACTAGTCAAAATGAAACAGCGGTGAAAGCTTGTCTTTCACATCAACATAATGAAAATGATTGTGTTTGCTCGCCATTTTAGATTTCACTTTCTGAAATACATATTTTAATATTTCTATATTCTACAATAGCACATGTATGCAGCATTTTTTGCTCTGATTTAAGTTACTGAATATGCTTATATGACCCCCAGCCCCAACAACCAAATATCATGTCACAATCAAGAGTGGTTCCAGGGGAATCCTTTTCTGACACAATGCTCAGCTATTGTCTCCGATTGTCTATTGTCTTCAATTTTCCACATTCCAGCAATGGTTCATTTGTATATCTTCAGGTGTTCAGCGTGTATGAGCCCTTGTTACCGTTATATCACACAATGTAGGGTTAGTGATGTAAAATCATGAACAGTAAATCCAGGAGTTCTAATTTCTTGGTGCAGCGCAAAGTGGTGCAGGGTGGCAGAGAGTGGCGCAGCCCACACAGTGGTAATTTGGTCCAGCGCACCACTGTGCGCGGCCAATTTGGTAATTTTGTAGACTAGTCTGTGCTGAGATGGGCATGACAGCGCAGCAGGGGAGGTGCCCACTCCAGTCCTGCACATTTAAAAGCGATGAGAGGCATTCATTTAATTGGTTAAGATTACACTCGGCTGTGTTAAACCCTCTCACGCCTTCCCTCCTCCCTCTTTGCCACTTGTGCCGGTGGGAGGGATGGGTGTGTGTGTGTGTGTGTGTGTGTGTGTGTGTGCCATACTGCGCTTGCCTGCCTGCACTCTTTTACTTTACTTTTATATACTGCTCATGAAAAGTGCGCTGGTCACACCCCGTTGGTGTGAAGCAGGCGCGGCACAGGTTATGGTGCACCGCCTGTTCTACGAAATTAGCGCCCCAGATGTGTGTGGGAAGGAAACTTTAAAAGTAAAACTTTTAAGAAATAAAGACATAACACAAATAATTTGTTTATGACTTCAGATTTTGAATGAAGCAAAGCAGATAAAAAAAAACTGATAAAAAAAATACTTTGTCAGTCATACAAAACGTGACATGGCAATGCGGAACACATTTCACTTTTTTTTCTGCTATAATTAATAATAGTTCCACTCCAATACTCACTTAGGACTTCACTACCCTACTGGGGGGACATGATTATTTAATTATTCTACTTAATTAGAAGTCTAGAAAGTGTATCTGATGGAGTTGTAAGAGGAATCTTTGACAAATTCTGTTTAGACTGCAGCACAGCAGCATAATTGCATCAGTGCTTTGACTAAACATAATGATTCCTGCTGTGCGCAAAGGGAGAAAACACCCTAGCTATTAAGTCAAACCTTATTCGTGGCACCCAGATTTGTCACGTTTTGACATGGTCGTGTCGTGTAGCGACCCCAGGATACAGATATGACGACTCAAATGCATATTTTTATCATAGGTGCTATGCAGCAGAACAGCTAATATACACTAACACAAAACAACATAGCAATGACAATGATCCAACAACAGAAAGAGCACACACCTGAACTAAATAGACTGGGGTGAAATCAGGAACAGGTGCGTGAGATACGAAACGCAGGAAAACAGAAACAAGGCAAGACAGGAAGTGAAACAAAAAATAAGAGCATAAATGGAAATCGTTTCCAGGAGGGTGGCCTGGAAGGTGAGTGGGCCGAAGGAGGCTGGGCTCCTCCGGAGGTCGCCCAGAATGGTGGGCCCAGCGGAGTTCATGGATGGGCCGGTCTGCGGGGTGGCCAGGACGATGGGCCAGCCTGATGTGGAGGAGGGGATGCCGGAGGCGTGGTGTCCCGACCTGGAAGAGAGGATGGCGAAGGCATGACATTCCGACGTGGAAGAGAGGGCGCAGGAACAGGAGCAGCAAGCCCTGGGCCTTGGCTGAGCTGTGGCTCAGAGCAAGAGCATGAGTCTTGGGCAGTGGGTAACATACCGGACAGCTCATCCGGACAGTTTGCAGGAGGAGCAGGTTGTGCTTGAGGACCGGCGGACTGTCAATCAGGTGGCGTCATCCCCCCCTTCCACAGGCGGGATATAATGTACGTCCTCCAATGCACCGCTGGACGTACTAGCCCCCCCCCCTTCCGAAGGCACTGGAAAAGAGACCAGAGAAGGGAGGAGGGGGACTTGGACGAGGGTTTTGGGGAACCTTGGAGCTGCGTGGTTTGGGCACAGGAGGAATCTGGAGCATCACACAGCTTGGCACGGGAGCCGGGTTTTGGGGAACCTTGGAGCTGCGTGGCCTGTGTGGAGGGCAAATTGGGACGCAGCCCTCCTGGCGCTGCACTGGAAGCGAGCTAGGCAAGCGGGAGTGCGGCAATGACGGCACGGAGCCGCGTGAGGGAAATATGTGACATGCTCTTCGTGTTGCGCGGGAGGCAACGGGGATCCGGAAGAGGGCGGCTGGAGCTTGGAATGCTTACTGGGAGCAGGAGCCTTCGTGCACTCGATTGTAGGCTGGCACTCCGAAGCAGCATGAGCGAGGGGGGTTCATCCTGGCTTGGCGTGGAGGTGAGGGAGGAGATGGTTTCCTCTTATGAAGCCTTGCTGGAGCCGGTCGAGACGTGCGTCGGCGTTGTCGGCGGGTTGGTGTGTCAGCGCCGGGTCCGGGGTACACCCACACCATGGGGGTCCGGCCGGCCCCCACATCATGTCCTCCAGCTCCTCCGGAGTGAACTGTGCGCACTCCTCCTCCATTGCCTTGAAAATCAGCAAGGTCCAGAAGTCCATCTCCACGAGGTCGTCGTCTGGTTGGATCATTCATGTCATGTTGTTGCTGTTCAACCATGTTTCTGAAAAAAATCATGTTGCAGTCCAAATATATCTTACTGTGGGTGATGGTCCAAAGATGGTCAGTAAGGAGAATTTGTGTGGTGGTAGCTTGAACTTAGCTCATATTCCTCCGTGCCTTTCTACCCTTTTTTATGTTCTTACCGCAACCCGCAAGCACTTCCACTCTGCTGGGGGGGGTGACCCAATGTATACAGATCTCTTGTGAAATGTACTGCATACAAAACAAGTTTAAGACTGCAACGTGCATACTGTAACATATTGAGATGTATAGACCACAGCCATACAGGCAGAGTGTTCGATGCAGCAACTGCGGAGGTGTTACTAATGTGGCCAGTCAATGCTGCAGTCAATTCGGGTTACTATTACCACCGTCTGTGTACTGAAAATTAACAAATTCTTAGACAAAAATGACTTAGACAAAAATAAATTTCAAGGGAAAAGTCGTTCATGCTAGACCTGTAGTATAAATAACTGACATAACACAAGCCTGCACAGTGTTGTCTTGTCAAATGCACCGTGTACGTTATGAGTACATTTACCAAGTCACTTTAGATACAAACCATAATAAAGGCGAGCTGAAGAAGACCTAATAATGCATTGCACAGTGTACGTGAATGTGCTTTACAGTTCAACAGTAGGTTTACCATTGCTTTGGAATGAAAATAAAAAAAATAAAGACACAGATTTGGCAGATAACCATGGGCATTTGCGACAAAATCACCAAGGCCATATAATTAATTAACTTTAAAAATTAAAATATGTATGCAATGCAAAAAATACAAGCCCCACCCCATTTTAAGTACAAATAGTCAGATGGCTGATACAAAGCTGTATATTTAAATTAATGTACTCTCTAATCCACTATTTCCCATTGTGCAAACCACATCCAAACCTTAATTATAGCATCCATGACAGTTAGCAGCAAACTGATACATACACAACACAAATAAATGATTATAAGCAGATGATGTTTAATTAGTGTGAACAATAGGTCAGCATTCCATGCTTCTTCAAGGAGACCTGCTGAACACTGTAAAACCAAAGTTTAATGATTTCAGGGAGTAGCGTCCTCAACATGAAAAAATATATTTTAGATCACCCGTGCTCATGACTTTACAGTCAACTGAGGAGTTTGGTCTTCATTACCTCCAAGTCCTTACTCAAAGTTCCCTGCCAATATGTGTTTGTTCAGGTGTGGAGCTCTTGAGTTGATTCAAGCATCCTTGATACAATATCGATAATATATTTTATATCTATTATAATACTGTCATGTTGTTTTTTTTAGGTTAATAGAGCTTTATTTGATGAGTAAATGACTTCCAGGCAATCAACATCAATATCTCTGATGTATTTTGTAGTTTTATGTTCCATAATCATCAGTAGCTCACAAGTCATGTTGTTCTTCTTTTTATTTACCTTTATGGATATATTACACCACCTCAGCTCTTGGGCCTTTATCAACAATGAAATAAACAAATTGAATTGAGACAATGAGACGTGAAATAAACAAAGGGAAGCTTCATGAGGATTCTAAGCTGTAACAGAGATAGACTGCAGATGGCTTCAGGGTGCAGCAATTTTACTGAAGTCATCATGACACTCCAATATTTTTTCTTCTAAGATGTGAATTACATTTTAAGACAAATTGAATTTGAGATCTAGACAGATTTTATCCCCATGAAAAGCTATTTATATAAGCATGCTGGAATCTCAAATTCACTGGTATGCTTATGCATTGCTAACTAATATTGTTGCATAATGTCAGCATCCCCCCAGATCCCTCCTCCTCATTCCCTTGCTTACCTTTAATTCGGTTGGGGGCAGTGTCCTGTTGTAAAACACCTTTGATGGCACTGATGCGGAAACAATGCTGCATCATCCTTGATGACATCCTTTAAAGCTGGGGTGTCAAACTCAATAGCAATGTGGGTCAAAACTCAAAACCTACTTTAGGTTGTGGGCTGAACTGGACATTGTCCCCCTGCCACTCTGCAGAGAAAACTTATTTCGGCTGTTTGTACCCACAATCTTGTCCTTTTGGTCACTACCCAAAGATCATGACGGTAGATGAAGGTAGGAACGTAGATCCACCGGTACAAATCTTATTAATTAGATTGGGTTAGGGTTAGGGTTAGATTGGGCTATTCAACCATGTTTCTGAAAAAAATCCTGATGTTGCAGTCCAAATATATCTTACTATGTGGGTGATGTGGAGTCGTAACACATCCATTTCATTCACCAAAGATGAAGACTTTGGACTTTGGTGCTCAAATGTCTAAAAGCCCTTGTTGGGTGTAAGAACCAAAACCAAAGCCGTTCTGTATTTACAGACCCAACATTAGGAAATATAACAATATAGGTTATTTATAACAAAAGCTGAAATTCTATGTAAAAATGTATGTTCAGCAGCAGCAGTTGGTACCCCCATGTAGTCACAATGGTACAATCTTGATCGCATGACATTTTTATATGATTCGACAGCAAGATTGATAGTCAAATCTGACTCCTCCGAATCAAGTTGTCAAATAGTGGTATTTTAAGACACCCCTAATAACCCACCCACCTATAAATCTTTTGATGTTCAACATTTTGATGTCTTCTATTCATTCTAAAACACAAGTCAAACAAGACACTGACTCAAAACATCCCAAGAGTTTATATGTGACAGCAGCATGACATGTTTACTTGTCCTTAAAAGCAAGGAGTGGGACATGTTGAACACCATCCATCCATCCATGCATTTTCTATGCCACTTATCCTCACTAGGGTCGCGCGTATGCTGGAGCCTATCCCAGCAGTCTTTGGGCGAGAGGCAGGGTACACCCTGGACTGATGATGTTTAACACATTAAAACAAAAAACACGTGACCTAACATTCCAAATAGTAAAACTTGAGGATAATTAATTTACCAGCTTCATGAAAAAAATTAAGTCCTAGAAAAAATCACCCAAGGACAATAAAACCAAAAAATAAAAAAAATAAAGCATAATTCATTCTTCATTCTGCAAAGCAGCAGGTCTCGTCAGAATACAGTCATGTAACCTCACAAATACAATACATCTTGCCAAGCTTTTGAAAAGTAGAAATAAAAAGGTCACTGCAAGAAAAAAAAATACTACAAAGTTACAAGAAATATAACTAGACACAAATGAAGGTGCTGAAGTGGAGCCACAGAAGGCAGGAAGAAACGGTAAAAAGCCATATATGGCATGAGTCTACAATACAAAACTACCAAGGGTGAAGACCTAGAAGTGAACAGTGTTCATAGTCTATGTGTGGTAGGGTGCATGTAGGTCTTGGGAAGAGGACCATTCCAGCATCTTCCTGCTGCAACGTTGAGCTTATCAATACTAGGGATGAGCAGGATACTTGTTTGTTATGAATAAGTAATTTTTGCCGGATATGAGTATGGAACGAGTACATTTAGTTATTATCTGTATTGATGTTTAAAAAAATGCTCATTATGTATTCACACTCTGTGATTGGCCAGTCAAACACAGCGACCGCCTCTCCCTAGACAGCGGTCAGTTGTGCCTCATTCATGTACACGGTGCAATTGGCAAGTTAAAAACATCTCCTGTTGCATTGGTCACACTGCCTCCAGTTTATTAGGTTTTCTTCAGCTCGCCTCTATTTCGGTTTATATCAAAAGTTATTTGGTAAACTTGCCTGGTAACGTATGCAGGCTTGTGTTACGTTAGTCACTTACTGTATGCATCGGGGGCGCATGAGCGCTATTTTCCTTGTAAAGTATATATTTTTTTCAATGTGTTTCAATGTGAAATTTGTTTTATGCAATGTTTGGAGCGATGGTCTTAAAGTTTTGATTAGCTGTTAAGCAGCCTATTTCAGTTTATTGTTGTTTTCAATAAATTACTTTTTCAAAATGCTTTTTGTCACACCCCTTTCTTGCATATTGGAGCTCTGCTTAAAACCTCATTAAGATCCAAAGGTGCAAAAGGGAAATTCTACCTAGGTCTATTCTTGGTCTGTATGGCTAAATTTGTGTCAAAGTGGAAGTTATGCTTGAAATGTATCTTTACACAAAAAGCTGTTTTAATCGCTTTTTTGGTTGTGAACTATATTTTGCTGAAACTTACCGATGTTCTCCTGCTGATTACTAAAGGACGGAAACAAACTTTTGTGATGAAAGATGGGATCTCATCTTAGACTCATGTCTAACCTTTCTTTTTTAATATACCGTGTCTACAGTATATAGCACTAGAAACACAATATTCTGTGTGCCTTAAAAAATCAGTCAAAATCATCAAAAATCATCAAAAGAAGGACCGAGTGGGATGACTTCTGAAAAATGTCCGGTGTTTAATTATTTACCTTACAACAGAAGTACTGTACTGGGAAAACGCTAAACTTTCTTTAACCAGGTTATTTAAAATTGTTACAACGGTGACCTATGCTTCATCTTTTGGATGGTTGAAAGGGTTTCATCTGTTATGCAGCCCTCCAATGTATTCAACATCACCATCCAAATTATGTCTGCATGTCTGTAACATGCATAACAAAATCCATATCAACTTGCTCAAGTACACCAATCATTTATTTCACCTGAGAAATTTGCGATTAGTATATAGTACCTTGAATTCTGAGTTCTACAAAATAGGTGGCTATTTTTACATTTGCATCTTTCAAAGTTCCAATTCCTAGTCATGGGTCAGGAGGGTTGCTTTCCATTCCCATAAAAAAAGGATTTTACTATTCCAGCTTTCAGGGTTTAATGTTTGCAACACTTCTTGAGCGTGCCATTGGATTTGTCCTGCCGCTTCAAAGCCAACTTGGACAAGGAACAAACCAGAACAGATCTTGTGAGAATAAATGATCTTTTTTATCTTTCATTCATATGTCACACTGTGCCTGTCCTCCACGTAACTGCCAGAGCAAAACATGGCCCTTGGTTGTCTATTCCCTGGATAGAGGCCCTCAATGACCCCCAGCAGTAATTTTAGACTTCATGTCAACTGTGCCAGAGAGCCAGACCCAGCTAATTCAAGGTCACTCTATTTTTCATCATTTTATTGTGGCGAATGGAAGCCAACCTTGTCTCGGGCAGTGTGCCATGTTGGCAACAGCTGAACAACTGCATTATACAGTATTCCTGTAATCATTTTGACAGTGTCTCGAAGAGTCTGCTTTCCATATGCCCATTCTCTGTAATTGTTATATATATCGTACAATATTCAAGTGGTGATTACAATGGTTGCACATGTTTTCATCAGAACAAAATGATGCCAAATGTCCTCTTTGGGCTTGTAGTGTGCGCTCAAATGTGGGCACAAATTGTTCAACTTGATCCACATGACAAGAGGCTGCCTTGGAGAGACATGAGACAGACTACGTGAAGATTAGCAGTCTTTGGAATCTTGCTGTTATTGAAAGACAAATATGATTCAATTATTGCTGGCTGACAAATTAAAGAACTACGCTTAATAGAGGTCATGTCTTACCTGGCATGAAATCAAATATGCTCCACTTAGGTCACCTCAGACATGTACATTAAAGAGGTGACCCTCATCGTCATGTACGATTAGAGGAGTTGAAGCAAGACAAGTTGGATTTGTTTGTTGAGATGGAGCGATGTTGTGATGAAATTCTACACGCCAATGACTTGCGTCTAAGGAACATAGCGGCAAGTTACAATAGCATCACATTACAGTATGTAATTAGGATAGCATGCAGACTTATTAATGCTTGGTGTGTCTGCAGCTCCGTCTGTTAAGTCTTGGGTGACGTTCACACTGCAGGGTATGATGCACAATTGGGATTTTTTTGTTGAAATACGATTTTTTTATATGGTCGTTCACATTACCACACAAATCCGATATGCTAATATAAACGTAAAGCATCTGAAGAGTGAAAAGCACAACGTCGCTCGCATTTCCCTGTGTTTACAGAAGTAAACATTGCTGCAGAGTGCGAGTGATGTGCGATACCATTGATTTTCATATACGAGCTGATACTGGGTAAAAACTTAGACTCATCTGGTTGTATGTGCAAATTCACCTACCGTGTTTGGTCAATTTTAAAAAGTAGTGTACAGTAATCATATCATAGCATAAGGAATAAAAAACATCATAGTCCTTTATTTATATATTTGAAACACTTAATTATACCAAAGTAGTGAGGTGATTTACATTGTAACCAAGCTAAGAAAAAAACAAAGGACACAATCATATAGTAGCTAATGTATCAAAACTATTTCACAATGACATGAAAGATCCAGATACAGGTCGTACAGTGCATCCGGAAAGTATTCACAGCGCTTCACTTTTTCTACATTTTGTCATGTTACAGCCTCATTCCAAATTGTATTAAATTAATCTCTTACCTCAAAATTCTACACAAAATACACCATTATGACAATGTGAAAAAGTTTTTTTTTTACTTTTTTTGAATTTATTAAAAATAGAAAACAAAAAAATCACATTTACATAAGTATTCACAGCCTTTGCCATGAAGCTCAAAATTGAGCTCAGGTGCATCTTTTTTCCACTGATCATCCTTGAGATCTTTCTACAGCTTAATTGGAGTCCACCTGCAGTAAATTCAGTTGATTGGACATGATTTGGAAATATAATAACTGTCTATATAAGGTCCCACAGTTGACTGTGCATGTCAGAGCACAAACACCAAGCATGAAGTCAAAAGAACTGTCTGTAGACCTGCGAGACAGGATTGTCTTGAGGCACAAATCTGAGGAAGGATACAGAAAAAATTCTGCTGCTTTGAAGGTCCCAATGAGCACAGTGGCCTCCATTATTCGTAAATGGAAGACGTTTGGAACCACCAGGACTCTTCCTAGAGCTGGCCGGCCTTCTAAACTGAGCGATCGGGGAAGAAGGGCCTTAGTCAGGGAGGTGACCAAGGCCCCGATGGTCACTCTGTCTGAGCTCCAGCGTTCCTCTGTGGAGAGAGGAGAGCCTTCCAGAAGGACAACCATCTCTGCAGCAAGCCACCAATCAGGCCTGTATGGTAGAGTGGCCAGACGAAAGCCATCAGACCAGAGAATTTTGTTTCTCATGGTCTGAGAGTCATTCAGGTGCTTTTTGGCAAATTCCAGACGGGCTGCCATGTTCCTTTTACTAAGGAGTGGCTTTCGTCTGGCCACTCTACCATACAGGCCTGATTGGTGGATTGCTGCAGAGATGGTTGTCCTTCTGGAAGGCTCTCCTCTCTCCACAGAGGAACGCTGGAGCTCTGACAGAGTGACCATCGGGGCCTTGGTCACCTCCCTGGCTAAGGCCCTTCTTCCCCGATCGCTCAGTTTAGAAGGCCGGCCAGCTCTAGGAAGAGTCCTGGTGGTTCCAAACGTCTTCCATTTACGATTAATGGAGGCCACTGTGCTCATTGGGACCTTCAAAGCAGCAGAAATGTTTCTGTATCCTTCCGCAGATTTGTGCCTCAAGACAATCCTGTCTCGCAGGTCTACAGACAGTTCTTTTGACTTCATGCTTGGTGTTTGTGCTCTGACATGCACAGTCAACTGTGGGACCTTATATAGACAGTTATTATATTTCCAAATCATGTCCAATCAACTGAATTTACTGCAGGTGGACTCCAATTAAGCTGTAGAAAGATCTCAAGGATGATCAGTGGAAAAAAGATGCACCTGAGCTCAATTTTGAGCTTCATGGCAAAGGCTGTGAATACTTACAGTGAAGAAAATAAGTATTTGAACACCCTGCTATTTTGCTATTTCTCCCACTTAGAAATCATGGAGGGGTCTGAAATTTTCATCGTAGGTGCATGTCCACTGTGAGAGAGATAAACTAAAAAGAAAAATCCAGAAATCACAATGCATGATTTTTTAACAATTTATTTGTGTGATACAGCTGCTAATAAGTATTTGAACACCTGAGAAAATGAATGTTAATATTTGGTACAGTAGCCTTTGTTTGCTATTACAGAGGTCAAACGTTTCCTGTAGTTTTTCACCAGGTTTGCACACACTGCAGGAGGGATCTTGGCCCACTCCTCCACACAGATCTTCTCTAGATCAGTCAGGTTTCTGGGCTGTCGCTGAGAAACACGGAGTTTGAGCTCCCTCCAAAGATTTTCGATTGGGTTCAGGTCTGGAGACTGGCTGGGCCATGCTAGAACCTTGATATGCTTCTTACGGAGCCACTCCTTGGTTTTCCTGGCTGTGTGCTTCGGGTCGTTGTCGTGTTGGAAGACCCAGCCACGACCCATCTTCAATGCTCTGACAGAGGGAAGGAGGTTGTTCCCCAAAATCTCACAATACACGGCCCCGGTCATCCTCTCTTTAATGCAGTGCACTCGTCCTGTCCCATGTGCAGAAAAACACCCCCAAAGCATGATGCTACCACCCCCATGCTTCACAGTAGGGATGGTGTTCTTCGGATTGTACTCTTCATTCTTCTTCCTCCAAACACGCTTATTGGAATTATGACCAAAAAGTTCTATTTTGGTCTCATCTGACCATAAAACTTTCTCCCATGACTCCTCTGTATCATCCAAATGGTCATATGCAAACTTAAGACGGGCCTTGACATGTGCTGGTTTAAGCAGGGGAACCTTTCGTGCCATGCATGATTTCACATCATGACGTCTTAGTGTATTACCTACAGTAACCTTGGAAACGGTGGTCCCAGCTCTTTTCAGGTCATTGACCAAGTCCTGTCGTGTAGTTCTGGGCTGATTCCTCACCTTTCTTAGAATCATTGAGACCCCACGAGGTGATATCTTGCATGGGGCTCCACTCCGATTGAGATTGACCGTCATGTTTAGCTTCTTCCATTTTCTAATGATAGCTCCAACAGTGGACCTTTTTTCACCAAGCTGCTTGGTAATTGCTCCGTAGCCCTTTCCAGCCTTGTGGAGGTGTACAATTTTGTCTCTGGTGTCTTTGGACAGCTCTTTGGTCTTCGCCATGTTACAAGTTAAAGTCTTACTGATTGTATGGGGTGGACAGGTGTCTTTATGCAGCTAACGACCTCAAACAGGTGCATCTGATTCAGGATGATACATGGAGTGCAGGTGGACTTCTAATGGGCAGACTAACAGGTCTTTCAGGGTCAGAATTCTAGATGATACACAGGTGTTCAAATACTTATTTGCAGCTGTATCACACAAATAAATTGTTAAAAAATCATGCATTGTGATTTCTGGATTTTTCTTTTTAGTTTATCTCTCTCACAGTGGACATGCACCTACGATGAAAATTTCAGACCCCTCCATGATTTCTAAGTGGGAGAAATAGCAAAATAGCAGGGTGTTCAAATACTTATTTTCTTCACTGTATGTAAATGTGATTTTTTTGTTTTCTATTTTTAATAAATTCAAAAAAAGTAAAAAAAAAACAACTTTTTCACATTGTCATAATGGAGTATTTTGTGTAGAATTTTGAGGTAAGAGATTAAATTAATACAATTTGGAATGAGGCTGTAACATGACAAAATGTAGAAAAAGTGAAGCGCTGTGAATACTTTCCGGATGCACTGTATATGGGCAAAGAAATCGGAATTGTCCTGCAGTGTGAACATAGCCTTGGACTACGGAACTGGAGTTTGTTGGTTTGAGTGTGTATGGTCTGGTTCCGTATGAAGTGACATGATATTAATATACAGTACCTCTTACATTTGTCTGGATTTTTCATTTATACTGATGTAAAGAAATTAAAACCTAAATTAAGTAATATTGCAATTTTTTGTAACATGAAGGAAGGGTTTTGAAAATGTAAATATGGTACCTTTTTATAGAAATTGCCTCACCCTCTCATTGGGGATTTATAGTTGGGCTAGCACTAGTAAAGTAGTCTGGGTGAATATTTGGGGAGCCCCTGTTGTGTGTGCTGGTGGAAATGCTGTTCACTGTCCTGTAGAAGAAATATGAAGGGCTCTCAACCCCCAGCTGATGTCTGCAACGACACACAGCAATTCAGACAATAGCAAAAGTTGTAAATATCGCATAATGTCCATGATAAACGTTACAATTTGGTTTTCTACTGATCTACGTATTTTTTCTAATCAATACATTTTGGAGAACTGTTGTTTTACATGGAAGTTGAATTGTGTTACTTACTTTGCATAACACAGTGTTGAGTTTTGCAGTGTGAGTTTGAAGCATGGCCAATACATTTGCTTTGCGTTATGTGTCAGCATATGTTGCCATTACGGTCACGTCTTGGTCAGACCAGCAACCAAAATGGTAAGCTATGACAAAAAAAAGAAGCCGAACCATTATAAAATGTAATAGAGTGCACAATCATTTTTCCATTATGGTGAATGTGTATGTATGAAAATAGAAACGGTGAGTCACTTGTGATGGAACTCTCTCCCCTCCAGTAAGTAAAAAAGGCCCCCAACATCGAAAGCTTTAATTTTTGTCTTAAAAACCACTTTTATTCTCTGGCTTTTAACTCCGAGTGAGTCGTATGGTCCTGTGTCCTTTAATTCTTTCTTTTTATTTTAATTGGTTTTATTTTTCATATTGGCTTTGCTTCTTGTTTTTAATATTTTAATATCTATTTTACTATTTTTTCTCATTTGATCTTTTAGTTTTGGATTAAATTCAATTTGTGCCTTCATTGTATTTTATTTTTACTTTTTATTTTACTTGTCTGTGCAGCACTTTGGAAACTCTGTTTATAAAATGTGCTATATAAATAAAGTGGATTGGACTTGTTACTCACAGTGAAGCACATTTAAAAATGTCAAAAAAATCCTTTCAGAGATATCCCAAATTTGATTTTTCTCTTCATAAACAGAAACAGAACAAGTGATATCTGATAATTAGTATGCAAATTGGTTTGAAAATAACTTCAGGAGAATGATCCATATTATTTAATTACCCAGTATCATATAAAAGCCAAAGGATGATGAGCAACTCTGTGTCTGTCTCCTTTACCTGTGTTGTAACGGAATTAAGTGCTGTGCGATTAATGTGATGATGTGGACACTGATAACTGATAACTGAGAGTTCATTGACATTTGCATGCCACTGATCACATATGCAAATTTACGCGATTTTGCCGACGCAGAATTCATGGTTGTACATTTGTATTAGTAGTTTTATTCATTCATTTTCTACCGCTTATCCTCACGAGGGTCGCTGGGGTGCTGGAGCCTATCCTCGCTGTCTTCGGGCGAGAGGCGGGGTACACCCTGGACTGGTCGCCAGCCAATCACAGGGCACATATAGACAAACAACCATTCACAACACTTAGTAGTTTTAATTTATCATTATTATTTTAGCATGTTATCTTTGGATGATTGATGTCGGCTCATTGTGTTTCACTCTGGCAGTGCTGTTAAAGTTTACTCACAACTTTTCAAGATCGATTTCCTCCTCCTCAGTTCCAGAGGATCAGATCATTAGATTTGCCTGGTTAGGTGACACCTACATGTCTGATGGGTGATGGATGTTTTATATATAGAGACTAAATGAAAATCCCCCACACACATGCCCGTCACATGCACACACACCACTCTGATGTTCTTCCTATCATCTTCTATCAGAGAGCCAAGATAACCTCAGAGCCAATGACAAACTTTGACAAATGGCTTGTCTCCAAGCACCTGTGAGAAGATGGAACTGACAGCCTCCTTCACCTTTCCTCTTCCTCCAAGCATCAGGCTATGTCTAGCTGGTATAAGTGATATACTGTAGGACATGGCTGGGGTGTAAGTCATGCTCCTTCCGTTTCCTCAAGATTGTGAGGGTCTGCATCCATCATTGTCAGTCACCTCTCTCTTTTTTCTTCTGTTTGTCTCACCCGCTCCATCTTTCCTATGAGTCTTGCCTCTTTGCTCATTCACTCAAAGGTCACTCCTCCACTCTTCCATCCTTAGTATTTCCATCCTCCACCATTGGTACACTCTGCACATATCTGTAACAGCGTACAGATGGCTAGTAATCTGGCCGGGGGTCGTTATGAATCCTAGCCAAGGCCCTGACCAACGGGCTCCTCTCTCCTTCTGTCAGTGCATCTCCGCAAGCATGGCCTAAAATGAGCTATTCATCTAAATGTCCAGACATTTGGCTTTTCTTGGCAAGTAAAGCTTGGCTGTTTTGCCTGCAGAATCTAAATCCATACACTTAATTTAAGCAGACAATGATGGATATGCACTTGACTTGTGAACAGACGAACTGAATGCTTACACATCCGCATCCACATGGAGCTGGAAACATTTTGTGAGCTAGTTTATCACAATGTTTGAAATCATCAGTGAATGGTGTAGGCCAAACACAGGAGTAATAACACTTTTATATGCCATCTGGAAAAATTGTCATGCCGTTTTTGGCTTTTTATCATCATTCCTGATATATGGAGGCATGGGCGCCCACACAAATCACAAAATATATCACAATGGCAGACACCAAATCTGTAAGACCTTACTGACCCTTATAAGCAAATTCTATTCTATAATGCTTAGTTAAATGTGTGTTTTGGAGTAATACAAATACAAGGTGTTCCCCAAGGTTCGGTGCTTGGTCCTCTCCTCTTCATCCTCTACATCCTCCCACTTGGTAACATCATCCGGCGTCATGGCTTCAGTTTTCACAGTTATGCTGATGACATACAGCTATACATCTCCACCAATGCCATCAACTCCAATATCTACTCCACCCTCACCAACTGCTTTACTGAGATTAAAACCTGCATTTTTTCATCTTAAGAACATAGCTCGACTCTATTGACTGAAACCCTCATCCATGCGTTTGTCACATCCAGAATTGACTACTGCAATAGCCTTCTCTATGGTAAACCATCCAAAGTCCCTCTCATTACCTTCAAAGCTCTCCACAATTTGTCCCCTCCATACCTCACAGACCTGATCCATCCACACAGTCCCCTTTGCTCCTCAGACTCCAACCTCCTGGCACTTCTCCATCTCTGTTCCCACCCTCTGGAATTCTTTGCCCCATTCACGTCGTGTTTGCTCTGACTTTCCCACTTTCAAAAGGCAACTCAAAACCCACCTGTTCTAATCCTTTTTTAATATCCAACTTTTTATACTTGACTGCCATGCCTTGTTCTTAGCTCTGAATGTTGTATTTTAATGTGCTTCTCTCTTTTTTTAGCTTTATTTTTGTTTTCATTTCACTGTAAAGCCTCTTTTAGTATCTTGAAAAGTGCTATACAAATAAAATATATTATTTTTTATTACAATTAAATGTATTATTAGTTCATTTCCAGTTCATAAGCTGGTTGTCTGCATCCACTCTTTGCCAAAATGTTCCTTATGTCCTGCCTGCAGCCTGTGCCAGTCTGCCCCGTGTTTTCTCACTCTAGTAGTATCTAGTATTGTTAAATACCTCTTAGTGAGCATCTTTCCTGCTTGGCTTCTTCCAGGAGCACTTTAGTTTTTGAGCTTCAGCTAAATTAGTAGTTTGGTTCTCAGCAGTGATTTTTGTCCACCACCTTTGGTTTAACATATTGTTTCCTGCACTACTTTTGCTAGCAGCATTTTTTGTTCTTCCTTTTACTGCAGCTTAGCCCTGTCTTTTTGTTGTTGTACTTTTTTCATTATTTTTTTGGATTTGCTTGTGTTGCCTTTTTTTGCTCCATGGAGGACATTTGTTGTATTGAAGTTTTGTTCACTATTTTTGAACGTGCCTCGCTATATTTGAAAAAAAAAAACAAATACCAAAATAATTTGTACCTATTTTTTTGGAATTGTCCTAACTTTGGTCCCCATGCGGTGAATATGTAGGAGGAAAAATAACTATACCATACATTGTTGAGGTGAGGTAACATGTAACATGAAGATGTGGTTATTTAAAAGCCATGCTCATGATAATGTGCACACTTCAGTGTTCCCAATATATCTGTGTTTATAATCACAGCACCATTCATGCATCATCCACACTGTTGCCTCTCTGCTCATTATTCTGCCCTGAGTCATGACTATGTCCCATCACAAGCCTCTCTCTTTTTAATGTAGTCACCTGAAAGCCTACTTAAGTACCCCATCCCCCATTCCTCTTAGTATTCATCACCATGTGACATCACTGACCTTCACTGGATGCTGTTCCCATTAGTTTGACAAATTTGGAGCGTCAAAGCAGCTTTGTTGACATGCAGGTGTAGAATCACCACTGAATGGATTCCACATAATGAAAATGCCAGAAGAAGTGATGGTGTCTGTTCAGGTTTGCAATTAGGTTCAGCCAAGGGTCAGTGTTTTCAGACAGTTTTCGAGGAACCGACGCATTTTTAGGTGGGACACAATATTATCTGTTACCTGCTGTTGCCAACATCCTGCATATTGGGCAGCTTACTTTTAGGTGAGTTTTTTTTTTTTTTTTTACTTGTGTGGAGCTTTTCATCTCTAAATCTTTTTTTTTTTTACTTATGTAGTTTGTTATGGAGTTAGTAATGCAGTCAACATCCACACTACTGAACATTAACAACCTAAAAGACTTTTTTTCTTAATAAAGATAACACTGATTGACACGACCTCAGGGCTATCGCTACATTGTAGAAAGTTTGTTGTCATTTATGACTAGCACAGCAACACAGCCGTTTGTAACATTTATTTATTATGATATTCATAGAGGTTGAAATACATTTCCAGTGTGGTCCAACAGCACACTTAATCCTACATGAAACTTTTTTTTAACTTTAACCTTTGCATTAAATTGCTGGAGTTGCATGAGAATATGCATTTCTAAGCAACATGGTATCTGTGCTATGGGCCTCTCGGTGGATGAAAGCAGACATGTCCCTGGAGGCTGAAGTGCTTATGGCATCACTCGTGTGGATGAGGCATAAGGAAATGGTCCCGCTCTTGTGAACAAGTCAAATCAAACCCAATTTACATTTCAAGCTGCACTCTTCAACCCCAGCCCACTTTCCCATTAAAGTGGAAAGAAAGAAAGAGCTGCTAATAACATTGAGAGGGGTGATGGCCACTGCCAATGTCAAAAATGATGGAGAATGAGAACTGAAAGATGTTTCTTCATCCTTAAGTTACTGATGATGCAACATTCATTTTCCTTGCAAGTTATTTATGCAAAGACAATACATTTGAAAGTTGACTCCTAAAGTCATCCCGCAAATATTGTGTCTTCACATGCATGTAACGTGGAACAAGAGTGACATTTTACACTCCAAAGCCCACTCTAAACCCCACTCCCTGCCCTACTGTTGAAAGGAATTTCATCAGAATTAGATATATCCCTGCAAAAAGAGACCCTCAAATGTACTAATAATATTACGTATGTGTTATATCTAAGGATGGCTCGATTGATTGAACAATCAGTATTGGCTGATTTCTGTGGAAAAGCATGTGATAGGACTATGCCAATCAATGACTTTCTATGTTGATCACAAAAAACAATCATCCGTGACTCGTACTACTGCAGCCTGCAGAGAACCCTGTGTGCAGAGCATTTAGTATCCTGCTGTAATGTCTTGTCCCTCTGCTTGTTTCCTTCACACTGCACAGGCATGGAGTGACAAACCGTGCATGTCTAATGTGTGCAACGTATATGCCATTTGTGAAAGTGATATAAAGTTGGATCCTGCAACACATATCACAAAAAAATATCTTGCATGTATAACACGCTAAATTGTTTTGAATTTAATACGGTGAGTAGTTGTGAGTTTTCAACTGAGTGATGAACAGAGAAGATAACATGTAAGCATGGAAAAAAAATACATTAGACATGTCAGGGTATCATGACACTATATTTACTTAATAGTCCGGGTAACTGCTGCCAAAAAGTAATAATTATAATTTTGGATAAAGCACTCAACATGTGTCCAACAAATCTCATTTGACAATTCAAATTCTTCACAGTGCAAATAAAAGTCATGTTTCTTGGTTATTTAAAAAAAAAAACAAGTATCTGCAGTACAGCAACACAATTCGTTGAATTTAAAAAGATCAAATATATGAATCCTGCAACACTTATTTAGTTATTTCGATGCCTTTAAATGTAATATTTTTAGGAGCACGTCAAATGTTTCATGGTGAAAACAACAACAAAAAGCATAAATCTGATATTTTCTATTTCAAAGATATTATAGATTTTGTGTGAGTGTGCCAGAGAGTCAATGTGTGAGTGAAACTCATTGCTACAGATTTCATTCTTTTTAGTCCTCGGGGTGCTGTAATTTTTTTTTTTTTTTTAAGGTTCATACCTCTTAAATGTCTCCCAATATGTCCGTCAAATATGTCTGTCTTCTTGAAGTAACTGGCAAAGACACTCCCACAGTCAGACAGCAAAGGGCAAGGTTGTGTCTCATGTATCCCAATGCCTGTTCTTCCTCCAAGCACACTTTTGATCTAAACTCAGAAAGACAGTGCAAACAGCTTCCTCAGATTTGAGCCTGGATGTGCAAGTAAGCCTGCCCTTTATCTGTTCTTTCCAAGTATGGGATTTAATATTTTTATGAAGTATGTGCTCAGCCCATACCCTGTCAAATAAATTGTAAAAGGTATTGTTGAAGGACAAGGTACATTTTATATATCAAAATAGATGTGCTCTCAAAACAGCAGTCAGCGGAACAACAGCGAAAAATGCCCTTTCTATGACAGAAACCTCATCCATCATGAGGACATACCTCCCCAGTTTATTTCCATCTTTATTCTTTACAAGGGAAGATTGCACCTTCAACTACTCACAATAAATATTCAAAAAAATCGATGTATTTAATTCCGTCACTTAAAGCCTGTAGCTGCCAAACAATAGAGCTTTATAGACAAGAACACACATTAACATAAGAACAGAGCTGTTTTAAATAGAATGCCTATTATACACCTGAAATGTAACTTGCCATCACTTGGATATGGCAAGATTTGACATGAGGTTTCTAAGATATGTCCTCATAAGCCCATAGTCTTTGAAAGGGTACATTTTGTTACATATTAACATTTTGCATTAGTATTTTATTATGTACAAGCAAAATTATGGTGCTAACATCTCCCAGGTTAGAATTCTCTATTGCCTCCTTTGTCGTTTGTCTAAATCCAAATCTCCATTTCATCTAATTGCGGACCAATTTATAGCAAAAAGACTCATGAATTGTTGGTTTTGTGACTGGCACAACATTTATTACCCAAGATGGTTTTATGTATTAATACTCTTTTATTCCTTTTTTTTCACGGGCATGCTGGAGCCTATCCCAGCTGTTTCAGGCGAGAGGCGTGGTACACCCTGGAATGGTCGCCAGCCAATCACAGGTCACATATAGACAAACAACCATTCACACCACACTCATATTCATACCTATGGACGGTATTTTTTATTGTAATTTATGCAGTGGCACCTTGGCATTCAAGTGTCCCGAATAACGGGTGTTTTTAAGCTGCACATCGTCTCTCTTTGCTTTGAAATGCAAACTAAAATTTGAGTTACGAGTTGTGTCATTATGACCATGGCTGAAGACGAGAGCGGATGTAAAAAGCACGAGCATCACTTGCATAGCACTACTCCTCCCGTGCATGCGTTCCTCCCACATTCCAAAAATTGGCATGTTAATTAGCACACAAGCCAGCGTATGTCACGATATAAGTTTACTAAGTAACTTTAGATAAAAAGTGACATAGAGGAAAGCTGAAGAAAACCTAATAAATTGGAGGAAGTCTGACCAACACAACACGAGCCGTTTTTAACTTGCCAAATGACCACCGCTCAGGAGTGGCGGTCTCTGTGTGTGACTGGCCAATCACACAATGTGAAGAGTGAATACATAATGAGCATTTTCTTTAAGGGGGATCTTTGTTTATTGTGTTTGATTGGTTTCATACCCGTGCTTGATAATGAATTTCCATGAAGTACGATATAAAGGGAATATTTTAATAGTTATCGCAAAGAAAACCCGTTTGTGACCTTACAAATATTCTTTTTCACCACATTAGTCTCATCGTTATAGTCACTTTTACATTCCTAATACCAATATAGTAGACAAACAAAGGACAAAAAAATGCTTTGAAATACTTATATTTAGGGCAAAAATGCACACAATTTGCTAGAATATGCATATTTTTTGAACTAATAATAGGCTGTAGTCAACCACAAACCAGCATTCATTCATTCATTTTCTACCGCTTATCCTCACGAGAGTCACGGGGGGTGCTGGAGCCTATCCCAGCTGTCTTTGGGCGAGAGGCGGGGTACACCCTGGACTACAAACCAGTATTATTTATTAATTAAGATATTTTGAAAACCTGTATAGAGTGAAGCCGTGATATTTTAAGCATGAAGTGGCAAAGGATGACTGTACTACATTCTTCTTTCAATCCAAATTAAATTTATATAACTAGTTACTCCAATCAGCGGAACACTCTCAGTAGAAATTTGGAGTGGTTGAGTCGTCTGACTTCAGTACAGGCAGTGTGGACTCAGTTATCACTACAGTGAAAGTGCGAGTATGGGTGTTCATCATTGTCTGTCTCATTATGTCAGCTTTGATTGACTGGTGAGCAATCTAGGTTGAAGTCTTTTGGCAAAGTTACTCGGATAGTAACAAGGATAGTCTCCAGCTCTCCACCATCCTGAATAGGATAATCGGGAGAACGTGGATGGATGATTGGGTGGTGGTATCTGTGCTTCTTCTGCACTGCTCATAATGGTGGCAACTTACAAAAATGCCAACCTTCATACATCACTGGTGAAATTGTGGGGGATTCAAAGGTGTGCATACACACATGCCATTATCATCATCATCATCATCACATCCAATTTTCTGTAGGCTTCATAGGCTGGTAGCATCTCTGTTTACTGTGTGTAGCTGATATATAACAACAGGGTGGAATGGTGATTGTTCATGGCATAACACAGAGCCAGGTATCAGCAAACACATGGGCTCAGTTATTATCTAAAACACCACATTTTCCTCTGATGTTCTCTGTAAGATTCACATTTAGATATCATTTCTCCTCTGTCTTGCACGCATGCATGCGCACACGTACACACTCACCCACTTTCCTATTACACACAGTAATTCATTTTGCAGAAACAGTGATGCATTATTTGTTAAGCTATGTTGTTTTCTGTACTCAATGAACACTGTGTTTCACATCTCCGGGGACCTTGTTTGTTATCTGTGTAGAGGTAAGGTTATTATAAACTCCAAGGCGGAGTGTGTATTGTTCTGTAAGTGTGCACACTAGTGTGTAATAATATGTAATGTTATTATGAGTAATAATATGGGACATATTTTCTGGTATTTTTTAAATTTTTCATTGTAGAAGTTTTTGCCTAAAATATGGACAGTCATCCCTTGCCACTTCATAGCTTGAAATTTGCAGCTTCACTCTCTCACAGTTTTTCAAAATAAATTAATAAATTATCACTGTTTTGTGATTGAATACAGCCCAGTAACAGTAAACACATACATATTCAAGCAGATTTTTGGATTGTTGGCATACATTTAAAAATAGAATTATAAAGCATTCAGAAGAGAGATTTAAAGATGTACTTTGTAACATTCTACACTTGTCACTACAGTAGGTGTCAGTACTATTAATTTAGTGTTGGGTGTGTGTGTTGTGTAGTTTTTAGCTGCTGTTCAGAGTGTGTGCTATAGGGGCCAGTGGCGTTCTAAATGCTGGTTTTGTTTTAGGAAATAAATCAGCCATGTTGATGTGGTGTCATTCAGCCACCATTACAGTGATGCAACAATAGCCAAGTATGCGCCCAGACAAAAAAAAACAAAAAAAACAATAAGGAAGTCTCCCAATGCTATGTTTTATTGCTCTTTTCTGTTATTATGTCTACTGTATTGGGTGATATGAGTGTGGGTGTTATTTCATGTCTAAAGGTCTCTAATTATGTTCAAAAAACATACAACGGTTGTACACAGGTTTCCTAAGCTGTAACTATGAAAATAATCAATTTACAAATAAGGACGAGTACTTAAAAAAAAATGGCTTATCACAGTCGGGGATGGACCAATTTACCGTAATAAATTAGGAATTACTGTACTTGGTTAAAGCAAGGTTAAATAATGCAGATGTTTCTATTCTGGCTGCAATATGCTTCTATTCACGCATGATTTTAGTCTTTTCCCCTTGTACATCTTTTCCTTTGTGATCCATATCATTGTTCCCTTGAGGGGGAAAGGTGACAAACAAACCTATTCATCATCAGCAGGTTCTCCTGGCTAAACTGTTATCCAAGCTGAACTCTCTAAACTTTTCCCTGTGGCCTATTGTTTACGGCTGCATACTCTGAATTTACACCCACCGTTTGTTTTATGAAGTGTCCACAGAGGGCAAGAAAGAGAAGCAGAGTCCTGGTGTCAGCATATTTCCCTGCACTGCCTGTGTACTGTGATGTATAGTTGAAGAGAGACTCCATTTGGGCTTTCCGTCTCTATTTTTCACAATATGCTATTGTTTTATACTACTCGGTTTTAGAAATACAGCATGATCATATTACTTAGATCTCTGAGGAGGGTTTATTGTAAATGATTGGATGTTATTTACAGAGGGCAGTAGGGAGGGAGTGGAATTGGATGGTTTTAAGAATGGAGCAGCTCGGGTAAACTGTGGCATTACAAGAGCACTGCCTAAAAGTTCTGCATCCGGTGTAATGAACCCACGCTGCTGTGTTATAGCTTCAATTTAAGGTGAGTTCATTATGTGTAAATGTTCCATTTATTTGCTGGAGTTTTTTAGACACAGTAATAGCAAATGCAGATCATTTTGAACTGCTTGTGTTCCACTAAACATTCAGCTCACAGTATGGCATCGGCCTTAGCAGCCATAGTTTTTTTTTTTTTTAACTGGAAGTAATGCAGAAAATTTTGTTTTTAATCTTAGACAATAAACTTGAGTACAAATCAGCAGATGAATTTTAAGCTTATACACAAAACCATTAATGATGCTTTTTCAATCCATGTTTGATTAATTTCTAGAGAGTTCAATTCCACCCTCGGCCATCTCTGTGTGGAGTTTGCATGTTGTCTTCGTGCATGCGTGGGTTTTCTCTGGGTACTCCGGTTTCCTCCCACATTCCAAAAACATGCTACATTTATTGGTGACCAAATTGTCCATAGGTATGAATGTGAATGGTTGTTTGTCTATATGTGCCCTGTGATTGGTTGACGACCAGTCCTGGTATACCCCGCCCCTCGACTGTAGACAGTTGGGATAGGCTCCAGCACCCCACACGACCCTCGTGAGGATAAGCAGTAAAAAATGAATGAATGAATCCCTAATACAAATACAAATTACTATTATTATCATCTAATCCATTATTATCAGTTAGTAGTCACGTCTGCTTGCAGTAGTCACAGGCGCAAACATATGGGGGGCAAACGAGCGTAACTGTAGCGAAACGTCAAATGAAATCAGAGCAAAAGTGTTGCTTATACGGGGTGTTCTCACATCTGGATAATTTTTCATTTTGGAGAAGTCATTACAGTCATTTTTAATATAGTCCACCATGAAATGAAGAAACAACCAAAGAATGCGGAGCAAGGTGGTTGCTGAACCTGTCGCTGTCATCAAGTGGAACTTGAAAATGCTTGTAAAAATGGGCATCGTGGAAAGAATTGCCTCAAAAAACTTCAAACATGGTTTTATATGACAGCAAAAAATAAAAGCTTGCCAGCAACAAGCAAATGAAGGCTTTAAAAATTCTGCAAGACTAATTAAAAATCTAATTAACCATTGAGGCAAAACATTCAATTAACAGCAATACAGCAAATTATAGATGACATCAGAAATAATTAGAAACTTTAATTTAAAAAAATGAAATAAAATAATAAAATCAGTAGCAAGTGCAAAAGCTCTGTTTCCTCTTGTTTTTAAGTCCAGTGCTGGGACAATGTAAAAGAGACTGGTTGGAAGAGGTGTGTTGTGGTGGGAGTTTGCAAAGTCATGCAAGTGTAGTAGGAAGTCTGAGCCACCAGATAGTTTTTTTTTTTTTTTTTTTTTTTTCGCTTTATTTGGGCAAATATATGAATCATAACAGTGCATTTCTTACATCAATCAAAATCAAAATATAACTTTCCATTAATTACATTTGTATTCAACTATCTGATAGCAAGCCCAAAAGGAGTAGGCTGAAGCAAAAGCTTATAAATGCCTACCCCTTTTTTCAAGATATAATCATATTCATGCCACTGTCTTGTTTCCCCTGTTATTATTATCATTGTAATATTATTATTATCATTATCCTTATTGTTATAATCTTTATAATTATTACCATCATTATAATCATCATTAATATTACCATTTTCATCATTGTAGTTGAAAATTTTGTGATTTTTTATTTTTAATTTAATTTTACAGACTTCATTGCTTCTTGTACAGTGTAGAAATTTCTTCTGTTATTTTCAGAAATCTACAGTCTTTGTGTGTCAATTTATTAGCCCACTTTTTTGTGAGTTTGAGGATACCTGTGAATATTCTCATTCATCCTGGTCGCTGCGTTGTCAAGGTATGGAATTGATCTCATGAATTGAACTGTTCAGGGTGTTATACAAGACTTTTCACCTCCCATTTGAGCAGGCTTCATCAGTTCATGCTCAAAGAATAAGTTGGGCCAACACTAGTCAAACTAAGTTGGACAGCCCTAGTTTGAGTATTGAGTGCAGGTGTCTATGAGCCACTGGTGGTCACGTTGTAACATCAGTTATTTACAAGTATTTACAGTTCAAAGCGTGTGTAGAAATTTGCGTCATATAGTCCAGAACTGTGTATGCATCTGCTCACATACAGCTATTTGCAATCGTGCAGACCCAATGGATTCACTTACTTATTAAAATAACTGACTGTTACTCAAGTTACTGAAAAAATTCTATATTTTTTTCCTGAAATGTATTTTTTCTTAAAAGAAGAGGAGACAGCTATTAAATGAACCTTTACTTACAATCCGGTATAGCAGATGCAGTACAATTGCTTTGCAAGACACATACCTAGTGGCAAGCTTTCTGCTTGTATTGTTGTATTGCAGACAGATGCTTGGGAAGCGATTCTCAAACAGGGTCAACCTCTCCCCTGTGGTGGTTTTGTGCTCAGTTCCTGATAAAAAAGGGAGAGACTACAATACAACAGACTCCTGATGTCTTTCTGTGTGCACAACATATCGGTGCACTACATTATGCAGTAAATATATACAGTATCTTTTATCCCATGGTGATGTGGCTCTATTTCATCATTATTCAAAAAAAAAATGTCCATGCTTTATTGTCCTTATTGTGAAAAAAAAGACTGAAAAATGTGTATATATCGCTTATGTGAGGGAGTACTAGTTGGTGTTGTTGAACCCTTATGACCTTTTGCTGACAGGGTAGGAGAAAAACATGTGTAGTCCCCAGCTGCCACGACACAGTGATGTCCATAGGCGAGGGCAATTCGGCCTGTGGGAACCAGCAGGGGCAGGGCGAAAGGGGTCCAGATGTGTGAACACCTCGGGGCCATGCGTCAACTGTGGCCTTGGTTGACATGACCTTCCTCTGGGGCAGGACACTGGTTTGGTACAGTACACTATTACATGGAGCACGCGGGTGGTCATGTACTGTACGTTAGGGCAATATGAGAGACAGCGTATGAGTTAAAAGTATGATTTACAAATTTAGCTTCACACTATACACTAAAGCCAGTGAGTATATTTTGAGCCGACTGTACATCTTCAACTCCAGGACAACATTAAATAAGAAGATTGCTTTTTAAGTGCCATCAGCTCAGGGTATACTTTTTAATCTGAGGAGATTTATGGAAAGCAACCACCCAAGTAAAAGTTGTAGATGTCATTTATCAGTGAGAACGGAAATTGCAGCCATGATTGTCACAACCGGACGCAGATGAGACCTTATAACCATATAAAACCCCCTCGATGTCACATGGATCGTTTTTAATGTTCCTTCTTTGTGTTATTGTGACCCGGAGGACCGTCTGGTTGACTGGCTTGCCACATTCCCTTTAGGCTAGCTCATTACTTTGCCCTCCCCTTCAGGGTGTCACAACACAAGAGGGACTAGTTTATGAACTTGGCTTGCCTGTAATTAAATGTAAAAAAATGTATGACTAAAAGTTTGGCAAACTCATGCATCCACTTTGAGCCATCTTGGGGGTCAAGAACAGAGAATGTAGTTTGCAAGAGGAATGTTTTCAGAAGGGTAAACAACAATGACACAGCGAGGACGATGGATTTGGACTGCAGCTTCCTGGAAGCCAATGTGTCTTTGCGCCACCTCGCTGATGAATAACCATGTCAAACAAAAACTGATGTTTCACATAAAAGCACCCTGAAAATACAGTTTAGAAAAGCACAGCAGATGAAATAGGCTGTAAAATGGACCATCCATCATATTGTCTAACAAAAAGTGAGGCACGGGGAAAGGGTTTTAGAGCACTTTTCATTAGGATCTGCTGCAGCATAGCTACCCAGGTCACAAGACTAAACAACGGCACCATAAGTATTCTCACGAAGAGTAGGAGATAGAAGACATACTGTACTCCATGTTTGTTCTACAGTACCCACACATTTCCCCTCGATTCTGTAAGACATAACATGTCATTTGGTTTGTCATAAACCCCTGCTCTCAGGCCAAATACATTGATGACATGGTAGCTACTAGGTACTATATAGTCACATCTAGTGCCTTTGGATTTTTTTTAAATAATTTACAGCAATAACATTGTTTGGTTAAGTTCATGTGGAAAGAACAGTTACATTGATTTGTATTTTAACTGGTAAAATAATGCAAAGTCATTATAAAGTAAGAATAATTAACCATTACGTATATGTAGGTTTGGAAATACTCCAAACTCCATACTGTGTGTGAATGAAGTACTTGGGGTTAGTACAGGCCCCTGTACTGTAACACACTCTTATGAAACTGCATTTAGGTTTGAAGTAAAGTAGATAAAGTAAATGTAGGATTCCATACACAGTCGGGACACATAACCAATCTCCACAAATAACTCGCCTTGGCTTTCTTTTTTGTCAAAGTAGTTTAATGAAAGTGAAAAACATTATTTAAAAATCATTAGTTAATGCATTCACTACTCACTCATCATGCTCTGTGATTGGCCCGTCGCACATAGCGACCGTCCCTGCCACCTGCAAGTCTGTCTGTAATGTATTTGTGTACACAGCGGTCCGAAGTCAGATTACTTGCAAGTTTGTGCGTTCTACCTGTAAAAACGTACGTAAAATTATTATTATTGTATGTTCTCTGTTATCTTGTATTTTATATTGGTGTTTTTTATCTTCTGTACAGCGACCTTGGGTGTCCTGAAAGGCGCTTTTAAATAAAATGTATTATTATTATTATTAAATTCAGTGACAGATCACTGACATAGTTGTTGGGAGAGTCCTTCTTGTTGTTTTCCTTGGCAGCATACTTCCTGTGGTGACTATTGTTTCATATCATGTTAAATTAACCATCACAATGGAACAAATAGGGTTCATTTTGAATGAGCAGAATACAGAGTTTAGAGAGAAATTTTTGCCCTGTGTCCAAAATTCACTGTATACGATATGTCTTGTTGGGAAGGACAATTTAGTTTCAATGTAGATACAAACACCAAGTAAAGTAAACGCGTTGTGTTCCTTTATCATTCCCTTATCAATTCATGCTATTGCTATGTAAGTCATGTTTATTGAGCATATCAAAATATTGTATTGCTGTGTTAATGAAAATCTTTATTTGGGAAGTATGGGCTAGCACTTAATTGGTAGTCTGCAACCGTTTCAGGGTGGCAACACTTCAAAATAATTATTTCTTCAAATTTGAATGGTCACAAAGCTTTCTTTTCTGTAAGATAATGAGTTGGTACTGTCAACAAACAGATATTTCTATTTCCCCTCATTGAATTATAAAAAAAATGGACTAATTACATACCAAAGAAATGAACCATGGAAGAAGTATACATTTGCATTGAGCAGCGTGTGTGTGTGTGGGTGTGGGTGTCGGTGCATGAGAATATGCATGCTACTTCTTGTATCCTCTATGTCTCACCCTGATCCATTTCAGGTCCATTGTATTGTCAGTTTGATTTATGTGGTGCCACACTCGCATCTTCCTACAATGTCAACCCTATGAAAAATATATGCAGCTGCTCATATAATGTGTGATGATATCTATGGTCTGATGAATGTCTTCAGCTGGATGTGCCTAAATAAGATGACTTCCATCCAACCCACAGAAACAGCATTAGTGAGACGCTATGCATGCTTGGAATGTTAATAGGATTAGCATTTTATTCAAGTCTACTACCTGTTTAGCATTAAGCACAGTACAGATAGACGACCTCTAGCATGATGCCTTGACTTCATTTTTTGTACAAGGTACAAAAGGAGACTGTTAAAATGTGTACCGTATGTGTACATCTATTACAATATGTGTATAAGAGAATAATCTCGATGGGTGGGTGAATAAAAGCTATACATGGAGAAAAACACAAACACTCTCACACGAAAAGTGCCTGCCACATGAGCTATTTGCATTGACAGTGAATAACAGTTTTTTATGGTGAGGAGACGTTTACTTTGAAGTAAGTAAGTGGCAAAACATCCTCACATGGATGCACCATCAACTCCTAAAAAGCCTGTCCTTCCTTTCATGTTGAAATGAATGTGATAATCTAAATGCTGATAACGTGATAACTATGATAACTACAAATTGCATGTGAATTCTAAAAAATGTGGGGAAATTGTGGTCTAAGGAGCATTTAGTAAATGCTCCTCAGACCACAATTCGGGTTCCGAATGGATGAAATGGATGCAAAAAATGCTAAAAGAGAGAAATGTATTGATGATTATAACTAGGGATGAGCGACCACATCTTATTGAACAAACTTCTTATGTTGTAAGTAGCAAACCTGCTTCAATAAGACAAAAATACATTTAAAGGAAAAAAGCCCGTCATGCTACCCCTGATGCATAAGTGACTAACGTAACAAAAGCCTGCACTGCACTGTCTTGTCAAATGCACTGTGTACAAGTTTACCAAGTATAGTTTAGATACAAACCAAAAGCGAGGTGAGCTGAAGAAAACCTACAAATGTGGAGGCAGTGTGACCGATACAACACAAGCCGATTTTAACTTGCCAATTACATTGTGTACATAAATGAAGCTCCGCCCTGCTCCACTGTGGCCTCCCTAGTGCAAAGCGGTCGCTGTGTGTGTGACTGGCCAATCACAGAGCGTAAAAAGTGAATACATAATGAGTTTTTTGTGCATTTGTGAGTTTTAGTCCCGTAAAGAATGACTCTAGACACCCTACACTTTGGGCACATCATCATGCTTTGTACTGGAATATTGAAATTCTATAGTGTTCGAACATATCGAGTCACATTAAAAGTTAAGTCCAACTTTAAGCCTTCAAATGTATGGATCAGAGCTTCACGATAAGATAAAAGGTACATAGGATATACGTACATTTATTTTAAAATCTATTTGCAGATAATATTCAAATCGGATGCTGCAAAATATGTTTATGTTTCCCTGGAATTACTCTGTACATGTAATGTGTATTTGTGTATTGTATGATCAAAAAATTTAAATGGCTACTTTCGACTTTTAAAACAAATGTCACAGCCTAAGTTACGGTTGTACTTGGCCCTTGGGTCAATCACACTTTTGTTTTGACTCAATGTTAAAACAATGGGAAGCAGTATTTTCCGGTATGAAATTTGCTCTTACCTTTTTGTTACTTGGGGTACAGAAGTGAATGAGGTATCAAATTAAAGTTCAAGTCATGTAGATCAGATCAATTAATCACATACTTTATTTAATTCAACCTGTTAATTAATTTGTTGTTAATTAAACCTGAAGTGTTGGTTGCACTTTGTGAATTGCGACCTGAACCTGCATAAGCGGAGGAGAATGGAATTTTATTTAAAATTAACCTTTATGTGAAACATGAACACATATTTATTTCCCTTTTGTGGGCATTTAACAAAGAGAAAATTGCTTAGTATGAGCTGCATAACAAAGCACGTCATTGGCATGTATACCTATACACATGAACCTCTCTAAAAAAACGTTTATCATTTGCTATACATGCTGCGATTATGCATTACTAAGTACTCTGATGATAACGTAAAAGTTACAGTATTGTGCCATATTTTGATGATTTAAAACATTACTGTAACTTTCCAGGTGCATTTATTTTTCTTTGCTATATATATATATGTATATATATATAGTTAATCCGCCAGATAAAAATAGTTATATGTGGTAGCTGTTACAATAACAACATCGCTGTAGCTTTTTTAATATAGAAGTATGTTATGTAAATAAACACTGTTGGCATTTTTTTTGGTTGTTTTTGTGAGGGCTTCTTCCCATGGCATCCATAGTTAGCTAGCACATATTTTTTTGTCTTGTGCTAGAATGTACAGAAATATATATGTGTTCATGTTTCACATAAGGATTGTAAATGATGGGCAAAATTCCCCCCAAAAATGCAGTTACCCTTTGTAGTTACTGAATCGCTTCAGATTGTATCATTGTAAAGCAACCAATGCTGTCCTTGTATCATATCGGCATCCATGAATCGTGGTCAAATCGTTATTAAAACGAATCGTTACACCCCTAGTTGGGATTGATCAAAAACTCTCCCATACAAGATGGTCAAACATTTTGTTCTTTAATTTTATTCCAATCCAAGAAGAATGAATGTCATTAGTATTTTTGCATCACCGTGTATCCTAGAAACTAGTGAAACATGTAAATTTGCCCCCAAGCAAAATATCTGGGATATGTGAATTGACTTTCTGTGAGGATATCAAAGGAATCTGATTGGATGGACTAAGTGCTGAAGGACACAGAAAAGGAATGCATGTTTTGGAATACCAGTTACGTTTTCCTCTCGATGTATTGCAGGGATATCACTAATTAGATGACCTCCTCTGTCAATCCACTTAACTGAAGAGGACTTCAATCTCTCCAAGTGGTTCCCAGTGGTTAAGACAAACAGCCAGAGG
Organism: Doryrhamphus excisus; assembly: GCF_037039965.1. Lineage (NCBI taxonomy): Eukaryota > Metazoa > Chordata > Actinopteri > Syngnathiformes > Syngnathidae > Doryrhamphus > Doryrhamphus excisus. The sequence continues at coordinate 6,210,365 of NC_136369.1, forward strand.
CTCTTGAAACTTGTTCACAGTCTCTTGTCAGGCCTTGTGCAATGGCCTCATTGGATTTCAGACTCATGTTTAAACAAGGGAAAGTGAGCAGTTACAAGATGCGGTGAGTTTTCTGGTCAACTGCCAATTTGGAATGACAGTACAGAAGTATGAGGCCACACTGAATGAGGATCTGTTCTCAGCACAAAGGCAAGCTTGTGTTAAATGGCAACGAATCAGCATCATTTTGCTTCAGGAAGGTATCTTAATTTGATTTGTTCTTTGGGCAAAGCAAACCATGAAAATTTGGTTGTCAGCATGGTCTGAAATGTGCAGCACTAGCCACGTTTACATGAGGAGTTTTTCATCTTTCTGAATGGAATCATTCTAAATGACTTATCCAAAAACAGTGGTATACATCGAAAGGAATATTCCAATGGTTTACATGCACCGCTATAATCAAACAGAATAGGAACATGGAGCATGCGCAGTAAAATGTAAACATCAACATCACGTAAACATCCGCTTCCCCGTGTGTTTTGTTCACAATAACTCTGTATTGTAAGTTTTTCTTCCGTCCAGTTATGAAATTATGTTCAGTTCTTTCAAAGTTTGGATCAAAAACAAACTTTCTGCATCAGTCCAGTGCTGCATGAAGGCCTTTAAAAGTAATAATAAACTCAACCGTCATCAAAATATTAAAGGGAGATCATCAAACTCAGCAACAGGAGATGCTGAAAACGCAAACAGCCTTTTATGAGTCGGATCTTCCCAGCTTGATGACAATCCCTTCACGTTTGATTGCAACAATTCAAGTAAACACATTTGGGGGCAAAAGTTGCATTCACAAATCGCTCCAATCAGGCAGGCCATGGAACTGAACTGAGTGTTTTTCCATCTCGTCTCCTCTGGTGACCTGATGGATCTGAGTAATTTTCTCTTTTTGGATCAGATTTAAAGTAGCTCAAACATACTGCAGGTATAAGCAAGAGATCAATGTGTATAATAAACATTAAATGAATGACAGATCAGATAACACTGAATTTATTCACAGCTTTTGTTAGTGACAGATGAGGTGACAGGTGCAACCAAATAGATGTCAGTCTTGGCTTCTGTTCTTCACAGCCATATTAAAATGTACTGTTTAGGTGTCTATTATACTTATTGGTTTGATATTTGCTATTGGTTTGTTATTGCTTTATTCAGCCAACAAAAATGTAAATACATTTAAATGCACAACGCTTTTGGTTTGTGTGCACATCTTTCATGAGATGAACTATGTACGTACACCAAAGGCCTATTTCTCTCAAATATTGTTAACAAATCTGATGGTCATAGATGAATAGTGCAACGATGGGCGTCAGGATCTCATCACAGTATATCTGTGCACTCAAAATGGCATCAATAAAATGCACTTATTTGCTGTCCATAGCATACGCCTGCCCATACCATAACCCCACCGCCACCAAGGACCATTCAATTCACAATGTTGACATCAAAAAACCACTCACCCACAAAACAGCATACATGCTGTCTGCCATCTGCCCTGTACAGTGAAAACTCATCCGTGAAGACAACACACCTCCAAAGTGCCAGACGCTATTGAATGTGAGCGTTTGCCCACTCAAGTCGATAACAACGAACTGCAGTCAATGAGGATGAGGGGCATGTAGCTAGGCGTCCCTGAGACAGTTTCTGAATTTTTTAAAGTTTATTCAGAAATAATTTTGCTGAATGTGGAGGACTTTGACTGGTGTGGTATGTGTGGTTTGCGATTAGATTTACTGCCAAAAATTTTGTGAAATGCCTTTGGAGATGGCTGATAGCAACCGCTTTGGTGGACATACCTGCAGTCAGCATGCCTCTTGCATGCTTTGGCAACACTTGCAACATCTGTGGGATTTATCAGTGCAATAATCATGCTGTCTAAACAGCGTCTTGATATGCTATATCACAGCCTCTGAGCAAAGGAGAAGTGCTCACTAACACAGATTCAGACAAATCAGTGAACAATATCTGAAGAAAATGAGACTTTTGCGTACATAGAAAAATTGTTAAATCTTCGAGTACAGCTTATGAAAGATGGGAGCAAAATCATGTGTTGCATTTACATGTTTTATATTTCATTCTTTCTTTTTTTTATTTTTATTTTACATTTGTTTTCATACTGTGTGTGGGTGTGAGTGCGCAAGCCTGTGTGTTCTGTGTTAAAGGGGACCTATTATGCTTTTTCCACTTTTCTAACCTATAAATGTAGTTAGAATGTTGTATTTGTACTGTTTTTGTTCCATAATGCTCAGGATCTTTCAAAAAATGTAGAATGACTGGGTCCAAGCTCAGCAGCAATGTCACGCTGCCAGAGGCCTTTCTTATGCAGCTCCACCATCCCGCCACATTCAAGAAGAGAAAGCTTCTTCACTTTAGCCATCAGGAGGGCATGACCGTGTCAATGCCTGACAGAAAATGACATTTTTGAGCAGATATTGGCTTTTATAGCCTGTGGTCTTAAACTATTGACCAGGTGAAAAGCAACATATTTCATTTTATTATTATTTTTTTAAATTACAAGTTCCAAATGTTTTTTGCTTTTCTTGCATACCTTTCTAGTTTCTTTATTCAAGGGGACTTAAGATGCTTTTCCCACTTTTCTGACCTATAAATGTAGTTAGAATGTTGTATTCTGGTGTTAAATGCTGCCGAAGTGAGCCCTGCAAGAAGTTTGGGATGGCTCAAAATGCTGGGTTTCAAAGGGCGTGGTAAAACTGCCTCTTCATGATGTCACAGAGGGCGGGCTTCCTTATATGGTTCATAGTTAATATGTGACCAATCACAGTGGAGTGGGCATGACCGGAAGCGGTCCGTGGGTGGAATAAATTAAATTTTGGCAGGAAGCACAAATCAAAGGAAATACAGCTGGAATAGGTGCAGATTCTGCAAATTCTAAACAGTTTTCTTGCCAATCAGCATCTTGCCTTTTCTTGACTTCATCCACCTTCAACTCTAAATGTATTATCAACTATTTAGGTTCATTCAGTCCTCCCCATACAAGATTACACTAGTGTCTAAACAAATTCTATTTGCTCTTGTGACTTTTAAGTAATCATTTTATCTTGAATGCATCTTAGTTGAAAGCAACAAATACGATAACGAGGCCTTTATTTTCTGATTGGGGTGCAGGTGGGTGAGTGAAATGAAAAGAAAAAACCTGACTAAATGGGTAATTAGGTAAACATGTCAAAAGCTGATGTGACACATGTGTATTGCATGCTTGAAATTACGCCTAAAACTCTTAACATCTGCTGAAATGAAAAGCAAAAGCAGATTATTTTAATTTTCGATCAGAGGAGGGACGATATAAGAGATTTTAAAAGCGTTCATTGCTGGGGCACAGATGGCAGCAGCTTCAGTCATAAAAACTGCTCAACTGACAAAATGTTTCAATGCCTGGTTTGGGTCCACTTTGGCCCTGCAGAGGGATGGCTCACTGCTAATCAATACAAAGCAGTTTGAGGAGCGCCCCTTCATCTATTAGTGGGTTGACACAGAGGCTCTTCTGGTCATAACTTGTTGTGCAGTGCAACCTCAAAATCTAAGCAAAGCATTAGAACCGTGCTTGTCTGTAATTTAAACTTAATATTATCTAAATTGTTGAAAAATATGCAATGCATTCACAGTATTCTGTCTAGGTATCTGTATCTGTTCACCCACTGTTCTGTTCATTACTATGTGTATCCACAGCCGTACTTGGAATGGGCGGGGCATACAGCATAATAGAGTGAGAAGAAAGAAAGCAGAAAGAAGAAGAAAGAAAACCTAATAAAATGGCGGCATTGTGACAAACGCCAAGCCGTTCTCAACTTTGTTCCCGTTCCCAATTGCACTGTGTGAAGCAGTTGAGCTACTGCCACCGTCTCAGGAGAGGCGGTCGCTGTGTGCGACTGGCCAATCACAGAGCGTGAAAAGTGAAAACACAAGTGAAAGCATTTTTTTTTAAACACAAATACGAAAAATGACTAAATGTACTCGACGAAATGTACTGCCAAAAATGCATTATCCGTAAGGGATACTCGTTGGCTCATCCCAAATTCTGACCCCTTTTCAAAATGCATTTACTCTACCACATAATAAAGCAAACTTTGTATTTTTGTTACAGTTAAAGGCAAACTAAAATAGAAATAGAAATGGGCAGATATATTTAGACCTTGTCTGTGAATTTAACCAGTGTCAAAGATCATGATGTTATAATGATGTAAATATGTATCTAAGAGCGTGTTTATTACCACTGAATGTGAAAAAAAAAACTCCTTCACTTGTTTGCTCCACTTCTGAGAGAAGGGCCACGCATACAGTCAGTTTTGGGTTTTTATGACATCATAAAATAAAAATGTCCTTCCTCATAGAATTTGGCAAGATGAGTCAGGCTTTGTAAGAAATCAGGCTTCACTACACATTACACACCAAGTTTTATTATTTTGTTTATCTTGAGAGACATAAGATGAGCAAACGTCCAATTTTTCAAAGACTGTCCTTTTTGCAACGTGTTCCATGTTGAGCATATACAGTAAAATTAAGCTTTATAAACAGCAAAAAATTTATGCAATTATATTTTTACATTCCAATTTAATTTGACATGTATTTGGCAAGAAAACAATTGTTTGAGCGAGCTGAACCAAAAAAGTTCTCTTGAAAAGGCCGAACTTCCCATCACTCTTGTATGGGGCCTTTAATATTACTGCAGTCTCACTATTCCATCTTGGAAAAAGAAAAAAAAAAACTATTGTACTCTACTGATTATAAGCCCCGATGGGGCTTGTAATCGATGACTGCACCTCTGAAATATAACAGTAAACTTCTTGTGCAATTTTCGACTTCATTGTTAACTATAAAATAATTATCTTTAATCCTTATGGAAGTGGCCACAAATTAATGGGAGAAAAAGTATTTTGAATGTTGTTTTTCTTCCAATAATAATAGCTATTTTACATCTCCTTAAAAACACAGAGATTAAGTTGGGTGACCGCCTCAATTTTTGCTGCCGGTGCCTTATCTCATTGTGCTGAAAGGGAGAACTTACAGGTAAAATGCCTCCATTCAGTCCCCCATGTCTAGTCTACTCCTGACTTTGCCATCCTATTCTGTCTCTTTTATTCTGTCTCCCCGTTTTAATGCCTGCTGATGAGGGTTAGGGAGGACGATGGGCAGGGATGATGTGACCTGAAGGTGTTTCCCCATGAGCACAAAGACCACTCCACACGTCGATAATGCACACACTAATGGCTGCGAAGTGACTATAGGAATGAGAAATAGCCCTCATCAGTTAGGGTAATGGTGTCCCTGGGCCCTCAGCCCATTCAAGAGGAATACTGTCAGATCTGTGGGCAATTTGTATCTACCTATTTGTGTTAATTACAAACAGTGACAGACAATATTGTTTATCAACCGGACCGATTGCACAGGTAGAGATTTATAACATGCACCCCTGCTGTGTTGCCTGTGCTATTATTTCTCTGACAAATACACCACATGGTGGTGCTGATATTAAACCCCAAAGTTTGACCCCATAAATCTTATTGACCTGAAATTTCAAGAATCACCACAAACTTGCACATGACTGTAAAATTTGAGTGAGGTTGACATTATAGCATCAACGCCCATAATTAATCAAGGAAGCCTAACACTATAGAAATAATAAACTTGACCACAACTTCTTCCCATAGTCTTTCTGCATGGAGGTTTACATTCCTGGGGTTGAAGGGTGAAAGACTCAAATGCAGCCAACAATGATGAGTGAGGAGTCGGAATGAGCGAGTACACCGCTATCTGTATCTCTATCTGTATCTGTTCACCCATCTAAATGATCTGTATCTGTATCCCGTAACTTTACATCACCAGCCAAACCACCTGCAACAATCAGACAACAAAAATAATAGTCAGTGACTGATGCACGATCGTGCCGGCTTAAAAAAATGCACCGTGTAGTTACTGTATGAAACAAGTTTAAGATTGCAAGCTGCATACTGCAACATATTAAGAGGGGAGTAATATTTTATGTATGGCTCATCTGAGCCATACACGCTCTTGTGCTCCTGTGCAAGTGTACCTAATGTTGTGGCCAGTCACATACGCAGTATATGTATTGAGTTGTTGAGTGTCTGCGAATTGCTGTGCACTGTGCAATTGTTTACCAAGTTTACCACGTAACTTTAGATACAGACCAAAATAGAAGCGATCTGAAGAAAACCTAATGAAATGGAGGCATTGTGACAAATGGTGATGCGTTTTCAACTTCCAAGTTGCACTGTGTGGCGCTTTGCTGAGCTCTTCTGTGGCTGCAGCGTGTCTCGGGAGAGGCAGTCGCTGTTTAATTTCTTTAAACACGAATACGGATAATGACGAAATGTACTCGTACCCTGCAAAAATGTATTATCTGTAACAGATACATGTTTATTGTTGAGTGAAATGTCACTACAAATTGTTTAAAGTCACTTTGAAGCAGAAATATTTTGGGGGAATTTCACAATCCTTATGTGAAACATGAACACATATTTTGTTCCCTTTTCCGTGCATTCTTGCACAAGAAAACATTATAGCTAATATAAATGAAAATCTTATAGCTCACATTTAAATTTTCAACACAAAGGGAGAGCTTTTTGTGAAAATGTATATTTCAAGCATAACTTTCACTTTGTCAGACATTTAGTCACATATATTTAGCCAAATCTGCACGGCGGTCGAGCTAACCGCTCGACAGCTAGAGACCCGAGTTCAATTCCATCCTTGACCATCTCTGTGTGGAGTTTGCATGTTCTCCCCGTGCATGCGTGGGTTTTCTTCGGGTACTCCAGTTTCCTCCCACATTCCAAAAACATGCTAGGTTAATTGGTGACTCCAAATTGTCCATAGGTATGAATGTGAGTGTGAATGGTTGTTTGTCTATATGTGCCCTGTGATTGGCTGGCGACTGGGTGTACCCCGTCTCTCGCACGAAGACAGCTGGAATAGGCTCCAGCACCCCCATGGCCCTCGTGAGGATAAGCGGTAGAACATCCATCCATCCCCATATATGTATATATGTGTGTGATATACGTATGTGTGTGATATGTGTATGTGTGTGTGTGTGGTAGTAGCCACAATGTCAATCCACCCAGGGCGTCATTCAAGCCAGAACCGCTACTGATTGGATCTGAAACAAATCAGCAGTATTGCACTAGTGAGTGCATGTGGAGCCCAATTAAAAATAAACTAAGGAACAGTCCATATGGTGGCCAGGGCAGGAGTCAGGCTGAGAGTATGAAGAGGCAGCAATCAGGGCCTTTTAAAGCGCTACAGGTACACAACTGGAAGAACAGTGTTTCCTTCAAAGTAAAACACCATCCATTGGCCATCACAAAATAAAAATGTCAAATAAAATATTCATAAATGCAATAAAATATATGCACTAATTTAAGAAACAAAAAAAGATTTACATGTGAGTATTTTCAGTTGCTGCAATCTCCTTTTACTTTACAATGCAAAACGACATGAAACAATATCAAGCAGCTTCATCCCCTTGTTTTCTTGTTTTAAATCCTGCTAAATGTTTAAGTATTGGTGGAGGTTTGCGAACTGCAATAATCAAGCGCTCTTATCAACAAAATTTAAAAAGGGGTCAATGACCATTAAAATGTGCATGAAGTTAGTTTAGCTACAAGCATTGCAATGCATTTTCTGCACCAGAGTGCAGACTGGTGTACAAAATTTATCCACCTACAGATACCTTTATACTGACTCAGCAACTGAGAATCCTGATCAATACATTAAATTCTTTGGGCTGATTGTACTTATTAAACTTGCATGAATTGCATTAGATTTTGCTTCTTTAATTATGCAACCCACAAACCATTCAATGTGTGGAATTAATTAGTCGTTCCAATGTAAAATGCATTCATTCTACTGCAAAACACACTGCAAAATGGGGCTTTGGCTTGTCAAAATATGAGCAAAAGTAAAGACTGCCTTTATTAACAGGTGGAACTTAGCACACATACTCACTTCTGTGTAACCTCCAACAATCCCCCAAATAGAAATGACAGCTCATCTGTCAAGTGTTTTGCTTAAGAATGTAGAGGCTGAGTCATTTTTTAAAAAGCACAGCAAATTTAGCAACACTTAAAATTTGACATGACTGTAATTTGTTACTGTGTGCCCTTTGCATGTACGGTCGTCCCTCGCCACTTCACTGTTTGAATTTAGCAACTCTATCATAGTTTTCCAAACATATATTGATTAATAATTAATGATGTTTTGTTGTTGAATACAGCCTACTATATATTACAAAATATGAACAAATTCAGTTTAAATAAGTTTTATTTATCTCACAACATGCATCATAATCCGTAATAAATTTCTCTAATGAAAACACGGTTACTGTTGCGGCCGTAACCCAAACCAAGCTAAGAATCAACTCTGAGGCCCCGACGTAACTTCCAGACACCCACCACTCAGTTGCCATAGGGAGCGCATTTATAGTAACATACAAGCATGAATCTTATTTATGTTTTAAATGTCTTATTTACTCTTATTATGTCAACAATGTTGAGTAAATTAATTGTGAAGGTTACTAAAGGGGTGTTATTTAATGTATAGAGGGTTCTAACAATGTTAAAAAAAACATCATTTAAAAGGTTTGTTCAGGTTTTCTATGCTCCAACTACAAAAATATTCCATTTATAAATAACCCACCAATAAATCCTACTTTGCTGATATTCAATAATCGTGGTCAGTTCTGGAACCAAATAACCATGAGAAATGAGGGATTACTGTAATATAGTGCTAACCACTAATGAGAAACAGGTACCCCTGCACACACGAGCAACCATAGTGAGGCTGGGCCAAACAAGGAATAGAAAACCAAAATAAGAGCATAAAACAGGAAATGATGTGAAAACAAAGAAAACTAAAACCAAACATAGCAATATTAAAGTGGAACATATGCAATTACAAAAAATAAGAGAATGATTTCTAAATAAATAAAATGTCTGTGGTATCTATGACCAATGTATGGGAACACAGCACATGCCAAGTGGTGCAGTCTCATCCTCCATAAGTTTCGCCAGTAATGTTGTCTTGAAAAAGTAAGTAAAATACGTATATTCTTTTGTCTGAATGAAGGTGATGTTAAGATACTTTTTTTTAGATCATATAGCCAATAGCAGGGGCGCAAACAGGAATTCTGTGCCCCAGGATAAAAAAAAAAAAACAAAACATCACATTGGGTTTTCCAGGCCCCCTGGCAGTCAGGGGACCTTGGAATTGTCATAACACTTCCCACTTAGTATATGGCATCTCTAGGCAATAACACTCACCATAAATAAATTAAAAAAATCACGGTTAATCTATGTGATCGGTATTGACTCATTGATTATTTGTATCAGAACTGGCAGCATAAAACCTTAATCGGAACATCCTTCTAATCCCATATCACACCTAGTGAAGAATTATTCAGAGTGTCATAGGCAGAGTTATGGCATTTTTGGTATACCTGGCATTGCAAGATGCAAGTTATTGCAAGAGTATTTGTCTTATTTTGCACAGTGTCCATCCATCCAGCCATTTTCTATGCTGCTTAATCTCACTAGAGTTGCAGGGGTATGCTGGGGCCTATCCCAGCTGTCTTTGGGGGAGAGGCGGGGTACACCCTGGACTGGTCACCAGCCAATCACAGGGCACATATAGACAAACAACCATTCACACTCACATTCATGGACAATTTGGAGTCACCAATTAAACTAGCATGTTTTTGGAATGTTGGAGGAAACCAGAGTACCTGAAGAAACACACATGCACGCAGAGATGCCCAAGGTCGCATCCAAGGTCGCACCCAAGTCTTCCTGATCTCCTGACTGTGTGGCCAACATGCTAACCACTCATCTACCATGTGGCCACAAACCGTGTTTATTTGTGAAAAGCATCCAGTAGAAGAAACAACGTGCTCATGAAACAATGTTAGTTTGAGGTTGGAATGAGCCATAATGCATTTTAGCCAGATACCAGTATGGAACGACTACATTTCGTCGTTATCCATATTTGTGTTTAAAAACATACTCATTATGTATTCATTATTATTCATTATTGATTAGCCAGTCACACACAGTGACCGCTTCTCCCTAGATGGTGGTGGCTCGGCCGTGCCTCATTCATGTACACGGTGCAATTGGCATGTTAAAAACAGCTTGGGTTTCGTTGGTCACATTGCCTCCACTTTATTAGGTTTTCTTTAGCTCGCCTCTATTTCGATTTGTATCTAAAGTTACTACCTAAACTTGTCAGGGGTAGAATGAGCGCTATTTTCTTTGAAATGTATTTTTTTCTTATTCCATGAAGTCGTCATAAAACAGGTGTATTACTTGTAATATAAGAATTGTGTTAATTTTCAGTTGGCAATAGACAGACAGTCTTAGGATTAACCGATTAACTGGCCACAACATTGGGTAAACCTCCGCAATGTGCTGCAGTATGCACGTTGTAATATTAAACTTGTTTCGTACACCGACTCGTACATAACCTGCATGTCATTGTTTTGATGAAATACAATGAAATAGAAATATTTTAACAGTGGAATTCATTGGTTGAAAATTATATTTTGTCTGATTTGATGAACAGTTGGCAGCTCAAGGGTGTACCATTATCAGTTGGCCTGCAGCTTTCTCCAGGCACTGTTTGCGGTGTCCTTGTTTGTGAAATTTCAAATTATTAAACATATTTTTAAATAGGATCAGAACAGCAGTTTGACTGTGCTTGATGTATTGAGCACAGAGACATTTTTAAACCATGCAATCACTATTGACAATGCTGCTTCATTAACACAATGATGATATTGTTTGTTGCCATGGAGGGAAAGTAAACAGTGCTAAGGCAGAATCCGGAGCAACTGGGGCTCACTGTCTTGCTCAAGGATATTTTGATGGGACTGTGGGAGGGATAATCTACTGAGACATGCCTGAAAGAACAGCACGGGGCAGGTAGACGATGTCATGGTGATCAGGATCTGACAGTTTACTGACAGGAGGGCATCTCATGTTGTTTTCAAAATTGCTCCAAGTTTGGTATGACCAACAATAGAAAAAGTTTGGAAGAAAGTGTATTTTTAAGAAAGGTCAACATAAGAAAGAACACATAAGTAAATGATTCTCAAAGTGGAAGTCCTTCAGATCACACTTTGCATAAGGCATATTAACAACAATCCACAGCAGAACAAAACAAATCATGGTTATAAGTTACTACTTCTGCATTACAGTCATGCGTCACCACTTTGCGGTTAGATTTTTTGCCAAGATAATGCATTTTCAAGCATAAAAATTAAGGCATTGAGAAGCATTCACTATGCATTATTTTACACTGGTCACTTGGTGTCAGTAGGTGAAACATACACAACACAGTGGAACCACACAGGCCTTTATTGCAGGTTTAAATTATGTCAAAGTAAATACAGTAATAATAATAATACATGCTACTGTTGTGATCCTAATACAGCTACAAATCAACTCTGAAACCCCAAAGTCACTTCCTGTCCACATGTCTGGAACACACTTATTGTAACAACAAGCATTTTTTATTTATGTCTGAAATGGTAGGGCTCAGCCAGGTACTCGTATCTGTTATGGATAATGCATTTGTGCAGAATACGAGCATGGAACGAGTACAGCTCATCATTATCCTTACTCGTGCTGAATGAAAATCCTCATCGAGTAACAACTAATGTATTCACTCTTCACGCTTTGTAATTGACCTGTCACACACAGCGACCGCCTCTACCGAGACAGACTTGCTGCAGTCTTTGTTTTTTTATTTTCATGTAGTACGCAATGTAATGGCTACTTTTCTGCTTTCGCAATGTAACGGCTGCTTTTCTGCTTTCTCTTCCTGTCATGTGTTTCCCCTTCCTCCCATGATGCACATCTGCCACCTCATGGCTGTTTTTATGTCGTTAAACCTGCTCTCAAGTCTAATCAATTGCAGAGGAGTTGCATCATTACCTCCATTTGCCTCTCACGGCAAAAAAAATAAAATAAATCCAGAAGACATATACATATGTTGTTGGGATGGGGTGTTCGAGTTTATTAAAAAAAAAAAAAAACATACAACAATGTCTTGGTATTGAAGGAGTTAATGAGATTACTTAAATGGGGATAGGACGGATGGAGCTTTTTCATTTAGACTACTGTGCACTCGGACTGGATTATTTTTGTGTATTTAAGGTCAAAATAAAACAGTATGATACAAGGGTTCTGAGAAAAAGTAAGCCATCATATCACTAAAAAAAACAAATTAAGGTTGAAGGTAAGTTAGCGATACCATATATACGCAATATTGCATAAAGCTTTCAGCTGCACTTATATTGGCCATGAAGTATTGATGGCTGAAAGGCGTAGTATGGAACTTTATCACTGGTGCACCTTGAGCTAAAAAGAATGAAATACCTTTGCTTTGGCCCCAGGACCTAAAAAACAATCAGGACCTCAGAGGTGACAGCCCATGGATAAATAATGTAAATACTAGAAGACAGCATCTTATTGAAGTTTCTGGTGTGACAAGACTACAAATGTCTATAATGAGCAACCGTGTTTTATGGGGGGGAGAAAAACTGCTGTCATTGCACAATGTGTGAAGGGTTTTGGCATTTGTAGGCGAGATGGATGAGCATTCCAAATGAAGCATATAACCTTTTTGAAAACATAATCAAGGCTCATGAAGACCCCCAACACCAACACATAACAAAATAAAAGCATATGAACAGGAATTGTAATGTAACAACTAAATTGGTATTTTAATATTTAATCGATAGAGCTGACAACAATTTTCCTTTTTACTATATGATGAGACATTACTGTTGGAACAATTGGGGAGTCTACCCCAGCAGAATAGGCTGATCATTTCTTTTGGCACAGCATTGGAGGCTTACATAATTTAGCTTCAGGTAGTGTTAGATCAGGGGTGTCCAATATGTGGTCCGGACTGTTTGCACTGCACTTTTTGGGGAATTTTGGCCATCATTCACAATCCTTATATGAAACATGAACAACGGACATAATTGGGACCTAGCTATTTTGAGCTAAAAAAAACAAAAAAAAAACACCACCAACAGTGTTAACATACATAACTGACTTGAGTATTAACGGAGCTATAGCGATTTTGTTACTGTAAAAAATATAACTCTTCACTCGCCAATGGATCTTAGCGGCACTCACAGACAAAAGAGCCGGAAGAGTGGATACCTAGCTTTCAATTTCGCTATGGATATCAGCATTTTTTACCAAGGGACAGTAGCACAAGTCTTCTGAACTATACATGTAATTAGAATGTAGTATTCTCATGTTAAAGTTTCAGATAATAAGGTTTGCATATTTGGAAGTGAGCCCTGAAAGAATCCTAGATGGCTTAAAATGCTCAGTTTCAAAAGGCGTGGTAAAACTGCCCCCTTGTGATGTCACAGGGGGGCAGACTTCCTTATATGGACGTGGCTATAAGCCAGATAAACTCTCTGCCCTCTCCCAAGCGCTCCTCTGCTGTTTACTTGCTAGCAATGCCTCGAAAGGGAAAGCGGTTTACTATTCCTAAAGACGCCACCACCAGGCACAACTGGTTGTAGTTCCTGATTTCACTCCCAGCAAAATAAATGCATTTTAATTCGTCAACGGCATTTCTCACTGGACTGTTTTGTGAACATTGGCCAGTAAGCAGCTGGACAAGCTGACAAAATTGCAGAAGCCTGACACCTTTCCAACGTTACTTGGTCGTGTGTAAGAGTCAGAAGAGCATGCAGTAAGTAACAGTTCAGTGTCATTACTGTTCTAGTGGTAGGTTACCGGGACATAATTCATCCCGGAACTATCGATAGGGGAGTTGTTGCCACCCGGAGGGATGGACGCAAGGGACGGGGGTTTTCCGCTTCCTGTTGTGGCTGAGAGATGGCTTTCATGTCTTTACGTAGCAAAGAGTGCAAGTTAATGTTTGCAAGAAAAATAAAGTTTTCTCCCAAATTCGACACTCCGCCTCAGACTCCAGTTCGTCGGCGTTTCACTGGTGACCCCGACAGTAGTCCCGAAGTTTTCGGAGCTACAGCGAACATGGCTACAAACGCCACCCTAAAATTGACGGAGTTCAGAGAATCAGCAGCAGCGGCGTGGTTCGCACAGGCGGAGGCACAGTTCGCGGTCCGCGGCGTGGATGACGACGATTTTGACTGAGTGAATTCTTGGGGGACTTGTGTAGTGGTAGGTTACCGGGACATAATTCACCCCGGAACTACCGATAGGGGATGTGTTGCCACCCGGAGGGGTGGGCACAAGGGACGGGGGTTTTCCGCTTCCTGTTGTGGTTGAGAGACGGGGATTTCATGTCTTTCATGTCTTTACATAGCAAAGAGTGCAAATTAATGTTTGCAAGAAAAATTAAGTTTTCTCCCAAATTTGACACTCCGCCTCAGGCTCCAGTTCTTCGGCGCTTCACTGTGTTTATTTTGTGCAAGTCATGGAGCAAAAGCCCTGTGTATCATTATAGCATCCAGGAAGTGGGGTTGCCAATAGCCTCTTCCCACCAGAATTAGGTGCGGGCATGAGTGGAAGACATTAAAACTGACCGTTTTCACGGTAACCACGAAATCCAAAGAAATACAGCTGAATAGGTGCAGATTCTGGGGGAACTAGAACACTTTCTGTGCTGGTTATCATGTGGAGCTGCTCTATGAGTTAATACAAAGAGATGAAAAATTTGCATAATACATCCACTTTCAGTAGAAATAGTAGTTAGCAACTGACATTGAGAACTGTGCCCAGCAGAATTAGTGGCGGACATGAGTGGAAGACATTAAAACAGACCATTTTCGCAGGAATCACGAAATCCAAATAAATACAGCTGAATAGGTGCAGATTCTGGAGGAACTAGAACACTTCCTTTGCTGGTTATCGTGTGGAGCTGCTCTGAGTTAATACAAAGGGACGAAAAATTTGCATAATACATCCACTTTCAGTAGAAATAGTAGTTAGCAACTGACACTGAGAACTCTTCCCACCAGAATTAGTGGCGGGCATGAGTGGAAGACATTAAAACTGACCTTTTTTTGCGGTAATCATGACATCCAAAGAAATACAGCTGAATAGGTGCAGATTCTGGAGGAACTAGAACACTTTCTGTGCTGGTTATTGTGTGGAGCTGCTCTATGAGTTAATACAAAGAGATGAAATTTGCATAATACATCCACTTTCAGTAGAAATAGTAGAAACTGACATTGAGAAGGACACTTGCTTCAGGGTAAAGCTGGAACTCAAACTCCTAATACACAAAACTGTAACTGTTCCCCATTTTAATATAATACAGCAAAGCAACCTGGACAAGATATTCAGCTCTACCCTTGGGCATGTAAGGATAACACATTGATGAATGAAAATGATTAATGCTGTTTTACATATATGCCATGCTCTGTTCTGCTGCAGGTGTTGTCTTACATCTCCTGTCCCATCAGTATCAAATGTAATTCTTAAACAGTGTGTAGTTTACTGTCGGGAGGGATGTAACAGTCATTGTGCATGTTCCCTTTGCTCCGTTGTGACACCCACAGCTGCACTTAGTATTTTCTCATTAAAAAAAGTAAGCATTAGTACCAATCTCATTCCCACGTCTTTGAAAAAGAGTGGCATTATGGTATGATTCTATATTTAACTAATCACATCAGCTAAGCACATCTATCACAGTGTTGCTAATGGAGGGTTGGATAATGATGCAATATAAGCCCACATGAGAAACAGTGAGGCAAAGCAGCAGGTACTGCATGTGCTGTTGTTGTTTTTCCAGTGGAAATGAAGTATACTAGTAGGTACTGCAATGGGAAAGAGCAGAAAAAATATGCGAAAGAAATTGAGTGGTTTCATAATATTGATTAATTCCCCTGCACGCCATCTATCCATTGCCAGCATGTTCCTTTTTCAATCAATTGAGCAGTGACATTGGCTTCATTTTCAGGTTTTTCTGCTTTTCAAAGTGCAATAACTGTGATTTTGTTATTGGGTTCTGGTTGGTGCCAAGATTTAGATTACCTCCAGTGTATGCCATATCGAAGAAAAAGGTGCTTTAAAGCAGGGGTTCTCAAACTTTTTGTGACCACGGACCCTTTACACTTTATCAATTTATCAAGGACCTATTCTAATATTTTTACATTTGGTCAACTTTTTGATGCCAATGAGCTCCTCTGTGACTGCCATCTCAGGAGCGGTGGTCGCTGTGCGTGAAGAGTGAAGACATAATGAATTTTTTTTTATATTCTCATTATCTGGCAAAAATGCATTATCCATAGCGGATACTTGTGTGTAACGTTTGTAACCTTGGTTAGCCTAATTTTTGGTTTCCAGTCATCCCTCATTTCTTTTGGTTAACTGGCTCCAAACTAGAAAAAAGCATTTCCGCAATACAAGATTCATTCATTCATTCATTCATTTTCTACCGCTTTTCCTCACGAGGGTCGCGGGGGTGCAGGAGCCTATCCCAGCTGTCTTCAGGCGAGAGGCGGGGTACACCCTGGACTGGTCGCCAGCCAATCAAAGGGCACATATAGACTAACAACCATTCACACTCACATTCATACCTATGGACAATTTGTAGTCGCCAATTAACCTAGCATGTTTTTGGTATGCGGGAGGAAACCGGAGTACCCGGAGAAAACCCACGCATGCACGGGGAGAACATGCAAACTCCACACAGAGATGGCGGAGGGTGGAAGGGCTGTGAGGTCTGTGTGCAAACCAATCGTCCGCCATGCAGCCCCATACAAGACTCAATGTTAATAAATTTTATGTTTTTGTAGTTAGAACACAGAAAACCATTTTATGACTTTTTAAATATGTTTAACATTATTATCACAATAGCCATAGGTGCCATAGGAAGCCAATGCACCCATCTTGCAATCAAAGTGATTAGGCTGCACCAACCTCGTAGGATGACCACACACGTACATCCCCAGTGAGTGAAACGTACCACAGCCTTACATGAAGCACACCTAGTATAAATGGGTTGCACGAGGCGCTCACGATCTAAAAGCTACCAATGGAGGGCAAGCAGCAAGTATGTTGGTGTCACAAATCACTTGCTCGGACATCTGTACGACACACTTGCAAAAACCCTCTTGATATACTACGTTCTGGTCAAGGGCTAAAAAAAAAAAAATCCCCCAAATTACAGCACCCATGCATGTGGTAGCACGTACATCGGGATGTAAGGCCTAGAAGGAAAAACTAGAGCAGAAGATAGTAAATAGACACGCTATCAGCGGCAATAGCAGCAGTTTGCGACAGTCTTTCTCACATAAACTTTAACTTTCCAGGCACACAAGCTTATTTTTCACTTTCTAGTGTTGCACGGCAACTGCTATATACGTATGTATATATTCATTCATTTTCTACCGCTTTTTCCTCACAAGGGTCGTGGGGGATGCCGGAGCCTATCCCAGCTGTCTATGGGCAAGAGGTGGGGTACACCCTGGACTGGTCGCCAGCCAATCACAGGACACATATAGACAAACAACCATTCACACTCACTTTCTATATGTATATATATAGTTTTTAAATTGTGTAATCATTGACTACTTCTCTGATAGCAACACGGTTCAAAGACCTGGCATGAAAGGCTAAAGAGAAGCAATGGCCTTGACAAGGTAAAGCACAACAACAATTACAGTGTATGCTTATTTTCCTAAAGGTGAGGAGACCAACAATCCTTTTGTTTCATTCGGAAACATTTTCAATGATAAAATGTTTGTTTATCTTGGAGGTAAGTCATTTAACCTTCTCTGACACATTTCATTATAATACTAGTAGGAGGGTTAGAGGGATGAATGACATATGAAAATGGATGGAAATGAATTAAGGTGGCAGTTGAAGACAAATTCTCTGCGATTAGAAAGCATTGTTAAAGCACATGACCACAGGGGACTTAATCACACGAAAGAAAATGATGAAGATAAAGCTCCTTAGTAGTGAAGAGTATCGAGACCAAGAAAATTACACATGGGTTAACAGTCATAATTCCCTGCATAGCAACGTTTCAGGGTGAATACCTAATGTGAAATCTTCCTAAAGCACAATTTCCTTTACAAACTCTTCGACACTATCAGCATTTTAAATGCGGAAATGAAAAAGGGGACTGTGTGTGTGTGTGTGTGTGTGTGTGTGCGTGCGTTTGTTAAACATAATATGTTTCTTTCCTTTTCTTATTTCTTTTCTAATGATATTTACTGTATAAGGCCTTGTTCCCAAAGTGGGTACGTGGATAAAAATGAAAAACAATGTGTGAATAACACTCACAATTACAAGTACATCCTGAATACCTCACGGTGCAAGGAGACCAATGCAGGAAGAAGACAGTGTTGCTCTGTGTGCATCATATGAAGAAATAAGTATGTTTGATGAGGATTTTGTGCATTTCATTATGAAGATTTCATTTATATTGATTAGGGGTGCAATGATTATTTGAATAACTTGAATACCTCGATTACAAAAAATAGTCATTTTTTTTTATTTGCTTCAAAGAACCGCTTATGTCGCTTATTCGCGTACATCACCTGTGCAGGGGTGGGTGTTTGAAGACGCTAGAAAAAGCACTGTGACATGTATCTGTTGTAACGCTTCACTTCGCAACCTCACCTGAGGGCTGACGCACACACCTTTCACAGTTGCCCATCGTTCAAGCCATTATGTTATGTAGATTGTGTGGAAAAGTTACTAATTTGATTGTGGCGTTCACCATGAACTGCATTGCGGAAATTCATTTATTTTTTATTTATTTGTTTGTTAATTTATTATTGCGTGACTAGTGTGAGCGTTTTCCGATGCTTATATTATATTGTAGGTAGCACGCCTGTTTTATGATGACTTAATGGAATAAGACAAAAACCCATTTCAAGGGGGAAAAAAAGCTCCCATGCTACCCCAATTGAGTTGTTAAGTGTCTGCACAGCGCTGTGCAGCGTGCATGTTAAAAAAAATTACCAGTAACTTCAGATGCAAACCAAAATAGTGGCCAGCTGTGGAAGGGCCGGTTGCTGTGTGCGACTGGCCAATCGCAGAGCATGAAGAGTGAGCATTTTCTTTGACATTTTCTAATGATTAAATGTACTTATTCATATTCGTACTTCAGTACGAGGTGCATTATTAAAAAAACAAAACAAAACCTTAAACTGTATTATGGAAAGCAGAAAGTGAACAAATGTAACAGTTACTGATTGTAAAAGTACCAGATGGTGGGGTAGGATTTAATAAGCTTTGTTTCTTCCTACTCCTTTTGGACATGTGGAACTGTGAACTGATTATGGGATGCACTCAATTGTAATCTGATGCATGTTCAAATGAAATAAAACCATTACCATTACCATACTCGTATCCGTCAACAAAGCATTATCCGTAACGGATTTTTGTTTACAAGTGCCAAAGTCACAAAATTGCGCCAAGCAACATTGCTGAAGTTAACACGCATTATGTAGTTACTATTTTACATGAACATATGAACAGTCATATGACAGTACAGAAATTAAACTAATAAATATGTAGAAAGCAGCAGCGGTGTTCAATATCCCACTGTAAATGATGATGATGATGATGATGCCCGTGTTTGTGTGAGATGGGGAAGAATTTCACAAGTTGATCAGACATTTTGATGAGCCTGTTGGGCATCGTGGAAACACATTTCTAACCCTTGCTGTATCAAATAGCCATTCTCAGTCACCCTGCCAAGCTCTGGAAGCAAAGTTCGCCATGCCCCCAGGATAGCATTTCAACATTTATTGTGTCATTAAAATTTATTTGCTAGGGGAAGGGCACTACTTTTTCTTAAAGTGGTCATTAAAATGCTATAGTTAAGGTAGTTATTTAAATTTAATAATGTCTCAATTACGACAGGTTTCACAGCACATTAATAGCCAACTACGTGGTTGCTCTATGTATGGCAACCAGTGATTAATTGGATTAAAACTGATTATTCTCAGGGGTCTGTTTTTTAAAAAAATGAAAACAGATAAAACCATATTATTTTGTGCACAGCTGCTTTTTGGTGTACATAAAAATACAAACCTGAATGCCAGTGTGATCATTCACATTTGGTTCCATGCAAATGTGCTGTAAGCCTGGCATCGGCCCATTTTCCAAACAGCATTGCATGTTTTTAAACACCACAATGACAACTCAAGTTCAATTATCTCTTCAAGCACCTATAGTCAGTAAACACAACAGGACACAGACAGTACCTGTATTAATTATTTTAATACAGAATTAAGTCCCTTTAGGCTATGTTTCGGTTTGCATCAAGTGGTGATAAAAATACTCATTTCCAAATGCTCACCTCATTATCTGAAACTTTGGCATCGTTTAACACGAGAATACAACATTCTAACTACATTGGTAGGTCAGGAAAGTGGACATAATAGCGGCTTATACACCAGAAATTACAGTAGATAATAATTGAGGAATAGATTTCAAGACACTAAAAGCGCTTTACATTGACACCAACTATCCATTCACTTCAGTCACACACTAGTAAGCTACAGTACAGGTAAAAAAAATGTTTCATTGACATAAAGTAGCCAGTGTCAAGGCAATTGCTTTTTGCATTGTACATTTGGCAAAAATTAATTGGGTTAATTACTCTTGTGGCAGATCTGTTACATAGTAGGATTAACAAATGGCATTGGACCTTTAGAACCTGTCAGATTCACTCTGGAATCCCAGGTGATTAATTTCTTTTCAATTAAGTCTGAAAAAACGTGTGGGGGAGGGATTCACTCCTCTGAGAGTATGCCTTGGCCTGATGCTCATTTTTACACTCATCTTCCTAAGATTATCTGCCAAAATGTTGATAGGTTAGCAGGTTAGAGCAGGGAGTTTTCCAAAGTTTTTCCACTGAGGGCTACATGGTAATGGTTTGATTTTATTTGAACATGCATTACATAATCAATTGTGATGCATGTCCAAAAGGAGTAGGAAAAAGCAAAGCTTATTGTGTCCTACCCCTCCATCTGTTAGAATTGTTCACTTCCTGCCTTTCTAATATTATTTGTGATTTTTTTTCTTTTTTTTTTGACACATACTGAAGTATGAGGTGATATGACCACATAATGGGTACCATAGTAACCATCAATATAGTGATATACGTATATAACACATCATGACTGGTTCAAGACTCTTCATCCTTGTGTAACGGCACGGACAAGGAGGGCGGGGCTAAAAGCCCACTGGTCTGCAAGTCCCACAGAGTGTGTCCTATTACATAGTACGCGGGAAAATCTTGGAAAACGAATACAAAAGACCAGGGGGTAGTAGTTGGCAAACATATTACACTTTTATTTTACAAACAAGAAATTTAAAATACAGTGCTTTTATTAGCTGCTAAAGATAAAAATGATGGACACATTAAGGCACTAGTTGGGAGGGGGGGGGGTGGAAATAAAAAAAAAAACACAGCAAACCAATACCAGAAAAAGCAAAACCCCCAACAATACAAAACAGACTCTAACTCCTAATTAGACCAAGCGAAAGTGCAATGGTTGTTGGTCCTCCCCTAAAGTCCCCTAAAGTGCATCCACTAAGCCTATTGAGACAGCACAACCCCAGAGCGGCATCCACTGCCTAAAACTAAGCCGAACACGCTTACGGAGGTCTGTGGGAGAAGGTAGTAGTAGTGTGCGCAACAACCGCTTAATATAACAAGCAAAAAAAGCATAACAAAAACAGCAGTGGCTTACTGAAACACAAAGTTATAAACAAGTTAACTACTGTAAACTGAATTTAACAAAAGAAGAACAAAAACTACCTTCACCGCGCTGAAGGTTGTGGGTTTTATCCTCCATCACGCTGTGATGCTGAGTCATCAGTAGGTAAAGGTAAACATAGTCAAATCGGTTTGAGCGCCTTCGAGGTGGAAAAGTACTATACAAGACCAGGTGATGATTTTGTCAGCCCTTTTCAGACTGTGCGTAACGAACATAGTTCGTCTTGAAAAGCAGCTATTGATTTGTTCCCTCCCCCGTGACAAGGATGAGATGTAAGACATAGTCATCAAACGATAGGAGACTGCATTGATGACTTAGGGAGGATAATGTCACGGGAAAGAAGAAACACGACAAGAGGTGCATGTCGACCAGGGGTGTCAAACTCGACTGTGCACAGGGGTCAAAGCCTACTTCATGTTGGGGGCCGAAGTGGAGATTACCCCCTAACCACATGGACATTTTTTTACATGCGGGTGGGGGAAATGGGCATTTTTTCGTACTTGAAATTTCTACTTAGTCTCATTACTCTACCTATAGTCCACAGATATACAGTACGGCTGCAGTTGATTTGGCGTAGTTGTTGGTTTCAATGAAGTAATTGTTGATTGCCGACCTCTTCATCATCGTCGTAATGTCCGGGAAAAGCTACAATACTTTTATATTATACAGTATACAAAAACACAGTCTGTGAGATGTGTAACAGAGATGAGTTTTTGTGTGTGGAAGGGGCAGATAACCCATTAATTACATAATTGCATTATGTTAAAGTGCCGTTTTTTGTCATGTACTGTTAAATTATTTTGACTTTTGGTTGGAATCTGGCATTTATGAAGAATGATTGTGAATTTTGTGCCACATACAATATTGTTTCCATTTATAAAATCAAAATGTCATTGAGGTAAGTTGATACCCAAAGAATCGCTTACTTATGTAAGCAATTTCTTTCATAAGGTCCATAAGGAGAACCAACTTAATGCTACGGATGAAATTGTAATTTTTACAAAAATGCTTAAAAATATATAGCATATTTAATTGAGCAGAAAACAGAAACATAATAATATATTGAGAAACACAGCCGACATCATGCAAAGGAAGGAATGAAAAGATTGCCTTCAGCAGGATTGACATAATAGCGAAGCATTAACATTACAAAAATATCCAATGTGTGCAATGTTTGTCTGTTGCTCTTTATGCAAATCTGAAATTGACTTCTGGCTTCATCCTATCATTTGCCTGTATGTCTATGTCAACAAAAGTACATTTTATTAATGAGAAAAAGCTCATCTCCACACTGAAGTGTGTCAAGGCATCAATGAAAATACATCCCACAGAGGAAGCAGTGTTCAGCCTCGACACCCACAATAAATCAGAGTAAGGGCCTTAAAATATGTGTGAGAAAACTCGTTCTTGCTGATGAGAAAGGTACGTGACGCAAAAGGACACTCCATCTAAAATGGGCGTTTGGCAGCATCAAAATTGAAGAGTTGGGGAGCAGTCGGTAGCAAGGAAGATGAGAAAATGTCTAGTGTCTACGAGAAGGACAGCAGATGAGCAGTTGTCTCCTCATCGGAATCAAATTCTCTGAACCCATCGACACGATATTTAGAAAATCCATTTGATTCCACGGAATGTATAAAATGGCTACAAAGGGGAATGAAAAATGCTTGAAGGAGAAAACAAGTATTGTAGGATGTTGGGGTGTTGCAGGAGAAATAAGTGCAGCAAGTGACAAGCGAGACAGCAAATAGGTGCTCAGAAAATCATTTGAAAGATGAATTGTCGACCTTGAGTTCTAAGGCAATCACATGTTTGCCTGACCTTTGCATGTCACAGCCACCTTTCATGTTTGTGGAAGCTGTGTGAGGGTTTTTTTTTTATATATATTTTGTCAAATTTGGCTGCTTCATAGTAAGCTTCCGAAAACTTAAATCTCTCATTTGAACATCCTAGTTGACTTATTGTAATAGGTGGGGTACACCGTGGAATGGTCACCAGTCAATTTAAGGGTCTCATTTGAAAATTGTATCTACAAACACATTTCTCATATGGTTGTCAGTAGGGTTGGGCGATATGGCATACATCACAATATTTTTGGAATGCATCAGGATATGAGGATACAAAACAATATAAAATTTATATTCAGCAGAGTCTTGTGTAAAAAGCTACAAACCCTAAGCCATATAATGAAAGAAACATGTCTTAAATTGGAACGCATATTTATTTATTGGCCCTGTGATTGGCTGGCCACCCGTCCAGGGTGTACCACGCCTCTGGCCCAAAGACTCCAAGGGATAGGCTCCAGCACCCCCGCGACCCTTGTGAGGATAAACGGTAGAAAATGAATGAATGAATTAATTTATTTATTGGTAACAAACTGGCTAACTTTTGTAATGGGATGTCAGCCTTTGGACACATTGCTACAAAATCAACAAACTCTTATGCCTGTGTTTGTGATTAAGGAAGATGTAGTCACCAATGCAATTCAAATGTATATGTAGGTATTTTTAATGACAATCTTGTTGACACAATTTATTTTCGGCCCCCCTTTTTATTTATTTTTTGGAATTGTCCAAACCTTTCCCACCTATACAGCACCGGTGGCCAATAGCACACATCATAAATCAACCGAATAATGTTCATTCATATGTCTTGTAACACCAACGATTGCAGTTTGACTCAAGTAAACATTTCAAATATATTTGTTGACGGGTATGAGTCCCTATATCTTGAAGGGAAATGGTTGCATACCGATATGTTGACATTTTGCACCTTGCAATCTCAAACTTGTTTCTCAACTGCACGGTGCATTTTCTTAAAAAAAAAAAAAGCAGGCACGATTGTGCTTGTTTTGGGTGGTTTGGCTGGTGATATCAAGTCAGTTGGAAAACTGCTTGTAGTGCTGAATGTTGTGCTTTTGAGAAAAATACAGTCAACAAGATTACAGATTGTTATGTTTGTTGCCATGTTTGCGTGAATCACACAGCTCATATATATGAAACAATTCTAATGTATATAAATAATTAAAGAATAAAGTCTTAAGGATCGCTTACACACATACACAAAAAGCTGAATGATCAACAATACATATTGCAACTTCTGATTAATGAAAATCAATTTAAGATTTAAAATAATGTACAGCTTTAAGCTCCACACTTTTCCAGTTTAATGAATACAGATAATTTAGATGGATGAACAGATACAGATGGTGGTGTACTCGCTCATCCATAGTTACTACTGTTCACAATAATATTAGACAGATATTTGGATGTGGCCTCTTTTACAGCTCTCTGTATTGTTTATTGTGTATTAAAATTATAATATGAACCGTATCTATTATAATGAAATAAAAATACCACCTATCCCAGAAAAGGAGTGATAGGGCTGTTCTGGACCTTGAAACTGACAAACAGTAGTAATGTCACTGGGCTCTCTTGATGCACAACAGTTTGTAAGTCTTAGTTACAAGAATTGATTAAAATGACCTTTCTGAGATGCAATTTATTGTAGTGAATCCAGTTATGAGGCCATTAAGTTTTCCGGATGACAGCCTTTGATGCAAAACTGAAAAAGAAGACATGCAGCTATCTATTTTCAAGGGTCGCAGGTTATAACAATACTGTCAGCTCATGAGTATAATTACCATCATCTCTCTGTTTGATAGCAGCAACAGAGATTTCATCTTGACCATCATTCTAACACACATTCATTTTTTTATTTTTTTGCATTTCATTTGCACTTCAATTAGAGCCATTGTGTCTCTCTCTCCGGAAGTGTAAAAAACACATAACATATTAACTTAAGCCTGACTCGGAGGTGAGGCATATGTCACACAAACCTAGCCAAGTGTTTTCCTACTTTGTCAAAACATACCCCATATGTCAAGAGTAGCTACCATGCAAGAGTTATGTGACATTCCTTATAGAATGCAACACATGCATCCTT
Source organism: Doryrhamphus excisus (assembly GCF_037039965.1). Taxonomy (NCBI): domain Eukaryota; kingdom Metazoa; phylum Chordata; class Actinopteri; order Syngnathiformes; family Syngnathidae; genus Doryrhamphus; species Doryrhamphus excisus. Next base: position 6,236,070 of record NC_136369.1, read on the forward strand.
ACTCAAGTCTTATGTGAGGCTATAAACATTTTTTTTTTTCACAGAACAATTCCAATCCCACAAAAATCCCACTTCTCTTTTATCACTCTGTTGATGGGATTCTATCATATAATTTAATGAACTATACACCCACATGCATTTCTGAATCCTATACAGAATATTATATTCACATCAATAAACAATAGAAGTGAGGATATATGAAATGCAGAGTTATAGGAATACAATTCTTTCATTACAACAGTGGTTCACAAACTTTTTTTTGCAGCGCCCCCCTTCAGGAGATATCAAATTATGTTTGATTACTCATTGACAGTATGCCTTTATCTATTACCATTTCCAAGCTCCAAGCTTTTGAAATAGTAACATCAAAACTGAATATTTTCTTGAAAAAAACTCTGGTGCCGAAAGGGTTAATAATGAAATGTGCTCATGGTAGTCATAACACCAATTAGATGTTGGAATATAAAAGCCATAGTGGTCATTTTATAACTGAGCATCATTGTTGTCTATTCCATAAAGACCAATGTATATTTCATTTAAAAATAAAAAATAATTACTAATCAATAAAATAATAATTTAATAATTGTCCGGATTAGGATTGGAATTTGAAATCTTACCCAAACTTGTGTAAAATATTCAACATGTGTACCTCTTTGTTATCTGCAAAACGGACAAAACCCATGTCACTATTAGAGAATAGTAATATTCAAAGAAATATCTCAGGTCGAAAAGTCACTGGTTGGAGATAAAGATGTTGTTTGAAGTAAAGAAAAGCGTGAGCGCTTAATATCAAGACACAACTATCTAATCTCTTTAGAAGATAAAGAAGAATGGGAATTGGACTACTTCTGTTTGCCAAGCTTTTGGTTTGAGAAAGTTATGCAAGACGTCATCTCAGTTTCACAGCTGGCTGCCAAACAATCTATCTTCCAACACTGGACAATCCATCTTGCCTACTCATTATGTTCTCTACACAGAAGAAGGAAGTGTTTGGTGTGTGTGTGTGAGTGTGTTGGAGGGGAAGATTAGAAAGATGTTATCTACATCCGCGCTTGGTGCTATCCAACTATTAATCAATGATTCATTTTCCCTTTCATCATGAGGCCTGCTAATTCCTTTAGGAGACGAGAGCATTACTATTCCTTACTTCTGTGAGCAATTCATTTGTGCAGATTTAAAACAGCATAGTGTTAGGGCTCGCAGCAGACCGCCAGCTCCACTTTTATGCTAAAAGCATTAGTCTTTTAATCTCTACGTTTTCTTTTTTTGTTGTTGTTGCTGGCAACAGGAGTGGTGCAACTAAGCCACAAATACTTGCAAAGAGAAGATCGTGAATAAATCAAATCTGCTCAAGCAGCTTATAGATGTGGCAAGATTGCTGTGCGTGCTACATCTGAAAGAGTCCACTCCTGCTTGTTTACCAAGAGTGCGTCTCATCAAGGATAACGTTTTATGGATATTGTAGAAATTTGGTTTGTAAATCCATTACCAACTGTCAGTGTTTACTAATTCATAGCCTGCTGATGTGACGATAAGCTTTCTTTTACTGGCAGTAAACAACAGGTGTCACTCTATGCCTTTTCTACAATTAAAGAGAATAACCACTATTTTTATATTGATGGTTTAATCTGTTTTAGTTATGCATGAATCACTTCAGTGGCGTGCGGTGAGGTTCATGGCTGGGGAGACACTGTTGTTTTTTTTTTCATGTTAATACAGGTTCCTCATTAAGAGGCTAACAAGAAAAAGAAGAAATTCACTTTTGTTGCCAACTTTGTTTTTCGTAGTCCAATTGATTCATGATGTGCATTCATTGGGTGCATTCTTCACCACTTTTCATCTATTTATTCTTCCAACTGTTTACTATTCTTCTTTTCATGTTCCAAACTATTCCAAATCTTTTAAGGCAAAAACATTACACGTATTCAAACATGGGGGGCTCAGCTTTTTCCTCCTTTGAAATTTTTCACATTTGCCTAAATCCCTCCCGAGCCCCCAAAAATTCCTACTGAAAATTAATGGGCCATTTTTCAGGCATCCGTAATTTCTACATTTTCAATCTTGAACATTCGAAAAAAATTCCCAATTTTCTGGAGCCCTAATTTTGCCATTTCTAATAAAGTTTTCACCGTCCAAACGATACATGCCATTCCAACATCAAACTGTTCAGAACTTTAAGGCCAATAATTATTAATATTTTTCATATTGAAAAATAAAAAAAATTTAACAAACATTGCTACGATTTTCACATTTCTCCAACCGATTCAGCACACTCATGGTAAAGATGCTACGTGACACAGCGCAAAAAACAAACAAACATTTAATTAAACAAAAAAATTCCTCATACTTCCTAATGCTGTTCTGTGAGTTCTTTCAATGACAGGTCAAGGTTCTTTCTCATTCAAGCCATTCTAATATCACACTGTTCAATACCTTCAGGACTTTCAAACTAACAAAAATATCTTTTCGCAAAATTTCCACTTTTTCCGTAAAACCAATTACCTGCCATTCCAACATCAACCATTCAAGAAACCCAGGACATTGAAGCTATTAGCCACAGACAATCAGAATATTTCTTCTGCAATGCAAAATGCTTTGATCTAAAAAGTTCAAATCGCTTCCACATTTCTCAAACAATTGAGACTGTTCAGACTAATATACGTATGTTATGCATGCATACACCTTTAATGACAAATCTTTTTATTAGTTATTAGTATCAATGTTACTTTTTTTGTAAGATTATGCATTTTTGCTCGATGCGAAATAGAACACTTGCTGGTTTGCTGGGTTTTTGTTTATTTGTTTATCCAGATGACTCATGTGCCACACTTTAGACACCAATACATGTTTTTCAAAAGAGGCATGGTTGCAGCAAGGCGGCAGAGGATTCCAAAGTGTACTCTGTTGGTCAGGGGCTGGGCTGCATTACCGATTTTTTTTTTTTTTTTACAGCATTGCGGAAATGGCGTTCACTCGCCTTCTTGCTGGATTTGTGACCTTTGTTGATGGCTTGAAGTTAATAAATAAATGCACACTCTATAAATATACCAATCATGTGGCTAAATTGTCAACACAGATCTCTATGTATTGAGCGTGTTATGAAATGGAACTGGTGATTACCGGTGCTCCAAATGCAATGCGCATCAATATAACCGCTTGATGATTAAGGGTGCAGACAATCCCAAACATCTACGTGGATTGATCTGACAAATCTTAAGTAAAATTTTATCAAATGTAGAATTTCTACAGATTCCGCTTGGCTATCAGCAAGTCGCAAGCAGCCGTTCAAAACGGAAAAAGCTGCCACACGTTGTAAACACAGAGGTATTGCAAAGTGTGCCTAAATTACTTTATATGCACTTCCAATAATGCCTTGCACACTTCCATATTAATGTATTATCATTCATAGTAGCAATGACATAGTTGAAAGTCTTGATTGGCTTCTGGCTGGTCTGTTGTCACGATACAGTTTTTCTCCAAACGAGAGCTCTCGTCACATTTTAATCTCACAAGCGCTTGTGTGATGAGATTATTTTCAATTTAAATGACATTTTTTTCATGATGGCCGGCCTCCCTTAACCACATGTAACTGAATCATTTAGTTACTACATTGTGTACAATTTAGTGTGCTCAGTGAATAATTGTGAGGCAATTGTTAGACATCCCTTGGAATTGATGGTTTGGGGCACAAATGGTGATTTGACTCTGTTTACATGGGGCCAAGGACAATTATTTCTATTGGCCATGGACATATGGGATAGTTAGTCAACCAATTACAAGCAGGTGCCTGTGTCCTAGATCTTGAAGGATAATAGAGGCAGTAATTATTATGTGTTCATTTTAATGGGGTTTTATTGACAAGCATCGTTGCAGTTTCCAGCCTTCGCCCCCGTTTGCAAATGCTTGTGAAATCAGGTTTGCAACTCAATTATGTTTGACATTGACTTTGCCTTCATGAATACATAAAAAAGGAAAGAACAGCAGGAACAATCTGAGTGTCAGTATGCGCATCTCTTTTTTTGGAAACCCTGTGAAATACAAGGAAATTCAAAATTTCAAGACAAAACAATTATTGATGTACATTATATTTTATATTTTAATGTCAAGCTTTTTATTAGTCATCACTTATTTACAGTGAGATCATATTTCATTACACATTTTATTTTGTTTAGCAGGGAGAATTTTCACAGTTATCATAACTCATATGGTGCAAGGCATTCTGGCGGGCTGCATTCAGTTAACAAAATTATCCAGGGGCCAAGGCTCAGTATTTGATACATGCAAACTGTTTTATGTTTATAATTCTAACAGTCCACCTGGAATTACTTATTCCTAAAAGTGTCATACATTCTGTCCTTTTTAACTTTAAACATCAGAACCTATCAAATAACGAAATAGAATTTTACAGATTTTTTTTTTTTATGATAAAACACTGACTATTAAAGAGTATGTGTATATGTAACATCCCTGACTACATGACTCTGACTACTTGAAAGTCATGTTGCCAGCTTGTATGTTAAAGGTTTCAATACTTGAATTCAGGATTCAAATGCTTAGCGGGCCGCATGTGGTCCCCGGGCCATAGTTTGCCCACCCCTGGTGTAAGGGCACCATTGAATAAATTAGCAAATGTGATTCCCTGAGACTTTAAGGTCACTCAAGATGGTCATGGATGCTGGTAAGTAGATGTACTCATGCTGTTGCACCTAGAAAATAATGCCCCAGTGCATGTCTCTTTCAGTTTGATGATGTCTCTTTAAGCATAGCAAGTGTAAAGACATGTGCACTACATCAAAACGCCGACACATGATTCAGTTAGCACATGCAGTATCTTGTGTGCTCACTGTCCAAGGGCACTGATGTAATGGTAAGAAGCAGAGCTTGACTGTGCAATGATGACATCAATGTAACCTTAGGCTTTGCTTAGCTGTTAGCAATGTGTGTTGAGTTTCCCCACTCCTGGCCTGGCATCCTTAAATTCTAGTATAGTGCAGGCATCATTAGAGTGAATGCCATGTCATTCTAAAGTGCTGCTTTAAAATCTACTGTGGCTAATGATGTGTTGATAAAAGTTGCAAGTGTGTATGTGTGCGTGTACAGACACATTGTCTGCATGGCTAGTGCAACTGGGGTGTTGTTTTTGACGTGTATCCATTTAGTTTAGTAAGAAAGACATTGTCCATTAACTTCCTAATATGATTTTAATCTATTCCAACCCCTCTGGTAAAGGTCAAAATATAAGACTAGAAAACATAATGACCAAATCATGTAGCATGAGCTCCATGTGATACCACTAGACTGAATGTCGACACTAAACACCCTTTGACAAATGACATTTAATCACAATTTTTAATAAAGGTGAAGTGGCTGCACTCTTTGCTGTACATGTTATGCCAGTTTTCGATGTCAAGTACCAAGGCAATTTGGATTTGAGAGTAGTCTGCAAGACCTTTTTTATGGAATAGAACAGACATCTCTGTCTGGAGTGTGAATGAGTTCCCCATGCGTCTGGGTCCTCTGGAATCCCCAAAACATGCAGAGATGCAGTTTTGATGGAGCTATGGGAAAAGGAGTACAAACTACAGGAGGGAATTCCTAACATCCATAGAGAGCAAAGGAATTTGAACAGGTGGAAAAAATACTTCTGTGGGACAACCCTGAGTAGTTTACACCTACGGCAGCACAACTAAGGAATAACCCAGGATCTGCCTGAGTCATCTCTAACTAAAGGCTTTATCAAAAAGGAAGATTTGAAGTCTACTTTTGAACATGGAGAGGGTGTCTGCCCTGACAGAATCAGTAAGATGGATCAACAGGAAGACAGCTGTCTGACAGTATGCTTTTTGACATTCTGAGAACCACAAGTAAATGGGAACTCTGGGAGTGGAATCGCCACTATACTATATCGACACATTCAAAAGTTTTCTTCATCCCCAAAGAAACCCCTAATATTTCACAAATACTAGAGACGAGCCAGATACTCGGTGTAGACGAGTTTTCTTTATGGGCTAAAGATGAAACGAGTACAGCTAGTCATTATCCGTAACCGTGATGACAGAAACTCCTCATTATGTATTCACTCACGCTCTCTGATTGGCCAGTTACACACAGCAACTGTCCCTCCATAGATGCTGGTACTGCAGCTATCTGTATCGAGTCTGTATGTCCGGGCTTTACAGTGCAAGCATTGCATTTGAAAAAGGGCCCAGAAATGAGACTGTGCGATTAGAGAAAATGAAAAGTTTGTTTTTCAACTGTTTTCTCCTGAAATAAATCCATACAAAGTTAATCAAACTACAGTAACATTTCCGTGCATCTGGGCATAAATCTTCAACTTTTCTTTGTTCACATTGGCAACTTTAGCATTGATGCTAGATATTTTTTTATCTGACGATACTGGGATTGTTGAAAATAATTTTTTTTCTTCCCCCAACAATGCTAAAAGGGCCACCTTAATAATTTAAATTAACCTAATTTCCTTTCCCCTCTTATGTGCGTTCTTTACGCTCCTGTTATGAAAAAGAAAAAAGACTCACAAACTAGTATTAGATTGTAATTATGCACGGTGCATGAGTGGTTTGCGCGCAGGCCACACAGCCAGGAGACTCGAGTTTGATTCCACCATCGGGCATCTCTGTGCAGAGTTTGCATGTTCTCCCTGTGCATGCATGGGTTTTCTCCGGGTACTCCGGTTTCCTCCCACATTCCAAAAACATGCTAGGTTAATTGGTGACTCCAAATTGTCCATAGGTATGAATGTGAGTGTGAATGGTTGTTTGTCTATATGTGCCCTGTGATTGGCTGGCGACCGTCTAGGCTGTACCCCGCCTCTCGCCCGAAGACAGCTGGGATAGGCTCCAGTACGTAGTAAAAAATGAATGAATGAATGAAGAATATAATTGGATTAACAATAAATCAGAGTAGAATAGCAGCTTCCGGGGCCCCTTATGGCCAAGATTCTTTCCTTGTCCTGATGAAGTGAAAGGGAGTTCACTCCCGACCAATATCTCCGTTCCCCTTATATAGTCTCAGACAATCCAAGATGTCTCCAGCATCCTGTGATAACAGTTGTGTGGCGACATCCACAGGTGATACCTTGTTCCTTCTGCTGATGAGATGTTTTTTTTTGTATGCGCACAGCATCTTGTCCCAAGGACCAGCTTTGTATGTGTCCCTATCTGGTTGGCTGTGCCTGCTTGTCTTGAGTCATTACCTTTAACTCACTTAAACAGTTGTTCTTTTTTATTCAATAGCTGCATTATTACTTATGGGCTACTTGTAATTACTCACTTGATAGATTACTTGGTCAAATAGTCATTTATTTATTTTGAAGCACTTTGAATGATTTACTTATATGATTACTGAATCCCTAAACACTTCTGAAATCTACTTATATTAATACATTAACACTTCTACTTCTATGAAACACTCTATTACAGTATATCACATACTAATGTGTGAAGAATATTTCATATTCTTTTCATATTCCAACACATTTAGTTAATTAATGAATTTTTAACACAAAATAATTGATGTTTAATTAAGTTATGCTAAAGTCTGAGTGTCCCTCTGCTGTCATACTATATATAACTGCATTATGCTAATTCTATTGGTGCATGTCACTTGTTTCATGCAACATCAATAAAAGCATTTTTTTTATCCGGCAATGTGCAATGACGTCTTAGCCACACAAGATGCACTGACGTAGCTAACTACAGATGGATACCGGAGCATTACAGGAAAAATTACTACTGTCTGTGACGTAAATGCTATACATATTTTTTTTTTGTTTGTAAACATCGAAACTCCACTCCGAATTCCTGTCCTGGCATTAAAAGAGAAATCTATGAAGTGTCTCATTCATCATGCATTTACTCTGTTATCAACAGGCTCTTATGAGAGGCTTGCTGCTGGAGTGCACCCCCTCAACCTGGATGTGTATATATGTATGTATACCACTGTGGAAGCCTGCATCCAGCCTTTGTTTGTAGTGCCATAAAAACACAGCATTTACACATAAAGAGTATCGTCTAAGCTCACTTCTGGTCACGTGACGCCGACGAGGCAGCGGTGGGTCGATAATGTCATCGTTCTGTATCGTGTTGGTCTGGCTTGGTTGTGCTAACATGCAAACATTAACTGAGCTGCAGTTCTCACTTGTTCGTAGGAAGATGAGCCGTATGTTAATTTAACCATAGCAAACAAAATGCAAACCTAAAAATACTCACTAGCTAGACAACCTGGTGAGCAACAGTATGATTTCAAAGGTTGTTTCAGTTCTAATATCCTGACATTCAGCCCAAAAATCCAGACATTGTGCTTGTGATCCACCTGCATTCCTGCTCTATCATCATGTACTGATGTAAGCCCCACCCATTTCTGATTGAACCACACCCACTTCCGGTTTATACCCCGCCTACACAAGTGGATACGTTAATTTAGATGGAGAAACAGATACAGATATCATTAAGTCTTTAATAATCATATTATCTTTTACATTGCTTATTATATCTTCCATACTAGGTAATACAAGAATAAAGGTGTCTCTAGGGGTGTCATTTCATGTTAACAGGGCTCAAAAAAATCATTTTAGGATGTCATAAACAGGTTTTGAAAGCTCTAACTATGAGCATATTCAATATTTAATTCATAAATGTTAATATTGAATTCTACTTTCACTTTTCTCATTCAGATCTGGAACCAATTAACTACAGTAAACGACTGGATGACTGTACACATGTAAAAGTGACAATGTGGATGTTATTGTCACGATGTGGGAGTTAGCCTGCGTGGCAGTTTATTTAGTCTCCTTTCATGCCTTAGTTCCTGATTCATGCCCTTATTTTGTATTCACTTCCTGTATTGCTCTGTTCCGTTTTCTCTTGCCTTTCATTTATCCCTCGCACCTGTTTCCTATTTGAGTGATGTCTATTTAGTTCAAGGGTGTGCTCCTTAATTTGTTGGATCATTGTTGCTTTTGTGTTTATGCATGGCAGTTGTTTCGTTTTACCTGCTTTTGGGTCCTGCTCTCGGTATCCTGGGGTTGCAACGCAACACTGACAAGCCTGATCGTGACAGTTATTCCATGTCTAGAGGCCTCTAAAACATATTTAGTAAATTGTAAACAGATTTCTATGCCATAACTAGAAAAAAAAATGCAATTCATAGAGAAGTAATCATACTTCATGGATATTTACTCATCATGTTTGGGTCTGGAAAACAATTAACTGCAATAAACAAGGAGTTACTCCATATATGCTGTAGCCACTTCAGGTAGAGTAATGCCACAGGAATAGAGAGTCAACCAGGGTGAGCAAAGGCCAGGTATGATGGTTCTAACAATTATCCAGAGTGTCTGGTGTGTTTACAGGAAAATCATTGGGGCATACAATCATAAATGTTAAGTGGTTACCAAATACACCCACCTAGTGTCACCACAATAGAAAATACAAAAAGAAGAGTCAGGTCAGTCCGGCTACTACATCAAATCGCTTTTCATTGTGTGAGACTTGTGGGAAACCAGATCGGTGATTTTCGGTGGACAGCCTGTTAAGTGTGGTGTGCCATATTGGTCATCTTGTAACACACATCATATGAATTATAAAAGCACATGATTTCAAGAGTATGGTTTCTTGTTTATCATTTGTGGTCTCTCACTTTTCCCTTAATCAGTTGAGAGTTTACAAATCCTGCTTAAGAGTCTATGCATTTGTGCATGTTTGGGAGAGGAACCAACACAAGCAACCATTAGCTGGACATGAGCATGCATGTGTGTATATGAGATGGGAATACTAAATACACTATAGTGAAAAGCCCTGCGGCTACTGTCAAAATGATCTCCCTATAGTGCCGGGTTGAAATAAACTCACCATTGGTCGCAGCAATATTCCACAACAAACTTATCATTTCTTTACCTCAATAAATAAGTACTCAACAGCCATGAAATAAAACTGAGGAAGTTTATCATGGAGCCCTTGTCTTCCCTCTTCTACCATGTTCCAACATTGCCATACCCAGTTGCCAGGATACCACTTCTCTAACGCAGAGTCCTAATTGTTTTGACTGAGTTACAAGCTGCTTAATAAAGGCACCTTGTACTATGTTGTGATTCTAGTCATGTGCAAGCTCAGCCAACCAATTTGACTTGAGGGGTTCGGTTGGCTGTGCAAATGCTTTTTTTTAAAGGTCTAAACAGTTACAGATACTGTAAACAGGTATTTCAGTTTGGTGGTATCACCATAGCTATGAGAGTGAGAACACATGGCATACCATAATTATGTAAATGTGTTCTCAACAGTGAAACTACTGAGACCAAAACTGTCTGTAGTTTTGGTCTCAGTAGAAGCATTTCAGATGCTATATTTTGCTGAAATACTTCCTGTTCTGTCTTGATATTGTCAGTCATAATATAAGAGATGTTCCGTTTTCCAATGACATTCTGTCTTTCAGGCATTGATAAAGGGTCATACTTTATGTTTGTGTGAATAACCCAAGAGGGAGATGTGCATGCAACCATTCCTGTCATCTCTCAATAGCAGCATTGAAGTAAGGTAAAGATTGTGAATGGTAAATTACAAACTATGTCAGTCATCTTTCTGCTTTATTCATGATATATTTTCAAACATCCACCCTCGGCCATCTCTGTGTGGAGTTTGCATGTTTTCCTCGTACATGTGTGGGTTTTCTCCGTGTACTCCGGTTTCCTTCCACATTCCAAAAACAAGCTAGGTTAATTGGTGACTCCAAATTGTCCATAGGTATGAATGTGAGTGTGAATGGTTGTTTGTCTATATGTGCCATGTGATTGGCTGGCGACATGCACGATCATGCATTAGTCACTGACAGTGACAGTTTTTGTTTTAGTCAGCTTGTAGTTTGCACAGAGTGTCCACGCCACTAGTAGACAAAGAGACACAAAAGTGGGGATGGCAAAGTGAAGCTGGGGGGCCATCCGCGGACCTTGGCTCACTTGTCATTGCATCACTACAGAAACAATATACAATTTACAACAATGAAAAATAGAGCAAAAGACAATGAGTAAAAAAAATCTGAATTGTATAATTGTATAACACTGTGGTGTGAATGGTTTGTCTATATGTGCCCTGTGATTGGCTGGTGACCAGTCCAGGTTGTACCCCGCCTCTCGCCCGAAGACAGCTGGGATCTGCTCCAGCACCCCCGAGACCCTCGTGAGGATAAGCGGTAGCAAATGAATGAATGAATGAATATTTTTGAATAAGATATGAATAGGTCCAAAGAAAAGGTCCAGATACGAACCCAGACCCATACAGATCCATGACCAATGACAATCCATCCATCCCATTCTCTATGCTGCTTATCGTCATTAGGCTAGTAGGGGTATGCTGGTGCTGAATTTGTATTCAGTATTTTAACTCAAGAGAGAGAATGATTAGTAGGGATGAGGGAGTACATCACTATCTGTATCTGTATTTGTTGGTATTTGGGTCATTTTAGTTATCTGTTTGGTGATCTGCAGTGCCGTTCCTTTGCCTTAAAGTGGACCTATTAAGCTCCTTTTTTCGGCCCTTTGTATTGTGTTGTACAGTTACACACAATATGTGGGCACAGAAAGGGTTCTTCCAGAATCTGCACCCATTCCAGCTATATTTCTTTGGATTTCGTGATTCCCGCATAAACGGTCTGTTTTAAGGCATTGGTTACACTCCCATGTGCATAGAAAGACTTCCGGTTTGCGAACTTTGTAGGAGTTAATAAACGGTATAGGAGTTGATAATAAACGCTGATTTATGTTTTTGAAATGTTTGCTTTTACATGCAGTCATATGTGTTAGATCCTGAATCTGATGCGGAAGTAGAGACTGCACAGTTCGAAGTTTCTCAAGAAGAGATTAGTTCAACAGCTTTCGCATTTTAGCATTATTATTGCTCCTCTGCGTAATCAAATTTGTGTCCGGATCTATGTCTTTTTCCAATTTCAGTTGTTTATGATTTGTAAAGCAAAATGTGTCCAGTTGCAGATCTTTTCCATTTCCACGTTGGAGTAATCTTTAGTCTGTTTCCAGATCCTTGATGTTTTTGAGAACGAGCACTCTGGCCTCCGCTCCTTTAGCTTGATGAAAATTTCAGCATTAACCTTTGTCAGGTTCTCATTCATGTAGACGTTTGTACCCTTCAGCTTCTTTCCCTGTTTCAGTAAAACGGTCTTCAATTTACTGTTAGTAAACTTGACGGTGACAACGGGTGTGGTGCTGTTCCTGCCATACGATGGGATGCAAGTGTTGATGGATTGGCTGTCCATATCTAACTCTTTTGATGTTAGGAAATCAACCACTTGTTGCTCTGTAGAAGCAACATCCATTTAGTTTAGTTCATCTCTGTTCTTAACTGCCCTGGCATAAGAGCTGGGTTTTATCCTTGTGTCCTGTTTCACAGTGTCAATTGTGATTTTCAGCTCCTCGATTATTTTATCTTTCTCCTCCTTGTCCCATAGAACACTGTTCAGCACAGTACACTGTACACTGCTTGATGCCGCACAATTCATAGCTGGCATAAAATATTGCTCCCCTCTCAATATGTTGCAGTATGCACCGTGCAATTTTAAACTTGTTTCATAAAATACAATAAAAAAAAACCAAAACAACAGGACAGCAGGCACGATCATGCATTAGTCGCTGACGGAGTTTTTGTTTTAGTCTGCTTCTTTTGGGTGGTTTGGCTGGTGATATAAAGTCAGTTGGAAAACTGCTTGTAGTACTGAACATGGTGCTACATGGTGCTTCATGGTGCTGAAACACCTACTACAGTCAGCAAGGCTGACCCATTATTGTTATGTTTATTGCCATGTTTGCAACTTCACACAGCTCATATATATGAAATACTTATAACATATATAAATAATTAAAGAACAAAGTCTCAAGGATCACTTACACACATAAACATGTAGCTGAATAATAAACAATATATATAGCAACTTCTGATCCATTTCAGATGAAACCATCATCCCAACCACCACCCGCCCGCTACGAGTACGGATACGGATACAGATAGTTGTGAACGCACTCATCCCTAATATCAAACATGCAACGTTGTCAGACGGTTATTGTTAGAGGGCTTCATAGTCGAAATAGGTGTATCCCAATGACAGCATTTTAAGATAGCTGAAATTAACTATTTTTCTTGTTTTATAGGAAAGGGAAAGAAATGTGTGTTCGTATTTTACATAAGGATTGTGAATGATGGGCAAAATTCCTAAAGAAGTGGATTTCCCTTTTAAAATGTTCCCAGAGTTTCAACATTTTCTCTCAATTTTTTTTAGTTGGTTGTTTTCACTTGCCTTTTCAATCTTTCTGCTGCTTCAATTAAATGTTTCATTCCTTCTTCTTGCTCTGTGGGATGACATAAGCACCGTAAGTGATTCCGCGAGGAACAAAAAAATATTTTTTTGGTATCAAAATACTCAAATTACTTAATGAATCATTTAACCCCGAAATACTACTAATATTTTAAGAGTGTGATTATTTAATCAATTGTTGCTTTTTGTTGCCAAGTAACCTATAAACATGTATAGTTTAATCTTTGCCTTCTGTGAGGAATTGTATTCAGTTTTGTAGATGATATTTGCATAATACCACAAATTTAGTGGGTGATTTCTCGCATATGAAGAAGAAGCTATCGCAATAGATCCATAAAAATAGTGATCTCAAATACTGATTCAAATACATTTGATACTGATGACTTATTGGCTAAAACACTTGATCAAGATGCACCGAATTGGTGTAGCGCATACATACACTGTGAAATCAGTCCATTTTTCTACAGCGTGACATTTAGAACTTGTGTTAATAACATGCAGTCTGTACTGCGTGTATAAACTAATGGCTTTAATGTGTATGAGTTAACAAAAGGACAATTTCTTCTTGGATTAGAAACAAATCTGTATATTTTTCTGTGCCAGTGAAAATTGCTTCCAGTTTAGATTTGTCAGCTATCAGTTGAATTGGGAGGCAAGAGTGTGTGCTGCATGCAAATCACCAGGATGCCACTGCCTGGGCTACAAGGAATGGTAATGTGAGTATTTATTTCCAATGCAATTCAGATTTGAGAGAAGCCCACACAAGCATAAACTCACACCTAGTGAGGTGAGGGCTGTCATTCAGATGCATCTAAACCAATCAGCATCTGACAGGATTGGAAACTTTGCCCTTGCAAAGTCAGGTCCTACGTCTCTCTCTAGATTTGCAAACAACATTTTTCTCATATTTTATTATGCCATAGGAGACAGCTCATTTTAATAATGGTGCATATGTTTTTTTTGAAAGCCACACCAACACTATTTTGAGTTCATTATATCTGAAAATTACAGATACTTTTTACATTATTTTTTATTTCATTCTTTTCTTGCCTCTCTTTCAGTTCATGTAACTCAGTTGAAACAAAACCATTACCATTCCTTTTGGAGGAAGCTGATATTTAATGAGGCACACCATGGACTGCTAATCAGTCAATCATGGGGAAAGCACAGTAGAAACTAAAGTGGAAGATCGATTAGCCAAAATTATTTGCATTATATTGTAGTGGCAGCGTGTATGCAGCCTTTGATATTATGCTTTGTGTGTTAGCCTGCGTGACAGTTTGTTTAGTTTCCTTTCATGCCTTAGTTCCTGGTTCCATGCCCTTATTTTGTATTGACTTCTTGCGTTGCTCTGTTCTGTTTTCCTTTGCTTTGCATTTATTTCTCGCACCTTGAACAGTCCCAGGAGATGGGTGCACAAGTGATCACCTGGTGGTCAGGCCCAAACCTTGGGGCCCATAGAAATTTTAGTTCATATAGCCATTTGTATACTTGAAAATACATAATTTTAGGAAAAAATGTAAAATGTACTTCATTATGCAAATCTTTTGACAATTAGTAAGGTAGGTCACACTCAACCAAGAAACAGCATTATTTATTAATTAATAGATTTTGAAAAACTATAATGGAGTGAAGCTGCACAATTTGAACTGCAAAGTGGCGAGGGACACATCTATTGCAATAACACTGATTTGCAACGCCTAACTAGTTAAAAGTCACAATGGTCAAGGTTCTTCTTTGTCTGTCCAAACAAGTTACATGAAGGACTAAATTCTGTTACTCTGGTCCTGGTGAGCAACATGCTTCAATGATCTTCACAAAGTAAATAAATTCTAAAATGAAGTATTATGTAACACCATTGCACACATCAATGTATTCTTGCATAAACGGTATGAGTCTGATAGCGTCAGGGAAAAGGTATAAAGAAATCCCTCATGATGGTGGAAACCCTGCTCCTGCACTAACTGGTGTAAATGTCACACATGAATGGCAGGGTACAATCAATGGTTTTCTTTGTAGCTTTCACCGCCTTCTGCAGTACCTTTCTGTGTGGTAGAATTACAGGTTTAGACTTACAAAGTATTTGACTGTTACGTATTAAAGGTGCTATACATTATTGGCTCTTTCTTTCAACCAAAAACCATAATAGCACAACGTCTGATCTTGTGTTACTATAGCGTTCTGATTGTGCTCTATTAGTAACACATTGTAATGAATAACTGCACACAGGAGAGTTATATTTAGTTTCCTATTTATTTGTAAAAGTAACCACAAGCTCTAGCCAGGCGTTGCTGCAAGCATCCGCTCTGGCTGCGGAAACTGCGCTCAGGAGAGCAGATGTTCACGCAATAACTAACCTTTTATACAGGAAGTTCTTGTAAACAATAGCCATATTTGCCTGCAAAGCCACAGACTGCACAGCATGTGTGAGTTACGGTGGTAGCCATCTTCAGCCTTTCAGACTGATACCTTGTACTTGTATTAAATCTCTGAAGATAGAATGTTCTTGCGTGCTAAGTTTGCTTATGTTGTTTATCCATTACATGCTCTAACATTGTGGCTGAGTGTCAAAATGTTAAAAACACAAACAGCCACAAAGTCAGCGGGATGGAGCTACAGTAAAACCACTGCACTAAAGCCTTGAAGTGGGAGAAGATTGGCAGCTGGTGCAGTGGGACTTTAAAAGATGCTTTTGGTCTTTGAGTATGATCAAATACATTTCTTGCCAACTGTCAATACAAGCATTGGAGTGGTGGGTTGTCTGAGATGATGTGGTAAGTGCCAGGATTCTGAACAGTAGTGAGTTGTAAACAGAACATGAAAAAACATGTGTGTGTTAAAAACAGCTGTGGTGAGCGAGTTGAGACTCAAAATATCAGTGTATTTCTATCAAGTAGGCTCCAGCATTCCCCCGTGACCCTAATGAGGATAAACGGCATAGAAAATAGATGGATGGAATTGTCCTACTTCCATTCACTGAAAAAAAAATCACTTCACACTTGAAAAAAAAAATTCAGCTTCACTCTTAACACGTTTTTTCAATGATATGTGAATTTAGTCTGGTTGAATGTGGCCTACTACTAGTCAACAAAATATGCATATTGAAGCAAATTTTACATATTTTCCTCTCAATTCAATATGTAAAGCATCCATCCATCCATGTGCAGCCCACATTTTCCTAACCAAATAGTTCTGCATTGTGGTGTGACGTCTTGTGAGTAGTGTAGGTGGATGTAGACAACAGGAGCAGCGAGGGACATTAATGTGAGTAACTCTAGTTTTTTTTTTTTTATCAAATTGTGACGTCTGTTGCCTTTGTCATTTTCCATTGTACATTGTACAACCTATAGGTTGGATGTACGACACCCAGACATTCAGTCTGCATTAGCATCGTATACATATGGGATTTATATCTATATGGAAGAGGCCTGAGTCACATTAAAAAAAAAAAAAAATCTGAGTTGTTTTGTTCATGCTCGCATGAAAAAAATCAGTTATGCTCTAGTTCTCATTCACTAAATGTACTGCAAAAAAGGTCAGTAAGGATAATTCATAATGTCGCCTACAGAGAACTAACTCCTTATTTCTAAAATCACAAATACTTCAACTTGCTGATATAGTTGATCTTCAAACAGCTAAAATAATGCATAAGGCTAAAAACAACCAATTACCTAAAAATGTCATCCAATACTTCTCTACAAGAGAGGAGAAATATGATCTCAGGGAAGAACTACATTTGAAACACTTATATGCTAGGACTACGTTAAAAAGCCATAGCATTTCAGTATGTGGAATCAAACTATGGAATGGATTGAGTAAGGACCTCAAACAATGCACAACGATGAGCCAATTCAAGAAACAATACAAGCAGTTGATGTTTGCTAAATACAAGGATGAAGAGTCTTGAACCAGTCATGATGTGCTATATATATCCCTATATTGACACTTACTATGGTACCCATTATGTCATTGGATAGTCATATTACCTCATACTTTGGTACGTGACAAAAAAAAAAAAAAAAAAAAATTAAATTCATAAAATAAAGTTTAAAAAATACTAAAATTATTTTGGGAAAGCAGGAAGTGAACAAATGTAACAGTTACTGATTGTAAAAGTACCAGATGGAGGGGTAGGATTTAATAAGCTTTGCTTCTTCCTACTCCTTTTGGACATGTGGAACTGTGAACTGATTATGGGATGCACTCAATTGTAATCTGATGCATGTTCAAATGAAATAAAACCATTACCATTTGCAAAAAACATTCAAAGTGACCTACAGTGTGAACGTAGCCAAGGAGTCTGAAGATGAGTTTACATTTTAATTTATGTCAGTGCAGGAGAGAGCGATTAGCAGCCAAAAAAGGTCGTCTTTGACATGAAAGTATCTCCAGTCAGTCAGTTTGGACAGCTAATCCCTCGTCAATCAGGGATTAAAAAAAGTGGCAAATCTCGAAACAAAGTGTGTGCATGTGAAAAAAGCACAGGGTGAAAGGTCGTCTGAATGTACGATGTCTGTGTGTTACATCAGTATGTTTCTCTTACTTTGTCTAAAACAGAGTGGGGTGTGGAATATTCCATTCCTAGCAGCTTCCCCCTACTGAGGTGACCTTTATTCACCCCAAAACCAGCCAAAGCTTGTGATCAGTGTGCACTGAGTTGGACGAGCTTCCCAAAACACAGAATTCTTACAGATGTTGTGTTTGGCTGAATTCACAGGGAAACAACATTTTTTCTGTATAGATTCTCTGTCATTGAATTGCTATTCAACGTATCATATTAGGGTAACTGGAGTATGCTGGAGCCTATCCCAGCTGACTTTGGGCAAGAGGCGGGTATGTCCTGGACTGCTCGTCATCCAATTCAATTAAGTTCTCATTATATGTCCCTGGTGGGTGTGCCCTCTGGCGGTGGCCATCATGGGTTGTTGTTGTGGTTGTGGTTATGCATAGCAATAGTTCGTTCACCTGGCTGGAGGCAAAACAACTTGTTAGTGACTGCTGTTCCCATAAAAAAAATGACAATCTTGGGGGGAGAGATGTCAGGACTTGATTGTAAGCAGACAATTGATAATGGCGCAACCCTTCTCCTCTGTTCAGATAGTGCCTTTCAAGTCTTCAAATAAGTCCAGCTGCCTCGATTCAACCTTTTGCAGACAAACAACAATGATTATAAAAGTCATAATGAGTGAAGTGTGGGATTTGGGAGAAATAATGCATCTCTTTTAAAGGGAGATTCATATGAAGTGCCCTTCAATTAAAAGTGGTGGTTATCAGTGGGGCTGTTATGATGGAGAAGAGGGGGTTCAGCATAAATCTGCTCACTTGCTCGGGTTTTGCTCTCCCTTACTATAGTTGTGCAGTATTCACAGCAGCACCCGCATTTACCTCGAACATCAAAGAAAGGACTCTTTTTTTTTTTTCCTGTCTCTTTTACAGGAGATGGGAGGAAACAAAGGTTGTGTCGTGGTGCAAGTTTGTTTGTGGGCTGGGGCGGTAATGTGTAGACTACTGTGTTCCGTTGCTAAGTAACTGTCAGAAAAACCATCACAACACAGACGGCATACAGAAAAAAAAAATTAAAAAAAACATGGATTTTCCAAACTCTCCACAAAAGATAAATGTACAGTATATGAAACAGGAGAACAAATTCTGCGACTGTCATTTTTTTCCACTTCAATAGCCATTTACGTCAAATGTGTCACATAGCAACTATCAATATTTAATAATCTTTATGTTCATGTTCTTCTGATTCAGGGAGGTAGAAGGGGTTGGCATGTACGCATGTGTTTGTGTCTTGGTATGGTTGTTTGATTGTTGGATTATTGCATTCCGATTATTAGACTATGTACATGCTATGTTTTGTGCTTTTCACTTCTAAAATGTTTATTTGGGGGACAAGCAATTTATTTAGGGATTTTTTTTTTTTTTTTGCCGTTTTAGGCCAGCATAGTTAGTCCTTTTAATGGGATCATGCCACGTGTATCACGTGAACATTGTCTCCGGCCAACCCACAATCAGAAACCTGTCTAAATGCCACAACACAACAGGCTCTGTTTTATTAAAGATATTAATGAAATATCACTGATTTGTGATGTCCTATTATTAGTTCAAAACAAAACAAAACAATGCCTATTTAATCAAATTGTACTTATTCTTAGCCTAAATTGAGCATTTTCAAGCATAACAATGGCAAAACGATCTAATATAAGTATATATATATAAATATATATAAAATGTCTCAGCCTTGTTGACTGTGCTTTTCTTAAAAGCACAGTGTTCACTACTACAAGCAGTTTTCCGACTGACTTTATATCACCAGCCGCCACCCGAAACAAGCTGACAAAAACAAAAACATATTTTATGCCAGCCATAAGTGCAGAATACTTGATGCCACCCTCAACTGTACCTAATGTTGTGGCCAGTCAATGCAGGTCTGGGACAGCACTGGACAGTGCTCCACAGCGTGTTACGGAACAAGTTTACCAAGTAACTTTAGATATAAACCAAAATAGAGACAAACTGAAAACATCCTAATAAAGTGGAGGCATGGTGACAAGCGGCGTGCTATTTTAAACTTCCCAATTGCACCTTGTGATTCCCAATTGCATTTTCTTTAAACACAAATACGGATAATGACGAAATATACTTGTTTCATACTCATATCCGGCAAAAATGCATTATGCGTAACAGATACTCGTTTATAACGGCTCATCCTGAGTTTTGAGTCAGAAACTCCAACAGCTCTATCTCACAAAGTCAGTAATTCTGATTGGACATCATCTATGACACACCCTAAGTTGTTCCTAACGTGTAACGACCATCTACAAGACAAAATTGAATATGATTGGATTTCAGTTTTGTCAATATTTGCATCTCTTTTTTTATTCGCTGACGAGTATTCAGTTTGTTTTGTTGATGAAAATGATGATAAAAATTTAAAAAATTAAGACTGGTTGGCAGGGTGACCTCAGGACTGGCATAACTATGACTATGTAGTATCATAGGAAAATTAATGTGCATGGTTTTGGTTATGCTGGATGGTTTGATATGTGTGTTTGTTGTCAAAATGTGGGAAGTTAAATAAAGGGTGTTAACCGTACAGTACCTTGTGGTTATCGTCTACTGCACAGATATAAACACACACACACACACAGTTTAGTCACTACTAGGTGCTGTCAATGTGTCTCCTCTCAATTCCACTGGATTTATTTAACCATTTAAAATTATTAGCACATTCCTTAACATTTTCTTTATAACAGTATCAGATGTCCTGAAAAAAAAAGTACACTGTATATATGTAATTAAAGCCATACGCTGTCTCTGTAGTTGCACAAAGGACAACAGCTGTTGCTATGGACAACAACAAAGTAGAATATGGTCTAAAGGGTAGAGCACTGGCATTTTACTACAATTGATTGTGCCCATGGAAATCTGCAAACACTGGGAATAGGTATAGTGTGAATTGAATAATACTTATCACTGTAAATAAGCAATTATGTAGCAGCTTTGCTACAACAAAGTAACAGTGTAAATAACAAGAATAATTCTGGGAAAGATAGGGAATAAAATAAGTATGAATGTTATTCCCCATGTAAAAATCAGTGTAACACCAGCATGCACGTCCCCATAGCGGGAAGGATTGTGTCCTCCTGTTATGTACACTTACTGATGATGAACACATCTCATATGGGTACATGCATCTGAGAGCCTACAAACACAAGTGCAGCTCTAATGAAGGTGGGTTTCCATTCTGTCTGATTCAAGACTGTTTGTTTTTCTCCTTTGATATCACCTGGAGGGACGGTGGGGTAGGGGTCATATTCTTCAAGTGGAAAATAAAAATACAGTCTTGAAGCTGAGAATAAGAGTGCAGAACACATGGAGTAAAACAGTTTATTTCATAGTTGAAGAGAGGCAAATTGTAGAAATGCTAGTTATCACATTTTTGTTATAAATTGTTGTATTTCAGCCTTTGGCATGTTGAATCTTGTGGTTTTAATAAATACAGTGAAGAAAATAAGTATTTGAACACCCTGCTATTTTGCTATTTCTCCCACTTAGAAATCATGGAGGGGTCTGAAATTTTCATCGTAGGTGCATGTCCACTGTGAGAGAGATAAACTAAAAAGAAAAATCCAGAAATCACAATGCATGATTTTTTAACAATTTATTTGTGTGATACAGCTGCTAATAAGTATTTGAACACCTGAGAAAATGAATGTTAATATTTGGTACAGTAGCCTTTGTTTGCTATTACAGAGGTCAAACGTTTCCTGTAGTTTTTCACCAGGTTTGCACACACTGCAGGAGGGATCTTGGCCCACTCCTCCACACAGATCTTCTCTAGATCAGTCAGGTTTCTGGGCTGTCGCTGAGAAACACGGAGTTTGAGCTCCCTCCAAAGATTTTCGATTGGGTTCAGGTCTGGAGACTGGCTGGGCCATGCTAGAACCTTGATATGCTTCTTACGGAGCCACTCCTTGGTTTTCCTGGCTGTGTGCTTCGGGTCGTTGTCGTGTTGGAAGACCCAGCCACGACCCATCTTCAATGCTCTGACAGAGGGAAGGAGGTTGTTCCCCAAAATCTCACAATACACGGCCCCAGTCATCCTCTCTTTAATGCAGTGCACTCGTCCTGTCCCATGTGCAGAAAAACACCCCCAAAGCATGATGCTACCACCCCCATGCTTCACAGTAGGGATGGTGTTCTTCGGATTGTACTCTTCATTCTTCTTCCTCCAAACACGCTTATTGGAATTATGACCAAAAAGTTCTATTTTGGTCTCATCTGACCATAAAACTTTCTCCCATGACTCCTCTGTATCATCCAAATGGTCATATGCAAACTTAAGACGGGCCTTGACATGTGCTGGTTTAAGCAGGGGAACCTTTCGTGCCATGCATGATTTCACATCATGACGTCTTAGTGTATTACCTACAGTAACCTTGGAAACGGTGGTCCCAGCTCTTTTCAGGTCATTGACCAAGTCCTGTCGTGTAGTTCTGGGCTGATTCCTCACCTTTCTTAGAATCATTGAGACCCCACGAGGTGATATCTTGCATGGGGCTCCACTCCGATTGAGATTGACCGTCATGTTTAGCTTCTTCCATTTTCTAATGATAGCTCCAACAGTGGACCTTTTTTCACCAAGCTGCTTGGTAATTGCTCCGTAGCCCTTTCCAGCCTTGTGGAGGTGTACAATTTTGTCTCTGGTGTCTTTGGACAGCTCTTTGGTCTTCGCCATGTTACAAGTTAAAGTCTTACTGATTGTATGGGGTGGACAGGTGTCTTTATGCAGCTAACGACCTCAAACAGGTGCATCTGATTCAGGATGATACATGGAGTGCAGGTGGACTTCTAATGGGCAGACTAACAGGTCTTTCAGGGTCAGAATTCTAGATGATATACAGGTGTTCAAATACTTATTTGCAGCTGTATCACACAAATAAATTGTTAAAAAATCATGCATTGTGATTTCTGGATTTTTCTTTTTAGTTTATCTCTCTCACAGTGGACATGCACCTACGATGAAAATTTCAGACCCCTCCATGATTTCTAAGTGGGAGAAATAGCAAAATAGCAGGGTGTTCAAATACTTATTTTCTTCACTGTATGTGGATGGATGCAGCATTGTATTCAGCCACCCAAAATCAAATCTTGCAATATAGTCGCCATATATATCACGGTTAATCGCTTCCAGACCCGTCCGCAGTAAATGAATTTGAAGTAGGGGTGGGAGTCCAAGTGGGATTCAATATCAATAAATGGAATATTGAACATATGTTGCTGACTTTCTAAATATATTTTTTAACCATTATCACCATGTAAACAAACATCCCTATAGTCACCTATAGTCCCATTATTCTTTATTTACAATACTTTGTTTACAAGCCTCCTATATATTTATTCTAAACTTAAAGGGGACTGTTTCCACTTTTCTGACCTATAAATGTAGCTTGAATATCGTATTCTCACGTTAAACGATACCAAAGTTTCAAATAATGAGATTTGCACATTTGTAAGTAAGCCCTAAAAGAGGTTTTGGATGGCTCAAAATGCTTTGTTTCAAAAGGTGTGGTAAAACTGTCTGTTTGTGACATCACAAAGAGGTGGACTTCCTGATATATAAACTCTCTGCCCTCCTCCAAGCTCTGCTTCCCCTGCCCTCCCTCAATCGCTGCTCCACTGTTTACTTACTAGAAATGACTCGGAAGGGAAAGCCACCATCAGGCACTAGTGGTTGGAGTTCCTGATTCCCTACCAGCAAAAGTAATGAATTTTTGCACTGTTTTGTGAACATGGGCCACAATGTAGCTGGACGAGCCGGCAAAGTTGCTGAAACCCTACATCAGGGGTCTCAAACTCAATTTACTTGGGGGCCACTGGAGCTAGGGTCTAGGCAAGGCTGGGCCGCATCAGGTTTTCCAAAAAAAAAAAAAAAAACGCATTTATTAAAATCAGAAAAATATACAAACTTTTTCAGTGCTTTGGTTCCGATTTCCTACAATAAAAGCTCTGATAAAACATTCCACTGTTCTCAAATATCTTAATTTTTATTTTTTTGCACAAAATAAGATGAAAAATAAATAAACAAATCAAGAATAAAAAAAATCAATCAGTAATAAATAAATATAATAATAATAATAATAATAATAATAATAATAATAATAATAATAATAATAATAATAAAAAGGCAAATAATAAAAACTTAAGAAACCACATATAGTTGGTGGGTAGACAAATTATTTTTTTTCAGATTAAAATGAACAAAGCATTATTAGAGCCCTGTAGACATGACAAAACACGTGTCACGATGTGGGCATCACCCTCTCGTGACAGCTCCTTTAGTTTCCTTCTTTGCCTCAGTTCGGTTTTCATGCCCTTATTTTGGTTCAACTTCCTTTCTTGTTCCCTTCTGCTCTCTGACTCAGTTCACACATCTGTCTCTAATTTCCACTCCCTATTTAGTTCAGGTGTGTGCTCTTTTCGTTTGTGGCTTCATTGTCTTTGTGTTTGGTTTGCCCGTAGTTGCTGTTCTTTAAATGCCATTAAATTCCTTTTACCTACATTTTTTGGTCCTGCTCTCTGCATCCTGGGGTCGCATCGCTAAGCTCGCAAGCCTGCTCGTGACAGAATGAAGCCACTACAAGACGACCTCGCGGAGAGCGATTTCTGGACTTGGCAGATCTTGAAGGCCATGGAGAAGGAATCAGCCATGTTTACCCCGGAGGAGCTGGAGGATATGGTTTGGGGGCCGGACGGCACGCTTATCCCCATGGCGTGGGTGTATTCGGGACCCGCAATGGACAAGCCTATCCGACCACGACGCCGACGCATGTCTCGGCCGACCTCTGCAAAGGGTTCACGTGGCTGTAAGGTGAGGGCACCCCCTTCCTCCACGCCATGCCACGCCAAGGCGGAATTAACCCCCCACGCTGTCGCTGAGTGCCGGCCCATCACACCACTATTGATGGTGCCCCCGTTACGACAGCCCGCTGAGCCCCAGCCGCCTCGCTCTTCGGAATCCCCGTTGCCTCCCATGCAACACGAAGAGGACCACGGCGCACGTTCCCCTCCTGTGCCAAAGCCACGCAGCCTCAAGGGTTCCCAAACCCCGGCTCCCGTGCCAAGCTGCGTGATGGCCCAGATTCCTCCTGTGCCCAAACCCAGCAGCCCCAAGGGTTCCCAAACCCCGGCTCCCGTGCCAAGCTGCGTGACTCCCCGGATTCCTCCTGTGCCCAAGCCGCGCAGCCCCAAGCCGCAGCATCCCCTGGCTCTCCTGTCCAGTGGCTTGATACTCCAGACCCCTCCCAAGCCCAAACCCCGCCTGAGGTCCCTTCTAGACCTGGTCCGGGCAGCAGAGCGGGCTGAACTCAAGACCCTCCTCCAGGTCCCCCTCCTACCGTCCCTGGTTCCACATCCAGCAGCATACGGCGTCTGGAATCCGCCTTCGGAAGGGGGGGCTAGTATGACCAGCCGTGCGTTGGAGGACGCACATCACACCCTGTTCGAGGGGTGTGGGGATGATGCCCTCAGCTGGTCGCCTGATGAGGAACAGCCCGCCGGACCGCCAGCGCAACCGGTTCTTCCAGCTGGCCGGGATGTGCTGTCCGGTAGGTTACCTCTCGGCCAAGACTCACTGTGCTGTTCCTCTGCTCCACAGTCCAGCCAAGACCGAGAGTCCGTTCCTCGTGTTCCGGCGCCACCTCTTCCACAGTGGGACGCCGCGCCGCCGCCGCCTCCTCCGGGGCCACCTCTTCCACGGCGGGACGCCACGCCACCGCCGCCTCCTCCGGCGCTACCTCTTCCACGGCGGGACGCCACGCCGCCGCCGCCTCCTCCGGCGCTACCTCTTCCACGGCGGGACGCCACGCCGCCGCCGCCTCCTCCGGCGCCACCTCTTCCACGGCGGGACGCCACGCCGCCGCCGCCTCCTCCGGCGCCACCTCTTCCACGGCGGGACGCCACGCCGCCACCGCCTCCTCCGGCGCTACCTCTTCCACGGTGGGACGCCACGCCGCCGCCGCCGCCGCCTCCTCCGGCGCCCCCTCTTCCACGGCGGGACGCCACGCCGTCGCCGCAGCCGCCTCCTCCGGCGCCACCTCTTCCACGGCGGGACGCCACGCCGTCGCCTCAGCCGCCTCCTCCGGCGCCACCTCTTCCACGGCGGGCGGGCCTCCCCGGCCAGGCCCACCACCCTGCGCGGCCCCCAGAGGGGTCCACCCATGGCTTCTGCTGGGCCTGCCGTCAGAGCCATCCTCCAGAGGAGCCCGGTTCCCTTCGGGCTGCTCACCCTGCGGGCCGCCCTCCTGCGTGGCCTTGCCACCCTGGCCGACCTCCGGAGAGGTCCGGCCAGCAACCCACCTCCGGTCCCCCCGCCTCCTATCCCATTTTGTCTGTGGACTTTTTGGACGTCTGGGATCCGTCCTTAAGGGGGGGGTACTGTCACGATGTGGGCATCACCCTCTCGTGACAGCTCCTTTAGTTTCCTTCTTTGCCTCAGTTCGGTTTTCATGCCCTTATTTTGGTTCAACTTCCTTTCTTGTTCCCTTCTGCTCTCTGACTCAGTTCACACACCTGTCTCTAATTTCCACTCCCTATTTAGTTCAGGTGTGTGCTCTTTTCGTTTGTGGCTTCATTGTCTTTGTGTTTGGTTTGCCCGTAGTTGCTTTTCTTTAAATGCCATTAAATTCCTTTTACCTACATTTTTTGGTCCTGCTCTCTGCATCCTGGGGTCGCATCGCTAAGCTCGCAAGCCTGCTCGTGACAACACGACTATAGTCACATTTATACTCTTTTTATTTACAACATATTGCGCAACTGCAGGGTCTTGAGACACATGCTAACTCGCAAACTAGAGAGCGAGCGACCTAAACGGTAGCCTTCAAGTTATTTCCTTTAAACTTAAATAGCCAAAAACTTACCACTTCCACACGGATAGGGAGGATAACTATTAACAGTTATTTAACCTTTAACATGAACATTAATCAAACGTAATAATTTTTTCTGGGTACATGATACCATACAGCATCCATATCAAACTTGCGTGGGCCGCACTAACATTAACTTTCATATCAAGGTGGGGGCCTCCACGTGTTTGAGACCCCTGCCCTACACCTTTATAACGGTATCAGATGTCCTGAAAAAAAGTACACTGTATACATATGTAATTAAAGCAATTTGCTGTCTTTGTGTGCATGATTTATTGATCAATACATATTTGACAAACTGTAATAGTGTGAAACCCCGAAAATTCAAAACCACAATGCGACTGTATATACTATATACTTAATACTAATTCCAATTATTTGGACTGCAACTTGAGTGTGATGAAGTGAGCGTTGTTATTGACATTTCATATCAGGTTCACTGAGAAAATGAATCCCAGGTGTGCTACTAGATCCCAGTACTACTACACTGTCACATTTAATGTGTGTGTGTGAGCGAGAGTATTAAAGCAGTGGCGATGGATGGGTGGGGCTTTGGTTGAGATCTGTCTGTCTCATGACATACATACAAGCTGACCAGAGTCACCACTGACCAGATGCGGATGGCTTGATCAAGTAGAGCATGATCAGACCACCCACTTGGGCTGACATAAGCTGTAAGGTCTAAGCGTATTAGGAGGCAGGGGGTCGACTGGGACCATGTAGACACTTCAGAGTAATAAACTCATCAGGGGAGAGACAGATACACCTGTTCTCTACAGGGTGACTGTGGTAGAGGGCACAACAAAGAGGGGAGTCAAGAAATAGACAGGAGACTGGTCTGTAGAACAAACGTACAAAGGGAGTGAAACAAGGAATGAGGAGACAAATGAACTCCCTCCACATATAGCAATAGCTCCCGTCAAATATAGACACCTTACTAGGTCACCCATATAAAAGTATTAACAATCCCATAAAACGTCTCTGTTTCTGAATTACCAGAACTAATACAGTGACCTATATGATTTCATCGTTCTGATCTATTTCAACGTAAAGTGGTTCACTTCTTATTTTCTTATGTAACCAAATTAATTACACAAAACAAGTAACAAGAAATGTATGCACGTCTATCAACTTTCTTGTCAGTCCAGGTAGGCATCCTTTAATTTTGAGAGCAATGATGGGGAAGAAACACTCCTGTCCTAAGACATTCATTTGTCATATTCCATCAACTGTTTTACAATTGCTATAACGGCCTTTGGTGCTTGAATTAAATCAAACAGCATAATTAACATGGATATATTAAAGTTTAATAGAGCAGATAGTTTTACATTGTTTTACATCCAGTCTAATAATGAATGTATTATTCGGTTTATAAACAATGAAATCCACCATCTGTATATTGTTTTTTAAAGGGCCTCCTTTGTCATTTTGTGTTGTCATTTTTGCTATGTAATAAAAACATTGTCATTCATTTAATTAATCTCACAAGGAAACAGCAAATGCTGCACTGTGAATGAGTTGGTTAGCATGTATGCCACACAGTCAGGAGAATGGGAAGACCTGGGTTTGATTCTCTGCTTGGGCATGTCTGTGTGGCGTTTGCATGTTCTCCCCGGGCGTGCGGGGGTTTTCTCTGGGTACTACAGTTTCCTCCCACGTTCCAAAAACATGCATGTTAGGTTAATTGGCAATTGTAAATTGTTCAGAGGTATGACTGTGAGTATGAATGATTGTTTGTCTTGATGTGCCCTGTGATTGGCTGGCGACTAATCCAGTGTTTACCCCCCGTCTTGCCCCAAGTCAACTGGGATAGGCCCCAGCATACCCCACAACTCTATGACCTTATAACCCTATGAATTGCATGGGTGACTACATCTTCCTTAATCATAAGCACAGGCATTACAGTTTGACAATTTACCAACAATGTGTACAGAGGCTGACATCCCATTAGAAAAGTTAGCCAGTTTGAGACAACTTTATCTATGTATTTATCTATGTGGCTTAAGGTTTGTAGTTTTTATACAAGACTCTGCTGAATTTAAATTTTATATTGTCATGTCAATGTGAGTGTGAATGGTTGTTTGTCTATATGTGCCCTGTGATTGGCTGGCAATCAGTCCAGGGTGTACCCCGCCTCACGCCCGAAGACAGCTGGGATAGGCTCCAGCACCCCCGCGACCCTCGTGAGGAAAAGCGGTAGAAAATGAATGAATGAATATTGTCATGTCATTCATTCATTCATTCATTCATTTTCTACCGCTTATCCTCACGAGGGTCGCGGGCCTATCCCAGCTGTCTTCAGGCAAGAGGCGGGGTACACGCTGGACTGGTCGCCAGCCAATCACAGGGCACATATAGACAAACAACCATTGTCATATCATGATACATCCTAAAAATATTGTCATACATGGTAAGGTCCATATCGCACCAACCCTATTGTGCAAAGGTATTTAACTCCATAAATGTGACTATAAACCATCTCATGAATATATTGAGACTGAGAGTATTTGACTCGTTGCTGGGTTAGGGTAAAAATGTTTTAATAATTGCCACAGATATGCATACAATTATTCCGCCTGTTATCATTTGCAGGGCTGCCGATAGCCTCTTCCACCATGTTGGACAGGAAAAGAGTGAACACCCTGAATAAAGGATTGCCATCAACACTGTATATACAGATACAGGCTCTCATATCATTTCAAGACAGAGATAGCAGTGCATATTTTCACTCTGAGAAAAAAATATTCCTGTTTTTTCTTGCAGCTCTTCTTGTGAAATGTGTCATAAAAAAGTGGTCCAGGAATAAAAATTAAAAAAAGCTACCATTTCTTTCAAGAGGGCGGAATACAAACTGGGCTTCACATGTTCTTTCCATCCTTTTTTCCCATTACAGAATTATTTAATTTTCACAGCCAGTCAAAACTATAAATGCTTTTTCTGGGTAGAACTGTCTAAAAATATAAGTCATTATCCCCATATTTGACATTTCTGCCTACTATCTCTGCGACAGGCACTATACGACTCCCACTTTCGAATGTGAGCACAATATACTGTATATCCATCCATTTTCTATACCACTTGTCCTCATTGGGGTCACAAGTGAGCTGGAGCCTATCCCAGCTGATTGAGAGCTGGGGTATAGCTTGGACAGGTTGTGAGCCAATCACAGGGTACATATGGACAAATAAACAGCATTCACACTCACATTCATACATATGGACAACTTCTCCATGCATATTTTTGGAATGTGGGAGGCGGACTGAGTACAAGAACATGCAAACTCCACACACAAAATCTTGCAGTATCCTTATTGTAAATATATAGTCTTGTTTATTAATGGCACGGTAATGACTAAATGGGACCACCCACAGACATTCATAACCAGATAAATAATAAAATACATATAAATATGCTCTGAAGATGTCAAACTTTTTTAATTGTTCCATCATTAGCTGAATAATAATGGTAAATTGGGTTGGTGATTTAAGCTTACTTCTCTTTTTGTTTAAGCTTTTTCACAGTGACACGGTAAAACACATTAAACATACAGTAGCAAATACAGTGGTAAAGATGCTATTGAGGTTGAAATTGCAATGACAATGAAGGCACTTGCCTAAAAAAATAGACTTGTCTTTCAAGCTCTATTTATATTCGACACGCAACTACTTCCCTTCCGTACCTTTTCATGTGAACAGTGCAACACCGCCACTGTCTTTGAGAGAAACTGTCACAATGGGAGCAGCGATAGCCACATTTCATGATTTTTTATAGCCTTTCTGTAAGAAATTCTGTTTTGTGCCATACTTTAGGATGGGTTTTATTTTTGAACTTGCACTGAGGATCATTTTTGCCAATAGACATGTTTGTGCAAGACTATTTCCACCCTCTTCACTTTTTGTATCAAATGAGAGGAGGCAAAGAGGTTCTTATTCAATTATTGAATAAATCTATGATTTAGTCATAGATTTACTGTAAAATACAGTATAAAATATCACTGTGAGTAAAGTAAACCGTGTCATACAAAAAAATTCAGGCTGGGTTGTACAAGGGAGCTGCTTGTCATGACACAACAAGAAGTGTGACAGGTTGAAATATCCTTAGTGCCAAAGTCTCAGCTTTCATCAAACCACAGACAAATAGAAAAATTACAAAAAATATCCATCTACATTATAGAGCTGAAAAATATTAGAAGACATACAGATTCAGATTGGGCAAATTATGGCAAACACCACACAAGTAGTGAGTAGATTTTGCTGCTGAAAAATATTTATTCATTCATTCATTTTCTACCGCTTATCCTCATAAGGGTCACGGGTGCTGGAGCCTATCCCAGCTGTCTTCAGGCGAGAGGCGGGTTACACCTTGGACTGGTCGCCAGCCAATCACAGGGCACATATAGACAAACAACCATTCAAACTCACATTCATACCTATGGACAATTTGGAGTCGCCCATTTACCTAGCATGTTTTTGGAATGTGGGAGGAAACCGGAGTACACGGAGAAAACCCACACATGCACAGGGAGAACATGCAAACTCCACACAGAGATGGCCAAGGGTGGAAT
This sequence comes from Doryrhamphus excisus, assembly GCF_037039965.1. Classification (NCBI taxonomy): domain Eukaryota; kingdom Metazoa; phylum Chordata; class Actinopteri; order Syngnathiformes; family Syngnathidae; genus Doryrhamphus; species Doryrhamphus excisus. Next base: position 6,267,396 of record NC_136369.1, read on the forward strand.
TGAACTTGGGTCTCCTAGCTGTAAGGCCTGTGTGCTAACCACTCAACCTCAGTGCAGCCCCTGCTGAAAAATATCCATATGCAAATGTTTTTTTTCCTCTGTGGGAGTAAACTAAAATCTCATAGTCTTACTCAGCATGGACAAGCTTCATGGTTACATTTATTGACAACAAGTATCCTCCTTAAACTTATCATGTTTTTTTATTGATTCGATCGCACTTGGACTGTTCAGGTTATCTTAGAAAACCTTTCGCCTTGAATTTGAGCAAGTCTTGTTCATGCTCAATTACTAGGTGGGACAACACTAGTCTGCCTTCCCAGAGGTGGGAGAATGTCAGTGGTTTGGTTTCTCTAATCTCACATCTGTAATCTCAGGTTTTGAGTCAAGTCTGAAGTAAGTCGATGCAAGTCCAAGACAAGTCAACAGTCAAGTCTTTTCTTTTCAGTAAGAAAAGTAGCTCCTGTATTTGCTGTCTTAGAAATCGCTAGAAGATATAGCATATAAATTACATCATTTGCATATTTTGCTGTCGGAAAAATAAGGGAAGACAACAAAATTGAGTAAAAATATTAATTATGTCTGTTACTTTTATGTTACAAAATACTCACTACATTCAGAAATACAAATAAACTTGATTCTTGGCTTGTTAATTTAAAATTCTTCAAAATAAACAAACTTTTATATTTGATCTCAGCCATGGTAAATAGATGTAATGTCAATTGAAAGAAATGTAAGATAATCCACTTGAGTTTACAAATAAAGAGGAGTAATATACTGACAATAAAATATAAACAAACGCTTCTCTTTTATCCAGGCTTACTGAAGATTATGCTGCGAGCTCCATTCCTGTGGCATAGCAGCATCAGCACTTTGATGCGCAGGGCTCCACATCATGCACTCAGTGTACCACGGAAGCTGACTGTATACCGCCAGCTTGTGACCGCTTGTGACCTGTCAATAGCATCTGCTGCGGCTCAATGAGAACACAAAATGCAGAGAAATACCAGAGAAATCCCCAACAATGCCAGAAAAAGTCACGAGATTTCTCGCTAGTCACTTTTGAGGAAATGTGCTGTCAAAGAGCGTTTGAATGTTGCCAGATCTAGCGATAAAATTGGCAACACTGAATAGGTGGAGTAATCTTTGACAAGTCCTTAACACTATTTAGTGTTTACCAAACAAATGCCAGTTTCATACGTAATGTACATAACGGATGTGTTTAGTTAATTAAATTTCACCAATAATTCACTTAATGTATGTATTTGTCGCAAAATGCATTTTTTTACATAGTCAATTATTTTATCTGCACTTTATTTTGTTGCACTTGTGTGAACTTTGACATTGTGGTGATGTCACTTCCTGCCTTTCTGGCACGCTCCTCTTCAGTCGTCTTTTAGACAGCTGAGGAGGAGGTATGGCAATCAGTGGCAGCAATAGTTAATTATATATATATACACATATATATATATATTATATATATAAGTGTGAATATGTTACGCATTTCATCCCAGTATGTGCTTATATAATGTACAGCATGTAAAGACATGTTGTAAAAGTTACTGTTGTTAGATAAGTTAGTTTTTACACAGTGCGCAGAGGAAATAAACGCCCCCTTCCGGTTGGCGAAGAAATTGCAGCCTCCCACCTCGTCTTTTCACGCCAGAACACATTGCAAAGTATAACTTTAGCCAGTGTCAATGTAGACCAGCGACAGTAAGATATTTAATTTGACAAGTGCAATAAATGTCAAATTTTCTACCGCTTATCCTCACAAGGGTCGCGAGTATGCTGAAGCCTATCCCAGCTGTCTTTGGGCGAGAGGCAGGTCCACCACCCAATCACAGGGCACATATAGACAAGCAACCATTCACACTCACATTCATACCTATGGACAAGTCATCAATTAACCTAGCATGTTTTTGAAATGTGGGAGGAAACCGGAGTACCCGGAGAAAACCCACACACGCACAGGGATAACATGCAAACTCCACACAGAGATGCCCAAGCGGAGATTCGAACTGCAATAACTATTTAGTTTTTTCAATAAAACCACTGTGACAGAACGTAGTCACGGAAAAAAATTGCAAAAATAGACATAGCAAACAGAATTTAACCACTGCAAACCTCACCCTCATTGCTTGTTCTTAAACCTGCTTGGACGTTTATAGATTCATTTAATGGGACTGATTGTGTGGGGAAATGTGTTGTTTTGTTGGATATGACATAATAACAATGAGATATTAGTTGCATAGTCAATTTGCAAGCCTTTTATGATATTGTCAACATTGTCAAAGTCATCAAAATTGTGACTTGAGCTTCACTCGAGTCCAATTCACATGTATGTCCATTCCAGTATACACCCTGAGGATAGGACAGCTCTGGTCTGAGGAGTTTTATGAAGGATCTAAAATATGTATCCGCTAATAGAAGGAATGACCACACTAAAATGGTTTCACCCTTTTGTGGTGTCAAATGAGTAGTTAGGATACAATGGAGCAGGACCTCTGCCAGCTAATGACAACTGTTTGTGTGGTATCCAATCAGACGTGATGATGGTGATGGATGCAACTGAAACCAAGATGGCAGTGCATTGTTTATTTGTTAGGGCTACCTGATTGAATCTTTTAGGAAGGGATGAAAGAGCAGCGCTGCATGGGGGGTATGTTGGATTTTTGGGACTGTGATGTCCAAATTGGAGACAACAGGGGCCTCATGTTGGTGTTTACAGATAACCCACACATGCTGACCAATACCTACTTTTTGACTCACACCACCCACTGGAACACAAACTGAACATAAACTTATCAGAACCCTACAACACAGAGCTGATAATGTTCCCAAAGGCCAAAGAAGAAGAACACAAGCGCCTGGGGGGTGGGTTAACCCAGCTGGTCGTTTGTAAAAAGTGCATCTAGTTCCAGATAGAACAAAAGCAAGGTGGATGAGAAAAAAAAGATAAGCTGAGACAATAACGTTGTCATCCTGTATGTATGACTATCTGAGAAGCTCAAAAAGATTTTTAACAACAAACCAGTACACTTCAAACCTGATAACACTTTGAGACACAGGATAGGACACCCCCTACCCAGAAGAACAACATGGCATATGTGTTCACTGCAGTAAGGAATGCACCGATTTTTATATTGGGAAATCCAAGCAGTCACTAAGCAGGTGCATGTCACATCACCGATGGGCAACTTTTGAGATCAAGACAGAGCTGTCTACCTGCACCTCTTTTGAGGACAAGAATGTGCACATTCTGGACAGAAAAGACAGATGGTTTAAAATAGAAGTAAGAGAGGCCATCTAAGTCAAAGTAAAAAAAAAAAAAAACATCTCTGAACATTGTCTCCAGCACCATCGTTCCTCCACATACAATGATGTCCTTCATTTTTTCCAAAACTTTCAGTCATTTAGCCTCTGACAAATAATGCCCAGCCGCCTTAGTGTCAGGTGGGTCCATGATGAACATTACATCTGAATGCAATCCATTGAGCATAAATTGATGACGCCCGCTCAAAGAGTCTTCAACCTGAATAGTCCAGGTTCGATTCAATGCCCTGAATACAATATTGTGGATGAATAAGAATACCTATTCCAGATGTATTTCTTGGATTCTGTTCCTTCCTTCCAGGTATGCCCACTCCACTGTGGTTGGTGACACTCCATAGTGCTCAGGAGGACTTCTGGATAGCTGCAGAATCCAACCTTATAGGAGTTGATAAACGGTAATTTATTTAAAATGTTCGCTTTTGAAAGCAATATGTGTTGGACCCCGAATCTAATCAGGAAGTAGATATTGGACAGTCAGATGAAGTAGTAGTATTCCTGTTTTTTGCAGGACTACTAGTGTTTAAAAAAAAACTTGGGGAGACTCACCCATTGTGGTGGGAAAAGGTTATTAGCAACTACAGAGTCACCGCTCCTCACTCCCTGTATGCACACTCTATATTGCTACACAGACAACCTTGTAGTTACTCTACTTAACCAATCACCCACCATGCGGCCCTGAAAGTGTAATATCCATCCATCCATTTTCTGTACCACTTATCCTGTCTGCTGTCTTCCGGCAACAGGACGGTTGCCAGTTAATCACAGGGCACATATAGACAAACAACCATTCACACTCACATTCATACCGATGGACAATTTGGAGTCACCATGCATGAACAGGGAGAACATTCAAACTCCACTCCGCTTCTCCCAAGCCGAGAGTCGATCCTAAGTCTTCCCGATCTCCTGACTCTGTGACATAAATGCTAAAAAGTGTAATATATGATCTCTTAAACAATTTAAAATTTAATGACAAAGCCTACAAGGGACATTAACAAAGACCATGCAGGAGAAGACACACCATATCAACAACAGTTTTGGGGCACCCCCTCAGTGGTTGGGCTAGAAGCCATTGATTCTTCTCGTTCTTTTTGTAAGTCTTATGAAAACATTTTGGATTCTGCTGTTCACTGATGAGTTAGTGGTTGACTCACCTCTATATACTGTCTTCCCTGTGATTGACTGGCGACCAATTTGGGGTGTAGCCTTTTGTCTTTCTGCCTTTTGTCTATAGTCAGATGTGACAGTGAACAGGACAAGTGGTAGAAAATGAATGGATGCATGAATGGATTTTATGCTTGCTTCTAAAAATTGAGGAAGACTCTTTCTGTTGTAACCTTACTGTACCCCAGTGGACAAATAAATGTTCATAAAGGCATACTTGGATGAGTTTGTTGTGGAATCTTATGAAATTCCTTTGGGATAAACTAGAACAGAGCTTGTGAGCCAGGCACATACAGCATCAGTGACCTTTGACTTCACAAATGTTCTTTTGCCTGAATGGACTTAAAAACATACAGACTCAGACTAAAATATTATAGAAAGTCTCCACAGAAGAGTACCAGTTGTTTGTCATTTGACTTTCTAAAGTGTGTAATGGCCAGTTAGGACACTGATAAATTGTTCCTGCTTACTCTTCTGACTCTTCGACACAACCAAGTAATGTTGGAAAGGCGTCGGACTTCAGCAATACTCAGCTCATCCAGCTGCATACTGGCCCATGTTTACAAAACAATCTTGTATGAAATGCAATTGACATAGTATTAAAGGGGAACTATTATGCTAGTAATAGGTAGTTATAATGTTCTCATGTTAAACGATGCCAAAGTTTCAGATAATGAGGTTTGTGTATGTGGAAGTGAGCCATGAAAGAATTTTGTGATGGTTCAAAACGCTCTGTTTCAAAAGTCGCGGTAAAACTGCCCCTTCATCATGTCACAGAGGGGTGGACTTCCTTATATGGTTCATAGTTAAGAAGCACTTTGGTAGTGTGACCAATTACAGCGAGTGGCCGTGCCTGGAGCTGGGCCTTGGGTGGAATAAATTCAAACAGACCATTTTGACACAAAGCACAGATACAGCTGGAATAAGTGCAGATTTTGCAAAATCTAGAATGTTGTCTGTGCAGGTTATTGTGTGGAGCTGCTCTATAGGACACCACAACTCAATACAAGGGGTCGAAAAATGAGCATAATAGGTCCCCTTTAAAATATGATTTTCTTTACCGGTAGTGAATCAGGAACTCCAACCACTTCGGCCTGATGTTTGTCTTGTTTGAAATTATAAAGAAAATGTAGCTTTCCCTTACACCCGCAGAAACACTTCCTGGAAGACATTGCTAACACCGTAAACAGAGGCCCAGAGCTTGGGGGAAGGCAAACAGCGTATCTGGCCTCCAGCGCACACCCAAATAAGCAAGCCCGAGACTCTGTGACATCACAGAGAGTATGATAGGTCCCCTTGAACCTTATCATGATATTAAGGAAATAGCAGGCAGCAATGGTGATAGAATGCAGCGCCAGGTATCTTATCCAATTTGGAATAAAAAGAACCTGTACATAGCAGCTGAATGTTTCATTTTTTTAAGTCAAATATGTCTTCATTTATTTACATTTATTTGAAAACATATCTTTTATATTATAGTATACTATTCGTTTTGATTACTTGGCATTGTTGGGCCAATTGGAATGACTTATTGGAATGGCACAACCTGAAGGAGAATAAGATACTATAGCATACTTACTAGTGCACACAGTAAAAGGAAGTCTTACATAACACCTGAAGCAAATCCATAGAATTTGTACCAGAACTAAACAGCAAAACTGTGTTTTAAGTTGTTAAAGGTACCCATTGCAACTCTTTTAAAATTACATGTTTTAAAAGAAAATACATAACAACAACATCACCAGCAAGCATATGTTACTATAAGTGGTTTAAAAGAACATATTGGAACAAAAGTTGATATTTTTCAATTGTCTTTTTTTCCTGAAAAAGATGATTAGTATTCATGGCTGTCACTCACGGCTGCCTCGTGCACATGTCTATAAAGCGGACACATACACAGAAGCATTCCCGGAAAAGCAATATTGACCGAAATGTTTGCACCAGAGACATTTCTTTGATGTTCCAATCCTTGTTGAAACATATTCCACATTATGTTTTTAATAAGGCAAACAGGTTATCTAGACATATTTTTGCAAGAATGTGGTTAAGAGGAAATTGGACTACATTCAAGGTTAAATTGACTGATTTCCCATACGTGATGCTAATCATATTTTAAAACCAGCTTTGCATCTCATTTTTGCTTATGCTATTCTGGAAATTCCCAAAAGACTTGCAAAGGGCATCAGTTACATGCGGTGAACATACCATTATGCATCATTTTTTTTAACAGATTCACATACAGGCAAGACAAAACACCCACATTATATGCAGATGGAGACAGTGATGTGACATTTACCTTCATCACTTATCAACATCTTGACATTTGTACATCAGACATGCTGTTTAATAATGAGCTGGAGTCACCATCACACTAATGAATGCTTCTGACACTTGTCACTGGCTCATGTCAGACTGAGAGGTCAAAAAGGTTGAGGCCCATGTATATATATATGGGAAGACTACAAGATTAACACTGTAAATCTTGATGAAAGAGCAATATCAAATGAAGGGTGTTGGTAAACCCGTTTTAAAGCACATCTTATTATGTAGATGGAAAATGTAATAATAGCCATGCATTATCAATGCTGCTTATCCTCACTAGGGTTGCGGGTATGGTGGAGACTATTCCAGCGGTCTTTGGGCGAGAGGCAGGGTACATCCTGGACTGGTCGCCAGACAACCATTCACACTCACATTCATAATTATGGACAATTTGGGGTGGGCAATTAACCCAACATGCATGTTTTTGGAATGTGGGAGGAAACTGAAGTACCTGGAGACAACCCAAATACGCACGGGGAGAACATGCAGTATGAAAATAAGATGGATTTTTCAAGAAAATGAACTGCTGTTCTAATTACGACCACTGGATGGCCACTGCATAGTAATTGTGCAAGCAAACTGTTTATACCAATATAACCTTAGTTGCTTTCATTGACAACGAAGAGAGAAGGTGAATGAACTGCTGGCTGATCTGAAGAAACAGCAGTTGTGTTTACTCACAACTGAGACATCAGCGCATGAGTGGAAGCTAGCAGGAGTTTGCTTGTGTGGTTGTGTGACCGTGGCTCGATGAGTGTAATTTCATTAGGTTTTATTTTACGGCTTTAATCTAAGGAAGGTTTTACAGTGCCTGGTGATGACGTGGGACTTCTGAGTGAAAAAAAATACAGAGGCACGTTTATTTTTTAACATAGCCGTACTCTTTGTCATAAATACACATTCTTCACACACACGGAAGACACTCCTGTGATACAAGAGTGTCATAGATATCTTCCAGATGCAGCTGGAATTGCATTGGTGACTACATATTCCTTAATCAGAAGCACAGACATTACAGTTAGTTGAAGATTTGATATCAATGTGTGCAGAGGCTGACATCCCATTAGAAAAGTTATAATAAATAAAGTTATAAATAAATAAATGTGCTTTACAATTTGAGACAAGTGTATTTCATTATATTGGTTAAGGTTGGCAGATTTTTATGCAAGACTCTGCTGAATTTACATTTTATATTGTCATATTGTGATACATCCTAAAAATGATCATGACATATATTAAGGCCCATATCGCCCAACCCTACTTTCATGTTATTTATTTGTTTTATTAAAATCACGTATATAATACGTACCATGACTTTACAGATCCGGCCCACTTGGAAGCAGATTTTCGGCCCCTGAAGCTAAAATGAGTTTAACACCCCTGAGTTAGTGGTTGACTCACCTCTATATACTGGATTCCCTGTGATTGACTGGCGACCAATTCGGGGTGTACTCTGCATTTTCTGAACAGGACAACCAGTAGAAAATGAATGGATGCATGAGTGGATTTTATTCCTTCTTCTCAAATTTGAGGAAGCCTTTCTATTCTAGCCTGACTGTACCCCAGTGGAAAAAGAAATGTTCATAAAGGCATACTGAGTTTGTTGTGGAATCTTACTCCTTTGGGATGAACTAGAACAGAGATTGTGAGGCAGGCATGTCCATCATCAGTGACCTCTGACTTCACAAATGTTCTTTTGCATGAGTGGACATAAAATACATATACACTCAGACATACCAAAATCTTCTAGAAAATCCACTCAGAAGAGTGGCAGTTGTCATTTTACTTTCTGAAGTGTGTAATGGCCAGGTGTCCCAAAACTTTTGTCTAAATATGTATGCACCAATACAGAAAAACACAGACATCACATTCACATTGTAATAATTTATTTTTTTTATGAAAACTTAACATTTGGGAGATTGCAAATGAGTAATCATAATAATGATAATTTTGATAAAAATATTTCTTCATTATGATCTATTATTTTGAATGACCGATTAGGCTTTTTTAAAATTCTTTCAATATTCATATATAAATTATAATTATTTCAGGCTGCACAGTGGACGAGTGGTTAGCGTGCAGGCCTCACAGCTAGGAGACCACCCTCAGCCATCTCTGTGTGTAGTTTGCATGTTCTCCCCGTGCATACTTGGGTTTTCTCCGGGTACTCCGGTTTCCTCCCACATTCCAAAAACATGCTAGGTTAATTGGTGATTCCAAATTGTCCATAGGTATGAATGTGAGTGTGAATGGTTGTTTGTCTATATGTACCCTGTGATTGGCTACAGCATCGGTTACGTGTAATGTGTTTTGTGGGACTACCAGTGTTTAAAAATCTGCGGTAGAGCCACTAATTGTGTGATGGGAGTGCATTCACTCTATTCACTCTAGTACATTCACTCTCAATCTAATGTGCATATAATGAGTCTCAGAAATGGTCGGATCCCTGTCTCCACCATACCTGACAAGCTCATCTACTCTCTGTCATCTCTCACGCCAACACCGCCATCATCATCATCATCATCATCATCATCATTTACCGTGGGGTCTTGAACACCACTCCACCTTTTTTTACGTTCCCTCACCACCTCCACCACTACCACCACTGCCCTTACTACATGCACTGTATGTTGTCTTTTAGGGGAAACATATGAATGCTCTGGGTTGTCCCTTTCCTGTGATCCAGAGCACGGTGAAGCATTCTGGACAGTCATTGAGGCAGCCGTGCTGCCGCTAATAGAAGCAGTGTGCATCAGTGTAGCGGCACTTGAATCTCATTAAACTGCTTAAGAGTTAGGAAGTGAGTGATAAGAATATCCAATTCATGTATTTTTTTTTATCTTCCTGTTTTTTTTACACACAAACACAAGCATTATTAACCCGTTTTATGATGTTCAGAGTGTGCCTGAACGCATCTCGCGCTCTTGTACTGAGAATGTGGACAAAAGGAAGAAGGAACTAGAGACATGTGGGATGGAGATGCATACAGTATGAAGTATATCACTTCTTGAAGTATGAAGTATATCAGAATGAAGTTATACAACAGTGTCAGGCTCTGTGTGACCGTGACGACACTCCACTGTGCAATGACGACAAACCCGCCGGACCTGAGGTGCGCTTGCTCTGGTGTGCATGTTTTGATTCCACAAAAAAATTAGTTCATGCATTATTTTTGACAGCCCTAATACAATATAATACACTGAATATGTAAACTTTGAATATATGTTTTTCCTCAAGATATTTTGCAATCAAGCAAAATTACAGCACAAATGTGACATAGAACACTGTAAAAAAACAGTCAAACATGTACATTTTCTGCCAAATTTTGTCACAGAACGATTGCCTTTTTGTGCCTTTCCATTACACAGGCTTGTGCAGTTCTGTAAGCAAACGCCCACCCACTCAGCTTTCTGTCAAAGCCTCCTTTTTGTGGAGTACCTGTGATGACCAAAAAGAATCCTATAGCACCGGAAAGCACAGTTTCTAGCTTAAAGGAAAATTGCCCATTTTTATTTTATTTTGCCCATCATTTACAATTGTTATGTGAAACATGAACACATATTGCGTTCCCTGTTTTTGTATTCTGCTGAGAGAAAACAAGTTAGTATGAGCTGGCTAACAATGCTTGTCATGAGAGGTACCTATTTTGATGTTAAAGCTCTGACAAAAAAACTAAAAAAAGTGTTCCATTTACATAACTGACTTGTATATTAACAATATTTATTAACAATATTTTTGCTGTAGCAGCTACCAAGAAAAACTATATCTATCTGGTGGGGTAACACGAAGAGAAGAGTGGCTAACTAGCTCTCAATTTCCCTTCGAAGACTCACCAGCATTTTTTTTTTACCGGAGAACTGGAGAACAAGTCTTGTGCTGGAAGACACAGCCATCCTAATGAGAGCGGACATTGTAAGTGTTGTGTTGTTTCTATGCTGCTGTTGTTGATGGAAGTAGCGTAAGCTCCTGGGCTAAATCAATGTGCCGGGAAAGAAGTTTCTTTCATGTTTTAAGTCATCAAAATCCAGCAAGATACTCTGTGTTACATGTTACCGTCAATGTACTTTTCACCGCATTATCACAGCCTGTGTATCAAAACAATATTTTTAAAGAGCTTTGTAGTCGGAATAGGGACTTCCCAATGATGTGCATTGTGAGCTAGCTCATACTAATTGGTTTTCTCACACTAACACGTTTTCTATTGTTAGAATGCACAGAAGGAAAGAAAAGGGCAGCCCGGATTAAATGCTAAAAGAAGCTGCAAACTGAGGATTTGACCAGTCATCATGTGTCAAGAAGAAATTCATCAACTGACTTCTCATAAATCAGGCACGGCCCTGGTTGCAGTCACTACCTCCCATTTTGCTCTCAATCTGTGTGACAAGATTACATGACAGCAACGTAACATCATTCATCTGGTGTCTACCAATCAAGCTTTGGACTGAAGTTATCTGTAGGCCACACAGTTTGCATGGTTTTGGTGATAATATTGAAATATGGTGCAAAACAGAAATCTCAGTTGCATACCCTAAATTGAGATCTGTGTTAATTAAGCGGAGAGAATGTAATCAGGGTCATCTAACTATGCTTTAAAGTGTTATCACTATCACTACTTGGTTCCAAATTATACATTCTTACCTCTCAAAGATAAGAACACCTCCACCAGCAGTAGTTTCAGAGAACAGATGCAAATTGTCCATAGGTATGAATATGAGTGTGAATGGTTGTTTGTCTATATGTGCCCTGTGATTGGCTGGCGACCAGTCCAGGGTGTACCCCGCCTCTCACCCAAAGTCAGTTGGGATAGATTTCATCTCACCTGTGACCCTAAGAAGGAAAAGCGTTATACAAAAGTGAAAGTTAAATATATATTTAAAAATTAATATAGTTTACAAACATTGTGTTGTTTTTTTTTTTTTTTTTTGAAATAAGCATTAGATGTCTAAGCACTGCTGATTATGCAAAGCGATTAAATCACAATTTAGGTTTTTTTTGTTTTGTCGGGTGTGTTTGTACTTTAGCTTTCAAATGTGAATGAGTATTTTTGGGTAATTAGCTTTTGCTAAAAGATCAGTCTGCATTGCTGTAATTAGTATAGATTACAAAATATGCAAAGAAAGAAACATGACTTGTTTCTTGTTATATTGCACACAATAATGCATAATCTATTATAGAATACCACCAAAATGTTGGAAGATATATGTCCATTTTAGTGATGTTTTCACAAATTAATGGATCCCACACATTCTGTTACTATTTGTACCGTTTCCAGGTGCAAGTTTGTAGCATTGCACCTCCTTATGAATAGTTTTCACAGGATATGTTTGTATAAAATATGTTTCTTTCTGTGTTTTTTAAGTTCTTGCCACTTGGATGGTGGTTGTTCAGGTGTGCAAATGCTGGCATTATAGTACAATGAACAGCTCTCCCCCAAGATTCAGTTTCTTTCATTTCAGCAAGGTAAAGTCACACACTCATGGTCCATTCAGAATTACGACAACACTCATTACATGTCACATCATTTTCACTCACTGTTCCACATTTCACTCTATGTAGGTGAATATAACAGTCACAGATTAACCCATAATAACTGCAATACAAAACATACAGTAATTTCACTTTTTGGAATCGTGAGTGTTTTTTTAATGCAAGAATTGAATTAGAATAATGTAAACCCTGCAGAATGTGTGACATGAATACAACTGCATTGCATTTAATCATGGCTTGCATTTAAATGTTTTTAAATGGGGGTGGGGGGGGGGGTGTCTTTTGAATCCAGAAATGTAAGCTTGCTGAGTAACGACCTAACGGACGTGTCCTTTTGGGGCCACACATCTGCTGGCTTCCTGTGATGTAAACAACAATGAAGTGTGATTTTTTTTTTTTTTTGAAAAATAACACGCAGTCTTGGTGGCCAACGAGTGCCGCCCATCATTTGTAGTCAGAGTCGGTTGTTGCTTTTGAATCCCTCCTTTTTTTCCCCACCTCCTCAAAGCGATTGGCTGTCACAGGAGCGCAGACAATGTTTTAATGCAGCGTGTTCGTGCTCAGAGTTCATTCTGTACGAGGAAGCGCTGACACTCAGGGCCTGTCCAAATGTGCACAACACTTTTTAAAAAGCGTGTTTTTTGACAACCAAAAAGCTCACCGGTTATAACGGAGCTGAAAAGAGTTGATCCAGAATGCTGGCACACTGTTGCCACTCCTCTCCTCCGTGACACTTTGGATAAGGACGCCGGCAAGGACACCACGCCACTGCTGCTGATTCGAACGGGATAGAACCCCACCGACCGGTCGCCCTTTTTTTAAACGGCCACTTTGGATCTTCTTATCTTGTCACGCATCTCGGATGTTTCTCTTTGCTTGAACAAGGGTGACTCACTGCAAAGCAGAGGGCGAGCGTCTGCATCCTAATCACACAGAGGAGAGGACTTCAGCTCATTGACATTACAGTCAGACTTTTCTGGAGCCTTTTTATTTATGTATGTATTTCCACTGCGCTGCATTGTAGCCTGCAAAGAAAAAGGGATGCACCTTTTACGTTTTTAAATTCATCAGAATCCCCATTGGAACTATTTTTTGGACTATTATGCCATCTGTATAGGTAAGTTCACTCTTGTTTTGTTTATCTCTTGTATGTTTTCTTTAGCTTTTTTAATTCATTTCAGAGGTAGCGCAGTAGATGCAACAGCTTTTATAGTTGAGTCTTACAAGGGAAGACAGAGAGAGCACCAGTGGAGAGAATTACATGCTTCTACTGTGATGTTGGCAGCGCATTCTTGAATTTTTATAAGGCTCATTTTAAATATCCGGATTATGTGGATTGGGAAATGCGTGTAAGAGGCTCATTTTATACGCACTTATTCAAATAGTGTCACAATAGTCCATTTCTTGTTGTATGCCTTAGCATTAAAGTTAGACAGGTTCATCACGCATTCTCATCATATGAGAATGAGACCTTTCACTATCAACCTCTGATTTGCATATGAGAGAAGCATCTTTATGAATGTTATGTTTATCATGATGCAAATGGTAAAGACAATACCATTTTTGCCAGTGTAGCAGAGGACTGTGCTGTATACTCACATTGTCAACTTAATTGATGACAAGCTCCCCCATAATTTTTTAGATGAATTTCACATGAGCCTTATTTCAATTTTGGCTCAGTGGTGCATCTTATTTCTTCTGGTAGAATTTGTGTCTGATGTCTTGGATAAGCTAACAATATGACAAACAAATAATGTATGTCTTTTTTGTGCTCTCTTTTAGGTGATATCAATTTGCATTCACAATGACTATTCAGTTTGGAGAGTGGATCACGATTATTGCTCAGATGACTTTGAGTGCGCTGCTGAATATAAATTAGGTGTTCAGCACCACAGATTGCTGGGAGAGGCAGAGGAGTGCGGCAGATAAAATACAGTCCACTAAGGCAAATATCAAGAACTCACATGATGAACATTTTTCTTCTGATGCTAAGTGAGTTGTAACAAAATATCAACAGGTCAAAGGCAACGCAAAGACAAGACAGCTTGTAGCCACTTATAGAGAGAGGGGATGTATCTGTCTATTTTCTTTTTCCTCCTCTTATGGGCTCAAGCCCTGACATTGAAAAACTTGAATTACTCTGTCCCGGAGGAACAAGGACCGGGGACAGTAATTGGAAACATCGCCAAAGATGCCAGACTTGGCTTGGAACAGATCGGGCAGGGAGGGCAGGGGAAGAAAGCCAACTTCAGGGTGTTGGAGAATTCAGCACCGCATCTCATTGACGTGGACCCCCAGAGTGGACTGCTCTATACAAAGCAACGCATTGACAGAGAAACATTGTGTAAGAGAAACCCCAAGTGCCAGCTCTCTATGGAGGTGTTTGCCAATGACAAGGAGATCTGCATGATTAAAATAGACATCCAAGATATTAATGACAACTCACCTATTTTCCCCTCAGATCAGATTGATATTGACATATCTGAAAATGCTGTTCCAGGGACACGTTTTCCCTTGACAAGCGCACATGATCCAGATGCAGGGGAAAATGGTTTGAAAACCTATCAGATAACACGTGACGACTACAACCTATTTTCCTTGGAGGTAAAGTCACGTGGAGATGGAACTAAGTTCCCAGAATTGGTTATTCAAAGGCCGCTTGACAGGGAAGAAAGAAACCATCACACTCTTATTTTGTCGGCCACTGATGGCGGGGAATATCCAAGGTCTGGTACCATGCAGATAAATGTTAAAGTTATTGACTCAAATGATAACAGCCCTGTGTTTGACCAGCCTTCTTATGTTGTTGAAATTCCTGAAAATTCACCTCCTGGTAAAGTGTTGATCGATTTAAATGCCACTGATCCCGATGAGGGCAACAATGGACAAGTAGTCTATTCTTTTAGTGGCTATGCCCCAGAGAGAATCCGGGAGCTGTTCTCCATAGATTCCAGAACAGGGGTCATAAAGATTCAAGGTGAAATTGACTACGAAGAGAGCCCAGTTATTGAGATTGACGTACAGGCAAAGGACCTCGGCCCCAACCCGATCCCAGGCCATTGTAAAGTCACCGTTAAAGTGCTTGACAGGAATGATAACTGGCCCTCTATTGGTTTTGTGTCCGTAAGACAGGGAGCCATCAGCGAGGCAGCACCTCCAGGCACTGTTATTGCGCTGGTTCGTGTCACAGACAAAGACTCCGGCAGGAATGGGCAGCTTCAATGCAGAGTACTGGGTAATGTCCCTTTTAAACTAGAAGAGAACTATGATAACTTCTACACCGTGGTGACTGACAGACCATTGGACAGAGAGGCACAAGATGAGTACAATGTCACCATCGTGGCAAAAGACAATGGCGTTCCCCCTCTAAACTCCACAAAATCCTTCACTGTAAAGATTCTGGATGAGAACGACAATGTCCCCCGCTTTACAAAGTCAGTTTACCTTCTGCAGATACCAGAGAACAACATCCCAGGAGAATTCCTGGGTTCAGTCCTTGCTCACGACCCGGATCTTGGACAGAATGGTACCGTGTACTACAGCATTATTAACTCCAATGTGAGTGGGGGCGATGTCAACACGTATGTAAATGTGAATGCTGCCAATGGAGCCATATATGCAGTCAGATCATTCAACTATGAGCAGATAAAATATTTTGATTTCAAGGTTCTTGCTCGAGATGCTGGATCACCACACCTGGAGAGCAATGCTACGGTGCGCATCAGTGTTCTGGATGTTAATGACAACATCCCTGTCATTGTTCTACCCCTTCTACAAAATGACACTGCTGAAATCCACGTGCCCCGGAATGTTGGTGTGGGCTACATTGTCACCACAGTGAGAGCAGTTGACAATGACTATGGTGAGAGCGGGAGGCTCACCTACGAGATCTCTGATGGGAACGAGGAACATCTTTTTGATATAGATCCAGTGACTGGTGAGGTGAGAACAGCCCACCCTTTCTGGGACAATGTCAGTCCCATTGTCGAGCTGATTATCCGTGTTTCAGACCACGGAAAGCCAACCCTCACTGCTGCTGCTCGGCTTATCATCAAGGCCTCCAATGGACATCCTGCTGATGGACTGCTGCATATAGACGACAATCAGAACTGGGACATGTCCCTGCCTCTCATTGTGACTCTGAGTATAATCTCAATCATGCTTCTGGCTGCTATGGTCACCATTGCAGTCAAGTGCAAGAGAGAAAACAAGGAGATACGAACTTATAATTGTCGAATCGCAGAATACTCGCATCCTCAGCTCGGGAAAGGAAAGAAAAAGAAGATTAACAAGAACGACATCATGCTGGTGCAGAGCGAGGTGGAGGAACGGGATGCCATGAATGTGATGAATGTGGTAAGCAGTCCTTCCTTGGCCACCTCTCCCATGTACTTTGACTACCAGACACGCCTGCCACTCAGCTCACCAAGATCAGAGGTCATGTACCTTAAGCCCACTGCCAATAACCTCAGCGTGCCCCAAGGCCACGTGGGATGCCACACCAGCTTCACAGGCCCAGTCACCAGCACAACAGACACACCTACTAACCGCATGTCCATCATACAGGTAAGGGGAATTGCCCTACTCTCCTACACTGTTATGTGCACCCCCATGTGAGCACCTTCATGAGGTATCCACGTCCAATGTCTACCTGATTTGTCCTGTAAAATGAAAGAGACGAAGAGCAGGGAAAGACAGAAGGCACTGAAGCACAGAAGCAAAAGACGGAAGGGAGTAGAGAGCATTAGAAGGATTAAATATTTTTGTGTCCTCTTAGAGCAGGTCTAGTGACGTCTGAACAAATTATTTGTATTTGAAATATGTCACGGCGAGCTTCTCAAAGCAGTTTTCACCCTGAGTTGTTTATCAATAATCAATCCATTCCTGGAATCTGCATTGCTGTGAAATAAACACAATAGCTCATAGAAAAAATCTATAATGTGAAAGCATAACAAAAATAGGGTAATATAATAGTGATGTAATCACCGGAAAGAGCACAAGTACAATGTTGACAAAAAACTAACCACACGTGTCTTAATTAAACAATACATTTAACTTTTGAATAGAAAAATCTATATGTCCCTTACTGGACACAGTTCTGTCCGCAACCGCAGTGATGAACAAGGTGGATGTGCATGTTTGTCGTGCCACTAGTGTCTTATATTTTTGTGGAACACGCCTTACATTATGCAAAGTCCAGCTCTGTCCCGTCCACGCTATAAAAACCAAAGCGAGTCTACGTTTTTGATTTCAATTCTGTAGGTGCAACTTTCAGTTTAGTGTCACTGTCTGCCAAAACAGGGCATTTGTTTTTCCCTTATTCTTGTTTGATTTCCGCCCAATTTTACGGGTATGAGGATAGTGAGGATGGATGATATGCTGATGTCAATCCTCTTTTTTAATCCTTTGCAATCGGCACACATTACTCTACAACTTAGAACTTTGACAATGCTAACATGTGCGTTATGTCTTAATGTGTTTGTCATGTCTTGTATATTACAGTAGGTGATATGAATATAAAGGTGACTATAAATGGGTTATTTCATGTATGCAGGGCTCTAATAATGTTAAAAATGTTTTTTGATGGTCAAACAGGTTTTCTATGCAAAAAAATTACCAATGGGGTAAATTTTAATTCCAATAGATTAGCAGATTGAAGGTATTTTTACAGCTAGTTAAGCATCTTTGTGAAGAGTACTTGGGTATATAAGTCTCTAATGTGATAACTTTTCTGTGTCTTTAGCCGTAAGCTCATTAAAGGTCTGTCGTGCCAGACTAGGATTAAGGACTGCAGCAGTCCATAATTATACGACAATGGTCAATTGAAGCTGATCTAGTCTTTCTGATGTTTACCTTTTTCTTGTCTAGTATTGTTATATTTTATGTTGTTGACGTGTAGTTTTTTTTTTATTTTTTTTTTTACCAGAAACTACTGTATTACTGGTATTACTGTTTGTTCTAACTTACTTGGAGTTAGCCGGACATGATGATTACATTCTTTGTATTATATCCAGTTAACCATGTTGGTCTCTTAGTTAAGCTATCCTTTGTAATTGTACCCCCTATTTGAGGTGGACATTCATGTGATGAAGAATATGATCAGATGTGACGCATTCCCACCAGGGAAGAAAGCCACTGTCCTTAGTTCTCATTCTCAACCGTGCTTCTATTATGAGCCAGCTGCAAAGGGCAGAGGCCAGCACAAAGAGCGCCAGGACTTCTTAATCAGAGGAACATGATAATTGCTGGTCGGTTTTGCAGGCTGTTTCTTTGCTAATGTAGCGATGATGAATTACGCTGCATGACACTCCTGCACACTCATTGTATTCGCTCTCTTTTCTCTACTATCTTCCGACTGTCAAAGGAAAAGCTAGCAGGGGCAGCAACAAGGCACTCCTTAGTGTCCTGTTTTAAGTGGGTCCCATGGAAGTGGGAGGCATGTAGGGTGCTCTATTGTATTATTCAACAGAAACCAATGTAGAAGGAGTTGTCTTGAGGCATTACGTTTCTTCAGAAGCTGTACAGAAGCATATCATTTTCCATTCCACCCTGCCACTGCTCTCTCTTTATGTGGACAGTAAGTAACCCGAGTCAGAGGAAAGTGGCTATGGGGAAAGATGTCAGGAAACAAAGACAAAATTCCCTGTCCATCGATCCAAAGGCCCCTCAGCCCATCTGTCACTACAGTCGTCCAGTGAAAGAGAGGCTAAATAGAAAGAACAAATAAAGAGATGGAGCTGGTGGTATGCCCTTCCACTCTATCAGTTTCACAAGGGCACCTTAGTGGTGTTGCTTTCACATGCACCTGCATGGCTACTATCAGCCTGCAAGTCTGCAAAGCTCTCTTCACACTTCTCTTGGCCTCTAATGATGCTTTATAGCAGCGTATTGGCATATGGACACAGCTCGGTCTACTGCTGAGCGAGAGGAATAACATGAACATATCAGCAGAGCTCGGCTGGCCTTATCATTGTCACCACTGTGCCAGCAACCAGCCCAGTGGAGAGCTTCATTTTATTTGCAAGGGGAATTCCTGGGATAAGGAGATGGATGATACGTAATGACGCTTAATTCTGCTTAAGGCAGTGAATGGAATTACTTACTAGAGAATGAAGGTTAAACCCAATCTGTTGTGAAATTCCTCAATGCTTAGAAGGATTTTTATGTCCTCTGTCCGGTACAATACAGTTTTAAAATTGTGTTGCACGTTAAGTTTCAGCATGGGCTGGCTCTTTGGGACTCATTTTTACCAAAGGTCTATACATAGAGCGGCTTCTTTTAAGTGACCAATAATTTACCGTAGTTGTTTTAGTACATTTTAATTCACTATAAAAATGAGTCAGAAATGGGGTGTACAGGGTATGGAAGCCAAGTGGGAGACTGTGACAGCTGCCACTTAAAGGCACTAAACGCTGCCTTTAGGTGGCAGCAGTCTGCCTTCAGTTGAAGTGAGGGTGTCAAGAATAAAGGGGGTTCTCATCTCATTTGTCACTTGCAGCTTGGCAAAGGCCTATTTTAGTTTTAAATATACCTGACATAATCATGCCACTAGTCAACTAAATCATCAGTCAACATGACTCCAGGATTGAGATACGATGTTTCTTCTTATTTTTTTCCAAATAAGTAGCGGTAATGTGGTGCATTTAAATACATCTTTAAAAGAAAATGCCATCAAGATGTGAGCATATAACCATCTGAGCAGTGTGAATTTGCATTATTATTTGCACCCCCCCTTGATCTGTTAAAGTTGCACATATGCATACCAACAATGTAGTGAGCGGATGTTTAAAATGATTTCTTCCAGGAATGGTCTCAGCCTGCATAATTCAGGCAGATTTATGTGTGTTGGTGGGTGGGTGTAATTTCATTGTGTATTCCAAGCATAGGATTTAGTCTTTTCGAGCCAGAGCCTCTTCTTTTTTATGAGCGTGACAATCTTGCATTTGTCCGAACCTTGAAACACCCTTCCTCCAAGATAGGCACACACACACTCAAGCATGCAAACACACTGATGCCCGCAACAGGGCTGTCTGTGTCTTATCACATCCTCTGCTGTATATTATATTGAAACTGCTCCCACACTTGAGAGACCACTGAGGCAATGGATTAGAAAAACACTCTTTATTTAATTTCTCTTTTCCTCCTCATCTTAAGATAGCCGCTCTGGAGCCTTCTGTGGGATTGGATGTGGTGGGATGGAAGTGGGGTTGTACCTGGTAAAACTAAGTCCATTTTTAGAACAGACTGAGCAACTCTTTCAAAGTCACTTGTGTACTCCCACTGTTGAGCTGTTCATAACTACGGCGCCAATGTGTTTCTTTTGAGGTTGTCTCGGTATACTGCGATTGGCTGGGATAGGCTTCAGCATGCTCGCGAACCTAGTGAAGACAAGTGGCATAGTGAATGAATGAATACATTTCTCCGTGTATGTTCTCACAATTCTCAAAATACTAGCCTCAATATGGTCCCTTTTATGTAACTCCATTGCTATATGAATATGTACAACTTTGTTTTTCTTGTCTTGATGTTCACCAAGTCTTTAGGATGGATCTAACACACATTTTAGTGACATTGCTGAAATTTTACTTTAGGGAGCAGATGAAAACTTACCCCATTGGTAATACAACAAAACAGCATAATTTCTTCAGTTCATGTTTTGTTTATTATGTGCCATTACTGGCTTTTTTTTCTCACAGTACTACACAAGCTTGTTTCAGAGCATATTAGGCGACTGTAACAGCAGCATAATTCACAGCACAAAACAGCAGAGCTCTATATTTACATCGTCCTTCATTAATAAGTCATGGCGTTTAACAAATCAGGGGAAAGCAGTGGATGTCAGGATAAACATCGGAAGCCTCTGACTAAATATTTGTGAAAATTCAGAAGGCAACAAAAGACAGTAGCAGTGTGAAAGAACACAAGCTAAACAAAACAGCACTAAACACAATTAGTGTCCATCTTAACCAGAGAACTGTAGGGATGGGAGAGCGGATGGCTTTAGAATTCATACAAAGCCGCAATTTTGTGTTTTGAGTTGGATTTTTTTGCCTTCATGAAAATAAATTGAACTTGAATAATTACATATCTTACATATTTCAATTAAATTGGTGATTATGTCCACAGGTGGACCAGTTTGTAAGGTACTAATATTAAAGCTGAATAATGCTCACTTGCGTCCACTCTAACATTGTGGAATGCAAAAGGCTGCAATTGGTTGGCTTGTAGTACATTTCCTGTGCGTATACGACTAGTAAAGGGGGCTTGCAGCCCATTTCCATGAATGCTGGATCAACATTTTGACTAAAAATTAATGTTGTAAAGCAGGGGTGTTTTTTTTAATTTATATATATAAAAACCGTCTCTGCATATTGACAATTTGGCAATAACACTCTCCTTCGCTTTGTAATTGCCATAGTTTGATAGGGAAGGAGGGATCTGACAGGCTAAAAAGTTGGGGTTGCTCACTGAGTTGATGTTACATCATGCACGCAAACCTGATGAATGGCAGTGCAAAGATCAATAAACACAATGGTGTCCCCATTCTGCTGCACTGTTTTTTCTTGGGAGTATGACCAATCACAGCAGAGTGGGTGTGACCGGAGGTGGGCCGTGGGTAGAATAATATAAAACAGACTGTTTAGGAAATCCAAGGAAATACAGCTGGAATAGGAGCAGATTCTGGAAGGTCTAGAACACTTTCTGTGCAGGTTATTGTGTGTTGCTGCTCTATAGGAGTCCATAATGCAATACAAATGGCTGGAAATGAGAATAATCTGCAGGTCTGAAAATGTTGACGTGAATGAGCATTTCATTTTTTTGCATATCCCTGCTAATCACTAATCACAAAGAGTAAATTAAACATAACATAATTAATACCTTGTGAACTGTATGTTGATTGACTATGACAAAGATATTTGATCAATGAAATAGTATATAATATTGGGATTACAATTCTTTTTGTTGATGAGAGGTGTTCATTCATATGCACTGGTGGACAATCTTTGCTGTTGTAGAACACATTTCACACATTTTCAGTCACCCAGAAGGCAACAACTTGAATGAATCCCTATGTCCCTTTATCTTCTGTTTTGAGATCACTTTGTAAAATTCTGTCTTCCGACTGCCATTTTTTAGTTTTGTAATTCCTAGTCTGGCAAACGGTGGAAACAATGGCATTTTGTGTCCTGCAATTGTCAAGAAACACACAGGATATGAGAACACAACTTGGCCTCTGTGTTAGTCAGACAGGCCGGACGCATTAGAGCAATTAGCTTGGTTCAAAGGGAAGCAGCCTATTGGAGATGACATGGCCATGATACTAACTGCATTGGCAGTGCATCAGTGGCGGAGGGGAAGTGGAGAGTCAGGGCTATTCTGCCTAATTTATTAAGACCAGAGCTTCTAATCAAAATCATCATCAATGATAACGAGTCGCTTTTAGTTGGCTTCAAATGTGTGATTAGAAATGTTTCTTTTTTCACACAGGTGCAAATCATGCCATTTCTGTTTGCAGTGGTTTTCTTTAAAGATATTACTTGTTTTTGTGACCCGTCAACTTGCTCCTTTTTTTTTTTTTTTTTTTGCTGCGTTGCAAGCACAATCCTATACCTGGTGTGTCTGTGTACTTTGTACCTGCTGATCTTTCACTGTGTTTTCTTATTTAATACAAACACCCCCCAGCCCATTCTATTTCTGCTATTTCATACAAAAAGTACAAGATTGTGACCAAATGAAATCCGTTCATGTCCCCAGTAGACCTGAGGCATTTACAGCTGGCATTTTGCTCGAATAAGTCAGCCAAGAAGTCAATAGCACCAACAAAGGTCACATAACTCAAGAGAACAAAATATAACATACACTGCACAAGAATTTTTAAATGTGTCAACATGCAACTGCACACACGTGCACGCATGGTATCACACGATATCCTTTGAAGTGTCCATCTTGCCGGATCCTGTGATCGGAATGAACTTCCCATTAGGGACCGCCTGCCCCCCTGAGCATTCTTAGATTCTTCTGCACCAGGGTGCTTGTGGTGCACAATTACACTGTAGATTGGCATAGACCGACTAAACTTGCAGTAATTGTGCAATGAGGTGTACAGCACACAGAAAGCCAACATAAGCATACACTGTGTGGTGATGTATTCTTTGAACTGGCAGTAGTGCGGTGAGCTGTAAATCAAACACTTTCAAAGTCAAACAAAGTGGATCTCGCTCTGCAGTGCTTTGGCATCGGCCCAACATGAGGGAGCTTCAGTGTGCCCTCTAGACATGTGCTACCGAAACAACATGCAGCTCGAAGAAGAAGGAATTATGTCGATGTGTTCTCACTTTCGCTCTCATTAGTTTAAAGGAAGTGATTTATCACGCTCTCACTCTATCTCTCCTTCCTTGTCCTTGTCTTTTACTGCTAAGCACTTCTTCAGCTTCATCAGTAATGTAATTAATTGATTGGATGGATATACCATGAAAACCATCCCCATTTGCTCTAATTTCAGCTAAGTACACGTCACAACAAACGGCTGTTAAACAGACGGTTTTGGCCTCATAAAACCACTGGACTCAATTATATTCAAACAATGTTGCAATTAACTGCCGTTTGAATAGTATTTGAATCTTGCCAGTGTATTTTTTCTCCTTTGTCTATGTCAGTATTGGTGTTTTCTTTTACATTTGGAGCCCTGTTTGAAATCTGACTCCCGCATTTCAATTCCTGTCCATGGCTGAAGGGAACTGACAGCCACCGTGCTTTGCGGTGTCTGTTTTGTGTTTGTGGCAACAAAGACAGCTGAGTCAGCAATCCAAGATGTTATTGCCAAAAGAAAAGGCCATGGAAGTGTGGTGGCTATGCAGAATTTGTTGCCTAACGTTTTTCTCTTGAAGGTTGGGGTAATGATGGTGAGTGTTAATGGTGTATGAAAATGCTATATAAGTCTCATTGTTTTCTATTGTATTATATGGATGCGCTCAATTGGTCCCACCCTCGGTTTATGTCTGGGAGAGAAATCTTTTAGCGGCTTTTAACATTCCGATCGATTTCTCATATGGTATTTTTTGTATTGATTTTTTTTATGTGGTTTGTACTAAAATACAGCATTTTATTACATATTGCTCAGAGCAACAAAAAAAAAATCTCTAATTTCCCACCTCTTGCCGAACCTTTTCCCTTTCTCTCCCTATATGCTTGCCATTGCTGATAAGCGTTGCAATTGCTCATGTTACTGACGACCGGAGCCAAATTCATAATGATGAGATTATCTTGTCAACAGTACAGTGTGTATACGTCTGCCATATTGATCTCTGCACACAGTCTTAATGAATAAAGTGCTACGGTGGAACCTCTGGCTCAATGATAACTCAGAGCACATCTTTCTATTTTTACTTTACACTCTCAACACTGCAGTGATGACTGGATTGTCGTATGCCTGTTTCTCCTTTCTTTCTCCTCGCTGCAACTCTCCTTTCCTTTCCTTTACAGATTAGTGGGCTAAAACTGCTCCTTCACACATTGTCGGAAATGTGTCACACTGACATCTTGAGTCTGTGTACTCTCAGGTGGAGAGACATGAGTGCTTGTGTGGGAGTGCAAAGAGGGGCACGAATATGAGACAGGCCGCCCAGGCTTGTGTGTGTCTTAAAATGACAAATGAGGTTTGAGGGCAGGATATTTGTGAATTTCAAGAGAAGGTCACCAGGGTTTAGAGCCTGAGATTATCTATGATTGTTTCTTCTGTGGGCTTACCGATTAATGCTAAAGCTGCTCTGACAGATTCTTAATGCACCATAGACATACTTAAAAGAGTCAGGGAGGAATGTGCCATATAACGGTTAGACAACAAAGCATTGCCCCCTGAACCTTCTTTGAAAGAACAGAACCGCCACCCTGTGTTATTGTAGTTCCCATTTGCGAAGATACCTCATCACTGCTGACCCAATACAGATACACTGGAAAGGTCACCTTGCATTCAAACAAGATATTCGGTGGATATGTGTGGTTATTTGGAAGAACCCAGGTGGATGATGCATGTGTGTATAAGCTCATGTGCATTTATTCATATTAAATGTGTGTGCACATTGTGTGGTCATAGCTGTATTTGGCCTTGGCTGAGGGCTTTGGGGAGATAGAAAAAAAAATCCTTTCATCTCAGAATGGTTCCTACCATTGTTTCAAAGGGAATAATGTTTCTTTTTATGTTGTTGTTTTTTTTTGTTAACATGCCAACTGGCCCATATTTTGTGAACATTAAAAAGGTTTCTTTTTAATGTCAGCTGTGATTAGGTTAGTAATTCTGTATCCGTGTTAAACTGATTGACAGTGTTCCATTTTCAAACCAAGGCCAATTTTAATATTATTTATTCATTCATTATTTACTGCTTATCCTCACGATGGTCGCCGGCATGCTGGAGGCTATCTCAGCTGTCTTTGGGTGAGAGGCGGGGTACACCCTGGACTGGTTGCCAATCATAGGGCACATATAGACAAACAACCATTCACACTCACATTCATACCTATGGACAATTTGGAGTCGCCAATTAACCTAACATGTTTTTGGAATGTGGGAAGAAACCGGAGTACCCGGAGAAAACCCACACACGCAAGGGGAGAACATGCAAACTGCACAGTTTGGAGGGTGGAATCGAAGGCGGGTCTCCTAGCTGTGTGGCCTGCAATTTTAATATGTAATGTTTAAATTAACGATCCAAATTCAACACCCCAATAGAGATATGTATACTAGAGACATTGTAGGCTCAGTATTTAACTTTACTAAAACAATTTTAAGAAATGTATATTTACTACATTATTTGTATGTTTATTATTCTTTGCTGAATGGTTGCAGTCATTGATGTATGAAGAACTTGATCGTTTTGTTCCTTCTCAGGCAGCTTTGGATTTTTTGGGCTGAGTTAGCGATGGTTTAATGAGGGCAAAGCAAGGACAGTGCTGACTCAAGACTTAAGTTAACGGCAAAGGTGCACTAAGTATTGATGAGGAAGTCGAGAATGATTAGTAGCCTTGACACCAAGACTGCAAAGTACCCCCGTTACTACCTTTCGCAACACATGTAATAATTGTTTGGTTTTTTTGTCTTTAAATCGTCTTGTACACTTGACTTTATCAGAAGCCATTTAACCATTCCTTGCGTCCTATCTAAATATGTCAGAAAAGTGCCTTAATAACAAAATGCAACACCTCTGCTATTTAGTTAAACTGCCAACTGCTATGTTTGGTATTGAGTAAACATTGATGCCAAAAGCTATATTCATCATTTACTCCCGCGGCAAAACTGACACAGATGTGGATTGTGTTGATAAGTATACAAACACCTGCTCTGAGCAGAAATATTTCCTCTGAGCAATGTTGGCTGCTGTGTTCTTGTCCTCATATTGCTGTTAACCAAAATGATGCCAGAAGGTGTGCACATGCAGAACTTGTAGAAGGGAACATGTTTGAAAGAAATGAAAGAGGGGATCAGATAAATCTGCCTCGTTCCTTTTGTCTGACTATGCTCTTGTACAGTGTAATGATAATTAAAGGAAGAATGGCCTATTTAAGAGAAGATTTCTATGCTTTTTGTCTGTAACATGTTTTTAGAGTGTTATTTGAAATAAAAAAATTGCAGCATATCCATGCATCTTCTTATGTGAGTTGTTATTCTGGAGGCAACTTAACACTTGATATTACATGGTGAACAAGCCTCAAGCCAGGCCGATAAATAAACAACAACAAAAAAAACGTCAGCGTTCTTTCAGGGAAAAACAGCTGCTATGATTTACCTGGGCGCGATATTGATGTGATGAATGTGAGCTATGAGGATAATCTTGTAAACAATGGTTGCCCACTGAAAGAGATTACTGAGAATGATGCCACAGCAGCAACTTTATCAGAACTGGACAACATTTCTTCATAAAAAAAAGAGCAAAGAACAGCATCAAAGGCTTCTTTTGATTAATCTTTGTAGTTGTTGATATGTTTGACCCTTAATACTACTGGCACTGTTATTGCTGCTACTACTACTACTACCAGTCGTGTATAATGATATGGCAATAATAAACCCTGTGGTAAAATTCAGTTTTACATAATTTCTAATTACATTATACATATAATTTACTGGTTCTGTGCCTTGCTCAGGTGCACCAAAACAATCTTCATGAAGGGGGGGCTGCAGTCTCTTCAATAACCAACCCAGATACAGTATCTATATTATCAGTCCCTCTAGGATTTTATTAATGGAATTGTTTCAACCTGAATTCCCATATTTTCACAGCAGCTTTTTCAAAATGGCGGCAACAGTTGCAATGGTTTGGGACCCATTTTTTCAATAACATTGTATCAGATTTAGATTTTACAAATTTATTTTTTCTTTGTATTTTTAACATAAAAAAAGCAAAGGATTTCAACAACTTCAACACAATATGCGTTTCCGCATCGTCTATAAGTTGCATCTGTGTTTTGACACGTTGCAGTAGTTTGCCCCCGATTTAGTTGTGAACATTTGGGAACCATTGAGAGTGATCCATAGCTGGGTTTTTTTTTTTTTGGTAAATGATGTCAACATCACATGTAAGCAAGGAAGTGAGGACTTGGGGACTTGGTAAATGCTTTATAGTACATTACCCAGAAGGCATATCGCGCTGTGGATGTGAACTAGTATGAGGGTTGTGTCATCACAGCAAGAAAATGTTGAGATAATGGTCTGGTTAGAGCAATGTCAAACTCGTGGCGAGAGGGCCAGATGTGGGCTTCCACATAATTTCATGTGGCTGGCAAAAGCCTGGAAATTATGTGTATCAATACTGCACTTCATGTCTTTCTAAAAAATAAAGTGTACTGCAATCAACATCTGAACCGTTTACTTTTCTCAAACAGGGAGAAAAAGGATTTTAATAACTACATTTATTCACAAAACCAAACACAAAATAATAATCTATTTACAGACATGTGCATGTTTTTGAACTATTTACAGACGTGTGCATGTGTGTACGCCTGCACACTTCATAGATGCTCAAGAACAGCGTCACCAACGTCACAACAGATCTACAGCCAGACAAACTCCGTGCCAGTTTAAGCTGCCTGTATTTTTGTCTCTGCTGGATTTGTTGCCATTTCCCTTAGTCAGCGTGCAATTTAGCAACTTCTGTCTTCTTCATATTCAAGCTGTTGCTGCCGGTCCGAAGGAAAAACGAATAGTTGCCCGCGACTGGGACAGAAATACATTGCCTATAAGTCTGAAATTCACACACAAGATGAATGTGACTTTGGTGTGAATGGTTGTTTGTCTGTAGTATGTGCCCTGTAATTGGCTGGCGACCAGTCCAGGGTGTACCCCGCCTCTCACCCGAAGACAGCTGGGATAGGCTCCAGCACCCCCGCGACCCTCGTGAGGATAAGCGGTAGAAAATGAATGAATGTATGATGCATAAGACTTTGATTTATAGCTCCCGCGAATAAAAGCAAATGACTTACATTGACGTCTTTGGCAGTCAACGTTACTTTTTGGAAAGATGTCTATAAATGTATTTGGCAGGGAATGAGTTAATAATAACTGCAATTTCTGTTCAGTTGTGTTGTCATTGATTATTATTTAAATTAGTTTGATGATCTAAAACATTTAAGTGTGACAATCGGGGCAAACATTTTTTTCACGGCCCGGAGACAGCTGGGATAGGCTCCAGCACCCCCCGCGACCCTCGTGAGGACAAAGCGGTAGAAAATGAATGAATTAATGTATTCAAATATATTGACAGTTGGAAGTAGTCTCAGAATTATTTTTTTAAAGGGGACCTATTATGCTTTTTCTACTTTTCTGACCTGTTATATTCTCATGTTAAATGATGGCAAAGTTTCAGATTGCACATTTGGAAGTGAGACCTGGAAAAAAAGTTTGTGATGGCTCAAAACACTCGATTTCAGAGGGCGTTGTAAGGGGAAGCTACATTTGTTTACAATTTCTAAAGAAGCAAACAAGCACAAGTGATTGGAGCTTGTGATTCCCTACCAGTAAAAGAAAAAAGGCATTTCACGCCAGACTGTTTTTTGAGCTCTCAATACAAAGGGCGGAAAATTAGCATACCAGGTCCCCTTTTAAAACCGTGTTACATGATTTGCACCACCTCCACACTTTTGAAAGAAATACAAATTGTTGGTTGGGTTCAAATTTGCCCAAGGACATATTACAGCAACAGATGAGCTGACACTAGTGTAAAGTTACAATAATGAATTCTCTTTTCTTATTTTCTCCTGCAAGAAAGAAATGGAAAAAACTTTAATATAAAAATATTCATTCAAAAAGAAAATTTATGACAGCAAATGTCTCACAGCAGGAACTGTCTTTTGTGGTTTCAATTTGACAGTGAATTACAATCTTGAACTGAGGATGCGTTGATCATCTCAGCTGGCACAGTTGGTTTTTGTCGGGCAGATTAGCATGATTCATTATTTAGCCCTTCAATAAATGCCTTAGAGTTAAAACAGATTATTCAAATGTAATGTTGTCATTTCTGGTAAACACATTTAAATACACTGAATGCTTATTAAGTCAAGCCTTCGGAGCCATTTTGTTTTATGTAAAATTCAGTTTAGCCCATCATTTGATTTTTCATGGAACGTAAAATCGACACATTTGCCTATATGTGTGTTTTTACTGCGTGCGTGGAAGAGAACAATCTAGAGGCAAAGAACGAATTCAAGGATATGTACTCTCAGAAGGTTTGCATTTCATTATTTCTACATGAGTTGATTCTCAAGATAATAATGACAGGCTTTGTTGACCAACTCTCAGGTTCAGTGCTGTTTATCCCTTAAGTGTTTTCTTTTCATGTACTTGAAAGATCCTTTAGGCTGCAAAATTAAATGACAAACATTATTATTAAAGATGGATGCACTCTACAAAAGCATCTCTCAGGAAAAAAAAAGTTCAATAATGGAGTCTTTTGCAGCACTTAAAATCAAACATAGCTATTACTGTCTTTTTTGCTTCAAGATACCTTTAAATATGACCAAAGTAGTAGTTTATCATCATAGGGAAAAAGACTATCAGATTTTTCACCATGATTATTCCTCAAAGGGACTATTTATTTAGCAATAAATGTGTCTTGAAATAAGTAAGGCATGCTTTCAAACCCTTATTAATGCTGGTGGAAATCATGTAAATATCCACAGGTCGATGACTGACTGGATATCCTCCTCATCTTTCAACATATGGGTGGAAGATTTGCCAAGTCAGTGTCTGATAATGTTTTGTAAACTTTCATTTGCATACTGTTTGTGTGGATGCTTCATGATCAGCAGCATCTTGCAGCCATTTATACTCCAGTTGTCCCCTCATCCAATCTATAGCAGACCTGCCAGCATGTAAGTGTTGTGCGTTCACACGATGCATACGTAAAGGGGCACTGCCCATCATCATTATGAATTTTGCCCGTCATTCACAATCCTCATGTGAAACATGAACACATATTTTTTTCCCTTTTCTGTGCAATATAACACGAGAAAATGACTTAATTTGAGCTATATGAAGCCCTCTAAAAACCTTTAACAATGTTGCATTGTTTGATATACATGCCATGATCATGCATTAACATGTACATATATTAATATGTGACCATATATAGTAGTATATTAGTTTAAAGCCATCTTGTATGGTTAAACATTATGAAGGATTCGCTATGATTCCACCTGGATTATAAACTGTTTTCCTTTTATCATGTGAGCTAATTCAGTGTGAACTTATTGGGTCGGACTTCCATGAGCTTATTTTGGAAGCTAGGCAGACAGTAGACTCTGATGCCTTTTGGTTTACTTAAGCGTATTGATTGATATTTCTTTTATCTCCTGGAAGATGTATACAACCAGCTAATTAGATTTGATCACTTCCAATTGCTCCAAAGTCACCAGGCAGTCAATGTAGTCTAATTATTGGTCAGTGTCTCCACCCTGTTTTTCACTAAATCATTTGGTATCCTCTCGCTTTGCTGTTTCCCTCTCATTATTTTATTTTTTTTTAATTCTGCTTTTTTTCTTCACCACTGTGGTTTCTTTCTGCTAACCTCAATTTCGCTGTGTTTTATCCTTTACCAAGTCTTCCTCATTTGGCTTGTTTGCTTACTTTGACAGTTTTCCAAAAGGAATAAACAACTGTTCCCTTGGTAGAAACATCACAGACACACATAAATTTTTGTTTAACTAAATGCCACTGTTATGGTTTGATTTGCATCGACTTCCAAATGTTCTCCTGTTGCCAAGAAAGAACAAACAGATGTACAATATCATACCCTATAGAGTTGATAATGGGTGAAGGCATACTTTTTATTTCTGTGAATAAAAACTGTGGTCCAGTTGGGTGAAAGAGAAGCTGCCATTTTCTCTGTTCACACTCCTTTCCTCTGATAGCTAAAACACATACACTCCTGTATACACTCAAATAGCCCTGTGAAAATGAACAGAATGCAGCAACAAGGCCTGTGAGTGAAATAACAGCCTGATGTACTTGTCCCATTTGTCTCAATTGGTCCACTGTCTGCTTGGTCAGTCTTAGAGCCTCAATGGGAATAGAGAATGGAGTGCAGCTTTTTACACTTACTAAGCCTCACTGTACTCAGTATCTCTCTGACCTATGTGCCCTTGCTGCATACACTAGACACCACACACCATTCAAAGCAACACGCTTTTGCAATTCTCAACCATGGCTGCTAAGAAACTTAAGCTCTCCTGATACCCATGTGAAGTACAAGAACCCAAGAAACAAGAATTAAGCAGGATATTTTTTCTTCAACTAAATAGATTCAAAATTTTAAAATACATATTTATATGCGGCATGGATGCAGGATTATACACTCAAAAATGCTTAAGACAGAAATTCACCACTGTCATTTATTGCATGTCCATTGCTAACATAGACAGTAGTCCAAAGCAGCCTGTTTTGATATTGATCAATTCATTGGAAAATGACCTATTGCAGTGAAAAGGTTGGCCAGGGTAGACCGACAGTAAGAGACTGAGGCTTCAGATCAACCTGGGCTCTATTTAGCAGGAAATCGGCTTCTATGTATGTGATGATGTGTGTTTTTACTGGCTTACGTTGGAAGAAAAGCAGGTCATTAACAGATGGAGAGGGTATGTTTTTCATTTTGTGTTTTCAAAAGCTTAGATCAGTAGCACCAGATGCTTTTAAATTTGGTTCTTTGGAAGCTTCAAATCCATTGAAATCTTCATCCATCCATTTCATATGCTGCATGTCCATGTTAGGATCGCAGGGGTGTGCTGGAGCCTATCCCAGCTGACTTCGGCGAGAGGCGGGGTACACCCTGGACTGGTCTCTAGCCAATGTATGGGCATATATAGAGACTCACATTTATGCGTATGGACAATTTGGAGTCACTAATTAATCCAACATTCATGTTTTGAAATGGGGGAGGAAACCGGAGTACCTAGAGAAAACCAGACACACACACAAACCGGAGGAATATGCAAAATCTATACGGAGATCCCCAGGCAGAGATTTGAACAGGCAGAGGTCTTCCTGATATATATATATATATATATATATATATATATATATATATATATATATATAATTTACAAACCACGGGCATCCAATTTCTGTCAATGTCCTTCCATCCTGTTCATATTCTAGTTGAGCAGTGTCACACTGATTGAAAACACTGTCCAAGGATGAGTCCCTGGACGGCTACAAAAAGAATTTCATCTCAGTTTTTTTTCCAAAGCCTACCACTGTTGTCATTTCAATGCCAAATAATTTCAAATACCCATTTTTCCCTTTGTGTCCAACCTTTCATATATTGTATGAGCGTTTTCTTTGACTAATGCCTGTGAAGGAATGGAGAGTTCAGGGTAACAGTAAAGGTGCTACAGTGCGCATGGAAAATTAAAAGTATTGAGGTTTACTTTTTGACCTTCACCTGCTCTTTTTCATATGGAGCCACCGCAGAGCAGAGATGACATTGAAATTCTCTTTCGAGTGTGAGCCGAGCTGTGCATATGAAAAACCTTAGCAGCAGAGACATTCATTACTATCAATGCAGAGTTGTAGCTATTTATGTTACTGTGCATTTACTATACTCAAATAATTACACCCTTTTGAAAAAAAACAAAAACAAAACCTTACATTCTCTTTCTCCATGTTCTCATGCAAGTGAGATATGCATTGTGTGTCTTGACTGCTCTAAACCATAGTTGTTTTCATTTGATTTGAATATGGCTGACAGGTATTTCTGTAAAGGTCATTCACCATTCTATGATGATAGTGACCTTTTTATGTCAATTGATATGATTAAAATATTTGCATAGCACACTTTCTTGTAATTAAGGACTAAGACTGAGAGCAGCTACTGCTGAGATCAAGTCTATAGTGTACTGCTTCATGCTGTCTTTCAATGTGTGAATGTATCCAGTATAGTAAGGGCTTATTGTATGGGTGTGCATGTTCATTCCTGCAGCAAGATTCCGTTGGACATGATCGGGTAGCCTTGTATCCAACAAATCAAAACGCTGCACGATTCTCAACATACAAGTCACATGTACCAGATTTTCCATTAATGAATTCAAAACATGGTATGTGACCAGTTTTTGTCAGATTGTACTGTGGTCATTATTTGGAGTGAATAAGATCAACAGCCTACCAATTTTTGATATCATGCTGCCTGCTACATTTGATGTTGTACATAGCAGTGTAACTTATTAATGCTAATTTGCCCAAGATTGGGGTAATGAATTGTTCAAGCCTGAATAAATTGTCATTATATCCATCCAATCTGTTTTTTTTTTTACCCCGTTTTCCTGCGTAATTAATCACCTAGAGATCTTGCTCCATAGTAGGCATAGTTTCTGACGTGTCCAATACATACTTTTTATTCTCTCTTTCTTCAACAGACGGACAGTTTCCCAACTGAGCCAAATTACATGGGAAGCAGACAACAGTTTGTTCAAAGGTAGGTGTTGGGTTCTGTAACTCTGACTGCACTGCAGACCTTAGTATTCCTCTCTCTCTTTTCAACACCACAGCACTACAAACATAGAATGTCTTGTTCTGAGTCATAAATGGGACTGTAGTCTTCACCAATTAACGCAGGTCAAACAAATATGTACCCTAGAAGTACTCATGATTGTCATTTTCATTTCTGCAGCAGTTCGACATTCAAAGACCCAGAGCGAGCAAGCCTCAGAGACAGTGGCCATGGTGACAGCGACCAGGCCGACAGTGACCAGGACACCAACAAAGGCTCCTGCTGTGACATGTCTGCAAAGGAAGCGCTCAAGTTAAAGGCTTCGGGTGTTAGGCCGCCTCCGTTGGAGCAAGGTGAGTGTTTGTGGAATTAATTTTCTTCCCAAATTCTTCTTAAATTTAAGATTCCCTGCAACCAATGACTTATAACACATTGTAATAACAACAGGGCTTCCACACTCAATTTTTTTGCACTTTTCCCATTAAGTATGTGTGATGTGAGTGTTCTATACACATCTCTGTTTTATCAAAGACGACAAGCCCATTATGTTTTTATAAGCCCAACTACTTCAGCCTCTCCATTTAGTCCTTCTACCCTGAGCGCTTGTCTCTGAAATTTTGATAATGGAACATGGAAAATAACTTAGTGAGCTGCGAGGAATATGGCACTGTGGTGTGGTGATGAAATATGAATAATTATTCCAAGCGCTGTGGGTCGGGCAGATTACACATGACATGTGTTTAACAATAACTCCCTAGATATGAGTTGTCGCAGCCCTCACCCAAGCCAGCCTAGCTTGGAAACTCAGGGTAAAAAGGAAAAAAAGATTAGATTAGATTAGATTCAACTTTATTGTTATTGCTCATGTCACTGGTACAGGGCAACAAAATGCAGTTAGCATCCAACCAGAAGTGCAATTTTATAAGTACCTTAATAGTAAGTAAATGTAGAAAAAAATGGACAGATATATGTAAAAAACTATAACAGGCTATAATACAGTGAGGATATGTACAGGGATATAAATGACTATAATATGGCTATTGTAGATTATACAGATTATAAACAGTATGCACAGTATGGATGTGACAATATATAATAACAGTAATATGTACAGTATTGCAATGAAGTGACTAGAGTATGGCTATTGCAGATTATATAAATTATAAACAGTATGATCTATGAATGCAACAAGATATTACAGTAATATGTACAGTAGTGCAATGAAGTGATGGGGGGGCATAGATCAGCGGGGGGATGTAAGTAGTGGAATGAGTGGGCAATGTGGGGCAGAGTTCAACAAGGAGCCTAAATAGCACAGTTGGTACTGTATGTTAAAGTCTGGACCTCAGTGTAAGTCATTACCTTCTCTGCAGAATGGATACTTCCAGAAAATTTGCTAATGTCTTTATGGCAAGCCGTTATCTTACTAACTGGATCCCAAAGTACAGCAAAGCATTGTGAACGTGGATTCTCTTTAATGGTGCTATTAATCCAAGGAACAGAAGGGCCGTTTTACTCCATGCAGAAGGACAATGACAATTTGTGTAACACTCTGTTTTGCAATATGTATGCTTGCCTAGATAGCACTTTTTTCATCCTTTCCATTGGTTTCACAATTAAAATCAAAACCCACATGCTGGCAAGAGAAATTGGCCAATTAAAAAGCTCCATATGTTTAACATAGTCAGTGTGTTCCGATTTGGTTGTTGATGAGGAACCAAAACAGTCAGATTTATACACATAGCACATATGACAAAATGAGTGTTTCAGAAAGTACTTGAGTAGTCGGTCAATAAAATCTGTTCCAGGCTGATGCGACTGCATGCAAGTGCCAATTGCGGCTTGCTCGTCCAACTTTTTTTTGTGTTGTAGTGAATCGTCTTGGGCTGCTGAAATAAGACATTGCTACGCCAATGCACCAATCAAACACACACATTGTACAAGTCTATAACCTGCCTTCTGTAACCTGCTTTTTACTATTCACTTCGCTCCGCTTTTATTCTCCTCCACTGCTGTGCCTTCGCCAGCCTCTATATGACTTTCCTCCCTTGTTTAGGGAAATTGCTTGATGTGAGATTAGACGGTTAACCTGCTGCAGGTAGCTCTGTTTAGCCAACAACACGAGGGCTGATTCAATCTATGGGGGAGGGTTGAAGCAGGAAAGAAAGGTGCAGAAGGAGTTGTGAGCAGCAAGGTGCGTCAAACCGCACAATGTTTCAGTGCATTT
Organism: Doryrhamphus excisus; assembly: GCF_037039965.1. Taxonomy (NCBI): domain Eukaryota; kingdom Metazoa; phylum Chordata; class Actinopteri; order Syngnathiformes; family Syngnathidae; genus Doryrhamphus; species Doryrhamphus excisus. The sequence continues at coordinate 6,303,897 of NC_136369.1, forward strand.
TATTTAATGATTTAATCAACAGTATACTTTTTTGAGAGTAGTCTGCTTTTCTGTTTCCATCGAATACCAGAATGATCACCTCGGCCTTGTTCAGTTAAATATATTTTCTAAACAGACCCACTCACGTACAGGGAATGTGTTAACACACACAGTGACCACACATGAATATCTAATTAATGAGGCTGCATGAGAGGAGAATGACTTAGCAACATAAGCCACCAAAACCAAAGCGGTGTTACATGTTATGCATTCAGCATCAGTGAAAACAGTAACATGCCCACAGGTACAGGTGCATCAACTGTGAGTTATGGAAAATAAAAAAAGGGTGCTTGTAATTGTATTTATTTGTTTTGTACAAAGTAAAGTGATACATATTTAAAGCCTTGTCTTTAAATACAAGCCTTTGTGTTATTCATTATGTGCTTATCCTCACGAGGGTCACGGGTGTGCTGAAGCCTATCCCAGCTGTCTTCGGGCGAGAGGCGGGGTACACCCCGGACTGGCCGCCAGCCAATCGCAGGGCACATATAGACAAACCATTCACACCACAGTGTTATACAATTCAGATTTTTTTTACTCATTATCTTTTGCTCTATTTTTAATTGTTGTACATTGTATTTTGTTTCTGTAGTGATGCAATGACAATTGAGCCAAGGTCCGCGGATGGTGCACGTCTATTGAGGCATATTTGTGCCATAATTTTGAGGTAGCAAAGGCGAATTTTGTGCTATATTAACTTACAATAACTACTGATAACTACATATGTGATGCATTCCATTGTAACCTGGTCAAATAAAGTTAAACCATTACCATTACCCCCGGTCGAGTACGAGGAGGGAGGCGAGGCATACGTGTGTGTTCAGTGGTCAAAATGCGTGCCTGGTGGTCACTCTCCAGTAGCGTAGGGCACCCATGTAATAATACTTTTTATTTTTCTAATATCCTCACGTTCGACTCGAAAACTCTCAAAGATCGACCAGTAACCCTACACTAAGTGAATAACAATATCAGAGCACTTGGCCATTGCACCAACAGAACGTAAAAATGGGACGTTGACTAGAACCACCAGTCATGACCACAACCAACCCACACACCTCTTCCCTGAAGTTTCTCCACATCAGGGTAGTCTCAAGACTCAAATTTGTTTTTCATTGGCCTGCGGCACATAGTAGAAATAAAATTAAACCAATAACCCAGCGGAAATGGAACAAAAAGGCCAAATGTAAAGAGAAGAAGCTCAAATGTTGATACTTATAACACAAAGCTCTTTCACAGCCTTTTACAAAATTAAAAAATACATAAAATTATCAAGGCTGCACGACGGTCAAGTGGTTAGCGCGCAGGCCACACAGCTAGGACACCAGAGTTCAATTCCACCCTCGGCCTTCTTCTGCGTTGAATTTGCATGTCTTCCCGTGCATGCGTGGGTTTTCACCGGGTACTCCGGTTTCCTCCCACATTCCAAAAACATGCTAGGTTAATTGGCGACAAATTGTCCAAAGCTATGAATGTGAGTGTGAATGGTTGTTTGTCTATATGTGACCTGTGATTGGTTGGCGACCAGTGCAAGGTGTACCCTGCCTCTCGCGCAAAGGCAGCTGAGATAGGCTCCCCCCGCGTCCCTCGTGAGAATAAGTGGTAGAAAATGAATACATAAATAAAATTGGCCTCCCGCAATCTTTGATTTTCAGGCTGCAGCCGTTGGTGGCAAATGTTTGAACAGCCCTGTTCCTCACAATACTACTTATTATGTCGACCATGCATTCATGGTCTTTGTTTTGTGCACTGGGTTTGTCAAACTGTAACTCATAGAAAGCTGGACAGAGTGTTTTTCTTTTGACACACTTTTCTCTCTGTGTTATACACCGTCTTGTTGTGTGATATCTTGCCAGCCAGTATACGGTGGTCTTGTTCAACTTCCTAGTATGAACAGAACTGCAGGTATGCCAAACCTTGTTGAAATATCCAAGCAGATTTTTGCTTTTAGCCATAGCCATTACATTGCCTTTGATGACTATGTCTCGTCATTTTCTTCCAGGCATTCCCTTATAATCTGGAGATCTTCACATCACGGCTCATTTTCAAAATTGATTAATTAGCCCTGTAAAATTGGAAGCAATGTATTAATTAAGCCTAACTATATCAGATAATTTTTTTTGCCAGTAATAATCAGCGGATAATTGATGATCCAACATGCTTGCAACAGACATGGATAGAGGCTTGTCTGGCTCCAATGGAGTGGCTGCCAGCAGTTTGCTCGCCTCTGTGGAAATGTCTGCCTAAGACGCTATCGCAAACAGACAGGCAGCAGTGGTTTAGCGAGATGTTACCCGCTGATAGTGCTCTTCAAGGAAATGATGAGAGAGAGAGATGAGGGAAGAAGAGTAAGGAGGCTCAGAGGAGGCGTGACTGTAGCAGATGACCTATCTTAATTAGCCATGATCGGAGTATGATAATCACACTGCCTATGGCTTTGTTTTAAAAGCGTGTCTGAGTAGGAGAATGGAGGATGGGAAGGACTTCCTGAATACGGTCAGGAGAGACATTGTGATGCCTATAACAGTGCAAAGGAAGTACAATGAAATTGACTTTTGTTCTGAGTCATGCTTTACCGTTTGCTTGTTTGTGCATCAGTACACAATGATGTAATGGCACACACAGAATTGAATACATGCTGTAGAAGGAAAAAAAGTTTGTCATATTTGTAATTTTAGATGCACAGATTCTATTTTATTTTTGATTTGCTGCAAGCCATCTTGTGAGGCGTTAGTAATTTATGGTGTGAAGTTCTCTGAAGCTTGATGCATGTGTGACATACTGTATATAAAGTTCATTGTAATGTGTGAACATCTTAAAGCATGTCGCAAGAAGACAAGCATAAGCCTGTGAATATAAGCCCCCTTAGCATGAGTTAAATTTGACTACCATAACGCATGACTGTTGTGTGGTAGAATATGGTTTGAGGAGCAAGTCAATAAAGGGACAGTGAGGCTGATGACAATGCAGTCACGTTTGCAAGGCATACATCTACTAGTTAGCAACATTGCAATTCCATTGAAACCTTATTTTGCACTGAATGAGTGGTTGCTTTCAATGTCATTGCTGGGATGTATCAGACACTAGACAGAAATGGTGTGTCAGTGTTTCCACATTATAAAGATAGAACTACGAGCACTGACTCAGTGATGCAAATGAAAATATGTTCCCTCAAGAAGCCCGCATTAGCATACACTGTCAGGTGGAGTAGAGTGAATAAACCCAGTCAATAAGTCACATACTGTATGTGACAAATAGGCTGCAGCTTATAGTCCTGTGCGGCTTATATATGTTTTTCTCTAAAATTTAGTGGGTGTGCCTAAAACACCGGTGAGACTTATACACCAGAAATTCCAGTACTTTTGTATGCATTTGGGATGTAGTTTTACCCAAAATGTAGTGGCGACTAGGCATAATGTGGTGAGGCTCACGATGCTCAATGAAGCATTTAAACCTGATATTACTAACCACTGACAAGGGCTTTCTATTGTAGCTTATGACTTTTTTCCATCCCTTTGGAGTTTTTCACACTTACCAAATGTTTGTGTAAGGCAGCCGTGGCCTTGTCAAAGTCCTCAAACCTCACCAGTTATGTTCCCCCCCTGTCGGGGGAAAAATGGGCATGATATGTTTTGTACTGTGCCGTGTCTTTTTCGAACGTCCACGAAAAATAGTTTCAGATCACGTCTGCTCCTTGCTAAACACGCTGTTGTTGTGATCTTGCGGGCTCTACATGCTGGATGCAACACTGCTAAATAGAAACACCAGTCAACATGACGGTAACATGACATCAGATGCCACAACGAGATACCAGATTTTTGGGGGTCTTGGGTAATGGTAGAGCATTTGGAGTGGTCCGAACTGTTCGTGTACAGCTCCAAACGTCTTTTTATTCATTTTTTTTTACCCATTTTGTTTCAATGTGCAACGTGTTCTACATCGTTACAATTTGTGACTATACATAATAATATAAAATAACAAAATAAGTATGTATGGAATGTATACAGTAATGTTTGTTTGTAATAAGGTATGAAATGTGGCCTGTGCAGCCCCAAATATACCATTAACCCTTTATTCATGCAGTGAGCAATTTCAAATAGCACTCAACCCCCTCTCTGTTTTTTTTTCCATTTATGTTTTGCTTTTTAAATTTTAACTGAGTGAACCTTTCATAAAAATATAGTTTCCTGATTAATTGCATTGTACGAAGTTGGATCAGATGCTCCTATTACTGAGGTAGTCATGGCAACCTCTTCCCTGCTTTCTGCTCTTATCTGTTGGAAAAAAAAGGACATTCCATTCAATAACATTCATCATCATTAGCATTTCATGGACAACTACAGTTTTTTTTGTATGTGGATTGCATGTAGAAATGATTATTTTTTCTGAATTAGTTTCACCTCCCAAGAGCTGAAAACCGGCGTCAAAATCAAGTTCTTATCCCTCCAATCTTACCTCGTCAGCGCTACAGATGCAGTACCTTGTTTGTTTCTTTTTTTTATCATTATACTCTCGCTTCCTCAACAATTGTATCGCTTATTATGTGAAGGACAGATAAACAAGTGAGTCAGCCTGAACATAATGGATGCTCAACAAATGAACAAAGCAGAACAAAATCTTGCCAGTGAAAGACAGGCTGCAACACTTTCCCTCAGCATTGAAGTTGTGATGGAGCCACAGTGACTCAACAAATGTCTTGTGGGGTGGGGAAATTACTTTGCATAATTTAACTGGAACAAAATTAACAATTACAAAAGCTCTAGTTTGCCCATCAGCCAAAATCCTGAGCTAGCTATGAGGTACCTATTTTGACATTATTGGCATGGCACTATTTCTGTGCCATGGCAAATGTGTGCCAAAATCACAGCTAATAGTGGCCCATCACAAATATTAATGTGTGACCTTTTTCTGGCCAGGCAGTGTATGATGTGTAACAACAACTGATTTATATGTATTTGAAAAATATAGATTTGAAACACAGATATAATAAAAGGTTTTAAAAATAAAATAGCCCATTAGAGTGCACACAGGATAGTGGTGGGCAAAACCGTTCCTTTCAGTGGATCATTCCGATTCATTCAGTAAAAAGATCCGTTCATTTCGTTCATTTTGGTCAATTGATCATTAGCCTGTGAGCTCCCTCGTGCATAGACCCGGTCAGCCGTGTTGAGTCAGTCCGTTCACTCATATTCACGTTTCTTCCGACGCAACAGCGCAACAACACGTGATGACTAGTGGTGTGTCGGTCATGAACGAACAGGTCAAAAGAACTAGTTCTTTTTTGTGAACGGAATGAACAAGGTCACCGATAGTGTCGGTCAATTTCTTGGTCTTTTAGTCAGCTAACCCAACCCACAGAGTGAGGCATGACGATAGGATAAGACAGGCAAGCACGCACATAGTCCCGCCCTGCAAAAGGAACGGTGAACTGACTCTCCAGCCGATCAAAATAAAATCATTTGCAACTGAACGGACTTAACGGGTATTTTAGGGGCAGTGACCTCATTCATTCCGTTCACAAAAAATAACTAGTTCTTTTGACCCGTTCGTTCATGACCGACACGCGACGAACAGAGGATATTGTTGACGTGTGATTATTGCAAAGTCGTCATTTATCTTAATGGGGAAACATCTGCCAGGAGATTGCCATAATTAGTCAGTTTACAAACATTGCTTTAAACAGGTAGCATATGGAGTTGTCAAGCTTTTATGAGATTCTATTGCATCTGTCAGTTTAAAACATGATTAATTGAGGAGTGTTGTTGCAGAGATGCCTTTGCAGTCACGTAGCACAAACGTACTAACTGCTGTGTAGTGATTTTATTTATTTTTTTGTGACAGTTATGGTTTTTGGAAATCGTTTATATTGAAATCTCTGACTTTGCTGAAGAATCAGTGTAAAACTCAGCTGAAGTGCTTTGGAGAGTAGATGAGGAAAAACAATCAACTTCTAAAAAACAGCAGCCAGATGCTCAGTTTCTTCTTGCAGTTTGTGCGAGTCATTGGACTGAGGATTTGTCTCTGAGCCGTTCATCTGTCCGTGTTGGTCCTTATCCTCTCAGCCATCTATAGCCTGTCCCTGGCTAGACCGATCACCACCGTCTTTCCTGGGTGGGGAAAACGGGAACCACCTGCAAACTTGACTTCCACAAGATCCGTCTGTCATAGTCAAATGTCTGTCCACACACACACACGTGCCAGATCATGTGCTCACCCCTCTCTTAGAGGATAGGGTGGTATCACGCCGCAGTGAGGCGATTTGCGGCTAAGCTCGTTGAATCCTGTGGAAAGCCTAAAATCTTGTGGGGTGAAGGGATGGGAGATATCACAGACTTAGGATTCCTTCTCTCTCATTATGGAAGATTTAGATGGATTAGTCTACTTTTATTAAATACAAAAATATGTTTTAAATCCATTGTTGTGATTGTGTTCCATGAAGGTTAAAGTCCAGTCTTGTGCATTTATTTCTGTTGAACTGTGTGTGTGGGTATTTTTGGTCTTGGCTTGAGCCTGTTTGGAGGTGAGCCTCACCCTCAAATACTGTGGTATTGCAGTGTTAGGAGCAATTAATGGATCTCTCAGACTCGGACTACTTGGACTATAAATCTCTGGCGTTATTCCTCCTATGGAAGCGATGAGTCAAAAATATAAGAATTATTTATTATTTCACCGTATGCGTCATTAGTTTCATCACATTGCGATTGCATTTCTCACCCATAGTATCTCATAAAGTGCGTACACCCTTCACGTTTCTGCGAATATCTAATTATATATTTTCATTGAACAACATCAAAGACAGGACACTTACAACGTAACGTAAAGTGGTAAGGATTGCATAACAGTTGCTGTCTCCTCAAAATAACTTAAGATGGATGTAACGCTGACCATATGCACTCAAGTTCCTTCGTCAACCGTGGCGAGACCTGTTTTGAAGGGAACCTGTCCTGTTAATGTACTGTATGTTCTTGCCCACCTTGTTGCAGCTCAGTTTCAAAGTGTTAACTGAGAACATCTTCATGTAGATCTCCAATTACTTTTTCACATCCTGAGAAAGTACTTTGTCAGGAGGTGCCATGTTGAACTGCCAATTCCCAGTATGAGAGAATGTGAGAACGATAACATCGGCTTAAACACACCTTGTAACACTGAGTCACATGGCACAGGGGAGAGAAAATGGGTAATTTAGCCCAATTAGCACAGTTTAACATAAGGGTGTACTCACTTTTGCTACCAGCTGTTTAGGTATTAATCGTTGTGTCGAGTTATTTTGCGGCAACAGCAAATTTACAGTTATCCATGCCCATGCTGTACTACTGTATCTACATTGTGCCAAAATGTTGCTGCTATAGTGGGTATTTCTTGGAATAACAGTAGTGCATTGCAATGAAAATATTCAATAAAAAAGATTTTATGTTCCCTTTAAATGTTTTGTACAAACTTACTAAAACTCTAAACAACATATAAAACTGACTGAAGCAGCAATGTTAAGCATCCATGATCTGTAAAGGGCTGAATGGTTTGGATTAAAGTGCAATGCCCTTCTGCATTTCATGTCCGATGCAATCATTTTCTATTTCAGTTTTCTCTGGGTTGGTTGGTTACAGGTCTTCACCAAAAAAAAAAACAAAAAAAAAAAACAGAACAGCAGAAGAGCTGTTCTAGTTTCTGCTCTCTGTGGGTGAAACATGTTGTCCAGCTCAGCAGTAGGGATGCTATGGGAGAGATTATAATGATACAGAACATCGTCACTTCCTGGACTCGGGCCACTCCATCGCCATCTGTCCTCTGTCCAAAGGCAGCTGGGCATTTGTGCAAGTGCATGGTTGTGTGTGTGTGTTGTGTGAATTTTCGAGGTTATTCTAGATATTTGCCACAATGTTTCACATGTACTCTATGTATTTGCTATTTTTTCTATTTAATATTATAATAACCTATTGTTTTATGTCATTTTTATATTTGTTTTCCTGTTTCTGTCAAATAATTACATTTTAGGAGACTTTTTTTTATCTTGGTTGTTTAAGCAGCTTATATATCGTATAAAACATGAGACACCGCTTTGGGATTGTTTGAGTTGCAACAATGCTTTAGTTACACTGCTTATTGATCAGTGAACTGAGGAATTCAAAATGTCGAAAGTTGCACAATTCAGTGATTGCTCACAACTTAGAGCCCTCTATGTTCATAAAAGAAGAGTGTGCTTAGGGATTTCTTTTGATATTGTAGTGTTAATTCTTTCTATTTGGAGATAAATTTGGTTCGGGCAGGTTTTGAGCTAAATGAAACTATAATAAATTGGGTAACACTTGTAATTAGAAAGACTGATTATTTGATCAATTCTGTGCCGACAGTTATAAACTAGCCGCATTGTTTGGCTTGATTATGTGGACGCACAATATAAAGATACTTCCACTGAATCATTAAGATGTACAGTAGGTGAAGGGGCCCTTTGTCTTGTGATTTCATTGGAATGCAAATGATTATCTTTGGTGCCCTAGGGCGTTGTTTCCCCTTGTTACACTCCATCAAGAATCAGTGAGATCAATGGGCCTGGGCTGTCCAAAAAAATCAGGATTTTACAACCATAACAAGTTCTTTTATCTACAGTTCGAAGTGGTATATCGTACATGGCAAAAAAGAAGAATTTTAAAAGTGGATAAAGGAAGTTAAATGACAATATAGTATATATTATAAGCACATGTTTATAATAACAACAATGGCTGGATGGATGGAGAGACAGCAGGCATTGTTCCATGAGGAGGTATTTTATGCAGCATGGTGTAAGGCTCCCTGCTGTCCCTCAGCAACCAGTACAAGTTCAAAAGAAAAACCTGCCAATGTAAATATGTAGGCTACGAAGACACCCAGTGTAATGCTCACTGGCATAAAAAGACAAAATAAGCTACCCCCTGAAGCTGGGTTTAAGGAGCATTTTGCATTTTCCTAATATACAATATGGGAGGATTATACATTGCAGATGCTGATTAACTGATGTTATTAACACCAGTGATGTACTGTACATGGCTGTATACTGTACACTACACCCTCCATCAAGGAAATATTATAAGGAATAATGTGTGCTTGTATTATGGAGGATGCAAAGATATCAACAGGGAATGTTTTTCTCTGATAACCTCAGTTGGTTACTTTTTGATCCTGCTAAATTAAGATAAGGGACTTGGTTAATTAGACTGTCACAAGGCAATCCCTTGAGAAATTGCGAGGCCAACACAACTTTAATTGGGTGACTCCTATTGTCCCTGTGCTGCCTCCTTTCTCAGGGTAGCAGCCTCAGAGAGGGGGAAAGACACAGTCATTGCTACTGTCAAATATTGAACAGAATGTTAGTTGTGAACATTTCGAACAGAGAAGGCTAAGACCAAAATTCTGATGGAATTGGTGCTTCATTCCTGAATAAGATTTAATATGTATTTATTTTTGTACATTTAAGTAATCTCTGTAGTGCATTAGTTGCAGCATAGGTCTCCAAAGCCCCTTGGACATTGTTAGCCAATTTAAGATGCATCTGTAATTACCAGCATCCAATTAAAACATGACCTCACCACCCAACCTCAAACCACAATTCAGATCTGTTATGGAGATTAAGAAGACTTGCTGCTCCAACAGCCATGTGCAAGGGATCCTCGTGTTGTGCATTTGGTTATGTTTTTGTAAAATCCTTCAAATTCTCAATTGTATTAACATGTGACGCAAGCAGTTCCTTTTTTCAGAAGGATAGTGATCTCTCGCAGATTCACACTTTGAATTTTGCAGAGATACCTGCGATACCTGTGTACAGAGATGCCTGTACAGTCTTGCATATACACACTCACAGTACATATCATTACGCTATTGTTTTTATTACAGTCATGATGATGTCAGCAATAAGATTATAGTTATTACAATTGTGTGTTATTGTCATTTTGTTAACTATCATGGTTAATATTTTCATTACTACTATTACAAGTAATGTGTTTGACTGGCAGAGCAAATCTATTTAGCATGTAAAGGCATTTTAATCAATAATATGCGCCCCGATTTTGCATACTTTTTTCCAAAAATATTATATTATTAAAATGCTGTTTTGTGGTTGAATACAGCCTATTAGTCATTCAGAAGACATATTAAAAAATATTGTGATGACGTGTAATCAACAGTATTTCAAAAGATGCCGAGATTTCAATTGGTTCTTGAAAATCCAGTATTGTTGTTGTTGCTGGAGTATGCATCCTCGATGGCATCATCTGTGAGGGGGTTTTCCAAACAGTTGTCCATCTGCCCCCAAAGGTGATCGAAATCTGTCTTGATTAACATGTAAGAAATCTGGGTGATGGTGCCCTTGCCTCGTATCAGCTCCCAAGTGGGGATCAACCAGGATGAAGTTTTGAGCCAAGGGATAATCTAGTTCCCTGGATTGTGATAATGCTGCTCAAGATGATCAGGAGGATGAGATTGGGTTTGGGTGTATTGGCTGAAGTGTCACACATGCCCATGGAAGCATTAGCCTTGATGCTTGCAAGTTGGTGAAAAGACAAAAAATACCATAGTTGAGAGCGTGAATTAGTATTAAAATGGGATGGAGAGCACATGCACTCTTATGCTTGCTGTATCCAGGCAACCAGATGAGAATTCAGGATACATAAAGAACAGGTAATTGCCTCCATCTTCTTGATCACTTGCAGCTGTAAATCTATGGATTATTAATTCGTAAATATCAATTTAAGTACATTTGGAAAAACACTGGCATATACACTGATGCCTCAGGTGGCATAATTTGGACGTTCAGTCAAAACATCCACACGTACAATTCAGAATATATGCCAAGTAAAAAGCCTTTCTATGTTCTTTGTCACTGAATGTTCCATAAATGACAATCTTAAAAATCTCATTTTAGTTTTTTTATGTGTCTGCTCTTCCTCGTGGTCTAGTCCCACTCTGAACTTTGTCTGGTGTTGGTATCCAGCTGTTCCATCAACACGACAAGTAGCTCAGGAAAATCCCTCATTGCTCATTGACCAATTGCAAATACACCAGAATGCTGTCAACAGGCATTTTCCACCCAGTGGTTTGCATTTGTCCACACCTGTGGTTTGGGTATGTGACGCAGGATGGGGTATGGGTGTTGGAGTGGAAAGGCAGTCATCATTGGGATTAGGCCGTCTCTCCAAGTGTATTGGAAATGAAATGGAAGAGTCACTTTGAGTTTTCCTTATTTGTGGAAAATCCAATCACATGACAGCTGCAGAATATGTGTTATTGCCTCCACAAGGTTATATGTTCTTAGAAACATCCCAGAAACGTTGTGGATGGCTGTATTGGCTAAAGAGACTATTTATCCAAAACCCATCATCAGGTGAGAGATCGAGGGGTACTAATGGACTCAAATCTGAACTTTAACAGCCACATTAAATCAATAACAGCAGCTTTCACCACCTACAAAAATGCTAAAATCAAAGGACTCGTCTCTAAGACTCTCACCGGGCTCTCTAAACGAGCTGTAAAACAGATGCAGCACGTCCACAATGCTGCTGCTTGAGTCCTGACTAGAACCAGGAAATATGACCATATTAGTCCAGTACTCAGGTGTCTGCACTGGCTTCCTGTTACTCAGAGAATAGACTTTAAAACAAGTCTTGCTTGTGTACTTTTCATAGCCAAATTGCGTCTCATATTGTTGTTTGTTGGAATTATCAATCAAATTTGATGTAATAATCTTCAAATGATTTTATCCTTTTTTGAAAAGCAGTTGTCATGTGTGTGAATAGTGCTCTATAAAAAAACTTGCCTTGCCCAAAGAGCTCATCAAATCCCAATTTCCCTGCCATATAATGTTTATGCATTCTATTAATTAATACATTTGGTGATACTTTTAGTTATTTGTATCAACTTGTTTGATCTCCGAGGCAAACCTCAATAGTGTGTGCATGCATGTGAGTCTACTGTATCACTGGCTGGAAGTAGGCCATGTGGATTATTGGTACTGTAGCGGTTAAAAAGATAATTTAGCTGATGAAGGCCCAATTACTATCACTGTTGTGATTGACAGGCAGTATAGCATGTGGTCACCTGTTGCCTTAAACCAACTTGGATATGTCTCCTAATGCAAAGCGGGTTAAACAGTCGACAATGGAATGGCTAGATGAAGGCAATTCTTCTCTGTCTGAAGAAGCTACAAGGTTGCCTTATTTAGTACACTTTAACATAGTATCATGGCGTATTATGTATTACCCTGAGTTTCTAAAAGCAAAGCTAGAATACATTTACTCGGACAGAGTTGTGATAGTGGATTGTGTGTGTGTGTCCCAGTCCCCTTTGGAGTCCATTAATCCCAAATCTAACAGATTTACTGCATAGGCATCCTTTGTGTGTCGAACCCCTCTCTGGAATATTGGCTGTGGATTCTGGAATATTCACTTCCCTTTCTCATGTTTGGAATGCATTGATCTTCCCACCCGCCCAATAATGCTTTGATTGTCCAGCAGGCAGGACATGCATCCGCCATGTTGGGGTTCACAATCCAGGTGTGTTTTTGCCACTGTTTCTGTGATCTGTAATTTTACATCACTGATCTCTTTTAATCCTATTCTTATCTCGTGTAAGCCTTATAATCTTTGACCCTAATCTTAAACCACCACATAGAATTGGGCAGCTTGAAAGGAGGAGGGTTGTTTTTCTCACCTTCAGATTCCATGCATATATTACATCATAGGAGATGAGGTTCTGTGAGCTTTTTCTTTTTATATTGCAGATCTGAGAAGTAACTCCTGTTATGTGTATTCGTATTTTTATTGCAGGAGTCGGGACTTGAACCCTGCCTATTTTAAAGGCACTACTCTAGGGAGTCAAGCGAGTGGAGAGGCAAAGAAAGTATACAGTATATTAGATATTGAGATGGAAAATACATCTCTATTTGAAATGATTATACCCTCTCCTGGGTAGACTAATAGACCATTATTGCATTCCTATGCGTTTATTTTAACCTAATCACACTTCTAAGCAGATGAGTGTAAGTGTGTAAGTGTTTTATGTTTACCCAGCTAAGACACAAGCAACCAGTGTCTAGACAGCAAACACCAATTTGGCTGGGGCACAGAACAACATCAATGCTAAAGCAATGTCACTAAAATACGAAGCATGTTCCACTGTCTTGCACAGCGTGGAGAGTGCGGTGACAGACAGATGGCGAAAGGCGGATGAAGAGCAGAAAAAAAAGACAGGTTGGCAGAGCTCACTGTGGCTAATACATCCAAAGTGTGTCAGTTAGCTCTCTAAATGTGTTAGGCCCCGGGGTTGAGAAAGCCAACACCATCGACTCAACCTTCCTCTCTTCACCTTTCCACTTAGCCTCTGTTCTAAATCAGCCAATAGCCTTAAGGGAGCTACACTGCCTTTCGGCACATCGGCACAATTGATCAGATGCCAACATGTTAAAGTGTACCGTTTCCTTATTGCTCATAGTGATCTCAGGAACATGTGGGCTGAATGTTTATTATACATTTGTTTTACTATGCTGTGTAGCAGGTCAGCTTTTCTGGGTGGTGTATCACCTCAAATGATAGATACACTGATGAATATACAGCAGGGTCTATCAATGTTCTATGAAGCTTGTCCACACTAGTGTCACAGGGGTATGCTGGAGCCTATCCCAGCTGACTTTCGGGAGAGAGGCCGGGTACACCCTGGACCAATCACAGGGCACATATAGACAAACAACCATTCACACTCACATTCATACCTACGGAAAATGTTGGGTCTCCTGGAGGAAACTTGACTCGGAGAAAACGCATGCATGGTGCAAACATGCAAACTTCACATGGACATACCCAAACAGAGATTCAAACTCCTGACTGTGTGGCCAACACTAGGCCACAATGGGGCATATAAATTTAAGGTGCACATTAAATTTATCTTCAGGGAAGGCAATTAGTACTATATTATTTGTCAATATTGCATATCAGTTAATTGTGGTATTGTTAGTTTAGCCTTTGGATGGTAAATATGTGTAACCAAGGATCTTAATAAGATGTCTGTTGACGTTGTGCAAGTCCAACACGAGAAAAGCACAGCAGCCATGAAACTCGGGAGACACTTTTTATTATCCTGCAACTTCACGTTATCATCACACTACACGGCCGTCAAAAGACAAAGGAGCAGACTTCCGGGCTTCACAATAAAAATAAAAAAAATCTGCATGCTCCCTATGCCTGTCAGACAGCATCTGACAAAATAGGGTCTTAGAAAAACAACTTAAATAAATTATGGTTATGGTTATGATTTTTATGGCTTTTGTTGAGATGAAATATTTATAACAAATATGGCATTTTTACTATAATGTACATTGCAGTATTTGATTTAATTTTTGTATGGAAGTGTTTGTGTGTTATGTGTCCAGCGGGATCACAGTAAAAGAGGTAGAGCTGCAATCATTAATCGATGACTCAATGATTAATCAAATATCCAGTTAATCAACAATTATTTATATTAATAAATTAATCGTTTCATTTAAAAATGTACTGTAAATAACCTGATTTCATCATCTCAAATGTGACTTTAATTGCCTTAGTCATCCGTGATAGCAGACGTATTACCTTTTGTGTTTCAGGCAGATCAAGACAGTCACACTCATCATCTTTGAATTTGGATAAGAGCAAATAACATTTTTGCCACTCTCTGAAAGCAAACCAATGCAGATATGTGTGCGTAGTAAGAACATACTCACACAAAGTATGTGATTGGTCCGCTTGTGTACTTGTGTGTAGGAAAATGCAAACATTTATGCAAAACTCTTACCATGCGTACACGCAAAGCCTCATGTTAGAACAGTGAAACTGCAAATCGCTATGACTGTGCCTGTCCACCGCAGGCCATATCATCATTCTAAATGCTTCACAACTTGATCGTCAAACAAGTAACTGCCCTCCCCCTCAGAGCAGATGAGCAGATGCCAAACTCAAAGCCTGCCCCTAAAGTTGTTCTTTTTATTTACATATTGGTGATGCACAAGCAGCAGTCTGTGCCAGTGACCTGTTGATTTATAGTGGAGTGTGATGTCAGTTGATTGCTTATACTTCTACTTCTACTTTCTTACCGTCTTTGCTAAGATTTTGGGGAAGGAAAACGTCAATTCATGCATTCTGGTTCTTCTATACGTTATGGCACAGCCATACAGCTACTTTTCATCATGTTCGGAATACTAATTTTGTTAAAGATATCTGAGTTTATTGTTGTTATTTCAACTTTTGGATATTTGACAAAATGGCTGTAAAGTAATTTTAAAAAATTGAATACTCTAATATCTGCATGTACTGATAAACACACAGTCATGTTCGGGTGGTCAAATCAGGTATGCGCTTAAATTGAGTTACAGTGGCATGTTTGGAATTCTTGATGGTTTTTAAGGCAGGTATACGTGAGGAATCGTTTGCATAATGTTTTCGTTCAGTTGATGGTTTTAAAAATTCTGACTATCACACAGAATACTTAAAGTCATTTATGATACAGAGCCACTCTATACTCTATTGCATGTATGTGATGTTGCATTACAGTGATGCTTCTAGTGAGACTGAGAATGTGAATCACTCCTCCTAATCCTGCTAAAGCAGTACACATGGGGATGATTACTTGCACAAAGCCACGGCACCCCGAGTTGTTCAAATCCTTTTGTTCAAAACAGAGCGAAAAACAGAGAGGCAGACACGGAGCGAGCATAAAAGAAAATAATTCATTTCACTAAATGTGACTGGATTGAATGTCATTTGGTGGAGCTTGATTTTGTATGTGTCGGCTGAATAAAGGCCCATGCAGATTGTAGGACAGCTGATCAGTCTGTATGGCTTCTTGTTTCATGCCTGTTCTGGTCCAAACTGAGCTGTCTCACTGGAGTATTTCTACTTTTTAGTTGAGTTTAGTGAGTTTTCTATGCTGCTTATCCTCACTAGGGTCGTAGGGATATGCTGGAGCCTATCGCAGCTGACTTTGGGCGAGAGTCAGTGTGCACCCTTGACTGGTCGCCTGCCAATCGCAGCACACTGACAGCATATTAATTTTGTCAAATATATATAGCAAAAGAACACGCTCTCTCATTAACACCTGTAAACAGTCAGTAGTTACAAATTTCCCCACTGAGGGACGAATAAAGGCATATCTTAATCTTAGTTGTGGGAAGAAATAAGACCCGATGCATGCAAGTTGTGTCTGTTTATGTTGCTTACAGGTGAACGTGCTACGAAAGCCACACACATGCTTAGTAAATTTAGATAACAAACAGAACAGCCATAAACCCACGGTGAAGGGGTGACAAATACACAAAGGTTGAAAAAAAAAAAAAAGAGCAAGGCGGTCCAGAATCGTCCCCTGTCATGGTGCAATCCCCCATGTCCTAATTACACAGGCTTAGAGGAAGTGGAGGATTAGCTACTGATTCGACACACTTCTCGCCTCATCTTTTAATAAGTTCCCTTCTTGTCCTCTCTTTGCAACCATTTGTGCCACCCTCCATGTCTCTCCGCAGGTACAGTCTCAAGTTACTCTTGACCTGTGTCCATTTTTATCAACGTCCTTCTGTATAATGTTTACACATGCCTATTTCTGCATGGACTGACCTCCAAAGACCTAAGTATAAAAACAAAATGTCCTGTCAACATATTTTATAATAGGAGTAGAGAAATAATCACCAAGAGTAACATTTACCCAAATAGCTGCTTACCTTTTGGAAGATAGTGGAACGTGCTGCTCCATGCAGAATATGCTGGTCGACGAGCTTGTTTGCCGTTTTTCCTGTTAGAAATAATGAAAACAAAAATAATGATATGGTGATATGGAGCTTAGCATATGGTATATTATGATATTTTTCCGATGTATCACGATATGACGATATAAAATGTTATAAAATTTAAATTCAGCAGAGTTGTATAAAAAGCTACAAACCTTAAGACATACTATAATGAAATACACTTGTCTCAAATTGCAAAGCACATTTATTTATTGGCTAAAATTTCTAATGGGATGTCAGCCTCTGGACACATTGCTACAAAATCTTCAACAAACTAATGCATGTGCTTGTGATTAAGGAAGATGTAGTCACCCATGCAACTCCAACTGCATGGAAGATAATTTGTATGACACTCGTGTTTTGTTGAGGCAGACTTGGGGCAAACGGAGCTGTTATTTTGAAGGATGGTCGCAGAAGTGTGTTCCGTGTGTGGGGAACGTGTATTTCCGGCTAAGGCGAGTTACATTCAAAAATTGACATCCTTCTTGTATTTCTTCACTCAGAACTTCCACGTCATCACCGGACACTATAAAACTTTACTTGCATAAAGCTGTAAAATACAACGTGGTGAAAATATACTCATAGAGTCCAATTAGTTTTAGCAGGCCCTCAGTTCACCCATTGGTTCAAACATATAAGTTAGGCCCACAATGGCACAATGGGAAAAACCTCTGGTGTGTAGATGTGTTTCGCTGAAAAGGTTTAATATTTATCATGTTATTTGATCATATTTATTGTGAACGGCTTCAGATGATGTTGTAGTGTAGATGTATGTAGATGTCTGAACCTTCAATCACAGAGACATTCTATTTACGCTCATTTATTTAGGCTGAGTGCCAAGTTTACAAGGAACTGTGTACTGCTGATCACAGTCGAAATTAGTCACCGACTCGACGCTGCCAGCAGTAATGTAAGTCAGGGATAACAGTGACTATGTACACAAAGGTATGGGGAATTCTAATGGTAAAATTTTGTAGTCACGGCAATCTTAACGCTTAATGTGCTGGACGCCCCCCCCCCCCCCCCCCCCCCACTCTGAAGGCCTGTATGGCACATCGCTAGCGAGGCTATTGCTCTACACTGGTGACTGTGGTTTGTAACCTTGCAGTGGCATATAATTACTATCAGTACTGTTTTTTGTTTTTTGTTACTGGCTCTCTGTGTCTGCCAAAAAAAAATTCTGGCCGGCACACTGAAGGCCTTATACGCACAAAAATTACTGTAATTTTGTTGTCTTCTACTTCTTTGTGTTCAATCGTATTTTCGGTATAATTATGTTCATTTACAGTAAATATCCTGTATATAACAATGGTCTTTTTTCATATACGTATGATATCTGCTTTTTTCAGCCTCCAATATCCAATATCCAGCAATGGCTCCAAAAATCCCATATGGGGCTATAATGCCTTCTCATTCACATTTCCCATTCTAGAGACAACTAACTTTTTTGCAATTGTATCTTTGCATTTCAACATATATAATTTGATCATTTTGCATATGACTGCAGGAGAAACCTTTGGTCCTTTTTAGATATCTATCAGTAACGGCTTGCCTGTGGCCTCTCTGCAGAAATTGCTCCATCATTAAAACACTCAAGCATTGAGGCAAAGATGAGTTGAAAAGTGAGCTGCAGCCTGAGGAAATGTGAATAATAGAAAGTATTCAGTCACAAAATGGGCTGGAAATCTATTGGATTGGCTGAAATAACAACCTTGTTTGACCTTGCAGCAGCCCTTAACTATGTATACTATAACTCACTGTTACTGGTGAAAGTAATAAAATGCTGCCTGTGCCTCAATAGTTAATTTTTATTCTGTCAAGGTTTTTTTTTTCCCTTGTTCACACAAAAGTGTCAGACATTTCCAACGTGTTGTCACACATCACTGACATGGTTTTGGTTAAAAACAGATCGTTTGCCTTTTCTCAGCCCTCATTTAACCTTGGATGCTTTCCCATGGCCATTCGTAACTGTCAAACCAGTTTATTAAGATTTCTGTTTGTCCTCGTTTGATCGTCAACAGATAAGAAACCAACAACCACATGTTCCCCACTTCTTGCATCCACTTGTTTCAAGGCTTGTCATGCATGTAAAATGCAAACAGAAAATTTAGATAAATACTATTTTAGCAGTTGGTATGATTTAGGTTGCATTAAGGATGCGTTTGAACATCAGGTTCATTGACAATAAATGCAATAAACAAATGCATGTAAATTAAATATTATTTAACAGAATTTCTCAACTTGTAATTAATAATGAAAACTGAACTTATCGAGAGACTAGAGGCAGTCTGGGGGAGGCTGGACCAAGTAGTCCTCAAAGAATGGTTTCAAGTATTAGTAACAGTTCAGAATATGACAGGCAGCACTTCCTTTCACGCAGTGTTAATGTAGCTAATGTAGTTATTCCACATTGTATTCGTAGTTGCCCTATATGTAGTATGTGTTTACTTACTAGTGACATGTTCCTTATCTTTTGTTAGATTTTTGTCTCGCAACCCACTTGTTCTTTTCACTGCGGGACAAGCTCACTCCCAATTCATTGTTGGCTATCGTTTGACCAATATAAGATCGTCTTCCTCTAAGTCAACTGAAGGACATGTGGACCTCTTGTGGGACTCAGTTTATAATAATGTAAATGTGTTCTGTGTTTTTTGTGAACACAGTAATGACAGGAAAAGCTCACATCTCTATTCAGACGACACACACACACACACACACACACAGACTTACACCTGCTCCAGCTTTTATACAATGTAGTAGGTCACACGGAAACAGTATTTTATTTACAAAGGCTACATTGTGCTTTGAGGGCTGCCATTTGTGGTTTTTGAAAAAGGGAAGGTGCTGTTGTATGGCAATACACCCCCTCATCTCCACAGCCCACAGCCCTTTCTCGCTACCCACAGCACACAGCACTGCTTGCTCATCATTGATTAGGTTTTGTGTGTTTGTTGTGTTTGAATATGAGCTCGCACTCCCTGTTCTCCTCCTCTTGAGTTTGTATCCCTTTCTCTGCTCTGCATAAATGCTCTCTCCTCGGGGTGTTCTTTGAACAACTTCGCCGGGCATTAGCTGATGGAGAGCCCTGTGGTTTGTGATGGAACGCCTGAGGAGAGGACATGTTTGATCCTGAGATATATGTCCTAGGTGGAATCTCAGTATCACCAACCACCAAGCTCCCCTACTGCTGCTGCCAAGCATTCCCTGCTATGCATTGCCATTATCTTGCCTCCCACTGTGATAAAAGCTATTAAACTGAAAAAATGGATCCTTTCTAAGCCACCCAAAGTCTTATTCTCCCAGTACGTGACCACACTCTTGAGGACATTGGAATTAGCAATTATACCATGTTAACCACCAATTCATCATGATGCATTACAGTTATGGTTTTGATACAGCTGCATTCCCTGCATTTTCTTGCACTTCTAAAAAGTAAAAACAAAATAAAATCCACTGTTGTGTATATTAAAAGTGCAATTGTGTCCTCCTATTTCAGGCACAGTAATGCTGATTGGTGATATTTTTGCTAGATTCTCGATTTCCTAACTCTACAGCTCCCAAACTAGCTGAGGCTATGGTAAATCAACAGCCCCTCTGCTGGTTGAAGGATAAAGGGCACTCCAAATGGCTACAGTAATTGCATAGTTGCATTTGACATAATGTTTGGTTGCAGTCGACACAGGCTCAAGCATATGGGGGCAAACGGGTGTAGTGGTTGCGAGATGTCAAGTCAAATCAGAGTGAAACTACAATATAAATTCATTCAAATATAAATTTCAGAGAAAGGATATTACAGCATTCCTAGGGTAGTCCAGCATACAGGAAAACAGTTCAAGCTATAACCAAAAAGCCAAAGAAAAAAACATGACAAAATACCATAAACCCGGTTCCTGGACAAGATGGAAATAACTGTAAAATCAAACAAAACCCTAAGGTAAAACATTAACTTCACACCATTAAAGTAACTGCAAAAGCCAAATTGTAGATGGCAGCTTAGGACATATTGAGGAGAAAAATACAGAAAGTCGTAAGCGAATTGTATGACAACACAGAAACCAACCAACCCAATATTGCACGCATGCACCAACATCTACCAAATATAGGATTTACCCTGCAAGAAAAAGTGTAGCATTGCTTTTCATGGTCTTAATACCAGATGTAAAGAAATGTTGTGCCTTCATGCTTTTTACTTTTTGAATTCCTAGTTGAGTTGAGTTCTTAGTTCTTGAAGGGTAGCCCATCAGATAGTTTCAAAGGTCAACTTTGGTGACATTGAGAAAAGTATTTCCTAAGAGTGTATTCATTCATGCACTCCCACGATTTTGTATGATATCTGGTCTTTTATTCAGCACCAAACCTTTAAAATATCACCTTAAATTCACATCTGCACAGCCGGTGGACAGTGGCCACATTGAAATGTTTGCTTCTCATATGAAAGCTGTAATATAGACAGACTTTTTCTAGGTAATGTGTTTGCAACTCAGCAATTATTCATCTTGCTCTTGAAACAGGTTATGTCTTAAAATTGATATATCGAACAGTATTATTAAAGATTTACTTGCTTCATAGGTTCCTTCTTTCTTATAAAAGACAGGTGTCAGACGAAAACACCAAAACTGCAAATCCATTGAAATATATTTGTATAGCCACAAACAAAAGAAGAGAACAGCCCTTATTTAGAGTCTGGTGCTGAAAAATAATGGCACCAACAATGTGGTAAACACCTTTTGAGTAATGTCCTGACTTTCACCTCTATTAACTAGAAATATGGTTATGACATATTTGAAACACCTACACTGAAGCCAGTGTATGTACGTTGAATGTAATTGAAGTAGTTTGTGTCAGCAATTGCAAGAACCCACCTCAACAATGAATATGATAGGCCTTTACAGTTTGGACACAACATGTTTATGGGTACTGTTTTCTTAAATGCATGATATATTGAATGAACATGGATATAATAAAGTAAACACATTCTATAAGACGCTAATATTTACCTATTTGAGCCCTTAAATACAGTTTGCAATGCACCATTTCAAATATTCAATTCCATCAACTAGTGACCTAAGAGCTGTTATTTACTGAATGTTGGCTTATTTAGAGTGGAGACTCGTTCATCTGTGCAATTCAAATATTTAGCCAATCTGATTGGTGGTCACACTTGGGCTGCATGGCTCAGCTGTGTTAAACAGCAGTAGGCGAAGAGATTAAAAACACAATAACACACACGCACCGTGGGCTCCCTCAGGTGAGCAGGTGCATCCGTGGTCTGTCACAGATGCTCTGTGCAATTTGTCAGCTGCCACTCCTCCTGTCCACCTCGGATTGTTGGATGTGGGATTTACGGAAGACAAGGCAACGTGTCCGTGTGGGCACGTCCTCCATTTTCAAACATGACTTTACTATAAGAGTACTAACTGAAAGGTGTAAACAACAAACAAATCAGAAGTATTTATGATTCAGCTATATGTGTAAGTGATTTTTGATACTTTATTGTTTAATTATTTATAGTATATATTACAATTATTTCATATATATATATATATATATATATATATATATATATGAGGTCTGTGAAGTTGCAAACATGGCAATAAACATAACAATCATGTAATTGTATTTTTCTCAAAAGAACCACGTTCAGTACTACAAACAAATTTTTCCAACTGACTTCATATCACCAGCTACCCCCTGAAACAAGAGACAAAAACAAAAACACCATCAGTGACTGATGTGCAATCGTGCCCGCTGTCCTGTTAAAAGCACATTTTGTTTTTTATGAAACAAGTTTAAAATTGCAAGGTGCATACTGCAACATATTGTGAGGGTAGTAATATTTAATGCCAGCCGTAAATGCAGAATGCTTGATGCCGCCCTTGTGCGTGTACCTAATGTCGTGGCCAGTCAATGCAGGCCTACACAGCGCTGTACAGCGTTTTACTGAACAAGTTTGCCACTTTAGATATAAACCAAAATAGAGATGAACTGACGAAAAATTAATAAAGTGGAGGCACTGCGAGAAACGTACCATTTTCAACTTCCCAATTGCACCTTGTGCAGCACGTCTGGGGAGAGGCGGTCACTGTGTGAATACATAATGAGCATTGTCTTCATACTCATCCCCAGCATAAATGCATTATCCATAACCGGATACTTGTTATAAACGCGTATCCGGCTCATCGCTACTATATACAGTTGTATACAAGTTGATCCGGTCACAAGTGTCTTCCACAGTTATTGCACTGTTTATTGCAACATTATTGTATAGAATTTTTGGAGCACTTTTTATAATTGAGTCTGACAGCTACAGGAAGGAAAGACGTGCGATATCCCTCCTTCACACACTGATGTATCATCCCATTGGTAATGCAGCTTCTTAGTGCAGTGAATGTGTTTTGGAGATGGTGGGAGGCCATGTTCATCATGGAAGACAGTTTGGCTGTCATCCTCCACTTGCCCACCTCCTCCACCTGTTCCAGAGGACACCCCAGGACAGAGCTGGCCTTCCTGATCAGCCTCTTCCTGTCAGCTGTTGTGATGCTGCTCCCCCAGCAGGCCACGCCATAGAAGATGGCAGAGGCCATCACTGACTCATAAAAGGTCTTCAGGAGTACCACATGTACTCTGAAAGACAGCAGCCTCTTGAACAGATGCAGTCGGCCCTTTTTTGTAAAGGACTACTACTTTATGGAAATTCACTTAAAACGGTCATGTCTGGAACCATCCATCCGTTTTCCTCCGCTTATCCGGGTCCGGGTTGCGGGGGCAGCAGTCTTAGTAGGGAAGCCCAGAATTCCCGGTCCCCAGCCACCTCCTCCAGCTCCACGGGGAGGACACCAAGGCGTTCCCAGGCCAGCTGTGAGACATAATTCCTCCAGCGTATCGTAGGTCTGGCCCGGGGCCTTTTCCCGGCTGGGCATGCCCGGAACACCTCACCAGGGATGTGTCCGGGTCCATGTGCCAAGAACCAGATTTGGCCGCTGAACACCAGGTTGCCCAGACACCCGCCCTTGACCGCCACCCAACACACAATGCACCGGACCCTTATGCTTGCCCCCGTCGGTGGTGGGTCTACGAGGGGGAGATCCCATGTGGCTTCTTCGGGCTGAGCCCGGCCGGGCCCCATGGGTGAAGGCCCGACCACCAGGCGTTCGCCTGCGAGCCCCTCCCCCGGGCCTCGCTCCAGGGTGAGGCCCTGTTATCCCACATCCGGGCGAGGTACGGTCCCTCTTGTTTTTCTTCATAAGGGTTTTCTGAATCACTCTTGGTCTGTCCCGTCACCTCGGACCTGTTTGCCTTGGGAGACCCTACCAGGGGCATATAGCCCCAGACAACATAGCTCCTCGGATCACTCGGGCACTCAAACCCCTCCACCACGATAAGGTGGTGATTCACGGAGGGGAACCAATGTCTGGAACCAATTAACTGCAGTAAACAAGGGCTGACTGAATTGGTAAAATTCACAGTGTGTGATTGCATAAACAGCTTGAAGCCCGTACAGATATAACTCATACTGTAGCCCATAGTGCTGAAAAACAGTCAGTTTGAAATTATTAAAATATTAACCTGTCATACAATTTCCTACACTAAATTCTTGTGAGAACATCAGCTCACCCCATGCTCAGACAGTAGCAACACAGTGTAAACAGTTTCCTTCTACCTCCCTGCACAAGAAGCAGTGTGTGACAGAGGGACATTAATCATAGGGATGGGTAATAACGCGAGGAGGTTTGGGTAGGAAGGGCCATGGGGGCAAAAAGTGTGGTTAGGGAAATCACACGTTGCTTTATGACACACACTGATACACAAACAGATTGATACCTTCACTGCTCGATGTGCACAACCTCCCCGCATTACACTGACAGCTTTGGCTATCAAAGTTTACGATTTTGAATTAAGGAAAGAAGAAAAGAAAAACTTCTTGGGATGAGGCGAAATTTCACTATTCGTTGAGGGAATATGGCCTGTAGTGCTTGTTAATTAAGCTTTGATTTCAAAAGATATTTTCTGGAAGGGACATTTGGTATAATTTGGAGAGAGATAAGAGGCATTATATGGCTCAGTGGAAGAATAGCTGTAATACTGACATAGTTTTACCCCTGATTCAGATAATCTTAATGAAAATCTCTGCAGTATCTGCATCTAAGTTGTGTGTATTTGTATACAGTATGATTTAACAGTAAACTACTTTTCATGGGGGCAGGGAAGTGGAATTGTGGTTAGCAACTGTCTCACACAGCCAGGAGGTTTTTGGTTTGAGATTCAGCTTTTCTGGGGTGTACTCTGATTTCCTTCCACAGTACAAAAAGATGCATATTACAGTGAAATCTCATAAGAAATAATGTAAATCCGATTAATCTGAAAGATGTTATTCTTTTTTCCTGAATTAATTTGTGTTTCTCACCTGATGTCTTTGCTTTTCATTTGGCCATGTCCTTCTGTGTGAATGTGGTCTCTCCCAAAGTCAGCTGGGGTAGGCAGCATCTCACCTGTGACCATGAAAAGGCACACAGGCCATTGTGTTTATGCATGTGTGCCGTTAGTTTAGCCTCACCATTCCCCTCCTTTTCTGATGCAGCTGCATATGCATATGCACTAGAAAAGTATGATATAAAAGTCGCAACATGGCTACTGTGTCTTCTTTAAAATTCTGCAGGACTGAAAAATAGTCTCAGGGTTTATATTGAAAAGGTACAGAAATATCACTCCTCCATGGGATATCTACAATGTGCTCATATGCTGTGTTTTTTGTTATGTGTCTATGATATCTCAATGTTGAGCATGTACCTGAGACATTAATAATCCACTGTAGGCTTTTCCCCCACTAAATAGAGTGAAATATGTCTCTATGGATTATTTATGATTTAATATGCACTTGGTGAATGGACAGTCACCTCCAAGCACATGAGGGTTTTGTTCGGGGCAAAGTTAATTATCTGTGACTGCAATGCGTGTGAGCTTTTTTGTGACATATTTGCATTGTATTGTCTTGCTGCTCCAGGTCTAGTTTTTCTTCTCTATTTTGTGGTGACCTGAGGGATTTACCGTAATAGTGTTTTCTGGTTTGGATTGTATTACCGGCAAGCGTTTACAGCATTGTGTATTATTTATTTTACAAGTTATTATGTTCTGGCTGAAATCAAGTGCTCTTAAACACAGGTGCGCGTGCATAGACACACACACACACACACACATATGAGCAGCATGTGCAGATACATGTGCTCACCCCCATAACATTTAAATGTAGCCATCTCAAACTGCCCTGACCTTTACTTTTCAGCCCACCTTGTTTCCTCCTCAGATGACTGCCTCAACATGGGAAATGTCAGGCTCCCTTTGCCAGGGCTGTTTGGCTTCTTCAAACATTTGCAAAGTGTTAAGCTCATCTCTAGCTTAGGAAGCCAGTCTCCCAGGACTGTAGACTGCTGACCCGCTCCACTGCAAAGACAAGCCTACCAAGTGCTCTCAAGCACGTTCATTGGCATCGTGCCAATAAAAGATTGTATTAGTCCCGCGTATGCGTTTGTTCAGGCAGCATTCTCCTTGTGCTACAAATGCCCATACATTGCATAATTTAATTGTGATAGCTGAGCAATACAGTCGTGTTTTACATGTGTTTCAGACTAATAGAGAAAACAATATTTGGCTCGGAATAGCCATATTGGTATTGGCTCTTGAGAACATTTCACACTCATAAGGGACCCAAACATGTTTTCATTGAGATGGATAATACTAATGGACCAGGAAACAAACCTCTAAACCAATATGCATATCATAGAGGGGTTGATTTTGTCAAGTAGCTGTTCTGTTGGGTGGTGGAAATTGATTTGTTGCATTCATGATTGTTTCAGGATTGTTTCCTTCAAAAATTCTATGCAAGTGTGGCGGTGACAAACAGCAAATTATACAGCTTCTCAGTAATCCGGCTTTGTTGAAATGTAAAAAAATATATAATAAAATAATAATAAAATGAATAAGCTCCATCCTTCATCGGAAAGTAGAAAATTTGTTATGTACACTTATCTGGATCCACACCAAATGTAGATTTTTGGTTTATGCCTGACACCCATTAATGGGGGGGACTAGTATGATCATAGGAAAGTTGATCAAGGCCTAATAATGACAGTAGGATGTTTGTCACTGTAACAGAATAAAAAATTACAGAATTTTACAGTCTAATTTGATGATACACAGATTTATTTATTCATTATTATTTCTGGTTGTCTACCTCTCGTTTGTTTATCCAACTTGGCTGATGGTGTTTTTAAAAAAAATTATGAGGTAACAACTACAAAAGCAATCTTCACTCGCTAAATGTACTGCAAAAAAGGTCAGTAAGGATAATTCATAATGCCGCCTACAGAGAACATACTAACTCATACTAAATCACAAATACTTCAACTTGCTGATATAATTAATCTTGAAACAGCTAAAATAATGCATAAAGCTAAAAACAACCAATTACCTAAAAATGTCATCCAATACTTCTCTACAAGAGAGGAGAAATATGATCTCAGGGAAGAACTACATTTGAAACACTTATATGCTAGGACTACGTTAAAAAGCCATAGCATTTCAGTATGTGGAATCAAACTATGGAATGGATTGAGTAAGGACCTCAAACAATGCACAACGATGAGCCAATTCAAGAAACAATACAAGCAGTTGATGTTTGCTAAATACAAGGATGAAGAGTCTTGAACCAGTCATGATGTGCTATATATATCACTATATTGACACTTACTATGGTACCCATTATGTCATTGGATGGTCATATCACCTTGTACTTTGGTACGAGGTACATTATTAAAAAAAAAAAACAACAACCTTAAACCGTATTATGGAAAGCAGGAAGCGAACAAATGTTAGGGGTAGGATTTAATAAGCTTTGCTTCTTCCTACTCCTTTTGGACATGTGGAACTGTGAACTGATTATGGGATGCACTCAATTGTAATCTAATGCATGTTCAAATGAAATAAAACCATTACCATTACCATTTTTTTATTTTACTTTTTTTTATGTATTTGTCACTTTATGCCTGTGAGGAGAAAAAATGTTTCTTTTTCATGACACATTTTTCAAGTATTGGATTCGTTTGACACTGGCATGAACAATCCTATAATCAGCCAAAGTGTGCATCCTTCTGATAGAGATGAAAGAGGAGAATACACACTCATACACACCTCCACTACCAATGAGAAGCAGATAAATAAACAGGCAAACTCAAAGGGAAAAAAAAACCCAAGCCATTTGGCATAGAGTGTTTGTCAAGGGAAGGCTTCAAAGCCCACTGACATAAATATATGATAACGCTACGATGCCTTTTGCCAAACCTCAACTGTTGTTATTTTTCTCTCACTCCATCGCTGTCTCGTCTGAATGCAATGCCATCTCGTTTTGGAAAGCTTTTGGAAAAGCTTTTATGACGACATTGTTGCTAAAACTTTAAAAAAAATAATAAATTTAGCCTCCAACAGTTTGTGTCCATTTCAATTACCTAAAGACAGTCACAATGTCGGTGTCATTTTTTAAAGGCAACACCCATTCATTCATTTTCTCCACTTTCTTTTTGCAGACGAGGACTGTTTGAATTGTACGGAGGAGTGCCGAGTCCTGGGTCATTCTGACCGCTGCTGGATGCCCCAATTCCCAGCTGGAGGAAACCAAGCAGAGGGTGTTGATTACCGCAGCAATATGTTCGTGCCAGCAGGGATGGAGAGCGTGCCTGAGACAGAGACCTACGAGACGGTCAATCCCAATGGCAAAAAAACATTCTGTACATTTGGCAAGGAGCGCCGTGATCACACTATTCTTATCGCAAACGTCAAGCCCTACTTAAAAGCAAAACGGGCCCTCAGCCCACTGCTCCAAGAGGTTCCCTCAGCATCAGGCAGTCCAGTAAAGGGCTGTTCCACCGCATCTCCTTGCTCCGCACTCAAGAGTCCGGCTGACGGGGCTGAAGGCAAGCCTCCTCCAGCAACCTGCTCTGGCTACTATGGACCTCCTGATGGTCAGTACCTTTCACCCACCAAACAAACCAGAGAGCAAGGGGTCTATCCACTGTTGCCTCCATCAGACCCGGTGGCCAAGGTGCTTGCCGAGGCACGCTCCAGAATCAGCCAAGAGACAAGAGGAGAAATGGAGTGTGTGCTAGAGCAGGCCGAGCCTGACGAGAGCCGTGATGGAATGGATGCTGACCAGGTGGTGAGAGACATCGACAAGCTTTTGCAGGACTGCAGAGGAGGAGAGGCCACCGGCACACTCAGGAAGTGATGCAGAGGACTTCAAAAGAAGAAAGGACGTTGAGTGAGGAATAGGAATCTATTCCAAAAAACTCTCATGCCAAAACTTGTCACCAAAAGTAACAACCATTTCAATTGCTTGTTAGAAGGAGCTCTTCTCAAGGTATTCAAACATACCAACACCGGGCTGACTATGAGAACATTTAGCATCAGTTGCAATGGCAAAATCACTATCAACAAAGATACCGGGACGTCTTTATTCTGCCGAATTTATAAATTGCCTGTGTTTTGGATTTTCAACCAAACACCTCGTAAGCTGTTTATCTAAGTGCCCACCAGCTCATGAGTTTGTTTTTCATGGTCTCTTGTGGAATCCTGCATATCCAAATGTGTGTAGGGGGATTTCTGTTATGTGTGATGGCCATAGACGATGAACGAGAGGACTTTTTATGGTCAGGCATGACAATCTATAAATTGACAGTCAAACTGAATCTATTGGGACAGAAACGGGACGATTACAGAAAAAAACAACCTTGCGTTTGGTGACTTTGATGTCGGTGTTGAACATGTGATGCATTATGTGTGTGAACTGGAAGGAATTGGTAATCAGGTCTTTGATGGGAGTTGTTATTTTTTGATTGGTTGGTAACAGAAGAGGACTAATGTGCCAGAGAAGGAGAATTTCAATGTTTTTCACCTGTCGTTTGTAGCCACATGTGAAAGCTGTGTCTGTCTCACGCTTCTATTCAAACATTCATGATGCGAACCAGTGCTGCCACACGCACCACTTCTACACGGGCACAACACGGCAACACACTCACGAGCACTAATGACCTTTCTGCACTACACACACTAATGCATATACACTACTGGCCATCTGTGTAATTGTCGTATACATGTACATCATCAGCTTTCGGTCTCTTGTGTACAGTGAATTTCTGTGTGTGGTAATGCCTTAAGGCAATCACAAGTTGTATAAAAAGGGACATTTTTCCTCAACTGTGAAAAAGAATTATATCTATATAATTATATAGATGCCTATATGTAAGAATCCATGTAATAAACTATTTATACCTTTTTATATTAAAAAAAAATTGAGGAAATGAGGAATCTCAGTGAAAAGTGTCCTTGAGTTAATACCAAGAGTAGGGTAATAACTCAAAGAACTACAAAGGACACTGCCTCTGTTTTCATGACAAATATCCAAAAATGTTAAAGAAAATGTCCCTTCACATTATCACGATACATATTATCATTATGTGTGTAAATGTATTGAATTTAGACGTGTCCACATAAAAATACTTTTTTTTTTATTTACTGCAATTTCTGTGCATTTGAGCCAAATTGTTATGTGTACAAAAGCTATATTGTGTATTTTATTAAATTAATATATTGTTGTGTTGCAATATACATGGGCTTATATTGTATTTGGCAACAGTTGCCTTAGTAGCTGTCGAACTCTGTGAGTTTGCTTTAGTTTTTTTTTTTGTTTTTTTTTTCCTTTATTTTCTGCATCTATGTCGAGTGGCTTCAATGCTTTTGAGACGTTTTCCCTGAGATCCAGCCGGATCTAACACAATAACTGTTGAAAGCTTAATGAGCCAGCTAGCTGATTTACAATGCAACTCAAAAACCACCACCTCCCAAAAAAAAAAAAAAAAGCAAGAACTGCAAGATATCAGTTTGGGTATTTTTACAGAGCCGATTTTTACAGGGCAGCTATTTTCTTTTACAAGAGCTAGTATGCACATATTTTGTTCATTATGTTTTTAGTTTTGTTCCAAAAGAAAAAAAAAACTTGCCATATGGAAAGTGGAGTGGTTTTCTTGGTGATCATCAAACTGCCTTACTGTCTCTGCGGAGAGCTTACTGTATCTGTGGAGCTTGTGACTGCTTATGAGACCCCGGTCCACCAGAATGTGCATTTTCTATAAAGGACCAAAGGAGGTCCCCTTTCAGCAGTCCCTGTTATTTATGTATGTACTGCTTCTCAACTCATGCTACGTAGAATTCTCCTCAAAACCGGACATCTGAAATTCTATCTGCTTTGAACTTGATGTCCTCGCTGTTTAGGTCCACCATAGTATATTCGCATTGAGGCTTTCTTAAAATATTGACACAGACATTTATTTTTTCAATTCTTGGCACATTTTGGCCACTCTGTGAAATAATACAAGGAGGTGCTTTTTCTAATATTCTTTGACTGCAGCAAAACAGTCAGAATCAGCCAAACAGATGAGATTTAGATGAGATGTGTCTGGAAAATGTGATCATATGATGCATCCATGAGAGGGAACAGTGACTTACTACACATTCATTATGGCTCTTTGTGTTTTTTTTGTTTTTTTTT
Organism: Doryrhamphus excisus; assembly: GCF_037039965.1. NCBI lineage: Eukaryota > Metazoa > Chordata > Actinopteri > Syngnathiformes > Syngnathidae > Doryrhamphus > Doryrhamphus excisus. The sequence goes on from NC_136369.1 coordinate 6,335,294, forward strand.
TTGCAGAAAAACGTGTCATGTAGGTTTTGACAGCAAGAATAATACATTCCATCCTGCAGACATGTCACATCTGAGTATAATTCTGTGTGTGTGTCACATTCTTAATCGAGTTACTGGTATTGGACATCCTCCTGTCACTCTGCCAAGCTCCCATTATTTGTTATTTCTTTCTTTGCTTGCCTACTTTTTCTTCATCTTCCTGTGTTTGCTTTGTCGCCTCCGAGGAGCAAAGTAACAGTTTGCCTTCCCCACTCATTTTTGTCTGTGAAGTATTTGATTTCTGATTTACCTTACTCTTTTTCCTCTGAGATGGCAGCGACTGTTTTTAGAGAAGGCTTGGAGGATTTGACTTAAGAAGAAAGTATTTATGGTTATTTTTAAATGGGAGTTTTTGTCACCTCTCTGGATAAATCAAGTTAAGGCTGACACGCGCAGCATACATACAGTAGAAATTGTTCAAATGTGCTGCTCAAAATACCCCACCCACAGAAAGCCACCACTTCAGCAAAACACTGCCTTTCATTTGAAGACCCTTAAAGGTAAACTAAAGGGTGAAAAGGAGAGCAAAGCACCACCTAGACAACTGTGACACTTCTGAACTTCATGTTCATACTTCTTTTTTTATAAATAAAGCCTCTTCTTCTTGCAGGATCAAGTATTCACTTCACCATAATCATATGCTTTATTTACTTCCACATTTTTTTGACATCTTTCTTGCTGTTCTGCTTATTTCACACGTGTGCTATAGATTTTATTTTAATGCAAATAAATGTGTTTTTCTGCAAGTCGTGTTTTATTTGAGCACATTGAAAGATTTTTTTTTGTTTTTTGTCTTAGTCCCGCTGCCACGGTCACTGCTGAGTGCTGTCCCCTCTAATGGTGTTCACTTAGCCGGCCACGTCTGTTCATGTGCAAACTGCAGGTTGAAAAGGAGCTGGTTCGTGTGCATGGAAGGTACTCTTTAAAGCCATGGCCCCAGCTCTCTCGGCCTATTTGCTGTCTAATAGAGCAAAGCCTGATGCTGAGGTCAACACATAGTTGTAGATGGAGCATAATGTGAAATATCTTTCATAATATGCTATCATTCACAGCCGGCAGTGCATTGCTCTAATCTAAGATGAGCTATTTTTGGACACTGTTTGGTATTACCAAGATTCGAGGAGGAGGCCTTGTTGAATGTGGCTCACCACCATTGTCTCTGACTCACACTGACACACACACACACACATTTACAAAAATATACTTGCAACAGTACCACAAGCATCACGTTTGTCAGCTTCAGCACCCCCCCTCCCTCCCCTCCCTTCGACCTACACTGCACAGCACAGGGCTCACACTAACAGGCAACTGGTGAAGACCAGAGAAAATAATTTATATGGATTATTTCAACTGCTATTGTCAAAAGGCTTTGCTCATTGTGATCTTTATCTGGAAAAAAGATGAAAAGTTCAAATAAAAAATACATTACTAAAAATGTTCTCTTGTCTCTTTATCAGTTGATCAATCGATCTAAATTAGCTGTTTTACACATTTTAAAATCCCGTACATGATTCTTGTTTTTACTGATGTATACTGTACATTTTTTAGATGATTGTAATTCCGTCTTTGCATATTGCCACATACAGTATCAGCACACAAAAGACAATACAGTAATTAATTGGTTCCATGATACATCAGCAAAGTAGGATTCCAATTTTATAATATAGCTATAACATTAATATGAAGATATTTTCATAATTGTTAACATTGCTAGAGCCCTGTAGACATGAAATAACACCCCTATAGCTCCCTTTACATTAGTATTATAGTATTACTATATATATATATAGTAAACAAACACCCCAATTTTGCAGTACAAGTCCAATGAATAACTTGAAATGATAGAAAGGTAAGTGATGAACTGCCAGAGGTTTTAAAAAAAAAAAAGTTACCCAAAACTAAAAAGATGTCAGAATTATACAAGAAGGCCTCTTTCAGGGCCCGGAAAATTGGTAAACAATTTAAAGCTGTTCTGGACATTGCTCAAGCCTTGACAGTTGGCGTGACTGATTCCTACAGCTGTCCCTACTTTTCTGGAGTACTTAGAACCTCCTCTGTCTAAATAATAGCAGTGTTTGGAACATACTGTGTACTATACCCTTGTAAGCATTAGCTGAGTGCTATTTTACTGCATAAAGTCATGTTTTTTCGACAAAAATGGCAAGAAAAAGGCACTAGACAATGGAAGTGACACAGACCATCTTTACTACTTAAAATTTTGTTTTATCTTACAAAACAATTGGGGCGTTTTAAAACTTTTGACTGAGAGGATAATAAGAGTAAAGCCATTTAAAACATACTCTAAATATGACTGTCTAGTGCGAGTGAGTGAGAGATGGACAGGAAGTGACGTAGGCGTTTCAGAGCTGAGTTTCAGCTTGCCGTGTGTTATGACAGCAACAGTGGCCAGTGTTCTTATCAGGTGTTATCATGCCTGTTTAAGAGATAATTCAAATTTGCAATAAAAGTTGATCGATTCTGGGGCTTGTGTGACTCACCGAACATTACTGACCCCTAGTGACCATTGTAGAGTACCACATATTATGAATATCTTCTGAAGTTATATATGTGTTCATTTAGTCATTATTATGTTTTAAAATGCTTAATTTATGCAAAAATACATTACATTTGCTCCAATATGCATTTTTTTTACTAATAATGGGCCATAGTTAACAACAAAACAGCAATGATTTATTCATTAATAAATTCAAAGCGTGATGTGGCAAGGGGCAATCGAACTGTTGTACCCATCATTAGTTTTACAAGTGATGATATTTATCAAGACTGTATTCTCTCAACCAAGACTACAACATTACTCTGCAAGAGCATGGCAGGAAATGCTGCATTACAAGCTCATTTGCAGAAGTAGGCAGCAGGATAAAAAAAAACAAACAAACAACCACAGTAGGCCTTTTTGGCAAATAACCACATGTCCCCTTGTAGTTATCTTCAATCATATTATGACATATTAAACAGTATATTTTTGTGGTAATTGGGTGCAGCATTCTTTGAAATGAAAGCCAAAACAAAACCAAATGATTCACAATGGAAGAACTCCGATTTATACTGAATACATTGATAGAATGAATAGACAGTTGAAATATATTTTGGTTGGATGGTTCTATCATCTGTAATCGGATTGGAGAATTTACAGTAACAATGGCTGATGCAATACAACACATGCCTTTTAATGAGGGTCCTTGATCCAAATATTAAACCTAAAGGGATTTATAAACATTTTGTTTTGTTAGAAGGGCAGTTGGAGAAATCTATTCAACATGAAGGACATCGGTCTTTTTATATGTGATTCATTTTTAGAACATTTATCGCTTAATAAGCATGTGCTTGTGCTTATGCTTATTATACACTATAGACCAGGGGTCTCAAACACGCGGCCCGCAGGCCAAATGTGGCCTGCAGGACACTAGTTTGAGGCCCCCGCCTTGATATGAAAGTTTAATGTTAGTGCGGCCCGTGCAAGTTTGATATGGATGCTGTATGGTATCATGTACCCAGAAAAAATTATTACGTTTGATTAATGTTCATGTTAAAGGTTAAATAACTGTTAATAGTTATCCTCCCTATCCGTGTGGAAGTGGTAAGTTTTTTGCTATTTAAGTTTAAAGGAAATAACTTGAAGGCTACCGTTTAGGTCGCTAGCTCTCTAGTTTGCGAGTTAGCATGTCTGTCTCAAGACCCTGCAGTTGCGCAATATGTTGTAAATAAAAAAAGTATAAATGTGACTATAGTCGTGTTTTGTCATGTCTACAGGGCTCTAATAATGCTTTGTTCATTTTAATCTGAAAAAAATAATTTGTCTACCCACCAACTATATGTGGTTTCATAATTTTTTTATTATTTGCCGTTTTATTATTATTATTATTATTATATTTATTTATTTATTACTGATTAATTGATTTTCTTTATTCTTGATTTGTTTATTTATTTTTCATCTTATTTTGTGTAGAAAATTACAATTAAAATATTTGAGAACAGTGGAATAGAGCTTTTCTTGTAGAAAATTGGAACCAAAGCGAAGTTTTTACATTTTTTTTGGTTTTTAATAAATGCGTTTTTTTTGTTTTGTTTTATTTTTTTGGAAAACCTGATGCGGCCCAGTCTCACCCAGACCCGAGCTCCAGTGGCCCCAAAGTAAATTGAGTTTGAGACCCCTGCTATAGACTATAGCCAAACTTGGTCACTTACCTGTGAGTACGTCAGAAGGTGTGATTGCTTTTTAAACAAGTAGGCCTAACTGACAGATAAAGATGGAGGCAGGAGGCAAGTAGGTCTAGATCTAATTATTTCACTGTGGAAACCGAAATAAAATTTTATTGCGATAAAGTAATGGCCATTTTTAAATTAACAAAGCAAAAGTCAAGTTTATGTATGTGTAGTTCTAAACGTAACTAAGGTGTTTTTACTCACTCAAGTACATCCACCTCATCTGCGAACTCATCTGTGCACTCCTCCATTTTAATCAAATGACAGAAATGGTGACACAAAAGATTAATACTTAATAAATTTAAAAAATGTTCTCATGTTGTGTAATTAAACTGAAAAATGTCAGCTTTAATGATAGTTGAAAAGTACTATTTGTTGGACTGGCATCATGCAGAAAAAAATTCAAAATGCATGAATAAATGATGATTGAAAGGGATAAATGAATAGTCCCATATGTGGACAACCTTGGAGACATTTGTAGGTGAAGTGTGAAGGACAATACAACAATGACTGGGATGGAGGTAATGGGATTCAAACCGAGAAACATGGGGTTAGCAGACGGCCGTTCTACCTCGTGCGAATTTGAATAGCAGATCATCCTCTTGAATCTTAGCAGTTATGGGGGAGGAAATGAATGACAGCAACGTTTCAGCACATTATTACATAAGTCAAAAAATAACTGTTGATCCTCCAAATTGTATATACTGTAGATTTTTATTATCAATTTCTTTTTGGACAGTTGTGCTTCAAACTGTCAATTTACTCCTGGAGTGTTTTAAACCAAAAAAGCAAAGTATGCAAAGATCACATTCACAATACTGATGTAAACATTCTTTGTAGGAACAAGAAAACTTTGATAGTCCGATCCATTTACATCTGTAATAATCCATACATCCATTTTCTATACCGCTTATCCTCACGAGGGTCGCCTATCCCAGCTGTCTTCGGGCGAGACGCAGGGTACACCCTGGACTGGTCACCAGCCAATCATAGGGCACATATAGTCAAACAACCATTCACACTCACATTCATACCTATGGACAATTTAGTCGACAATTAACCTAGCATGTTTTTGGAATGTGGGAGGAAACCGGAGTACCTGGAGAAAACCCATGGACGCACAAGGAGAACATGCAAACTCCACACAGAAATATGTGTAATAATATACCTTAATAATAATTTCAGGTCATGAATAGTTTAGAATTCTTCTCTGGGTGGTAAAAGCAGCACAGAAGATTATCAGCTGTCCTTTCCCCTCCCTGATGGACATCTACACCTTCTGCCCTCAGCAGAGCAAGGAACATTGAGCTCACACACTGGATTTAAGCTGTTGACTTCTTGCCCTCAGGAAAAAGTGCTCTAAGGGCATCATAACCAGGAACAGCAGGACTCAAGAACAGTTTCTCGTACTTCCCTCCATCCACAAAATGTGCAATATCTGATATGACTGCAATACTGATTGAAGTACTGTGCAATATGACAACATGGATCATACCAAACAAGATATCACTTCATTATGTTTATCTTTCTTAAACTGTTACTTTATTTCATATTTTAAATATTTGTGTATGTAGTTTTTTTTTTAATTTTCTATTTCTCAGAGAAGAGGCTGCTTCAAATCTGCACAATTGTCCCTCGCAATCTTGTGGTTCGATTATCGCTCCCTCACTCTATTATGTTTTTTTCTGAAATTAATAAATAAATGATTGCTGTTTTGTGATTGACTATAGCATATATTAGTCAACAAATATTGAAAGACAAAGATTTATGCAGTATTCTAGCCACTACGTAATATTCCATTATTGCAGTGGTTCTCATTGTGTTGTCATGCCCCCGGTGAGGGATAGAAATGTTTTCGCAATCCCCTGATTTTAAATACTATTGATAAATTCATAATATCTATTTATTTATCTGTACTGTACAGACTGAACTCAAACCCAAAACCAGCGAAATGTAACAACATGGAGAGCAGTGAAGCATACAAGCTTATTCAAAAGTCAAATTGCATGCTGTGTGTGACAAATTCATGCATGTTCGCAGGTCTGCACTGATATTGAAAGTCCTCCCTTACAAACCCCCCGACTGTTCACTGTGTCCCCAGGGGGGCCCACCCCGCTATTTGAGAGGCACTGCACAATTGAGATATGACATTAGATTACCATCACACTATAGAGTCAGCCATGGCATGTACCTACATAAATGATTGAAAATGAGTTGTACTCCGATTCCGTGTGGAAGTTGCTTCTTTGTACTGAAACAGAAATGACATTATCAAAATAACATGGACAAACCTTCAAACAACCTTTGCATTCATTTCACCAAGTACATGTCCATCTTGGCAAATGATTAAGTAGTTACAGTTAATGTACAGTTAACACAATTTCAAACTGAATAGCTCCTGTTCATGTATACTATTGGTTGTTCTCTCCAAACATGTCAGCACCATTCCATTGTATAAGTCACCACATGCACAATAATTGCAGTCAGGTGAAACTACAACTTGCGTTGTGATGTAGATGACCGCTTTTTCTCATGTTTTAACTGCGTATTAACGAATGAATGTTGTATTTTAATGTATCTTTACTTGCTTTTATTCAACTCCATTCTTCTGTAAAGTGTCTTTGAGTATTTTGAAAAGCGCTATACAAATAAAATGTATTATTATTATTATTATTATTAATCTGTGACCAGACAGACAGTGTGGATGCCATGAGTGAGGATGGTAGCCAGGAGAGGGAGGGTGCATGAATTTGAGTGTGAATGGTTGTTTGTCTATATGTGCCCTGTGATTGGCTGGCGACCAGTCCAGGGTGTAACCCCCCCTCTCGCTTGAATACAGCTGGGATAGGCTCCAGCATACCCTTGTGAGGATAAGCAGTAGAAAATGAATGAATAACATAATACAGGAAATAAAATTGGGCGGTACAGCGGTCGAGTGGTTAGCACACAGACCTTACAGCTAGGGGACCAGGGTTCAATTGTGTGTGTGGAGTTTGCATGTTCTCCCCTGCATGCGTGGGTTTTCTCCGGGTATTCCGGTTTTCTCCCACATTCCAAAAACATGCTAGGTTAATTGGCGACTCCACATTGTCCATAGGTATGAATGTGAGTGTGAATGGTTGTTTGTCTATATGTGCCCTGTGATTGGCTGGCGACCAGTCCAGAGTGTACCCCGCCTCTCGCCCAAAGACAGCTGGGATAGGCTCCAGCACCCCCCGCGACCCTCGTGTGGAAAAGCGGTAGAAAGTGAATGAATGAATGAAGAAAAAAAATTGGATTTGACATTTATGGTAACAATGACATCCAAGGTTTTTACATCGCACGAGTATATGACACATAGTGACCAGCGTAGAATACTACAATGCCTTATATTTGTAAATCACATGGGTGTGAGCCGGGAACTCCGCCTTCTTCAGGGCCTTGAACTGCAAGAGAGCAACGACACAGAACATGACAACAGTGACAAAACATCGAAACATTTTGACTTGCTGTGCTTACACAACGCCACAATTTAGTTTTGACTGATGATTGAAGTGTTTTGGGAGAGATACTGTATCAGCTTTTGCAAGTGAACCATGGTGTTGTGCTCAACCATTTTTTTTTTTTTTTTGTTAGAAGAATGTTGAGAAAGTCCATTATGTTTCAGGAAATGAGCCAAAGCAATTGAAACGTCTCTTTGCATTTTGGTGGCACTGACTATTTATATGGGAAAGGAATTAGCTTTGAAGCATGAATGAACAGTTTGGGGAGAGATAGGAGCTTTTGCAAGTGAGCTATGCCGTTGTGCTCAACTATAAGACTGGCCAAATTATCTTAAGTATTAAGAATGTAATTTCTCTTCCAAGAAATGCAAGAAATGAGCCAAACCAATGGAGAAAAACTCTTAACCCGTTTAGAATACTGTAAATAATGGGAGTTTAACTACTTTGCTGGCTACATTGCTAATGATGAAGCCATGACCATCTCTTGTGTCCCTGCAGTGATTCCATAGCTTGTGCATTACAGTTGAACAATGTGGTTTATCATAGGAATGTTAAGGTCACTACACGGGTGTTAATTCATGTCTATAGGGTTCTAATGATTAAGGTTGTCTTTAGAAAGTCATTATCAAGTTTTCTATGTTTTAGCTACAAACATTTTCCACATATATATGGAAAATATTGAATCGTACTTAAGTAAAGTAATAAAGTAATTTAGCGGAGCCTGGTCTGGGACCAATTATCCGGAATAAACAATAAACAAGGAATGACTGTATAGTAGTTGTACATGTGACAAGATCCTGTGTGACAAGATTGCACAATTAAACATGATTTCTCGTTGAAAAAAAAGACTCATAGGCACTAGGCCTGGGATGAAACTAATTAATCACACTGTAAAGGAAAATGAACTAAACTTTGAGATCTGCAAACAAAAGTTCAAGATTTGCAAACACAACTTCTGGAAATGCAAATATAATTTAAAAAATATATAAAATGGATAGTTTCATACAGATTTGTAAACAATTGGGTAAACATGTTTTCGGTCACTTTTTTTTTTAACTTGTAATCAGCCTGGTTTCATGGTTGATAATATTTATACTATAAAAATACAAAAAAAAAGCACTAATCATGTATGAATTGTACCCAATTACAGTGGCTGTGACATTTATGGCAGCATTTATGACTTCAGACTCGGAGTTCTCATGAGTCAAACTCTTCCTGCCAGTTACCTCCATGAGCAGCAGTGTCACTTCTCATGTGTTTCTCACCCGAAGCGGAATAAAAAGCAGAAAAAATAATGTAGCCTATCTCTGCACCACGTGTGAAGGGCCCGCTCACAACAGTGAGGGAAAATGCTACATGAAAAGGTCAATAAGCAAGATGGGGACTTAATATGAAGTTGATGCATGAATTCCTTAGTATGGATTAGTGCCCCTGGCAAAGTGCAAGAATGACTGACGCTACAAAATCAATTAATAATCGCCATTGTCTGAGTGGTTGGACACATAAGAGCTAAAACGACATTTCACTAAATGCCAACAAGACATTTAAACCAATGCACTTGCTATGCTTGCTGTTATCAGTGAACTTTCTAATCAAGTTGGGGTGTGTCAGTCTGATAACTTAGACATGACTAGTCATGACTAAGATGTTACATTGTGTCCGCAGTCACCCGTTCACTAGGAAGATATCCATTCTGAAGTACAAAATGTGATATATATGTGATATGTGAATATACTGCTGTTGAAGTGTCTTCTTCTTTCTCTTTCGGCTTTTCTTTTCAGGGGTCACCACAGCAAATCACCCGCTTACACCCAACACCACTACCCTCATGTCCTCTTTCACTACATCCATAAACCTCCTCTTTGGTCTTCCTCTACGTCTCCTTCCTGGCAGCTCTAAACGCAGCATCCTTCTACCAATATATTCACTATCTTCTCTGGACATGTCCAAACCTTCTCAGTCTGGTCTCTATGACTTTATCTCTAAGGTCTCTAACATGTAATGTGCCTCTGATGGATTCGTTCCTGATCCTATCCATCCTGGTCACTCCCAATGTGAACCTCAGCGTCCTCATCTCTGCTACCTCCAGTTCTACTTCCTGTCTTTTCCTCAGTGGCACTGTCTTTAGACTAAACAACATGGCTGGTCTCATCACAGTTTTGTATACCTTTCCTTTTATTTTAGCTGAAACTCTTCTATCACACATCATGCCTGATATTTTTCTCCACCCCTTCCATCCTGCCTGCACACGCTTCTTCACGTTCATTTCACAAACTCTGTTGTTCTGAATTGTTGACCCCAAGTACTTAAAATTGTCCACCTCCTGTTTCTCTTCTCCCTGTAACCTCACTTTTCCACTTGGGTCCCTCCCATTCACACACATATACTCCGCCTTGCTGCGGCTACATTCCTCTCCTTTCCAGGGCAAACCTCCACTCTTCTAGCATCTCCTCCACTTGGTCCCTACTCTTGCTACAAATCACAATGTCATCTGCAAACCTAATCTGTCAACCTGTCCATCCCCATAGCAAACAAGAAGGGACTCTGAACCCTGAACCCTGCAATGATGCAGCGATGCAATGATGCATATGCGTTAATTAGGCTAAAATCAGTGGTGTGTAGTTAGGGCAAGCGAACCTCCTACTGGTCTAACCATTACTCGAAGCATATACATTTTAAACTTACAGTGAAGAAAATAAGTATTTGAACACCCTGCTATTTTGCTATTTCTCCCACTTAGAAATCATGGAGGGGTCTGAAATTTTCATCGTAGGTGCATGTCCACTGTGAGAGAGATAAACTAAAAAGAAAAATCCAGAAATCACAATGCATGATTTTTTAACAATTTATTTGTGTGATACAGCTGCAAATAAGTATTTGAACACCTGAGAAAATGAATGTTAATATTTGGTACAGTAGCCTTTGTTTGCTATTACAGAGGTCAAACGTTTCCTGTAGTTTTTCACCAGGTTTGCACACACTGCAGGAGGGATCTTGGCCCACTCCTCCACACAGATCTTCTCTAGATCAGTCAGGTTTCTGGGCTGTCGCTGAGAAACACGGAGTTTGAGCTCCCTCCAAAGATTTTCGATTGGGTTCAGGTCTGGAGACTGGCTGGGCCATGCTAGAACCTTGATATGCTTCTTACGGAGCCACTCCTTGGTTTTCCTGGCTGTGTGCTTCGGGTCGTTGTCGTGTTGGAAGACCCAGCCACGACCCATCTTCAATGCTCTGACAGAGGGAAGGAGGTTGTTCCCCAAAATCTCACAATACACGGCCCCAGTCATCCTCTCTTTAATGCAGTGCACTCGTCCTGTCCCATGTGCAGAAAAACACCCCCAAAGCATGATGCTACCACCCCCATGCTTCACAGTAGGGATGGTGTTCTTCGGATTGTACTTTTCATTCTTCTTCCTCCAAACACGCTTATTGGAATTATGACCAAAAAGTTCTATTTTGGTCTCATCTGACCATAAAACTTTCTCCCATGACTCCTCTGTATCATCCAAATGGTCATATGCAAACTTAAGACGGGCCTTGACATGTGCTGGTTTAAGCAGGGGAACCTTTCGTGCCATGCATGATTTCACATCATGACGTCTTAGTGTATTACCTACAGTAACCTTGGAAACGGTGGTCCCAGCTCTTTTCAGGTCATTGACCAAGTCCTGTCGTGTAGTTCTGGGCTGATTCCTCACCTTTCTTAGAATCATTGAGACCCCACGAGGTGATATCTTGCATGGGGCTCCACTCCGATTGAGATTGACCGTCATGTTTAGCTTCTTCCATTTTCTAATGATAGCTCCAACAGTGGACCTTTTTTCACCAAGCTGCTTGGTAATTGCTCCGTAGCCCTTTCCAGCCTTGTGGAGGTGTACAATTTTGTCTCTGGTGTCTTTGGACAGCTCTTTGGTCTTCGCCATGTTACAAGTTAAAGTCTTACTGATTGTATGGGGTGGACAGGTGTCTTTATGCAGCTAACGACCTCAAACAGGTGCATCTGATTCAGGATGATACATGGAGTGCAGGTGGACTTCTAATGGGCAGACTAACAGGTCTTTCAGGGTCAGAATTCTAGATGATACACAGGTGTTCAAATACTTATTTGCAGCTGTATCACACAAATAAATTGTTAAAAAATCATGCATTGTGATTTCTGGATTTTTCTTTTTAGTTTATCTCTCTCACAGTGGACATGCACCTATGATGAAAATTTCAGACCCCTCCATGATTTCTAAGTGGGAGAAATAGCAAAATAGCAGGGTGTTCAAATACTTATTTTCTTCACTGTATATTGTAGTATTTGTTCTATTAAATCAGTGCAGTATGTGTAGTCCAGAAGGGACTACACACCGGTAGCGGTGAGGGACGCATGGGACGAGTCGCTGCAGGTATGTAAAAGTTATCGTTGTTGAAGTTTACAAATGGAGAAAGTCTAAACATTTTACATACGTGGTCGGAGTATAGGGGCTGTCCACCGGCGCAATGCTGAACTAAAAAGAGCAGTGTTCGATCACAACTATGGAATTGGTGAGTGTTTGGCATCTCGTTGCTAACGGCATTAGCAGCGTTTTATTAGTACCTTTGTATATCAGCCTGTTCTCTCAACGGTACATGGAATTATTTAAAACTTATTGTGGTCTGAGGCATTGTAAAGCCATCTTTTCTATTACGTATAGTTGGTACCATTTTATGGATGCACTGAACGCACTTTAAGTTGATTAATTGAATTGTAAGATTAAGATTATTTTGATTATAATGAATAATACCATAGTGCAATTATTTATTATAAATGATAATATATTGTACAATATTGAAGTTGGGATACGACTTGTATTATATGTAATTAGAATGTTTGTGTTGCACATGATTTGATTTATGCTGGTCCTATTTTACATAGGCCAGGTTTAGATGGTGAGCTAGGAACCCTGCATTAAGGCAACCCGCCTGAAAGCTTGAAGCCCAGATTAACTGATGAGCTGTCATCCACCTGCTCTGCTCTGATCGGGCCGGTAGGAGGCTTTGCAGCCGTTCTTTTCCTTTTGTCCCTCATTGGCCTTCATACAAACTTCACTCCTTTCCTCCACCCCTGACCCTCTGGACACTCGATTACTGGGCCATTGGACAGTTGTATGCTTTGGGACTCTCAGTACATTAGATGAATGCATTTTGTAAATTGAGCTCATTGAAATGTGTATTGTAAATTAATGTGAATTTGTATTGTTCTGTTTTTGCACTTTATAATATATGGTACCGCCACAGCTTCAAATTGTGTGCCTTGCCTCTTTTGCTCTCACTGCCAGAGCCGAAATCTGGATTTTCTGATTCTAGCCTAGATCTTGCAATTACCATTGGGTTGTGTCTAAAGCTAATGTTAAATGTAATAGTGCATTGTACACGCTACATTTTGTACTGTGTGTATTGGCTGCAGTGCTTCTCATTTGATTTTGGCTGGTGTTTTTTTTTTTTTTTTAGTCCAAGAAGATTTCAGCTTCACTGTGTTGCCATATCAATGTAATCTGACCACAACCTTCAGAATCAGGGTCCTGGACAGTGAGGTCACTGTCACATGCATACTATTAGCAATGGGGCTGTATTTTTTTTGGCCAGTCAACCTTCACCTCACCTCATGATCTGCACTTGTTTTGGTCTGCTTCCCCCTGTTGTCTCTTTTCTGTCTGCAGCAAACTCCTGCCTTGCTCTCCTGGTTTGCACACTTGTTGGCCATTGGCGATTAGGCCTTTATATACCACTCCACTTCCATTGTTCCTATTGTCAGATCGCGTGCCTTGTCATGCCTGGTCCTGCCCGCACGTTTCACTTTTGCTCCTGACCTTTTGTCTCTCTGCCCTGTAACTCGTATTTTTGCTGCCCACTGTCTGGAAGTAGTTCAGCCACCTTGTAATCCTTATTTGCTACTTTGTACTCTTTTTGTTTGTACTTTTAGCTTCCCAGTGACCTACTGTCACTGGTGTCTTTTGTTGTACTTTGTTTTTCGTTCTCTGTGAGCGCCCTTTTTCTACATTTGGCTTGGTCTCTGCTCTGGGGTCCTCAACACCTGGCACAAGTGCCAGTCAGCGTAACAAAGCCAGCATGCAGGTTCCCAGATTTCCCATTGGTTGATCAGCGCAGGCCCCTTGTCCTGATTTGTTAATCAGGGAAAATTGTTCAAGCTAGGCAGAACTGTATGACTAAGTATCTGAAGATATGGGGTGTTTATTAGTAAAACAATCTTACAGCAATCACGTCTGGTTGTTGGTTGCAATAAATTGATTACACTTTTTTTTTCTTTCACTCGGATTTCTTCTTTTTTGCATTTTCAAGCTTTAGTTAGAACCTTCTTAATATCAGTGCAAAATGTGATTTCTTTTTTGGTTTGTTTTTCATCTGGTCTTAAAAAATTGTTTATCAGGAGTATATATTGTATATAGATCTTTAGGTACACCATTTACATGCAGTCTTGTTCTGTATTAAAACCATTCCTATCTAGTCATGTTTTGTTTTTGTCATCTCTGGTAATCACAGCACACCGAGATGCTTCTTTCTTGGAGAATTCTTCCACTAGGATAATGAGTCACTTTAATGGCTGATGGCATGTGTGTTTGTTGGTCACGCAGAATATCTGTGCGCTATTTGTCCTTTGGCAGCAGTTCAAAGACACAGCCTTGGTCAAACTGTGGAATTTTGTAAATTGTTGCATGTACATCAATGGTTACCACTAACTTTTAGTTGGATCAAAGTGTGGCGCATTTGTCTTATACACTTCTACTCTAGGCATAGAATGCAGGGACGTCAGTTCTGCTCTGAACACAGACATGGCTGACAAAGGCAATTAAAGCCTGTGACTGGGTGATCGCACATGATTAGATAATCCTTTAGAGCTTTGAACCCCCCTCCCTTAAGAAAAAAGTCATTCCATTCAAGAGTGAGAATGATCAAACAGCAATTGCAAGGGAATATCAGAGTTCGACAAAATGAAGGCCCCTTTCCTTTTGCTAATGGTGAGTGCAAATACAGTGGACCTTAAGGGATTTAAAAAGGTTTGTTTGGCAGTTAGCACAATCTGGGACTGACAACAAAGCGAGCTTCACATATCTGCACACCTCTGACATAGACAAGGGGGTGCAAATAACAGAAATTCCCTTGAGATGTGTGCTATATAACAGTTTCCTCAGTTTGAATCATATTTGTATTATTTACTATCCTTATTTAACAATCTCTTCTAATATTGTACTCGTTTACTTTTCTTTTTCTATACGATTAACCATTTCACATAACATTTCTGAGTATACACTACACAGAAGACCTTCAGTTTGACTCTAACCTGTACAAATGGAATGTATTAACTTTAACACCGTAGATGAGCTTTTGGAGTCACTGTGAAATCATGTTGGCCTGAGGTTATACAGGAGAATAATGGTGTTCCATTTCCATTTATGTCTTTTTCTGTCTCTCTTTTCATGTTTCTGCCCTTCAGACATCTTGCTCTCGTTCTGCCTCTCCTCCCCTTTCTTCCGGACCACCCAGCCTATCAGCACACAAGTGTGAGCGCGTGTTGTGCATCTTGGCCCGTGTCATAGAGTATATCACAGCCCAGTGCACATCTGAACACCCTTTCCAAGTGTCAGTTCCGTGGCAGAGGGACAGTGACGGTGCTGTGTCAGATCATGTGCCTGACACCATTTGACAATAAGCTTTCAGTTTTGCCATGAAAGAATGTGAAGTCGGACTCAGTCACACAGCCTTTGTCGGGGAATGATACATGCTCTGATATATTTATTCACCAGTTTAGTGATCTCTTTCCCACTTAACACATTAAGCAGTTGACTGAATCAGGTGACAACGGCACCAGTACAAAGACCAATGTTTCATGTCACTGTGAACTGTAGTTGTAATAAGGTTTACTTGTAAGTGTGTGCAGTTTACTTGCAAAATTAGGGGTCCTGTATGTGGTGATTATAATCCTAGTGTGGATTTCGTAGCAGGCGAGCATAACGTCACACTTTTAGTGAAGGAGGAAATTTCGCTGCGTGCAGGCAAGCAGTTGCTTGTGGAGTGTTTATCAGATGGATACACTATACTGGATTTAAGCAGACTCTACAGGAAAGATTCTGTGACTTAAGTGCTGTCCCACTCATTTGTGCATCGTAACTCCGCTTGAATTCCGGCGCTGCACGCTTTGTTTGTTTAATTTGTTTTGAGCAGGTATACAAGTTACACCAAAGCACATCACATAAAACAGTTCATAGTTCCATATGTTCAAAAGGGAGTAGGAAGAAGCAAAGCTTATTTAATTCTACTCCGCATCCATTTCACATCAGTTACAATTTATTCAAGTGTGAAAGGTTGTTTTCTGTACAGTATATGTAACGCATGCCCTACAATTAGTTGGAGACCAGTCGAGTGTTTACCCCGCCTCTTGCCCAAAGACAGCTTTGATAGGCTCTAACATACCTGCAATTAGTGAGGACAAGCAGTATAGAAAATGGATGGATGGAAGAAATTCTGGACTCTTCATCCCTGTAAGCAGATAAACTTACAGAATCAAAAGGTGGTTTTATGGAATTTGATGGAATGGTGTTTGATCTTTTTTCATGTACAATAACCCCTTATGATGTTGTTCTAATATACTCTATAATGGTTGTGTCTAATAGGGGTGTCTTCGATGATTCGATTCGGGGGAGTCTGACTCAACTATCTTGCAGTCGAGTCATATGACAACGCCATTTGTCAGCATAATTTGTTAGTAAATAATTGAAAACGACATATGTTAAACAGAATACCTATACTTACTACTGCTATATGACATGAGACACTCATGAGATGAGATGATGCACAATATTGGCTCTACCCGGACAAGACCAGATTTTAACATTAAATTTAAGAAATTACAGTGAATAAAATATTAGTGAACAAACAAACTTACTTAAACTAGTCACAAAACAATATAGGTGAGTTTTGTTTATGGTCCCTCAAATTGATGCTTAAATTAGGGATGCCTCGATCTGATCATGTGAATTGGAAATCAGGCTCGATCACATGGTTTCAAACTCAATCAGAATCAATCATTATCTCCCAATCAGGACTTGGATATACTATATGTATAATTATTCTCATTACTTTTTAGTAGACTAGACTAACACTATGCGGTGGTACAGAGTTAGACCTCTTCACTCCATACATCATTTTGCTGCAGTGACACTATTGGTTGAATGCCATCAAGCAAAGCAGCTTGAAGCTGGGCGCACAACTATGTCTGTGGTATGGAGGTATTAAAGTGGATGACAAAAACCTTGCAATTACCAAGTGTGCAGTTCCCAGATCAGCTTTGCAGGTTGGAGCCTTGTGATGGGCCATTTTCTTCAGCTTCCACCACTGATTTTCAATCGGATTTAGATCCGGACTATTCTTTCCTGAACGAATATTTTGGCTGTTTTTGTTCTATGATATGATGCATTATCATTTTGAAAAATTGTCATCCCCATACATTTTTTTCAATTGATGGGATAAGAAATGTGTCCAAAATGTCAATATAAACTTGTGCATTTATTGAAGATGCCATCTCCCCAATGCCTTTACCTGACATGCAGCTCCATATCATCGACTGAAAATTTGCAGATTTTCGTCATGCAGTTGCCTTAATACATCTCATTGGAATGCGACTGTTTAGGTGGTAATGATGGATTTTGTTTGGCTTTTCTGAAAGTAAATCCCATTTCCCTTAGGCGATTTCTCCTAATTCCATCACAGACTTGAGTTTACTTTGTTTTGCTGTGGACACCTCTTCCTTTTTTAAAGACATGTTGGCAAGTTTTCTATCTTGTCATTTTGATGTCTTCTTTGGTCTACCAGTACGCTTGCCCTTAACAATCTTGCCATAATATTTGTACTTGGTCCAGATTTTAGACACAGCAGACTGTGAACAACCAACATCTTTTGCAACATTGTGGGATGTAATTCCCTCTTTAAGAAGTTTCACAATTATTTCCTTAGTTTCAATTGACATCTCTCGTGTTGGAGCCATGATTCAGGTGGGAAAAGAAATTGATGGGCAATTCCATTTTTTTTCCCTTGGAATTGAGTGATTCCATCCATCAATTTTCTATACTGCTTATCCTCACTATGGATTCATCACAGGGCACATACTGTCATCTACACTCACATTCATACTTATGGACCGTCAATAAACGTAACATGTTTTTGGAATGTGGGAGGAAACCAGAGTACCTGGGGGGGAAAAAAAGATCCACCAATGCATGCAAACTCCACACAGAGATTCCCAAGCATGGAATTGAACCAAGGTCTTCCCAATCTCCTGAATGTGTGGCTAACCACTCGGCCATCATCACAAACCACTCATCCACCATGCGGCACCAATACAAATTGCCTGTGAGAAAATACAGACTTGAGGATAAGCAGTATCGAAGATGGATGGATGGATGGGCAATTCATACTGTCTGTCAAATGCATTTCTTGAAATCCTGTTTTTTCCATATGGGTGTCAGCATTAATAGCTCCACATTGTGGCTGAACAATACTCACTGTTATCTGCTTCTTCTTGGATATTAATACAGCAGCAGCTGCTCAACTCCGATGGGGGAAAAAAAAATAGCGGCAGCGGAGCAGCAAGCCATATAGTGACCATATTTCAGTTTTGTTCATCTTGCTGTTTGTCACTAAATAAAGGTACTGTTGTTAAACACTCAGCATGTTTATCAGAGTTTCCTGTTGGCCTTTTCTTTTTACAGTCATCCCTCGCTACATCACGGTTTAAACATTGCTCCCTCACTCCCTGAATTAAATGCTACAAGCAAATGATATGATAGCAATTCCCATTTCCAGCGGCTCTGCAAAAGTGCCATAAAAAACCTGATCAAAAAAAAATAAACAGGCACGATACGAACGATAGGAAAATAGAACATGAAATTCAATAGGCAATAAGTTAATAAATAATAAGCGACACAATTTTCTCTCTTTCCACATTCCTATATTTATAAAGCATTGTTGGTCTAGACAACATTGAGAAAGATTTCAGTTTCGTTATTAATAGAGTAAATATTTATAGTTTATGGCAACAATCTTAAAAATTAATGCTATTACTTAATAACTTCATTTATTTCAAATTCCACAAAATCCTTTTACTATTCTCATTTGTCATTGTAATAAAGAAAAGGAGTATAACAATATGTTTACTCCTCTGGGTATCTTACTTATGCAAATGTGTTGACCTATATTCAGTGTTGAGGTCTTCAAGCACTTCTGTAGCCCAGTGGATTATCATCACACATCCCATGGCGATTAGTTATGGGGATGTGTGTGTGTGTGTATGTTTTTTTTAATGATTTAGAAAGAAGAAACATTCAGCAGATGACTAAACCTTTCCAAAAGAAATTGAGGCGTTGACAGGAAATCCCATTACACATTGGCACCAGCAGAATTTTACCTGGTCACAGTCTCAATGGATTGATAGATATTGTTGGTATATTGTAATATATCGCAAAATGCAGATAGTAAATGTATACTTGTAATTAGAGTACATTTGCCTGGTTTTCATCATTTTGTGTATACTGTGTGTACAGTGAATCAACTATATTTTAACAAGACAAAAGTACTGTTAGAGGAAAACAGGACTTCCCTTTGGAGAGCAGACTCAACAGACAACTGCTTGTCACATATAAGTTATGTAGGCCAGGATATGCAGACTGGCAAATACAAAGGAGAGCACTCAGTGCCACCACTCTAAAAAATGTTCATAAATACTGCAAAGCGATGCTTTGTCTTTCTGCTGCATTGAACCTACTCTAGCTTACAAGACAGCTGTGCTTTGGTGATGCGTTCCTAAGACCTACCATGACAACTCCCATATATTCGGGTATATTGTTGTTAATGTTTAAATGCTTTTACTGCCAATAAAAACACAATGATGTGCTTCCACACATGCAAGATGGCATTTAAGTGTTTTAGGCATATTCATTTTATGACCAGAATGCAAAAATGAACAAATGTGACATATTTGTGTTACATTGCAGCATATAGCAATTTAGAAATACGTCTAATCTCTAAAGCTTAGGGTGTGAGAACTTTGTACAGTAAAGTAGGGCTCTGCATGGGAAGGGATGGCTCTGTGCTAAGCGCTTTAAGGTCCCATTTTCAACAAGTACAGCAGGTGACTCACTCACCAGACACACCTGATTAAAAACTAAACCCCTTTAAAAGATGAATCTTCATTAGAAAAGTCATACTTTCCAAAAAAAAAAAAAAAGAAGCCTGTTTATGACAGGAAATTGTCGCTGAGGTCTCAGCAAACAGCACACGGCCTGACACTTGTTTACATCATACGCTCAAAGCTGTCCAGCTTACCACCTGATCTAGCTTCTTATTCGGATGACGCTAAGAGCCCATAACAACCTTTATTTGCATAAAACCTTTCATTTTAAGAGAAAGCACCAGGCTCCGTGTTGAGATTAGAGGAATTTATTTGTCCCATTAGTCAGAATTAGCAAAGTGGTGTCATTTCAGAGGGATTTGAGAAGAGTCTGAAGCATGCAGAGAGGAAAGGCCAAACACTCCAGCGTGTGTAATGACAAAACAAAAATTAAAGATGTGAGGATTCAAATGGCACCTTATTCCCCCATAATGTAATGTGATGAAGTGCGAATGTATGTATCTGGTTACCACCTCTCCTAGCAGTAATAACCAGGCGAAGTGAGACATGACACTGAAAAAAATATGCTCCTTTTTATCCTTACAGTAGGGGATTGCTGCACCAAGGGAAGGCCAAGTAGCTCTGTTGGGCTGAACCCTTTCTTCCTTTAGATCACTAGCTGGAAGTATCTACTGACAGCTGGAGGTCTGTTGTGACTAAGTAGGACTGTGGAATTGGATACACTGCCAACTGATGGCTTCTTTTGAGGGGGCCGTGATCTGTGATACAGGCACTCTTACAAAAAGACTAAATTACAAGTAAAAGCCAAAGAAAGAGATAAAAGGAGAAAATGTATGGCACAATCATGGGGAACATACGCTTTCTGTATGCCTTCAAGTGACTGGCTGTTTTATTCTCTAACAAACCAAAATCACAAACATCATTTTTCAACCATGTAAATGGCAAGTCTTTCACATGGGTTCAATTACTTATTTTATTGAGTTGTTAATAAAGAGTTGCCACTGATTAACATTTCATTTACACATTAACTCAGATCCTCAAAAAAATTGTTTTCAGCATCCTCATGCCAAAAAATTATTGGCTTCTTGGTCTTGGATTTTAATTTTCTTCTGCAGTAATTCCTTGTGGTTTATTCTAGTTATTGATAATAACTAAATAAAATAATATTGATATTAATTTCAACAAAGTAGGATTCCATCTTTATAAATGTTATTTAATGAATATGTCAGTAGTTATGGGTGTGGAAAATCAGTTTACAGTCTTACAGGACATAAAATAACACCCCTATAGTCACCTTTGCATCAGTTTTGTCCAATATAGGAGATACTGTATAATCAGATAAAATAAGCCATTTAAGACAGACATCAGCCATGAACTTCACCATATGTAATTGTCCCATACTGTCCACATCTGTTCCTTAAAGGTTGATTACACATTCCCACAAATGTGCCACAAGTGTAAATAAACAAAAACATTAAAAACATATTTTTCTTCATCAGCTAATTTAATCAGTCAGATATAGGTGTTGTGGGGCTTTTTTCGAATGTGTGTGTCCAATACTCAAGGGTGAATGGATTCAGTTAAAAAAAGAAATCACAAGATCAAGTGGGTCTTGTAGAAATATTGAATGGAAAAGCCTAAAATGTACATTAGCAGTCACCATTCTCTCTGCACGCGTGCAAAAACTCCTTTCACTGGCTGTCAATTATATGCATTACCAAATTATAAAGTGACCTACATCTATCAGGCAACTGATAGCCCACAATGTAGTAGGCTTAACGATAATTTATTACCATTTTCTATGCCGGACCCTGGTTCATGTTACCATTTTTCCCTTTTTTCATTCTTTTCTCCCCCCACACTACCATTTTCCTTTACATAATTTTTCTTTCCTGACACAACTCAGTAACCACGTACTACACCTGTGCTTCATGGATTGCTGTTTTCTAAGCCAAATTACATGCCACCTAGCTTGCAAACATAAGAATGTGGCAAGCCTCCACATTTTGTTGTCAGTCAAAGGTACAAGATTCCACTCACATGTGTTGATGAAAAGTCTGTTGTGTCTATTCTTATACAAGCATCCACGAACCCCATCAACCCCCCTCCATCAACCTCACAGAGCCGTAATAACACGAACCGTTGTGACTTTCAAATGAAAAATGTAGCTAAATCAGTAGTCTGCTCACATCGTCCTCCATTCGCATTCGCAACGTCCATCCATTCGCATTATATGAATAATAAATCATGCTTCCATGGTTACCATATATTTTCATGAGCAGATCCACATGTAGTATTATTTTGTGATACCTCAATATAATAACACTGATTTGTGCGGCATCAGAATATTTTTGTTCTTATGCCAGTTATTGTTTCCTGTTGAAAGCGAGACACCCACACAAGGTTTTAGATTCTTCACATTTACACAGTTTGTTGGCAACAGTACTATGATCCTGAAACAAATGGTAGTTCAGCGCTTTACTCAACTGTTCTCCTGATCATAGATTGTTATTCACACACCGTTTTGTTGTCCGTTTACAACTGGAGAATGTTTGCCCTGAATGTTCGTTCTTTAAACTTTATGCTGCCACTCAAGTCAAGAGAGCAAATCCATGAAAACTATCACACTTTGTTTTAAAACCACTTTAGGGTGCCAAGTAATAGAAGATCAGGTCACCAACTTGAGTAGACCAAGCTGTCCTGAAAAACTTTGTTCGCTTTTTAACATTGTGTCTTGTTTTTATTGAAACAGTGGAACCTCGGTTTTTGTCATTAATCTGTTCCAAAAGGTCATAGAAAAAAATATTTTTTCCCAGAAATAATGCAAATTTATTCTAGACACTCAAAGATATTAATATAAAACATACTATTTGGCATAGAATAACTAGATTTACATGCAGAAAGTAATGCAAAATAATATAAATGACAAATTAAATGAACATTTAACATCACTTTTATCACTTACAAAACAAATATAAGATCGTTACGTGCATACTGCAACATATTGAGCGGGGTGTAATATTTGACATTTTTATGTTGTTACTGCAAGTGTACCTAAACCAATCAGCAAAAGTACTGCAGACTGAAAATGAACAAACTCGCTATTCATTCATTTATTCATTTTCTATCGCTTATCCTCACAAGGGTGCTGGAGCCTATCCCAGCTGTCTTCGGGCGAGAGCCGGGGTACACCCTGGACTGGTCACCAGCCAATCACAGGGCACATATAGACAAACAACCATTCACACACACATTCATACCTACGGACAATTTGGGGTCACCAATTAACCTAGCATGTTTTTGAAATTTGGGAGGAAACCGGAGTACCCAGAGAAAACCCATGCATGCATGGGGACAACATGCAAACTCCACACAGAGATGGCCCAGGGTGGAATCAAAGTTGGGTCTCTTAGCTGTGTGGCCTGCGCGCTAACCATTCGTCCGCTGTGCAGCCTCAACAAACTCGTTAAGAACGAAAATCCATGATGGATAATGAATTTTTGCCAGATACAAGTATGAAACGAATACATTTCATCATTATCCGTATCCGTGTTCGATGAAAATGCTCATTATGTATTCACTCTTCATGCTCTGTGATTGGCCAGTCACACACAGCGACCACCGCTCCTGAGACGGACTCTGCAAGCGGCAGTCACAGAGGAGCTGAGTGGCGCCTCATTCACATAGAGGCTCGGCCAGGCTTGTGTGTCAGTCGCTTATGCATCAAGAGGAGCATAAGCACTATTTTCCTTGATATGTATTTTTGTGCGGGCTGTGCGGCGATCGAGTGGTTAGCGCACAGACCTCACAGCTAGGACACCCGAGTTCAATCCCACCTTCGGCCATCTCTGTGTGGAGTTTGCATGTTCTCACCGTGCATGCGTGGGTTTTCTCCGGGTACTCCGGTTTCCTCCCACATTCCAAAAACATGCTAGGTTAATTGGCAAATTGTCCATAGGCAT
The DNA here is from genome assembly GCF_037039965.1 of Doryrhamphus excisus. Lineage (NCBI taxonomy): Eukaryota > Metazoa > Chordata > Actinopteri > Syngnathiformes > Syngnathidae > Doryrhamphus > Doryrhamphus excisus. Next base: position 6,359,167 of record NC_136369.1, read on the forward strand.
GAATGTGAGTGTGAATGGTTGTTTGTCTATATGTGCCCTGTGATTGGCTGGCCTCTCGCCCGAAGACAGCTGGGATAGGCTCCAGCACCCCCCACGACACTCGTGAGAATAAGCAGTAGAAAATGAATGAATTAATGTATTTTTGTCTTATTGCATGAAGTCATCATTAAACAGGTTTACTACTTACAATATAATGTTGTTAGTCTTCAGTTACAGTGGTAACATTAACCGATTGACTGCCGAATTGATTGGCCACAACATTAGGTCCGCAAAGGTCCTGCATCGGACACTCCAGCCTGTATGGCTGTGGTCAAATATTAGACACCTCTCAATATGCTGCAGTTTGCACATTGTAATCTTAAACTTGTTCATCACTGCCAGAGTTTTTTTTCCCACTGTCTGCTCTCGTCTAATTTGACTGGTGAGATAAAGTAAAGTCACTTGGAAAACTGTGCTTTAAGTTTTGAACTTTCTGAAGACTGTGTCTTTTGAGAAAAATACAGGGAACAAGGCTGACAGATTATTTCCTTCATCATTGCATGTTTGCATGAATCACCAACTTCACACAGATCATGAAAAAATAATTAAATAATGATAATGATGATGATGATAATGTAGCCCTTTATTCTTGCCACTTATACAGAAGTACAAGCGAAATAGTGCAATCATCTGTCCATACATATACAATGTATGGTGGTGACTGCCTGCGACGCTTCCCCCGCCCAACTTGGAGCTCAGTTCGCAGCGTGTCATTGCGATACATAGCAGTTGCCATGGAGAAGTCTGTGGTGGGCCAAGAGAAGAGAAACAACAGGTGTCCGTGAAGAAATAAAGGAGGGTCAGAGCGTCCCACTGCAGCAATCTCTTGGGAGAAGTTGTTTTCACAACACGACCTTGGTTAGCCGTGGTGGGGACGCCGAAATCCAGATTAAAAATATTGTTGGGTTGGTTCGGGCAGCCACATTGCAATAGACTGGACCACCCTACTGTCCATTCTGGCCTCCCAATTGATCCAACTGCTTTTGCAATGCCGAAATCTTGTGATTGGCAGTCACAGTCAGTGTGTGAACGAACGGCTTTGCCCACCAAATCATTCACAATGGGCAGCTGTGGGCCAACTTGATCCGCTGCCTTCATCATACAAATTTTGCGATACACCAGGAAAGTGCCCAATCCAATCAGAAACAGACCTGTTATCATGGTTCCGAATAGGTAGATGTCTTTGATGTCCTCCATGGAAAGAATCGGCAGGCACATGACCTTCCACGTACCCGAACTGTCCATCATGTACCCGGCGGTGTACGTTCCGTCAGGGCAGGTAGGTTCCCCCGAACCTGAGCTTCTCGTCGTGAAGATTGTGTCAATTGTGTGCAGAGACCAGTTCCATGATTTAGGTTTTTGGAGAGCAGTGCAGAGAGAGGCTCTTGAGGAAGTATAAGACGTGACTAGACAAGACATAAGAAGCAAGTAAAGCCGGGAAGATAAGGGATAGGGAGGAGAGGGGAAAGATGCGATTGCCTTCGTTGAGAGCCAAAGAGAAAGAGAAATTGAAATAATCTAGATAGATCACTTATAGTTAGAATGTTGTATTCTCGAGTTAAACGTTGCCAAAGTTTCAGATAATGAGGTTTTCGCATTTGGAAGTGAGCCCTGAAAGATGTTTGGGATGGGTCTGGACGCTCGGTTTCAGAGGGTGTGCTAACACTGGCGATTTGTGATGTCGCAGATTGGCGGGCTTCCTTATATGGGCTATAGGCCAGATAGGCTCTCTGCCCTCTCCCAACCTCTGCTTTTCTGTTTGCCATGTTAGCAATGTCTCCAAGGAAGTGTTTAGTTTTTTTTTTCGGGTGTAAGGGAAAGCTACATTTTTTGCAATTCCTAAAGATGCCACCATCAGACACAAGTGGTTGGAGTTCCTGATTCCCTACCAGCAAAAGAAAATTTTAATATTTTAATCTGTCAACGGCATTTCACACTGGACTGTTTGTGAACGTGGGCCAATATGCAGCTAGACGAGCCATTATATGTTACCGATGCTGTAGAAAACCTACTGCTAAAATGCTAAAGCTACTTACCATTTAGAGACGTCTTGAAGTAACCTATTTTCTTGAGAAACTTTAACTGTCCTGTCTCTACTTCCAGATCCGATTCGGGATCCAACACATATGGCTGTATTAAATGCGGATGTTTAAAAAAGGTAAATTGCCATTTATGATCAACTCCTATAAACTCCAGCATTCTGTACAAGTCCTCCTGAGCACTTGGAAGTGTGACCAACCACAGCGGAGTGGGTGGGCCTGGTGGCAGGCCGTGGGGTGGAATAAATTAAAACAGACCCTTTTCACTGGAAGCATGGAATCCAAAGAAATACAGCTAGAATATGTGCAGATTCTGGAAGATCTAGAAAGCCTTCTATGCTTTCTGTGCAGCTGCTCTATATGTGTATTTGTATTGAGCTGCTCAACTCAATACAAAGGGCTGAAAAATTAGCAAAATAGGTCACCTTTCAGATTTTTTTTGAGGGTGCATTTGCACCCAGGGTCCAAATTGTTGGTGCCCTTACGTCAAGGACGGAAAAACCTACAGGAATCACTGAAATAATTCAAAACGGACACAACAATGGACATTGTAGACATTGCTTTCGAATTGTGACTCAAAGACTTTAAAATGGCTGGACAAAATTTGACTCCCGGGTATCAATGGAAACCGGGATTAACATTACAATCCGGTGAACGTTTTTTTCTTTCATTTTCTATCTGTCAGTCCAACTCAGTCGGCAGACCAAAAGAAATGGCCGACATTCTGGCCATGCTACACGCACTAACTGGTGGAACACCTTGCTATTATGGCTAGGCTCCACACATCAAGCCCCTTCCCTCACTGCACTTCCCCATCTCCCCTGGAGCCTCGCTGGATGTGCTATAGACGGAACACCTCAACACTCTGGTCAACCTCCAGGCACCATTCCTGGGCTGCTGGAGGCTCCTTTTCCTCCCTCCATTCGTCTGCATTCACTGCATAACTGCCTGCATTTGGCCAAGCTCAAGCAGCACTCACACATGAGGTTTTCAAAAATAAACATCCTTTGGAAGTGTACTGTTGTGGAAATAAACAATTATATGGTTCAATATTTATTCTTGTAATAAGTGTTGGGCAAAACACTACTTGAATGTACATGGTGTGATTGCTGGAGATTGAGGAAGCGTTGTGTTCAGGGCCTATTTTAGTCTTGCACATATTTGAGTGCAGTCAAAAATGTTAAGGAGGATTTATACATACTAGGGTTGGCCGATATTTTTTACCGGCATAGATTCTGCCAATGATAAGAAAATGACTTATACAGATTTAAATGATAAACGTTAACAAGCCAAAGTAATGACTGCGCACTGCGACTTTATTGATACATAAGAAGAATGAAATGCTGTCATCCTGAAGAAAAGGAATGTATGTCTGGGGAAATATTTATTATTTTACTCCACACCCACATTTCTTTTCAAAATCACAACACAAAACTGCCTCCTCCAAACTGGACATGCTGAAATAGCGAACCTCGAAGCGTGAACGGAAGCTACCAAGGTTAGCTTAGTTTAGCATGGTAGTGTGGTTGTGTGCCTGACTGAGGCTGGATGAGTATATCTTCACCGCGTTTTACAATACCTAATGATGACATACATGTTGAGGGAACAAGATGGGAAACACGTTTACTCTTGTACCCAACTCATCCCAGGACACATTACCAGCCTTCAAAATAAAAGTGTTGTTTGTCATCTAACTGTTGTAAACTAGAGTGGGATGAAAAATATCTTATATATGCAGTTGGAATTGCATTGATGACTACATGTGGCTTAATTACAAGCAAAGGCATTACTGTTTGTTGTAGGAGGCTGAGAAAAGTTAGTCAGTTTGTTACCAATCAATGTGCATTACAATTTGATACAAGTGTATTTTATTATATGGCTTAAGGTTTGTAGCTGTCCAACTTGGGTGTCCCACCTAAAGACTCAGCTCCTGCTATAAGGGTCACTGAGGTATACAAACCCCCCGAACATCCTACAGAGGGGAAACTGAAAAATAAAACTAAAAAAAAAAGTAAAATCCAACATCCGGGTTGTAACAACCAACTTTATATTAAAGAGGACCCATTGTGCTAATTTTTCGGCCCTTTATATTGAGTTGTGGACCCCTATAGAGCAGCTACACACAATAACCAACACAGAAAGCTTTCTAGTTCTTCCAGAATCTGCACGTAAGCTGTATTATTTTCGATTTTGTACTTCCTACGAAAACGGCTTATTTTATTGTATTCCACTCAGGGCCTGCCTCCAAGCACGCCCACTCTGCAGTGGTTGGTCACACTCAGAGTGCATAGAAGATTTCTGGTTTGTGCCCCTAACTTTATAGGAGTTGATTAACGTTATAGAGGTGGATAATGAACTTATTTATAACTGTATAACATCTTCTTGGCCGCTTTTCATATACAGCCAAATATGTTGGATCCTGAATCCGATCCAGGAGTAGAGACCGGAAAGTCTACAGTTTCTCAAGAAAAAAGGTTACTTCAACACTTCTCTCAATGGTAGCATTTTAGCGTCAAGAGCTTATCTGGCTTACAGCCACACCCATAAAGAAGTCCTCTGTGACATCACAAAGGGGAAGTTTTACCACGCCTTCTGAAACCGAGCGTTTTGAGACATCCCAAACTTCTTTCAGCATACACCAATGGACATTACTCAGTGGAGGGGTGGGGGAGCTGATATGGCCTGTGAAGACATGCAGCACTGACACAGAGATGAGAGATTAGTGGAGCCGTCTTGTTGTTTTTCTGGTGGAGTTTTCACTTCAAAAATTTTAGCAAACTTTTTCAACAGTTCAATCGAAGGGCACTTCAGATTAATCCAAGGTTTCCTCTTAGGCATTCTTGGGTGTTTTCGTCTGTGTGTTTTGGCTCATTGTCTTGTTGGAGGACCAATGACCTACAACTGAGACCAAGCTTTCTTACGCCAGGAAACACACTTCACTTCTAATTGCCTTGATAGTCTTGCGATTTCATTGTATTCCACACAGATTTAAAAAAATAAATAAATCCTGCGCACTAAAGCAGCATTTTTGTCAGCCTTCTCTGGTGACAACTTCTTGCCTAGTGTTTTGGTCTTCACAGTAAAGTGTTTCACCTATGTTATGTAGACATTAGATATGACGCATTGGTCTCTAACATGGTCATGTTTGCGCTCATATTTTTTTTGAGGCCTTTAGTTTATCACTGTGCATTTGTATTTTGCAACACGTTGCCCAATGTCTTCCACCTAATCTGCCTTGCCCTCTTTTGTCTATTAAGTCCATTACCATGTGTCTAGTGCAGGGATCTCAAACTCAATTTACCTGGGGGCCACTGGAGCTAGGGTCTGGGCAAGGCTGGGCCGCATCAGGTTTTCCAAAAAAAAACCAAAAAAAAACGCATTTATTAAAAACAGAAAAATATACAAACTTTTTCAGTGCTTTGGTTCCGAATAAAAGAATAGAATGAATAAAAGAATAAAAGCTCTGATAAAACATTCCACTGTTCTCAAATATCTTAATTTTTATTTTTCTGCACAAAATAAGATGAAAAATAAATAAACAAATCAAGAATAAAGAAATTGACTCAATCAGTAATAAATAAATATAATAATAATAATAATAAAACGGCAAATAATAAAAACTTAAGAAACCACATATAGTTAGTGAGTAAACAAATTATTTTTTTTCAGATTAAAATTAACAAAGCATTATTAGAACTGTAGACATGACAAAACACGACTATAGTCACATTTATACTTTTTTTATTTACAACATATTGCGCAACTGCAGGGTCTTGAGACACATGCTAACTCGCAAACTAGAGAGCTAGCGACCTAAACGGTAGCCTTCAAGTTATTTCCTTTAAACTTAAGTAGCCAAAAACTTACCACTTCCACGCAGATAGGGAGGATAACTATTAACAGTTATTTAACCTTTAACATGAACATTAATCAAACGTAATAATTTTTTCTGGGTACATGATACCATACAGCATCCATATCAAACTTGCGCGGGCCGCACTAACATTAAACTTTCATATCAAGGCGGGGAAAACTAGTGTCCTGCGGGCCACATTTGGTCCGCGGGCCGCGTGTTTGAGACCCCTGGTCTAGTGTCTAGTCACTGTCTGTCATTAGTTTTCACTGGTTTCATTTCTTTTTCCCCCCTTCCTTTTTGTCTGTCATCAGTTCTTTACTTCCCCTGAACCCCGCTATGGATGTGATACTGTAGAATTAAAAAGAGCAGGTGCCGCACCTCATCCAGAGGTAGTAGCAAGGCCCGAGGGATGGACTCGCAGGAAAGCGTCTGGTTGTTAAGCCTTCACCCATGTGGCACCACTGGGCCCAGTCCAAAGAAGCAACACAGAATATTCCCCCTGTACACCCACCATCTGCAATAATGCTAATTAATGGAACACAACATTTGTTTGGTAAGCTCATTGACCCTTGACCTGCATGCACAAGTGAAGGTATCACTGTGTATCATTCAATTATTCAGGGGATGTTGAATGGGAAAGTCATGTGGAAGAATGTGTGAATTTTAATAAGGCAGATTGATAGACATGACATGATTCACTAGTATTCTGAAAGCTATTGAATCAGTCATTGAAAATCCTGGAAGCTCTACAACTAAATATCACCTTAACACCCAGCCTCGCATAAAACATTCTAATTCATTTTGGTGGGAGTGCTGGGGGTACATGAAGCCCCCTTCCTGAACCCCCCTTATCCCCACTCTAACTAATGAAAGGCTATAAACAAGGAGGTACAGATAGTGTTTATCTATGTTGCTTCGAGGGGGCCAAGGTGCCCTCAGACACAGCAGTGAGTGGAGAGGGTGACTGCACGGTATAATGCTTCACACATCAGCTGCCTCTCACATATGGCAGTCCCAGCTCAGGCTTCAACTCCATCTGCCTTCCCATCTTTGTCCCCATAGTTTGTTTTTCTAAACCAAATTGCGCCGCCTCAGAGTGCTTATCATGTTGCCACATCGCACCTAAATGCAGCAGTGTAGTCATTCCCTGAACCACTCTTGATTTTGTTTCTACACAGGCCCAGTTGTCCCAGCCCATAACCTTCCCCCTGATCCCTCCCACATGGATAACTGCCCTTGTCCTGCCAAGCTGCTGTAGGGTCACATCTGGAGTGGAGAATTATTGCTGCTTTTCACCGAACCACAGATGGCCTGTTGATTTTAAGCCCACTAGAGTAGGGTTAAAGTGGAAGAGGTGACGGGTGGCTACAATGATTCCGTTTATTTTTTTGGTGGGAGTGGTTGTAGATTCTGCAAAGACATCATGACACAACCTATGTAGTGTCATTTATACACAATCATGTTAATGTATCTGGCCTTCTGACAAATAGAGGCCGATATTAATATTTATTTATTGATAGGTTCCACTTACCTGTGTGGGTCACAAGGGGAAAGAACAAGGGGTAGAATATAAATAAACTATAAAGAGAACTGCTGTTATATAGTCAGAGTGTGATAGGGTGAAGTTGTTTTTTCCCCCTCTTCTGACTACAATGTTGTGTATTAATAAATAACAGTGATATAATAAAGCAAATTAATTTTAGCACTAAATAGAAACATCAGATGGTATTGATAATAATCAAGGATTTGTATTCATACAGCTGCTATCCTGTGGTACATTTCTGGTGGTGAATTAACATCTCCTGATGTTCAAGTGACAAAGGTTGGTATTTTTTTCATTCCATTCCTCACATCAGCAATCTAAGAACACCTGCTAGATGTTAGTTGAGCAATATGTCAGTGTATATTTGTAAAACTAATTACAAAAGCCCTGACAAGTGAACTTTATGTATTACTGAGGGCACCACGATGTGGAAATGAACAAATGAATTTACCTCAGATTAAGAATTCCTGCTCTAAACAATATAATGGTCGTGTCTTTGGGAGGTTTGAGTACACAAAAAACCAAGACGGGACTGCAAAAAAAGAAACAAGCACAATATTAAAACATAAATTAAAACCCATAATAATACATGTGAATTCATACCTATTCATCAAAAGTGGGGCCTTTTAATATGAGCAACAATTTTATAACATAAAATTTTAACAATTTTTTAACAATCAACCGTTTTATGTTTGGCCATTGGCACAGTAACTGGATCCCCTTTTTCTTTTTTCTTTTACTGGGAAGTGTTTTTTTTTATTATTTGTCATCACACCTCATTGTTTTGTATCCAGCTGTTCATTGGACTTCTGCCAGGAGCAAGTGCCACTTTATTGCAGTAAACATCTAGCACTGAGCAAGGGTTCACCTTGGAACAGCAACACAGGAAACAAATGTGTTATCCTTCACTAAGCCCATTAATTAAGGTGCTGTACATTCACCCAGGGCCTGTATGCCTGGGAAAAAACGTAATGCTGTGTATTTTATATGAAACAAGTGACACTCCACCATGACTCTATATATTTGCATCTGTCTTCTCTGTGTTTCAAAACAGAATGTATTATGTTCTGAAATGCTATTTATTAATGTAGATTCAAAACAGATATCAGCACATTGGCATGAGATGTCGGCTACTGGGAGTGCAGCTCTAAACATCACTTTCTGCATGCATTTTTGTATGTGTGCGGCGGAGCAGTTCAGCACTACAACTTAATAGAATGGCTAGATGTTGGTATTCTGGGTTACTTCCCTCCTGATGTAGACTTCTTAACAACAGCAATCCTTTCAGACCAGTCAGTACACAGCACTGATGTGCAGATGTAACAAATTGAATCTGAGCAGGAGGAAATGGACAGCAGAGTTTGAGGATATGCAACTTAGTTTGCCTGCTGTGTACAAAAGTGACTGACGTAACACAATGCACTGCATACGTTAGAGACAAGTCTACCAAGTAACTTTTGGATACAAAGCGTGAAGAGTGAATACATAATGAGCATTTTCTTTCAACATGAATACATATACGTAATGACGAAATGGGCTCGTCTCATACTCATTTCCAGCAAAAATGCATTTGTTTGTCACGAGTATCCAGCTCATCCGTATTGGTTACCAAGAGTAGCATGACCGCTTTTTTCATTGAAATTTATTTTTCATCATAAAACAGGCATGCTAATTACAATATAAGTATTTTGTTAATTTACACAGACTGTGGTAACAGTAGGCGATTGACTGCCACATTGACTGGCCACTACATTAGGTACACCTGCACAGTAGCTGGATCAGACACTCTGCATGTATCATATATCATGTGTCAATCCAAATCAATTTCAGAATTAAAATAATGTACAGCTTTATGCTCCATTTCCAGGTAAACCACACCCACTTCCAGTTTATGCCCGGCCCACTATGAGTACGGATATGGATACAGATAATTTCGATGGGTGAACAGATACAGACGGGGGGTACTCACTCATCCCTAGTAGCGGCTTTCAAAACATTCAATATATACAATTACAAAGAAATACATTTCTAGGTACATTTTCCAAATTATTTTAACAAAGACATTAACTTGACAATGTATGAGCACCTGTAACCCCTGCAGGGACCTATGAAGTGAAGTGGGATGCTGTGTAGTGGTCGTATACAGTATTAACTCATTAAATCCCACCCATTTTACAAAAGCCATCCTTCTGAGTACCGGCTATTTTTGGTGATTTTGACAAATTTTTCAAGGCACACAATAATATTACTCATGCAGTTTACACCATTGTTTTTTAGCTAGCTCGATGTCCTCCACGCTCATGATTGCTTCCACCAGTTTGATGACTGCCATTTCTCACCTCCTGTCATTCAAGCCTTGCTCCTAAATGATTAATCTCAGATCATTCTCACCTGCAAATAATCACAGCCAACATCATTAACCTGGCTGACCTCCGTGTTCCTTGTCCAGCTCATTTTCCTCCGGTGCCAAGCTTGTTCTCTAGCTATTCATCACTCCAGCCTGACAAGATCCCCAAACGCAGTATGAGGAGAGCAGCATGTCTTATTGATCTCCTGTCAATGCCTGGAACTGACTGAGAGGAAAGTGACGCAATCCTCCTTGCTCGGCACTTTAGTGAACAAGAAGAAACTAAAAAAAAGAGAAACTGAATTTTTATAGTGTATTTCCAGAAAGATTTTTTATTCTCAGCTTTTTTATTATCAGCCTCAGGGAGAAGGGCAGGGATCTGGGACAACTAGTATAAAGCTAACCATTATATGTTAGAAATGTAACAAGTACAAAATGCATTTTCTTAATTCTTTCCATGGGAATTTTTTCATCATTAAAGTATTTGTAAATTATATCTCAATTTGTTATTTTTTGTTTATTTAGTTGTATCTGTTTTTATTTTGTTTTTACTTTACTTCTTTTTGTTCCTCCTGGGCTTCTGTAGTTTCCTAGAAAAGCAAACTTTCCAGTCTTGTTTAATCAGTCATTTTGAAATTTTGTTGAGTTTTTTTGCAACATGATTCTAAAGTTGTGTTAAGGATTTTTTTTTACATTTTTTTAAATTGTGCCTTGTGTTTAAGTCTGTGCAACTGGTAAATTGTGTCTGAGATCTTTATAAGTTTTTAAATCGGTGGCTGAAGGTGAAAGAGTGGTCAACCCTCACCCCAAAGGGAGGCGAGGCCCCATCAGATCTGTATCATTTTGTTGTTGTTAAAGTGGTGTGCAGAGGAGGTTGTCTTCAAGCTGATGACAATTTAGGTAGCATTGAAAAATAATTGCATGGTGTGAGGATTGCATCTTTGCTAAATCCTGCTTGCTCATTTGGTACACATTTGGAAGTGATATTTGGCGATAGCTCTTGGGGTAGTTGATGTGCTTGTTGGACTTCAGAATGGCCACAACGTTCATCGAGAGTGGTATTTTAGAATCAGAAGGACAACATGAGAATAATGAGCCACTTCACTGTCATCAGTTTATCATCATTAACCCCTTCAATATTTATTTGGGCTAAAACACCTTTCATACTAAAGTAAACAGGGCAAGTTGTGAATAGCAGATGAAAGACGGGGAACACAGGGGCAGCGTCGAGCGAGTTATGCCACCATATGTGAATGGATCGTGGATGCTTCGGCGAATATATCTGCTTTAACTGTTGTTCAAGCTTTTGCAAAAGCTGGCATCATTGCTGAACAGCCACCTGGCAAGGAGACTTGACTCCGACAATGGTGAGAAGAACCTGAACTTGTCACTGCAGGCAGCGCTGCACAGCGTGTTACGGAACAAGTTTACCAAGTAACTTTAGATATATAGGAAACCAAAACAGCCACAAACTGAAGAAAACCTAATAAAGTGGAGGCATTATGGCAAACGCTGTGCTGTTTTGAACTTCCCAATTGCACTTTGTGAAGCACCGCTCAGGTCCTTTGTGGCTGCAGGGCATCAGGGGAGAGGTGGTCGCTGTGTGTGACTGGCCAATCACAGAGCGTGAAGAGTCAATACATAATAAGCATTTTCTATAAACACGGATAATGACGATATGTACAGTAAAGTCTCGTTATATCGATATCGGTTCTAACGAATTACTGCTTATTACGATACTATTTTCATTTCCCGGCAAATTTCTAGTCTTTTATGATATAATTAGTTCTGTTGGTACGATACCCGGTTATTATGATAATCCGGTTACTACGATGCCCTTTTCATCTCCCGCCAGCCGATACAAAAGCAGCTTAAATCAATCTTTGCTTAAGGATTTCAATACCAAGCAGCCGTTCGCCGTGTTCTTTTTTGGTATTGAAATCCTTAAGCAAAGATTGATTTAAGCTGCTCGACATTGTTCTATACTATAGAACAATGTCGAGTGCATTATTGCCCACTTTTAATGCAGTTCGGCGCAGGATCGGATATATTGACAGTCCGGGTATATCGATATTTTTTCCGACTCCCGACAATATCGATATAACGAGACTTTACTGTACTTGTTTCATACTCATGTCCGGCCAAAATTAATTTTCCGTAACGTTTCGTAACTCGTTTATAATGAATATCTGACTCATCCATAGTGAAGACTAAGATGCAAAACGTGTCCCCATTGTGGAGTTGATATTATTAAATTGACTGTCCAAATATTGTCATTCCAAAACTATTTTTTTTTGATAAAATACTCATTATTTATTGAGTTTATTTATTTGATACTTATTTTTTGTACTCGGCCCTCCAAAATAAACTTTTTACGGAGGCCAAAGGAATGACCACCTCTATTTCAAAATCTGCAAATTTCGTCTTCTTCTTGGCGTCACAATTTCCATCTTTTCCTTACTGACAGCCCAAGAAATGATCCTTACGAGCATCACCATATCCATGAGCCATTTAGCATTGACTATTTCTAGACGATCGTGGGGGGAGTAGTGGGATGGTATTGGGGTGGAGTTCTTATGCGCACAATTCACTGCAGGTGGGATTTATAATGAGTAGACAGCAGACTGTTTTTGTAGACTTGATTTTTTCTTGTGTATGTAGATTGAAAAAAACACAGAAATAGGGATAGTCGTGGAACAATAGGCGGCAGGAAATCCACTTCCAAAGCAGAGAAGGCAGCAGTGGTGTTCAAGGTCCCAGTCTAATTTATGATGATGATGATGATGATGATGATGATGATGACGATGATGATGATGATGGATATGTTTGCATGAGACATGATGAAAAGTAGACGACCTTGTTGGGTAGCTTACAGACAGGGATCTGACCATTCCTGAGCCTGGTGATGTCATAATGTGCAAATTAGCTGAGTGATTTTACTCTCATCACAAACGTTCCCCCCTCATTTACAGTGTGCCTTCTCTAACCCTTTTCAATCGACAACGTTTTGAAATAGTAACATCAAAAATGAACATTTTCTTCAAAGAAATGGGTTAATTCAGATGTACAATTTGCTACATTTAAGTATGCTGAAATTAAACAGGAAAACAATTATTTACCTTAAATTACTGTACATGATGACTGAGACCACAAATCACTCATAATAGTTTTAAAAGAGAATAGTGTTCGACAAATGGATTTTTAGACTTGTGTGATATCGTTTAGCTTGATTGACATATTCAGTTAATTTGAAGCTGTTAATAAATATAGACATCTGATCAAAATCTTGATTGACCAGTTGAAAAATTGATAGAATGTGTATTTTGCACATTTGGACCTTAATGAGGTTTTAAGATAGCTAAAATACACAAAAGCAAGAAGGGGGAGTGAGACAAAAACATTTTTATTTAAAAACAAACAACTAAATTGAAACAGGGTGTTTTTAACCTGATGCCAAAAAGCCAAAATCTGCTAAAAATGATTGTTTTCTGTCAAGCATTCACACAGTCAATCCCTGATGGCAAAATCTCAGAAGATTTCTCTTTTTGAACGTAGTCGGATGGTAGAGCTGTATGAGCAAGGTTGGTCGCAATAAGACAGTCATTCTACATTTTTGGAATGATACTGAGCACTGAACAAAAAAGTCAAGTGGTCGACCTAAAAAAATGACAACCGTGCTCAGCCGGTGAATCCGATTGGCTGTCCATCAAGACACAGGGCGGTGCTTGACCCAAATTAAGGCCCTTACTGGTGCATACTGCAGCCCAATAACCATTTGACAGCACATGGGAAAAGGGAATAAAATACTCAAAACAAATTCAAAGACCTTGTCTCCTTGAACGCCAAAAAACTGGTCATTTGGACTTTGCCAGGGAGCATCAAACATGGGACATCGAAAGGTGGAAAAAAGTTGTACTCTCTGATGAGAATAAATGTAACCTCGACGGTCCAGATGGCTTCTAATGTTACTGGTATGACAAGGAGATCCTACCCGAGATGTTTCCAACCCGGCACAGTGAAGGGGATCCATTATGATCTGGGGTGCTTTTTCATTTAGTGGAACTTCAGTGGAGCTTCAGGTTGTGCAGGCTCGTCAATCATGACTGAGGGCCCTCGTCTGTGTGGTAACAGCTGGTTTTTCAACAGGACAACACTGCAGTTCACAATGCTCCTTGACCAAGGACTTTTTCAGGGAGAATAACATCACTCTTTTGACCATCTTGTATGCTCCCCTAATTTAAATTAATTAAAAACATTTGGGGATGGCAAGGGAAGTTTGGTTTGGTTTAATTCATTTTGAACACTCACGCAATTTACACCTAAACATTTCACAAACATAAGTTACAGGTCCACATCTCAAAAAAGGAGTAGGGAGAAGAAAAGCTTATTTAATCCTACCCCTCTTCCATTTCTAATCAGTAAGCTTGAATTAGTTTACTGCCTCTTGCTTATTGCAGATTTATAAAAATGGCCATCAGATCCAGACAGTTGATGCCCTTCATGAAGCTATCTTCACCACGAGTCGGGAGAATTTTTGTAATTTTCTGAGCAATGGGCTTAAACCTTTGATCAGCTGATGAACAGCCCATTTCACTGGAATTGTTGTTTTCAAGAAATTACTTTTTCAAAGTGCTTTTTGCTACCCCTTCTTCTTGCTTTCGCATATTGTAGCTCTACTTAAAACCTCATTAAGATCCAAAAGTGCAAAAGGTAAATTGGTCCTAACATTTTGTAATCTTAAACTTGTTTCACAAGAGCTCAATACGGCTTGTCACCGCCAGTGTTTTTTTTTTGTCTGCACCAACTTCAAATGGATCATTAAAAAATAATGAAATTAATAATGAAAGCTCCCTACAGCTCCCTTACACATATACACAGCACACATATAGCGGGACAATAATAAATATAGCAACTTCTGATAAATCCATGTCAATTTCAGACTTAAAACAATGTTAAAACTTTAAGATGCAACAGTGCAAATTTGTAAAACAAACCCCCCCCCAAATCATTTTACATTGTTACCTCGGTTTTCTTTATTTATCTGTTACAAAGGGACCAGATTTAAAAATCTTTAGAGTGTTTGGAAGAAAAATGTCATGCATATGGAATTCCAACATCAGACTTCAGAGCAACAAACGGAAACTATGTATGCTGTCACTATTCACTGAACACCATTGTGTGTGCACCTGCTACTTATTCCAAATAATGTAAATATTTGGGTGTTGTTGCAATATAGTTGCATTGTATAACACCATTTTGTCTGACGGTTAATGGTTGAGTTTGACCGAGACTAAGAATACCATCAACAACCCTTTTCCTGGCACCTGATGCCTTTTAAACTGATACATGATGCTGCAATTCCATGAACCTGACAGATTTATCCCTGAGACCTATTGCTTTTTCATACGACATCTGACACCTGACTCTGACAACTGAGGATGTCCTAAAATGTAAACTGTGCATTGGATATGCACTATACGTATATACACTGGAAGTCTTGCCAGCTTCAGTTTTATAACTGAGAAATATGATACATCAGTTCAGATAAGGTCACTGAAGAATATTACAGATATTTGCCTTGAAAAAGTCAGTTGCTTTTCATCTTAACTGGAATTTCGACTCATAGAACCATTTCCTCTGTGAAGAAAAATACATTGCATTAACTAAATCAAAAACAAAAACTCTGGAGAAGCGAGGTGTATCATTCACATTCCGAAACATGCATGTTAGGCATATTGGTGACAAATTGTGACATTACAACACAAACCCTCAGTTACCTCAGATGAGTCGGGTGTTAGTCATTTTGGACATGACCCAAAGCTCATGACCATAGGTGAAGGTGGGAACAACAACCGAGAAATTGAGAGCTTTGTCTTCCGGATTCCGCATTACTGCACACGTTGCACCAATCCGCCTGTTGACCTTGCGCTCCAACCTCACTCGTGAACAAGACCCTGAAATGATTGAAGTCCTCCACCAGGGGCAAAGACCTCACTCCCAAACAGGAGCCACCCTTTTCCGACTGAGAACCGTGACCTCGGATTTGTAGGTGCAAATCCCAGAAGCTTCATCCCAGAAGCTGAAAAGGGGGTCCACCACCAAAGTTTGCTAGACAGTGCTACAGCATCCAGAGTTTCGAGGAATTCAGGGCGACCTTTGCAACTGAGGAGTTTCTGAACTAATTCCGATACCTCAGCCATTGTAATGGACCTGTCTACGTTTGTGTCCTCAGACTCTGCTTGCTCTATGAAAGGCATGTCAGTGAGATTGAGAATGTGAATTGACAGGTGACCAATCCAGGGTGTACCTCACTTCTCGCCAGATGTCAGCTCGAGCGTGACTCCAATGAGGACAAATGGCATTGAAAATTATTACAACATTGGAAAGGCCTGAAAGCAATGGAATTTAAACGTTTAGAATCGAATCTAATCTTTTGTGGAACTTCTTAAAGCTAAAACAGAAACATATTCATTGTGTAAAACATTTTAGAAATAGAGGTTATCATTCTCATCATACAAGATTAAAAACATGTTCCATCCATCCATCCATCCATTTTCCTCCGCTTATCCGGGTCACAGGGGCAGCAGTCTCAGTAGGGAAGCCCAGACTTCCCGGTCCCCGGCCACCACCGCCAGCTCCACCGGGAGGACACCAAGACGTTCCCAGGCCAGCTATAAGACATAATCCCTTCAGCGTGTCCTAAGTCTGCCCCGGGGCCTTTTTCCCAGCTGGGCATGTCCAGAACACCTCACCAGGGAGGCGTCCGGGAGGCATCCGGACTAGATGCCTGAGATGCCCGAACTGATTCCTCTCGATGTGAATGAGAAGCGGGTCTACTCTGAGCCTCTCCCGAATGACTGAGCTCCTCACCCTATCAAAAATATGTTTATTATTCATAATATTTACTTCAAATTTGTAATGAGAATTTGCATTGCTTTTATTAGAGACACGTGTCACCTGCAAACTGTTTATAGGCGTGGTTTTCATGGTCTTGGTCAAGGAATGTGCGATGGGTGCTGGAGGGTGCATGGGAGTTTGCCCAACCGGTCTACATGTGTTTTGTGGGCTTGGAAAAGGCATTTGTGTGTGTCCCTCGCTGCATCCTTTGTGGGGGGTGCTGTGGGAGTACGGGATTGGTGGCATGATACTACGTGCCATTCGGTCTTTGTACAAATGGAGCAGGAGCTTGGTTCACATTACCAGCTTCGCCGTCGATTCTGTTCACAATTCACAGCCAAGGCATCGAGGGAGTCTTGTTCGGGGGTCTTTGGATATCATCTCTGCTATTTGCGGACAATGTTCTCCTGATGGCCTCTTCGGGCTGTGACCCTCAGCGTTTACTGGGACTTTTCCATCTGAGTGTGAAGCTTCTGGGTTGAGACTCAGCACCTCCAAATCAGAGGCCATGGTTCTCTGTCGGAAAAGGGTGGAATGCTCTCTCCGGGTTGGGAATGAGGTCTTGCCACAGGTGGAGGAGTTCAAGTATCTCAAGGTCTTGTTCAGGAGTGAGGGAAGGTGGAAGCGTGAGGTCGACAGGCGGATCGGCGTAGAATCTGCAGTAATGCGGTCGCTGTATGGACATTTGTGGTGAGAGGAAAGAAGTTTCAGTAGTGTTTTAAATAATCAAAATACAGCAGATACTGCAACTATTGCATGTTATCATCACTATGTGTTAATTCATGATCACAGCATGTATATGAAATGATGGAATGTTGTTAGTGCTTTTTTGGAGGGCTTCATAGTGGAAATAAGTGCATCCCAATTACCTTGTTTTCTCGTGTTATAATGCAGAGAAAAGGGAAATAAATATATAAATATTCATTTTTCACATAAGGATTGTGAACGATGGGCAAAATTCCTGAAAAAGTGCAGTTTCCCTCTAAGATGTGTTTTGGAAAGAAGCTCTAAAGTTTCCGTCTAAATCTAATGTGTGCGGTGTAACATCTTCTGTCCAGAGTAAAGTGTTTTGGGACTCAATAGAAGCTCTACATTTCCCTTCTAATTGTAATGTGTGCAACTAAATGGAACATCCTCTGTTCTGAGTTCAATGTGTACAAGCTGTAAAGAAAACTCCAGTTTCCTTCTAATACCATGTGTGCGGCTAAATGGAACAGCTTCTGGAGTAAAATGTGTAGAAGCTGTACAGGGGTTAAAAGCTTTAATGTCTGGGAGGTTCTGACATTGAATACGAGCAGTCTCAGTGGAAACTAACAATTACTTTGAGTATTATTACAATGCTCAGTTGTATTGTTTTGACCTACGCTTGTGGAATATGCTTTCTCTAACACACTTAAAAGAATTAGATCAATTTTAATGATAGAAATGTAACCATTTGACATAACCCACACAATTGCGTCCTCTTGCCCCCAACTGGGAAAAAAAACAGTAATTGAAAACACATCAGTTCACCTCACTAAAAATTAGCGAACACTCATTTTACACAACTTTAGGTTTAATTTTACTAGTCTTTAGAAGTAGCTGCTCACTAATGTTGGCAACATTTTTTACTAAATGTGTCCAAATAGAATAGATCAACATCATTTAAGTATGGGGCAATTGCCCAGGGGTTGGCACAGCGTTGATCCGCCCAGGGCGTCATTCAAGCCAGAACCGCCACAGACTGTTTTGGTCTTTCGTGTTGGTGGGGCTCTTGGTCCGCTGCAGAAAATACGGAGCTGCCTTCACTAGCTTGCACTTGTGCGGCGCCATATTGAAACATGAGATAGCCACATGAAATCCAGTCTATATCGATATGAACGATATGCTTGTTTTTGACATCATGGTTAACATATATATTGCTATTTTTAAATTATCGATATATCACTCTACTTCAACCTGTGGTAAACAATCAATAAACAACATACAAAAGACATAAATCTCACAGATTATTATTATTATTATTATTTAAACAGACAGTGTCAACTTGAATATTTGCCAAACATGAAAATACAATACAAAATACAATACAAAATATACAAAATACAATACAATTTAAATCCATACAATTACACCAAACACTGAGGTGACTAATACAAAAAGTGTTTAACTTTAAATGATGTAAATAATGCTTATGTGCTCTCAAAAGACAGTTTCAGTGATCTATAGTATCTACATTTACTCCAGTGGATTCCCTACTGTCTTCAAATAGGCTCACTAAAAACACTTGATACTATTTATCAATAACATTTGTAAAGCACACTTTTCCAATATTTTGAAAATTATAATTATAAAGTACACATCAGTAACAACGTGTTGAAAATAAACAGTTGCAATATTCGGGAATAAACTGTAGGTAAGATGTTTTTATCATGTGAGGTACAAATATACATATTTGACTCTATGGTCAACTCCCCTGGTGCTTCTTTTCATTATTTCAAAATGTCAGTTTACTAAATGTGTGACTTGAAACCACTCAAAGCCACCGAAGTTGTCGTTATGTCACCTCTAACATTGATGTGCCGACCTGTCACGGCTTTTAACTGCCTCTTACACAATTATCATCTCAGATTGTCTCCAGTTCCCTGCTACTCTTTGGAAGGTGAGCAGTGTAGATAATGAATAATGAATGAAGGGCATTTAAAAGCAATAGGTAAAATCATTTTAATGTAGTGGGCGTCAAACTGTAAAATCAGTCATTATACCAGCTATTCAACTACAATATTATATAGGAATATGAATGGTGAAGATATGGCCTGCATTATACTATGGATGGCTCCTGAGCCAACATAGAATTGGATGAGGAAGGACTTAGATTAGATTGTTGTTGTTCTTTACTGTGCTTCAACCTAACAAAACACACTGCAACTTCATTTTTAGTGATTTTATCTTAGTTTTTGTTTTGTTTTTTTTACATAGGACTACTAATTATTATGTACTGTAGGTGAAGCACATTTAATATTTGGATTGAGCATAGTAATATTGAGTGCACAGGGGTCAGGCTAAACTGATAATTGGATTATGAAATTGATTTCCATGCCTGTTTTATTTGCTGCGGGCCTATCTTGTCCTATTTCTTTAACTTTTCTACCCATTCCAATTTTCCCTCCGTCTGTAGTGGAAGCTGGCCACCATCTGAGTGTGGAGGAGGTTATTCAGTAACGGTGCACCCACTCAGACGTAAGGGAATAAGAAGGGGAGAAACACCAGGCTATTTTGGTTGACTTTTTCAGTAACTAGGTCTAAGTGATTAAAAGAGTGTCTCACGGTGACACTCCTCTCGGATAAGGTGCGTTAATGTCTCTTGAGTCTGATGTATCCCACTAAACAATAACAGCGGCACTATGACTTCCTCATAATGGGATATTTATCGAATCTTTTGTATTTTCCCCAATTTTATCTTTGGTTATATTTAGCTTTGCCATTTTGTAATGGTGAAAAAAACAAGTCCCATTTCTTTTAGTGAAAACCCAATGCACAGTGCAAATGCCACATTGACTCTCATGGGCCTCTACATCTAACCCAAATCCTTCTCTTAGCTTGAAAAATTGTTCTTTGTGCAAAGCACAGGGGACTTGGAAGAGAAATGCCTGGTCTGCCTACCCCTGCTGTATTAGGTTGCTTATTGACTGTAACATCTCTCTTCATTCTGCCTTACTTCATTTTCTTTCTCTCACCCTCTTTGCCCTGCCATCTCCACCCCCTCCACTCCAAGCGTTGTACAGCCCTTGAGGCTATTGTGCCATACAGCCTGCTCAACTTTCCGCCTCATGCTCCCACACTTCCCACAGTCACCACAGCAAAGAGGTTTGTTATGGAGGCCCAGTTAAAGCAGTCAGCACTGGGGCAAAGCCTAGCGGGGCTGGACTGAATGGATGAGCTGTCAGGCAGCCAGTTCTGTGATGAGAGACCCAGACTTTGTGTAGACTCAAATGGGGAAAATATTGGATCCTCCCATGTCGGGACTACCCAGAGGTCAACTGAAAAAGTAGGCGAGGATTGAGCCTGGGGAGGCAGTCATAAGGTATTTGGCGAATGTGGACTTCATTGTGGCTTTATCAAGTCAATCTGTACTTCTCAAATTGTGTGTGTGTGTGGGGGGGGGGGGGGGGGGTGATGTTATTCTTTCTGTTTCAGTTTCTAGTTCAGTCCATAAAGTACAGATAAATTAATAAATATTATCAGTTTCTATATTTTTATTATATTTTAAATTGTGTGTGTGGGGGGGGGGGGCATGACAGAAAATAATTGAGCATCACTGTGGTACATGAATGTACACACTTCTTTTACTTGCCTGGGATTAAAAATAAACACATCTTTAGGCAAAATACTTTATCACTGAACCGGCTATATAACAAAATAGATCCTCCAAAGTTTTTATATTTAACTTGGTCCATTTTTTACAGACACTTTCAAGTTGTTTGTGCCGAGATAAACCACTGGGAGCACCGAAAGCGACAGGGGACTCCTGGGAGAGGAAGCAAAAGTATGAGGCCAGGGTAGAGGAGAATGGTGCTGATAGAATAAGGAGACAAACAGCCTTCCCAGGAGAGTGTGAACAAATGAGACAATGATGGTGTCTTCTAGGATGATGTGGGTTGACTACACAGGGAACCTTTAATACACAGACAAGAACAAGGAGGAGGACAGAAAAAATGGTGATAGTCTGGTTTTCCTCCCAGATTCCAAAAACACATGTGAGGTTAATTGACGACTCTAAATTGTCCATAGTAGATTTGTTGAGTGTTATTTTCAATTAGACAGCTGTGACATTTCTTTCTTTCTTAAAATGAACACACTTTCAGGACTTCAGGTTTGGTTACTCATAAATAAATGTAAGCCATTTCTCATTTAGTGACTTTTTATACCATACACAAACACACTGCAGGCCAAATTTTATTTCCCAGTTGCGTCAATAGAACTTGGATCATTTAGCAGACGCACATACAAACACACAATTGGATGGGTATAAAACATCCATATTGATAAAAGCAACTATACCATGGCCAAAGACAGACATTGAAGTAAGTGGAGCCGGCAGAGATGGAGGTGCATGAGCAGGAAACCATGAGCTGAAACCTCATCATAATGCAGTGCAGCTCCTGGCCTGCACCACAGGAATCCCATCTCCAGGGCTCAGAACAGGTAATAGGAAAGATCCAGTCATTAATGCAGAGAGAAATGGGAACAGGAACAATCCTGTGTTCTCTCTAGAAGCCTTAGCGTTTCTATTGCTCACCTTAGATTCAAAAGCACACACCACCTAATGCATTAAACACAGTTGACTTGAATGGTAGTGAACTTCCATACAAGGAACTAGGAGAGAAAAATACGACAGAGGCAATGGGAGATATTTTACATACATTTGAATTAAGAATGCTTTTTCTTTCAAATGAAATGAACAATGTGATCCAAATGCATACAGCATACCATTACATTGTTTGAAGAAAACAGCAAACAATCCTATTACAAATTAGCTGTGTATGCCTCAAAGGTAAATGTACAATGCACAACACTCACTGCTTGTTCTCATTCAATTCATGGTAGCCACCAGTCAGACATATCTTACATATAGACAAATAACCATTCACAGTCACATTCATGCCTAAGGACATTTCAGAGACTTACTGTTCCAATATATATGCACGTTTCGGGGATGTTAGGTGTGGGTGTATAGTACAAATGAAGGGACATGAAGTTGTAAAATGTATTACAAGAAATTCGTCATGACAGAAAATATGATGACCCTTTAAAGGGGATCAGCCATGAACATCGCCTTGTTGTCTTATGTATCTTATAGCCATCCTTCACGACATTGCAGTTTGAACATTCATTCATTTTCTACCGCTTATCCTCACAAGGGTAGCCGGGGTGCTGGAGCCTATCCCAGCTGTCTTCGGGCAAGAGGCGGGGTACACCCTGGACTGGTCGCCAGCCAATCACAGGGCACATATAGACAAACAACCATTCACACTCACATTCATACCTATGGACAATTTGGAGTGGCATATTAACTTAGTATGTTTTTGGAATGTGGGAGGAAACCGGAGTCAGTTTGAACATTATGCATCATTTTTTTAAAGAGAATTAAAGAATAAATAATGAATGCAAACTTTATTGTCACTGCCAACGTTAGCCTCTATGTTGCCTTCGATATCTTATTTTCTATTCTATGTCTATTATAATGGGAAATGAGTGTAAAAATGACTACAGTTGTCTTTTGTTTTTTGCAGTTAATTGGTTCCACGCCCAACTGCAGTAAGTACATTTTCATGTAGGATTCAATATTAATAATTTGAATATTTCTGTAGTTTATTACTTTCTAAAGATAGTTTTACCATTATTAGAGTCATGTAGACATGAAATAACAACCCTAGTCACCTTTAGACTATTATTGTTTATTGTTTACATCACCTTGCCGATGTGCTCATCCCTGGTTTCTATCCCTGCACGTATTTGGTCAGGGTATACCGGATATAATTATCCTCACCGAACTCTTCTGGAACTACAAACCATTTTAAATAATCAGCAGAACACAATAGTATATTACAATTACATATTTTATCATTATATATCTAATTCTGAATGGTGGCTGGCCTTAAGGCTTAATTTAGAAAGGCAGGTACTTTGCAATGGATTATGGTAATGTAGGTTTGTTTAAATAGGCTTTTAGTTCTTTCCCACTGGAATGAGATTTTGTATCTTAAGCTAAGAAGGAGAGCCACGTAGGTCAAGTCTAAATGTTCATCTCTGATTCTGCATCACAATCTGTTGAAACCCCGATCAAAAAGATGAGTGAAATGTTAAGAACTGTCTTGTGAACTTAAATTTTAGAGATAAGAACGGTATTATGAAACTTAAAGTAACTGTATTCGAGAATGTCATTAAATACAAGGTTGCAACCCCGTAGAACTCCTTGAGAGAATACATGCAAAGATGAAACTATTGTATTAAGTTTTAGGTTTAGCCTTGAATATGATTACCATCATTGTTAACCAAGATAGAAGTCTCTTCAGGTATGGCTGTGTGACTTTTAATGAGTATATGTTTTTAGATATATATATCTTTTAAAAAGACTTTTAAAAAAAGTCTTTAAAAAATGAAATAACTTTCCAGATTCCAAAAAAAAGAAAGGCAGCAGAGTGGATGAGTAGTTCTTAAATCTGTCCCATAGCAAGAAAAATGGTACTGAAACATAGGTTTATATCTTGTTTATGCCTTTTATCTTGTTTATTTATAGAGTTTACATTTAAGTGCTGTGCTTGTGTGGATTCCACTCACAGTCCAAACACAGTCCTAAATGTGAGTGGGTAATGTTTTCTCACACAGGGGCCTCGTGGTTAGCATGTCAGTCAGAAGATTGGGAAGTTCTGGGTTCAAATCTCTGATTGGGCATCTCACTGTAGAGTTTGCATGTTCTTCCCGTGCTCTGGTTTTCTCCCCCATTCCAAAAAAAATGCATGTTAGGTTAAATGGAGGCTCTAAATTGTCCATAGCTATGTGAGTATGAATGATTGTGTACCCTGCCTCTTGCCCAACGTCAGTTAGGATAGGCTCCAGCATACCCGTGTATGACAAAAGGCATAGACGATGGATTTTTTTTTAAGCCTGTACTGTTCAGAAGCTTAGTCATGCAATATGAGTGAACTGTGTGATTGTTTCTCAAAACAGCTTTGCTTTACATTAAGTGAATCTGCTCTACTCCTCTTGTTGTAGTTGCACTTCGAATTTATTGTTAAAACCACTGAACAGAACACGGTTAGAGGGATTTTCACCTTTCACTGTCCCATGTTTGATTTTTCCTGGGAAAGTCAAAACGGGCAGTTTTGTGACGTTGAAGGAGACATTGTCTTTGAATTTGTTTTTTTGTTTTTGTTTTTGTTTTTTTGAAACCATTGTCCCGCAGATGCCGCAGTCGACACCATTAAGGGCCTTAATTTCCTGTGTCCTGTGTCTTGACGGACAGCTAATCTGATCCTGCGAATTTTTTGGGGGTCAACCACTTGACTTACCAGGATCTTTCGAAAAAATTTGAATGTCATACCGTGTCCAACCTCAGTGTCAATGGCACGCTGCGAGAGGCCTTGCTTATGCAGCTCGACGATCAAGCCACTCTCAAGAAGAGAAAGCTTCTTCACTTTAGCCATCAGGAGTGCATGAATACCTGATAGAAAATGAGAATGTCGAGGCAGTTTCTTGGCTTTCATAGCCTGTGGTCTTAAACACAACCAAATGTTCCAAATGTTTTTTGTGTCACTCCCCCTTCTTGCTTTTGCATATTGTAGATCTACTTAAAGGGGACCAATGATGCTAATTCTTCGGTCCTTTGTATTGAGTTGTGGACTCCTATGGAGCAGCTACACACAATAACCAGCACTCAAAGCTTTGCAGTTCTTACAGAATCTGCACCTATTTAGCTGTATTTCTTTGGATTCCGTGGTTCTCGCAAAAAAGGTCTGTTTAATGTATTCCACCCACAGCCCTCCTCCAGGCATCCCAGCGGTCTTTGGGCGGTACACCCTGGACTGGTTGCCAGCCAATCACAGGGCACATATAGACAAACAACCATTCACACTCACATTCATACCTATGGACAATTTGGAGTCACAGATTAACCTAACATGTTTTTGGAATGTGGGAGGAAACCGCGTACAAGCATGCACGGGGACAACATGCAAACATCACACCCAGGTTGAACCCAGGGCTACGCAATCCCCTGACAGTGTAGCCTACATGCTAACCACTCTTCCACTGTGCGGCTCGTTGGCTGACTAATTACAATTAAAATGACATAATGATAATCTCTCAAGCTTTCTTATTTTGGTCAGTTTCTTTCCAAATGAAAGCACAAAATTACTTAAAATCTGTTCTAATATTTTAACTAATTTATCCATTCGATTCTATGGACACTTGGAAAGCAAAGACGGCTTCTACTGATCAGGTAAAGATTTGCTGTGATCTAATTAATTTATATATTATCTATGTTTGAGGCCATGGGCTTGTATCACCCTCATGCTTTAAATACAATCCCTATAATTTATTTATTTGTATGAGCTTAATTGGCAACCTGCCCTTGAGATATTAGTGTGATACAGAAATCAAATATGAAATTAAATTAATTCATCTCACGTCTCACCCACTCATTATTTTGGTATGAATATTTGCATCCAGAATTGTCCTTCTTGAATGCAGCCAAGCATGCAAGCACATTTACACACGGAGTGTTCTTATATTAGTACAAAATAGTCTTTTTTTGTGATTGTATATATTTGCTTTTGAAATGACATATAGTTTCAGTCAAATTGTCAGTCATTTGAACTGCTTGCCCATGGTGGCACTAGCTGAGAACCTGACTTATGTTGCAGACCTAATACTATATCTGACCCATATCAACCTACAGACCTGGGAGAACGTTGCTACACACAGACTAGTTTGGCAAAGAACTGTATGGGAAGGGATTAATGGTTTTGAAGATAAGAAAAGAGAAGCAAGAAAGTTGAGGCAGAGTCAACCTCGTCCTCCTACAACCCCTTGTGTGTTCTGTCTGTGTTTTTCCCGACTATTTGTGTTAGGCAAGATTAAACCAACGAAGGATCTAACATCGCAATTTTAGTTTGGACATTGTTGAAAATAAAACTTCTCAGACTCGAATTACGTAGACAAGAGGTCGATTTTGTGATGACAGGGTGTGGCCAGCGTGAGTAGCGCACTCTGGCACAGTGCCGCACACCCATGGCTACATCCTTCCCTCGGTGTTGCAAAGAGGGAAGAGGGAAGGCGTGAGAGGGTTTAACTCAGCCGAGTGTAATCTTAACCAATCAAATGAGCGCCTCTCATTGCCTTTAAATACGCATGACTGGACTGTGCAGCAGAGGCCATCATGCGTGTCTTGCACAGCGTACGCCACCTTGTGGGACACGTCATCTTTTCCTGACATTAAACACAGCCTTTTTTCACTCTGTCTTAGCCATAGCATGTCTACCTCAGCCATATGTCGGCTTGGCGGCCAGTCTACATGTCAGGTGACAGTAATGTAAAATAACGTACATCATCAATGTAAAATTACTGACACCTAGTGATCAGAATCACTTGGATTTCAATATATTTTGACTAATAATCATATTCTACCACGAAACATAGATAACTAATTAATTCACTATTTTCTAAAAAAATATTTAAAATAAGCACAACAGATAGAGGGTGCAATCAACTAACAATATTGCGAGGGACAACTGTGTTAAGGATATAATCAAATTATTTTCCTTTGCAGGATAGGAAAGATTTTGAAACACCAGTACAAGAAGAAAATGACATTTTTTTCTTTTTTTTCATAACTTCTCGGAAAATAAAATAGGAAAACTTTCATATACCTAAAAAAACTCACAACCCCATCCACTAATGCTCTTTGACAACTTTCCTTGCCCAGTAGAAAGTAATTCCATTTCCTCAAGTGACCCTGCTCTGAAAGAAGCCTTTGGAAAAAATAATTACTTTTAACGGTAGAATTTGCCCCTCCTCCAAGGACTATTATCACCACCCTCTGGCCCGTGTCCAAAAGTTGTCTCTGTGTGTGTGAGGCACAGTTACAGATGGTCAACAATAGAAAGGCCCCTCCCCATTGCAGATAGATTTCCTTTCTCAACTTGCCCAAGCTGATTTTATAGCACTTAACAACCCAACGGCTTGTCTGTTGACACAATTCAAACAAATTATCCATATGGTGTTCTATGATGTATTTAATAATTCTCTTTTGACTAAACCACCACTAATCACTAATTGAAATGGAAGGTGAAAAAGGAAATTGCATAGTTAGTTAATATTCCTGCTTAAGTTAATATTAAATGAGATTTTATACTTTAAAATTTTTATCTACAGCTTAAAAAAAGCAAAGGTATTTGATTGGTTACACTTTCCAAAAATCTGACTGAGGATGTAATTGGTGGACTTGCATGCATCACTTTCATGTTCCTGTTTGAATGATGTAACTGCCAGGCACCACGGCCCTTTTAGTGCACGGGATTGCCAAGGAAACTTGTCCGTTAAAATACCTTGAGGCCCTGTCACTCAAGATCAATAGTGCTGAGACAGGATGTGATGTCGTTTTCTGCTCAGCTGATGCCTACTGTGTGAGTTAACAATAGCAACAATACCAAGCACACGTGCTCTATTGTTGCAGTGAAACTGAGACACTTGGCTTTTCCCTTGGGGTTTAGCACCCTCCCATCTGTCTATATTTGTGTGACATGATTTGGCTCCAATATTGTGTCTGAAACAGCTTCAAGTTCAATGGGAATGTTATGGTTTAAAAAGAAATCCCCAATGTATTCATACTACATGCAACTTTCATGATTTTAGTCTAAACAATACAACATTGGAGACAAAACACCAGCTAGATCTCTTTTTGTTTGGTATACTATATTGAAATGCTCTTTGCACATAATATTAATAACACCAATAATACATTTGCTAAGTCGTAAAAAAATATCTGTACTGTATTTCAGCAACATCGTCTCCTCTTGTCCGCCACAGTCATTTTAAACTGCACACACAGATTGGCAACTGCCAAATGATCGTATAAAGTGACAGTCTTAGTTTACATTGCATAGTTATAAATTGTCATTTATACTGTACAGTAGAACTTGTTTAAGTCGGTCCCACTTACCACCAACTCAACAAAACGTCTGCCAGTTTCAGTTGATGGCGACCATACAGTGCTTTTGTCGAAATGAAATTTGAGACCAATATTTATTGAATTTCTAAGGATGAGCTGGTCCACCACTATCTTCATCTGTTCACCCATCTAAATGATCTGTATCCATATCTGTACTAGGAGTGGGTGGAAGTGGTCGTGGGTAACCAGAAATGGGTGCGGTTTCAGGTGATATACATTATATTATATTATATTATATTATATTATATTATATTATATTATATTATATTATATTATATTATATTATATTATATTATATTATATTATATTATATTATTAATCATTAATCATATATCAATAATCATTATTATTAATGATATTAATGATTATTACATTACATTACATTATATTATTCAGTTATGTGTGTACTGTGTATGTAGCGTTAACATTTTAATTCATGCAAAACATTCAGTGATGACAAACGGGAAAATAATATGTCAGCCTTGTTCACTATATTTTTCTCAAAAGCACCGTGTTTAGTACTACGGCTTCATATACAAATTGTAATAGAAGCAAGCTGAGGAAAACCTAAAAAAAAAAAAAAACTGGTCGTAGTGGAGGCAGTGACCAATGCGGCACGAGCCGTTGTCTTACCAAATGCATCGCATGCATGAGTGAGGCATTGCTCCTCTCTGGCTGCGGCCTGAAGCAAGTCTGTCTAGCAAGGGGCAGTCATTGTGTCTAACTGGCCAATCACAAAGCATGAAGAGTGAACACATA
This sequence comes from Doryrhamphus excisus, assembly GCF_037039965.1. Lineage (NCBI taxonomy): Eukaryota > Metazoa > Chordata > Actinopteri > Syngnathiformes > Syngnathidae > Doryrhamphus > Doryrhamphus excisus. The sequence continues at coordinate 6,388,357 of NC_136369.1, forward strand.
AGTAGTTACCCAATAAGGTTTTCCTTCAACATTATGGATAATGACAAGCTGTACTCATGTTTCATGTTCATACTCTGCAAAAATGCATAATCAGTAACGGATACTTGTCTATAACAAGTGCCAAGCTCAACCCGAGTGGTTTCTATGAAAATTATCCTGTATACAGTATGTGGACAGGTGTTGTTTTATTGTTCATATAATTAGCCATCAGCAAGCCAGCAAGCAGCTGCCAGATAGAGCTAACTCTAGCTGGTCTCTACCACTGAACTGCCGTCTCATGTTCGTGGATTTCTAACTAAAAGTCTCCGTACACCAGAAACCCCAAAATGTGCATACAGACAAAAATATTCTGACTTACAAAAAATGGCACATGTACAGCAGCGCCTTCCCCTTTAGGCCACTCCAGACACTTCTGCAAGGCAGTTGTCACCTTTAAGGTGTGTTTGGGCTTCTTATTGGACAATGTGACAATTTTCTTATCACAAATAGCTTCATATTGTAAGCCTATAGGAAGATGTTTTCCAAGTATTGCTCACTTTTAGACCATAGAATTAGACCATCGAGATGTCTCTCCACAAGCAGATGGTGAGATAATTCAAGAATGTTAGTTAAATAGACTGCGAGTGGGAAAAAAAGAGAGAATCCATTAGTGTACATTTTTCAACCCTTTCATTGGCCTTTTGCTCATGAAATAAATCCATGCAAAGTGAATAAAATTAGTAAGATTTTCACACATCTCTATATATGTAAATCTACAATACAATCTCATACAACTTTTGCTTGCTCACATTGGCAACTTGATGACATCTGAGCCGTAGCCGTATGTATGACATAATAATATCATACTACATATGATTAATACGTAGGCCTTATGATGGCACTATGTTTATATCTCCAAGTGCACGTGTGCATTATGTTACGTTATTTGAGTTTAAAAATCAAATTATTTAAGAAATTTCACATTGCTCTTAAATTTTTTTCCGTGCGCCCAAATTTTTTAATTCAGGAACGCCTGTGCTCACAGTAAATAAGCTAAGCGTACAGCCCTGCTTCAGTGAATGAGGTTCAATATTTGTCAGCTAGATTGCACAGAAAGGCTCACGTCTTACCAGAAATTCTCTTTCACAATCCAAACTGTTTCCATCTCATTTGGCTCGGTTAGAAGATTTCTGAACTTCATGCCTGCTGTAACCCCAAAATAATGATCCACCATGACAAAGAATCACATTAAGAAAAGTCAGTAGCGCTCCAGAAATCACAGCCTGATGTGGGTGTTCTCATTTCATTTCTGATTTCATGGAGACCTAGTTAGGTCTCTTTGTCAAGTTTTGTTATGTAAAGCCATCAAACAAAAGGAATCCTGGGATTTTCAATTGATGACTGAAGTCATGACTGAATATATTAGTATGAATATAGCCATTCATGTGTAAACTAATTTCACAGCAATGTTCTCGTTTTTTTTTTTTTTTGTACTATGAACACTGTTTGTTTCACTACAGTAGAGTAAGAGAAAGGAGATACCCTCGTTTTTACGGTGCCAAATACCTTTATTGGGTCTACAACAGTGATCAGTTCATATTTGAACCGATAACAAATTACCACTTCAGTTCATATTTGAACTGATCACTTCCAAAAGCTTGAGCCATTTAATACTGCACAAAATAAAAATATATGCCAAATGTTTGAGGTATATGTACATGTATAAGATATATGGTTCAGGTTCAAAGCTTCCCTGGTATGCACATTAATAATCATTAATCAATAATTCCCTTTAACATGTATTTAGCTTATTTGGTAATCATTTCTGTTCAACATCAGATGCCAGTTATATCAACTGAATGCCTCTTTGACTCATATTCCTTTCCAAACTAATGTTACCTTTTTAACCAAAATGCTGGCAGAATAACGAGCAGAAGCATCAATCCTACTTTCCCACATTTTACGCTTGAAAAATAATTTTCATGTCAGCCAATAACTGGTTCTGAGCCTCAGCGGTGCAAGCTCTGGTCTTGTGCCGACACCAAAGCCTAATGGGATAGATCAGCTATGCATAACTGGGGGCAATCACTCACTCCATCTCCTTTCTGACAGGACTCAGTTGTGGCTTCTGGGTAATATCATTTCAGTTATCTTAAGATATCACATTTCTGTCTTTATTGGCAGAAACCTCTGCAAATAGAGGCCCCATTTTCTTGCTTGGGCTTGACAGTAGGTTGAAAAATGAAAATATATCTATACCTCCTGCAAGGTCCCAAGGTTTTTATAAACTGTGCAAAGAAAAGAGAGAAACGGAGCACTAAGGATATTAGTTCTATGTCTTGTGAACTTAATCCCTACAATGATTTAATTGATGATTCAATTTGTTCTAATTTATATTAATTGAACACAAAACATCATCATGACGGTAAAAAAATATTAAGTATTCAAGCGTTGCCTTGTGTTTTTCATGTATCTTTTTTTGTCCGGATTTGTACTTAATGGTGCATAATGGTCAGTGTCATGTCAAATAAATAACACTTTCCACAAATGTTTGAGGTCAATAATGGCAGGATGTTTTGATGCAATTATGGATAAGTCTTTATTGGCTTCCACTACATGTTTATTTACACACTTCACTTCACCACTTAAAATGTGCATTGCCTTTTTGCAATATCCCCAAAAGGTGCGTAAGCCAACTACAATGTGGGCGTATCGGTGCGCACATTCTCACGCTAAGTTCATTTTTGGAAATTATAAGGTTTGTTTATGCAACTTTCAAGCTGTGTTGTGTGTAAGCAAGTTTCATGAAAGAGGGCTCTGACCTAGTTAAGCGGTGGAAGATGGATGGATGGATGGATGGATGGAATGGAGTAATTGGTTTGACATTATTTCTTATGGGAAAAATTCATCTGGTAACCACTGGTTTGGGTTAGAGTTAGACCTCCATCCATCCATTTTCTATGCCGCTTAGCCTCACTAGGGTCACGGGTATTCTGGAGCCTATCCCAGCTGTCTTTGGGACTTTGTCTCTGGACTGGTCGCCAGCCTATCGCAACCCTTCACACTCACATTCATATCCAGTGAATCTAACATGCATGTTTTGCGAATGTGAGAGGAAACCGGTGTACCGGACTACTCTACACATAGATTCGAACCCAGGGCTTCCCGATCTCCTGACTGTGTGGCCTACATGCTCACCACTCATCCATCATGCGACCAGAGTTGGACGTTGTGGAACCAATCAATGACGCAAAGTTACACAGTATCCATTCATCCATCTCCCGCTTATCCAAGGACAATCGCAGTTGCAGCAGCTTAAGCCCGGACTCCCCTATCCCCAGTGACTTTGTCCAGTTCCTCCTAGCGGATCCAGAGGCGTTCCCAAACTAGTTTACAAACATAGGGCTGTAATTTTGCAGACCTACGCCCGCCAAAGGGGCGTGTCCAGAGCACTAAGCACATTTTTGTGAGGAGCAAAGTCTGGCGCATTGGCAAACGGGGATGAGAAAAGGCTTGAGATGGCTGCTGAGTGTAATCTTAACCAATCAAATGAACGGCTCTCATTGCCTTTAAAGGCACATCACAATGCAAGTCATGTACCACGTACACCACCTCGTGGGACACGTCATCTGTTCCTGACAGTTACATTAAACACAGCATCAGGCTAATTCAGGAATCTTGTTTTTTTTCCACCAGCATTCCTGCTCTCCATCGCCAAATAGGAGAACCTTTGATGAGATATGTCCTCCTCATCCTCCTTGAGAAAAATGAACAGTAAAAAAAGTATCCTCATGTGAACATCTCCCCTGGTGCGCCGCCACACCCATCTCTGTGCAGTCCAGTCTACCAAATTACCAAATTGGCTGCACAGCGTGGTGCACTGCACCAAATTACCACTACATGGGCTGTGCCACCCTCTGCCACCCTTCAACCTAGCGCTGCACCATGAAATTAGAGCCCATAGTTTGCCAATATGTTGTGGGTCTTCCCCGACTCCTACTACCAGTGTCCTGAACACCTCCACAGGGAGGCGTCTGGAGGGCATCCTGACCAGATGCCCCAGTCACCTCATCTGGCTCCTCTCAATGCGAAGGTCCAGCGGTTCTGCTCCGAATTTCTCCTGGAGGACAGTGCTTCTCACCTTATCTCAAAGGGAGAGCCCAACCACCCTATGGAGAAAACACATTTTGGCTGCTTGTATCCACAATCTTATCTTCCGATCATTATTTTTCACTTTTTCTTTCTTTGTATAGTCTGTCACTGAATATTATTTCAGGTTGAAAATTAGATCTTGATGTCAAGATGTCTTGATGTTTATTTGGTAAAAAAAAAATCACACTTAAAAAACATGAACCACTCAATGAAACATCTTTGATATATTATTAAATATACTGTATTTTATGTTATGACATTAAATTAAAACAAATAATGTGCACACATAACCTACTAATTTAAAACTGAGAGGGTTTCAGAGGAGTAAGATATCTTTGTCTTCTGTTTGGAGAATTTATTTATGCATGAGTATTGCGTATTTAAGTGGTGACTCAGCTGTGGTAATATGTGGTGAACTGTGACTCTCTAATGCTGTTCTTTGGTTTGCAGCATCATGGAAATAATCAGTGCAATTAAGTTAATGTTACACATAAATGTGATAATTATATAGAATTATGAAAAGGCGCATACTGTACAGAAATCAACAAGGAAAGTAAGTCACTGAGTCAAATGGACATATGAGCACATATCGCATGAAATTATACACCAAGTAAAAATGCACAGCGGTACAGAGCTAACAGTATTAAACCTACTAAAAATGTGTAGAGTTAATATTGCATTTCAACATTTCTGTCAAAGGAGATTTGCATCATAGCCTGCGACACACGTTTCTATCAGCAGGGCGGGATGCCAGGCAGGTGGCTGTTGTAAACAAGCCGGTGGCTTTGTGATGGGCCATGGATCCCAAAGAGAAAAAGAGAAAAATAACTGAATCATTGGCATTAATTGCATTCATCTTACATGCCCGATGTCGAGAAGCTCACCAGTCATGTCCAAAAAGAGAAGTCACATTAAACGGGTAAGAACACAATCCTGTCATAGGCACATATTTAGTAGCAAAGTGGCTGTTTTTATAAAGTGATTTCTGATTTTCGTCAGTGTATATTTGGAATGACACTTAGTGATATTATTGTGTTTTGTTGCTCGGGTCCGAATGTAACATGCATTTGCCTTAGACAGCTATGTCGGGTGAACTTGCCTGACCTTTGAACCAGGAAGTTCATCCGGTGTGAAATGCCTCAGGGCTGTAATGTTAAAATAAAGTTGGTTGGAAGCAACAAGTAACATTTTCCTTCTCAGGAAGGAAGTTAAGTTAACACGAGGATAGCGACGTTGGTTGCGTGTCAAAAGAGGACAGTTGCTGTGCTTTACCCTTGCACTGACTTGATTGACATTTGCACAGAAATCAACCTTAAACTGTATTAATTTAATTTTAATGACATTACCTTTTCAAAAGGCTGCTGTTTTATTTTTATAAATGCAACCTGCGTTTTTTTGCACTTTGTCGCCCAAATAAGGCACTTTCCATTTTGTTGTTGTTTTTTCGAATCCTCAAAATAAAATAATAAATTTGATTTCTTTATTGCATTTCTTAATTTCATCAAAGCAATGAAACATAATATATTAATATTGTAATGAAGTTAAACTTGAGGCGGCCTCATACAACACAGTAGTCACGTGGGGCGTCATTCCCTACAGGATGTGCTGCAGGGAAAATAAACATTTAATCATGAAGGCTCATTATGTATTTGTAGCCAACTTAGTCATTTTCATAGTAGGCTAATATAGCTAATATAGATACATACAGGCTTTTAATTTTTAGTGGCTCCAGACATAGTTGTTTTTTGTTTTTTTGGTCCAATATGGCTCTTTCAACATTTTGGGTTGCCAACCCTTGCCCTAGGGGTATGTGTACCACACTTTGTGATCCTAGGGTATAGACGACAATAAGCCTTTATTAATCCCATGAAAAGGGCATTCAGGTTTCACAACAGCTCTACATTAGTTGCATATGCACACCATACCAATACCTAATGAGGGCATGTCTTCAAGATGTCAGCATTGTTCACAACGTATCTTCAGTTTGAAGGTTAGAAAGTTGATTTGAGCTGCTCCTTGCAAGTTGATCTAATGCATGCATATGTCTATTGTCCATGGTTCATTGTTTTAGTTTTTGTTTATTGTTTTATTGTTTTAGTTAACTAACTGCATTAAATTGCAAAATCTATCACAGATTAGGTCATTGTATGTTATTCCCTATACCTATTTGACATGTGAGATAAGGAAGGCCCTGTACTCACTCTTCATGTTTTGCTATGAGTCAAACAGCAGCTTACATGTGCTGACATGTGGTTTTTTGGCCCTTAAATCAAAAAGGTCAAAAAGAGGTCATTGTTTGACTTTCAGGTGCTTACCCTTGCCTTGAGCTTTGATGCTTTGTTCATGTGAAATATCATGAGAGCAGAGGCATTAGTTTTACACCTCAACTTGACCTTCAGTTGAGTGCCATGTAATGGATAATCACTCCTCTTAACAACCACTGACTCTGCCGTTCTCTCTTGTTACTGTGTTTTTTGATAACTGACCAAGCGGCCTTTTATCATCCTCGGTCATCATGTTTGTCAGCATGAGACAAAATAGGGTCTAAATAAACTTGTAAACCGAATACTGTCATCCCTTATCGCATTCTATTTTTTCTTTATTTCAAGCAAACTGCTGCAAGTTTTTGATGTCACTTGCTGTTTTGTTTTGACATCTAATATATACTAGAGATGTCCGATTTGGGGTGTTTTTTGCCTTTTTTTAGAGGTGATCGGAGATGAGCCCACCCAATCCTACAGTCACTTGCAATTTCTGCAAAAATACAATTTCAAAAGGGTGGCACTAGCAGAGGTACTATATTCAAAATTGAATACGTAATCTAAGGACTAAACATAAAATGGAGTACAAAGTGTTTAGCAAGGTCATGGACGAAAAAGCAAGCAACAAATGACAAATACATAAAAAAAACAAAAGAGAAATAACCAAAAGAGAGCAAAAAGGCAAAGGTAAGCAAATTTATTGCTTCAGACAAACAGCCCATCTCCATCATAGAGAATATGGACTTTTGTCACGTTTAATGTAGAATGTATGGATCCAATCCATGCATGGATTGGTTGATGTGACAGACAGACAATTGGATCTGGATGGGAGATCTTGAGTGTAACACGTAACATCATGCCAGACAAAAGCATTGCATACTCCTCTGAGACTAATTAGCCCTCCTACCACGGCTAATTAGACAGTGACAAAAACACAGCTGGCACAAATGTGCAGGGAGATATTTACGTTCTACTGTACGCACCGTATAACTGTCAAGATAAAACATTACACATTACCAGACATGCATTGATAACAATAATAAATTGCGGAAAGAGCAGTTAAGAATAGAGTTTAAGGGCCCCGAGAAATAGAAGAAGTACACTTTGATGATGGTACCTTGAGAATATTGCTAAAAAAACGTATTCCTTCAAAAATATACAGTAATTTAGTTATAATTAGTTGACCTAAAGACTGAAAGGCAGTTGATTGCGTGATCCTCATTAAAAAAAGATGGTCATATAGACTCTATATGTACATGTTGTTTATTTATTCTATTTTTTTTTTATTTTTTTTTTCTATTTTATTCTATATTCTATTATTCTCTATTCTAAATTAGGATTACCTGTCAATGTTATATGCATATCAGCATATAATGATCCTATAATATTTGGTAGTTCATGTTTCATGTTCATGTTTCATGTTCATGTCACAGCTAGGAGACTCGAGTTCAATTCCACCCTCGGCCATCTCTGTGTGGAGTTTGCATGTTCTCCCCGTGCATGTGTGGGTTTTCTCCGTGTACTCCGGTTTCCTCCCACGTTCCAAAATCTTGCTAGGTTAAGTGGCGACTTTTCCTCACGAGGGTCGCGGGGGTGCTGGAGCCTATCCCAGCTGTCTCCGGGCGAGAGGCGGGGTACACCCTGGACTGGTCACCAGCCAATCACAGGGCACATATAGACAAACAACCATTCACACTCACATTCATACCTATGGACAATTTGGAGTCACCAATTAACCTAGCATGTTTTTGGAATGTGGGAGGAAACCGGAGTACCCGGAGAAAACCCACGCATGCACGGGGAGAACATGCAAACTCCACACAGAGATGGCCGAGGATGGAATTGAACCCTGGTCTCCTAGCTGTGAGGTCTGCGTGCTAACCACTTGGCCGCCATGCCGCCCCGTATGCCTTTCAATGTGGGAAAATTAAAATAACAAGATTAACGTGTTTTGATGACATGAGTGCTTTAAAGTCCCCCTAGAATTAATGGGTTAGGTTAGTCCTCCTCCTGTTTTCTGCTGCATTTGATAAAAGACATTCAGACTTCCTCTCTTCAGAATAATATGCTTTGCATAGCTTTTCCACTTCATCTAGAATCAAGATAATCCCTTGGCTCCTGTGTAATTATCTCTCCTTTTAGGCTGATCTCACCTAGCACAGCCTCGTCACATTACCACCTCACTTTTATCCATAGCACTAAGAGCTGCTGCCAAGGGCCCTTTTAAGTCACCCCACAACTTTTAGCTTGGCATATATTTGCCAAAATGTAAGTATTTTTTTTTCCCCTTTGCTTCATCAAGAGTAGAAGAGATGAATAAATGAAGTAAAGCACATATCTGCAAATATATTTTCTTTTATGTAGCTGTGAATACTCAATACTCAATTCGTACAATCAAATGAAACATTGGGAATACATTTCATTTATATGAAAGTTATCATCCTATATCTTTTCTGTAGCAGTCAAAACATTAATGGAGCAAAAACCCAATCCGTTCAAAATATACTATATACTGTATAAAAGTAATTCCGTTTCCACTTGTTTGAAAATGAGACAGTAAGAATATATGTACTCTTAAAATATGTATTCTGTATAGTCTAGTGCTGTGCACATATTTCCTTAATTTTGAAAAAAGTAAAACAGGTCCTTAACAGTTATCAAACAACATGTTCAAACAGTTTTTAAAAAAATATATGAAACAGTCAAACTCAATTTAATGGCTGTGAAAATGTCTTAGTCACAGAAGGAATGGGGTCATGTTTGACTGGCTGTACCGGAGGCGCCGCCTCGCCTAATAGTGATGGAGTGTTAACTCAAACCTTTCACAAACATTCACCATAGTGTTACAAAATATATAGTTAATGTTGATGTCAGGCTCTGATACGTGGCAGAGAGGTCTGATCCCAAGATGCAGAACAAGAAAAAAATTACCTGATAGTCAGACGGGCTACAAGCAAGATGAAGTAGATAGCAACTGGTAAGAAACAATTAGTCGACAGAGTGTAGCAGACGAGGAGGAGGCCGTGTGTAGCATCCATCCATTTTCTACCGCTTATCCTCACGAGGGTCGCGGGTATGCTGGTGCCTATCCCAGCTGTCTTCGGGCAAGAGGCGGGGTACACCCTGGATTGGTCAATCACAGGGCACATATTATAGACAACCATTCACACTCACATTCATACCTATGGACAATTTGGAGTCGCCAATTAACCTAGCATGTTTTTGGAATGTGGGAGGAAACCGGAGTACCCAGGGAAAACCCATGCACGGGGAGAACATGCAAACTCCACACAGAGATGCTCCACGTTAACCACTCCTCCACCGTGCAGCCTGTGTAGCATCCACAAGGGAATAATCCACCACCTTCCCGCAGCAGCTGAGGGCGTTAAGAAGGGATGGTGGATTAAAGACAGATAAACAGACCGCCTGGTACCTCCGCCCGAGTCAAGGAAGGTCCAAGTCTGCAAATACACAAAAAGCAATAAGAGTCCAAATAATAAAAAAACCCAGACACAACCCCAAACAGAAATAAAAAGCTATGACACATGTCACAGTGAATCCTGACAGTTGATCAATTGCTGCTGAAATCCAGAGTACCCGATTGCCTTCTTTCATAGATAATTCATAGATAATAATTCGTAGATAATTGTAACACATATGGGCAACTAACATTTCTGACAGAAAAATATTGTAAAAACTGTCTCATGTATGAAATTTCTGTACTTTCGAATCTGTTGTTGCAAGTCTGTTCTCCGAATGTTAGTGCATGACTAATATTCCCACTTCTATGTTTCCACCTGATTTACCCACTGGTGTTGAAGGAGGGCTTTCCTCCGGGATAACACAAAGGGCAGAGGTGTTAATTATTCTACAGATAAGCTATGTCAGCAGAACTCTCTCATTGCTCCTAATTGTCCCTTTGGGGTACTTTGGTCCTCATCATAGAAACACTGTAATCTAGTGCTGATGTTATTTTGTTCAAGCCTTTGACTCTGTTATTTTAGTAGTTCATTTTGATATGGTTCATATTTTATTATATTTATTTTAGAGAAAGAAAAGAAAGTATTTAAATGCTGATGAGAAACATGCAGTTTGAGTACTTTAATTGTGCACACAAGTAATTGATCCATGACACAATTGCAGTCAATTTCTTAGTTTTACAAGATCATGTTTTACCTTGAAATAATGTAACTCCAATTAATCCACTCCAGACACTCGGAAATACAGAATTATTATAGCTTTACATGCTGAAAACAATCCAAAATACACATACATGATCAATTAAATGGACCAATATTTAAAGGGTACTTGTTGTGCTTTTTCCACTTTTCTGACCCATAAATGTTGTTTGAATGTTGCATTATCATGTAATATGATCCCAAAGTTTCAGATAATGAGGTTTGCATATTTGTAAGTGTGCGTTGAAAGACGTTTGTGATGTCTCTGACCACTCGGTTTCAGAGATTTTTCCAACACTGTGACTTCACAGTGAGCCTTGTGAGAAGTCACCGGTTCCATTGGGTATAAGCTGTTAGCTGAGTGGGACTAATCATAGCTGAGTGGGCGTGCCAAAGGCGAACCGCCTCAAGTAAGTGTGAAGACTGTTCTCATGTCTTGAGTCAAATTTCAAGTATAGACGTGCATGTACAAGTCAAGACCAGATTGACTCTTCACACAAAGTAACACTGGAAAAGCAGTTTGTCGGCTAGTCGAGCTGCATAGTGGCCCATGTTCACAAAGGAGTCTGGAATCAGGAACTCCAACCACTTGTGCCTGATGGTGGTGTCTTCACAAATTGTAAACAAATGTGGCTTTCCCTTCTGAGCCATTGCTAGCAACATAAACAAAGAAGGAAGGCAGGGGAAGCAGAATTTGAGCGAGGGCTAAGAGTTTATCTGGCTTACAGCCACGCCCATATAAGGAAGTCTGCTCCTCTTTGACTTCACAACCGACCGTTTTGAGCCATCCCAAATTTATGTCAGGGCTCACTTTCAAATGCGAAAACTTCATTATCTAAAACTTTGGCATCATTTAACATGAGAATACTGCGTTCTCACTACATTTTCTAACTATATTTATAGGTGAGAAAAGTGGAAATAGCATAATAGGTTCTCTTCAACAGATGACAACTTGTAAACAGAAACAACAGCAAGCACTTCAATCAATCCATATATCATAAAAGACACAAACTTTAAAATTGAATATTTATTCAGAATAACTCACAAAATGGGTTTGTTGTTGGGGTTGTTTTGTAACATTTCCCCTGATGCATATCTGTGTTTTCAAAGTCATTGTTCTCAAACTGCATATTTGACAGCATTGTTTTATTAAAATAAATTGTTGCTCAGTTTGTCCTACATAAAAATTACTGTCATTGCTCATCTCGACAGTAAACATGAAGACGTTGACAAAAGAAAACCCTCATTTGACTCTTGTCTGTCAAAGCAAAATTGTTCCAACCATTAATTTTATATGAAGTTAGTTGACACACCTTTTTTTCCTTAGAGAAAGGAGGTAGTGACTGGCCTTCATTTGTATGACATTGTGCATACCACTGACAGGAAGTCATACATTGAAAGAATCCTGTTTGATGAGAAAATTACCAGATATCAGTGTGCATACAAGCAAAAACAGTATTTTATTTTATTTCTGCAACTATCTTACATAATCTGACCCTTAACATGCTCCATAAAACAGCCATCTGCCACAACTTAATATGAGCCAATGTATACGAATATATTCAATTCATGGAAAAAAAATAACATCTGTGCACAATTACAATGAAAGCTATGTCGTGGTGGTTTTGTAGAATTTGATGGGTAGTATTTCCTTGTAGATGGAACATGTGTTTCGAGGTGTACCGTATTTTCTGCACGATAAGGTGCCTTTCATTTTCTCAAAAATTGATGATGTGCCTTATGTGTGCAAAATAAAAACAAATGTGATCGGTACATTTCCACAAAGTAGGATTTTTTCTCTATAAATTGAATTATTTTCATAGTTAGAGCATAGAAAACGTTTTTACAACATTCAACAAGAGTGAATACATAATGAGCATTTTCTTGAAACAAATACAGCTAATGATTAAATGTACTCGTTTCATACTTGTATCCGGCAAAAATGCATTGTCCGTAATGGATACTCGTTACTCGATACTCATCCCTAATTTCTGCCTCAATTGATGGATTCATAGATTCTACATCCAGTCATATTTACAGTGTAAATGTAAAATGATGGGTTTTGGTTTTCAAGCAACTTGAAGCAAGCTAGAGATAATCCTTGTTTGTTGTTGATGACAACATACAGTCGGTTTCCTTTCACTCCTCCTTAAAATTTATCATACTCTCTTCCTTCAGTCCTGCTTCAAGAAACCATACTCTGATTCCCAAAACGGAAAAAAAAAGAAAATCATTGCAGCCTCTCTGTTGCTGTTACGCCCACTGCAACATCACTCATTTGTCTGCACAGTAAATAAGATGTCAGGCTGGAGAAAGCTCCCTGCATGATGATCATATTTATGTAAAAGCTGTGTTTGTTCCGATAGCACATATAGGTGCAGCATATTTCACCTTCACACTCCATGAAATCCGTGTATTTTATGCATGCAACTTTGAAATTGCTGCAACATTTCACATCTCTCACTCTTAGGTATACATGCGGCCGATGCACTGTGCAGACATTACTGGCATTTTCTACATGGCTCAGTGGCGGTATAGGATTGACGATCATACTTGTTTCTGAATATTTGATGCTGGAATATTGTTTTATTTAGAACACATAAATCCCAAGTCATGTACACTACAGATATACTCGTTATAAACGAGTATCCGTTACCGTTAATTCATTTTTGCCAGATACAAGTATGAAACAAGTACATTTTATCATTATCCGCATTTGTGTTTAAAGAAAATGCTCATTATGTATTCACTCTTTATGCTCTGTGATTGGCCAGTCACACACAGCAACTGCCTCTCCCGAGACCAACTCTGCAAACGGCAGACACAGAGGAACTCAGTAGTGCCTCATTCACGTACAAGGTGCAATTGGAAAGTTTAAAACCGGTCGGCGTTTGTCACAATGCCTCCACTTTATTAGGTTTTATTCAGCTTGCCACTATATTGGTTTATATCTAAAGGCCTTGGTACACTTGTTCCGTAACATGCTGCAGTGCATGCACAGTGCAGACCTGCACTGACTGGCCACAACATCTGGTACACTTGATGCCGCACAAGGGCGGCATGAAGCATTTTGCATGTATGACTAAAGTATTACATCCCTCTTAATATGTTGCAATATGCACCTTGCAATCTTAGACTTGTTTCAAAAAATTCACTGTGTTTTTGGACGGCTTTTTTTGTCTGTTTGTTTTGGGTGGTGGCCAGTGAACCAGGGAGGGGACAGGGAGAACATGCACACTTCACACAGATACACAAGCAGTGAATCAAATCCAGGTCTTCACGATCTCCTGATTGTGTGTTCACCATGCTAACCACACGGCCACCATGCGGCCCATTTTTGAAGATGATGTTGCCACCATCCAATATCAGGTTGTTTTCTGTAGTCCTGAAGAACAGATAGTAATTGACTGCTGCTGTTGCTTTGTTTTAATTTAAGCATTCTTTTGAATACATTGAAAAAGTGTTGAAATATGATTTGATGAAAATGTGTTTTAAGGTATGTCTGCATGGAGTCTTTATGTTCTCCCTCCTCTCGCCCAAAGTCAGGAATAGGCTCCAGCAACCCTCTAAGGAGCCTAGCAAATGGATGGATGGATGGTGTTTTAAGGTGACCCAGTGGGGGACTTTTTTGATTTAAGGGTGTGTGATGATAACTGCATCACAATGACCTTACGCCGAATGTTGCCCTGACACACAGAATGGAGTACATGTATGGAACACATTGCAGATTATTACATCTTTAGGATTTAATGATTTAATAATGAGCATTTTCTTTAAACACGAATACAGATAATGATGAAATCTATTTGTTTCATACTTGTATGCCACAAAAATATATTGTAATGGATACTTGTTTATATCACACATGGTGCACTTTTTCAAATGGCTGCTTCTATCGGCCTATACAGATCCTGAATCTTTCTTTGAGAGAAGCTCAGGCAGAAGTGCTTGGAGTTGGTGATTCCCAGAAAAAGAAAAATGTGTTCATCTGTCAACGTCATTTCACAAGGGACTGTTTTCGTGAAAAATGAACCTGAAATATCCACCAAACTGAGGCTGAAACCAGAACCACAGTGAACAGCTGGACGACTACATCACAGTTTTCAGTGGGACTACCAGAGTCATTTTAGACACGGGTAGTTCTGCAAAAAACATGACACGATCACATTTCCAAATGCCAAGATTGTCTGCATGATAAGTCAGTAGCTCCTAACCACTCCAAATGGTTTATTCATTTATTATCAACTTCTGTACTGGGGTTCGGCAGTAGCCCATAGGTCTTCGGGTAAGCTTGGGAGTGTGAGCAATCACAGCAGAGTGGGCGTGCCTGGAAGTGGGTCACAGGTGAAATAAATTAAAACAGTTTTGGAAATCCAAGAAAATACAGCTGGAATAGGTGCAGATCTTGGAAGGTCTACAAAGCTTTCTGTGCGGGATATGTGTCTCTGCTCAACTCAATAAATAGGTCCAAAAAATGAGCATAATTAAGAGGCTAAGTGCTTGAAACTTTGCAATAGTGCCTCTGTTGTTTATTTCAGGATTTCATTTTTGTACATCTAATGACCAGGCTGGATCACACCTGCTGTTAAAATACATTTCACTGGTCGCTTTGTTTTACTACAGTCATCCAGTAATTGGCCGTGCACATTGCACATCTGCTGCCTGTTAACTCAAGTAGGGGCGGAAAGGAAAACATCAGAAGGGCTAACAAATTCAATAAAAGTGCTCCTGTGCTACGTCTTGCTGTCTGTTCATGTATAGGAGCGTTACATGTTTCTATACAGTTGGTGAGGATGTCAAATCATGCTATTACACAGTACTATATATAGTCATTTGAAGCATAATTGCACATTTAGTGAATTCAAACAAAACAACAAATGCATGACAAGTACTTAGAAACACCAAAATAACAACAATACACTAAAAGTGTGTAGAATTGGTGTTACAGTGACTGTCCTAAAAGCCTTTACTGACAGTTCAGCCAATGTGGGCAGTGCTGCTGTGCTGAAATGCAAGTTGAGATGCATTTCTGCCTGCGACTCAACAGCTCTGCCTGCAAGAAGTTTTAACGACCATGACAATGAACTCTAGAAGCTTTGAAGACTGTGCTGCACATCACATAGGAATCAACTTAAAGATTCTCTCTGTGGTGTGCAAGCATTACTGTATCACATAAATGTATAATTTAACAGCATATTTATTTAAAACCTCACTCTACATTTTGTTGTGGAAGCCGTACAAAATAACAATGTATTGTTCAGACATGGAATACACCAGAGTACATTTATTTTCAAAGCTTAACCACAGTTGTTAAACTTTATACTTAATACTAGCGCATTGTGTTGCCCGGTCTGACAGCAAGGCACAGTGACAATAAAAATCATTCTCAAAGTCTGATTAAAAGAAAATATCTCTTCCACAAGATTATTTCAGTCTCATTACAATCTTGTTCATATCTATTTTATGAGTGATAGCAAAAGAGAAACTTGGAAAGGCATTTCCAGCAAAAGTGCAGATAACAAGTGTGTCACAGATTATAATTGGACCTGCTTAAAAACCCTAAATGTCAAATTATAGTTCATAGTTCTCTGCCATAGTTCTCTTTGATTGTATATATATATATATATACGTATATATATATATATATATATATATATATATATATATGTATATATATATATATATATATGTATATATATATATATATATATATATATATATGTACACATATTAGAGGTGTGCAATGCAATGCAATTTGTATTTGTTGAGGTGGAAAAAGTATTTGTATTCGAGAAAAATGACAAATTGCCCCCACTCCCTGGATTAAAAAAAATAATAATAAAAAAATTATAATAACAATAATGATAATAATTAGGAAACTAAAGGGTTTAAAATATAAGAAAACAATTAGTGGCATATACACCCGAAAGTACAATAGTTTTACTGATAATTTTGAGCTAAAACAAATAAACAAAAACATGCTTGTCTCAGTGTGAGAAGTCACATTTTGTATTTGCTGAATGTTTGTGGGCGAGTTTAAGTTTTCATATCCGTTTACATAAAAACTGATGTAAATCTTTGTAGTTGTATATTGAATCATTTACCACAAAGAGATTTACCCTACTTATAGATAAAAACGTATTTCTATCTGTGATTAAATGCAGTTAATTGCAACTTAACAATGGACAAAATTTGATAAATCGCAATTAAATATTTTAACACCCTTATAGTAAACAAAACAGATGCAGGAAGTGATATCAGGTGCTCAGAGTTGAGTTTTAGCCTGGCATGAGTTATGACTGCAACAGTAGCCAATGTTTTTATTGAGGATTCATATTTGGAATCATTTTGCCTTTTGTGAGAAATTGCAATAAAAGCCTGTTATTCAGGTGATGAAGTATGGTGTTTGTTTGTCTCACTCAACATTATAGTAACATTAGTGACACCTACTGGCCAGTGCCGTATAGTACATTTGTATCATTACAATGTCTAGCTTTATTGAATGCCTTATACGGGTGTTTGTATATTACTTAATTTAGCCATTTTTATTATTGAAAATGACTAATAATAGGACATATTTAATCATAAAACAGCAAGCAGCGTGTTTTTTAAAAAAACATGATAGAGTGACGGCAGGAAATTTGAAGTGCGCAAAGGCCAGGGATTACTGTTAATGGCATAGTTTTGAAGTAGAAACTCCAACAGCCAGAAGTACATGAAAATGTGTTTACCTAAAGTGAATTATTGTATTCTATTCTTGTTTTTCTTGTTATCCTCTCATTGAGCAACATGTATTCATATTAGTTAGAGCACAAAATGTTAATGTTACAAAAAATGTCATGAACCTTATTGCACATCACTGTGTGTAACCGTGCCCAACATGAAGCTAAATTTGGTATATTCCGAATTTGTTCCAACAGATTACATGACAAAATTGGATTTAATTTCTGTCAAAATTGCTGTCTCGTTGTTATTCGCTGACAAAACTGTTTTTGTCAACGTGCATTTAATTTGATGAATTACCTTTTGTCCATTAAAGCTACACCATCTGTCCGGAGTGTACCTTGCCTCTTAGCTTAGCTGGGATAGGCTCCAGCATACCTCAGTGACCCTAGTGTGGATAAGCGGTTTGAAAATAGAAGTATGGATGGATTAGAACTAGGGATGAGCAAGTACACCGCTATATGTATCTGTATCTGTTCATCCATGTAAGTGATCTGTATTGATGTCCGTAATCGGAGGGGGGGTTGGAAACCAAAAGTGGGTTGGTTTAACTGGAAATGGGCAGAGCTTGAATTATTATTTAATTATTTTTAGTTATTTAGATATATTATAATTATTTCATATATAAACTATGTGAAGTTGGTGATTCATGCAAACATGACAATAAACATAACACTAATGTGTCACTCTTGCTGACTATTTTTCCCAAAAGCACCGCGTTCAGTACTGAATGCACTTTTCCAACTGACTTTATATCAGCAGCCAAACCACCCGAAATAAGCAGACGAAAAAAAAATAATAATAAACACCGTCAGTGACTGTTGCTCGACCGTGCCTGTTATCTTGTTAAAAACACTGTTTTCCGACAGGTTTAGGATTGCAAGATGCAACATATTGAGAGGGGTGTATTATTTGTGCCTAACTCATTCCTAACGATTATCCAGCTCATCCCTAGTTAACTAACTATAACAAAAAATATTAGCGAAAGAAATTAAAACTAGTGTTTATTTATGTTTTTTGTAGGTTACACACAAATCGCAGATTTCCAAAGAACTTTGTATTTGTATGTATCAAGATATAATCCAGGTAATTTTTGTAAATAGAGCATCCCTATTTGTACGTTTCCATGATTACCGATGATGATTCCATGAAATATAACAGACATTATAATTACAGTGCATCCGGAAAGTATTCACATTTTGTCATGTTACAGCCTCATTACAAACTAAATTAAATTAATCTCTTACCTCAAAATTCTACACAAAATACTCCTTTATGACAATGTGAAACATTTTTTTTTTACATGTTTTGAATTTATTAAAAATAGAAAACAAAAAAATCACATTTACATAAGTATTCACAGCCTTTGCTTAATACTTTGTTGATCCACCTTTGGCAGCAATTACAGCCTCAAGTCTTTTTGAATATGATCCCACAAGTTTAACACACCTATCTTTAGGCAGTTTTGCCCATTCTTCTTTGCAATAAGTCTCAAGCTCCATCAGGTTGGATGGGAGACGTCTGTGCACAGCCATTTTCAGATCTCTCCAGAGATGTTCGATCGGATTCAAGTCTGGACTCTGGCTGGGCCACTCCAGGACATTCACGGAGTGGTTCTGAAGCCAATCTTTTGAGATCTTGGCTGTGTGCTAATGTCTACTGTCTATATGGTCAAGGTACATGACCAGTCTACTGAGGTCAAGAGCGCTCCGGAGCAGGTTTTCATCCAGGATATCTCTATATATTGCTGCATTCATTTTCCTTCTATCCTGACTAGTCTGCCAGTTCCTGCTGCTGAAAAACATCCCCACAGCATGATGCTGCCACCACCATGCTTCACTGTAGGGATGGTATTGGCCTGGTGATGAGCAGTGCCTGGTTTCCTCCAAACATGGCGCCTGGCATTCACACCAAAGAGTTCAATCTTTGTCTCATCAGACCAGAGAATTTTGTTTCTCATGGTCTGAGAGTCATTCAGGTGCTTTTTGGCAAATTCCAGACGGGCTGCCATGTTCCTTTTACTAAGGAGTGGCTTTCGTCTGGCCACTCTACCATACAGGCCTGATTGGTGGATTGCTGCAGAGATGGTTGTCCTTCTGGAAGGCTCTCTTCTCTCCACAGAGGAACGCTGGAGCTCTGACAGAGTGACCATCGGGGCCTTGGTCATCTCCCTGACTAAGGCCCTTCTTCCCCGATCGCTCAGTTTAGAAGGCCGGCCAGCTGTAGGAAGAGTCCTGGTGGTTCCAAACGTCTTCCATTTACGAATAATGGAGGCCACTGTGCTCATTGGGACCTTCAAAGCAGCAGAAATTTTTCTGTATCCTTCCCCAGATTTGTGCCTCAAGACAATCCTGTCTCGCAGGTCTACAGACAGTTCTTTTGACTTCATGCTTGGTGTTTGTGCTCTGACATGCACAGTCAACTGTGGGACCTTATATAGACAGTTATTATATTTCCAAATCATGCCCAATCAACTGAATTTACTGCAGGTGGACTCCAATTAAGCTGTAGAAAGATCTCAAGGATGATCAGTGGAAAAAAGATGCACCTGAGCTCAATTTTGAGCTTCATGGCAAAGGCTGTGAATACTTATGTAAATGTGATTATTTTGTTTTCTATTTTTAATAAATTCAAAACATGTCAAAAAACCCTTTTTTCACATTGTCATAATGGAGTATTTTGTGTAGAATTTTGAAATTTTTTAAATGACTCAATGTATAAATTCCTGTAACAAGATGTATCTAGTGAACTGAGGGTTTCTGAGAAATTCTATTCAATAAGCCTTGGTCTTGTGAACTTGTCAAATGCCTGGTTTGTCTCGAATTAACCGCACTGTGACATAAACATGGGTATAGACACAAACCCATGTGAGGACATTCAAGGGCCAGGAGATTAGAAACAGTACAGCAAAGACAGATGAATGGGGTGGGGTTAATCCTTCCAGTGAGTGAGTGATCATGTCCATCCACCCAGCTGCGGCGCCATCAGGGGCCACAGGGCGTGCTAGAAGGCTGATGAGGCGTCACCGCTGTCTGCTTCATGAAAGACTGCACAACCGAGAACTCCTGACAGCAAGTGGGACCCCGAACAGGCTAGGAGGGAGTAGGAAAGAAAGCGAGAGAGAAAGGTAACTAGAAAGCATATAATATAAATCTTCTCAGTAATAACTTTTTAGATTATTCCTGGCTAAATCCTGAAATTTCAATTTATTCCAACCGTGGAACATGATTTTTATTCCCTTCTCTGACCCCCTGTGAAGTGCACAGAGAGGAGGATAAATAGGCTTTCATAATACAATAATTAAGCTTAATGTGATTAATTGCAGTGCAAGGTTATCTGCAAGGTTCTAACTAAAGCGTTAATGAGAGATTGTAACAGCAGGCTATCACACACGCCACCTTCCACATTCCAGGGTAAAGAAGTAGCCTCAACTGATTTCAAAAGCTAATGCTGGAGCAGCATCAGCGAGAGCATTTTTTTAAATAGACGAAAGCAACAAGTTCACCAAAAAGAGCCAGAAATACGTACATGTATTTATTGTATGTACATTTACAAAGGTAATATTTTTGGTTAGTTGGTTATTTAATTCATGACAAAAGTATACACTGACAATTAACACTATACATCTATAAGATATTGTAGACAGTATACTACGTACATACATATTGTATTGTATACCTGTATATGCATGGGACAAACATCAATAACTGAATTGTAATTGATACACATGTTAACTAAAAAGCACTGAGTTGCTTTCTCATTCTCCTGTGTGTCTTTACCAGTTATTTATATGTTGTTGAAACCTTAAAGTTCCCTTTCTCTTAATGCCACAAAATGTTTCTGCTCCCTCCCCGTCCCTAATTCCCTTTCCCTTCTTGAAAACGTACATATATCTGCCATGATTGCCCACACAGTCAGATTGGCCCTGTTAACTAAACACACTCAGACCAGACATGCTCAATTACTAGATGCAAAGTGGACTTGAAAATTGGAACCATTTGCTGTAACCCACAAGAGACTGTACTGAAGCTTATCGCTTCAATCTTTGTAAATTTTGCATTGGATTATGTCTGCAGCAGTTGAACGTACAGCCTACGGTATGATGCCAGTCTACATGCATGCACTGACTGCAATAGTTTCAACACTTGTGCCATCCAGTAATAGCCAATATAGCATGTTCTTTAGTTAGGAGTTGGCAGTGGCGCAGAACAGCCTTGAATTTGACCCCATGAAAAGAGCCAAATGAGTCTCGGATTTATGTTCTGCATTTCTACATAATAAAACCACAAAAAATAACATCTTGTTTATTTAATACATCTGTCAGTACCATTCAACATCAGGGTCGTGCATTGGTTCTCATTAGATCGTACAGGTGTAACAGGTGTTATGTGAGTTTTAATCAGTGAAATGCAAGAAAAAATTGCAAAGCTGTTTTCCACACAATATGTACAGTAATTGACAGAATAGAAAGTACCACATTTGTATTTTGGCTTCGAAATTCTGTTTGGCAAGTGGGAATGCTCCATCCAAAAAGCCTGAGGTTTTTCTTATTCAGTTCTTGAGTTCTTTTTTGACTTTCAGCTTTTTCCCATGAATGATTATGGCTACATTTTTACATAAAATACCCTTATTAATGCAACCCACGTCAGGAATCAAACTCATGCCCTCTGGCACGAAATGCAGAAATGTGTGCCATGATACCACCAGGGATTGGGTTATTGCGTAAATAACGATAAGCCTCAGTATGTGAATGACATACAGTATATATACAGTCACTGGAATGAGGGTTAACATACACTGAACGTTATATGTAATAGTTTATAGTTCAATGCTGGTGCAGATCTTTCGTCTTCATTGTCTACTATTTGGTCCTTTTATCAAGCCTCATCCATTCCAGACTGTTTGTTTTCAATATTATTTCATAGTGCCGAAAGACAACCCATCACAGGCAGAACATGCAAACTCCACACAGAGATGGTACAATGAAGATTTGAACTTGACATGACATGCTAACCACTTGTCCACAGTGCAGCCTCCTCACTGACTCACAAAACATCAATTTCTATACTGCTGTTCTCATTAGGGTTATGGGAAGTCAGCTGGCCATTTCAACTGACTTCGGGCAAGAGGCGGGGTACTCACAGATAAACAACTTCACACTGACATTCACAAATATGGGAAATTTAGAGCCTTCAATTAGTGGAACATGTTTTTGGAATGTGTAGGAGGAATTAGCAGTATCCAGAGAAAAAGCCACCATTCTGTCTGTCACCTCGAGGCCTGACTCACAAAACCTAATTCATTATACAAGGGTAAGAAATACCAACTATGCTATTTATTCTCATTCCTTTTGTTTTGTCATTGTCTGTTTTTGCAAAATGTTAAATATTTGTGAAGTAAGTTACATTTTCAAGATATTCAATTACTTTCTTTGTTCTCCCCTCCTTTTCCTTTCTCCTCCCCCCTCTCTAAGCCATGCACACAGGGCTGTGACATAGCCAAGTGGACATGTTGAGTTATTGTGCCAGAGGCGATGGTACTCCACTGTGCTTCACAGATGATCATTTCCCAATTCCACAGCTGAAGAGCACAGAGCTGCAGTAATTGCTACGATGCATCCAGAAGCCGGTCCTTATCTGATGCTGTGACAAGAATAGGACCAATTTTGTTGGTCTCACACCCTATGTAATTCTGTAAAGCTTGCATCATTTCCTGCAGAAGAGATGACCGTGACGGTGTCACCCTAGGGTGCTTTGAGCTGATTGGATGCTCAGCGAGGCCCACAGAGAATAAATCACTTCTCCTCTGTTCAGAGTAGAAACATTAGCCCTATGGGTGACCAACCACTCTCATCAGTCATATAAACACACACACACACACGTACACACTTCACTTTGCACAAACAATTACAGCCTTGATTCCCTAAGCACTAATCAGATACAACACAAGGCACATGCAATGTACTGGTGAGACCATAATTAAAACCTCTCTCGGCATATTATTTGCCATATCCCTGGAGGAAAACTCTGTGACTGTAAATAATTATCAGACTAAACCACCAAAGAAACAAGGTACATTCATACTGTTAAACATTGTTTCCATGTACAGGTACTGTATATTTGTTAATTTATCAGATGTGGAGCTTTAAAATTAATAAAAATGGCTATGTTAATTAACATGTGTACAGTGTTGTCCTTCAGCATCAATTTTGATTCCATTTGGAAAACAAACCTGACTTGTTTTGTCACCAATCTCCCCGAAAATGGACAGAACATACTGTAAAAACACTAAGGTGGAACCTCACTTTATGATTGCCTAAGCTTTCAACAAAATGTTTGCAAAATGTTGCTTCGCTTGTCATTCATCGTTTGGTACGTTGAATTTTAGGGTATTAATCAAGCATGAGTGTTGACTGCCATCTTGGTTTACACACCCAACTCCAAATCAATACTAAGTTTAGACAATAATATGGTATCCAGTAAGGCAGGGGTCCGGTCCCGGTTCGAGTGCAATTGTTAAAAAAGAAAACAACAACAAGATAAAAAACAAAAATACAATTCTAAATAACTACGTCAAACTTTATGTAAATACATATCAATTTTAGAAATATGGGCCAATATTTTATTATTGTTTGTAATGAGCATTTACAAACCTCATGGATTTTGCAATGCATATGTTGTTTGTTTGGAACAGATTGCAACAAAAAGTGAATTAGAAAGCACGCTGCTTGGTCTAGATGGGAGGGATGAAGGCGTGGGTGTGTTGCGCTGCGCTAGACTGCGCTGCTCACAAAATTTGCAGTTCGCTGGCCACACCCTGTAGGCGTGGTGTAAGGCAGGTTATTTGTCTATATGTGCCCTGCCATTGGCTGAGGACCAACCCAGGGTGTACCCCACCTCCCGCCCAAAGACAGCTGGGATAGGCATACCAGCATACCCTGTGACCCTTGTGATGATAAGCAACATCAAAAATGGATGGATGGGTGGATGTATATTTGTTTTTTTAAATCACTTTACATTTTTTTTTGATCAAAGGGTTCTCCACAGTTTTAGAAGCATTGGAGCACTAATATTTTATTTACCTTGGATATTCCATTATACTCACAGCACATGAAAATGAAAATTAAATAAACTGTTTGTGAATATTGTCACCAAGTCGAAATGCGAGAGACGTTTATTGACTACAGGCGGTGGTCGTCAATTTCTATTTCATTTTCAGTTGGTGGACGTTCACTCACAGAATTATTTTTTGCTAAATTATATCAGTGTGAATACTTAATACTTTCACGCCCCACGGTAGGTTGGATCCCAAATAAGCGGCTCGGTGTGGAAAAATAGAGGCAAAGCTACATGGCAGGCAGGAAAGTGAAGGGCAGCAGATATCAAATTCCTCTAACAATGCAAGTAACTGGCAGGGAAAAGTCTTGGAAGAAGATGAAAATCATGTGGCATATGCGGAGCAATCGAACAATGCCCTTCTTCCGCCACAGGTGTGCCTATAGAAAGATGTAGCACAGATAACACCTATGGCTTGTCAGGTAGCTCCACCCATCAGGACAGGCCACGGCCTTGTCCAGAATATGCGAAGATGCTCCAGGACCGGATGGACTCAGCACACGCTTTTGCTTGCAACGAGCTGCAGAAAGCGGGCATACGGCTTGAGGGCCAGTCTAAACTGGGCGTACAGTCCAAAGGGCAGGTGCCCCAAAGTTGGACAGCCACTAGGTGGGGCCTTGTGAGGTTTTGGAGAAGCTGCACAAGGTGGTATATGGGATCTAACTGCCACCCAGGGGGAGGCGGGTGCTTCCTCCACAGGGACAAGTGGCCCGTACGTGGGCGATCCTCACCTGCAGCAGTGCCATAGGCCTCTGGCACCTTGTCAGCAGCAACAGAGAGAGGACACCATGTGTCCTTGTGTTCTTCCGCATCTCGAGACTTATCTCCTGCTCCTACCAAGACTGCAAGTGCAACCACGACCAACCTTACATATTACCCCATTAACACAAAATTACACTACACTTTTTCAGGCCATTGTTACCGATCTGCTACTGTGTTCTTGTGTCCTGTTGTGTGTCCTTTGTCTGTAAGAGTGAAT
This sequence comes from Doryrhamphus excisus, assembly GCF_037039965.1. Taxonomy (NCBI): domain Eukaryota; kingdom Metazoa; phylum Chordata; class Actinopteri; order Syngnathiformes; family Syngnathidae; genus Doryrhamphus; species Doryrhamphus excisus. Next base: position 6,413,744 of record NC_136369.1, read on the forward strand.
TGAGCCTGTGAAGAAATATCACTTTAACTTTGGCACAACCCAAAGGTGAGATCTTAAATCAATAAGTGAAGTCGTTGCCTTCAGGCTCAGGTTTCATTTTCACAGCAGGATTTGCACGACATGTCACAGTAATCCAAAGTTGGCATGTAGATGCCTTTCAGTGTGTCAAATAGTTCTCATTCCTTAAATGCCTGAGGGGTTCAAAATGATTCAACTGTTCAAGCTAATTTTTTTTTTCAGAAAGCACCATGAGTTTGAATTTAAATTCTAAGAAACATGGTGTAAATGTGCATTATTCATGTTTTGACATGTTTTTTTTTTACATATTTGTGACCTTGTTGTGGCATAACATCTCTGACCTTTATGTATTAACCAAATATCAGTTTGTCCTCCCTGTTTAGGAATGTTGAATTCATTTGCATAGAATTACAATCTACACAGTATTTGACACACAGTATTTATCTTTGGTTATCTGAATCATGCAAATATCACTGCGTGCGTCAGCACATACTTGAATACAAATTCTGCCTTTGTTTGTATGTTTTTCAATTGTAAATGTCCTAAAATGTTCTTTTTTTGCTGCATTTGTGTTGTGTGGTGTCAGCAGATGACTCAGCCCTCAGCATGAGCTCAAAAGGGATTTTGACTCTAATTTTAAGTGTCTTGTCATTCACGGATGGATTGACAAACTTATGAAGCACTACATAGTGAGTGCTTAAAGGGGAACTGCACTTTTTGGGGGGAATTTTGCCCATCATTCACAATCCTTATGTGAAAGGTTAACACATATTTAGTTCCCTTTTCTGTGCATTATGACACAAGAAAAAAAGTGTATTTCCGCGTGCTTACATTCAACGCCATTGGGACACACCTATTTCGACTATGAATCCCTCTAACAACGTTGCACCTTTTAATATACACACCGTGATCATGCATTAACACGTACAGTGATGATAACATGTAATAATTGCAGTATCTTGCTGGATTTTAATGATTTAAAACACCACCGAAACATCTTTTCTCACCACATTGATACATAGTTGTGCTAAATTTCGATGTCAGCTCTCATTGGGATTCCTGTGTGTTCCAGCACAAGACGTGTCCTCCAGTCCACTCTTCCGTCTGAGACTAGCGATGTTATCATCCCTGTACATATTAATGCATGATCAGAGCGTGTACTATATCAAACGATGCAGCATTGTTCGAATTTTCATTCATAGTTGAAATAGGTGTACTAGCCCAATGATAGCATTGTAACCTCGCTAAAATTAACTTGTTGTCTTGTATTATTACTTACAGACAATTGAAAGAAATATGTGTTCATGTTTCACATAAGGATTGGGAATTATGGGCAAAACAAAAAAGCAGTTCTAACTTTAAAGTTCTAACTAAAAATTATAATTGTCAGTTATATAGTGGATAAAAAATGGCTTATCAAATATTTTTGAACACTCTTTATTATTTTGTTCTAGTGCAGGGATCTCAAACTCAATTTACTTGGGGGCCACTGGAGCCCGGGTCTGGGTGAGACTGGGCCGCATCAGGTTTTCCAAAAAAAAACAAAAAAGCGCATTTATTAAAAACAAAAAAATTGAAAAAAATTTTGCTTTGGTTCCAATTTTTTACAAGAAAAGCTCTGGTAAAACATTCCCCTGTTCTCAAATATCTTACTTTTTATTTTTCTACACAAAATAAGATGAAAAATAAATAAACAAATCAAGAATAAAGAAAATCAATCAATCAGTAATAAATATAATAATAATAATAATAAAACGGCAAATAATAAAAACTTAAGAAACCACATATAGTTGGTGGGTAGACGAGTTTTTTTCAGATTAAAATTAACACAGCATTATTAGAGCCCTGTAGACATGACAAAACACGACTATAGTCACATTTATACTAATATTTTTATTTACAACATATTGCGCAACTGCAGGGTCTTGAGACACATGCTAACTCGCAAACTAGAGAGCTAGCAACCTAAATGGTAGCTTTCAAGTTATTTCCTTTAAACTTAAATAGCCAAAAACTTACCACTTCCACACGGATAAGGAGGATAACTATTAACAGTTATTTAACCTTTAACATGAACATCAAATGTACCAAACAGCATACATATCAAACTTGCACGGGCTGCACTAACATTAAACTTTCATATCAAGGCGGGGGCCTCAAACTAGTGTCCTGCGGGCCACATTTGGCCTGCGGGCCACGTGTTTGAGACCCCTGTTCTAGTGTCTACATTAATGAGATAAAAGCACAAAAATACAAACTAATAACCTTTACTGTACAGTATACTGCATGTGAAGACACAGGTGAAGGTTCACCTCATCTCCCCAGACTGTGAGCAGAGGTGATTGAATACAAAAAAAAAATACCATGAGAGGTTCAATTGATCCCTCGACACCACTCTTCTATGCCTGCAAGGTCAACATATCTTGCAAAGCTGCAGAAAACTTTTTATTTATTAAAACTCCTGATCGATGTTCATGATGAGCTTTGGGGTTAAGGATGAGGTTATCCTTAGAGCTATGCCTGTGAATAATCCCATTCATCTACGTCATTGTATTCTCAGGGCTGAGAATTCTTGAAGCCATAAGTACAGTGTCCTTCCCCACATTGGGGTTTAAATGTTGTTGTTTCGTGGCTGAATAGCGACGGATGACAGCCAAGCTGTCCTCCATGATGAACAAAGTCTCCAAAAAGGAGCTCCATTCGTGACATACATCCAAAGTGTGTGAAGCAGGTTTCTCCTTCCTGCAGCTGTCAGACACTATAATAAAAACTGCTCCAAAAATTCCTGACAATAACCATGAAATGCAATAAAAGTGCAATGACTGTGCAAGACTCATGTGACCAGGTCAACATGTAGATAACTGTATATAATGTATATATTTTCAGTTTGTATTTGTTTTTGCACTTTATCTGCTCTTGTGTGCTTCCTAGTATACTCCTGTGTGCTACTGTACTTTACTTTTCCATGTCAATTTCAGACTTAAAATAATGAATCAATGCAAGCCACAAGTTTTTCCGTTTTTTTTTCCGCCCACTCCGAGTACAGAAACGGCTACAGATGTACTCATATACTGTAGTTGAATAATAAACCATAAATATGGCAACTTCTGATCAATCAATGTTGATTTCAGATTTAAGCCCAACCCTTTTCTGGTTAACCAACCTTAACTTCCGATTTATACCACGCCCAAGTATAGATGCGGATAACTTAGACAGGTGAACAGATGCAGATACAGTTAGTCGCTCATCCCTAACTGTGACACTATAATAAAAGCTAATAGGAATGCCACTTCCCATGCAGCACACCTCTCTGATTTATTGAGTGGAAATGTGAAGCAATGTGAAGTTTATTGTGATTTATCATTCTGTAACGGCCATGTTAAAAGCGGATTGATTTTTGAAAGGGCAATATCTTTACATTACGCCACTCAAGAAGAAGCTAATACAATTTGTATCCATTACTGATTTGATGACAGATGTGGATAAGACACATTTTGTGACAGTGTATGAAAAACAATACACTTCTCTTTATATTATAAAGACTTCATTTATGAGCAGATCGAGTTAGTGAATAAATCTAAACTTTCAGTATACCATATGTGCATTCATTTCATGTTGCTCGCAAATTTGTATCGAATCAGCTCACCTTTTATGTGCCTCCAAAAGTAAGACAACAACAGAACACTGCACAACATACTTTGTTTTCTTTTATTCGCACGTCTAAATGGTCCATGCAAACACAACAAACATGATCTTCACTCACTTTTTTCAGTTGTCTAAAATCACGAGGATGATCTTCTAGAACAGCAACATCTCGTTAGGTGGACTCTCACAAGATTTTTTGTGTAGCTGGATGAAATATTCATAATGAATAATGGTTTGGTCTTACATCTTCTTGTGTGCTTGATAAGTGTAGCTACATGGATGACACGTACAAGATAGTATATCTGGTGAATCATTAATATTCACCATGAATACTGGATGGATTCTTCATGCAGTGAGCCACCGGTAATATGCCAGACAGAGGCTTTCTTCACTTTGATCATTATTCCTATCTGTCTGCAAATGCTGGAAACCCACAGATATGCTGTGAACTGTCACTTTCATCACAGAAACACCATGTACCTAATACTGCAGGTCGAAAAAAAAAAAAATCATGAGCATCATTACATTTTGTAGAGGGTGGGCATCTTTGATCCTTGTTGCACTAAAATAATAAAGACAAACAAAAGCTAATGCCATTTGGAAATTGGCGGGTTTGCCTTTATCTGTGCTGTATTAACAGCTGTTAAATGTGTTGTCTGCCTTGGCTATGTACTGCATATAGACACTAACCCTCCAAAAATGTATATTCCACCCACTTCCTACCCTGAGCCACGCCACACGTGACACATTTACAAATTAACCATGTTTGATGTCAATAATCCTACCGAAAATTATAACCACACAGACATTTTAAAGCAACATGATCTCACTAAAATGGATGGAACAGTACTTGTGAATGTGTCCTTTCCCAAAGGTTTTTGAAACATTACTGAAAATCGAAGAAATTTTGAGCTCATAACTGAAGGGTGGCCTTGGCTGGACAAGAAAGGCCTCTTGGGATACACTGAAGACGGGTCTGATGGAGCAGATGGCAATCACGATACGATTTTCACTCGTGTATGCCAGACGTATGATCCTACAGGTGTGACAAGATGTCCAAGCTGGATCAAGGCCCAGTACTTCTCATTTTGCTTATCAGTCTGCAATTTTCTATCGTTTTGACCTCTATCTTTGCCTTCCCTCCCTCTCTTTTCAACATGCTTACCTCAAGCCAAAGATCAGTTATGGCAACATTTACAGAACAAGTGTTTGGAAGTCAACAGCAGTCAGGGAGAAGGCTAACAGATCTGAAAGACAGGGGGGCAGTCCAGGTTGCTATTCCAGCAGGTCCAATTGTCCACAGGAAGTGTGGAAAATATACATGAAAAAGGACACCATAATACAAAGACCTCTGATTCCACCATTTGGGAATTTCCAACATAGAAAAACAGATTATTGTGTTTGCTGTTTGGATGCAGAAAGACAGGAGTCTATCCCAGTCTTACAGAGTGCAAAGGGCAGCATGCATCTTTGATTGGTCGCCCGTCAATCACAGGACACACAGAGAACGATGTACAAAATGTGAAAAACAAAGATTAAATAAATTAAATTAAAGATTAATAAATAGATTAAGCTCAAAAGTGATTATTTTTGTCTACAAAGATCGAAAAATATTGTATATCTCAGATTTAAATAACAATATGACTTAAGTTAGGCAAAATGGCTCAACATTGAAAATGTCCGGTAACACAAAGTGTACTTTTTAGTAAAAAATAATGACATTTGATCTTGATTTCAGATATTTTCTCTTGCTCCAACTTTTGTAGTGTGAAAGTCATCTATGTGAGCCACTACACTAACAATAAGACAAAAAATAATATGTATTTTTTACTTTGACCGCTAATACAAATATTATATTTGCAATTAATTAATGAGTCATTCATGCAGATAAAAAAAGAAGCAATCCATCTTACAATCCTGCAATTAATAGGCACAACAACATGTGATGAAATCCAATACAACATCAAAATCAAAAGTCTGATTGTATAAATAATTGTAGTTTGCAGTACTGTAGAGTGCACTGCATCATACAGAAATGTTGGACCTTATTAAATTCTGCAGGTGCTTTCGCAGATAGGAGTAAATATTATCCAATAAAAGGATATTGGAGAGTTTTAGGCTTTATTGTCACATAAACTACCTCAGAGACTGTGCTGTTGCAAAACTACAATGGTGTATCAGGGCCTCATTAAAAAAAAAAAAAAAATCAGAGATTTCAGGAATAAAGTAATAAATTTACGACCAACACCAAACATTCATACATCAGTGTGGGCAGCACTGGAGGCAATTTCACTGTTGCATCTTTCCCCTCTCCTCTCCCTTAGTATCTTCCCTGCTTTGCTTCTACGTATGTCTTGTTTTAGTCCTGCCTTATAGTTTTAAGAGCCTCCCTCTGTAATGCCCTTTGAATCGAAAATCATGGAATTGATCGACTAGTCTGTCCACACAATTGACAAGATCTTCTCAACAAGAAGCTCTGCCCTGACAAAATGGTCATTGATGGGTACATGATGGACAGTTGGAGGAAGTGGAAGGTCACATGCCTGGCCATTCTTCTTTCCGTGGAGGACATTGAAGATGTCTACCTATTCAGAACCATGATAACTGCTTTGGTGCTGTTTGGATTATACACTACCCTGGTGTATTGCATAATTCGTAAGACAGATGCAGCGATTCAATGCGCCCTAACAGCTGCCCACCATGATTGATATGGTTGGTAGAGCCATTAGCACTCCGACTGTGATATGAATCACAACAAGGAAAAAGATCTTGAAAAAGCTTTCAGTTTTGCAAATGGAGATAGGTCGACTGAGAAACCAGAATGGACGGAGTAGTGAACAGAGTAGCCTGGTCTATTGGAATGTGGCTACTCGCCAAAGTTCTCCCAAAGATTGCTGCAGCAAGATGCTCTGACCTTCCAATATTTCTTCACGGACAACTGTCGTTGTCTCGGACATATCCATCCGTCTCCAACTGCTGTGTTATCGCAATGACACCCTGTGAACTGAGGCTCCAAGATTGGGTATTGGGTGTAACTTTGTCAGGCTTACGCACCTATGCATCCAAAGACACTCATATGCACATTCGCACATATGTCCCTTCCCTCATTCAACGCCTTTGCCTCTATATCCACCCACTTGTAGGCGTGACGGGGACCACAGATTCCACCGTAATTGGCTGCATGGGGTTGTGGCTGGCGGGTGGTCGCGCTGGGATCTCCACCTTCACTTTCCTCTTTGTGCCGCTAGTCTTGTGTTCATATTGTGTAAAAATGTGCTTACTTGTGCAAATGTGGGCTTCTCTCCTCTATAAGCAGTTTAGTTTGGAATTTAAATTTTTCTCCCTCACCTCTCCTCTTGTTATTCCCCTTCGTCCCTCTCCTTCGTCGCCCAATCATCCTGTCCTATCTACCCCTTGTCTCATTCTATAGTATGTTGTACATGCATGAAATCTGACATTTTCCCTGTAATATGAAATAAAACTAATCTTTACACTTTGTTCTTATCAGGGCCGGTTCGAGCCATGCACAAATGGGGGGTCAGTCAGAAATGTAATGGGGGCACACATTCATACATTTTTTTTCTAACAATGTTTTGCGCACAAAGTGAACAACCAAGTTGGTTGTTAGCTGGTTGTTAGCTCTAAAATAACATATCCTACATCCAGATTTTAACAACCAACCAATGTTAATCTTTGTTTTTTATTGTTGTTAATTATTAGTTGTCTAGCGACAAACCATTTATTTGCCCTTGCAAACAGCCAGCCCTGGTTCTTATACAGATGTAGGTTGCCAGCCTTATTGGATTCTTATTTGTGACTGTATTAAGTCTAACCTGTCTAACTTGTTGATCGTAGGATCTCATGATTTTTAAATGACTATTTTGTTGAGACAAAATGTTTGAAATCAATATGGCACTTAACTTACATTGCATATAGCGATATGTCTTTTTTTTTGCACAAGCTGTGTTTATTTGTCAAATTCATCCAGTAGCATCACTGTAAAAGCATAATGTATTCATTCTGTATATGAGATGTGACCAGGCATTTTGTTTGAGGGGAGAGCTGCTCCCTATGTAAGTCTTGTAGATATCTGTATTGTTAATGAAGTGTTGTAAAATATTGCATACTGCTAAGAAAACCAGTACCAAGGGTCTCTAGTGAAAATGTTTTATTATAGCCCATAATTCAATATATACTAACTGGAAAGGAACAGCGCCATGATGTCGTCGTTCACATCTGACTCGCAGCGGAGATCCAGATTTGAATGTTAATTGGAACACATCTGTGTAATGTGTGCAGTCATCCTCATGGTTGCGTGGGTTTATTTTGGGTATTCCAGCTTCCACCTGCATCCCAAAATAATGCATGAGAAGGATAAATTTAATTGAATTTTGAGCTATTATCTCAAATACTCTATTGAAAATATTTACATTTTCTTATTGCATGACAAGTATATTTGTATTATTCTATTAATCTTTTAGCTTTAAATTAAATTCCTTCAAAGAAAGCCAAAACTCATGATAGTGCTTTGAATAAAAAATATTTTGATATTTTTTTATATGATTTACATTAGGCGAAGAAAATGTAAAAATGTAAACAAGACATCCTTTTGGTTAAAAATAAAAAGGGACAGCATTAGCTCTAAGAACCAATGATTGATGCAATAGTGTAAATTTTTAACAATAACATTTGACACATGAAAGTATAGTGTGGGAAGACAATTTCTTAAATATGATATTGACAGCTGGGATAGGTTCCAGCAACCCCGCGACCTTTGTGAGGATAAGCGGTAGAGAATGAATGAATGAATGAATATTTAAAGACCAGCGAGTAACAAACAGTATCATGGGAAATGTACAACAAAATAATTACCTGATCCCCAACTTCAAACTTAGCATAACGGAATATTTAGCAAAAAAATTAAAAAGTCACATTTAAAGTGACTTCAGCTCATAAAAAAAACTTTTTGTTATTATCATATTTTTTTTTATTATTTTACCTACAGGGCAGACATTTATGTCCTAATTTCCTGTCGGACTCACAGCCTCAAACACATCGCTGGCCTTGATAAAAGCAGGCACAGATATTACCTTACATTCTTTATGACACGATGGGGCCTTCCATGGGAAAAAAAGCGACAATTGCGGCACATCCTAATAGAATATTCATAGAGCTGACATCAATGTGTGCAACCTGGGGCTAAATATCCTGCACTATTTTACTTTACTTTACACATACACAGTATGGATAATTCCGCAGCACTGTAGCAAAGCTAAGAAATCAAGATCGAATATACTGTAAAGTACACAATTACCACAATTACGACACCCAATCAACATGCAGATAGGTTTCTTTTTTCTTTTGGTGTATTTAGAATTTCTTTCTTCTGCTTTTCACTTCCAGTTGGTCAGATTGGATGCAATGGTTGCACAGAACAAACAGAAGATAGCATTTGACATTTATTCTGGGGCATTGCAGTGTGAAGGTTATCGGTGGAATTTTTTAGGCTTGTGCCATATCTGATGACTTTTTTCTAGAGCAAGGCTTACATTTGACTTGAAAGGCATGCTCCTTCTTGTATTTAGATTTCAACCTTGCTCTGTTTCACAGCAATGACAAATGGCTCTAAGAAGGGAGACATGATGTGTCACCAACTGACATTATACTTCAGAGACAATTTGCATTTGTCAGGTTCAGCTTGCTAAAGCTTGTCTTCATTCCTGATACTTGCATAAAACAACTATTTGTGTCAATGAGCAAAGTTTTGCCATGACAGTGGTGGACATCCAATGTGATTAATTTGTATCACACAAACCTTATATATTTACAGCATTTGACCGGCCATATTCTTAAAACAACATAAATCAGCTTTTACCATACCACCGTTAATGTCAAACCAATTTTATTCTGATTGGTAATTCAGCGGAAAATTAAATTTAACCTGTAAATTTAAACTATTCAAATCAGAACAGTGCTCTTTGAATGCTCAACAAATGTTGCTTTTGTTATGCCAAAGCTTTAAAAAAAAACAACAAGAAAAGTATTTGATTTTCAAGCTCCTTACTTAGCAGATAAAACAGCCAACTGTTAAGGTTCAGAGATTCAGTGTCAATCTTCCAAAAAACGTTTTGCTTTGACAATTCCAAAAAAACACCTGCTTCGGTAACAGATACTACTATGGCCTTTTATCAACATACATATTTGCTGATAAAAGGTTATATTAAATTGGTAAACTGCTTTCCACACAACAGATAACTCAAAGATATTTTACCAGAGGGAACCGTGTGGGTGTTTCTTTCATTGTCTAAAATACCTCACCAAGCAGCTGTCAATGTGTTATTGATTGAAACAAAGAGATACAATTCCAGGCAGTGTCCCAAAAATGTTGTCTCATCTTCCACGGTGCCTTCCAAAGATAACTACTAAGTATCAGCTTATAAGAGAGTTACCCAAATTGCAGGCCAGGGCCCATTTATGGCCAGTCGCTTGTTTTTGGGGTGGGCTGCGGCACATTGTAGAAATTAACTAAAAATGTTTGGACACCCCTGGCTTACGGGCTGCATGGCGGTTGAGTGGTTAACGCGCAGACCTCACAGCCGGGAGACCAGAGTTCGGTCCCAAAAACATGCTAGGTTAATTGGTGACTCCAAATTGTCCATAGGTATGAATGTGAGTGTGAATAGTTGTTTGTCTATATGTGCCCTGTGATTGGCTGGCAACCAGTCCAGGGTGTACACCGCCTCTCACCCGAAGACAGCTGGGATAGGCTCCTGCAACACCACCCTGAGGGTGGTGACCCTCGTGAGGATACGCAGTAGAAAATGAATGAGTCCCAGGCTTACAATCCATCCATCCATCTGGATGACAATGGAGAAATGGTACACCCTCCCATTATGCCTATTTCTAGGTGCTGCCATGAGGTTGTACCACATTGTGTTGTTACGCAAACTGAACATCCTGGAAATAGGCTTTGCCAAATTTTGTGATGCTTCATGGGACTTGGAAGAAATTGAAAGCTACCCATAACACCTCATGAGGTACTGATCCAAAGGTATTGGCGAGATCTACAAAAAAAAAAAAACATATGTACGTAGATCCTTTTCTTCCCTCTTGGCCATTTGTACCTGGTGCCAGATGATTCTTGCGTGCTCCAAACATCCTCAGAAGTCACTTATAATTGCTTTTTGTACCAACATATCAACAAAGTTGTTTCTCTACCTTTAGGCTACGATTGTGAAGAAGATTTTTCCCTCTACATAAAGGAGCTTGTTCTTCCGAAACTGGTTGATTTCTGAAGAATTCGTCTCTTTAGGAATCAGAATCCCTCCTGCTCTTTTCCACGTCTTAGTTGTGGTGCCTTTTCCCCATGCCACTTTCATTATTTTCCAAAGGTAATTTAGGACCCCTGATGGATTCTTATAAAGGCGTTATGGAACATCGTTAGGACCAAGGGCTGATGCCAAACTTGCATGCTTAAATGTCTTCTTTACTTCGCTCCATGGAAGAGGCCTTGTGTCCATTTGGTGTGCCGGTGGTTGGATTGGAGGCATGTCGGGCATTATTGGCATAATTTCTCAGGTTGTCTGAATGGGTCTTCTTCAGGTGCCCCTCGAGCTCCTTTACGGGTACTTCTAGGGTCCCTGTTTTTTCGTGCACAAAGAGGTCCTTGACAAATTTTTAAGGGGCTCTGTAGAAGGCAGCCCACATTTGCTTTTTCTGTTTTCTCAGATATTCTGCTCTTTTCAATCCTTTTGGTTTTTCAGAGATGACTGAGCGGGGATTTGAGCCCGGGTCTCCTAGCTGTGTGGCCTGCACGCTAACCACTCGAACACGAAGCTGAAGAAACAAATTGGTCTAATATTTTTTACATCACTGTTTGTTGGCTTTCACAAAAATTCATACATGTTTCCATATTTATTATTGCTATGTACACATACGTTATATACCGTACCCATGTTATTTTTACCATTAGCATGATAATATATGACCAATATATTGTTTCATCGCTCATCCCTAGTTTTCCACTGTGTCTTATACACATATATGTCAGTTGTGCGTGCATATACACATAACAGCCATTGTGAGGTTATGATCTATTCAATAATAACCAATGTTAGTAGGTAAAATTTGCCAAATGGCTATCATTAGCTGATAATGACCATAACTAACATGTGCGGGTGGGGCATGGATTGCAAAGTCGCTGCAGGATGACATGTACACACGGGCTTCTCCTGCTAGACCCTCAGAACAGTAAGAAAAAACAATGGTAGAGTCAAAAACATAATGTTTATTGTGCTCTCCAGGTAGTGCAGGCAGTGAAAATGTGGACAAAAAGTGCAAAAATAGTCATGCAAAAATATTTACAGTATGTACAAAAATGTTTACAGCCACTCAACTATTACTTCTTGTAATTACTTCTTGTAATTTTCATGAATTTTAAAGCCACACAATACAACCTGCTTTGCTGCCAATCTGCTCCTACCCCAAATGTTTGGCAAAAGCCTTCTAATATATCCCCTGACCTCACACCAGGAAAAGAAAAGGGAAAAAAACACAAAACAAATGATTATATGTTAACAGAAAAACTGAAATAATTAAAGAAGAACATCTATCTAAATGGATATCAACATTACAAAACCAATAAATGTGTATTTTACAGCTAAATAAATATACTGTAAATAGAAAAATCCGACTGCTTCTGGAAGTGACGTAATGGAAGTGCCACTGCTAAGGATTTTTTTATCAGACGCCTGCTGACGTGAACAATCTTTGAAACTTCTGTTTCTAATCCGTTTGTCCAAAAAGTTGCTGGTTGGAGACCCCTGACTTACCGTGTATGAACTCAAAGAGTGGCAATGTAGGTCCGTGTTTATTGAGTGCAGACAATCTTGGCACAACATCGATAGTGGAAATGTACTCATTACACGTTTTTTGCGGGACTATCCGAGTTGAAAAAAAAAAAAAACGACTTGGCTAGACCCACCAATTGTGGTGGAAAAGGCTATTATCAACGCCAGACATTGGTGAGCTTGTAATTTGTATGCATGCAGGTAAGACGCTCCCTTGTATGCACATTCAGACAACCGCTTAATTACACAAAACAAACACAGTTTGGACATGCTTCTGACTCTTCAACATGACCAAGTAACGGAGAGTCTTCATGTTTGCCTCTTTAGTTAGCCTTCCTTCAAACCTGAACAAATATTTCCTGGAAGCCATTGCTCTGTGCTAGTGCGGTGAAATCTTTGACAAACAGCAAAGTGGGGGGAGGGCAAGCAAAGCTTGTACTCCGGCACGCCGATATAAGGGAGTCGGACTCACTGTGACATCACAGTGAAACCGAGGATTCAGATCCATCCCAAACTTCTTTCTGGGCTCACATCCAAATGCGTAAACCTCGTTATCTGTGCATAGTTTAGCACGATAAAACAACACAACAATATTTATAGGTCAGAAAAGTGCACAACAATGTAAATGTCTAGGAAAAACCTTCTGTAAAATATAAATTGATTGGACTCGTAGTTGATAACACTGCTATTGTCTGTATTTTTTTATTACTGTATTTACTGTATTATTACTGTATTTTGTATTACTGTACTGTCAAAATGAATACTGTGAAAATGCTTGTTAAACTTGATAGATAGTGGTGGCCTAAGACTGTGTGTGTTTGTGTGTGTTTGTTTGCTAGACAACTTGCTTGATGTTTTTATTTTCTTTACCGGTAAGGTACACTGAAGATTAACATGGCCACAATAGCCAGAATACAATTTCTTTGTTTATTCAAGCCGCATATTGACTACTTCTATTACGTGCACCAATAAGTGTTTCCTGTAAGCTAAGAATCCTATTAAACTGTAAAGGCTGTTTGAATTATTTTCTGAAGTTGTTACGTGCTCATCCTCTCCATCTTTCTCTCACCTCATTAACTTTGATGTCTGATGCCATGGTGCACACCCCTACTCTCACAGTCAATAAGATCCAGATTATGCCGATGCACAGCACTTGCTTAATGCTGATAAAAAACAAATAATAGCCAGCGTATGCACATAGTTATCAGATATACAGATCAGAAATAATATGAAATCAAAAAGATGCACGCAGATGAAAGAACTTTCCAATGTCAACAAAACTGCTTTCTGTGTCCATCCACTATGTGATATAATCAATATCTTAAGTAAAACATATTTTTATCTATTCTTTTAGTAGGGGCAATATTGTATTGCTGAACTGGTTTATTAAAATAGTTTAACATTGTTAAATGTAAAAGGATAATATACCCCTTATAAAGATTAAAAGTCTTGGATGTTGACACTGTAGCACAATGTTATGACTTTAGTTATACTACATGTTGAACCTTTTTATAAAATATAAATAAATACTAATGTCAAAGTGGCCCCTGCAACTTTTGTCTTTCCTCCTCGTCTTTCACTCAGTCAGCTTGAGTTCCCCAGAGAGCATAAAAGAATCACAAAATGATACAAGATTTCAAATGCAGCCATGTGCTACTGTTAACAATTGTTTTTTAGAGCGCTGAATCAAGAAATGAGTGGCACAGATGAGTGTTTCTGGCAGGATTTGCATAGACAGTCTTCATGCTGATTTAGACCGACACTTTTGACTGTGGCATTTTTATTCTTTTAACGACTCTGGCCTGTAATTGAATCGTTTCCTCAAACGTGTCTAACAATTGGACATTTGTGAAGGAAGGGGATGGGTAAGGATGTCAAGACAAATGGGATTGATGGCGGCCTGGACTACGCATGGCAAGATAGAAGGAAATGTAATATATCATGGAGAAGTCAACAAATACACTATTTGCTGTGCGAGAGCAGTGAAGCAGTGCCATAATCAACCCAGTCTGTGACCATTTTAATCTGATGCGATATGACCTTAAAACATCAGTTCTTTAGAGCTGTATAGCGAAATAATGAGACATGCAATAAATTGTTTAGGAGGGTGATGATGCAAACAGTTACTATTGTTAAAAGAACTGAGAGGATAAGCTCAGAACAGGGAGAAAAGCAACCAAATATCATGGACATTTCCTCAAAGAATAAATTTTAACTAAGAGGGATGACGTTGTGCCCCTGCCTGAGGCTGTTATTTGATGCAATCAGAGTTTATTTTGAAATTTTATTAAGGTTATTCCATGAGTTGTCACTCAAAGAGCACTCAGGAATGCATAGTCAAAATATATAACAGACAAAATTACTTTTCCTTTCAGTGTTGTTGATTATATTATTTTAATGTGTGTTGTATTCATAAAAATTATATGTATATATATTCAACATTGTGTTTGACACAGGCTTTTTAGCATAATGACATTCTTCTCATATTGCGGTTCGCCAAAAAGGAGTTTCAGCTTCTTGGTGGCAGAGCCCCGGGGGTGGATGAGATCCGCCCGCAGTTCCTCAAGGCCCTCGATGCTGTGGGTGTAACCTGGTTGACACGGTTCTGCAACATCGCATGGACATCTGGGGTGGTATCTCTGGATTGGAAGACCGGGGTAGTGTCCCCCTTTTTAAGAAGGAGGATCAGAGGATGTGTTCCAACTATCGTGGAATCACACTCACACAGGTCTTTGCAGGGGTTCTGGAGAGGAGGATCCGCCAGATAGTTGTACTCTCAGCAGGATCCTTGAGGGTGCATGGGAATTAGCCCAACCAGTCTACATGTGTTTTGTGGATTTTAAACTCGCCCACAAACGTTCAGCAAATACAAAATGTGATCGAGTGAGACCTCAAATCTGTGAAGTTATGAAAGACTTTTGGAGGAAGCACACAAGAGTCACAGATGAAATGGCCATATTAAAAAGATGATTTGATAGAAATAAATTATCCTTGAATATCGGTAAAACTAAAATAATGCTTTTTGGTAATAGTGTAGTGTAATAGTATAGTCTTTGGTAAAAGACACACATGAGCAAATGCAAATAGACGGTGTTGACATTGAAAGGGTGAATGTAAATATATTTCTAGCAATCATAACAGATTAACAAAATAGTTGGAAATGTAATATCAAAAATATACAACATAAGGTGGCGAGGAATACTTCAATATTGAATAAAGCCAGAGTTGTTGTTGACCAAAAATCACTATTCTTTATTGTTTTCTGGTTTTCTGGTTTTAAGTTTTTAAATGGCCACAGTGTCATTCTGTTACTCAGGGTGCAATAATTCAGACCATAAGTAACAGTAATATAAATGTACAAAACTATAAATGACACAAAATAACACCTTAAAGAGGCATAAAACAATCAAAAGTGATCATTTTAAATACAACAAAGCATGCTAGGAAAAGCCAGTGCCACATCTCAAGGATTGTGGATGATTTGTGTGGCTATAAAATAGGCCTACTGTAGTTTGGAACATTGTCAGTTGATCCCAATTACAAAAAAAGTGGCCATATGTAAAAAAAATAAATAAATAAATAAAAAATTCAAAATCTTGAATCTTCATGTCCCTTCTCAGCTGCCAAAGCGGGTGCAGTAGAGTTGTGCAGTGTTATTCAAGCACATGTAATGAATCAATAAAGAAGATGGCTACCACCCAAAACTCACGCAAGTCATGCAGTATGTAATACACATCATTTCACAGCACCAAACCCCCCCCCTAAAATTTAAGGCACGATGTGCAGGCAAATATAGCTGTTGTTTACAATAACTTCCTGTATACAAGGCTAGCCAGAGCAGACGTTCACAGCAGCGCCTACTGGAGCCAGTGTGATTGACCGTTTGCAGCAACGGATCCAGTGTAAGTCCTGGGATTACTTAGCATGTTGGCCATACTGTCAGGAAATCAGGAAGACCTGGATTTGAGTCTCCGTTTGGGCATCTCTGTGTGGAGTTTACAGTTCCCCCCATGCTTGTGTGGGTCTTCTCCAGGTACTCCGGTTTCCTCCCACATTCCAAAATTATGCATGTTAAGTAAATTGTCCAAAGGTATGAATGTGAGTGTGAATGGTTGGTTGTCTGTATGTCCTCTGCGATTGGCTGGCAACCAGTCCAGGGTGTACCCCGCCAGTATGTGGTAAACTCCAGCATACTAGTGAACCTAATGAGGACAAGCAGCATAGAAAATCGATGGATGGACTTCTTGGCGAGTTCATCTCTGTTCAAAACTCTCACACTTTCCCAAACTATGTAAACTATCAATCCATACATTTTTACTTTCAGATGAAAAAATACTCTCTGTTCTCAGCTCTCCTCCTGGCTGTGAACACTGGACATGACCAAAGCACAAGATCAGCTCCAATGAGCTGCTCCTTGTCCCAGCTTTTAAAAACAATTATGGGTAAAAGTGTCTTTTTCACGCCTTCACAAAAGTGTGGAATACAATTCCCTTCCACATTAGGACAATATGTCCTCACTCACAGTTCAAAAAAGCGCACAGGAAGTTTCTGTTGGACAGCTTCTGCTGTGAGCACAGGTAGACCTCTGCTTGAGCTCTGAAAAGCTCACCTCATCAGCCATGAACCTCACCGTATGTCACTGCCTGCAACTGCTTCTCTTCGTAGTCAAAAACTGTATGCCTCTCAGTCGAGGAAAGGGGTAAATCTGTCACTGAACCACATGATCTTTTTCCACTGCTCCAATCATGTGTAGAAATTCTGTTGTGATGTTTTTTTTATTTCATTTTAGCAAATGTTTTTCAAGGAATTTTCTGTACAGTCATGATTTTATTCACCTGATGATGCCTGTTCTCCACTGTCCGACCAGGTTTTAGGAAGTGAGACTTCTTAAAGGGGACCTATTGTGCTTTTCCATTTTTCTTACCTATAAATGTAGTTATAATGTTTCATTATCATGTTAAATGATGCAAAAGTTTCAGATAATGGGGTTTGTGCATTTGGATGTGATCCCTGGAAGATGTTTGGGATGGCTGAAAACGCTCTGTTTCAGAGGGCATTGTAAAAGTGGAGGTGTGTCACACATGGGCGGGCGCTGTAGGCGAGGTTCGCTCTCTGCCCTCCCACAAGCTTTGCTTCTCTGTTTACGTTGTTTGCAATGTCTCAATGGACGTCTTTCTTCGGGTGTAAGGGAAATCTACATTTATCAAGTACAATGACAATGATACAATGATACAATGTATCAAGTACAAGTGGTTTTAATCTGTCAACGGCATTCCACACTGGGGGGTTTCATGAACATATAGGCCAAGATGCAGCTGGACTAACCGACAAACTGTTGCTGAAGCCTGATGCCTTTCCAACGTTACTTGGTCGTGTGGAAGTGTCAGAAGAGCAAGCAGTAAGTAACAATTTATCAGTGTACTGTGCTTATTATGTGTAAGTAATGGAACAAATTGGTTGTCTGTGTAGCATTATAGAGTGTGCATACAGGAAGCCGAATTGCTAATATCCATTTCCCACCGCATTCAGTGGCTCTACTCAAGTTTTTAAACACTATGTTAGCTGTATGTTAAAAGCAGACATTTTAAAAAAATAAATTCCCGTTTAATTTTGAGTTCAGCAGCTAACCTGAAGTTCTACTGAGCACTACGGTGGAGTGGGCGGGCTTGGAGGCGGGCCGTGGGTGGAATTAAAACAAAACATTTTCGCAGGCATGTGTGCTGGGTGCAGATTCTGCAAGATCTAGAAAGCTTGATGTGCTGGTTATCGGGTGTAGCTCCTCTATAGAAGTCCACAACTCAATACAAAGGACAAATTAACACAATAGGTCCCCTGTTGTTCAAAATGAATGTAATCATAAAAAATACATGTAACTTGTTTCTGTATTTTTCATCCATGTCCATTCAGCCATTTTTGCTTATCCTCATTAGGCCATATCCCAGCTGACTTTTGGCGAGAGGCGGGGTCGCGAGCCAATTGCAGGGCACATATTGAAAACACACAAGCAGAGATTCTAACCCAGATCTTCCCAATCTCAGGATTGTGTGGCCAACTTGCCAACCATCACCCCTCCATCACATCACTGATTTAAATTGAATAATGAAACATGTGGAAATGTGGAAAAAAAATCATGGTTCTGCTTCCATTTTACTTTTGTCCACCATCCTAAAGGGAAATCTGTCCATTTTAGTCCAGCTTTCAGTTCAAGTCTTGCATGCAATCATAATTTGTTGTTTAACTTCACTGGACTCTAAAGTTGCAATTCATCCTAGTAATTATTATTAGTCCATTTGGAAGGCCAAATTGTGACTGCAGTAGCGTTAGTGTTTCAGATGCATTATACAGGGGATGTTTTCTGCACTGGTAGTGCACACTGTGTAGTAAACACTATATTTATCTAACCTTTAATTGGAACTTGGCACCTGTCTGTGAAAGGTTGCTTACCCCCAATATGACTCATATGGAGAAGTGGTGAAAAAGGTTTACTCTATAGCATGTGGCAATTTGCAATCTGTTAATATGTGTTTAGATGTCTCAAAAACTGTGTTTGACATTTAGACAATTATCTTTATTTAACATACCATACATTTAACCATTTTGTGCCTCAATTACTTTAAACAACACACCACTTGTAGTGTGAAGTCTCTGATGCACTTGGATAAATTGCAAAAATCTTGAAAATTACCAGGGGTGCCCAAACTTTTTCATACCACTGTATCTGGTGTGCCCACTATTTGCCTCAAATACCCCATACGTCAACACAGAGTATCATAAACATGATCTATTGGTGACATGTCCAATGAATATGCTGGCGGTGCAAGAACTGGGATGTTCTCAGTTTCCAGAAATTGAGTACAAGAACATGGGCCATGCATTGTCATGGCGGAACATGACGTGTTGGTGGTGGATGAATGGCACAGCAATAGGCCTTAGGATCTCGCCATAGTATCTCCTGTGCATGCAAAATGGCATGTCAGCTGTATTGCAGATCAAGTGGTGGTGGTGGGGGGGTTATGGTATGGGCAGATGCATGTTATAGACAAGGAACACAGGTGCATAAAACATAAATAGTAAGTAAATAGACCATTAAATTATTACAATATTATAGAACAAATACATAGATTTAAGGTCAGTCTTGCCGAGGATGTTTAGGCCAGTGGGCCAGTTTGCCTGCCTTTATGGCACACCACTGTTTGACTTGATCATGCAAGATGAATTCAAAAGTTGGGTTTCAGTCAGTTAATTCAGTCAAATATTTTTTTTTCTTTTTTCTTAGTGAGAGAGTAAGTAAACAGGAAGTAAACTGATTCCTGTGGAAATTCAATGAAGCGAAATGAAGCAATAGACCTTGCAATGATGCCGCACATTGACAAAACAGAGCTTATGACTCCAAAATTCTGTCAAGTGTAGGAATAAAAGTTACTGCAATGATTGGGAATGAAATAGAAATAGACAAAGAGAGTGTGTATACCTATTGTGTAGTATTAAAGTTCTTAGAATGGCTAAAGTGTGTGTGTGTGTGTTATGGTCATTTAATTGATGTCGTGACGGGGAGCATGTCAGAATACAGTCTCTGTCCAAGACAACTAATTAGATCTCACTGTAAGGCTTTTCCCTCTTGTTCTCCTCTTGCCCTGTCATCCTCTCTTGCTCATTTCCTTCATTACCCAAAATAATTTTACCCAGTCTTATTTAGAGGGAGCACCCGCTATAAAACAGATAAGACAGCAACCTAATTATGAATATATTTGTATTTGGCCTTTAATCACCACGTTTCTAATTACAGCAACTAACCTGTTTTGTTGACGATTCCAAAATTCCATCAATGCACAGAGGCAAAGAAGAACGAGATGTGCCTCAGTAAATAAATAAAATCAAGACACTCAAGGTTTAATTATCAAAAGGCACCAGCATGTGTAATTTAAAATGGTGCAATTCAAAATTGTTGCATTAATGAGAGAGTTAAACACTCATTGCATTTGCTTTTTGCTGTTTTGGACAGACATGCACTACATATGGATGTGTGTGTGTGTGTGTGTGTGTCTGTGTGGTGGATGAGGTGGGGGTTAAAGGGAAACTGCACTTTATTTTTTGAATTTTGCCCATCATTCACAATCCTTATGTGAAACATGAACACATATTTCTTTCCTTTTCTGTGCATTATGACACAAGAACTGACTGACTGGCCACAACATAAGGTCCACCTTATGTTGCAGTGGATGCAGTGGCTGCATCGAACAGCCTGTATGGTTATGGTCAAGAGCCACATCCGGCTCTTGTGTCACTGACCGTGTTTTTTTTTTTTTTTTGTCTGCTCTTGTCTAATTTGGCTGGTGAGATAAACTCACTTAAATGAAAAATTTTGATTCAAGTACTGAATGCTGTGTTTTTTCAGAAAAATACACTAGCAGGATAATAATAAATATTCCAATTCCATATTAATTATTAATTATTCAATTAATATTAAATATTCCAAGCAAATCCTGATAAATCCATGTCAATTTTCATTCATTTTTTACCGCTTATCCTCACAAGTGCCACGGGGGTGCTGGAGCCTATCCCAGCTGTCTTCGGGCGAGGGGCGGGGTACACTCTGGACTGGTGGCCAGCCAATCACAGGACACATAGACAAACAACCATTCACACTCACATTCATACCTATGGACAATTTGGAGTCACCAATTAACCTAGCATGTTTTTGGAATGTGGGAGGAAACCGGAGTACCCGGAGAAAACCCACGCATGCACGGGGAGAACATGCAAACTCCACATAGAGATGGCCAAGAGTGGGATTGAACTCAGGTGTCCTAGCTGTGAGGTCTGCGCGCTCACCACCCGACCACCGTGCAGCCCTCCATGTCAATTTCAGACTTAAAATAATGTACAGACATAAGCGTCACACATTGCATGTTAAACCTGCCCAACTGTGTCTGTCCTGCTGCACACTGTGAGGCGTTCAAATCACAAATTGAATGATACAGAGCATACCAGATCAGACACTTTTTGTGACAGAATACTCTCTAGTATGCTTCTGCCTTGGAAACCGTGTTGTGAAGTCATGTGCAACTATAATGATATACTGTAATACCTGTGTTGATTGAGAAGTGTCATATTTTACACAGCAGTGTTGTTTAATCAGAACACTAATTATGTCTAGCTTGAAGATTGTAGCTGCTGTGTCACAGCCTCTGTCCAACCAAATACACATGAATGATTTTCAGCCTATTTAATTCATCAGACTGTTTGATAAGTTTCTACACCCCAGAATGTGCCCAGGCGTCATGTCACATATTAAAAGTTTGAGAACATTGGAATATTTTTTTTAACAAGTAAGAATTTTTTTTTTCAATATATAATTTATTCTGACTTCTGTAGCTCTAGTTAGTCTCCTTGTTTGTGTAAACATTGTCCACTCCCACTCCCCCTGGCTTCTTCTTCTTGTCTTGTGAATTTAATGTTGTTAGGTGGTGCGATGGAACACTACTAAAAAAAAAAAAAGCTTTCTTTGATGATAGCTTTACCCAAAATAACAGTAAATTCCACTGCAATTTATATAGATTTTTTCCCACTTTATTTACTGCTGTTTTGTCTTACACTCTGGAGAATATTATTGTGCATTTATAGTTTGGAAACATTCAGCATACATTTGCGTGGGTTTTCTCCGGGTACTCCGGTTTCCTCCCACATTCCAAAAACATGCTAGGTTAATTGGCCACTCCAAATTGTCCATAGGTATGAATGTGAGTGTGAATGGTTGTTTGTCTATATGTGCCCTGTGATTGGCTGGCGACCAGTCCAGGGTGTACCCCGCCTCTCGCCCGAAGACAGCTGGGATGGGCTCCAGCGCCCCCATGACCCTCGTGAGGAAAAAGCGGTAGAAAATGAATGAATGAATGAATGAATGTAAATTGGGGATGGAGAAAATCGGCACTGCCGTCACCCAATGTCAGCTGAAATCGGATGCAATGGACATGCAAATTGTTACTGTATTGTGTAGATTGTCTCTGTACACTTTTAGTTAGGAGGATTTGTTATTTTATTATTGTTGCTTATTACTTTATCAATTAATCCCAGAAAATTGTACACAAGACTCCTCACATTTGAAATGTGTATATATGTGTGTTTCTATTTGCATAACATACATACATGCATGCATGCATACATACGTACACACAGTAGCACACAGTGGAAAGAAATTGTGATTGCTTTAATTGGTCAATTTCAGACAAAAATCCCTGTCATGTCTTTGCGGCGTTTGAAAAAACCAGACCAGTGGCAACAGCCTAAAGCGTCAGAAAACATTGATCAACCATTTCTCACGGGTCACCCTACTGCATCACCTCAGGCAATGTTGAAAATATCATTGGACTGAGAAGGTCTGAAGACAAGATAGAGTGACACGCTTTGCTATTTGCTGACTGTCCTTGTGGCCTGGAGCTATGAGTTCTCAAGAGAGGACAGTGACATTGTGACAACCAATGAGAGTGGTACACGCTTCTGTGGGTATTTGTCTAATTGCCTGCACGGGGTGAAGTCTATTTCCCTCTGAGGTTGACTTGATGCCATTTGATCATTTATTTCATTTTTAGTTTGACATTATCTTTATCCGCTCGACTTCTTTGACTCTTGCACTCTTTTTTGCTTGATCTCTTGTTTATAAAGGCTCATTACCTGAATGTGCCTAAAAAACGTATGGGCTCATCCCCTCCTATCGGAATAACTGACTGGAGATTAGTGGAGCTCATTGGACCTGATAAGTGTACAGCTGTTATCTCTGATGGGTTTCCCAAAACCAAACTCCTGCTTCAATTCTGCTGGTAGATCAGCACATTCCTCTGGGTGTTAATGTTACTGGTCATGAAAATGATCAGACATTCTATATTTCCTGATTTTTATACAATTAACACATGCCCTAGATTGGCTTCTGTCTTTATAGCCATGTCTTAGTAGGTTTCATTTCCCAAAGACAGATTAGGGATTCGGCTGCACGGTGACAGAGTGATTAGCGCGCAGGCCACACAGCTAGGAGACCTGTGTTGAATTCCACCCTCGACCATCTCCGTGTGGCGTTTGCATCTCTCCCTGGGTATGTGTCGGTTTTCTCCGGGTATTCCGGTTTCCTCCCACATTCCAAAAACATGCTAAGTCAATTGGCCACTCCAAATTGTCCATAGGTATGAATGTGAGTGTGAATGGTTGTTTGTCTATATGTGCCCTGTGATCGGCTGGCGACCCGTCCAGGTTGTAACCCGCCTCTCGTCCGAAGACAGCTGGGATAGGCTCCGGCACCCCCGCAACCCTCGTGAGGATAAACGGTAGAAAATGACTGAAGATTAGGGATGAATGTGTCAGTTGTGAGTTAATTCCAACCTGCAATAGAAATGGCGTTAAATCTGGCGTTACATTACAGTAATATTACTGACAGAGTGAACAATGTAGAAAACTGCATATCATTCATGGTGTCTTTGAATGCCTTATGTACTGTATGTATTTTTTGTTTATTTAGCCATATTTATGCTTGAGAAAATGCAAAAAGAACTAACAATAGGTCCTATTCAACCATAAATTTGCATTTTTTGTAAATTAATATAGTTTTTGAACAATTCAAACTGGGAAGTGGCGAGGGGCAACTATATCGAGATGGTAAATATAACTGCTTGTCTTAACTGCAGCTTCAAGATGAAAGCTAAAATATTAAATTGCAAGAATTTTGCACTGATGGATCTTCAGAAGGTTCTGTTGAGCTTCAAATATTTTTAAATAAGCAATTTGTGTAAATTGTTAAAAACAGCCATGCTCCATTTTTTTTAGCGTGCTTGTCCTCGCTAGGGTCATGCGTATGCAGGAGCCTATCCCAGCTGGAATAGGCGGGGTACACTCTGGTCTACTCATGCAAACAATCGTTAAACTGAAATTTGTTGTTCATCAGCTGTGCAAAATGCTAGACTACTGATAAAAAAAAATTGTGAATAAAATAATGGAATTTTAGTAAATAAACTGCTAGACGTGACGGGTGTATACAGTATATATCAAATTTTATGTAAACTCATATTGATGTTGGAAATAAGGGTGATTATTTTATCTGAAAATAATATACAGTTGAATCTCAGTTAGCTTGTTTTGGGGGATTTATGCCCCAATTTTGCCTCAGTTTGCTAACAGCTGCACCATTCTTTTTAATCACTTCAAACATTGGTTTAGGCATGCTTGATGCCAGTATTCCAGGGCTAATGGGAATGTTGCTCCAGGTGGTGAAGATGGCTTCACAGAGGGAATCCGCTGTGTGGCACTGATGACCGTTTTTATAAACTTCTCTTGCCATCCATCCCCAAATGTTCTCAATTGAATTTAGATCAGAGGAACACAAAGGATGGTCCAAACGAGTGAGGTCATCGTCTCGTGTCTTGATGGACAACCAGTCGGATCCTCTGGCTCAGTGCTGGTGAATTTTTTGGGGGGGTCTACCACTTAATATTTTTGTTTTGCTATGTCTGTTTTATTATGTCCAATCTCATCAACAATGGCGTTTCCTGAAAGGCCTTGCTTATGCAGCTCAAGAATCCACATTTTTGCCAAGATTTTGGCTTTTAAAATCTGTGGTCTTAAATTTTTGATCAGCTAATGAACCGCCTATACTATACTATAATGTACTATATTGTGTATATATTGTTTGGAATAAATTGCCCACACAAAACATTGTCACACAGTGTCTCACCCCGAATTCACACCAGACGTTTAATGTTGCGGGCGTAGCAGTGTGTCATATTCTTTCAAATCACTTCTATTTTAATCAGTCTGTCAATTCACAGCAGCTGACACACACGCGCACCTCACGTCTTGTGAAGTCTGATGCATGTCATGTTTTTACATAATGCATATTTGATGCATTTACACAATAATTCAGCAGCATCCACACTGGCAACAGATTATTGTGTTAAAATAAACTTCCAAGTTTAACAAAATAAAAACTTGAAAGACCCCCTCATTATGTAACCTAACCTTACAAGTGCTGTTGCATCATCTCGACAGCATCCGTATTCTGTCAGTAGTCATTGCATGTGCTGCAGAACACAACAAACTACTATGCCAACTGTCACAACAAGGACATATGCAAAACATTGTAATGTGCTGTATCTCTGCCATGGCGGGCCTATTTCTGGCACCAGCTGACCATAATAAACAGGTGCAGAAAAGGACTTCCTGCATTGCTTCAGGCAATGTTTTGGTTCAGTGGGATATTGCAGCATTGGTGAAAAAATGGCTGGGCTGTTCATCGACACCTATTTCTAGCAGTAGATTGGTACATGTGAATTGACTTACCCTTTGGACTTTTATCAACTTTAATTGCAAAGTTCTGATGTTTTTTGGCCACGAATTCAGTCTTTTTTTGCTTTTTTGTTATCACAGTGTTAGAGGAGTGAGTAGTTGACAACTCTGCAGTGGTCTTGCTACTTTGCTATCGTTGATTTATTCACTCCAGCAAGACACATTTTGACATGTGCAACATCACAAAGGAATCCAGGAAAGATAGTGATTTGAGGCAAAGGCCTTCCTTCGTATGTTTTGGCATAGCCTTTCAAACGTGACATTGAGGAGAAGTTTTACTATTTGAGGATACATGGCAATGTACACAGTTGAGGTGTAGATAGTTATTTGATTTATTTTTTGATGCATTGTTTATTCATATGTTATTGTAGTTGGCCACTTCTCCATTTCTTAACCAATTGAAACAAATCCAACATCAAAATGTTCAGGTCACACAGGACAGGTGTGCCACCTATTCAGGTTCCCATTAGAAATGAATGGCCAATTTAAATGGCACTCTCTGCTGGTGAAATTTTAAATTTGCCATTGCTGAATCATTTTGTAGTTTTGCCAGTGACATTGTGGCTTTGTTTATAAAGTATGTGTTTCTCAACCTGGTTCATATCCACTTTGGCATTTATAATATTGTATACAGTTAGATGACATCAGACAGATGTCACTGTCGTCTTATCACCGCCAACAATTTGAGGCGATGGCTGAAATGACAAGACAGCAAATGCTGATTTATTGATAATATTAATCTGTATTTTCAACCATTGAAATTACTTTTCTAAATATTCCCACATTTAGTGTAATTTGATATATTTTTGACAAAAATTCAACATTAAAATGGTCAGTTAACTCTGGACTACTGTGCTATTAATTCAGAAAAAAATGAAAGAAAAAAAATATTTGCACTTTTAGTGTAATTTCATAATTTCTGTGAAAATTGTCCCATTGAAATTTAATGGGAACTTTAAATTGTGGCCTCAGTCACTAAAGTGACCACTAAAAATTCTCCATTACTGAATCACTTTATAGTTTTGATGGCTTGGTTGAAAAAGTACCTATTCCCAACTCCATACACAACAATAAACACATAGGGCTGTATATTCGTAGACCAGGTGCAGGTGCACCAAGCCAACAGGATGTGACACCGCACCCACACCTCCATCCCCTTTACCGGCGTAAGTAGCAAAGCGGGAGGAGAGAAGGCGTGAGAGGGTTTAACACAGTCAAATGTAATCTTAACCAATCAAAAGAATGCTTGTTAATTACCTTTATATATGTGCAGGGCCCACTGGACTGCGAATCCGAGGCCACAATGCGAGTCACCTCTGTTGCTGATCACATTAAACACAGCACCATGCTAATCCATCCAAATTTGGATTTTCGCACCTTTTCAAAGCATTTCAGTTTCACGTCAGCTTTTCACACGCAATGTCTGCTGACATTCATCATCTAATTTACTGTGAAGTGGGGAGAGGTGACAAACCACACAATTGGCAACTGCTCACAGCTTTCAAAGTGCTACCTTTTTATTCAAAAAACACTTCTGAGGAGAAAGCACTTTATCATTAAATAATTTAGATATTAATTGAAGCAATACTGTACTGCATTAATTTTCTTCTGGCAGCCTTTTATCAAATGAGCAGTGCAGCATGTTGATGCAAAGTTCAATTACCAACCTTACAAATTCAACATCATAACATTTGGAAACAATGCTTAAAATACTGACCATGAAATGAAGTATATGTTCAGCTATCATCCAGCCTGAATCATTTATACCCATGAGAGTACAACACAAATTACTGTATGTTTGGCCTTGTGAGATTTCCTAGAAAAACAAAGTTGATTTACTGGATGCTTACTGTTGTGAGATGGTGGGAGTAAATACAGATTTTTTTTTTTTTTTTTAAATCAGAGTACAATACTGTACATTTTTTTGTAGAGTCTGACAGCTGCACACACTTTGGATGCATCATCCTGTCACTAATGGAGCTCCTTAGTGCAGTGAGTGTGTGTTGGAGGGGGTGGGAGACTTTGTTCATCATGGAGGACAGTTTGACTGTCATCCTCCTCTTGCCCACCCCCCCCCCCCCCCCACCTGTTCCCCAGGACAGAGCCGACCTTCTTAATCAGCTTGTCCAGCCTCTTCCTGTCAGCTGTTGTGATGCTGCTGCTCCCTCAGCAGAGCACAACATAGAAGATGGTAGAGGCCATCACTGAGTCATAAATGGTCTTCAGGTGTGCCCCCTGCAGGACGACAGCCTCCTGAGCAGATACATTTGGCTCTTCACTGGTGATGGGGGGCACCGACAAAAGTCCACTACCAGTTCCTTGAGATTACTGATGTGTGACGAAAGTGGCCATGTTTCGGTTTGCTCATCTTACTTTTTACTGGTTACTAGGCAGCTGGCATAGACTCGAGCATGCCCGTGACCCTCGTGAGGATAAGCGGTAGAAAATGAATGAATGAATGTACTGTTGTTGCAAACCAACCATGTTAATTTATGCGTGAGTGTTCTGTAAATTTAATTTTTAGAGGTCCTCATTAGCTTTACTATGAAAAAATCAAAACATTCCACTATTCCATTCCACTTTTTTCAGTGGTGATCAATGACTTTTCTTCCAAAACCGCTCCCCTCTCCTTTGGCGTACCCCAAGGTTGCATCCTTGGACCTACCTTATTTTCACTATGCATTATACTATTAGGATCAATTATCTCCAGGCACAATATCCATTTTCATTTTTATGCAGATGATGTACAGCTCTACCTACCGGTAATGCTCAGTGACAAGAAGGCACTAGATCCCCTCCATAGTTGCCTCCACAACATCAAGCAATGGTTGTCTCAGAACTTCTTCCAGTTACATGAAGGAAAAACAGAGTTTTTACCCCCGATGCACCGCATGGCCAAACCAATTTTAGCACTACTTCCCCTCCTTTTGCTGCTGTCGTTAAAAATCTTGTGTGTGTGTTATTTGACAGCAGTCTTAAATTTGATAAGCAGGTTAGTTCTGTGGTGAGAACTATTTTTTTTTTCCACTCACCTCCTTACTGCTTCTCCAAAACACACCCATATCAGTCCAATCCTCTGTTCTCTCCATTGGCTCCCAGGGCAATATAGAATCCATTTAAGGTCCTTTTATTTGTGTTCAAGGCCATAAATGACCTTGCTCTAGCATACCTGCCTGAGCTTTTGTTGTCACCACTCCAGAGCCTTGCGCTCCTCTCACCACACAACACTGGAAGTCCTGAGGACGAAACACAAAAAATGGGGGGATCGCACTTATATGTTTGCCCCCAAGCTTTGGAACTCCCTTCCACTCTCTCTAAGGTCTATCAAAGAGCTGCCGGTTTTTTAATCTCAATTAAAATCTTATTTATTTAGGCTGGCTTTTGACACATGATGATTATGATTTTTTAGATGTGATTCTGTGCTTGTCCAGGGTGTACCTCACTTCTCGCCTGAAAACAGCTTCATTTTCGAATAAGATACTGTGGACTGATGAAACAAAAATTTTGTATTTGGACATAAGTATGTTACGGTATGCATGGCAGATGAAGAACACAGCATTCCAAGACAAACACTTGCTACCCACAGTAACATTTGGTGGTGGTTCCATCATGCTGTGAGGCTGTGTGGCTAGTGCAGGTACTGACGATCCTGTTCAAGTTGAAGTTTGCATGCAGTATCAGCAGATTCTTGCCAACAGTGCTCAAAAATTCGTGACAAAGTTGAAGTTGCGCCGGTGCCCCAGACCTAAATATTATTTAAAAAATGTGTGGTGTGATTTAAAGTGGGCTGTCCATGCTTGGAAACCATCAAACCTGACTCAACTGGAGATGTTTTGGAAAAGGGAATGGTCAAAAATACCAGAATTCAGACCCTCATTGGAAGCTGCAGGAAGCATTTATTTCTGCTAAAGGAGGATCTACTAAATATTAATGTTATGTTGGGGTGCCCAAATGTATGCACCTGCCTGCTTTTGTTTCAATAATTATTGCACACTTTCTGTACATCCGATAAACGGCGGTCCAGTGGTTAGCGCAGAGACCTCACAGCTAGGAGACCAGGGTTCAATTCCCACCCTCGGCCATCTTTGTGTGGAATTTGCATGTTCTCCCCGTGCATGCGTGGGTTTTCTCCGGGTACTCCGGTTTCCTCCCACATTCCAAAAACATGCTAGGTTAATTGGCGACTCCAAATTGTCCATAGGTATGAATGTGAGTGTGAATGGTTGTTTGTGAATGTTTATATGTGCCCTGTGATTGGCTGGCGACCAGTCCATTGTGTACCCCGCCTCTCGCCCGAAGAAAGCTGGGATAGGCCCCAGCACCCCCCGCGACCCTTGTGAGGAAAAAGCGGTAGAAAATGAATGAATGAATGAATGGTTGATCCTAACAAACGGGAAAATCTTGAAAATTATCAGTGGGTCCCAAATTTTTTCATACCACTGTGGCGAGCACAAAAGAATTAGAAGGAAAAGTATGAAGGCTCAGGGTTTGGTTTTTCTGACCCGTTTAGTTTTGACAGCTTTGACCTCTTCATGAAGCTCATATTGGCCACGCTGCAATCTAACCTTCATGAGATGCCACTTCTTTCTCTTATCACCATGCCGGATGCTGAAAGCCTTCCCCTGTTCCTGTCATTCATCTTACAACGTATTCTGTTCTAAACTAATTTATCATGTTACAAGTCGAAATACTCTTTTCATGCAGTCGTGCTAACTGCACTTCTGTGTCACCATAGTCACTTCCCTTTGTAAGTGTGGATCTTGAAGTAGAGCAAGGACACACTAACAGAATTACATTTCACAACTGTCCCCGGGAGCTCATAGGGAACCCCTTGGTGTCCTTAAAAAAACATTGCCAGTGGAAAGGACAAATTACTGAATCTCCCCGATTCGATTGGAACATGGAGGAACATCCTTCGTCCACTTGAATGTTATGTATTTCAGTATACTGCTAAAACTTGGGTAAACGGGGGAAATGTAACTACATATTGAATAACTGTAATCAATACATGGCACAACAAATCACACAGAAGCTGCACTGCAATACCATCAATGAAACCCGCTGTTTTCAGTGTTTGTTATTTATGCCAAGCCATGGTCAGTGATATTAATACTTATAATATATATAATTAATATCTATCTGTCCGTCCCTCTCAGGGATCAGCAGCATTTTACTGTATCCGACCTCAGCAGCAATGGCACGCTACGAGACACCTTGTTTATGCAGCATGACGATCCGACCATGTTCAAGAAGAGAATGCTTCTTAGTTTTAGCAATCAGGAGGGTATGTGAATTCCCGACAGAAAATGAGAAGATTTTG
The DNA here is from genome assembly GCF_037039965.1 of Doryrhamphus excisus. Lineage (NCBI taxonomy): Eukaryota > Metazoa > Chordata > Actinopteri > Syngnathiformes > Syngnathidae > Doryrhamphus > Doryrhamphus excisus. Next base: position 6,444,902 of record NC_136369.1, read on the forward strand.
GCTTCATAGCCTGCTGCATTAAACTTTTGATCAGCGTACCACTGCAGTTGGAGCAGTTGGCCACAGTAAGATAGACATTCTACATCAGGGGTGGGCAAATATTTTGACTCGTGGGCTGCATTGAGTTAACAAAATTGTCCAGGGGGCCAGAACATGTATTTAACACACACACACATTTTCCTTGAATGATTTGTCTAATTGTAGCTGTATGTTCTCATGTCGCTTTTTTCAGGTGCACTTTAAACATCAAACTATGTCACTAAATTTTACATTTAAAAAAAAAAATGACTAAATAAGACATGTTGCCAGTTTGTATGTTAAAAGTTGAAATACTGAAAAAGCAACTGGCGGGCCGGATTCAAACACTTGGTGGGCCGCATGTGGCCCCCGGGCCGTAGTTTGCCCACCACTGTTCTACATGGAGCATTATGGAACCAAATAAGTCAAGTGGTAGACCCAAATAAATCACACCTGCACTGAGCTGGAGGATCCGATTGGCTGTCTCCTCGACCCAAATGAAGACGCTTACTGGTGCCGACTGCAGCATAACAACCATCAGAAGGACTCTGCGGGAAAAGGGTTTCAAAAACAAAAAACACATTCAAAGACCTTGTTTCCTTTAACGCCACAGAACTCCTTTGCCAAACAGGCAAACATGGTGAGAAAAGGTGAAAAAAAGGTTTATTCTCTGGTAAGAAAAAAATCTAACCTTGACATTCCAGATGGCTTACTGGCATGACAAGGAGATCCCACCTGAGATGTTTTTACCGGGAACAGTGGAGGGAGGTCCATCATGATCTGGGATGCTTTATCATTCAGTCAACACTGGAGCTTCGGGTGCTGCGTGGTCATCAAACGGCGGACGGTTACATGCAGATGTTGCAGCAGGCATCCCTCATGACTGAGGGTCTGTGTGGGTTGGGTTACCAGCAAGGACAACTGTGCAGTTCAAAATGCTCGTTGACCAAGGACTTCTTCAGGGAGAATAGCATCACTCTTTTGGACCTTCCTGCATGCTCCCCTGATTTAAATCCCATAGAGAACATTTGGGGATGGATGGCAAGGGAAGTTGATAAAAATCAGTACCGGACAGTTGATGCCCTTGGTGGAGCTACTCGTTACTGAGTCCTACTGATAATTTTTTTTGTTCTGGTTTGGGGACTTTTTATTTTTGGAGTAAAATACATTTGATCAGCTGATAAACAAACAATTTCACTTCAATTATTGTTTCCAAGAAAACACTTTTTCCAAGTGCTTTTGTCACACCCTTCTTACTTATGTTGCTCTACTTAAAAGATCTACTTAGATGTAAATGTTGTGATCCAAATGATAGCGGTGAATCGCTCATCCCTCATCAAAACTTGAAAAAAACTCTGGCAGGTTAAGAAAACAGGATGAAGAAAAAGTCCGCCTGCATTTATTTTTGGTCACTGTTGGCAGTCACAATTCTACAGTGTCCATTACAATTACAATTACGTGCATTGCTGTTAATCATGCAAATTAAATCATGATTCAGTAACTTTTGGACAGCCACTTAAGACAGCCACTTTATATACTGATGAGTTGTTGTGCGAGAAGTTTTAAAATATAGAGTTCCTGTGGAATGTAACCTTAGTGTGTCTGACAGCAGAAGACTCAGTTTGATTTCATTGCTTGAGGCGAAAGCTGTCTGAATTTGATCAAAATGTCATTTGCACCACACATCAAGCAATCCCTAACATCACTCCATCTTCTATGCCACTTATCCTCACAAGGGTCACAAGGGTATGTAGTTGACATTGGTTGGTAGTCAATTGCAGGATACATATGGTAATGGTTTAATTTTATTTGAACATGCATCAGGTTACAATTGAGTGCATCACATAAATCAATTCACAGTTCCACATGTCCAAAAGGAGTAGGAAGAAGCAAGAAGCACAGCCTACCCCCCCCCTAATTTGTTACTTTTACAATCTGTTTGTCACGGCGCGGCATGTCGATGTTGCGGTGCGACCCCAGGATGCAGAGAGCAGGACCAAATGCAGGTAAATTATATTTATTTAATGCAATAATTGCAGCAGCAGCGAAAACACAACTCGACTTGCTGACGGACAAACCAACAATGATCCCACAAAGGAAGAAGCGCACACCTGAACTAAATAAGCAGACAAATTAGGGACAGGTGTGGGTAACCCTGGCAACAAAGGCAGACGAGGCAAAAGAGGAAATCAGTGTTCAAAAGGGAAACCAAAGCCCAAACGGGGAACATAAACAAACTGTCACGCACAAACCCGCACAGGGCGTGACACTGTTACTGTTACTATTTTGTAGTTGGCACTCCAAGTCCCTTGGATAGTTCCCTGGTTTCTGAGATCCAGTGCTTTCTTAGTGATTTCAGCATTATGCTTTGTCAGATGTTCATTTATGTGAACATTTGTACCTTTCCGCTTCTATCCCTGTTTCCGTAGACAGAGGAAGACTTTTGGCAGTATTAAAACTGCAAAGAGTTGTTAGCTTTAATGTGAGTGTCTCTCTGCAAGTCCATGTGTTCCATAATAAAGTTCAGTCAGCTTATTCTTATAAATAAAAGCCTTTTTCATCTGAGGTTTGACCGCCAAGGTCAAGGTTCATGGTGAAAACTCTGCTTCAGCCAAACCAGTTGAAATATTGTAGAGCAATGCAGCTAAGTCAGCCTTCATATAGTCATCTCTTGTTTCAATTGGCTCATCAATCAAACTTAATGGAAACACAAGCAAAATTATCCCAGAATGCTTTGCTGTCTCTTGGATATACATATTGTTGTTGGTACATTTTGGTTAGAAATAATGGGAAAAATATTGTCGTAGTGTTTAAATGTCCCTCAACTGATTGATTTTGATTTGTTTTGGTTGATACTGCTGAATTAAGGCTGAATCCCAATTCTACGCCTTAGCCCTTCCCATTCGTCCTACCCCTTCGCTTCCCCCTTAAAAGAGGTAGACGATAGAATATAATTATTCATTAATTCATTCATTTTCTACCACTTATCCTCATGAGGGTCGCGGGCATGCTGCCTATCCCAGCTATCTTCGGGCAAGAGGCGGGGTACACCCTGGACTGGTCGCCAGTCAATCACAGGGCACATATAGACAAACAACCATTCACACTCACATTCATACCTATGAACAATTTGGAGTCGCCAATTAACCTAGCATGTTTTTGGAATGTGGGAGGAAACCGGAACTTACAACTTACCAATTGGTTCTCATGAACGCGCAAAACCGAGGGCAAGGGGGTAACAAGGGCCAAGGGGTAAAATTGGGAATTGCTAACATTTCTATGTGATTATATTTCTTTATCCTTGGGAAGCATCGGAACAATTACTTAAAACCTTACTTAATGGGATTTTCACAGCTGGTCATCTGAAACCAATGGCTTTTATATATTGGCAAAATATATTCATTTGCAATTACTGTATATTTGCAGTGATTGAAATGATGCATGTATGTTGGTGAGCACCAGTAACACACACTGCCCTGACAAATTTGGTGAGTGAACCATTGAAAGAAGAAAAACTGCCATCCTTGTGAGAAGTAGGCGTAACTATGTAATGCAATAATATGTCAGATTATTGAGGCATAATTGGATTGTACCTTGGCTCCGAGTGTTCCCAATGGGAACTTGGCTTGGAAGCACACTATCAATCGCAGAGCTCAGCTTTGTCTAATAATATCACAGAAACGCGTGTGAGTAGTTTGCAAAATTTAAGCTAAAGTTTTCAAATGTCACTGCTTAGAGAGTGACGTTTTAAATGTCATCCCTTTGACCTTTGTAGTTTCTTTGGGATTAGTTCATTGACATGGGGTGGTTTGTTTTTCAGTAAAGAGCATATGCAGTGAAACAGCACATTTTTTGTTCATGACTGATATGTATAGGGATGACCCGGATACGAGTATGGAACAAGTACATTTCATCATTATCCGTATTTGTGTTTAAAGACCATACTTCGAACATACTGCCTGTGTGGCTATGGTCAAATATTACACACCTCTCAATGTGCTGCAGTATGCACGTTTTAATCTTAACATGTATTGTACACCACGCATTTCACAAGAGAGCTAGACACGGTTCATCACTGCCGGTGTTTGTTTTTTGTCTCTTCTCATCTAATTTGACTGGTAAGACAAAGTCACAGTGACAGCTGACATATTATTCTCATTTTTTTGCCCTTTGTATTGAGTTGAGCTTTCTAAATCTTCCAGAATCAGCACCCATTCCTGCTGTATTTTCTTGGATTTCTCAGTCTTTCACACACTCGAAACGAAACGTGACAGAAACTGCATTTTTGTACACCATGGAAAGCCGTGAGCTTGTAAAACAATATAGCACTACACTTTACTGCCATACTGTCAAGAACATTCACGTTTGAGAGAACATATTACAGCGCTTAAATGTTGTGCATCTTTGTGAGTTAAAAAAGATAGATGCAGCTGCAACCATTATCAAAGACTATTATACAGCGTTTTTAAGTGGAGAAAAGATAAAATATATGCAGCCATTTAACACAAAAATACAACATTCTAACAACTTTATAGGTCACAATAGTGGAACAAGCATAATAGGTCCCCTTTAACAAAAAATGTAATAGAACATAATTAGCATTTTACATGCAGTCTATACGTGCACTGTGATTGGCTGGCGACCAGTCCAGGGTGTACCCCGCCTCTCGCCCAAAGACAGCTGGGATAGGCTCCAGCATCCCCTGGAACCCTCGTGAGGATAAGTAGTAGAAAATGAATGATTGAATAAATGCAGTCTATATGTGCCCTGTGATTGGTTGGCGACCGCCTCTGGCCCTAAGACAGCTGCGATAAGCTCCAACATGCCAGCGACCCTCGTGAGGATAAGCGGTATATAAGATGGATGGATTGATGCAGAAAATAATGCAAAATAATTATAAATGATGAATACATTATTGTTGATGCAAACTTCCCATACATCCTAGCAACATCTAATGTGTATCTCACCTTCTTTAGCAAATTGCTAGAAAACATGTGGTGTTCTTTGGGCGCTTAATTTTGCAGAACAATACAGTATAAGGCAAATGGATTAGTTTGCGACTGGACAAAAACTGTACAAAAACTACATCAAGCTCAAAGGCACTGAAAAGTGTGTGTGTTTTATTTCACAAGGATCCAAATGAGAAAAAACACAGTGTTAGTGGTGCTAAGACAAAACGGTGTTAGTTTGAGATCTGGGTCAGACAAGTAAATAACAATTCATAAAATTACTGCAAGTCAAGGTTCTGATGTTGTAGAAATGGTGAATTGCATGCGGTGCACACTACTAACTTGTTAAGGCTGCTGTGTGAAAAGTTGTGCATATTTCTAAAAATACAAATCCCCAAGGTTATTGTTTCTCTGTGATTGCTTTACATCATAGCACACAAAGTTCACAGGGACTTCTGGCAATATGTATCAGAGACTTGTTCAGTGTGTTTGCAGATCTTATAATGCTATACCACTGTGAATAAATTAGTATAATGCGATGAGGAAATACAAAGCTGCTTTATTCTTGATTCTTGAGCAAGCTCCACAGTTGAGCACTGCGTAAGACTGTATAATTTTATTGCGGAATAAATGACCTTTTTGAGTGACACTTATCACTGATGTGTCAAACCCAAAGGCCTAACCTTTCACAAAGCTGTTATTGCTGCAGGGTGTGAGGATATGACAACAGGATACTGGTGACCAATGTTTTTATTATTATTATTATTAACTCATTACCGACTGCAGTGGGTGCAATATACACTCAGTAACATACACACAAATCAATCCATTTCATATCAAAACCTGTTCATTCACTCAAACAATGTACCTATCTTAAAATACTGTACATGTGTGTTTCTTGTTAAATAGTATTATTACGTTTAGGTCCAGTCTAATTGTCCTATAGGAACGTTTAGCACAACTTGAGTTGCACAACACTCCGAGAAAACTGGTTAAAAAGTACACAATAAATACATTGTTGTCACTCACACAAGCTTAACTTTCACTTTTACATAAACTTTTCAGTTTCTAGAGGTTTGCAAAAACTACTGCATAGACTATGTATGGGTTTATTCGCGGCTCTTCCTGTCCAACATTGTAATCAAATGTATTGATCTTATTTTTTAATACAATTTTAAACTCTTTTAAATTGTGTGATCATTAACAACAACGATAGCAAAGCGGACCAAAAAAAGGAGTAAGAAAGGCCAAAAAGAAGAACTAGCCTTGAGATTAAGTTTGTCCATGAGTAATGTTTTCCATACACCATGGATAGACAGTGATAAATAAACCTGAATAAGTTGATTGTGATTTGATTTATTTTTCCATTGGACTCCATCTTTCTGCCAAGCAATATAAACGACCTTCATAATTGTAGCAATTCTGTTGATTTGTTGATCCCGTCACTGGATAACTACAATTTTACAGTTGTGAAGTTTTAAAATGGTGTGTTTTAAAGTGTTTGCTAGAATAAAATCAAACATACTGTTGTTAGGACACAGAACAACAAGCTCTCACAGATAATCAGCAGGGTTTGAAAGTTGTATACAATAAAAATGAATTAGTTAAACACCAACAACAGCTAAAAAAAAAGCATTTTGGCTGGTAGAATGCTGGAAAACATCACATGGAAATCATCTTCAGATTTTCCTGTCATTGCAAGTGGAAAAACCCATCCGAATGAATGATAGCCAACCCAAGGTTGAAGGTCAAATAGTTGGTATTCCTTTTATGTGCTCCAACAGTCACACTACAAACAATCTACTTTGAACTTTCAGTTATTATTCCTTCAAATTTGAAAGTATACCAGACCCCAGAATACCAAGGTAGCTTAGGTCAAAGGTTAAATCATATGTTTTTGTCAGTTCTCTGCGGTCAACAATTTCTTACTCAGTTTTCTTTAATATTGACTATAAATTTATAAGACATTTTTTTTATCTGATTCACATTTAAGATAGCTGCATGGGGCAAAGGTCATATACTAAGTACATATTTCTCCAAATCTGAAAAAAAGTCTTCGGGACTACAGTATCATCTGCCAGAATTGTTTTTACTAGAGACGTTTGATACTATTACATACATTACGGCCCAATATCGACCTAAAAATTAGATATTGGTTGATATTGGTGTCAGGATTTTCCCTTTATGAGAACCGACTTAGTGCACGTAGAAATTGACTTTGATTGGTTAGTTGCTTTATTATTTATTATTATCCCACTGTATCTGTTCTGTGTTATGTAGATAAGTAAGCCTTGAGACTTTATTCTTTAATTATTCATATTTGTGTAATTATTTCGGTAATGAATGGAGAACAAGTGGTTAGCGCACAGGCCAAACAGCTAGGAGAACCGAGTTCGATTCCACCCTCAGCCATCATAAACATTGAGTCATACTGATGATTTTTCTCATTTACAGTACACATTAGTCTCTTACCATTTTCAAGGTACAACCTTTTAGTGTACAGGTTTAAGCCCCATGCATTTCTGGTTAATGACCATCCCTGGTACAGATAGGATACAGATCATTTAGATGGGTGAACACATACAGCCTGTGGTGTACTTTTGACCACCAAATGGATGACCATGAACAACACAAATCCAAAGCCCACACAATATAAAGCAGTATAATTATATGACTAGCTGGATTTACATTTGGTTTTAAAATACAAGCTTGTTGGTTTGAATGTTTTTTTTTGCTATTAAACACCAACAGGCATATTAAAATACTCAGTAAGACTTTATAATGCAATTGTGCAGTCAAAATTCAGGCCAGCATGCCAAAATATGCACACAGCCTGAAGCTTTTCCTCAGGGCTTGGCACTGGCATCAGGAAAGAGTGTCATGCAACATAATGTTCCTTTTTTTGTGCTCCAGGATGGTGCACATCGCTTGCTGTCTCTTTTTCAGCATATAAAAAATGCCATTAAATGCCAATACTAAAGAAAGAGGAATTTGAGAAATTAAACTATATCTTACAAGAAAATAAACAATATTTACAGCGTTAGAGTGCCCGATTGCAAAGAGTAAGTGGTGAACAGAAACGTGACACACAGAAACCCAATTTTCATCTTTAAGATGCCAAAATGTCAAACACAAGCTAACTAATCACTTGTAGCAACTACTTATGAAGAACAGTAACTGGATGTAGTATAGCATTAACTGTGTGTACAATGGAATACTGCAAACCTATCCATACTACTCAGATGTACAGAATGGATTGATGAGAAGTCATATTTTTTCATTTTATTTGTGTATGTGTGTAAGTAATCTGTCAGAGTTCCGTATTAGTTTTTAGGAAAAACTCTTCTATAACTTTAGTTTTTGTTTAATTTTTCTACAATGTGACATTCACAGTCCAATAAAAATATGGTCCACAAATGGCCTGTGGGCCACATTTTGGACATCCCTGGTTTACAAGGTGCACACAACGGATTGACATGGACTTCGGCTTTGGTGAGGATTACACAGTTTACAATATGAAAGAAACTGTTTATAGTTAAAAATCAACTCTGAACTCCCAATATCATTTCCTGTCCCTCTGGCATTTAAACAACACACATAAGTTTTATTGATGTCTTTAATTGCTTATTTCATTTTATTATTTCTACTATATTAGGTAAAGGTGACTATAGGGGTGTTTGTTTATGATTAGAGGGGTTTAATAATGTAAACAAATGCTATTTGGTATGCTATTATCACAGTAATGATGATGTCAGCAAACAGATTGTAATTATTATAATTGTGTGTTATTGTCGTTCTGTTTACTATCATGATCCATATCTTCATGTGTTTGACTGTTTAATTTTGGTAATATCACTGTGGATGTTTAATACTTGTATCCTGTATAACCATCATTGACATAAACTTATGTAGTCCTGTTTGTTTTTGTCATTGCAATTGTTGTGGTTGCTGTTGTTTTTCTTCTTTTCTATCCCCTCCTGCTCCGGTCCGGCCACTCCCAATTTGCATAAAATAAAACCAAATAATAATCCATATAACAGGGATCTTTCACAATGGCTGGACAGGACAAATAAAACATATTTGGAAGCTTGTAAACAGTTGTCAGTATGAAAATATTCCATTTATGAATAATAAATCATACTGTGGGGAAATTTACTTATCACGGTCAGATCTGGAAGCAATAAATTATGATAAACAAGGGATTACAATACTGCCATATATATGAAATTGATGCCCAACTGACCATAAGCGTTGTTGTTTTTTTTTTGTTAGTTTTTTCAGTCATACCAGATGTCCAATCAAGTTAAAATCACCCTTGTTCTGCTGCTTCCTTCAACATTTTTTTTATGTTTTTTTCTCCCAGACACAGAAAAGAACACAGAAAAGGACCAGGAAATCCACATTTATCAGGGTTACGGGTAAACTGGAGACTATTCCCACTGACTCATGGTGACAGTAGGGGGGGAGGCAGTGTACACTCTGATCAATCACTAGCAGAGGGCGTTCATACACACATTAACACCAGATACATAATTAAGAGTTCCACTTATTCATTCATTTTCTACTGCTTTTCCTCACAAGGGTCTCGGGGGTGCTGGAGCCTATCCCAGCTGTCTTCGGGCGTGAGGCGGGGTACACCCTGGACTGGTCGCCAGCCAATCACAGGGCACATATAGACAAACAACCATTCACACTCACATTCATACCTATGGACAATTTGGAGTCATCAATTAACCTAGCATGTTTTTGGAATGTGGGAGGAAACCGGAGTACCCGGAGAAAACCCACGCATGCACGGGGAGAACATGCAAACTCCACACAGAGATGGCCGAGGGTGGAATTGAACCCTGGTCTCCTAGCCGTGAGGTCTGCGCGCTAACCACTTTTACAGACCTTCCTAAACATAGCATATGAGCACTGTTCTGTTAAATCAATTCTTTGGTTTCACCCACCGACAAACCTACACACCCCCTTCCCTTTCCCCTTAGGATGTCACTTGGAAGCTTGCAATTGGGATCCTGTGCACTTCCACTCATGAACAGGCATCCAGTGTCTCAGCTCTGCATTTGGAATGGGAGACAACACAGATGTTGCAGCTATTAATGATTCAGAAGTTGCTGTGTAGCATTCTGTGTTTGTGTGAATGGCTGGGTGGGCCCAAGAGACAGTGTCCTGTTTTACCAATAGTTGTATGTCCCTATATGTGAATCTATTATTTGTGTCTTTGTGCCACCAGTGGTGGGGTGTTGTGCAGAAATATACTAATAGATAAAAGAAAGGAATTAAATATTTAGCTGTAAGATAGGCAGATGGAGCTGCAGACCAAGGGCTACAATGCAAAATTAGTACCGCATTGGTCAACAGGACAATAAAAGCAGCTTTATAAAAATTACTACAAGATAAAACAAGTTAATTTCAAAAGCAACACTTAACAGTGGTAAAATGAGGAAATGATACACACAGTGCAGTTGCTTTTGTCTTCTTTGGCACACACTGAATTTCACAAGGATTACCAGCAGCATCATCTTCAACTGATATCAACACTTAGGTGAGGGATTCTTGGTTTGGGTAAGGGTAAAACCCCCTGTCCAACTCCATAAGGGGTAGGATTTAATAAGCTTTGCTTCTTCCTGCTCCTTTTCAGACATGTGTAGTAGTGAGGTGTTGTGTGTATGCATGTATGTGTATGTATGTATATATATGTATGTAGATATGTGTGTATGTATATGTATGTAATATATATTTGTGTATGTATATGTGTATGTATATGTATATATATATATAAATAGATATTGTAAGTGCATATGTGAGAAAGAATAATGTAACATAGTATGCATGTCTGAAATAAATTAAGAAGAAGATAATTACAATTTCTTCTTATTATTAAATAAGTTGTAATTTTTCTTTCATTGACATGATTGTTTTTTGTTTTTTGTTTTTTTTTTTACCAAGTCTCACTTTACAATAGGGTACAAAAAAAACAGCAGTTACTGAGGAACCTATGAACATCTAAGGCACATACATTTGAAATGGTTCCTCTAGGAACTAATGAGTAGTGGTTAGGGTTAGGTAGGTTTGTTCCTCAATAACCACTGTAATTTTGTGCACCTTGTTGTATAGTGTTACCAACAAACATGTTATTAGTGTATTCTCTCAAGGGACACAACTTGAAACCGACAAATGACAAGTAGGGACCCAAAGTGCTGACATTTTTCAACTAAAAATTAAGGCAAGATATGATATGTGATCTCTCCAAGCTGAATTTAATGGCTTGAGCTTTTATTGCTTTTATTTTTAGATGCAGTTTGTCCACGGGGCGAGCCTAAGATGAAAAAAATGAAAGTGACACTGTTCATTGCCATTAAGGGTAAGTAAGACCCCTAATTTTGTCAGTGTTGTTGGTCTGTTTTGTCTGCCTGTATACAATTGGAAATCCACAGACGGACAGATTTTTGGTCGACTGTTTGTATACAATGTAAAAAGAAATGCACTAATACTTCTGTTTTTAGTGTTTTTAAAAACTGTACATTTATTTACTTTTAATTATTACATTGTTGGTGGCACGGCGGTCGAGTGGTTAGCGCACAGACCTCACAGCTAGGAGACCAGGGTTCATTTCCACCCTCGGCCATCTCTGTGTGGAGTTTGCATGTTCTCCCCGTGGGTTTTCTCCGGGTACTCCGGTTTCCTCCCACATTCCAAAAACATGCCGAATTATCCATAGGTATGAATGTGAGTGTGAATGGTTGTTTGTCTATATGTGCCCTGTGATTTGTGAGGAAAAAGCGGTAGAAAATGATTGAATGAATGAATATTACATTGTTGCATCATTCCCAACCATCCTCATTAGGGTCGCAGGGATGTGCTGGAGCCTATCCCAGCTGTCTTCGGGCGAGAGGCGGGGTACACCCTGGACCGGTCACCAGCACATATAGGCAAACAACCATTCACACTCACATTCATACCTATGGACAATCACCAGTCACCAGTTAACCTAAAATGCATATTTTTGGGATGTGGGAGGAAATTGCCCACAGCTGGGTTAGGCTCCAGCATGCCTGCAACCCTAATGAGGATAAGCAGTATAGAAAATGGATGGATGGGTTCGATCCTGGATGGACTAGACCAGGGGTCGGCAACCTTTACTATGAAAAGAGCCATTTTACCCAATGCCCACTGAAGAAAAATAGTATAGTAGTAACATATAGTATGTTTAAAACAACATTGGAGGGAATTTGGGGGTATCAAAGTAGTTCAGATAAGAAAAGACGAGTTGGAGTACTCTTGCTAGTTTTGGAGATAAACTTACATAAATGTATGTGTAAACTACTGTAAACGTAAAAACAAGTTCCCATGCCGCTGTTTTTAAATTATCTCGAATTTATTTTTTAGATTTGTAGGTAAGTATTACTTGTTTTCCTTCATGTACTGAACTGGATAGCAGTCAGAACTCACTCAGGATGCATTCATGGTCTCAGACAAAGTTGGATTTTTTAAAACTCATTACAAAAGACGTGCATTTTCCCCACTCGGGTGTTAAAAATATTCAAGCATCGCAAAGGGAGCCACAATAAAGAGGCTGAAGAGCCACATGCGGCTCTGGAGCCGCAGGTTGCTGACCCCTGGACTAGACTATTGTGGGCAGAAACCAAATCCCAGGAGATACTGTACACTGTATACTGTACATACGTATAAGCTGCCTGGGAACACGGCGACTATATGCATCATTTTGACAGACAAGCAGGAAAAAGGCAGCTTGCGTGGTCCAGTTTAGTTCCTTCAGAGCAAACAGCTTTAATTGTACATAATGTACAGACAACACATTGTTCAGAAATGTGCATGAATTAGACTACACTAGAAAACTGGGCTTCTTCATGAGGGATTTGTTTCTACTTGAACCGTTGGGTATTTTCTCGTTCACTTGTAATCATCCTCTAATCTTGTCAGTCAAACCCGCTCACATGTCTTTCTCTTTTTCTCGTGAGTGATTTTAATTCCCTACATAAAAGTAATTGCCCACATGCAAGTCAAGAAGCTGAAAAGTAAATCCACCAAAATATCCAAGACCCACAAATGATTTCTTTGTGCGAGTATATTTAAATCCGTTATATATGAAAGAAAGCAGAGCCTTTAAGGACTCAACACAGAAGCACAATGCAAGATAAGAGCATTATGTTATTTCTGTCCTCTGTAAAATGCTTGTATGCATTGAAAATATTCATCAATTGTTTGACAGGAAATGCTTTTGCTGCCCTTCAGTGTCACCCCAATCAATTGCTGTGTTTTACAGCACAACTATTCTACTTTCTTTATCTGGCTTCTCCTTTTTCTCAAGAAAAGGAGAAGGGTTCAGTAAATGAATCTTTTTTTTTTTTTTTGCTTTGCAGCAAGACAAAGCTTTCTTGCGTTAATTGGTGCTCCACTTACAAGGAATAAAGAAAGTGACAGTCACTGTGCTTCTCTTCATGCTTGTCACAGTGAGCTTACTGAACTAGGATGTTTATAACTGGGTGGGAAAGCTCAGTGAAGAATGTTTAAAAAGGTCATTTCAATCAAGAGAAGCAAACACGTGCAGAAAGGCCCCCAAAAAAGGAAAAAAAAAACCCCAAAACAATTAGAACAGCATTTAGTCTGAATTCACAAATTAAAATTATTCTTATAAGGATGTTTTTACCTGGTTAAAAACCGCATGGTGAATTATTAAATTACCAGAAATTAATGACTTATCATATAATATTTCACCCGCAGTGTCCTCAGTGGTATTGTTCTATTTCATGTAAATTGGGGGTGGCTTTATTTGAAGTACGGTCTTCAGCTACCCAGCTGATGAACAGCCTATTTCTGTTGTTTTAATATTTTGATTAGAAGTATATTAGCATAAAGTCACCCTTTTTAAGATAAAATTTGTTTTCTTTATTTAAATATTGGAAAATGAAATTGAGAAAAATTATGACATGGAAACAAAGTCCAAATATTATGGGGATATAGTATGGTTATTATAGTATATATTTATAATTAATAGAAGAAAGTTGAAGTAATTGTGAAATTGAAAACACAGCAACAGTAAAAATGTAAAATCAGCAGTGTAGAAAAGGTTCATGGTAATAATACACTTGGTCACTTACTGTGTAACACCAAGTTGCAGGTTGTTTTCATATATAAAATGCAATATAATATTAGTAATATAACGTTTCTATATTTTGTACTGTCATACTTTCTTGCACAGAAAATGGAGCTGCTGCAATTTCATTCTACTATATGTAAAATGACAATAAAGGGCATTCTGATTCTGATTCTGGTTATCTGAATGGGTTGGTTTTCAAAATATGAAATGTCAAAGTAGCCCCCTTATCCTTTGATTTTACCATGTGTGACCCTTGCGATGTATTGTCCATCGGGGTGCATGTGGTTAGTTATTTGTCTATGGCTACATTCATACTTCAGAGTGTGATGCCCAATTTGGATATTTTGTGGAATTTTGGTAAATTAATTGAATTTACGTTATTTCTTATGGGAACTGATTTGGTCACAGACTTTCCTTCTGGAAGGGATCAGTGACGCTAACCAAGGATGGATTGGACCGAGAAATTAGCTTTATCAGGACTCAAAATTAAGGTTAGTTCATTCATTCATTTTCCACCTGCATCTACCTCACGAGGGTCGCGGGTGGTGCAGGAGCCTATGGAATGTGAAACCGGAGTACCCGGAGGAAACGCATGCACGGGGAGAACATGCAAGTTCCACACAGAGAGGTCTGTGAATTAAAGTTAGTATATTTTACAATGATTGGCTGACTGCGGCTTTCTGTTATCTCGGCAAGTTAACTTTGCATGCAATTCATTTTTTGAGTGAGTGTCAATTATGCACTTCAGTAAGCTTGATTTAATCATCCCAAGCGGTAAAGAAATCAGTTTAGGCAAGGCAACATTTCGTCTAGTTGGTTGACCTATGCTGAAACAAAAAAATAAAAATAAAACAGACATGATCACACAGTCAAGATGATAAATTGCAGCACGGTAACAGCAATCAGGCAAAAGGTGTGATGATGTTGCAGAGAGGATCACAATTACACATGCTGCTTTCTGACAGTGTTAATCAGAGCTGAGTTTTGTGAGAGTAGATATTTTTTTTCTTTTTAACAGCTGTAATACAGAATAAAATTAGAATATGCAGGTGTACCTAGTTTGATAGGCAAGTGCTCTTTCAGAGGGATCTTTAATAGCGTGAAAGTCCAGTATTTATATCAGGCCCGGTGGGTAGCTGTCAAAAAGGTCTGAGTGTAACTTCTGGCATTTGCAACAAAGTGCAAATCTATCACTGCTGGGGTTCTGAATGTACTTACATGCACACACCGTATTTCCACTCTCAGATAAGGCTAAAAGCATCCGTCAACTGTGCCTGTGGTAGTGTATGCAGTTCTGGAAATGGATGGAATGTTGGTATGATTTCAAACGAGTGGGAGACGGGCTGTTCCCAAAGCAAAGCAAGCGCTGACTCAGACACTCCAACCCTTGAGCACCAAATCACACTACAGCTTCATCTGCCAGAGGAAAAAAAAAAAAATCAAGGAAACACATCAAAGTTGAGTCTCTGGTGCATCGGAGCTCACATGCTGCCAGCGGCATGGGCCCATCTATACACACAAACACGTTCATGTGATCGTTGATTGCTCATGAATACTCCATAACATGACTCATAATGAAAAATTATTAGGCCTCTCTATCACTGGCACTGTTCCAGCTGAACTTTGACTCCAACACACGCATGGAGGCTTTGAGCATATACAGACTTCCACGTGTCGTTTCAACTGACTTGACCTTCAGACCTGAGTGAGCATCAGAAGGCTTCCCCTGAATGTCAGTACCTTCCTTCTTCTTCTAGTCATGAATGCCAGCTTTTTGACAGTGCTGAGAGCTTCAAACAGAAATTATCCAACACCACAAACAATTCAATGGGAAATAAAACGAATTAGCAAATGAAAAATGCTCCGGGAATAAAAAAAAGAGAGAAAAAGAGAAACGCCCAAACACACAAAAACTCCCAAAACAGTAATTTCTTTCCCCCACAAACCTGTATATAAAAGGATAACCTTGGGCGACGTCATTAATCTGTTCCACAATGTCTAACGAAACACAAAACGTTTACAAACTGAATCAATTTTTCCCGTAGGCCAGGGGTTCCCAAACTTAACCAACTCAGGGCCCCCTTGAAAATCTAAAAAATGTCCACGGCCCACCTTTGTCCTATAAACAGTACATAGACCAAATGCTGCGTTCTTAGAGCACTTAACTTATTATTCATTCATTCATTTTCTACCGCTTTTTCCTCACGAGGGTGGCGGGGGTGCTGGAGCCTATCCCAGCTGTCTTTTGGGCGAGAGGCGGGGTACACCCTGGACTGGTCGCCAGCCAATCACAGGGCACATATAGACAAACAACCATTCACACTCACATTCATACCTATGGACAATTTGTAGCCTAGCATGTTTTTGGAATGTGGGAGGAAACCGGAGTACCCGGAGAAAACCCACGCATGCACGGGGAGAACATGCAAACTCCACACAGAGATGGCCAAGGGTGGAATTGAACCCTGGTCTCCTAGCTGTGAGGTCTGTGCGCTAACCACTCGCCTGCCGTGCCGCCCTATATTAGAACCAAGTCAGTCCTATTTCTATAAAAATAGGATTTTTTTCTATAAAATATCTCATGCAATGCAAATATTCTTAGACACATTGGACATGAACACATCGGTCTCACATATGCAGTTGAATCGAGATTGCATGAGAACTGATTTGTTTGTTTGTTGGTGATTGAAACCTAGAATACGAGATTTTTTCTCTTTTAAATACTATTTTTTTTATATTGAGAGCTCGGTATCCACTCTTTCAACTGTGAATGACACTGAGACTAGCGATTAGCAATGATGTGAATGATGATGCCACGTGCAGTTCCGCTTTAACATCACCTTTGCCTTTATTTAAGGGGGAGTACAACAACATCTCAATGTGTTCCATGGTTTGTGATCTCTCTTTATTAGCACCTTTATACCTTTCACAACATTAGCTTCCTTTAGTTTTCTTTTTTCTTCTTCAAAATGGAACTTTTGTTTTCCTACGTATTCTGGCAAGGACACCATCATCAGACTTTTTGTTGACTTCTGAGTCAAACTGCTGTCACTCAAAACTTTCTTTGGCCACATATGGGGTTATTTAGCAGTCGCACTAAAAAAAATATAATACAAATGATGGATAAAAATGAGGATATGAAATTATAGAGCTGCAGCTGCTATGCTACGCAACACCAAACTGTATTTTCAGCATGAAGTGTCACGATATTAAAATGGCATTTGTGAAAAATGTTATAAATAATATCGGTAAACACCTCGCCTATGTCTGCCATCTGTCGTTTCAAACAGGCTGTGTCCCAAGCAAAAGCAAAATAGCGACGGTTATACCAATATATAAACATGACAAAAACACTAATTACTGATTATAGACTAATTTTCTTGCTGCCTCAGTTCTCAAAAATTCTGGAAAAAAACATCAACATACACTTAAAAAATGTGTTAATAAATATCCAATCATCAATGAAGGGCAATATGCCTGTAGAAAAAGAACCACTGTGATGGAAAGAATGGTACATCAACATTAGTTAATTTATTAATTAAATAAATCCTTAAGTTGACAAAATTACTAAGTTAAAATAATTAAGACTACTTTAATAATGCATTTTATTTATTCATTTATTTATTAAACCCTAAAGTATAATGAGGGAGCAAAAAGCTAATATATAACAACAGAAAAAAACAGGGCAAAATCATTCAAAAAAATAAGTGCAAGTGCACCAGATACATTTGGCATTTGGCAAGTGATAGTTTGGATATTTTTGACATGAATTTGTATGACAGTGTTCAAAAGAGTAATACATTTGCATCACAAAAAGCATTGCCCACAAAAACATCTCTCAAACACTCATTATCATGCGTTATTATCATCATTACGTGTTGCCAACTAGCATTCAAAACGGTGTCATAGTCTAGGGATGGGAAAGGTGGACTTGCGTATGCACACTTCTACACAAGGTAGGATCCATGCGACACAATGGGCTATAATTTTTTTAGTCCAGGCAAAGACGCGGCACACCTGCTCTGGGGTCGTGCCAATGCACAACCAACGCACTTCGCAGATTCCGTGTGCAGCGCAATCTGGAGCAGTGCAGCGCACCCACGCCTCTGTCCCTCCCACCGCCGCAAGTGGCAAAGAGGGAGGAGAGAAGGTGTGAGAGGGTTTAAACACAGCCAAGTGTAATCTTAACCAATCAAATGAAAGCCTCTCACTGCCTTTAAATGCGCATTGGAGGTACACTACAATGCCCACAATGCACCACGTACGCCACCTTGTGGGACACGTCATCTGTTCCTGACAGTTACATTGAACACAGCATCAGGCTAATCCAGGAATCTTGCTTGTTTTCCACCAGCATTCCTGCTCTCTCTAGGAGGACCTTTGATGGTTTTTGGATTTGATGCTCCTCCCTGAGCAAAAATGAACGTTGAAATTAATGAATGTTTTTAGTTGTCAATTTCTCTGTTTCCACAAAGTCTGCGCTGCGTGTTTGGTCATTTGTGATTAATAAGGGGAGAGGAGGGAGGAGCGATCTGGCGTGTGAAGAAGCAGAACCACAGAGATGAGTGACAAGTGGAGCTTTCACTTCTAAAATGTTGATTTGTGGGGGGGCAAGCCATTTATTTCAGGGGGTATTGTGTTCCCCTCACTCAGTGGACCGAATGTACACTCATACTTTCAGCTGCCGTCAGGTTGACTTCCCATAATGCGTGATGTCTATGATCTGACAGCAGATGTGAAGTAATACAAAAATGTACATGCTAGTTCAGACGCTTGTGTTAAATAGTGGTTTCTGTCATTGTTTTTTCCGGTGAAATGTGCGCAACACTCTGAAAAATCTGTCTGTGAGGTTTTGGTGACCAGTGTGCACAGCCAATATACCATTACGCAAGCTGCGCTCCGCCTGCGCCCCGAATAGACCAGGTCGCCAGCTCTGAATTGTCACAAAATTGTCACTGCGGCAACCTTAAAATGTGGAGATACTTTGAGCTGTGCCACGAAATTAGAACCCATTTTTTCAGGCATATACACCAATTCTTGAGTCTGAATATTTCTGTCTGTACCCACAAGTCTGTCTCCAGGTTGGAGGCAGTGAGTTGTGCAAGGGGTACTGAAACTGCGTTGGGTTTTTGCTTAGTTTTTGCTTTGCCCTGAGGTTTGCTGTGAGGCCCAATGTTTCTAGCTTTTTGTAAATAGGGATGAACACAGGAAGTGAGAAAAAGAATAAAAAATGTGATTGCAGTGTTATGAAGAAGGGGTAGAATAAAATAAGCTCTGCTTCTTCCCACTCCTTTTCGGACATGTTGAATTGTGGAAATGTTGTATTCCTATATAACTTAGTATGCATGTTCAAATTAAACAGAAACTGAAGTCAACATGGCTTTGTGCACTGAGCCACAGTCAAGGGCCTTCCCCAAACAACAAAACAGTCTCTGCCAACACAAGCCCGTCTTTCCCAAACAAATGTCCAGTTTGTCCCAAATCTTGTTGGAAAACTGTTGGCATGCTTGACATGCACATACATATTAATGAAGTGTTAAGTCATTCATTCACCCTTATTTACATAGCAGAGCAGTGAGGCCGGAAATCAAAGAGATTTCAAAACACTTTACATGATTTTCGAATTAGATGAGACAAGCTGTTTATTTGTCTGGCTTGCTGTAGCTTATGGCCCTAAATCTCATGTACATCTTTATTCCTTCTTAAGGCAGATACATCAGTGACTCCGTCTACATGAAAGCAATGTGTTGAACATGTGTATTAAAAATGTAACGTGTGTGTGTGCGCGTATGCATCCAAACCCATGAACACATACATAAGCAAATATTATTTGATCTCATCATAATAAATTTGTTCTTGGTTGTGCCTCACTCACATCTTTTTTTGCCAGTCAAATTGTCTGTGATCTCCAGGGAACGACTTGATTTTGGTTGCTAACACAGCAGTCCTATTGGCACAAACATGTCAAAATGATCTGCTTCAGTGAACTCAGATTTTTTTTTGCCATACTTTATAATTAGTATTCCAAAATACTGAGTCACACATGATCTGCTGCATGCAAGCAGTGACATGCAGTCAAGGGTCAGGGAGACAGTCAACAGTCGTGATGAAAAATAAATAAATGAAAACATTATACAAATATTAATATTTGTCCATTTAACTGTATTCCTTCATTCATTCATTTTCTACCGCTTTTCCTCACGAGGGTGCTGGAGCCTATCCCAGCAGTCTTCGGGCGAGAGGCGGGGTACACCCTGGACTGGTGGCCAGCCAATCACAGGGCACATATAGACAAACAACCATTCACACTCACATTCATACCTATGGACAATTTGGAGTCACCAATTAACCTAGCATGTTTTTGGAATGTGGGAGGAAACCGGAGTACCCGGAGAAAACTCATGCATGCACGGGGAGAACATGCAAACTCCACAGAGATGACCGAGGGTGGAATTGAACCCTGGTCTCCGAGCTGCGAGGACCGCCATGCCACCCCCATTGAACTGTATTCTTAATGTATTTTATGTATGAGTCCAATTGATTTTAACATCTCGGAATTTGTTGAATTCCTGATCCTGAAGCTGCCGTTAGCTTCTTTGACGACCGTTTTGCTGCACAATAAGTGGGATCATGGCGCCTAACAGTTACCAGGTTTTTGTGACTTTAAAGGGCCCATTTTTCCCAAAATGTTGGTTACATTCCAATGCTTAACAAGCATTTGACATCAGGGACTTGTGTTATTCTGCTTTTGATATTATTTTCATTTCTTGGTGTAAATAAATTCCCCACATTAGATTTCATAATTTTTTCACGCATCTTTGAGTAAACTTTGATTATCATTTGAGTGTCTCATTGCTGGGCCAATTGTCCTGGTTTTCAGTAATTAAAATATGGGCACAGTTTCTGTGTTTGTTTTTTTGTTCTTATTGTTGTCAAAGTGCTTGTTTATTTTGGGTTGTTTAATACAGAGGCCCCCAACCACCCGTCAGTAGGTTGGGCTGAACCAGGCTTCAGAAAAATGCAAAAAGTTTCTTGTTTTGCCTTTTCAGATTAAAGTGAATAGTAACAATTGAGAACTTTTTACAATGACATTGCCATTCCCAGCCCATATGTTAAACACAAACTATGGCTGTCATACACACATTATTGTACCGTATTATGAATATACTTTATCCCAGTGGGGAAATTATCTATATACTTTGTTGTACATAACATATTGCATGCATTTCACCACACAGAGAACAATCCCCACACATGCAGGAAGGATAGGATGACAAAGTGCTCAATGAGCTCAGTGCTCAATGAGCAGTTTAATGGTTGTACTCAAGGGCACCTCGACAGTGCTCAGGATGGAATCCATCCAACAACTACCCCTAGTTCCTATGGCAACAGATTAATCCAATAAAGGAGTGAATACTGTTACTTACTAATTAGAAATATACCTGTGTGGTAAACAAGTCATTTACACCAAGAGACTTTGGAGGGTTGTCTGAAAGAGTTTGAGAAACATTGCAGTGTAGCATAGAAGGTGGATGCACACAAACACTCGCATCTGTTTGTGTGTGAAGCAAAGACACGCTTTTGTTTGTTTGGATCCCATTGTGTCCACCCCACTCCAGCTCTGATGCAGCTGCCAGTCGGGCCATTATAGACAATAAGTCTCAGTTCACAGTGCAAAGTACACTACAGAAACAATGGTTCAGGTTTCTAAATCATGCCAACAAAATTATGCTTTCATATGCGATTTGGGAGACAAGGACATGTTGAATTTATGGCAAGAGTCAATAGCTGCAGAGTGTGTATTTCATATGACTGTTGTACTGCAAACATTATAATGTGTAAGGGCTCTATTTTCGTCAACCAGACGTGGCACAAAAGCCAAGTGTGGCCAGCGCACCTACACCTCCGTCCCGCCCATCGGAGCAATGGGCAAAGAGGGAGAAGAGAAGGTGTGAGAGGGTTTAACACAGCCAACTGTAATCTTAATCAATCAAATACACAGAGCCCACTGGACTGCACATCAGAGGCCACAATGCACATCACCATGTGGACCACCTCTGTTCCTGACAGTCACATTAAACACCGCAGCAGGCTAAACCCGGCACCATGCTTGTGATACACCTGCATTCATGCTCTGTAGTCACCAAATAGTAGAACCTTGGTTCTAGTTACGTTACCAGTGTTTGATGGACTTGAGGTCATCCAAACATTCCTAAATTTATTTTTTGACAGTCATATTGAAACAGAATGTGGTAGATTTATAAAAAAAAAACAATTCTTGGTTAGATGACAGATTAAAGTGGACCTATTATGCTTTTTCCAGTTTTCTGACCTATAAATGTTGTTAGAATGTTGTATTGCATTGTCGTAATACAATAAGTACGTGTCAGATATTGAGGTTTGCACATTTGGAGGTGAGTCTTGAAAGGAGTTTGGTATGGCATTGAACTCCTTGCTCTGCCACATTGTTTGGTCTTGGGAGTGTGACCAATCACAGAAGAGTGGGCATTCCTGAATGCAGGCTGTGGGTGAAATAGATTAAAAGAGATCATTTTGGAAATATGAGGAAATACAGCTAGAATAGGTGCAGATTCTGGAAGCTCTCGAAAGGTATCTGTGTGGGTTATTATGTAGAGCTGCTCTATAGGACTCCACAACTCAAAACTTCTGTCTACTGTTTTTGCAGTTCAGGTTTCCTATTTAAAAGGACTGTATCAGTATCAGTCAGCAAAGAAGTTAATGCCAGTGCTCTAATTTGAAGATATGCAGCTGTCTCCTCTTATTTGGGAGCCTGCTGGTGTGGGCTAAGGAAATCAAACAGAGCTGTTAAGTTGTTCCAGGAGCAGGCCACAATTGCTGGCAGTTTACCACAACACTCATGCTGGCAGGAGTTGCCACAGGGTGCCTGACCCCCAGTAGTAGCACACACATGGAACTCTGCCATAGTCCTTAGCGGTGTACAACTGTTCTTTGGCACAGTCTCTACGTTCACTTGCATTAGTGTATGAATTTGGATGAAACCAGCTTTTTAAAACGTATGTGAACACCTTCATTAGATTGTGTTTGTATACAAGCGCTTTTGCTCCATGAAACACAAAATAAACACAATTAGGACAATGATAAATTGTTATTTACTGCTTGCCCTTCCGACTCTTCCACACAACCAAGTATGTTGGAAGGTTTGGCGGGCAGAGAACTTTACTGGCTTACAGCCACACCCATAAAAGGAAGTCCACCCCTCTGTGACATCACAAAGGGGCGGTCTTACCACACCTTTTGACACTGGGCGTTTTGAGCAATCCCAAACTTCTTTTAGGACTCACTTCCAAATGGTCAAACCTCATTGTCTGAAACTTTAGCATCGTTTAATACAATACAACATTCTAACTACATTTGTATGTCAGAAAAGTGGAAAAAGCAAAATAGGCTCCCTTTAAAGGGTAGAAAAGTAGAAAAACACACAGAGCTGCTTGAAAAAACCCCCCAAAACAAAACAAAAACAATAAATACAAGCTGGATTAATCCAGGCATTACATCATATATTAAATGTTTGTGAACGTGTATCTTAAACATGAGAACATTCTGACATTTATTTTTAACAGGTAGGTTTTTATTGTACCCATATACTTAAAAATGACATCTTCATGACATATTTTGACTGATGCCACTGTGACGTTATCATGACAGCCTCTGTGGGATGTTTGCAGTGACGCTCTGCCATAAACACTGAATGCAGTTCTAAAGACAAGGTGTACTTAATACAAAGTCTGGTGAGTGTTTTTTTGCAGATATTTTACACGTTCAAGCGAAATGTCCAATACCAGTGGCTGCATTCAAGTTTGAGTTAATAAGTTTGAGTCAGTGATATCCTCATTATTAAGGAAGAAATTAGTGCCATTAGTTCCATAGCTTATGGCAGGTAAATGAAAAGCAAACAGCAGGATTTTAGTTTAACAGGCAATTCAGGAAAGGAAAGACAAAGGTATGCACTCTAATCAAAAAAATATTTACATTTATTATTCTGTATATACAGTGTTAGCATAAACAAACATCTGGCCAATTAATTTGATGTAACATTGCCTGACTTCCTGTCCAAGACTGTTTAGCTTTGCTTTTTCTTATAGACAAAATTCAGGTGGGTGAAAAGAAGGTTGTCTTTAACCAGATACTGCACCGATTTTAGGAACATATTGAATCCCACTGTGTGACGTTTAGGGTGTTTTAACTGTGCGTGAACGGAGGCGGGATGCTCATTATGCAACCGTGCTTGCAGGGAGTGTGTATGACGGCACTTCATCTTCATTTGTGTTACACACCGCTCCTCACCTGGTAAACTATTGTGTACATTTGCATAGTTTAAAAGAAGAAAAGCTGTTAACCAAGGTGCAACATATTTTCTCCCTTTTAGGCTCATTAAACAGGATACAAATTCTCCTGAGATTGAGGTTGTCCACAGTTTGTGCTTGCCCTGTCACTTTTTGCTCTGCCACTGCCATGTTGATCAAAGGCAGATGTGCACACTTGTGTTGTTGTCACAGTTGTCACTGCCACATCCCTTAGGAAATCCAATATGTACTGTAAAAACATCAGAAGATTTTTTTATAGAACGACAATCAGTTTTGAAAATACACTAGAATTTCCATATTGTGTTAGAAATAAAGGGATTATTCTAACATAATGTGACTGAAACTGAGCTCTATGTCATGTTGTACAGAATGCTAAATAATTCCAAACAATTTTTAAGCAACACGTCCGGGAGCACATGTTTTTTGGTATATTTGCACATTTTGTGGATTATGGTTATCATTTCATGCCTGATTTGTGCCGGACTCTAACTCATTAATTAATCCAAGTCAACTCATATGGAGTATTCTGGTCGGTAGGCAACATGACACACAAAATTGATGAGTCATGACATTGCATCACATTACCTTAACACTGCATATAGTCAGCCGTGGCATGTCTGACATAACAGAGTGAAAAAAAAGTATCCTCCCGTTCAATGTGGAAGTGGTAGTGTGTGGTAGTTTCACGCAGCCTGCGGTAATGTTTTGCAGTAGTAGATGGTTCTGAGCAATGTTAAATCAGGTACATGTGACAATTTTTCTCAAAATAAAATAATTTCATGCTTCTGGTATTTGGCATTTCCCATCTGGCAACACTGGAGTTAAATTGTGGTAAGAGGTGGAAAAGTTCAATATGTTAGCAAATTCCATCCATCCATCATCTATACTGCATGTCCTCCTTAGGGTCAGGGGTGAGAGGCAAGGTACACCTAGATTGGTCATCAGTCAACCACAGGACCCATATAGACAAATAAAACATTTACATTCATACCTATGGACAATTTAAAATGAACCTTATATGCATTTTTGTAGGCTGTGGGAGCAAACCATAGTATCCAGAAGAACACCCCCACAATTGCAAGCATAACTTTCACTTTGACACATTTCTTTTTGCTTTTGTGAAAGCTCAAATATCTAAACAACTACAACACTACATAAACACAAAAAGGTTATTTACACATGAAATATGTACAATTTTCACATTCGGAACTGAACTTTGTGTGGGCATGCGTGTGTGTTAAAAGTTTCCGACAATGCACACAACACTCTTCCCTGCTTTCTCAGTTCCTTCTTGCTGTTGAGCACTTCAATATGTGCAAAAGATGCATGCAGACTGCCACGCTGTGGCCATTTTTATGGCTTAAAAATGCATGAAACGTCACCTCTTTTATTGTGCACTTGTGTCATGACTTGTTTTATGCAAATAAATTGTAAAAGACGTATAAATCCATCTTTTGGATCGAGAAATCGGGTTAAAAAATTAAAGCATTGTTACATTCAAGTACTACTAACTGTGTGTACAGTTGTAATTAGTGGGGGCGGAGCACACAAGTAACCTCAAACATGTCCATTAGTAAAAGTATGCTCTTTTGGGGTATACAGTCATTCATTCATTTTCTACCACTTATCCTCACGAGGGTCGTGGGTGTGCTGGAGTCTATCCCAGTTGTCTTCAGGTACACATTGGACTGATCGCCAGCCAATCACAGGGCAATTATATGCAAACAACCATTCACACTCACGTTCATATTATCTTATTAACCTAGCATGTTTTCTGGATGTGGGAGGAAACCAGAGTACCAGAGAAAACCCACGCATGCATGGGGAGAACATGCAAACTCCACATTGAACTCAGGTGTGTGGCCAACGCGCTAACCACTTGTCTGCCATGCAGCCCACAAATACAGTGAGTCCCATTTGTGTAGTATTCCTCCAGTCATCTACCATTGTTTGTTTTTCTACTAATGGTGAAACTCATTAAACAAGTAAAACCAACTGACAAAAAAAAACAAAAAACTTCACAAATATATTGACACAAGAGATGAAGTTCAGTTTTCACAATGTCTGCTGTTTAAACACTGAAGTATATTGGGACACATAGAACCGTTACTCAATATCTGGTGTGATATTTCATGTCATTGCCAAATGTTTGAAGCACAGCTAGGGATTCATTTATTTTACTTTTATTTTTGGTCTTTGATACTTTTAACAGTACCACATCACAAACATTACAGCAAGGCCGAGGAACAAAGACGAAGAACTGAAAGAGGCCAAACATTTACACTGGCACAATGCAATGGCGATCAAAGACGCACAAGACTCACACAAATCCACTGTAACAGATGGAGGTAGCCCCATTTCACTAGAGAGGAGGCACCAGGCAAACAGGAACAAAGCGTGGATAATAGCTGTGAGTAATCAATTGTTAGCTTCATTCTTAACCTACGTCGAGAGCATGTCTTGTACCGCTGGCTTTAATAGTTTACCAAGCGTCTCGTTGTGGGTATGAGCTCCACGTTGAGGTTCCCCTGCTTCGGTCTTGGAAGATCAGTCAGATTCTGGCACCAAGTGATGCTCTTTGTTACGGCTCAGAAGTAAGAAAGAAAAAAAAAAACTTTGGTTGTTAGAGACAGAACAGAGAAAGAAAGACACAAGTCATTCTCTCAGAAGTCCAATTTATTAGATGTTGGGTGCAAAAGTTTTGAAAAGAGCACAGGATTTTGGCATTGATGCACAGAGCAATTACACCAATTCCTCTTTCAGAAGAGTAAACACCGAGGCATTGTCAGGAGACTACCTGCTGGGCGTTTGGATAAATGTTTTTGTGTTTTTTTTGGAATTTGGGAATACTGCCTCTTTCAACTAATATTAGAAATCCAAATAATTTGCTGTGCTTGAATATAAAACAGACACACTGCTAATGAACTCAGCAAAAAGAAAACATTTGCAAGAAGTTTAAGATCCTGATTTAAGTTTAAGATCTGAAGTCGGGGGACAACAAGAGGTACACACATCTTTCGTTACAAGTGTGCTGTCATTTTGTAAATAAACGTATCCAATCGCACTATTGTTTTTATTTGCAAGTTTCAGTGTTTGCTGTGTTGCCTAAAGCCAAGCAAGAAACATGACGGTGTCAGAAATTGGCGTGTGTGTGTTGTCCTGACGATAATGGCCATTTGAACCGTTCTATTGTTGAGATGACAACCTATTGGGGAAGAAAATGTTGATGGAAATAATTGAGGATGCACGCTTGTCATCATGTGATCCAGAAGAAAATCATTTGAATGATTGTTGCCTCCTGTACTGAGTCTTCACGAATTTGAAATATAGAACTATTTTTGACAGTGCCTACAGCCTTCTTAGGCAAAAAAACCCCCCACAAAACACACACACACACACACACAATGCTTCTCCTGTTAAAAATATGTGTGAGTGAAATAGAAATAGGGTCGAAACATCCCTGTTCAGAGTGATCTGCAGAGCTTGTCCAAACATGGATGCAAACTAAATTATGTTTATTTCAATACATGCTGTCACTAAAGAGAGGTTTTGTCATTGCTTAGCATTTACATTAATTTTCTAACATTAATTTGATATTCAGCACATGTTCACTACAATGTTATAAAGTTGTTATTTAGGTTATTTAAAGTGTGATTCAAATTGTTGTACTACAATTCAAGAGACTAGTATTAGAAAAAATATTTTTTAGGCTTGTGTGCTAGCTTTAAGCTTGATTGGCATAGTCAGTTCAAAACGGGGAAATTTCAGACAGTTGTTAATGGTGATTAATCACGATTCATTCGTTAAAATTAATTAATGTGATTAAAATCTGATTTTATATATATATATACACATACATAGGTCTGTCAAATGAACACAACTTTTTATCTGATTAATCATATATGTAAATGTCAGGTGGGTCACGAGAGGTTTTCCTTTTAATGCAGACCTACCAACATGTACAAATTTATAGTACTGAACATGCAAATTGACTCCTGAATATGCTTGTATTTTGTTGCATTTTCTTGGTTTCAGTTTCAAGTTCAGTCTTTACAGTCCAGATAAATGAACAAATATTATCAGTTTCTCTAGTATTTCAAACCGAGGTGGTGCTAAAAAAAATTCTGTCCTTTTGTGGGGTATGACAGAAAATAATTGAGAAATATTGCTCAATAAAAATCTATGTGTTCTTACATAGTATATCAGTATCGGTTGATATCAGAATTTGACAATATCGGTTATCGGAAAAAAAATATCCCTCGGAGGTAGGTTTTGAGATGGAAAAGGATTCTTGTAGCCTAAAGAGGAGAACATAGACCTGGACCTGAGAATTTGTCTCTTGGGCAGCTACGGCTTCTGGGTTTGTGTGGACTCAAAAGTAAGAATCATACACTTCCAGGATTAGAAAAACAACATGTGTGAACATTTGGGCAGCGGTAACCTTTCGAAGCGTTTTTAACAAGACAAATCATTCATGTAGTATCAATGTACTCTGTAGGACAAAGGGATGAATGGCTCCGTCCTTTCTGCTTTCAGCCTCCTCTGACACAGTGACTGAAACTATCTGCAGCAGATGACAAATGATTCTCCCAAAGGACTGGAAAATTACAAGAATAAATTGTGGCCTAAAATCGCACAGTATGATGTACAGAGGCTATTATAAATACAACTCCACGCTCACTCTTTGACTCAAGGGGAAAGAAATAGTGACAAATATGATCTGCTTTGTACTTCGCACCTTCAGTAGAAATCCTCAGACGCTTTTTAACTTCATCTCCAATCAAAAAAGCCCGGATTGCAATCTGCTCCACAATATGTTTTGTTCCACTTTATTAGGCCCATAGATAAACCTCATGGCTGGAACAGAGAGTTGTGAGTAATGAAGGCACCCTCAGTGTAACATAATCCCAACTCCTGTATGCTCTCTGTCTCAATTTGCTGATTTTTTTTTCAACAAAAAAGGTCATCCATACTCAAAGCAACACGCCTGTACAGATGCTCTTGTAAAATGGAATAATTTGTCACATTTTGTATTAAAATCATGGAGGCAATATTTAAACAGGAGCCATCTGCCTGCAGGTACTGTATGTTGGTCAATCACAGTGCAACAAAAACACCCAGGATTTAATTCACAACCAAACTTATCTTTCAAATGCCTCAGTAAAGTTCAGTATTGCAAATAATTTAACAAAATAAAAAATATATTCATTACGACTGTGCATTGCTTTTAGGGATGCGCTCAAGTTATGTACGAATACATTTACTTTGCCAGTTTTTGTCATTCACGATAGTACTGTAAGATAGTCTGATATTGTGTGAAGATTTTTCTTCTTTGAAATCACCTCTTCACAGGGTACAATGCATCAAGGACGAGTACTTAACACAGTTGCCTGAATCCAAATCGAGAACAGGGCCTTTATGCATCACTCTTCCTGTGTCTTTGTTACCAAGAGCGAAATCAAGTGTAAAATCAAACAGATCCTTCTGTTGTACCTCTTTATATGTAAGGCGACATAACTATATTCAGAGACAGCTACTTCCCCCTGGCCATCAGACTGCTGAATGCCAAATAAGCCCCTCTACCTTTACTTACATTATTATTATTTATTTAAATTATTTAAATTATTTGGGCAATTTACTGTTCACGCTGCACTTTACATTATGTTGTTCATATTTGGTGTCTATTCTATCTATTTATTCTCCACATTATTATTATTATTATTATTTATTATTACTTATCTTCTTTTGTGTCTGTTATTATATGGGAGCCAGGCAACGACATTTCGTTGGCAATTTCACTACTGTGGTTTTGTGCAATGACAATAAAGGGAGTCTATCTATCTATCTATCTATCTATCTATCTATCTATCTATCTATCTATCTATCTATCTATCTATCTATATGTAGGGATGCTGATAACAGTTCATAGCAGTATTGTTTTTTTCTGCCAATTATGACATGACAGCAACAAGCTTGCTCGCTCAGTATGTCTGGTCTGGAACTAGAAAAAGTTTGTTTTCAGATTGTAAATATACAACATGCAAAGACTTTAAAGTGCTGCAATGGAGGAGTTAGGCAACTTCCTTTAATATTAGTAAACTAATATCACATCGAAGGAAGACTCTTGTGCAGCTTGCATTCATGCAGCAAGGGATGCATAAGGAATGGGAAATATCCTGAATGGGCCCAGAGTATCAACCTTCAAAATTTACTTTGTTCTTACAGATTTACAAATTGCATAATTACCAGCATTATTTAATTGGATTCTTAATTGACTTATTCTTATAAGTAGTTTTTTTTTGTAAGTGTAACCTGTCTTAAATGGTTATCTTCAAAGAACATGTTATTTCATGTTGTTTTTCTCCGCTTTAACTTACACTGAATATGGCAGTATTGTTTTATTTTGCATAAACAGTGTTTATTTGTGAAATGCATCCCGTGGAATCACAGTCAAAGGATCATAATATGTTAATTCATTACACCAGATGAGACCTGGCAGTAGTTTGAGGGAAGAGTTGCTGCCAATATTGGTATCTGATATGAAATACTGGACAATATCGGTATATGCGATATTGGTAAAAAGCCAATATCCGACTCTGACTACAGTGGAACCTTGGTTAGCGTCATTAATACCTCCAGAAGGTCTATCTGAAAATGAAATTCATTCTAAACAATTTTTTTTTCCACAAGAAATAATGCATATTTAATTATTTTTGATCATAGCTGCAAAATAACCTAAAATATAGCCAAAGAAAGAAGGTAACATACACTATTGAATTCAGGAACTAACACTGCACAACACAAAGGTGGTGTCTGCCACATCGGGCTCTGTTTTCATAGACCAGGCGCAACGTATCCGTCCTGTGCCACGCCTAAGCCGAGTGTAATATTAAAGCTACGTTCACACCGACGCCGAATGTCGCGCTTTGAATCGGCGACGAATTCGGCGTCATTTTTCAAAAAATCTCACGATCTCCTCAGATATGTTTAAGCTCTGATAAGCTCTGATACGCTCTGATACGAAATTCGTTCCCGATTTAGGCGACAAATTATTTCCCGAATCGCTACGGCAACTCACGCTTTGATGCCGATTGATCAGGATTTGTTACGCTTTAAATCACACTTTGATGCGCTTTAATACTCATTGATAAGCTTTGGTGCGCTCTGATACGATTATCAAGCTCTCTTGTGCATTGATAGGCTCTGTTAAGCTCTGTTACGCAATGGAAAATTTCGAGATCCCGACTGCATCCCGCCTCTGATCCAGAGCATATTGTAGCGACCCTGACATATTCATGTTGACGTTGTGCTCTTGGGTGTCCGACTGTTCCGGGTGACTGTGAATGCACCAGGGGTGGGGACGTGTCTGGTGGAGGAAGTACTGTTGTTGTTGCTGGCGGTGGATGCAACGGCGTGGTTACGGCCGACAGTAGCCAGTATTATTGTTGTGCAATAAAAAGCTTGTCAACGAGTCGTGTAATTTCCATAGCGTCGGCAACGACGCTACAATATATAAAGATGCAGCAGATCCATTGATCCTTTGAACCAAGCTCTGTTAAGCTTTCCTACGCTTTGAGCAAAACTTTGATAAGCTTTGTGACGCTTTGATAAGCTTTCATACGCTCTCCCCGCTTTACGCAATTCATGACAGATCGCCTCAAATTTTTAAACAGCTTAAAAAATTTTGGCGCTCTTGCCGAATGTCCCGAATTGCTCAAACCTTTCTTACGCTGTATTACGGTCTTTACGCTTTCATTAAGCTTTGTTACGCTTTGCCGCCGCTTTGCTCGCCGATTTAATTCGCCATCGATTCGCCGTCGGTGTGAACGTAGCTTTAACAATCAAATGAACATTCTCATTGCCTTTAAATCTGTAGGGCTCACTGGACTGCGCATCAGAGAACACAATGCACATGATGTACCACGTACAGCACCTTGTGGGACACATGTCATCTGTTCCTGACAGTTACATTAAACACAGCAGCAAGCTAATCTACACATCGTGCTTGTGATCCACCTGCATTCCTGCATTGATGGTGTTACTTTCCTCCCTTCATCTAGAAATGTCGATAACAATCCTATTATTATTTATTAAAATGAAAAACTACGCCAAAAGAACTAGTCGTATAGCTGCAGATTATGGGAAAGGAGATATTTCAAGCAAGAATGAAGAGACAAAAAAATGCACATTCCCCACACTCCGATTTCAAAAACTAAAAAAAAAATATCCATGTGGGTGGGGGGTAATGTCCAGTTCAGCCCACAACCTAAAGTAGGCTTTGAGTTTTGACCCCCTGTGCGTTTCAGCTTGACAATCCTGGCATAACCCAAACAAACTGAATATGTTGGTTTTACATTAACAAAATGCTCATATTTTGTATTTCAGAATGCATTTCTTTCTAGAGTTCTCACATTATTAACAGAAGCCGTGAATGGAAAGCAGGCTTTCATTCACCGTGTTTGTGACCCGTCTTCTATTGTAGATTGTGGCATAAAAAAGACATCTGTTATACAGCCAACTATTTTATTAATATAAAAGCAGCAATACAACATCAGAGATGACTATGTAAATGACAAGAAGCGTCAGTCGGAATGTTGCAACCCAAAATAAACCTGTTTTTTGTTTGAATTCTGGATCATACTTTAAGACAAACTGTACTGTTTTCGTATAAATACTACAGCTTAGATCCACCAACATGTCGATGTCAAATAAACGTTTAATAACATCCCTTTAAAGTACTGTCATTTAGCAAGTACTAGTAATGTACAAAATACAATATAAGAAAAATATAACGTAAAGCTTGGGAAACAAAACAATCACTCCAAAATAAATGCTTTAGAATTTCAATGTTAAAGGTAAACAAATGGTGTTTGATGTAATTCACACTACTAGATACAACCCTTTCTGCATATATATATATACGTATATTTCTGAATATATTATAACTATACTAATTAACACTGTGCTGGGTGTTGGAGCCTTTTTCCCCAGGTGCACAGAGAAAGTGTAGTGATGTGTGAGTCAATAAGAATGTAAAGTAGTGTAGTGCTTCATATTTTGTATGATTTATGACTAAATCCTTGTGAAAACATACTGACTAATGTATGATGTCAAAATCTACCATATGCACAGCACAATATAATATAAGCAGGAATAAGAATCTGATTTTGGATTAGAATGTTCATCGTAATTTTATAGCGGTATTTATTGACACCAATTTTTGAGGTGGAGTGTTATTAGTTTTGTGTCCTAATTGTGTCCTACTTGCACTGTTTTTCTTAAACCGGTACACTTTCAAATACAGTATGCAAATTTGGTACAGCTTTAATACAAGTCTAATTCTATCAATGATTAGTCAAATGTGTACATTGCAATATACTGTACTATAATTGCTTACAAGGCCTTTAGTTTTGCTAGCAGAGCCTCTATATCGGACTCTGCAGTGGTGCCACTGACCGCAGCACCAGCGGAGCACGGCTGAGAGGCCCTTTGGTCAATTTCTGTTGGTTTAGGGACGACTTTCTCCAGTACCCTTTCTCTTTCTGGGCCCTTACTATGGCCTGGGGTGTTCCTGTACCTGTGTGCTGACTCTGAACACACCACAGCCTTGTCCCCAATGGCTGAAGCCACATGGCCGTCAGACTCCTTAGTGGGCGGTGCCTTCACCCCCGTTGAACATGCATTTACATTCTGACGAGAACGAGACCTTTGTATAGGTGCCTTCTTGTTTTCTGGGAGGGGAAAAAGAAAGAAAAGACACAAAGAAATGAGCATGACTGTGCAACCAAACGATGTGGAAAATTTTTATGCAACAAGCTTGTTAGATGAATGGAAGCAAAGGGAGTTAATAAAATTACAAGCACAGAAAACATGAAGTCAAAGTTGTCAGTCTATGGGAACTGCACAGGATGGAGCCACATGAATCACAGCAAAGAAGCGAGAGGCACTTAAGTAATGGGAAACAAAGTGAACGCACAAATGCATTTATTTTACACACCGTTCGTTAGGATAAAAACGCACAAACAAAACATGGAAGCACACAATGCCCTTACAATACACACACTCTGCAGCAGGCTCGTGGCTTAGAGCCAACCCATATGATGGAATGGATATGGCTGATCAACCATAACAGAAATTCAATAATATTGTATGTTGTCTTTTCTTAACCTTTCATTTTAATCTTACATGGCCTCCCCATACCAATGCACAAAGCCCAGCTTATCCTAACATCACTGATTTCACTATCACCATCCATTCTCCTCGTCTGGTTTTCTACTACAGTGGACTGCATCATCCTTCTTATTTACCCCAGTCCTCCCACTCTTTGCTACTGTCCTCTCTCCGCTGCCCCCTCCCTTCTGCTTTCTGACATACAACAGGCAGTCAGTGAAAGAAAGTGCTGGCCCAGATCAGACCTGTGTTCTGAATTATAATCCCTCTGAGTAGATCTTAGACTTCATCATCAGTATGTGCGTGCTGACAGGAGAGGGTGAATCCATATTCATATGACCTTGATAGTGAGACAGAAAATGTATAGTGCGAGCGCAGACACCACCGCACCATTCAGTTTCCTGAGCATGAGATGTCTGGCAAACAGGAGTCAAACACATCGGAGCAGAACAGAACGAGCCGCTCTGTCAGCCAATCGGTAATGAGTTTGGAGCGTGGCCAGTCAGTCATGACAGTGTGTTTTATGGGCAAGTTGACGAATGACAAGGAACGTCCCTGAACACAAACTCTGACAAATAAATAAGGATAAAGAGAGACGAGTGGGGAGAGAGGGAGAGACAAGACAAGATAAAGCGGGCTGCAAAATTAAGCAAAGTAAGCCATGTGTGGATAGTTTTGAGTTTCAACCACAAAAACCAACAAGACCGTAACGTTTTCAAAAGGATAGATTTGGACTGTGACTCAACATTTAAAAGTCAAGACTCATTCTGTCTTTTTGATCTGCCCTCATAACTGCTGTTCTGCTTGTCATCAACACATACAGTATTTCTCACATAACATATTCAGAGCCTGAATTAAAGTGAAAATTGCCATTAGTGGTATCAAATTACCATTTTTCAACTTTAAAAAGTATATACGTATATATATATATATATATATATATATATACGTATATATATATATATATATATATATATACGTATATATATATATATATATATATATATATATATATTGCATCTTGACAACATTTTAAATCAAATACCAGTCATGTATTTCAAGTTTGTCAAAGTAATCCCTCGTTTACCGTGGTTAATTGATTCCAGACCCAGCAGTGATAAGGGATTTTTCCCTGCAGTCCTTATTTATAAACTGAATATTTTCATAGTTAGGGCATAGAATACCTGTTTACAACCTTGTAAAAACTATTAGAACCCTCGAGACATGAACTAACACCCTTATAGTCACCTTTACATTCATATTAACCAATAAAGTAGGGATAATGACAGTAAACAAGCCATTTAAGAAATGAATAAGACTCATGCTTGTGTGTTGATAGAAATGTGTTCTCTAGGGGACCCAAAAGCCAGGGAGACAGGAAGTGATGTCAGAGGTTCAGAGTTGAGTTTCAGCTTGGGTTACGGCAGCATCGGTAGTCAGGGTTTATATTAGAGATTATTGTGCCTGTTGTTTAGATAACTAGATAAACAATAAAAGCCTGTTGTCTGGCAATCAAATCTCATCTGTGTGACTCATTGATTACAGTAAAATGAATGACCATTGTAGAATAGAATGTAGAATACATTTCTTCAATGATATTTAATGCACCTTTGTAATGGCTTATATTTGTGATTTTATTTAGGAATTTAGGCAAACCATATGCAACATTTGCTTGTCCTCTGGGAGGTGCATGAGATAAAATAACTGAGAACCACTGGTATACAGAATTCAAATATGAGTGATTATTTTATGCAAAAAGGAATTACCGCATATAACCATGAGCCTTAAAATGGTGATGATCAAAGTGTTTTCAGTTTAAGTTCCATCTCAAGTTACCTTTCGTTGACCTTGTTCACAAGTCATTTGAAGACCAATAGCTTCTCAGTGTATAGCTTTATGGAAGCTGTAAAGTCAGCCGAAAGATGTGAAGCATATGTGATCTCCAGGCTGCTAAATCAGTCCATGAGAAGACATTACAAGTCGAGTGGAATTTTGTGTCAGATAATTGCTTGTAGCAAAATTTGAGGGTGTTTAACTAGACTGACAGTGTTGGCATAAAATGTATTGAGGCATACCTCTCAATCAATAAGAATACTTCAATCATTTAGGGCTTCTCCTATCTCAGTTGGTAATTTGTCAAGGCACAGAAGAAGAGCAGGATATTTGGTAAGGCCCCTGATGATGTGCAAAGAGTTACACCTCTTAATCTCCTAAGGGCTGGACTTCACTTTATGTCTTAATTCTTAATTTCCCTAAAATATAAGGAGAATTGTATGCCTCCAACTTTGTGGGGGAAGGCCCTTTTCAGTTTGTTTGCAAACTTGAAATAATTTGGTGTAAAAGAACTTGAGAGTCTTAACCCAATGAAACACATTTGTGATGAACTGCAACACAGATCGGACCATCTTGTCTGCGCTCAGAAATGTTGTGGATGAATAAACAATCATTCCCATAGACATAGTCCAACATCTTGTTGAAAGTCTTCCCAAAAGAGTGGTTATACTTTACTAACTTAAATACACAAGGAGACAAAAAAACTCTGACATGTGTCAAAAAGAAATCATTTTCGCTGAAATGCCAGCAGCTCAATTGCAACGACCTCCATTTTGGGGTCACTGATATCCATCTACATTCAGCATTATATGGCTGCATGTCCTGTAAATAACCGGCTGTGAGCTTTAATAATTGCCTTTGGCTTTGAGAGGTTCAGGTCAAATCTGATAGCATCATCAGTTTTGTAAACTTTCAGATGAATACACCATCAATAAGTGTGTTGGCTTTTTACTTTTGATTTTGGCTGACCAAGGAGGAAGCGATTAGCAATTTAACTTTTCATACATTTTTTTTTATTTGACACAGTACAGAAACGGTCTGACCATCACAATAGCAAGTCAAACACTGTACAATAACAATACACATTATGCATATTTATCCGGCTATACTTGGTGGACTGGCAGCAAAACAGGTCCAGCTATTTATTGTTGGACATTGACTAGGCCGTTTCATTACATCGCCTGTATATTATAAAACCCACAAGAGTATTACTTTTTTTTTTTTGATGGATGTATACCTGTATATCTGTTATGTGCATTATGTGTATAGCTAAGTTTGGCCAATAGCTGATTTTTTTTTTTTTTTTTACAGTACAACATATTACAAGAAAACAAACAAAAATTAATTGTATGAGAATGAAGTAGAAATATAAAAATAAAATTGTAATATTAATATAAAATATGTATTACCACAAACATGTTACGAGCATAATATTGTAATACAATGACAAAATTTTTGTCATAATTCAATATTTTTTGCAATATTATCAACAGAATAAAGTTGCAATTTTTGGATAATTAGGTAAGGCAAAAGTTGTGACTCAGGAGAATAAAGTCAAAGTATTATAGGAATTAAGCCACCGTGTTAGAAAAAAAAGCATTGGAGAAAAAAATAATAATGCGCTTTTCACTTAGCCCAAAGTTGAGAGGAAGGCTGATTTTTTTTTCTTTTTAAGACCATTTGAAAAATTGCAAGAACATTTTGCACTGTTGTTTAGACACACCTGGTCAAGGCCAAAGGACCATGGTACTGTGGTCTAGGACATTAGGTAATTGTTAAGGACCTGATTCGTGATGAATTTCAGTACACTTCCCCTCTTTTGGCATGATTGGGACATGCAATGATTGGTGGTCCAAGGCAAGGCACAATTGGCAAAAGGCATAGCTGGGTTGTAGGATGACTCTAATATGATTGCTTCTTACAAGTTCTAAATCATCTCTCATACTGATAAAGTATGTGGAAAAGTAAACGATTACAGAAAAATGACAGATTATGTTCCAAAAACCTTAAAAATAAGGTTCACAATCCTCATATGACACATTTGTAAAAATGTAAACAGCACAGACATACATATTTTTTCTTCAATCTGCAAATAGCTACAGGGTGAA
Source organism: Doryrhamphus excisus (assembly GCF_037039965.1). Taxonomy (NCBI): domain Eukaryota; kingdom Metazoa; phylum Chordata; class Actinopteri; order Syngnathiformes; family Syngnathidae; genus Doryrhamphus; species Doryrhamphus excisus. The sequence goes on from NC_136369.1 coordinate 6,483,450, forward strand.
ATTCACATTTTTTCCTCTCATCAGATCATTTGGTCCATTTGCATTTGCCACTTCAAACACGATGCAGATGAGCCTTTCCTCTCATCACTCTCTCTCTCCCCCCAACTTTCCACTCTTATGAAGTTCGCAGTATTTGATCACTTTAGGAAGAGAGTTGTCAGACAAAAATATGCAGTTCTCCGAGTGAAATGACAACTAGTTGAAGTTAGCGGGATCAAATGTACATTTAGAGACATGGTACAGTACATACACACCACAGACCATGACTGGTGTGTAGGTGGTGTTAAAGTTCTATAATTTTCAACTGTCAGTGAGATGCGAATATGTACATGCTGAGTCCTGACTGGTGACTGGATGAGTAAGCAAAGAAAGCAAGCCAAATAATGGTAGAGCTGGTGTTTGGGTGAGAGAAATTGGCTGCATGTTGACAAGACAGTTAAGTTTGCAGATATTATTTTGGCTTCGTGCCAATAAAGAGATTCTTGATCGACCACATAAAAAAAAAAATTATACATAAAAATTACCGTCTATTGAGAGTAGTGTATGAGAATGAAAGGCTAGTTGACCACAAATGGTTTTTTTTTCTTTTTTGTATTATTTGCTAAAACAAACAAATATCTAAAAGGACATTGAAGGTGACATAATGTATTTGTTTTATATGAAAGTGACAGTAAAAATTGCAAGTTTTCTATTGTACCATGAAACAAGGACCTGAGTTTACCATTTGTGTGGGATTAAAACAGTTGGAAGAATGTATTTTCCATTATCATTTGCTAAGCTATTAACTCATCTTATTAACTTCAGTACTGGCCATTTTGACTGATTTGACTCAAGGTACACAGAATATTGTGTTCTATGGCTATAAAAACATGGAACCTCCCAAAAGAAAGATTAGACTCTTGTCTTTTATCTGAAAAAAAAAATTTCTACCCTTTTCTGTTATTTTTTCCTCTAGAGGCAAAATAAATAAATAAATACGTCTTTGGGTTTTTGACTTCCATCACTCCCATCCGGACAGGCCTGGTGGGTCGCCTGGAGGCACCGATTAAGGTGCAGGGTACTGTCTGGATTATGAGTTCTGATGTTGTTCTGCTTGCTTAAGTAGGGTCTTACTTCTTTCTCAGAGAATGTTTGATTGATACAGTAAATGCAATGTTTGTTCCATGTGCACTGCACCGGTTCTCATCAAAGGCAAGACATCGGGACAATGATTATCAGGAGCTGATATTATTGGACATCTCCAGTATTGACATTTTGTTCTATAATGGAACTTAAAAAAAAAAAATGTAAACATAAAACTTTGCCACATGAAGACTTTTCTCGATTGCAGTGTTTGTCAACATTTTTGACTTGCAAACTCCCATTCCCACCATTATTCATTGTTGATTTGTTTTTGACTGAGCCACTAGATATCCCACTTCATATGAAGGTTCAAGGGCTTTAGCAACGGCAGTAGCATATTCTATCACCACTGTTTTTTTACTTCTTAGTTCTTGCGTACCACACAGTTATTTGCTAAACGGTCATTAAACATAGGTATGTTTTAGTGATGTTCTGGCACACAAGCCTTTGTGTGCCAGAACATCAAGGCAAATGACACAGAGGGTTTTAATGTTGTCCTTGGTCGTGCATGTAAATAATTTAGTGCTACAGACACACAGTACATACGTGTCGCATTAAAGCTGATCAGAACTGGAAGGAGATGGTCTTCCTCCCAAAAACAATATGGGAACTCTGGAGAATGAGGGCTGTGCTGTATGTCTGTCAAGTCTTGTGGCCCTCAGTAAAGTCAAACCACTGTGAGCTGCAGTGAAGCATGACATTGCATTTGTACGCTTTGGTGCATTAAACAATGCCTCTAAAGTGAACCTGATTTCCCGCCACAAGTACTGCTGCCCTAGCCGGTACTTATCAAAATTGTGTGGAATTAAAAAAAAAAAAAAAAAAAAAAAAAAAAAAATATATATATATATATATATATATATATATATATATATATATGTGTGTGTGTGTGTATAAATGTTTCAAAAAAATCTAATATATTTGTTCAGTGGAACATGGCTTCTGAGTGTGATGTAAATGGCAATGCATTGTGTATTACTGCCAGGGTTTGTTCAAGGATGCAGACTTATCGTCATTGATTGGTTCACACATTCTCCTTTTATGGGAGGCCATGTTTCTACCCTACACAGTGTAGCATAGAAAATAACATTATTGTGTCTTAAAAATCCAATGGCTCCACTAATTACTCTACTATTGAAACTGCAGTAAATAACTATAATGATAATGATTACCCTGACCTGAGTGCTTTGAAAGAATAAAAAAAGTACTACTATCATTATCACTCATTATTACTACCATTGAGGTAACATCTCAAGTATATAGTGACCTACTGACTTTTGCAAAAGACATCTTCATTATATAGTAAAAAAAAAACAAAAAAAAAAAACCCAAACACACAGCAGACAAATATAGTAAGCTAATAAATATCTGCAGGCCATCACTTGTATCAGGATTTTCAAGTGACTCAAAGAATTAATTTAAAACTATTACATTAAAACAATTTGCCATAATTGCCATGTAATCCAATAATAAAAAAATATATATTTATTATGTAGCAGAAAGCGTGTATATACATATCCAATGGCAATTTTTGTCAATGCTTCAGAGGAGCACCATAATCACAAGAACCAAAGCAGACATAATTTCTACACACATTAAAAACACACGACAAAACGAAAGAGCTGTGCAAAGTGGACATTGGAACACCATTATGAATGAAATATTCAAGATTACACACTCTTGATGCACAAAATAATCAGAAAACGGCTTCATATAATACACATAGAGCAATGAATAACTTCATGATCTGTCTCGTCTCTGCTTTGTGCTCTGTTCCCCTTGTGCAGTGTTCGGATTCGAATTTGTGAGTGTTAGACGCTAATTGTTTTTCATTTTCATTCACATACTCCCTTATGACAACTGGTGTATACCTGGGGGTACACATACCCCACTTTGGGGACCTGGGCTCTAGTGTATTGGAGGCATAAATCATTCAGCCCAGCATTGATTTAGAGATGATTTTCACATGAAATGTGAAAACTGGAGAGACTTAAGTATGTTTGGAATCTGAGTGTGTTAATGCATTTAAACGTAATGGGTATAAACCTTGGAAACAAAGACAATACTGATCTATTACTTGTTCAGACAAATACAAAACGTGTTTAACTAAACTGAATTAACTAACTACACTGATGCAAAAATTTACTTTTAGGTACAGTATATTAGTAAGATGAGGGTAATTTTAAAAAAAAATCTTATTTGGCCTATACGATGCACTTATTTTCTCAGGTAATGTATCATACAACATACTGTATTTAGACAAATGATCATAACAGTGTTTAAGCAGCCATATCTCAAATTAAACGCACAATATACAATTATACCCTCCTTTTCAACCGAAAAGTGGCCTCTATCTTTATGTGTTCACTCTCAAGTTCTCTTTTTGTCATTGTTTTTACCACCAGATGAGTGGTTGTGTTTGACAGATCTCAACATGCAAGGACAGTCCTGCCAAACAGACTTATGAATTCCAAACGGCCTCGAGTCATGCTCTATATTTCATTGAAGTTGAATATTTAAAAAGATCAACCCACTCAAAGCCCTATAAAACCTATCGTTCTGGGGCCTTGTGTCCTAAAAATAAAATCGCATCTGCCATATCGCATTACAGACAGCCACATCGGGCCTTATCTCCTCAGCATTTCACTCTCTGTTCCCCTCTCTTTCTGACAAAACCCATCTGGTAACCAGCCTGTCTCCATCAACACAGAGTTTGCACTCACTCTCTGTCAAACAACTTTGGACTTCTTCCGTCTCATTTGTTTTCCCTTCCCTTCTTTGCTTTCAGGGACTCACAGTTTGTTTTCATTTATTGGTGGTACTGTAACGCTCTGGTAATTCTCTCACAACCTTGGAGCCATCCTTCAACCTTGTCTCTTAACAAACCACCTAGTAGAAGATATCATTCTTGATTTTTTTTAAAGTAAATTGAAAAAAAGAGAAAAATATGAGGAATAATGTTAATGCAGAGCAATAGTCAGTTTAAACAGCCATGCACCGCTGTCTGCTTCTGACACATCAAATTGACACAGAAAAGGCAATTTGCTGTGCTCACAAATCCGCCAAAGTCCATTACAATCTCCACAAACCATTATCTTTCATTCATGCAAGACGCATGCCTGTGAATATTCAAATTTGTCCTGGAGCCTCATCTATACGGATTGCATATGCACAAAACAGGGCCGAAAGGTTGTGTATGCCGTTTTTCCATGCAAAGTTTGCCATCTATAAAACACCACCTGAGTATGTGTGAAATAGGTGTGTCCCAAAGACGTGCACTGTTAGCTCATACTAAATAATTTTTTCGTGTTATAATGCACAGAAAAGTGAAATAAATGTGTTCATGATTCACAAAAAGTGCAGTTCCCCTTTAAATGGTGATGTCATATGTTACAAATAAACATGCAATGGAAGCAAATGAATGTTTATCCATCATTGCATGGAAACATCACACCGTTTTTGCTGCTTTACATGACACTGACAGATATCTGTCAATCAAATCTAATATAGTATATTGTATGTGCTTGTCAATACATAGTGACTGATAGTTGTGGTATCAGTCAGCCAAAGTATCATTGTGAGAACAGTCTTTTGAGTAGAATCACTCTGGTTAGTAGTATTATATTCAGTTGTGGTCATAGAGGCACCTCAAAGCCAAATGTTATTTGTTAGAGGCTAAATCATTGAATCTCTTAGGTAATGATGAAAGGATGATAGGTGGTGTCGTTGACCTCCCCCTCCGTTCAAGATGGTTTCTCAACCTTGCTGTAGATAGCCCCCATCTCTCCACTTTCTAACCATTGGCCTTGTGATGTAATATAAAATACGCAACACAATTGAGTCCTCACAATTGAGGACGGATTTAAAATGTGAATCTTTTATGCACACTTCCACCCATTCATTTTCAATGCCGCTGTCTTTGGGCAAGAGGCAGGGTACACCTTGGTCGCAGGGCACATATAGACAAACAATCATTTACACTCACATTTATAGATATGGAAAATTTGGAGTCACCGATTAACCTAACATGTTTTTCAATTGTGCGAGGAAACCGGCGTATCCAGAGAAAAAAACATCTATGCACGGGGAGAACATGCAAACTCTACACAGAGATGCCCAAGTGCAGAATTTAATCTGATTCTTCTTGATCTCCTGACTGTGTGGCCTACATGCTAGCCACTCAGTCACTGTGCGTTACGCACACTTGACTGCAGATAAAATATCTGATCAATAAACATGACAAGCACATGCCGAAGCCTGAGGGCAGGAGCATGTGTTCGCATTTACCAGGCTTTGGCTTGCCAAAATGCGAGCAAATCAAGATGTATCAGAATAAAAACTAAGATACAAGGGACGTGGCAGTCCAAGATTCCTCAGTAACTCAGGGCATGTCACATAAATAAATTCATATTGCGGATTATACTGCGGATGACCGATGTAAAGAAACTGCACAGCAACTGAGACCTACAATGCTGTTTTTAGTTGCTCTCAGACTCAGGTATAAATTGACAAATGGGGATAGATAGATTTCCACTCAATGCATAGTAAGTAATGCATAGTAAGGGAAAACCTTTGCTGCTTTGTCTTATAGACCAGTTATGCCCACTTTTGTGTAGATCCAGAGTTCAGCAAAGTTGTCTCAAAAACACCTAAGAGTTCACTGTCATCACTGTAACATGCATGGCTGTGTCCCAATGAAACACTCAAGAGGACCACTGACATCTGCAAAAAGTGAGGAGATTAGAAAGTTGGAAAGTAAGTCAAGTGCCAGGGTGGCATGGCTAAGCTTTGTTCCTGTCCTGGGGCTTCTCCTTACTCTAGCCCTTGTACAGGCTCAGCAATTAAAACTACATGCATCACTGGCCTGTGCAATCCTCTGAAGAACATATAATACAATATAAACACAAGAGACACACATACACGGACATCTCCATTCTGTACAATGTGTGTGAGACATTTTCCATATTGCTTACGCATTTTGAACGAACGGCCAGTCAGATTTGTTCCATTCAATGACCTTTTAATCGATGCAGTACACAAATGATGTGTAAAAAAAGGGAGGTTGTATACATCACGACTGTCAGGAACACATTAACCCGATCACCTCAAAGGGTATGGAGCTGTGCAAAGAGCGCTGTAGTTCATCAAGCACAAGACCTCAAGATAGCAAGACAAATATCACAAAACCAAGGACATTGGTGATAGTAGAGAAGATATATTTTAATCAATAGAATGCTGAAGATGTGTGTGTGTGTGATCTCCAGAGGGGAAGAAACAATCAATATTTGATTGGGCAGCTCACTTTCGCAACCAGTTGACAGCACACACCCAAGAAATCCCTTTCCAGTTAAGGGGAAAACAGAAGTCACAACCTTTGTGGGTATTGGTTTAGTTTAAAGATAAAGTAGATGTACGTATATGTGGAACACAAAGATGACTATTTTAGTTCACTATTTTCCATTCATTCACCAAGTAGTATTTTTGCATATACTATACTGAAAATAGTTCCAAGTCCCTCAGTTTTTGCATGTTTAATGTGAGTGCCGACTTGTCCCACTTGTCTCCCATGCTGTACAGACAGACGACTATACTGTATTTTTCCAATTTTTCTTTAACCTCATATTTGGGCTCCAATGCTGATACTATGAGGGAATGCATAAAGGTAAGATTTGGTGACCTTACTGAGTGCCAATGTGCATTTGGGCGGTGCATGTCTCTGAAAAAACAAACTCCAGGCTTGTACAAGGAGACAGCGTCTATTATTTTAGTGCTTTATATTTGATGTCGTGCCTCTCATTATTTTACACAATATATAATATATAAGCAATTGCATTGCTATAATGCATGTATATGTTTGTCTGATATGCTGAAAATCTTTCCCAGTTGACAAACTAGCTTGCTACTATTGCTATTTAGATCCATTCTCGTCTATAGGTCACATTGACACAAGCCTCCAAACAGTGTTCGGCTATGATTGTCACAGTCACTAGCGGCTTGTAACCCAAATTTTAGCTTGCAGGTCAAAGCAAAAAAAAAAAAAAAACAACAACAAAAAACAGAGGCCTCATGTCTAAAAAAAACAAACAAAACAAACAAAAAACCCAATCATGAGTTTGGACACGCTATGCCAAGAAAACACTGTATGAATGACAATAAAAAAAAATACCTGCAGTGGACCAGTAATGTCTGTTTTCTTTGGCAGGAGACGTACTTCATGACAACACATGCGAACACCTTTGGTCTTGTCGAACCTCGGAAGCTACGCTACCAGTCAGAATACCCTTTTTTTGGTCCACTTCTCTTCAATATTAGTTCCCGTTTGTGACTCCACATACATCGCTGCATTTCCTCAAACTATGGAGTGGGTCAAGAGTCAAATACGACATAAGCATGTTAATCACGTGTCAAAATGTAGCGCTGTTAGAGGAAATTTTACAACTCTAACATACATGGCTGGTTTTGGGGGTGCACAATTGCAGAGGCATCACATGACATGACATGTCTGAACTGATGTGGGGGCTAACATGCTTTGATGTTGTTCAGTTTTTATACAGTAGCGATTCATTCTTAGAGCCTCTTTGAAGTAAACGAGACAACTTTTTTTTCAGTGAAAGCTACATGTGATTGGCCAAAATCTACGGTGCCGTAGACACTGAACAGAAAGGGGATGGAGGAGTTACACACACATCAGAGCTGTGAGCACACAGAGGGGAGTGAGAGTAGCCGAGTCAAAAGAACCAGCGCCCTGAAAATATATTTTGGTACTACCGTTATGCCCCCAATTGACCACATGTGGTAGATGTGTGTTTTGTTGGAGGACTACATCTCCCCAAATTGGCTGGGACGTGGACCAAGCCTTTAATAAGAAGCAGAGGAAGACACCTACAAGAGGAAGAGCCGCTCCCATTTTTCTCTCACCTTCCACACCTTGCATTTTGGACATGATGGACTGTTTATGTTGACCTGCTGTTTTCTTTGCTGTTTTTGTCCAATAAATTCTCTTATACAGCCTTAAGGGTGGCTCTGGTGGTAGCCCGGGACTTGAGGAAGTTGGGCCCTCTTCCACTTTATGTTAAGCCCTGGTGTTTCCTCAGCTCAGATGATTGATAAGAAACGTATAGCCTCTCGTAATTCCTCTGGCCCTTTACAGCTACTAAATATACACACTAACTTATATACACAAATATGAACATGAACAAAATTATTACTTTATCACAATGATGCTATCAATGCTGTAGGGCTGCAATGATTATTCAGATAATTCGAATACCTCGATTACAAAAAATAGCAGAGAATTGATTTTCTGCTTCGAGAAATCATTTACATCACCAACACACGTACGTCACCCATGCAGAGGATGAGGAAAGAAGCGGGTGTTTGAAAACGCGGGAAAATTGAACAGGCTAGAAAAAGCGTCAAGGCAATGAAAGTAAAGGAAAACAAAATGTAGACAACAGACAGAAAATATGGCTAAACAGCAATTTGAACATTTGACATGTATCTGTTGAAACAATGCGCTTTGCGGTCGCCGAAGACTCTGGGTAAGACTCTATATGGGGTGATGATGGGCCTATATTGTCCGATATTGGCAGCGATATGTATATCACATAACACTCTGTATGAAATGATACACTCAAATACCATCTGTTTCCAACTACTGGTGCCAGCCACAACCTATCATGCAACCCTGTTCGTGGCTGGCACTGACCTATTGAGGTGGACCGTAGGGAGGGCTGTCTTCGAGTGATGGTTATGGCCAGCGATTACAACAACCCTGTCCATTATAGTTAAGGAAGGGTGGGGTCGAATATAGTAGCTCTTGAACCGCTCAGTGACCATTCTATCAAGATCATTGGGAGTGGGTCGTAACCTCTGTTGGACATTCAAAATTGACAGTCGGCCCTCACAATTCTCTGCTTGGTCAATCCACAGGGGAGCTTACATTAGGGCCGACTACAATTGCGTGTTGCATCCTATGCAACAGGTATGCTGAAGCTCATTGGGTGCTAACACACAGGTGTCACACATGAGGCAAGATAAAGTTGCATTGGAATTAATTGGTCTGACTGTTGGTGCGTTAGACTCTGGGGTATAAAAATAATCTTTCCCATCTTTCTCATTTTGCCACCTTAATCTTATCCTTCATCTTGAATTCTTATTTTCATTCTTTGCAGCATAGATTAGAAAAACCCAGTAAAGAGATTTGTAATATTTGACCTGTAACTGTATTGAAAAATTCAATATAACAATTCCTGGAAAAGGAAGATCAGTAGTTCTGTGGTGATCCCTAGGTACAGCTCAGGCCGAGTATGAAAGATTTTGGTTCAATTCCATTAGAATATAGGCAGATGTCTGGTGAGGTGTGGGCACCTGGATTGAGGGAGGTAGCCAATAATGGATTACATAATCTATCATGGAGAGAGACTCTAGTGACTCAAGGATAGGAAAAGGGATTTCTTTTTGGGTTGTAATGAAAAATAAATATAAAAAACTTTGTCTTCCACAGGGTAGAGTATATAGAGGTTAGGGAATTCTTTTAAACACGATAGCCAGCAGAGAAAGGTTTCTAGATCTTCCAGAATCTACACCTATTCCAGCTGTCAGTCTTTGGATTCTGTGCTTCCCACGAAAATGGTCTTTTGTAATTTATTCCACCCACCGCCTGCCTCCAGTTTTGCCCACTACACCGTGGTTGGTCACACTCCCAAGTGCTAACGAGGACTTTCGGATAACTGCCGAATCCATTTTTATAGGAGTTGATAATGAACTGATTTATCGTTTTAAAATGTCCGCATTTAATATACAGCTGTATGTGTTGGATCCCAAATCCGACCCTGGAGCAGAGACGAGACAGTCCCAAGTTTCTCAAGAAAAGAGGTTACTTCAAGACATCTCTGAATGGCAAGTAGCTTTCGCATTTTAGTGCTTTTGTTCCACGACTTACACAAAAAAACACAGTTAGGACACTGATAAATTGTTACTTACTGCCTGTTCTTCTGACTCTTTGACACGACCAAGTAATGTTTGCAACAGTTTGTCAGCTAGTCCAGATGTATACGGGCCCATGCTCACAAAACAGTCCAGTGTAAAATGCTGTTGACAGATTAAAATATTTTTCTTTTACTGGTAGGGAAGTAGAAACTCCAACCACTTCTGCCTGATGTTTGCCTTATTAGGAATTGGAAACAAATTGAGCTTTCCTTTACATCCGAAGAAACACTTCCTGGTAGACATTGCTAGCACCGTAAACAGAGAGGCAAAGCTTGAAGGAGAGCGTATCTGACCTACAATGCACAACCATATAAGGAAGCCCGCCACTCTGTGACGTCAGAGAGCCAGTGTTAGAAAAAAAAGTCTATTTTTCGATATTTGCGTTGTTTACTTATCGGCCGATACGTGCGTGGGTTCGCCAATGTATTTTTCCACCGCATGATTTACAGACAGGAATCCGCTGGGCAGGTTTGTGTTGGCGTAGGACCCCGCAACACACGCACTGTGTACCCCTCCCACACTGCAACAGTGGTGAATCACAACAAGGGTACATTTTCAACTTTTAATTAGCCTCTAAGAGTTAAACTTAGTTGAAATATTTCCACCTGCTTTGAAATAGGAAACAAGTGCATGCAATATACGTGCTTGAAAATATAGTTTAGTTTGTGGGTCTGAAAAACAGGAATGCTGCTGAATGCTTCATCTTTAAAAGTGCCTACCGTTGGAATTAGGAAGTTGTTCATGTAGTTGTAGGCAAATATGTACAGCTGTTACGAACACCGCTTTCAACGTTGTCAATTCAGTCCCATGGTGTTTGTAGGAGTTTCATTCAGCCAACGCCGGGCTGAGGTTAAATGCGTGTTGTGTTATGTGTGTGCGCTCTCTCCAAGCACGCACACACACACACACACACACACACACATACACACAGAATGAATTGTAGCAGCCGTATCTGCTATCAGAGGGCTTTAGCATGCACAACACAAACTCTAATGATGAGAGAAATGTTTTATATATCGTACTAAATTGTGCCAGTGTGATGTGTTTGTGTGTGTGGATGCGGGGGGTGCGTCTCACTGCGGAGGAGCAGTCATCACATCTATGCTAGATAAAATTTAAACTATGACAGAAATGTTTTGCACATGGTTGCATATTTATTCCTTTTAAAGTTGATAATGCAGTTTAAATGTGTTTAAGAAAGCTGAATCCTACTGTGTTCAGTGAACTTGAGACCTGTAATATTTGTTATCATTGTCATTTTGTCATGTAAATTGAGGGAGCAAAAGCAGTATCGACCACAAATATCGACCCAAGCAAAATCGGCGAAGGGTGATGGAAAAAAATCAGTATCGGCATCGGCCCAACCAAAACCATATCGGTCAATCCCTAGGTCAGAGCTTTCCTAAACTTCTTTCAGGGCTCACTTCCAAATGTGCAAACCTCATTATCTGAAACTTTGGAATCGTTTAACACGAGAATATAACTTTCTAAATTCATTTATAGGTCAGAAAAGTGTAAAAAAAAAAATAAAAAATAGGTCCCATTTTAGAAATCAGACTGTCAGATTAAAATTGTATTTATTTTAAAAGGACAAATGCTCTGTAAATTACCAAAAAGCTAAATTAAAAACATATACATACATGTATCACAATAAAATCGTATTTTAATGAGCTGCACAAAAGCGGACTACACAACCAATGTGTTAACATGTTGGCGCTAAAATGGGCATAAGAGTACCTAGGATTTGTTCCTTCCTAAGAACACACTCTATGAACACGCTAAATGGTTTAGTAACTTTCAGTCAATACGCAACAACGAAACTGTCAAATCTTCTATTCCTCTTCTTTGAAGAATTTCTCAGCTGTAAATGTGACAGGCAGTCTAAGACATCAATTTTACCATACCGTTAGACATGAAGCAATTTTTACTTTACCTTTTGTCTGCTACCAACACACACACAATGTGTATACAAAGCAACGCAAGTAGTGATAGCCATGTGTACACACAGCCAGTTCTGAGCCAAATGTTTAATGAACACTGGCAGCCAGGCTATCAAGAACGAACTGGCCAACACCACTGTCTCATTATCAGTTACAAACACAAATGGTGTTGCTATGATTTCCTGGCTCCAGTGAGGCAAGGGTATATATTCAGGGCTATTTTCTTAGCGTAGACTCATATGGTGGGGAGATTGCGCTCTCTTTCCATCTGTTGAGAGTGTTGAGAGAATATACACACAGAAATGCTGTAGCAAAATAAATTAAAGTTGCCTTTCTAAGTGGGTAATATCTAGTTTTACCAGTTCCAAATAACAAAAGCTAAATGTATGAAACTGTGCATGCACACACACAGATAAAATATTGGGTTTTTGACCGTTTTTAAAAAAGCAATTTATTGTAATTATTTTAGCTAAGTTTTAAAAAGGCAAAAATAGGGAAATCAAGCAGCTTGGTAGCTGTTACATGTACCAACAGGTAAATGATGAAATATGCAGCAAAATATATTGAATGCAGCCTGAACTGGATTTTAAGGATTGTGCTTGGCTGTGACTTATTTATTTAAAACTGTTCAAAACCTCACAGGCAGAGTGGTAAAAAATATCTAAGAGAGAAATATGGATTACAAATTGAGAAGCAAAGAGAAGCAAATAATTTTGTCAGTATCGTATATGATTGCATTGGGTATGGGTACTAAAGGCAAACACTTTGATACAATGTTAGTAACAAATCAGTTAGTATTTTTAATAACCTCACCTTCCTAACCCTTAAAAGTAGGTGCCCTATTTTTTTTTTGTTTTATTTTAAGTCATGTACAGTGAATACTGACTCCTAGAGTTGCCTAGTGTGTAGTCTATAAAGGAAAATAAGCGTCTGGCTGACTGCTATATTGGTATTTTGGTCATGTCTTTGAACTTCCGGTTTGAGTAAACGCTGGCGTGAATTGCTGCCGCTGCCGCTTAACGACTTTTTAACTGTTTTTAAACCAATCTCAATGAATTTCTCGATTTAAAATCACAACTCTGTGGCAAAGGATACTGCTGCATGTTCGCTAATTGCTTTGGTAGTCTGGCAATCAGGCACTTATAAGATTCTGCTCCTCACCTTCAAGGCCATAAACCCCTTCGCACCTCAGTACCTCACCAACCTACTCCACATAAACACTCCCACCTGCTCTCTTAGGTTCTCTTCATCCGACTCACCCGCCCATCTGCCCACTCGACCACCATGGAATCCAGAGCTTTCAGTCGCTCAGCAACCCGCCTCTGGAATGCCCTTCCAGAACACATAAACACTTCAGACTCGGTTGCCACCTTCAAATCCCAGCTTAAAAGTTATTTGTTCAGACGGACTTACTCTATCACGTAATTCAAATTCTGCCATTTTATGTACCTATGTGTTTTATATATGCATGTGTGTAATTTTAACTGTTTTGGTAAATAAAACACACTTACAGTATCTCATGAATACTGTGAACATTCAGCATCATGACTACTATTACTTTAGCTGAGAGGTGTCACCCTAATTATCACTTCCGGAAATGAGGCTCAGCCACAAGCTAGTACTTTGTCAAGGCTGGCACCATGAACTACGTATAAATGTCATTTTTGACAATTTACTGTTCGCTTTCAAAAATCAAATCAACAATGTAGAACATAATTAAAAACAATACATAACATTTTTAAGCAAAGACAATGAGTCATGAATGCCAGGGACCCTTTAAACTAAGAGCTAACCTGGTAAAATGGGGAATTAATATACTATAACTGAACTGTACTGTGCTATACTGACTGTATCTGTGACTGACGTGATTATACATCTCTGAGTCTGAATTTCTTTGACGAAATGAGACATAGCTCTTTAATGTATGAAAAAAATGCCATAGTGTGACATTATAAAGTGCTGCACTCCTGATGTTTTTATCAACTCTCATGAGATTTTGTCACAAAGCCCACACATTGTCACTTAAGTCATGCATATATGATGCATGCATTGTGTAAAAAAAAAAAAAAAAAAACTTTACCCATACTGATGGGTGACAACACAACTTAAAAGTATCTTACTCAGTTCTCTGGTCATTAAGAGCCAGAACAGATTCAGTGAGCTTGAGTGTATTATAATATTGTTCTCAAGGGAGGAACACTATTCATCATTACAACAATGTATTGGGTTTTGCGCCAAAAGTGCAGACCTGACCATGACAAGTATGCAGAAGTGGGATACTAGTAGTAGATACTAGTCAGAGCATATAAAATCTATTTCTGACTTTCTAAATATGCAGTTTATTACACTATTAGAGACTTCTTAACATGAAATAACATCCCTATAGTCATCTTTGCACACATAATACCCAATATATATGCTCTCCTTCTTCTTACTTTTTTGATTGGTATATTCTTGGTTTCTCATCCTCCTTGAGAAAAATTTACAATAAAAAAATATATTCTACAGCCATATTTAAACAACCAATCTTTGTTTTTAGTTGTTAATCCGCCCCGCTTTTACTCATCTTTTAACTGTGTATTAACGAATGAATGCTGTATTTTGGTGTGTCTTCTATTCTGTTTACTTGCTTTATTCAACTTCATTTTCTGCAAAGTGTCTTTGAGTATCTTGAAAAGCGCTATACAAATAAAATGTATTATTATTATTAATTATCTAATCGGTCACTTTCTCCATTTCCACAAAGTTTGTGCTGTGTGTTGGCTCATTTGCATACTAAAAGCGATTGGATGTTTGGGATTGGATGAGGGGAGGAAAGGGCGTGCATGCAGCACAGCCATGGAGATGAGTGGCGAATGGAGCAGTCTTGTGCTTTTTCTGGCTGAGTTTTCACTTCTAAAATGTTGATTTGGGGAGGCAAGCCTTTATTTAAGGGGTGTTGCCCCTCCCCCACACAACAGTGTAGAGCCGGCCCTGGTTGGCATCATACTGTACTTTCAGCAGCATGACGTCTTTGATCTGACATCAGATGTAATGGGACAATTAATGCAAATATTTAGATGTTGGTTCAGACTGTTACATTAAATAGTGGTTGCTGTGATTGCTTATTCCATTGAAATGTGGCCGACATTCTGAAAAACATGCCTGTGAGGTTTTGGTGATGAGTGTGCACTGTGAGCCAATTTACCACTGCACAGGGTGCACTTCGCCTGCATCAAGAATAGACCAGGTCGGAGCTGGTGATCTTTCAGGGCACCTTTGGCGCGTTGTTTTGCCATGAAATTGTCACTGTGCTAAAGTGTGGACACATCCCCTGGTGCGCCACCATGGCCATCTTGGTGCAGCCCAGTCTACCAAATGACCAAATTGTTAATGTATACAGTGGTGCGCTCGACCAAATTATGGTTCAAGTCTGCATATTCATTTCATACCAAATTGAAAAGGAAGTTCTAACAATCATGATGAAGCAGTATCTGTCCAAAGGTTTGTTTAGCATTGGTGTCTGTTATAGGTAGATTCTCCCAAACGTGCTCATATGTCCTGTGAGTATGATGGCCATGAAAGAACTGGAAAATTATCAGTTTTCAGAAATTGTGGACTAACCCTTGGTATCTCTGTACATTCAAAATGCAATAATACAATGCACCTGCTCGCTGTCCATTACATACATAAAATACCATATAACTCTACCTTCACCACAGGCCACTCAATCCGCGGAACCATGCTATATCTCCACCACTGGTTGCTTTCATACGTACTGAATATCTCCCACTGGATCTTGCTACTCTAGTACTTAAATACTGTTGCTAAACATCCCATGTTACATGTCGGTCAAACACCTCTTCACTGTGATGCTGTGATTGTGGTTGTTTTCGTCTTTTTTTTGTTATTTATTTATTCAATTTGGATCTTCAAAGTTGTTCACTTAAGCCTATTAAAGTGGATTCAACTCCTTTACCCTCTTTTATCAAAGTATGAATCCTTCACAGTCACGGCAACTGGGACCTAGCAAGGCTGTAATGACTTACATCTACTGAAAAGATGACAAGTATGATTTAAAAAAAAAAACAACAACAACAATTGAGTTGGAGTGAACCGTCAATGTGTGAAGCGGAATTTGCACATAAAAAGAGCAGTGGTTTAACGTTAAGTGTTTCATTATTTGATTCCAATTTCACTGCCAGGAAAGGAGATCACAGACTTTTCATTACACTTGATCTATTTTGGTGCTCATCATTTTGTCTCTACAACATCCGAGACAGATAATTATCCATAAAAAATGGAAAAGGTGCTACATTTTGTCATTTCCTAGCTCAAGCTGTTTTTAAATATGACACAGTATAGTGACAAGCTTGAAGACCGGCGATTGCAATAATTAGTTAGAAAATAGCATCTTGCCATCAAGAATATTTTTTTGAGTGTTACAGGCTCGAAGCAATTCTTTTTCCGTCAAACATTTGAACAGTCTATTTAGTAATAAGAGAATTGTGGAGAAAGTTATCACCTGTAATGTACGTATGTGTGTGTGGGCCGGCAAAGTTTCAGATACATCTGTCAACTGAGATCCTGGCTCTGTCTTCCACTCTTCCAAACATATACTGTATAGGTATGTTTATTTGTAAAATATAATTTGCCAAAAAAAACAGTAAACCTATGTTAAATGTATATACTGTACTTTTAAGCACAGTGACAGTGATGCTGAAAACAACAATGTACAGAATAAGATGCGAAGATGGCAGATTTTGTGTGTGGAAAAAAAACAACAACTAAATATTACAAACCAGTGGCTTTGCTATCAAGGACCTCCACAGAAGCCACCATCCATTGAACAATACGCCCCTGAAAAAAATAAGACAATGACAACCATTCCTATCTTGCACTAGTGTATCATAGCAACATTGAAAGCAGGGAATTAAAATGTAAAAAACTGGGTTGGAAACTGCATTGTAACCTCAAAATAATTCAAACAAGTTGTTCGTAGCAGGATTGTTGAACTGGAAGGCCTCTGCAATGTGGCACGGCTGCTGCAATATACATTTCTTAAACGACCCAAGGGATATCAGACACAAAAGTCAAGAGGTAGACCCAAAACATTTTCACCAGCACTAAGCTGGTGGATCTGAAAGGCTTGTCTTTGAAAACACAGGCTGATCCCAAATTGAGGCCCTGACTGATGGTGACTGCAGCCTAATAACCATAAGATGGCATCTGTGAGAGCAGGACTTAAAGATGGAGCTTCAGGTTGTGTTGTGGCAACTACTGGCTGCTGGCTATGTAAAGCTTTCGCTGTGTTGTCCCAGCCTTTCATTGCACAGGGCCCTTCCAGTCAAGAGGGATGGCAATAAATGATAAATGCTTTGGGGTAGCAGTAGTACAGTTCAACTGATGGAAATCTGTCATATTGAAGACTTTTAAAAGAAAACTACACTTAAAAAATTGCCTATCATCTACAATCTTTATGTTAAAAGCGGACATTAATAATAATAATAACATTAATAGGCACTTATCAACTCCTATGCTGTTGATAAACTCCTCTAAAGTTGGGTTCAGCAGCTATCCGGAAGTCCTCCTGAGCACTTGGGAGTGTGACCAACCAGAGCATCGTGGGCGTGCTTGGCCGGAATAAAGGCGGGCTGTGGGTGAAATAAATTAAAACAGACCGTTTTTGTAGGAAGCACGAAATCCCAAAAATAGCTTGAATAAGTGCAGATTCTGGAAGATCTATAAAGCTTTATGTGCTGGTTATCGTGTGTCCACAACTCAATATAAAGGTCAGAAAAATGAGCATAATACATCCCATTTAAAAATGCATGTTTTGACTAATAATGTGTTTGTGAAAAAACATGATAGGGTGAAGTCACAGAATTAGAACCACAAAGTGGCGAGGGACAAGTGTAGGGCATTTGCTTTTGTAGATCACCCTCAGTCTATTGATCTATGCAAGGGGCATATTAAGGATGAGCAAAAGGCACAGGCTGGTGTTTACTGGGGCACAACCAAATAGGCACTATTTTACAATACTGTTTGTATTGTATTGCTGTTGAGGAACATTCAATTTCTTAGGCCTGGCAAAACTCCCTGCGTTTGTGTAATAATAATAATACATATTAAGTAAATTCATAGTAAGAGCGTAATGTGTTACAGTAGGCTTATTGTATGCGGTACAACTGGTTATAAGCCCGCTGAACATCTTTACCTGTGTCATAATTATTTAACTGTATTTATTCATACATTCTAACCATTCAGACTGTTTGCTTTAAATAATAGAAGATGCTCGGAGCTTAACATTCTATAGCGGTTGATATGTGCTGACAAATTTCTACTCTTGTCCAGTAGGTATGACAAAAAAATAATACGTCTCTATACTGAGCCGGTTGTGTATAAATGCATGCTTGTTAACAAAACTCTTTCACTTAGGAAGCCAATACTACAGATGTGATTTATGGTTCTGGATGAGTGGATGTTGAAAAGCTGTAAATCTCCTTCCCTAAGTTATGTGCACATATATACAGCATTGTGAAAAAGTGTTTGAATCCTTCTTGATGTCAGATATTTTTTGCACGTTTGTCACATTTAAATGTTTCAGATCATACAAAACAAATTTTAATATTAGTAAAGAACAAAACAACTGAACACTAAACACAGTTTCTCAATTAACCAGTAAAACCTATGTAAAAAAAAAAAAAAGTGATTGCCCCCCTGTTATATAACTTAACCCTTTTATCAATAGTCACAAAATTGTGACAAGCAACATTGGGGAATTTAACAAGTCATAGAAACAAATATAATACCTTATGTAGTTAGTATTTGACACCAGGAGGTGGTGGACACCTGGCATGAGCAACATGAGCTTCTATGCAAAGTTAAGGAGTTTAATGAGTTGAAAAAGCAGTGTATAAGGGAGCTCATGGCTGTTGGTGACATCTGTCCGCTATGACAGTCCAGAAAGCAGCACACATTCAGCATGTGTTGGGTGGGAGAAGAGACATCCCAGAGGATCCCTATGTTTCTCCTAAAAGACGATATACAGTCCCTACAGCACGGATGGTCAAAACAATGCTATGGTGTTGGGTGGGGTAGTGAGGAAGAAAATAAGATAAATAATAAAAATGGAGGTGGAAACATTCTGCTTTGGGGCTGTTTCTCTCACAACCCTGGTGACCAAGATACATCAAACCAGTGTTTCTCCACCAAGTACTAAGCCACGTTTTGCATCGAGATAAAATCCAGATTAATTCACAACCTTATTGTTCTGGATTTTTGTTTTTACATTCTGCCTCCCTCGTTTACAATAAGCACACCATAAAAATATTCTCAACAGTTCATATCCGTATAAGGAGGTAAAGTTACAAAATCAACAGAGGATCAAATACTCACTTTCCCTACTGTATAACATTGAGTAAATATAGTAAAGGATAAAATGTGCATTAGTAGGTAGACATGAAAAAAAAAAAAACTGCAGTCACTTCCTTCCCCTTAATTCTTTGACTGTATTGTGATTCTTAACAGGGGTAGTTAATATTCTAAAGGGCCTTTTCAAAAGACAGGCCAGCGGACAGACCTTAATGGGTTCAACTGAAATGGGAAGCAGTTTATAGTCTTCACAGGCTAGAGGAGAAAGAAATGTCAAGTGTGGTTTTATAGAGGAGCCAGCAGCTGAAGAAATTTTAGTTATTTTGGGGTCGCGAGAGTGCTGGAGCCTATTCCAGCTGCCTTCGGGCAAGAGACGGGGTACACCTATATGGACAAATATGTTTTTGGAATGTGGGAGGAAGAACATGCAAACTCCACACAGAGATGCCCGAGGGTGGTATCAAAGTCGGGTCTCCTAGCTGTGTGGCTTGCGTGGTAACCACTTCCCCCACCGTGCAGCCCCATGTCTATACATTGATTAATCCAACTAAGTAGGAGCGACCACATTGCTGAAATGACATCTCTCTGTTTTGAGTTTGTGGACTAATTTGGAGTGTTTTGCTTTCTAATAACAAAGTCTGTGATATATAAAAGTGGTGTGCCAATTATCGGCCTACTTACGTACATATATGCATAGTATATGCACCCAAAATGTAACTATACTTTGATGCATCACATTAGAAGTTTCTAATGCACACGCCTCGAGTAAACACTAACAGTGAAGCAGGATTTAATGAAAGTACAGATTTTAAGAAAGTGGCAGTTGAAAGGAGGTGGGAATGACTAAATGTCATTGCATTCCCTCAAAGTCAGGCATTTTAGTCCATGGAAATAAATACTGTCCCCACAGATAGACACCTGCAGGTGTTCGAAAACTTTTAGAGGGGATTATG
This sequence comes from Doryrhamphus excisus, assembly GCF_037039965.1. Classification (NCBI taxonomy): domain Eukaryota; kingdom Metazoa; phylum Chordata; class Actinopteri; order Syngnathiformes; family Syngnathidae; genus Doryrhamphus; species Doryrhamphus excisus. The sequence continues at coordinate 6,503,809 of NC_136369.1, forward strand.
TTGCTGTTTTGCTGAAAAGAAACAAATAACCACTTCTCTATCAATAAGACTATGGCACAAGTGGGGGATAAAGGCTAATGCACTTTCCTAATGGCACATTTTTCACATACACAGGGTGTCCCAAAATGTATACACACTTTAGAAGCAGATTAAACCTATTGAAATAAACAATTGTTTCGTCATGAGTGCAATTCCATTGTTTCGTGTTGTCAGCAGTGTCGGAACCAGAATGGACTTACAATAACATTATGTTTGCTGTTCAATTACTTTTTGAAAATTAGCCTAACCCCATACGATATAAGTATTTAAAGTGCGTATACATATTTTTTGGGCACAACCGGTATTGCTTTAGACAGAATATAATGTTTCATCCCATTACAAAAAAAGTGCATTCAATAATCACTTATATAAAATGACGGTTGACATTCATAATTAGGGGAAGACAAATGTGTGTAGCCAGAAGATAAGAATGCCATAAAATGTCATTAACACAAAGCTGTGGTGAAAATTAATTTATGTTCCACTCATTATTAGCTACAGTACAATGTGAGGTTGTATTCTAAACGTATGCACACACCAAGGAGAAAGAAGGAAGAGTTTTATTTTCCACACCGAGCATTGCGATTTGGAGGGGATCAAGCAACCACCGGTGTCTTCATGACCAATGTACAAACTTTTCACATACTGGCTTTTGTTTTGGTCTAACTGGAAACATATGGTGTTTACAGATGCAGGTTGAGAACGCATTCAGGTTAAAAACCAGGAAGGATTGCTGTGCCATTATGCAATCCATCCCAAAACGTGATAGAGTCTGTGCGAGGCCTATGCCACTTCCTCCTCTAGCAAATTTTTACGACAGAGCTTCTGCTACGTCATGTGCTTTGGTAGTGATTCTTGTTTTAAACGTATGAACACAAGTCTGTAACCATACTTCATCAATGTACTGTATTATATTGGGGGGTTGTTTTATTAGTGACCTATTAAAAGACTTCATTAGCCCGTGGATGTTTCTATCATCTTTATTCACTAAGACGGAGCTATGTAAAAACCTACGCAATGTACAAAACACGAATGTAAGTCATGTCCGGTTACGTATAACATACAAAAATAAATCAAATAAAACAACACATAAAAGGCAGTGATATTTGAATGTAAACAACCAAAGTTCCTCTCTGTTAACCAATTATTCTATTAAGCAATATACATTTTATATTAGCTAAATGTATGTTCCATTTTGACTGTGAACCGATTGTGATTGCAAACGATTCCCTTACTGATTCCGATGGGAGCGAATCACATCACTAGACACGTTGCATAGTTTATAAGTTAGAAAATGTGCGTGGGACATCATTCACACAAACGGCACTAACGCTTTGAGGTTTGGTTACGTTTCATGAGTAAGGATGACAACACGGCAACTTGTAATACTTGAAATGTGGATGTCATCAAAGGGAGGAAATACTACCAATGTGGAGAAATATTTGCACCCACAGCATGCAATAATAGAGTGAATGCTGCCATTTGGATCTGTGTGCAGGCATCCTCCAAACTGTCTGAGAGGGTGTCCTCCATAGTCCGAAAGAAGCAGATATGCTTATTTTTCTGAAACAGAATGGTTGATTTTACATAGTTGATGGTTGCAGAATTGCACACTGGACTTGATTGTATTTGTTACTGGCTGACTGTAGGGTTCCTACGGAGGTGACATTTAAAAATTGCATGCTTTTTCCAGGCTTAGAAAATAGACGTGCATCATCCGAGGTAAAATTAATAGATTAACCGTTTAACCGATTAATTGACCACTATTTTATATTTGATTTTTTTTATTTTTATTTTATGGAAATACTCTCTAATTTCAGCCCCTTAAAAGTGAATATTTGTTTGGTCCATGTTGATTTGGTCCTTCCAGGGTGGGGGTCCCCAAACTTTTTTTCTGTAAAGACCACATAACTTTTCCCTTCTGTAAAGGGAGGCAGGGTTCAGATTGTAACAGAAAAAGTCTTATGAAAAAGTGCCTAAATGTAAATATTATTTTCCAGAAAGCCACAGAAAACGAAATATTTATAATCTTCACAAAAAAATTTAATAAATAACACCATTTCTGAAATAAATACTAACCAAATAAGCCTCTCTGAGTTCTTCACAGAAATAAGTCAGGAAAAGGTCCCCAGACCTTTATGACACCTTATGCCTTATTTTTTGATGAATGATTAACCTGCACGCCTCCTGTTTGAAGCACGGTAATTATGTAGCCACAAGTGGGAACAAATATTGAGCAGAAATGGAGAAGGAAAAGAGTATTTTGATAAATAAGGATTTTGGTAAAGTTAGCTTCAAAGCCCTGGCAAATGGCTCTTGCAGCAAGACAATACATTGGTACTGTTTTTGTTTTTGTTTTTTTTTTAAATGCAAGCCATCTCTCCGCTGATTTTTTTGGATTGAACAGCGAGCTAAAATTTGAGTTACAGCAGCTATTTACGGGCTGTCAATGTGATGACCGTGGCTGAAGTCGAATGCTGTGCTAGCAATACCATCAAACAAGCTAGGGAAAGATTTCCAACAGTATCAGCATTTGGGAGCAAATATGGGGTGAAAAAAGGGGGAATATACAGCATGTGCAGTGTGCATGGTAGAAAAGGAAGATGGTGTAAAAAATAAAATGTGTTTTAAGTATTTTCATTTGTACATTCAATTAAGGGAAGGTGCATTGTGACAAATATTTAATCATCTTTTCTGAATGTTCCAGAATAAGCCTTTCAACACCATTTAGAATTTAAAACCAGTATCATAAACAAACCTTACTGTGAGCACTGGAATCAATAAAAACTCCCATTTTGTATATGCCGAACCTTTGTTGGCAAGTTTAAGAGGTATTATGTTAATAAAGAAAAAGGGTATACAGAGCTGTTAAGTGAATACAGCGCGCTTCGAGCTCTAACTATATGTACGTCAACGTTTCCGCCATATTGGATGTGGCAAAGGTAGTGTATGAGAACACAAGTAAATGTACTTACTTCCATTCAACATGCTTAATGCTTCTTCTTTTTTTTTTTTTTTTAGAAATTCACACCTGTACTAATACAGACATGTCAAAAAAAAACAAATATTATGTATAAGTTAGCTCACAAAAAATAAAAATCCATCTGTCAAAAAAATTGAATATTTAATCAAAACAAATTTTAAAAATGGGATTTACAATAAAGAAATTTCAATCCACTGTAAATGATGTTTAATTACTGTATTCAATATTCGGTTGCGGCTCCTTTTGCATGAATCACTGCTTTAATTCGGTCTGGAATGGAGGCAATCAGCCTGTGGCACTGTCAAAGTGTCAAAGCAGAGGCATAGGATGATTTGATGGCGGCCTTCAGCTAATCTCTGTTGTTGGGTCTGATGTTATTCATCTTCCTCTACACAATACCCCACAGATTCTCTGGGGTTCAGGTCAGATGAATTTGCAGGCCCGTCCAGCATAGTAATACCGTAAACTAGTTAAGATGGATTTTGGCACTGTGGGCAGGTGCCTGTTCATGTCGGAATATGGAGTCATCCTCTCCAAAAGGGTTTTCAGCATATGGAAGTATGAAGTGCTGCAAGATCTTCTGGTAGACAGCTGCCTTTACTATGCACTTGATAAAACAGAGTAATAAAACTGAGCAATTATCAAACTGAGTACTTTGAGACCGAGTAACTGAATACTGTCAGAATATTCTAATATGACACATGGATATAGGGGTTTTCTTGAGCTGTATACCATAAAAATCTAAATTAAGCCAAAAAATGCTTCACAGCACATGCACAGTGAACCTAAAATATATGACGATTTCAAATGAAGTGAACGATATTACTGTAGAAAATGAACTTTTACACAATAGTCTGTATGGTGTATGGTTCTGTATACTTGAGAAAAAATTAGGCACCAAAATCAACGTATTTGATCTTTTCAGATGACTAAGATACAAACTTTATTGATCCCACACAGTAGCAATTCACATTACATCAGGTATAGAGCACAAAGTAGTGCACTTAACTAAAAATAAATTAAATCTTTCCATAAATAACTTAAATCAAGCACAAGAAAGACAACTATATTTTTATATAACATATGTAATACATTAATTATCTACTCTAAGATGGGTGGAGTAGCCAACAAAAGAACTGTACTCATTTAAGAGTATTGTTACTAGGCTTTCTAGGCTTGTGTGCCAGTGTCTGCTGCTCCTCTCAGTCCTGTACCTCATGTAAAATTTACAATGTAAACATCAACGTCTAAAGAAAACCGAGTAAGACGAAACGCAAACGCCAAAAATAAATAAATAAATAAGAAATAAATAAAAAAGAAAATATGGTAATTTCATTTTGTTATTATTTTTTCAAACTTTTGCTTCATGTCATGATCACTTTAAAGACTAAACTAGCTGTCAGTGTACACCATTATACATGAACTACAGTAGTTTTTCGGTCATAAATTGACAATGCAAAGAGACACCAAACAAGAACAAAATCAGCTCTACATTTTCTTTCTCACAAAATCATGACATGAAAAACTGACCTTGACAGTGATTTTAATAAGTCTGTGGGGTGGTGTGACATATGGACCAATTGCTGGGCTTGTGTCAAAGGTCTCAAAGTGAATGTTCCGTAAGGCAAAGGTTTAATGGCCTCCACATTTTACCCAATCACCACCATTACGCACACGCACACACATTTCTGAGTCTCATTGTCTTGAAAATACACACCGACAAGAATAGAAATACACTTCACTATTCTCTCATCTCACGATTCTCGTGATTCCTATCCATATGTACCTGCACACAGCAGCCTCTCAGCACGCCTAAAATGATGGCTTGGAAAAACTGAATGAAATGATCCGACATTGCCCGGAGAGATGATTTTAGATGGACACAAGTAAAAAGCTATGGCTGCTTTATAGATTCAATAAGTCTCCTACACCCATGTGGCTAACCACCATCGATCTATCATTCTGAAGACCCAATCCAATTTAGAGTGCAGAGGAGGCCCAGAGACCCAAAGCCTTATCCTAACCCAGGCTAGCCACCACAAAGCCTTCTTACCTTCATCCCTTCAAGTCTGCAGGTCTGTCTGTGTACTTTTATGTGTACATGTGGATGTGTGCTGAAAAAGACTGCAGACCAAGCTAAACACCTTAGCTGCTGGCTCATGTTAAAGTGTAGTGGTTGTCAGGAAAAAGGGAGATGGTGAAAGACAGCAGCAGCAGTTGAGGAAATGGAAAGGCCTTAGAGCAGAAAAAAAAGATGGAACAAAGTACAAAAATAATATGAATGTAAAAAGATTAGGTAGATGATGACTTCCTCAATTTGTGTTCAACAAAGGGTGGAAGAAGGTCACCACTATTCATGCCCATCACGGCAATAACATACAGTATTTTGAAACAGCTTCAACTGAGTCAAAATCCATCAAAAAAGGAAAGCATTTCTATCTACAACAACCTAATATGTATCTGTAGGTGGACCAGTATTAATTTTCCTTCACCAAAATGGTGCAATGCAGGTTAAATTGGGCCTTTCAAACATCTTAATCCAACATAAATCACAGTATGGTACTGATGTTCCTGTTGCAATTGCCTTTCCTACCTCATGAGAGTGAAGCAACACCTCTGAGATGATATCCATTGTTAAATTTATATAGTGGGACATTGTTTTTTGTTCCAAAGGGTTCGTCTAAAACCAAAACATAAAAGAACTGAAACTAATTTCTCATAGGAAACCATGTTGATCCAATGAGTCCGTTCCAGACATACACTAATTTTAATATAGGTTCCTCAGAATTTGACATTTCAAAATTTCACTTTTTTTCTCTTTTTGAACACAGTCCGAATGTTGAACTGCTTCAAATGGCAGCATATCACGATTAATTGCATTTTGTCTATGGTTAACTCAGAATTAATCCCATTCAATCACAGATAGAAATATGTTTTTATCTATAATAAATAGTACAAATCTCTTTGTGGTAAACAATTTGATGTGCAACTACAACGATAATCACATCAAATTTTATGTAAAAAGATATACATTTTGGAACTTATTTAAAACAGTACAGCAGCAAACATATTTTGTATTACTATTTTTCTTTATTATTAGCATATTAGCTCTTAAACTCGCCCACAAAAGTTCAGCACCTACTTTTGTTTAAATAATTATTGCACACTTTCTGTAAAACCTATGAACCTCATTTAACTTCTCATATATTCTGATATATTTACAGTAACTGAAATTGCTGATCCAAACAATCAGTCATTTATCAAGGAAATTCTTGAAACACACACACACACACACGCATACACACTGTGGGTTTGACTCAATTCAAAAAAGTATGTGTGGCTATCTAAGACATACATCTTCACAGGTAGGTGGAAAGAGAATGATGAGCAGTCGCTGAGGCAGGAGTGTTGAGGTTTCATACCAATAACAGGCAATTATGTTTGGGGAGGTCGACTGTTAGGTCATGAGAGTATACAAGAAGACAGCAGGGATATGCGATTGTAGGGAAATGTGGAGGAGTGTTATTTAGGAGGCAGATGGTAGGGTGGGGAAAATTAAGATGAATGGGCACTGAGAGGGCTGAGCTGGTGTTTGGACAGGGTAGAAGAAAGTAATTGGCTGTGTTTGCTCTGGATGGCTGGCAGTGAATACAATGCCTGCAGTGACAGGCGGAAGTCTTCAAGTTTACTGGTCAACAGCCCAGGTCCGCAACTACCAACAGAGGCAACACGGTCCTGCACCCTTCCAGAGCTTTCTTATCTGTACAATCCAAAATAGACACATTTCATACTACAAATATCAAACAGACAAACTTCCAGCACTGCATTTTTTCATCCCTTCATTTATAAATTCAGTTTTGTCAAGTACAATCTTTCTTGTACTGAAACACATACATGCGCGCATGCACAGGCACGCACACACAAAACCAGGGTGCTGATATTCAATTTTCACTCACGGTCTACCTTTGTTTCAGGCTTACCAACGAGTTCAATCTTTCTTACTCACACCATTTCTCTTTATTTCTTATGTTACTGCTACCTCAATCTGTCTCTTTCCTCCCACTCTGTGTATCTCCCTGCCCTACATCACTTTCCAATCTAATTTCAGATAAGTCAAAGCAGAACAACAGAGCAAGGCCCTTTATCATTGCCATCAAAGATGTGGGTGGACTGAGTATGAATAATTTTATTCGTGTGTGTCGTACTCCAGCCTACTGGGGATTCAAATTATAAGTAATGAAAGGTAAAAGGGTTACAGCATAAGTGGTTCAATAATAATAGCAGAGAAGAACTGAGATGTTTGCATCAGGTGTTTGGATGTTTGGTATGCTACACTTTTTGACAAGCAAAGGGGACCCATTATGCTGATTTTTTGGCCCTTTGCATTTAGTTGTGGACTGGTAGAGCAGCTACACACGATAACCTGCACAAAAAGCTTTGGTGGGCGTTTCAGTGATGGGCGGGGTTTAGCGCTTATGCTCACTGTTGGCACACTGTGATGTCACAAAAAGCAGGTGTTAGAAAAGACGCTCTGAAACGGAGCATTCAGAGCCATCCCGAACTTCAGTCACGGCTCACTTGCAAATCCGCAAAATTTTATAACTGATTCTTATTTAAGAAGAATCGGGACACCGCTTGATTTTCGTGAACGTGCACAACATAGGAGTAAGTAATATACAAGGTAAGGAGTGGAATTCAACCTCTCTTTGTCCTTCTTCCCCACTTGGTTTGAAACATTTTCTTAAGTTCAAAACAAATACACTGGAGGCCAACAAATTATCTCAACAGTCTCTTATGTCCCCGCATCCCTTAGCCTTCGCATAGGAATGTAAAAGGTGACTATAGAGGTGTTATAGAATGTCTGCAAGGCTCTAATGATGGTAAAAGGTGAAAAATGGTTTTCCATGCTCTAACTACGAAAATATTTTTTATTAATATTGAAAACTACTTTGCAGAAATTCACATATCGTGGTAATTAAACAAGGCGCAATTGTAGTGTAAATTATATGTATTATGATCTATTAAGCAGCAGCAAATGCTGTCAACCGTAACAATGTAACATCAATGCTGTAGTTATCAAAACATTAAGAGACTTTGGCAAGCCATGGCACAAGAAGACCCCACACACTGATTCTGAAGAATCAACTTCTCCCACACTCCAAGCATACCACTGCACAGAGGGTCACAAAAGACTACTGAACGAGTATGTGGACATAAACAAGGCAGACATGAAAGATTAATGGAGGATGAAAGGAGGAAATTGATTATTTATAAGAGCAAGTAGACAGTGTTGATAATGTCTGATGCTTTAGCTGAATGGATTTTTTACTTTATGCTTTACCATGATTGACAGGCCTGAGAACCTGGCGGAAGGAACTGGGGCTGATGGTCTGTGGCTGGTTATCTGCAGAGGACGTCGTAAATACACAATGCCAAGAAACAATAAAATAGACCACAAAGTTCTGAACATTTATCAGCTGAGCAAAAAAATGAAGTACAAATAGTGTGTTTAAAACAGTTGTGTCAAACTCATGCCATTTTTGGCGGACACAACAGGTTTTCTGTCCAGCCGGTCACTAAAGCAGGTGATTTTAATGATTAACCCTCCTTTGGTTTGAGGGAAGGAGCTCGTCAATAAAATCACCTGCTGCAGAAACTGGTTGGAAAGAAAACCTGCAGTGCTTCGGCCCTCTGTCGACACTTGTGGTTTAAAACTGACCCAAAAGTGTTAAAGTTAAAATTGTGTTTAAATTGAAAAAAAAAACAAAACAAAAAAAAAAAAAAACATTTTCTTTGTTTTTTGACATAGAATGTTTGCATTCTTGTTAGACACAATCACAAAATATTTCTATATTTAATACTTAAATCAAGTATCCCTGTTGTGCCAGTGTACAACAGCAATGTATTTTCTAATACAATGACTTCATATAATGAATCCAAGCATGGATTTTGTTCAGTGATTCGTTTTCTCTTTGCAATATACAAAATAAATGAACTATGACAAAACCAAGTAAAAAAAAAAATAAAAGTTTACAGTCATCCTATTTACGTATGTGTGTGTGTGTGTAAAATAAAGGTAGTCTTACCTCTGGTTCTTGGTGCTCTCTTCCTGCGATCCCTGAATGCAGCTCCTGATTGTAGGGCTTCCAGCAAACTATCCATCACACCAGTCTCATCATTCTCTGAACAGAAGAAGAATAAGGGGTTATTGAAGAAGTGAAGAAAATCAAATAAGTTTGTTTTTTCCTTTTACTTGTGAGCCTTCCCACAACGGTTACAAACTGTTGTTCAAGCCTTGCACAAAGCATATCATTATAAGTAATTTTAAAACACAAAAACCCTAGCTGTGGTTTGCTAAAGAAAAACATAGAAGCCTCAAGGTTCGCCTCTTTTCTGATATATTGTGCAGAACAAACAACTGTTTGTGTTTACTTCATATTGATTTTGTCCGTCTAGGGCGGGGTCGGCCACCTTCAGGCTCCTTGTTGTGGCTGTGTTGCATTGCTCAAATATTTTCAAAGGTCATGCAAAAACACCGTAAGCTCATATCAGCAACGACAATCAGGACAGCCTTGGGAGTACAGTATGTATTGTTTGGCGTCAAGGAATGATGAAGAGAGATATCTTTGGAAGACACTGGAACCAATCAGTCTGACAAAACCAGTATTTAAGCAGAATGAAGGAATGGATCAGGTGCAAACTCTTTCGTTTGATCGGGAGCTCAGGAGGGCAAGGAAAGAGACTTTGGAAAGGACAAGGAAAGAACTCAGGGACTGCAATTCCATTCTGTTTAATATATTTTTAATACATTTTGTAAAATGTAATGCCTGTCTGTGAGTCTTTTTTTCCCCCTTTTCGTTACAGGAGAACATGGCAAAAGTGGAAATTAAACTAGCTTAACTTAACTTCACTTAAGTGGCATTTTGGCCTTGTTAGGATGAGGAAAAAAATAATTTCCAACAAGCAAATGGGGAAAAATTCCCCCCAATAGTGCAGTTGTCCTTTCGGTCAGTGCTTGGTCAGTGTCAAGAATTGAAGCAACCAGGATTTTTTTTTTTAGGGAAGGTGCAATTCATGCTACGTGCAAAGACTGAAGGCTTCGTTACGCTCCAACATTGCAGCACTGGTATAAGCACTGAACAAGGAATCTGAAGTCAAATGCAACAAAATGTGTCATTGAGAGCAGAGAAATTTGCAAACATATTCAAGGGTCATAATACATGGTACAATGGTGTACACATGTGTAAAGAAAATGCAGTTCTGCGCCTCCTTATGTAGGTGGTCATTTTGAAGGCACAGTGTAACAACACATTATGCAACAACGGTGCAGTGTATATAAATGTAATACAATTTCACCTCATGTAATAACATCACATTTCGGAAGAAATTGTGCTGCATTTTCTAACAACTTCAATTATTAATAAATAATGATCCTATTCTTTTACCCTTTCAGTACAGATTGTACCTCTGGCTGTTTCAGTAGTTGATTTCCTATTAGTTTTTAGCTTGTAGACATATAGGGTAAATAATGCTGTTTCGTAAATTGTTGCTGCACAAACATCCTGGCTATTGGCCTACCCTGGGAGTTAAAGCTCCAGGTTTGTCATGGACAGCCACAGTTATCGGAGGAAAAAGGACAATCCAATCTAACTTTCAATCTTGGTCTTGTTCTATGCAAATGAGTGCAAACTGAAGGTCTCACTCTGTCTGACTGCGTGATCACATAATACTAGTGACATGCTGTATATCACTGCTAGCTTAGTCAATGGCAGGTAAATTAGAGTACTAGAATCTTACTAGGGTATACACAAATAAGACAATTCACATCTGGGAAAACAGCGCCCGAAAAGAAATAAACTTGATCATATCAAGTGAATAATTTTCCTGAAAAAGGAGACTGTTTATGCATTTTCCATATTTCTGACCTATACATGTAGTTAAAATGTTGTATTCTTCTGTTAAACGATGCCAAAGTTTCAGACAATGAGGTTTGTGCATTTGGAAGTGAGCCCTGAAAGAAGTTTGGGATGGCTCAAAATGCTCAGTTTCAGAGGGTGTTGCAAAACTGTTCCTTTGTGATGTCACAAACAGCTATTACATGTTAAAAAGCCAATCCCTTCACATGTGCTTACCTGACAAGAGACCTGTCATGATAACAACTGTTGCTGGA